>NC_141539.1:89597500-91072500 GCF_021556685.1 Rattus norvegicus | reverse complement strand
CAAGCACAAACCATCTCTCTGAGGATTTCAAATTACTTTTAAAGGGTATTAACACAATCCATCATATATACAATGGAATAAAACAATGTGCTGAATCAGTGCTATTGACTCTAACTTCTCCCAAGGAGCTTTATTCTGTTGCACAAGTTCTAATTTTGTTGACCAAGATGACCCTGAATAGGGTTAAATGTTTTTTGACAGCAGATTCTGTTTTAGGAACTAAAATGAGAAATTCTAGGGGGCAAGTTTGCAAGTCATTTGTTTATTCATGAGCTTTTGTTATCGTCTCAGAATAAGAATAAGAATCTAAGAAAAAAATCCATGTTATTTTGGGGGAATAATACAATCATTGTTAGCACCCACAGAAGAAGGTGTTAAATTTTAACACAGGTGGAAGCTGTGCTTCAAAAAATGATAGTATATCTTTTCTTATAAAATAAATATTTTACTTTTAAAATATAAGCTGGTCACAATATCCTAAGCAGGGAAAGGGAAAAATTCTTCTCTGTGGGGGAAAGGAAAAAAAAATGTTTCCTCTCTTTGTCCTCAGTACTTATACATCTTTCAGAATACATGATCACATGTTAAAAAGTTCATCACAAGTTCATACAAAAAATAAAATTATAAATTGAAATAAAAGTTTACAACAATGAATGTTTACATGCATATCCTTAGGATTAATTATCTGGCTAAACATCCATCACCTGTCAAAAATCCACAGGTTCATTGAAAGTCAAAAACCATAACTAAGATATTAGTGAAATTTTGTGTAGATAAAGCCAGTAAATATTTTATCTTCTATCTTAACACCTATAATAAATCATTAGTTCTCTTTTTATGACCTTTTATTTAATTGTTTTACAACCTCTTGGAATGTGCGCTGAGTAATAGAAAGTCTGGTTACTATTTAAGAGGAATTAACTGGTAACACATGGAAGACTGACAGATTTCTTGTTGCAGTTTGGACTGTCAGAAAAGGACCTAATAGCAGTCCCACTATAAAAGAGCTTAATAATCACTGATATATTTTAAGAGTTCTTATAGGACCATCATTAAGACTTAAGAAGTCATATTTCTCTATATAGCATCACTATGAGGCAATACATCTTTGTAGATCTTCAGAGTTCTGCTCAAAATAGGTGGACTAATACCTAGTGATTGTTAAATATGTTTAATAATAGCAGGAAAAGCATATTAATAGCAGGAATCTTTCCTAAAATATAAAATGAATTCTCCTGGGCCGTGCCTGTAAGAATGAATCTGTCTTTGATTATGTTATAATCCAAAGCAGGCCATCTCAGGAAGATCACCTGCTAGTTATTAGCTTGTCCTATTATGGCTACTGACAAAATATCTTTTAAATCATAAACAAAATAAATAATTAGTTTGAATTTAATCTACATGCTAACATTTTTCTTAATTAAGAAATTGTAAACATGTATAGAATAAGGCATGTTCATGACAAAAGCTATTAAACGCAGAAACAATCCCATATAATTATTTATATAATATCAGTGTTAATCAGTTTTTTTTTGTGTGTGACAAATCACCTAAAATAAACAACTTGGAAAAGGAAAGATTTATTTTGGCTCCTGTTTCATATTTTCTGTCTAGTGTTACTTGACTTCATGCTTGAAGTCCTACGGTAAAGCACTAACATGATAGAGGGGGAGACTGGAGAAAATCTACTCACCTCACGGAAGCCAGGAATCACAGAGAGATGTGGACAAAAAGGCTGGGACAAGATGCATTTTTCTGAAGCAGCCCAGAATGACCCACTTCTTCCATGCTGACGCCATCTCTTAGTCTATTTCCTCACCCTCCAATCACTTCATCAAATACAAGTCTAATCATATATTAAGTCAAAATTCTCATGATCAATTCACTTCCACATATGCATAACTCTGAAAAAACGTTGTCACAAAATCATATTGTGGGGCATTTAGAACCAAACTGCAACATTTATTAATTTTTATAATTATGCATTTTACCAAAGTAAATTATAATCTCTAACAAATTTTGACAGATTTCTCACCCTCACTATTTGTTATTTCTAATGATAATCATCATACATAAAACTGTCACTTTTAACATTTAGCCAATCCATTTACCAATATGGTTGCAAGATCAATATCCTTTAAAGATTAATCAAAATATTACATCTTACTTCCACATTAAAATGTGAAAGAGAAGTATTAAAAGAGATTTAAAAACCCTACAGGATTGCTTTATATTACAGTCAAAGGGATAAAGAATATGGGGATGGAGACAGAGAAAGTAAAGGATAGTGTGAGAAATGCAGGGACAGAACCTAGAGAAGCATAGCTGTTGAAAAAGGCTCACTGACTTTAAGTATATTTTCAGTTTTTATTAATATACATAAAATATGAAACAAAACAAATTGAGAGATGGAATAGTGTATAATGGAAAAGGAGAAGCTAAATAGAAATGGGAAGAATAGGAAAGTTGTTAAGTAAAGTTCTAATGACTGGATAACGGGTGATGTTTTTAACAACTAAAGAGGATCATTCACACCATGGACATTAAAGTAAATACTGTGGGAGAAGATATTTGTGTGTAGAAATATATAAATATCCTCTACAATTAAAGAGAAGATATAGAAAACCTTGAAATAGAACGTGAAAACAAGAAACAGAGCACAATAAAAATCCACCTTGTTTTATGGATGAATTCACATACGTTATCTTCATCTATGTACTTAAAGGAATAAACATTAGGATGAAAGAAGTCTCATCTATTAGCAAGTAAAATGTATTCTTATAACATGATCTCTGTTCAACATAATAATAAAATACAATATTTCAGTGCAGTAGACTTTTAAAAATTATCTCTTAAAATATTGATAGCATATAGATTTAGAACATAAAAATTTGGGCTCTGCATTCAAATCCTGCCTCTGCTCTTCTCTCATTACATTACATAGAGAAAATTGCTTAATTCCTAAATGCTCTTATTTGTAATGTGGAATATTTGTCATAAGTACTTTGAAGAGGTGTTGAGTGGAGTCCTAAGATGCATTATATTCTATCAAAACTATTATTATCACTGCTTTTTTGGTGTGTACAAAATAGAAAATTAAATAGATGTATTAAATGATGAGATAAAAAAGCTATCTCTTATGGTCAATACTTTCTTCAGAAGAAAAATGAGATTTAGATGAAAACAAATGTGATTTCTTTTAGAGAAAGATGCAGTATGATAGTACAAGTCAAATGAAGGTCAAATCGCATGTGGACCATTTAGTAAAAGAGTAAATGCTGTGTTGGCTCTCCACAGCTATTGTACCAAACGACAACAAATTGGGCCCAGAGTAGGCTAGGTGCATTCTCTTCTGGTTCTGGGAAACAGAATAAATAGTAAAAGATCCTGGTGCTGTAATTAAGAGGGGTATCCTTCTGATAGATTTTGGGGAAAATCTACCTCTTCTTCTGCCTTGTATTCTTTGATTGGTAGATCCTGCTCTATCTTCAAAAGCAGAAAACATCCTTCACAAAGCCCATTTTCTTTCCTGAATCAAAATGCCTTTTGCCCTGGTTCATATAACAACTGTGGTTACATTTAGAATGCACCAAGACATTTAGTCTAGACCAGCCTGTCTGCCTCAGCCACCTTAATCTTCACAGCAAAGTCATTCTGGAAACATATCATTTTCAGGTTCTAGGCAATGTAATGTGGTTATCTTTGGATCACAGCATCATACCAAGATAAAAAATTGGAGGAGAGCAAAAGACACTAGGATGTTCTGCAAGATTTAATTTTAAATGGTTGTAAATGATTGACCAAAGGAGAAACAAACTTGAAGCAGACACAAATATACAACATAAACTCCCATTGTTATTTTAGGTGTTTTAAATGTATATCTACGTTTGAAAGGGCAGACGACAATAGAGAATCCTCTATGGTCTTCGAGTGGGAACAAAGGACAACGATGGAATGAAGCTCATGTTAATATATATCCAATTACTTCATTTCAGGTAAGAAATAACTTCACTCATAGATTGATGTGTCATCAGTGCAACATTAACCACATATCTTAAAGAAGCAGTAAATAAAATATTAATATTCAAATTCTGTATAAGACGAATAAAAGTTTATCCTCACTTTGAAAAGCTATTTTATGAAGACAGATGCATCTGTATTAGCATCTATCGTGTAGAATGATAACATGAGGCATTGCCTAGCATCATGACATGCGCCTTCAATCTGCAGTTTGGGAAGCAGATGTAGATGCATCTCTGAGTTTGAGGTTAGCCCAAGTACAAAGCATACTCTAGGACATGGAGAACTGCACAGAGAAAACCTATCTCATGGAAAAAGTGAAACAAAATAAACAAACAAACCACACTCATGTTTGCATAGTCATCTATTTCTATGTAATCATTTGCATGTATTTTATTTTCTACAGAAAATAATGCAGATTTTCACTAAAATGAGCATCAATACTCTACCTAATTTGTTGGATAATTCTAGATGGAATTGGAAACACGTTTTCTACTTCAGTTATTTATCATTTTAATCAAAGTCAGGAAGTTTAAACAAATTATTTTTCTTTCTGTAAACTGAAGTTAGACTTCAGTTAAAGAGCAAAACGGCATTTATAAAGATATCAAGAATTTAATGACTTAAGATTTTTAATTGAAATAAGGAATGTTAATCCTTATCAAAGATTATATATCTATAATCTATTTTGTGAAGTTGGAAGCATGGATTTAGTGATTTAAATAACTATAGCCCAACATATGTATATGAATGTGTATGTATGCATGCCTATGTTTTCATACACTTCTAGCCGACATATACCAAAGTATTATTGTTTGTTCAAAATAATAAAAATCTTTAAAGTCTAATGACATATAATATATTCTATAGCTTTATCCTTATTTTAAAATACTCAAATCCATTTAATGATAACATGAATGCATCCATCTCATGGCTTACTTTTAAGAGTATAATCAGACTGATCTAATTATGCATTTTTTTTCATTGCATAATTGCATGACTCTTTGAGAGACTGAATTCTAAAGCTAACCAAGTTGGTAAAATGAATAAACTTTTTGCAAGAAAAAGGGATAAGAAATTAAGATTACAAGGAATCATATGACTATGAAATGTTTTACATCTATGAAGGATAATACAGTTGTAAATGCTGAAATAACTTAGGAGGGCAGAACTCAAAGTACAACTAATAATAAAGTGTGTGTGTGTGTATGTGTGTGTGTGTGTGTGTGTGTGTGTACATTGAGGCTAATTTCTTTAAAATATTTTGCTTTCTAAATGGGCTTCCTCTTCATCACAAATGATTAAATTAAATACATATACATTAAGGATTTAAGTTATGGTAATGTTATACTCAAGACAATTCTTTCTTGACATTTATGTAAATTTAATGAGCATTTGTTAAGTGCCTCCAGGACAATCATTAATTTCCTTAGATACTAGTTGAAAAAAGCGACTCCTGCTTTCTGTCTCATTGAGAGACTGGAAGATTTAGTAAAAATTCTGTGGTAAGTGATGCTGGATGTTAACCTGCAGACCTGGCAGACAGGGATGATTGAGATTTCAGGATATACTAAGACGTGAGCAGGAACAGAACAGTTTTCATGGTAGAAATCTTAAAGTAGACATTAATGACTAAGAAATTTTGGCTTACAAATTGTCAAATAATGCCTGAACTACAGATTGGTTTACACAAAAAAAGGGGAGATAGACGAGGTCAGATTCAGAAACATATGATTACTTTTGTCTTAAACTCATTGACCAAAAAAATAAAATGTCTGAGAAAAACCATGTTAAAGACATGGGAGGAGTTGTAAATATCAGTCTGAAGTTTTGAATACATGGGTATTGAGTGTGTTATCAGATTATATATATGTCCTACTAAAAACTGTCTAAATAAACAAGGAGAGGTTTACATACTCAAGTGAGCAAATCAATGATGAAACCATACAAAACCATATATTAAGATTAACTGTGGCAAGCATGCTCATCCTAAGTCGTGTCTTAAAGGAACTCATATATTCATTGACTTAAAAAAAAAGAGGAAAAGAAAAAAGTGACAAACTCAAATTAGAAAGCCAGTACAATACTGGTAGAATGTACTTTCTTGTAACATAATTTATAAAATTCTCTTGCAGGAGAAATTGAGCTTCTAAATCTAACCAAACAAAATGAATACATGTCTTTGCAATTGGTAGAAGGTAACTGACAAGCTTGGGTTTTAGTTAAGTCAAAGATATAGAAGTTATATTTTAAAGGGGATACAATGTCCACTCCAGAAAGTTTTTTCAATGTTCGGTTGCCTTTAATTACCTTTAGCTCAGGGGGAGGGTGGATACAGGCAGCTAAGTGACAAGATATGTTCACTTGAAGATCTTGTCTTGATTGGTCATATGTTCCAAGCCCCCCAGGAAACGTACTCTATAACCAGAGTCTGGATCTCCTCATTACCAGAATCCAGTTTCCACCATGTATATGACTAATAGTTCATCTGCCAATCCGGACTCAGCTAGGGCAGCCCTTTGGTCTCAGAATATCCAAATAGCAGATATCTTCTTTGTTTTCAAAGAGGATGACACTAGAAAGGAATTCTTCCTCAGTTTGTAAAATACCTGGAACATTCCAATGATGAGTTTGCTATTCATGAAGGTCTGGGTGAGTTCCTCAATGAGGCCGTACTCAGAGTACCACAGGGACCAGCCATCCTTTCAAAAATGCTCCCTAATTTGGCAATGACACAGAAAGAGTGTGTATCCTCCTTACACTTGAACTCGTCCAACACAAGGGTATTGTTGGGCAGGTGAGCTGAGGGACCCTTGGCCTTGGGTTCAGCAGCACCAGTGCCTACGCACATTAATCCATCTCTACCGGAGCTGAGGTAGCTGGCTTTTTTTCTTCTCTTTGCTCAACCTCAGGGCTTCTCTTTCTCTTCCCGTGAACTCTTTTCTTTCCTTGGTATATCCTTTTAGAGAAGAATTAGGCAAATTTCTCAGCATCAAACTGGCAACTCACACAGCTTCAGGAAGACAGCCGTGAAATGGGTTTGATTAATGCAGGTAAGGAACCAGCCTTTGGTATTAGGGAAGGTCTGGGAAAAGAAGGCTCTAAGACCTATTAATAGAGCCACAGCAGAGTGCAGACAATACCATCAGTATCATTTACTATCATGCAAACTCCTAGTCTTCAAGAGAGACTCCAACAGTCTTACCTCCCCTGTGCATTTGCATTTTCAGTAGCCCGTTTTCTTGTGCATGATTCCCAAGGTAGGGGGCACTCAGGTGCTGTAGTCACTGTTGGGAAAGCTCACCCATATATCATCTGAGCTGCTACCTCTGGAGTCCTTCCTGGCAGCTCCTCCTTGCTTACATACTGGGGAATGCCATTGCTCTCAAACGCACAGAATCCACAGTCACCCTCAATTACCGGAACCCTCATAACAGGAAGTTTTCTGAGAAATTCTAGGGCGCAGCTGGCTCTGCCAACATGGAATGGTATAGGGCAGAGATCATGGGGCCACATTGTACTGAGCAGCTAGAGTTTTCCTGTGTTCAGGATGCACGTACAGGGTCATAGGCACAGAAGGGGCAAGAAATTTACATGAAAGCATTAGAAAATTAACCAAAACGCTTTCAATATTTAATTAATAGAATTGAGTGCAGGAAAGTATTAAATTATAATAAGGTTTATTGAATAACCTCCTCTTCTGTCAGTTTTTCACATTAAGGAAAGTATACAGTTTGCTTATTGGATAATGTTTTTGCAAGAAAACCTAGTTCCCTAACCTAGAGGCAGCATGGAAACTCTAGAAAGCAGTTGCCCCTGGAACATGGGAAGAAATGGAGGCGGAGCAAGAGTCTGACTCTGAAATTGCAGGCTTCCATAGACGAGTCCCCCTTTCTTCTAATTTGGCCAACTTCAGTCCACTGGACCTGGTTTCTCACATGTTGATTTAAAAAAGGGATGTAAGAAACTTTTGTAATCAAAACTAAAAGGGGTTGTTTAAACTTTAAAAGTTGTACAGGTTCACTACTGATGAAAATATGTTTCTGTATCTGCAGATATTTGCATAAAATTCACAGAAGCATATGAACAGGAACATAGAGAGATATTCAGGAATATTTAAAATTAATCAAACTTTATTCATAGTTGTCTATGTAAGTAAGCTTTGGAGAAATTCTCTCTGCTATACTCAGCTCTGTTTGATTTTAATTAGGTTATATTTTACCTTTATAATTCACTGACCGTTTGTTTGGGGATGTAGTAACCAGGATTGCCTTGTTCAGTTGGTTCCCAATTTACTTTTCGTTCCTTATGTTTCTTGGACTTTTCCATAGATTTATTGCACCGGGAAGTTTCAACTTTTGTCTGCTATCGGTGTTGATTAGCCTGAAGGACTTCATTTGACAATTATTGAAGGATCTGTTGAGGATGGATTCTTTTCACCTTCTGTGCTTTTAAAAATTGATTTGTTCACCCTCATTTTTCAAAAAAAATCATTTCCTCTTGGCATAGCTTAGTAGTTTTTCTTTTAGAACTTTGAGGATGTCCTTCTCCTGTCTTTCTGTTGTTCTCAAGTGTGATTTTCTGGCTATGCACACACTTCTTACAACTCGGAGTTCATTTCATATTTTTCTCCTTGTTGATGGTTTGAAGAACTCAGATTCAGATATGTTTTCATATGCTGCTATGTGCTCTCCTCTTTCTGTGTACTTGGTGGTTTCCTGAGCTCACTACACCTATGGGTTCACTGTTGTATGAAAATTGAGGATTGTCGAGCTAGTTTCTTCCTATCTCTTTGTTGTCCCATGTTATCCTTTGAGAATTCTGTTAGAACATTTGGTTTTGATTTTAGTTAGGTTATATTTTACCTTTATATTCACTGACCACTTGTTTGGGAATGGCGACTCTGCATTTATTCTCCTTTGGTGAACTTTGAATCTTAGAATTGCATTTTTCATCTATATAAATTCAATCTTGGTCCTTTGACAAAATATTTTTATTTCTCTTGTTGATGATTGAAGCAGATAAAACTTAACTGTTTTGAGTCACTGCCTGCTCATACACATCCATATCAGTCTTGGTTGGCTTTAATAAATTGATTCTTCTTCCCTTTATGGGTCATTATCTAGTTTTCACTTGAAAATCTAGTAATTTGGGTGATAGACATTATTAATTTTAACTTAATAGATGCTGGATATCTATAAAACTTCAGAAGTAGTGTAAAGCTTTTACAATGATGTGTTTGAGGTAGAAATAATCCATATATTTTAAGGAGATAGAGAAAGACACATTTTCTCTTTTCTATTTCATCTCTCCTCCCTACCTCCCTGCTATCCCTCTTCCTCTTTCACTAGCTGTCTCCTTTGCTTCCTCTCTAGCATTGATCTTGTGCTTTATCACATTTACTTTATTGTTTCTTCCTATTGTGCTTTAAAGAAACCTAAAATACTAAGAACAAAGCTTTATGCTTAAAAATTACATCACCAAATATGTTGTCAACCTTATCTGCGTAACTTGATGAACAAATGTTATCAAATCCAGACATGGTTTAAGTGAAACAAAACTTTATAGCATGCTTTAAAGGCCATTCATGTGTAATACTTTTTAAACTGCCTTTGTCTATGTTGGTTCTCCATTCAATCTCTTCAGAGTCAGATTTTCTTCCAGGTGTCAAACTGGTTCTGTTTACAATGACCTGAAAACTCTATTCAGGGCAAACATAGGATGACTTGATTTCCATTTCTCATGGATATCCTGGATTTACATCATGGTCAGATGCACTATGCCCTAAACCCCATTGCTTAGTCTATTTTCTCCAGTAATTTGTTTTCTCGAATGGGGGAAAATTATCTGACTTCAATTGCTTTCATTTGAGGCTACCAAAAGGTAAAAAAATTTGGATCAGTACACTTTTGTCTAAATTACCAATAAGAAATCATGGTAAGCAAATTTTTTGTTTTGAAATTTCTGTTCTTTAATTTCACAATGTATTGCTAGACCTATTGACTGTTTATTTCATCTCATAAATCTTAACTGTGCAAGAAACCTACTCATGCCCTGACACAATATGCCCATTTAATGTGTTTATTTTCTCTATTGTTACTTAGAATTGTTTAAAATTAATAATTTTTAACTCTGAAATAATTTATACAGTAGCAAGATTTTTAAAATACTTTCTTTGTTATGCCATGCCTACCAAAAAACATTGTCACATTAATATATACTAATGTATTGTCATACAATTTAAGTGTAAGCAGTAATAATATCATTCATACCTAGATTTATGAATTTGAAAATATTTTTAAGTCAAGTAGAAAGCATGATGCTCACTTTTTTGGAGCAGTAAATTGAATATGAGTGGTTTGAATTTCTCTTTCACTAAGATTTATGTACTTTTATTGATTGACCTTTTAAGTATGTTTATGTAAAGCCTATTAAAATTTACACACTTGCCAGGTCTCTTGAGCATCGTCAATGAATTTTCTTGGGGAAAATAGTATTGCATTGTGAGTCAAAATAAAAGTTTTATTATACTGAATTTCTTTGTTGGCTTTTTCATGGAATTAATTTAGCATCATTAGTGCTTGTAAGGATAATAAAGTTTGCTATATGTTAGAGATAAGGTCAAAACTTATAAAAACTCAAAATCAATATAATATTAACCATGTAAAATCTTCTATAATGTACACACTATGTAACAAGGAAAATAACTCATTTCTTCTTTTGGTACTGTACTTTGTTCATAATCTGGCCTAATTTTTCCCCAGGAATCATCTAATAAAAAGACATTATAAAACAATACTATTTACAGATCATTATTTTGCTAAAAGCAATTAAACATCTTTTACACTTGCATTCTCATTTAAATATTTGGAGATATATTTTAAAGAAATTTAAATATAAGTAATTATTACTAATAAGTATATTCTTCTCAATATGACTACAGTCTAATAATAAAAATGACCTCAAAATAATCTTGATCACCAAAGTCATATTCTCATGCAGGTCTAAATCTTACATGGCAAATCAAATTCTAGGACAATGATACAGATATCATGATTGTGGCTGAATTCACCATTTAAAAATGTTTTAAAGGGATGCAGAGAGGGCTCATTGGTTATGATTACATATGCATCTTGGAGAAAACTTTAGTTCAATTCCTTGCACACATATCAGGCAATTCACAACAACCTGTAACTCCAACTCTAGGGGATTCAATACATCCAGTGTCCTTGGAAGCCAGCATACATACATGAGGTACTCATATGCATATACATAAATAGCAAAATAAGTCTTCAGATAAATACCTCCCATTTATAGCTCACAATTTACTATGTTTCTCTGTCTTCCATTCCAATTCAAATTTATTATTAAAAGACTTTGAGACTTGACATCCAGCCAGTTGAGGTGGAACCTTGTAAAGTTATACTCATAGTTAATATTGGAATAGTTTCTCTAGAGAAGAATCTAAGACTACCCTAACTAGTGGAGGTACCACCTCATAGCTTTTTAAATGGTTGAGCATGGTTCAGTTAATTTGTTGAACCAATAAGATAAATATCATTCTTAACTCTAACTGCTATATATAAATTTATTAAACTCATGTTTTTGTCAATTATATTCATAATAATTTTTTTCAAATTGTACCATTAAACTTCAACATTTCATTTAACTTGTAACAGCCAGACGGTATCTGTCTCTTGTCAGAAAGAAAATACTTGTCAACATTTGCAAACGCTTCCCTGAACAGTGAAGTCAATATCTGAAGATATTGTATTATTTGAACCATTAACTACTTGGATTCATTAGCTCTCTGCACAGATCTTCTTTGCTTAGTGATGACATCTGAAGACAATGGTTTAATCTATCTGTGTCCGTGGAGTCAACTGCACATTGTTAAAAGAGCTGTATTTGTCAGAAACCATTAATCTATCACTTGAGGCAAGTGTGTGTGCTTGGTGTAATTTTAAGCAGAAATTCATATAATTTGAAAATTCCATCTGAAGTTACCCACCAGGAGTTAATATTACTTTTTAATTTAAAATATTTTATATCTTTGGGCGTTTTGCCTGCATGTATGTCTGGGCACCATGTACATGCCTCTGTCAGTGAGGCCAAAAATAAATGACTAAACTCCATTGAAACCGGGGAAATGAATAGCTGCTAGCTGCCATGTGGGTGTTGGGATTTGAACCCTGCTTATCTGAAAGAGCAGCAAGGGCTCTTAACCTTTAAGCCATCTCTCCAGCCTCAGTGTTAATTCTCCAGTGAGGTGTTTGTTACATCTTTATTTGTTTGCATTCTATGCATGCTATATGAAAACATTTAAATTGTAAAGTAAGTTTTTTTTATCTAAGGAAATATTTTACATAATGTCAACCTGGTCATGTAGGAAAAGTCAGTTTTACATAATTTTATCTCTTAGGAAACCCAAACCTCGGCACCGTCTCCTTATATCCACATGCTATTAACTCCTTTGAATCCATTAAGCCAAACACACTGCAAAAGTGCACAATAAGAAACATTTTTAACACTGCAGTGAAGTAGTAGAATAATAATGAAACTTTGCAAATGGGTGGCAGAATACAGCATTTTAAACAGAGGTTCTTCCTTCTCCGAGGGAATATAATTTGCAGTTTATTCATATCATCTACACTGGAAAACATAAAATTCAATGTTCTGTGACTGTCTCTTGATTTTATACTTGAAAGTTGCTACCAAAGACATATTTTTTAATAAAGGCTTGAAATGCCAAATATGACACACTCTTTGGCAAGTACAACTAAACAGATTTTTGTAATCTACATTTTTCTGTAACGTAAATCTATCCCTAAGACCTTGGTCTTAATATCATCAATAAATCTACTATGACCTATGTATTTTAATTTGCAGTTACAATTAAGTGCATACACATAGTGTAATAAATGCTTTTTGGCGAACCTATCAGTTCAAAAGCACTCAATATATTCTCAGTAGTAAACTATCACAAACCAAGCAGCTAGGACGACACCATTAGACATGACAAAGTAAGCAGGAAAATGCCTACAAAGCCTCAACCCCATACAAAAAGCTACAGGCAACTGAGAAAGCTGGAAGCAGGCAGGAGAGGTGGTCTTCTCCATGGAAGATCACACCATCGGTTTGTCCAGGACCAAATGGACTGTCCCGAAAATGAAGCATACAACTAGCCTACTTACTGAGCAGTTGATATATAGGAATAGAAGTGAATATGTAATTGGTGCCATCTGTAACCTCCTGTTTTTCTGATATATAAATAAATGCCTCCACCAATAACTTGGGCATGTTCCACAACTAGCTCATACCATAATTATCTATTGATTCTGTTCTATGTCATGCCACGTGGCTGGTTACCTGGTCCTCAGTTTCATATGACTGTCTTCATCTATCTCTGGAGAGAATATCCTTCTTGTGCCTTCCTTCATCCCAGAATCTCTTCACTTCCCCACCCACGACCCCTGCATTCTCTCTGCTAGAATTCCTACCTCCTATTTCCTGACTCAGATCATTGGCCATAGGCTTTTCTATTGACAGGTGAATGCTTTGACACAGTGCACAAGAGATTATCTTTCAACATGTATTCACATAGATGCTTGAGAAAAATCATTAATGAAAGAAGAGGACTTGAATTTGAAGAAGAGTGGAGAGGGATCTATCGAAAGGTTCAAAGGAAGAAAAGGAGAGAAATGCTGTAATTGTATTAAACTCTCAAAATTACAAATACTCAAGCAACCATGCCTGACTTTCTGATTTTTCTGAGACTATAAGATCTCTGTACCCAACAGGATAGGATTTCCAATAATCACAAAGTTACAAATAATTATTAAAAACACTGTACATGCAGTAAGAGTTTTGTCAAGAAAACATTTTTATCATATCAATAAAGGATGACGTTTCCCATTTAAAACTCATGCTAGGTTTCCAAAAAAAAAAAAAAAAAAAGCCTGCTACATTTAGTGGTCAATGATATTATCAACAGTTATAAATGTCAGTGACATTATTGAGTCTGCAAATCAGCCAACTTTTATTACCACCCACTAATTCAGTATCTTGAAGGGATAAAATAGTCCTATAAAAATTGCTCTAGAGATAGACAGCCCTCTTTCTTGGTCAAGTATGGTTCAGTTTTTATTGATTTGTAAATTAAGCATGTAATACGACCTTTTGCTAGTAAGCAGACAGCACACATGTTAAATTATTTTAGATGGTCTCTCCCCATCACTCCCTTGCAATCTACCCATAAAAATGGTGTCTTTCACATCTCTACTGATTCAAGACTTTGCCTTCAATGTAAACGTAGACCTGAGCCTGCAACTCTGATCAAGGGAATCAAGAAGAAAAGGAAAATTTATAATTTTGAAATAATTGAATCAGGAGGAGTGATCAGTATTAGAAGGCAATGACTACACAGTATTTTATAGTGATGGATCATTAAAATTAAAATATAGCTTCCCAGGAAAGCAGCTGCAAGAAAGTTGCAGACGATTTTGAGAATATGTTTACTTTCATTTTTATTTTTATATATAATCCTATTGACTTATATTGGCCCCTGACTATAGATAGAGAATTTACTAGGTGAACATAATTGTATACTTCAAGGAAACCAGCCACTTTTACAGCTAAGAAAATCTGTATACTACTAAAGCCGATGCTAGCAAACCTTTGCAATGAAGAATTTGATTCCAGATGCTGATGTTTAAATCCCAAGTGGCTGCACATGTAGACCTTCTTACCCACCCCTGAGTGGACTGTCACTCTTAGATCACTTCCTCACATAAAGCATAGCCTCACATAAGGAATGCAGAACCCTCTTCTACACGGCTGCATTGTAAGTCCCGTGTCTTCCTCCATAAGTGCTATCAGCTGGCGTCCTTCTCTTCCTACTAACTATGGTCATCTGTTCAAAGTTAAATTCCAAGTAATTGAGGGGAACTGTAAGAAAAGTCTAGACAATTGTGGATAGTTAATAATTATACCAACATACAAACTTCTCACTTTTTCTGCTCTCTAAAATTAACATGACAGCCCACAAGAAATCTGTCCAGTAACATATTCAATGATATACATAAAATAAACACATAAAATAAAACTATAACAGCACATCGTAGGGCCTATATCTAAGGTCACCCAAATTATTTGCATCACCCACCACTTTGCCAGCATTTCTCTGACCACTTCATATTTAAAATCCAACAATACAACTTCTTATTTCCCAGCATATAAAATTACTCCTTTTTGCCCATTTGATCTGCATATTCAAAATCCATAAACTGAAACCATGGTTCTGAGTCTCTGAACTTTAGCCTGCCCTTGTGCTTCTCTTCAGTGATGCAGGTTATCTGGAATATTCTCCAGAGATGGCTTTGTACAATCTTAATTATCATGAATAAATAATAAGGAAAAGCAGAAGAATTAAAATATTAAATCTGTTAATTAAGACATCACAAAACATTTCCCTTACTAAGTTGCAGAGAGTGTCTACCTGGCTGCCTGTAAGTAAAGGGCAGGGGTTTAAGAAAAGGCGTGAAGACAAAAGTCTTTGCTTACTAATTGGAAACTTTTATTGAGAAAATGATCACAGCATACCACACAGTATTGATGAGCCTAGTAAAGGTAACCTAAACTTTCTAAGGATAATCTTAAATTTATCTTTAATGAACTACTTTCAAAGATAAACCAAAAATAAGGGCAAACCTGTTGCACTGTAAAACACATTTTCACTCAAATATTACTAAAATAAGGTAGCTTTATAAAATGCATACATTACTGTTATCTTTTTAAGAAAGATTTATTTTATGTATGAGTGTTCTCCCTACATGTACAACTGCATGCCAGAAGAGGGCATCCGTTTCCATTACAGATGACTGTGAACTACCATGTGGGGTTTGAACTCAGGACCTGTAGAAGGTCTGCCGGTGCTCTTAACCACTTCACCATCTCTTCAGCCTACACTAGTATTATCTTATATTAGAGTAATTTATTACATTAATGTTTCTTTGGGAAGACCAAATTAATATATTTTTTCAAAATTTCTCTGAAAGTATAAATTGCTAAGTACATAGGTTACATTTTAGCATGTAAAGTAATTTATTTTTCTGGAAGAAAGAAAATTTGAGGATTAAAAAAATAATTCTAAAGGTCTGGTCTTCTTCAAGAGTAAATAATTAAATGTTTGTAATCATGGCTTTTTTTGTTATCATAGCCAGAATTAATAATGAATTTTATCTGACATCACTCATTGAGCCTCAGTACTCAGCTATTGTAAATACTGGATATTCAAGGGCTTTTGACTAGATTCTAATTTATTAGTCTATGTTCATATATACAATCAAGTTTTAGATGTACAGTTCCAAAGCAAAATTACAGCAGGAAGTCCAAAGGTGAGTAAAATGAGCTTGAGGAGCCTGTACTCTGTGCCTGCAAACTATCAAAGCATTTCGACAGTGTACGCTATGGTTCTCTTCTAGACTTTAAAAAAAATACTGATAAAAGCATATTGATTTGTTCCTTAAGATGTTTCTTGAAGAGTTGTGTTGTGTGATTAGAGAAAACTGAAGAAATACATTTCTGCACAATAAAACCACTCTAATAAATCTGTCGTGTTTGTAGTTAATTTTTGAAGGCATTCGGGGTCCTGGGATAGAAGGTGACATCGCCATTGACGATGTGTCAATTGCAGAAGGAGAATGTGCAAAACAAGACCTACCAACTAAGAGTAAGTGTTTCTCTTCTTGAGTACCACTTGATACATGTGGATGTGATACAACAATTATTAGAGTAAAATGTTTCCATTTCACAGAAAATGTTTAGTTTTAGTTAAAACTTTATTTTTGACTGAATCATTCATGCTATGATTAAATCAAATGGCAAGTGCAATGTGGCTATATTTTCAGCAACAAAATGATAGTAATTTCTACTTAATTCTATGTAAGACTAAATCACTGTGACTTTAAAAAACAGATTTAAAATTTATTAAGTTATGCTATTTTGTCAGGGGGTGGAAAACTTTTATTAAAATATTTGACAAATCTATAAACATAATAGTCAGTTATGTAGCAGAGGTGCCTTTAACTCCAAATAGCTGAAATATGAATTTTCTAGAGCTAATATTGTTCTTTTTACAGATGTAATTATATGGAAATTTAGTATGTGAATTTAGTAATGGAATAGCACTATTTATTCTGACACGATCTACTTCATATGTACCCCATGATCTTGTAAAATAATTTTATTTTCATCTAAGAATAGTTTATATTATACATTAATGGAGTCTTAAATTTCAAGTTTTTATTTCAGGCCCATTTTAAAATAAATATAAAATGATATGTATAAAGTATTCTGGGCCCCTAAGTCTTCATCTCACATTATCCATTTGAAACATGTATTCAGAATCATTGTTGGAATGCATTTTAACTTCAATATTTTCTTAGACCTATCTGGAAAATTCAATTCTATGATCACACAATGAGGGAGTAATCAAGCTAAATTTCCACAAATAACTCATCAATAATTTAGTATATTCAAAGTGTATTGAAATTCTATGTGGCTAAAGGGTTCGATGCACCAGAGCTCTTCAACCCAATATATTTATGGAAAAATTATTACAGTCTACATAGTGAAAGTCAAGAATGCAGTTACAGCTTAATGGGCATAATTAACTCCATTATTTGGCATTGTTGAAAATTTTTAAAAAGTGGCAATGAGCTGTGGTCATTTGTTATGAAACTCAGCATTGAAGATACACATTTTGTAAAAACTTCCTGGGTTTTTATTTCAGAAAAGGCTCAGCGGCACCCACATGAACACAGTCTGCTTAGAACAGAGAGAATCATGCACTATTCAGAAGCTGCGAGCTTGTTCACAGCTCACTTTCAGCGAAGCTAACCTTACCCTAGACGAAAGCCATGCCTACATTGCATTTTCATATTTAATCAAAACTAAATAGGTGCAATTTGATAAGTTGAGGTAAACTTTCCAAATGGGGAAAAGAAAAAAGAGAAAGCAGGAGTGAGCATAGTCACGGGCTGGGAAAGTCTGCCTCGCTTTTGCTGCCATGCTCTAGAACATTCTCATGGATGGGATTTTTAAATTGGTAAACCCACAGTAATATGTGTCTGCCATATTGATAACCGCAGATCCAGCCTGCTTCCTCCTCCTGCATGCCTTCAAAATAAAATGACATCTAATGCAAAACCTAGTTTTCTCCCAAATTATTTTCCTCGGTTTAAATTTCTTTAGATCAGAAACGCTGCATTGGTGGCGTCATGGAATGTTTATGGCCTTAATGTCAGTGTTGGGTACCTATCTTCTTTATCTCTAGATTCCGTGGATGGTGCTGTTGGGATCTTAGTTCATATATGGCTTTTTCCAGTTATCATCCTCATCTCGATCTTAAGCCCTCGAAGGTGACCTTATCCTGGCAGAGGCTATAAATGATTCACCAGGCACTGGCATGAAGAAAGAGTCTTTGTAAATGGACACTGAAAAAACAAACTACCAAAGATTCCTCCACTGACTACTGACTCAAAATTAAATAATAAGAACAACATTTTTTAAGCACTGGGGATAAAAAAAAGACATCTTGGAAATATAACTTATTCCAAACTACATATAGAAGATATTCTTGGCCTGGGTACAAAAGAGCCCTTCAGGTGCTTTTGTGGCTAAAATGATTACAGCTTCATCTGGTTGAACTCTGGAAAAAGAAAATAAAAGAAAAAGAAAGAAAGAAAAAGAAGAAGAAGAAGAAGAAGAAGAAAAAGAGCTATAGAAATCCTCGTCAAAGCACAAAGTCATGGCTGGTTTTGTTTCAAATGAATAGTTTGCTTGTTACCATGGAAACCTAATGGCCTGCCAACAAAAACCTCACTGTAAACAGGGTACGTGGAGAGCTGGCGTTTATTTTCCTTTCAAGAAGGTTTTATGTAGAGAATTAAATAAATGTAGGCCCTTTTACCTTGGCTGTTACCCTTCCTTGAAAATACTCCAAACTCGGAATTATTTAAAGGTTTCATATCCCTGCCCGCCTTACCCCACCCTACTTTTACTGTTGTTTGGGTTTTGTTGTCGTTGTTGTTGTTATTGTTGTTACTGTTTGTTGTAGTTATTTTCTTTTTTCTTTTTTTTTTCTCCCTCCCATGGCTAAGCTAGATAACTGTATGATGTCTCTTTTTGCATGCACTGCTATCCAGGATGGTAAACCTGGGCTTACATATTACACAGGCTTATCGGAGTTTGCTTGCGGCCACTTGACACCCAAACTACGTCATCTGTTCCTATGAAGAAACCAAACCACCATCTTTTATAAATTGCCATGGAAACCAAGTGCCTTCAATGAAACAAGCCTGAATAATTTTCAACTCAGAAGCTTGCACTGCTAACAATGGTTTGTGTAAAACTATTTTGTAACCAGACGACACAGCCTAAATGTGCAAATTACAGGCAAGACACCCTAGCCGCTTCTGAAGAAGAAAGGACCGACGTGCTGCGTAAACCTACGCAGACAAGATTATTTGTTTCACCTCCTAGACAGCCATGGCCTTTCGGCTTAATGTCCATAGAAAGTAACTTCCATTGAGACCAAACATGGGAGCAACACTTTTTTCTTCCAGGTTATTAATGGGTCAACCAGAGCAAAAGGTTGTTGAGATAATACTTAGCACAGAAGGTGGTAAAACACAGAAGTGATTTTTTACTCTAACCTCCATTTCAAATGAGATTGGCTTTGCCTTTAGAGGGAACAAGGAAATGTTTGCGATTGCCGTGCATACAAACTCTGCCGCGGAACTGGGCCTGAAAAAAATCTGCCTTTATTCTAAACACTGAGGGGAATAGGCCTCTGCCCTTTAGTCAGACTCTGTGCAAATTGTGAAATATTATTTTATTATTTTAACAAGATTAAAAAACACTTTTACAAAAAAACAAAAACCTGTAAAAATGATTTTGAGCTACCTGAGGACAAACCATAACTTTAACCAGCCAGTTTTCCAATGCATTGTAAATTTCACTTAAACCTGTTGGTTATGACAATTTGAAGATCTTTTTCCTTAAATTATCACAACTTTTAACTTCATTTAAAAAAGACTTTTGTCTAAAGAAGAATATTATTATTATCTGTTCTTTCAACACCCCAGGATTTAAAAAAAAATACTGATTATGCAAGTAATTGGGATCTAAGTATTAAATTGCAGCATTTGCAAATATTAATATAAAAAGCACAACAAAATGTAGTGGAAATGACAAAGCTTGATTTTTTAAAACAACTGTAGAGATGTTTGTGCAAATTCAATAATTCAACTTAAAATATAATTTTACAGCTCTGTTCAATAAAGCCTCTTTCCAGGTAAGGTATGAGAAACAGTGTGTGTGTTTGTTGGGCAATAGTCACCCTTTCATTTAATGAGATTAGTTATGCAATTTACTGGTTTTATTATCTTGGGATAAATCTTCAGTTCTTCATACACAGTTAATGTTTGCAGGAACAAATTTGAAAAAAACACACCATGTATCCTCCTTTTATTTTTGTTAAACCTGTTAAAATGTTGTACCTCTGTAGGTAAAATGCAAACCGAAATACAAGTGGAAATTTACTATCAAATTTCATAGTCAGCTCAAAAGGGGACATATCAGAATAATTACATAGGGATAGAATCAAAAAACCTGTGTCCCATAAATCACACAAAGGAAGCAAATGATTAACCTAATTTATTTTAATAATTAGTTATATTGAAAATCCTTTTTAAATTTCCAAGTCATCCATCTAGTTTCTCAAATCAAAGATTTACAGTAGGTAATATCTGGGCACTTAGCATGGGAAAGATCTGCATTCACCTGCATGTCCGCCATATTGCCACCAACAATAGTTCTGCACTACCCAGGACGAGTAAAAAACAAATTCATTAGGTCTTACTTTTTGCATTCTCTCTGCCAGGTCGACAGTACGTGTCTTCTGCTTAAAGAGAGGCTCGACTTGTTATCTTCTTTCAATTACGTTTAAGTTGATTTGAGTGAGGCTTTTGTAAATGAATTTAAAGGAAAAAGACCCCTAAATTCTGAATATCGGAAGGCATACATGTCACTTCAAGATAACTTAGTTTTTTTTTCTCCTTCTCAGTTATCCTGAGCAAAGAAGTCGATATGAAAGTTTCAGTTGTGTCATTAAAGCATTTATCGAACGTAAAAATCTTTCCTAAATTTTCACATAGTAAGAGAACACACTCTGGAAGTTAAAGAGAACTGGCTGGTACTTCAAAATTAATTTTTATTAAACTTCTAAGAAGTTGCAGATGGTTGTGACGAACACGGGACTATCAGAGGTGAGAGCAGGTGGACGAGAGAGGTGGAGAGAAACACAATTTCTCACATGAGAGTCACATCATTTAGACTCGCCAATCAACATAATCACTGTTTTTACATCAGATCAAATGCTCAGTTGCTTTAATGAAAGTAAATGGCTAAAACTGTGGAAAGTTCTAAATGAGTTGGATACATGAACTGGAAACATTGTGAAATCACCTTGTCTTTAGTAGAAGAAATGATGGTGGAACCCTTAAACACCTTCCCATTCCTAACATTGTTATGTTTATCAGAACTGCACCCAATGCCACCTTCCCCTTACCATTTTGCTAATGTGTCAGCGTATAATTTGAGAGGCCTGTTCGGTTCTTTTCTTTTCTTTTTTTTAAATGGGGAATCATTTAGCAATCAGGGTTTTATTTTTGGGAGAAACAACATGCTGTGTAATCTCCAGTTACTCACAATAACTGATCCGCGTTAGTTAGGAGTGGTACCACTTTCATGGGTTCAGTGATGTTTCTTCACGGGCTAACATTTCTACAGTTGTGTCGACTTTCATTGCAGTTAGCAGCACTCTCATGTAGTGATATAAACATGCACACGGGAGCTGAGAAGACCCGAGTAAGAACATGTAACACTTTGACGAAAGTTGCCAGAATGGTCAAACAATGCCAAATATGATATTTCCTTGGGAGCTAAGAGTGAGAAAAAATATTGCCCAATCACACTTATCAGATGTATAAATAATCATGGACTATGCAGTTTTGAAAAAAAATAACCTACTTACCTTTCTTTTAAAATGTTTTTTTTAAAGATGCTTTGCATACATACCTACCCCTGCTTTTCCATTTCCTACCTACTTTTCTGTCTTGTGTTTTTATAGTTCCATCCTGGAAATATGTATCCCTGGTCTGCTGTGCTCCCAGGTTCCATAGGGCTTGTATTCAACAGATCATGAGTTTGGCCCATGATCAGTTCCTTTAAGAGAACTGATAGATGCTTGGTTACAATGTCAGGCAGTGGACCTTGACACTAGTGGCACTTCACTTCACATTTCCCCCAGAATTGGCTCAGCATAACAATGGATTATATCTGAATTAGGACCTAACTAGTCTGTTATACCATGTAATATACAGTGAAAATAATTCCATTCTTTACTTGGACATATGATAAAATATAAATTACAGCTGTACTAACTTTTCATCAAACATGCAATATTATTTTAAATACTTTATAATAATAAACTTATCTGCCAATGAAATGTGTAATTTGAATAATAATTCATTCATTTCTATACTTGAGACTCTAAACATGACTGTGGTATTACTCAGAATCATTTAATTTTGTTTCTCTTGGTAATTTTAAATTTGTGATAAATTGATTTGATTTTGGAAAAACTTTTCAAATGATCCTCCTAAATTTGTGATTTATGTTCCTTATTACAGAACATTTTTTTTCTGTGCCTTTCAAATATCAGGGCCACTGAAATAGACATTTAAACTGGAAAAAATTGACCTTCCCCAAATACATTCTAAATTAATACGACATTCAGCCGTGTCTCAACAAAGCAGAGGGTGTACTCTTCTTGCAACTGGGCAGTTGATCTCAATGAGGAGTTATTGCATTTTCTGTGAAAACAATAAAGTCATAGGGTTCAATCCCAAGCTGCTGCTTTTCCTACAGCATTCCCTCTGTGGCTAGCCCATTTAACTCATTTTCTTAGCATTGTTTTTAGAAAGGAATGTCTGTCCTTTTCTACTGTCTTAGAAGGAAAATTGCTACAAAATAATTTGATTTTTTTCTCAAATCTCATAGAAATTTTGTTGTATATTCATAGTATATCTACATACAATTGTGTATGTTATTACGTGAGCAGTGAAAAACATAAACGCTTGACACTATAATGGGAAGCATGACAGCCAAGAAAGTCCCTAGTGGATTACTTAATGTCTGTTGGAATAGAAGTGAGAAATTATGGTAAAGCTTCCACATTTCTATAGGAATTACTTTTTGAGCATATGGCCGTTTGAAGGTTAATAAGACTGTGAGCAGTGGTTTCACTGCTCTGAACCCATATTGAGAATCTCAAACTGGAATCCAAAATTTGGAATAGGGCTGAGGTTAAACTCTGGGTAGAAACTGCAATAGTTTTCTCAAGGATATATTTGCAACTGATTGAATTTAATTTCAACAGTACTAATTTTCCATGAGTTTATTTGAAATGTGTTCTTATTTTTCAAGCGTCGGGAAATTCTATGAGTAGGGCTAAGCTTGGTAGTTTCGCTGGTTTTCTTGTGGCTCTTTATTGTTGTCCTGGCGCTCCAGGCTTCCCTTTTTATTTCTTGAGTCTCACCAGTATATTTAAATGTATAAGTTTAATCAAATATGCATTGTGTTAAATTTATATAAAACATTGGAGACCATAAAATTTAGATTGAACTTAATTTACATTTTGATATTTTCCTTCTTCCAAATAGTTTCAGATAGCTGTATGTTATTTTCCTTGGAATTTTTTTCAATAAATGAAATTATGTTAAATACTCTATTAGTGTTTGGGGAAATTTTCTGCTGTCAATAAGTATTTAACTTAAAAAAAAACAAAGAATGACATTTAGAATGGCAATTAAAATTAAAGTACCATGATTTCTTTTGCAATTAAGAAGCCTTTATAGACTCACTACTACAGTGAACACAATTAGACTATCAAGATTTGTGTTGATTTTTACATCCTTTGCGATAGATCATTTTATTCTATTGTATTAGACTGCCAGACACTAAAATCTTTCTGAACCGATGTAATTTAAGAATCGTGGTATTATGATGTGGTGTATCAGCTAGGCTTCTATATGACACATGAAATGATCACAGCTGGATGATGCAAAGATTGCAGCTGGATGATGTAATGATCGCAGCTGGATGATGCTAAACAGATTCAGAGACATTGTTTTAATCACATGTTCCCAAGGACACTGTCAGCTAAATACACTGATCTGCAGTGATGAGTGAGAATCTAAGTGTAAATGTAATTCTGAAAATCATGACATGTTGTTGTTACCTTACTGCCTATTCAGCTTAATTGTGTGTTACCTTTGCTATGATTATTCCTCTAAGTAAACCCTTGAGCATTTGGAAATGGAGATATAATTAATACTTAAACCCATTAATTGTTTTTGAAAGTCATTTCTCTCCAAATGACTCGTTCACTCTGTGTTAAATGACTGTTTCTTCAATCTGTGTTAAATTACTGTTTATTCTCCATGAGCTGTTTGAAGTTAATATTCATTTTGTAGATTTTAAGACTTTTCCCTAAGATACTAGGAATTGTTCCTTAGTTTTATCTATTTTTACTTCTCTGAAGAAACTGTGACCTTATCTGTGGCGACGCTGCCCATCCATGTCTTTATTATCTACAATAGAAAGGAGGTAAGGTATAAGTCTGGGTTCTAGGAAGAATGTAGCACAATTTATTACTGGTTAACTTATATTTGAACTGAATTCAAAAGATTAGGAAACAATCAAAACATTTACCTTTCAATGACAAAATCATTGAAATTTTACAAACAGGATGTATGTCGTGTGTATTAGGAAAAGAAGAAAATCCAATTATTGAAAAACTTTTGTTTTTAACATAAATATCTGGCATTTTTTAATTTTACAGGCAATATTATTATTTCATTCTTTCTGTCTTTCTTTCTCTTTCTTCCTTTCTTTCTTTCTTCCTTCTTTTCTTTCTTTCTTTCTTTCTTTCTTTCTTTCTTTCTTTCTTTCTTTCTTTCTTTTTTTTTGATACAGACGATCATATAGCCCAGACTGAACTCAAACTCACTTTATAGGGGAGGCATGTGTTGAACTCTGGATCTTCCAGAGTCTAACACCCTAAAACGAGGCATTTTATGTGTTTAAATTTGCTAATGAAGTAAAATTAAAATAAAATAAGATAAAATTAAAATTAGAGGCATGAACCATAAGACCAGCACAGGTAAAACACAAATGTTGATATTGTCTTTGCAAAGAAATTAACCTAGAGCAAATTAGACTAATTACATGTTTATGAAAGCCCAAAATAAACAGGGGAATGATAATTTCTAGGGTCTATAGTTTTTTAAATGAGCTTTGTTTGAGGACATATGAGTTCCATCTTGATTTAAAGTCTAGGGTTTTTTTTTTTTTTTTTTTTTTTGTTTTGCTCTAGGCTCCAGTCACCTAGTAAATGTAAATACAGTATGAGACAAACATTTTCATTTTCAGACACAATTGATAATTTAAATTACAAAACAAAATTGTAAAAAATAGTAGGATAGAACTCAGGAGGATCATCACAATTTCTGTTCACACTGAGAGACACAGTAAGTTCTATGCCAGCCTGCACTGCAGAGTGTGACCTCATCTCAAATGTAAACCAAACCCCCCAAAAAAGAAATTTCTGAAAATATATGGCAAAGAATAAATGGTACAAAGGTAAGAAACAAAGAGTTGAAATCAAAATAGTACTGAGAAGAGATAGCTCACATCCTTTTAAATTTGTTTCTGTATTATATTACATATCTAAATTCACTAGACTACACAATTTAGCAAGTCAATGAACTCAAAATGAGAGAATGGGATAATGGGTCTTATGCAGCAGAATAAGGCACTTAAGTAAATGCTGGGGTGTTTGTGTGTTAAAATTTGCTAACGAAATAAACATATTGTTGGTTAAGTTCTCATGAAATGAATTTAATAAAGTGGAATCATTTCAAATTAAATGATTTCCATAGAATTTTGCAAGTATCTCAAAGGCCTTTACAGTGTTGAGGTATTGAGGGTACTGGATGGGCACTGATCCAAATCAGTAAGCTCCATGAAGCTTGTAATTTCTTAATCACCAGTCCAATCCTGTGCCCTTAGTTGTGATTTCTCTATTTTGGCCTCTTTCAAGATATAAACACCTCGCAGAGCCAGGTCCTATTATTAAAGGGTAACAGTTGTCCATCCACACAGCCTTTCAAGTAGAAAACTAGAAAGGTCAACCAGTGGACTTTCTGGCAAGAGCTAAGGGACAAGAAATAGAAGCATAAAGTGAAGAAAGGCACACACTGTCCAATACATTATTTCCATAGTTGTCCCAAGAACAGGTGAGGCTTCATACCCGGTACAGACAAGGTAGATGGAGTTACAGGCAAGGAAGGCTTCTGAGACAGCTCAAGCTATCTCAGAGTGGTGAGGATGGTAGTATGAAACTCACAGTGGTTCCCAGAGAGATGAGTACCAAGAAAGTCTATGGATAACGTATCTTACAATGAACTAAAATACACTATCCACATCAGTAGAAAAGAGAAGAAAATTTATCAACTAAATGTTTTTGAATAGGTACACATTGCTATAAAATAAAAATAAAGTTTTAATGAATTAAATAAACCTTTAAAATATTTATAATAACTTCTTGTGAATATTTGACTATATGCACACCTTTCTCTTCTTTTGTTTCTGCCTAATCTAAGATCAACTAAGCTGATATGTGGATCTTGTCATTCTGATGCGAATTCATAGCAAGCTGTTGACTAGTCTAGAGTACATGTCACTTGAATATGTCTTTCATCAAGCAAGTCCCATCACAGACTGCTTCTATTTAAACTCCTCATCAATTTCTCATATGAGTTTCTGTTTTTATGTCCCTACAACCCTCTCTCTTTCCTGTAAAATAAAGACCTGGCAACCCTGTAATATGGTATATGATTGATGGAAATAGAGTTTGGAAAGCACTTAAACAGCTTTAACTATGGATGTCAGAGCATCATTGAGCCATTTGCTACGTCTCAATGTGTTAATGGGTTATAAAGAAAAACTTTCTTACTGAAAATCACCTGTATGTCAGCTTGCACACATTTCGTATTTCAGTATAAGCCTTTTGAATTATTCCCATTTTTCCAACATTATTTACTCACACACACATGCTATTTACATGATTTGTCATTTTCAAAGTAATTCCAGATATGTTATTTCATCTACGATAAGCCCTAAACACTAATTACTCACTCATGAGCTATGTGAAAATACATACATGGATAACCTATTCCCTATACAGCATTATGCCTCTTATGACATGACTAAACACAATATCATTTGCAGTCCAGGATTTAAATAAACATGTAATAAAGATGGTTCTATAGTCTATTATCTAGTGACCCTCTATGCACTAGCATATTTAAGACAGTTACTCTTTGTACTACAAAAAAAAAGGATTTGCTCTTATTTGGTAATAATAAAATACTACCAGTTATAATAGGCAGTCCTATTTCAATGACGGCAAATTGTAAACAAAACCTGAATTTTATAATTAATAAAGTAATGCGGCAGCAGGACAGATGTCTGAGAAATTAAGAGTGCATACTGTTCTTCCATAGCACCTAAGTTCAGTTACCAGCATTCATTGTTGGACAGCTAACAACTGCCTATAACTCTAGCTGCAAGAGATCCAACTTCCTCTTCCACCGATGCAGGCATTTGTATGCATAAAGCATTCACACACACACAGACACGTGCGCGCGTTCACACACACAAACACACACACACACACTAAATAAATAAATAGATGAATGAATGAATAAATGAATAAGTAAATAAATAAGTTTAAGGCAATACTTTTTCTTTTCTTTCTGAAACATAGCATTATGTATAAATTGACCAGTCATTGTATTTGTGTCTGACAGTAAAACCCCTATGACTCAGAAAACAGTTGGCCTCACATTCTAATGTTAATTATAATCTCTGGAGACAAGCCTTGAAAATTAAGATCCCATGGTTTTAGCAGGAGGAAATTTTGGGTCCACAGACTTAGAAGAATGGGAGGGACAGTACTTAAAACACTTAGTTAATTCTGATACTTTCACAGTGGGCTAGTGAAGACAGGAAGATCCTTGAAATTCATTGACTTGGCAGCCTAGCCAAATCTATGTGCTTTGGGTTTAGGGAAAGATCCTGCATCAAAATATAATGATAAAGAGTGATTGAGGAAAGATAATGTCCACCTTTGACCCAAATGCATGTGCACACACACAAGCATTCATTCTTGCATGTTCGTGTATACACACACTAACATCTACATACATCACATAGACAAATGCAGCGCTTACTCAAATTTTAAAAGAAATAATTCCAATCTATCTAATGTACAGTTTGAAAAGCATCAATGTTGTGGGCAGAACATAATGTCATATTCTGATTTTACCCCCACTACTTCTTGAAAGTATAAGGCAAGAAGATTATTGTAAGGACAATATTTACTCAGTCTCTCTCTCTCTCTCTCTCTCTCTCTCTCTCTCTCTCTCTCTCTCTCTCCCTCTCTCTCCATATATATACATACATATAATAGTAGCCTAGAGTCCACTGCATAAGTTCCCACATTTCCCTTGTTTATGGATGGGAGAAGATGCTCTAAGAAGTTCATATATGTAAACCATGACTCGAACCCTGATTGACATGTAACAAGTATTCACACAAATGTCTACTCACATATGGCAATATTTCAATAATATTTTCTTTGCTCAATGACACTCTAATTAAATAAATTGACCAATTTTAACTAAGTATTTACAGTGGTCTTGGACTTTTAGATATTGACATAAGGTGACATATTTTAAACAATTTCTCTGAAAATTATTTTCACAAATAATTTTTCTTGCTGTTCTTTGCTTTGCATTAAACATAGACAATGAATAATTTTCCATGATATTTTATTGATTTAAATATCTTAATATATTTTCTTAAGCCTACATGAATTACATTAGCCCAGAAATTAAGAAAATTCTCTTGTAGGGGAGTTTTGAATAGTCATGTTTATTTTAAAAGAAACTTTAAAATAAATTTAAGAAATTTAAACTATTTTTATTGAATAAGGAGAAGCTGAAAATCAATATCTATATTTATATACGTGCTTATATTCTGCACATAAAGATTAACCTCTTTTAATCTAAATCTGTAGGGTCATAATTTCACATGCACTTAGTAGCAAGTAATACAAAGATTTGATACATTTTTTTCTATTTTTTTCAAAGAATGTCCTGCAAAACAGCAGTAAAGTGTTACAACTTCACCCCTCATGCTAGCCAGAGCCATTGGTCATGTTCCCAAGTATTGATTATGCTTGTGTGTGTGTGTGTGTGTGTGTGTGTGTGTGTGTGTGTGTGTGTGTTGCTATGTTATCACTTCTGTAGAAGATTCAGGTGTGCATTACCATAGTCAAACACAGTATTTCAATTGCAGGAGTCTCTTCAATGCTGCGTTTCTGGAAACCACTGTCCTCTCATTTTGTCATTGCAAGAGTATATAGAAATGATATTGCAATTTTACATGGTAGCTGTTTCTTCCCTCACCATAATTCTATGAAGATTGATCAGTAGGTTTACATTTCATTACTGAATGTAGCATAGTTTAGCTGCGGGACGATTTGTGTAAGCATTCACCCAAAGAAAGGAATTTGTTGTTTCCATTATGGGACTATTTAAAAAACAAACAAAAACCAAAAACACAGAAAAAAACATTCTTGTCCAAATTATTTTTGTAAATGTTGTTGTTTCTTTTTCATAATAAATGTCTTTAAAGACATCTGCTGGGTTATATGGTAATTGCCTATTTGGTTTTATAAATAACTACAAGTTCCTCCAGGGTTGCCTGCCATCTTTTATTCCTATCCCCAATGAATTAATGCCTTATTTAGTATATTCTCAAAAGCATTGATGGTCATTGCTCTTCCATTTCAATAATCCTGGCTTTAATTTTCACTTTTCTAAAGGCAAATGAAGAGAATGTTTTCCAGTCTGAGGACTGACAATGGAGAGGTTTCTTCAGAGCCCGTCCCTATACTCATGATGGTAGTTCAAAATGTTTTATGAAGCTTTTTAGATGCCCCACCTACTCTACTTCATGCTTGCTACCTGTCACTCTCAACCACTTGCTCACAACCAAGTCACTCCTCTCCCAACCCTATGCCTGCCACCAGCTGCCTTTCACTCTGACAGTGCCCACCCTCTGCCCTGTACCAGCCACCATCAGCCACTCTGCCACAAACAAACGACGCTCCACCCTATCCACCTTTCCTACACAAACTGCCCTAAAACACAGCTGGAAGCTGCCAGCCTTGGGGAGGACAACTATGTCTGTTTGAAACCTTCCAGAGTTCCCCAGTGGAGTCAAGTTTACCATCTACAGTGCCCTTGGATTAAGAGCAGTTTTTCATCAGTTACCTTAATTTCCTTTCCTCAATTCCTCAGATCTCTACTGGAACCTTCTGGAATCACACCATCATGATAAAATTTGCCTTTTGGTTTAAAGACAGCTTTAGAAAATTCAAACTGAAAACTGGCTTAGATTGGAGTACCAAGATTCTGTTTTCAAAAAATAAGCAGAGCTCTTTTTAATCTATTAATATTCCAAAATTTCACTATATACAGTCTAGTTATAAACATGTCTAACATTATATATATATTACTCAAAATAAGTTTGTCTTATTCCTCTGTCCTCTTGTCTGTTTGGACTTATCTTGTCTTCCCTACCTCCTCTAGTATTAAACATGTTATTCTAGAATTAAGAAAAAGTCAGAGGGCGTGAGAGTAAAACGAGGACATGGTTCGTTATCAATGGAGGAATTCATGTGTATATCGGGAGAGTCTTATCTAAAGGAGGTTCTGTACTAGATTCAGGTATGCTGAAAATATAGCATTTTATTTTCTATACAGAAGTTTAATGCAGGCAAGAACATCACAATTTCCTGTTCATGTCTTAGGGATTAGTTAGAACAATGGAAGCAGAAACAAAATGGTCCATAATTATACCCGCTGACAGAGGAATTACAGTAAGTTAAACAGAATATTCTGTATTTATTGAAACACACTTAATACAGAGTTTGAGTTTGAAAAATTAATTGTTCATAAAAAAGTGAAAATCACATTTAAAAGGTATTGAAAATGACAATGTATACATAAACAGTGGCAATAACGAACACTATGCATGCTGGGAAAGATATCGATCCCTATGAGAGCACATATTTAAAACAGTCTTTAAGACCATTTTTTACGTGTCTATCTATTCCCACTTGTACAGTAATTACTTGTTGGGTCTCAATTATAAACTTTTCGTTGTATTTATTCTTCCTGGGAAACAGCGCATTGAACATAAAGCAGTCCACAGTCCCACTACATTTCTTTTCATCTTTATGGCCCAGATAGCTCAAATGATTTTGGATGTGTGCTAATAACGTCCTTTCTGTGGACTCAAAAACTATCTTAATTAGTGAAACATATTTCATGGATACATACTGCTAGTTTCCTCCAACCATCTGAGCAATCCTTACAGTCAGTCAGAAATGAAACCAAGACAGACTGTATGGCTAAAATTAGGTTTATCACTATTCCTGACAAATAAAGATACAATATTTTTTCTTCATTTACCCTGCCACTTCTCCAGCTTCCCTTATAGCTAAAACAGCACAGAGTCGCTGACAAACACCTGTGAATCAACCTTGACGAGCCTCACTGTTCACCTTGTACATTCAACCCATTAGCACAGCTTTTGAATTTTGCGTCTTGAGTATATTTTAAATATATTTTGTCATTATTCATCTCCAATGTGCCTACTGTAGACCGAGTTACTATGAAATCTTGCTAAGAAACAAGACCTCTTGTAGACTTCTATATCCTGTCGCGGCATCATACCTCACATTGTAGACTAGTTGATTGTCTTACAATATAAGCAAGTAAATATGTTTCCTTTATATTTTAATGGATTCTCATTGCTCACCAATTAAGGACAGAATTATTAAAGTAATAAAATGTTTATCTGATCTACTTTCTACCATTCCCCCTCCTGACAGCAGCTCTCTCTTTTCATTTTGGAAACTGAGGTCTCTAATATGGCCTCTATACCCTTAAGGCTATTGTGCCTAACCCTAAACATGGCTTCCATTTCTTGCTCTCATTGAATACATATATCTCAAAATTCTGTTTCAGCATTTACATCAAATCAGTTTATATTGCATGTTCACTCTCAGTTTTCCCTTATAACATTTCTCTGAAGTTTAATTGAATGCTGGTGTGTTTTATTATGAGTACCTACTTAATACTGTCTGAGCACCAGAAAGCCAGGTGGAGCACACTTTTTTTTGCTTATGATTTATTCAAATATTTCTGAGCAAAACAGTGTCAATGATTGCTTTTGCCACTTAAGGGTCTCTCAGAAGCCAATTCCAAGGATTTTTCTCTGACATCTGTTCCCTTCATCATGTTATTTCCAGTAATTCCATTCATCACACTTTCAATTGTAAGATTTAAAACACCAGTATATGTCAACAGCATTTTATGAACTTTCCAGATGATATGGGATATTATCTGTTTTGTCTCATGCTGCATGTTATTCTAACTCAACCATAAACATTCCAAAAGTTCTATGTTAATTCTGTCATGTTCCAACTCACCTAGTATAAGAATTTTAGCTCAGTAGATGATTTCCAAATTGACCTTATTCTTCTGATCTTCGTATCTTAAAACACAGATATGAGGTTAGTGTGAAATCCCTGAATTGAGAATCCTAAGAAATAGCTTCCTCTTCATATTTAAGAAAAGAAGTTTTACAATGTTGTGTTTCAAAAGATTCCTTAAATAATCTTAGACCTTCTTTGGATCCCATCACTAGAAACAAATTGAAACCCAGAAAAACAAATTTTCATCCAACAGCTTGATGTGTTTGTAACCTGTGTGTGCACACTCATAATAAACACATTTACAAACTTCTGTTTTCCAGGTTTGTAAGAGTATCTTCATCTGAATCATTAGTTAAAAACATTACAAGTAAGTCTGTCTTAATAGGACATGAATAAAAATCTTCACATAATTTAAAAAAACAGAAAAAATTGAATTCTGAAATTCTCCTGCACACTGTCTTGTTGATATGGCCACCATGACCCCATCTCCCACTTACCCGTGAATTAGGTCTAACTGTGAGTGAACCCATTGAGTCATCGGGGACTCCATTCCCTTCATGTCCTCAGTCTGATCATCATTGTCCTCCATTTCAAATGTCTCTGACCTTTCTTACCCCACTCTGTCTACACAGATCCGGACTTTGTCGCAACATGGTAACTTATGTCTCTGACTTTATGCCCCATTCTCAAATGTACCATCATAATCCCATTAAGTTGGTATTCCTGAATAGAGTCCCACTCACTGATCAGAACAAGAATATGGCACCTCAAGGCTACTGGTTCCCTCTCAGGGATCCTCACTGTCTACCTATTGCATACTGACTATAGTACAAATGCCTACATATATAGCCACACTTTAAAAAAATAGTTATAACTTCCCATACCACAATATAGTGTACTTTTACAGAAAAGAATACTATCTCTAGAATGGATTCACTTTTTCTAAACTCTTTGAATTGGACTTATGTGATGTCTTCAAGCTTAGGATGTCTTCTAGTTTATGTTCCTGGGACAGGGGGAGATGTGTTTAATCTAAAACAGATGTCGAATGCTGGCTTTTTACCTGATAATTTTGTTAAAACCCATATCACCTTTTAGTATCTCTTTTACAAAATAAATACTTTGCTTTATAGTATGACTAATTGGTAATTTCTTATTCCTTAGTGAAGACTGTAAGCTCCACAGGAGCAGGCATTATCTCCTATTTCATGTTCCCTGCAATGACAGCATCAGGGATTAGTGTATACTAGGTGCTCAACTAATATTTGTTAAATTTAACTAAATATGTAGGAAACCAAACTAATAAAAATGTGTACATATATTTAAAAATTCAAGAAATAAGAAAAATTTGTATATCAGAATGTACAGAATAAAGAATTTATTGCTCCTGCTGTATCATTTGTTTTATTGCTATATTTACTATCATTCATGTTTATATGATTCAATTTATACAAACTTTTTAATAAAATATTAACATACTGTTGGAAGTCCTGTATAATATAGAAAAATAATCCTCATTGTATGAATCAGTTAACTTGAACATTTCATTATTGAACTACATAAGTCAGAGCAACTATTAGCAGACTTAGAACTCAAGCCAGAGGGTTGTCTGTCACTGTTATATACCCTCATCTTTTCATAGTATTATTTATTTACAGATATAAAGTGTATCACCACACTAGCGGAGTTTGAGAGTTCCAGTCATTTAACAAGAAGTATTATGTTCCATTAAACATATTGCTTTAAATTCTAAAAGATGAGAAAACAGAAAAGACACCAACTGGAAAAAGAATGAATGCTCTTATGAGAGCATCTCGGGTACATGATTGTGTGTATGCTTGATGCCCTGTTTGCACAATGTGCACATAAGTAAGTACAACCAGTTGTGTGCCTATATGTATATATTGCTCAGCATTTTACTGAAAATTGTAGTTGCAGATTTATTTCAATTTTCTTATGATTTTAAGACAATAAATTTAGTTATTTTCTTAGGCACTAACTTAATGTCCTAGCAAGGAATCAAATATGTATGCCACATAGTCATTCTCAAGAAATAAAATTAGGAAACATTTCTTTTCAACAAATTGAATCACACTCATGTTATTTTGAGGAAGCTTGTATCAGCATAAATGAGGTTCATACAACTGGAGTCTTTACACTGATCTCAGTGTTGGCTATTGTGTACAGCAGTTTGAGAATGGATAGCACTAACTGGAATCCCCTGTGACACCTGGCCATAGGAGTGTAAAGTTACATTAGATATTGACTTGGTGCTTACACTTTGACATTGTCATCCATCCTTAGCAATGAACCCGGGTTGAAGGAAAAAACTGGACATGTCATGGTTACTAATATGAAATGCCTAGTAGCAAAAATGTCTAAAAGATGGGTTTCTGATACACTTTCACTGACAACCTGGTGTGACTAACTGATTTAAGCAAAAGAACACTGATCTTGTTAAAGAAATGACATGAGTTAGCTGGAAGAAAAATCTCTTTCTGTGATTTCTCTTCCAAAAGGGACTACCAACTTGTTGAGTACTGTGTCTGATTCCATTAGGTTATTCTGTTCCAAATAGATAGGGCTAGTGCACTGATTCAATGTTGAAACTGAGGAGAGAAATTTTATCAAGTCAGAGTTTCAGAGGGTCTAAGACAATGTTAATTTGCATTTACGTCACAAACTTATCATTTGTGAATAACCCATAGAGAATACCACATCAGTCCTCAAGTGACTTCACAACATATCTGCTGCCCGATTGTTCCTTTAAATACATTTTCTTTTATACTTTTAATATAAAGAAAATGTTATTTTCTACTAATCAAAGAGCAATGTGCTGTTTGAAATGCCATACACTCTATGAATGGAAACCACTGACATAACTATTCAGTAACAAACAAAATATTTCAGATTTTAAAATTACTTTTAATAATAGTATTTGGTTTGTTGGGTTTATTTTCTATAATTATAAAAGTTGGATGAGTCTTTAATGTTGAGAGATAAATATGAGACAGGATAAATTTCTGGCATAATCCAAACTTTACCAGTCAGTCACACTGAGCTTTACTCTTTTGCTTCTGGTTTCTCTTTCCTCTTGATGTCATTCCTCCAAGCTCCATATATTCACCAGAAGTATATAGCATCCATGTAAGAGCTACGCTTGCTGCTTAGCTCTAGAAATCCAGTGGATGATATTGTCCACTCTTAATTCCACCAATTTGAGTATGCTTTTGCTCTCTCCATGTTTATGGCAATCTTCTGGGCAGAAAATGAACAGCAATAAATCTTTAATAAAATATATATGCTTACATTTTCCATAGCACTGTTGGGTTTTCACTGCCTATCTTCATTAATATCCTCAGCTCACCTTGTCTCTCTGCATGTTGGTTCAGCTTCTGTGGTGCATCACAAGAAGTAAGAGGACCACACTGGGAATAAAGGATTCTATTTCCTCACACCATTAGTACTAGCTCATTAGCCCAAAAGTTCTTTATAAAGTTAAACTGATATTATCCAAAATAGGGAGATCACAAAGTGAGCAAAGACTACAGCTCTGGAGAAAGGATGCGGTGATGCTCAATGAAGGCCAATTGTTCCAAAAGCACTCATATCTTTCCTATCAGAAATTTTGCACAATCATAAGCACAAGTTACACAGTAAATGCATTAAAAAATTTGAAGCTATAACAGAAGTAAATTATCACTTGTGAAACTTAAATTTAATTTTCAAAAAGTAGCCTTACTGTAAGCCTAATGAAACCTGTGATGCTGTGAACTCAATTGAGAAAGGAACAATATTTGAAGAGTCTATGATTAGATACATCCATTTTTAAAGGCGACATTAAAACCCTGATTCTCTTTACCCTTAGGTAAAGTAAAACTTACCTCATTAGGCACCTTTCAGAACTGGCTTACAAATACAAAGAAAGAACACTATAGAATTTAAATCCTTGCATTCAAAGCACCATCTTAATTTGGCTATGATGTATTCTGTTTTCAATCTATAAAGGAACATAGAATTGCTAAAGATTCCTGAATTTTGTGACTAATAGCCCTCATGTTGAGACCACTCCTCATTTTCAAACAATTATTACATTGTAGTAAGAGGAGTCTAACCAAAAATACATTGGTGAACTATTTTCAAATATGATACAAGCATGAATAATCTACCTATTCATTCATCATGAGCAAGGGAGTGATTATGATATGACAAGCTTTCAGTCTTCTAATTGATTTGTATTTATTCATGTATGTATATACACCAGACATTGTGTCCAGGTGGAGGGCAGAAGACAACTTTCGAAGTCTGTTCTCTGTACCATGTTCCAGGAATTGAACTTAGGTGGACAAGCTTGGTGATAAGTGACTTCGCCCACTGAGCCATCTGACCAACCATAACAAGGTTCTAAGAATTCTGTGTTCATTCTATGTTTAAGAATGCAATAGTGGAAATATATAAAATATATTTTTGTGATAAGATTTTTCTAGTAGAAATTCTGCCACTGCTATCACCACAAAATTGTATATTTTTATTCTTTTCTCTTTTTAAATTTATCTTTAATCATTTTTTATACTCCAGACTTTATCCCCCTTCACCCTCAGACTGTTCCACATCTACACTTCCTCCCCCTGTCTTCAAAAGGATGCCCCCACCTCTACCCCTACCCTATCAGACCTCCCCATTCCCTGAGGCCCTAAGTCTCCTAAGGGTTAAGCGCATCCTCTCTGACTGAGTCCAGACCCAGCAATCCTCTGCTGTATATGTGTTGGGGACCTTATATTACTTGGTGTATGTTGCCTGGTTGGTGATCCAGTGTCTGAGAGATCCTGACACTAGTTGAGACTTCTGGTCCTCCTACAGGATCACCCTCCTCCTCAGCTTCTTCCAACTTTTCCCTATTTCAACCAAAGAGCTCACCAACTCCTGTTCATTGGTTGGGTGTAAATATCTGCATCTCACTCTTCCAGCTACCCATTGGGCAGTCATGATAGGCCCCTGTTTGCAAGCACACAATAGCATCAGTAATAGTGTCAGGCCTTAGAGCCTCCCCCTGAGCTGGATCCAACTTTGGGTCTGTCACTGGACTTCCTTTTCCTCAGGCTCTTCTCCATATTTGTTCTTGTTCTTTCAGACAGGAACAATTCTGGGTCAGAGATTTTGAGTATGGAATGACAACCCTATCCCTCCACTTGATGCCTTGTCTTTCTACTGGAAGTGGCAATGTAGTACATTTCATCTAAGGTCCATCCATCCCTTTGAGTCCTAAGAGTTCTTCACCTCTCAGGTCTCTGGTACATCCCACCTCCTACCTTCTGAGGTTTCCTGTTTAGATTTTTTTCTGCTGGCTCTTGGGGCTTCAATCCTGTTCCCCACCCCCACCCTCCAGCCCCCAACCCTCAATGCCTGAACATTTTCCACTCTTCCACTCCATTTCCACTTTCCCATCCAATCCCTCCTTCCCCTCTTCCTGTGATTGCTTTTTTCTCCCTCCCAAGTGAGATTGAGGCAGCCTTACTTGGGCCCTTTGCCTTGTTAGCCTTCTTGAGTTCTGTGGATTACATTCTGGAAATTCTATACTTTTTGGCTAATATTCAGTTATTAGTGAGTACACACAATACCATGTATATCATTTGGATCTGAGTTACCTCACTTAGGATGACATTTTCTAATTCCATCCATTTGCCTGCAAAACTCATGTTGTCCTCGTTCTTAATAGGTAAGTAGTATTCCATTGTATAAATGAACCACATTTTCTGTATCCATTCTTCTGTTGTGGGACATCTGGGTTGTTTCCAGCTTCTGGATATCACAAACAACCCAATCAAAAAATGGGGTATAGAACTAAACAGAGAATTCACAACAGAGAAATCTCAAATGGCTGAGAAGCATATAAAGAAATGTTCAAAGTCCTTAGTGACAGGGAACTACAAATCAAAACAACCCTGAGATTCCACCTCACACCAGTCAGAATGGCTAAGATAAAAAACTCAGGTAACAGCACATGTTTTTGAGGATGTGGAGAAAGAGGAACACTCCTCCATTGCTGGTGGGATTGCAAACTGGTAAAAACACTCTGGAAATCAGTCCGGAGGTTCCTCAGAAAATTATAAATATATCTATGTGAAGAAGCAGCTATACCATACCATACCACTCTTGGGAATATACACAAAATATGTCCCACCATGCCACAGGGGCAGGTATTTCACTATGTTCACAGCAAAATTGTCTATTTTAAACTGTAGCAAGTAGTACAGAGTAGGGGAAGTTAACAACGCTAGTAGGGGAAGTGTACTGGTATTAGGGTAGATTGTAGGATCACTTGTCTGTCAGATTTGAAACTACTTTAAGAAATAGATAAGGTATATTCTGTTTCAAAAAGGACAGAAAAATAACCATTCATTCTCCTTCTAAAACCTGATGGGTATTACATAAATCTTCCTGTTTCCTCCTTTTCCTCTAATGGGTAGATGTCACAAGCAGAAGTTGAAGCAAAGATTTAAAAATATGTAGAATGTATTACAAGTGAAATCGGGTTGAAATGATGAAGAAAATCTTGGATTAATTTTAATAAAAACATTTCAAATGTGTAATTCTTCATTGTTAAATCAACGTGAGTAAATGTTGTCCCCATCTACATTCTGCAGCACACCATGGATTTTTAAGAAAATTTTATTCCACTTATTTCATTTCTGTGTGTAAGCAAATGTGTAAGCCACAGCACATTCAGAAGACAAATTGCAGACGTCAGTCTTCTCCAATACCGTGCGGTTGCAGGAAGGGCACACAGGTCTTCTGTGTTGGTGGCAGGGGTTATTAACCTGCTGAGCCATCTCACTGGCTCCTGAACTACAGTTTCTTTAAAAATAACAGATAAAATATGCTTAAATATGCTTTTCATCCAAAAATAAATAATTTAGTGAAAAAAACCTTGAAAGTATGATCAATTACAAGTAGTTAAATATTGAGTTTAATATTTATTACCTTGCATTTGCAGTGTTCGGGATTTGAAAATTGTGTATTGGTTTACTGGACATTCTTCACTAACTATACATCACTTACTTCTCCATAGCAGTTGTTTACTGTGTCCCGATTGTAACCTAAGTTCTCATATTTGCCGATTTGTTGTCATATTGCCTCTCTCTAAACGGAATAAAGGAAAAAAACTATGAGAAAATTCATAATTTTAGTTCAATTTGACTTTTCCATATACACAATCTTCCTTTAATTTTTGCCTTTCCTTCAGTCTGTATTCCCAAATATGACATTCAAGGGGCTACAAAGATGGCTGCGCAGTGAAAAACGCATTCTGCTCTCGGAGAGGCCCAGCATTCATTTCCAGGCATCCACACCTTTCAACCCACAACTGCCTGTAGCTTCAGCTCCAAGGGATTTGATGCCGCCTTCTGGCATCCATGGACGCCTGTACATCTGTGGCATATACACCTGTGGCACACACCCAGACCTACAACACACACAGAGACCCACTCTATACACAAGCACGGAGGCCTCCATGATGGACTCAATAAAGAAGAACGGTGATCAAGCACACAAGTCTTGTTTAATGAGTTGCACAAAATCTTTGTGACTGAATCAGATTGCTTTAACAAAACCAAGGAGAACCAGACAGAGTTGACGGAAAACAACATTCAGAAACTAGTGCTTTCAACCACAGTAGAATTAATTGTAGGGGAAACAGGGATTTTACGTTTCTACTTGAATAAGAAGAAACTTTTCTTCCAGTCTCTAGCAAGAAATTGACACATGAACAGTAACAAAGTAATTTCATTTCAAGCTGCAAAGCTAACTCAGGATGAATATAAGTTATATTTAATGACATTATGATGGATATCTTGTTCCTCTAAGGACAAACTAACTTCCAAGTGATTCTAGACCTCAACATAAACCCAGATCTTACATCAACCACCCTTAGAATTACAGAGGCTACTATATTCTTTTTTCTTTTTGCTTTTTTTTTTCGGAGCTGAGGACCGAACCCAGGGCCTTGGGCTTGCTAGGCAAGCGCTCTACCACTGAGCTAAATCCCCAACCCCTACTATATTCTTGATAACGAATTAAAAATGGAAGAGCAGGAAATCAGGATGTCCGAAAATATATGATGCATTTTCAATGTGGGAATGTAGAGAGTGCATCTCCATGATACTTACCAATACTTTGGAAAGTGCACCTTAATGAAGAATCCCCGTTCTGTGATCAGTACATCTGCAAGATTGACACAAGGCGCAATGGTTGACTTAATGAGCCATAAGTCAAGTTTATTTACTAAAAATACTTATTTAGTATCAATGTCTGCCTTTGATAAGCAAAAACTCAACACAGAAAATTGTATTGTGATTATTACTTCAACTTTGGAGGGTAGGTAGCTGAAAAATCTGACATTCCTAGGGTTCATAAAGAGATTCAACAAGAGAATTTCAATTATCACTATGAACTTGGAATCTATTAAAAACCAGAAGATTATTCCATTTGCCTGACTAGTTTCTCATAACGCTACTGGATTCTAATCAACAAGCAAAGGTTCTATATGTTTAAGGTGCATGACACAAGGTTTTCACATACATCTATGGATGCCATCATTAAATTAATTATGGTACCATCTTTATGTAGTAGAATTTAACATACACTTTCTTGATAATTTTAAAACTACAATTGGTGTTAGGAATACATAATTAGTTCTCCAAACCTTGAAAACCCTTTACAGCAAAAACTTTCTGGTGACATCTTCATTTCTACAAGTGTTTTATAAACGCTTTTCCTGTTCCGTGAGGTTTTAAAAATGGCAATCCCATTAAATTTGAGAAAAAGAAAGTACGACATGAAATGAAGTATGCGTGTGGCTTCTCCCATTGTTTGGAAGAATCTACTTTGCATTTTAAGAAGCAAAATCTTTGGCAGTATCTTCTGAAATAGCCATTATTTAACAGTGGATGTCAGATAGGTTTATTATAAATTGAAAAAAAGCCTATATAATACTAATAGCTAACCATGTAATTCTTTGGGCACAAATTCTTCCTTTCTAATCATTACTGTGAAACCCTGAAAGCAAATGCACCACCATCACTAGCAATTACAAGTGCCAAGTTATTAAGTGCATTAAGGATTTTAGACTACTGGAGTCCTACTTAGTGCATGAAGGGAGCAATTTACTAAATGGACTCAAGTGGCCTGTAAGATCTAATGCACCCCGCAAAGGTGTGCACTCAATCATTTTGTTACCATTTGGATCATCTGTATATTCATGAAGAAGAAAATAATGAAAGCAAAATAAATTGTCATCAAGAAAAGAGAATGTGTCATAGCATAAGCAATCTAGGAATTATAATGTTTTCGGCAGTCAGAAGTTTTTAAATCCTTTTTTTAATTAGAATATTTATTAAATATAATGGCAAAATTGTAGTTGGCAAATTTAATCTTCTTTGAGTACTTAAGATTTGAAGTAAGAAGTATTCTGAAATCTTCCTGCAAATAAACATCATAATGTTAAAAGGGTTTCAATGTAAAAATAGTAGAAAACAAAACAAACAAAAAAAAAACAGTATTATCCCACTAACAAGGAAGAAATATATTGTGCATTATAGACTGAATTTTAATTTTGTAAGGGTATGCAGAGCACAAGGAACAGAAACAGTATATATAATAAATGAAGAGTTTTGATTATTGAGTTTTTAAGTTAATACTTCAAAATACTCTAAAGATGATAACACATATAATCTCCCCCATTTTTTATGAAAACAAATTTACTCTGAAAATTATTGATTCTGAATATTAGGGAAGTGGTAATTTGATAATTTGATAGGAAAATGGTATGCTAGCTGCCTCACCTGATCCTATGTCCTAATTTTGTTGTTGTTGCACTGAGTTTAACCAGGGCATCTACATGGAGAGAAGGGTGGAATCGAGTGGGCCTGTCAGTTCACATAAATCTGAAGACAATAATTTCTCCTCCTCCAGGATTCATCAAAACCTCAACAGCAAATAGCTCACCAGAAAGAAACATGGCCCCTTAATCCATTCCCCTATCTATGACTGACTGGCCACAAACTGAGTCTTATATAAACTAAGTATAAATCGTCAAAGCTAATGAATTTATGACTGTAATGGCTGAGTCCTGTCCATAGCATGGTAATTCACAGTCTTTCTTCATATCATCTATTCTTATATTCTCTTCACTCCACTCTGAATATTCCCCAAGCCTTAAAGGAAGTGACAGAAACATTCTGGTTAGGGCTCAGAACTCAGCTGATATTTATCCTCTGCATCTTGTGTAACTTTTAGTCTCTGTGTTCATCATACTTCACTGTAAACTAAGGTTCCTCTAATCAAAGCTAAGAGTAGCATTTGATAATGGGCATAAACAAAATATATAGAAGGTAGTTTAATACCATACCCATATCACAAAACCACAGTATCAAGTTCCCTTCCTAGGTTTAAGATAACACCAACCATAAGGTTTTACTAGAGTTACGTGTAATGCCTCAAAGAGAGTGGGCCTCAGATCCAATATAATAATCTTGCAATTACATCTCTAGGTATATATATATATATATATATATATATATATATATATATATATATTTTTTTTTCTCTATCAACAGCTTTCATAGCACCTTCTATCCCGGAGTGATGGCCAGCAAGCGAGAAGCTTCCATATCAGTTCAAACCACACTTTATTATAGTCAGAAGTTTCATGAATACTTATCCATCACTAATTCTTGTACTTCAAGGTAGCAGTGTTTCTAACTCTTCATTTCACACAAGACCAGACCTTTAGTTCATTGTTTCTCTAGCCATTTCTGCCCAGTCACAGGTGCTAGACTTTTAATACCCAACTAAAGATTATTGGGTACCACATTGGTTACTATAATGGCCACATCTGAACTGCAACATGATCTTGGGGCACAGAAGTGACTATCTGAAGACACAGCGCATAAGACCAACCCTAACATCTGAAGGCCTGTCCAAACCTCAGAGTTTGCTGAAAAAACAAAATCCTTCATATGGTTGATACTGGGAGAGTCAGTTTCTTTATCCCTTTTGACAGAATGCAATAAATCTTCACACATGGGTTTCTTGCCATACTGTAATATGTATTTGGCAAGAGTGTCACAGGCTGAGAATGAAGAAAGCCATACTTCCTGTACTTTCAGGTATCAAATCCACACAATTACCACAGGACTTCGGTAAGAACCTATCTCCATCCCTTAGAAAGAATAAAATGTCACCTCCTATCTCCTAAGGGAGTATTAATAAGTTTATAGGTAGATGTTTCAGAATTTCTTTCTTTATTTCTTCATTGACTTATCATCAAATAAAGTGTTGTTCAACTTCCAAGTATATGTGTGCTTTTTGTTATTTTTGTTGTTATTGAAGACCAGCCATAGTCCGCGGTGATCTAATAGGATGTACAGGATTATTTCATTCTTCTTGTATCTGTTGAGGCCTGTTTTGTGACCAATTATGGTCAATTTTGGAGAAGTTACCATGAGGTGCTGAGAAGAAGATATATTCTTTTGTTTTAGGATGAAATGTTCTATAAATATCTGTGAAATCTGTTTCGTTCAAAACTTCTGTTAGTTTCTCTGTGTCTCTGTTTAATTTCTGTTTCCATGATCTGACCATTGAAGAGAGTGGGGTGTTGAAATCTCCTACTATTATTGTGTGTGGTACAATGTGTGCTTTGAGCTTTAGTAAGGTTTCTTTTATGAATGCAGGTGCCCTTGCATTTGGAGAATAGATATGCAGAATTGAGGGTTCATCTTGTTGGTTTTTTTCCTTTGAAGAATATCTTTTTTGATAAGTTCGGTTGAAAGTCCATTTTATTCTATATTAGAATGGTTACTCCAGCTTGTTTCTTGGGAACATTTGCTTCTAAAATTGTTTTCCAACCTTTTACTCTGAGGTACTCTCTGTCTTTGTGACTGAGGTGTGTTTCCTGTAAGCAGCAAAATGCTGGGTCCTACTTATGTATCCAGGTTGTTATTCTATGTCTTTTTATTAGGGAATTGAGTCAATTGACATTAGGATATATCAAGGAATAGTGATTGGTCCTTCCTGTTATTTTCCTTGTAAGAGGTGGAATTATGTTAGTGTGGCTTGCTTCTTTTGGTTTTATTGCTAGATGATTACTTTCTTGCTTTTTCTAGGGTTTAGTTTTCCCCTTCTGTTGGAGTTTTTCATCTATTATCCTTTGTAGGGCTGGATTTGTAGAAAGATATTGTGTAAATTTGGTTTTGTCATGGAATATCTTGGTTTCTCCATCTATGTTAATTGAGAGTTTTGCTGGATACAGTAACCTGGGCTGGCATTTGTGTTCTCTTGGGGTCTGTATGACATCTGTCCAGGATCTTCTGGTTTTCATAGTCTCTGGTGAGAAGTCTGGTGTGATTCTGATAGGTCTGCCTTTATGTGTTACTTGACCTTTTCTCTTTGTTTTGTATGTTTGGTGTTTTGACTATTATGTGACAGGAGGAATTTCTTTTCTTGTCCAATATATTTAAAGTTCTGTAGGCTTTTTGTATGTTTATGGGCAACTCTTTCTTTAGGTTAGGAAAATTTTCTTCTATAATTTTGTTGAAGATATTTACTGTTCCTTTAATTTGGGAATCTTTGCTCTCTTCTATAACTATTATCCTTAGGTTTGATCTCCTCATTGTGTCCTGGAATTCCTGGATGTTTTGAGTTAGAAGCTGTTTGCATTTTATATTTTCCTTGATGGTTGTGTCAATGTTTTCTCTGGTATCTTCTGCCCCTGAGATTCTCTTTTATCTCTTGTATTCTCTTGGTGATGCTTGCATCTATGACTCCTGATCTCTTTCCTAGGTTTTCTATCTCCAGGGTTGTCTCCCTTTGTGATTTCTTTATTGTTTCCATTTCCATTTTTAAACCCTGGATGGTTTTGTTCAATTCCTTCACCTGTTTGATTGTGTTTTCCTGTAATTCTTTAAAAGACTTTTGTGTTTCCTCTTTAAGATCTTCTACTTGCTTATCTGTGTTTTCTTATATTTCTTTAAGGGTGGTATTTATGTCCTTCGTAAAGTCCTCTATTATCATCATGAGATGTGACTTTAAATTCAAATCTTGTTTTTCTGTTGTGTTGGGACATCCAGTATTTGCTTTGGTGGCAGAACTGGACTCTGATGATGTCATGTATTCTTGGTTTCTGTTGCTTAGGTTCTTGCCCTTGCCTCTTGCCATCAGGTTGTCTCTGGTGTTAGCTGGTCTTGCTGACTCCTGTTAGCCTGTGTGTCAGCACTCCTGAAGACCCACTTTCTCCCAGCTGTATCTGTGTACAAAGGGTGTTGTCACAGGATCCGCTCCAGACACAAGTGGAAACTGGAAAGATCCTGTCCCAGTCTGCTCCTAAGTTCCTGTGTCCAGAGGGTTCCTGTCAGGTTCCTCTTGTGATAGAAATATGAGCCCTCTTACCTCTGTGCTTAGGGCTCAGGTGTGTCAGAGCTCCTGCAGACTGGCTTTCAACTCAGGACACAGAAAGAGACTGGAAGGATCCTCTCCCTCTAGGTTCCTCTGCTCCTAGGTTCCTATGTCCAGAGGGCTATATATGGGTTCCTCTTGGGCAAGAAATGTGAGCAGAAGTGGTGGTCTCCCTTGACCTCTCAGAATTGTCCACACTTCTGAGAGTTCAGCTCTCTCCCCCATGGGATCTGGGTAAGTCCTCCAGAAATTTTAAGGTTCACATTTACTCAGCAAAGTTAAAAGCCAGCAAGCCTCAGCGATTCTCATACTTCTGTTCAACTTGTAGCTGAGGTTGCAGGCATGCAATTTTCCCCAGCTTATTAGATGGAATTTGGGGTTTGGAATTTTGTCTGGAAAACTGTACACACACACACACACACACACACACACACACACACACACACACACACATTATTACTACTATAGCACTAGTATTATCATTCTAGAAGTATATTAATGAGTCTAAAAGAGAACTAAGAAATTAATCTTATTAACAGTTCTTTTCTAATTTTATTTTTTGGATAGTTTATTTATTTACATTTCAAATGTTTTCCCCTTTCCTTCTCCACCCTCTACCCTCCCCCGCTTATGATCACTTTGCATTTGTTTTGAGACATTTCAAATCTAGAGGAAAGGTATCACTTATATTTCCTGGTAAAGTTTCATGCAGAAGTGTCTTAGTTTGGGTTTTACTGCCATGAAGAGCTAATATGACTGTGTTAACTCTTATAAAGGCAAACATTTAACTGGGGTTGGCTTAGAGTGTCAGTTTAGTCCATTTTGGTGGGAAGAATGGCAGCATGCAAGCAGACATGATGTTGGAGGAGCCTAGGGTCTGGATCTTGATTTGAATGCAGGAGAAGGAGACTGATAACTTACTGTGTGTAGCTTGAGCATAGGAGACCTCAAAGCCTTCCCCTACAGTGATATACTTCCTCTAACAAGGCTACGCTTACTTCAACAAGGCCACACCTCCTAGTAGTGCCACTTCCAATGGCCAAGCATTCCTGTGCATTAGGAGTGTATTAACATGTAGAAAAAGGAGCTTTTTAAAAATACTTTTGTGGTAATCTTTTTCCAAATGTCTTGCTATGTGGCCTCAACTCATAGTCATTCTTCTGCCTCGCTCTTAATATTTCTGACACACATGTGTGGCACCAGTGCCTGCTACAACTTTTGGTAGAAAACCACCAAAGGGACAGACAGTTGACAATGTTGGAACAATTAAGTGAATAGGAACATTTTGCACACTGACAAAAATACCTTGCCCTATGGGTATAAGCCCTATAGACAGAACCCTTGAATGTTTCCTGTTTAGAAAACAGCAAAGATATTTTTGTGAAAAACTTGGATATACACAAAAAGTAGAAAACCAAAAAAGTGCAGTAGGAGAAGTGTATTGGAATTCAGAGAGATTGGAAGATCACATGCCATTGGCAGGTTTGAACAACCTGCTAGGAAATTGGCAACTGCAAGAACGTTTAAGATCAAATGGTTGTTATACCTTCATAATGTTTGCAATTATTAGAATACATTTTTGAGAGTTGGAAGAATATTTAGTGAATAGGAATAAGATTTTGAATTCTAGACATTCAGTAAGGCAGATGGTAATGTCTGTGAATAATTTTCCAAACTATATTAAATAGTTTCTTATAAACTCAGGATGACTCTTTAAGGGCAACATGCTACACTCTACAGTTATATTTCAGTTAGTGTCCAGGTAAAAGTATAAGCAGACTCCATTAGCAAAAAGGATGTTCAGCAGAAAAGAGAGCAGAAGTAAAACCATACACTCCTTACTCGATTTTTCTTCTTTTCTCATCTTCCTACACCATGACAACTCACAGAAACTAGAATTACTCTCCCCCAAGGTGAGTGTTAGACTCTAGAAATCCTTCCTGTAAAAGTGATATAGAAATCTAGAAACTTCCTCTAAGTCCCCTTCTTTTCAATAAGAGCTGGGCACAAAAGATCTCTCATTGAACTCTCTTTCAGAATTTTGTATGTAGAAGGAAGAAACAACGGGAAAGCATCATGTCTGGACTCCCTTCACAGCCAAGAATTAGATGACACCCGTTGACATTCTGTGACTGCAATGCATTCTTTACCACGCTTAAACCTAAAATCAGAAAACATTCATGGGATATTTTTTGCACTTTTGAAAGCTTTATGCAGTATGTGAAAACTTTGAATAGATAAATAGAGAATGCTTTCCTCTTGTTAATAGGTTCTTTGTGGGTTTCATCTCAACTCTAGCCAGGATCCCTGTGAGTGTTAATGAAACCTCTCCTTTCCTACATTACTAAAATTGATGTGACTTTTCAATATTTAATTGTTCATCTCCTGAAAATATTTATATGTGACTCTTTGTCCTTTGGACATTCAGAATAAGATAATTTGTATATATTTCAATGCTTTAGTTACTGTTTGTTTACAATAATTTAATGTGTTTATCTGCAAGCAAAAGACCAGTAAAATAGGAAGAGTAGAAGTTTCTTAACCCAATAGTCAGGTGAAAAATTCAGTTTTCAAAGTTTTCTTTGATGTTCAAATATTATATTTGAACCAGTGGGCACATGTCAGCATTTCCTGAGCTGTTCACAGAAGCCCTGTGCTCCCGATTGCTTCTCTTAATTTATTAAAATTGACAAGATAGTCAGAAAAGTTAAATAAAGATAAACAGAAACTGTCAAAACATTTTCTAAAACAAGATACAATCAGAATTTAATTTTAATACACACTTGATCCTGGCTTAGGAATGAACTTAACCCTTGTCCTACATGGGCATCTCTGTATTTGGAAGAGAACACTGACCATGTGTGTATAACACTGACAATAATCACTTTCCAAATTCCTAGAAGCATCTACACATAGACTGTGTGACAATCCAAGAACTAAAGAAACTGGATTTCTTAAAAGTTCTCAAATTATAGCCTTCTCTGTCTAGCCCTTGCAGAGTTCCAGAGGCTTGACCTGACTGGTGTGGTTAAGTGAAATGAAGACAAGAAAAAATCATGGACACATAAACACAGAGAAGTTGAGATTGGCAAGAATAGTCTTTCTGCCGGATGCTTAGCACTCCAGAGCTTCAGCATATTTATTATATATAGCTCCACGAGGAGGTAATGTCACCGTGTACAGATAGACAATGAGGTGGAATTTATAGTGTGAAGCTGGCTCAAGAAGATAGGTTTAGCTCATTTCAGTAAAAGCAGTCTCTATAGCGGAACAGTCTTCAAGCTCTAACTAGATAGAGGGAGAAAGCTATGGTGGGCGATTTGTGCATGCACTGTCAACAACCTGCACACAGACCACAGAAAGGCTCTGCCATACTCTGAACCTTACCCCAAGGGGAAACGTCTGCCATTTTTTATAGCTCTAACACTATGATCCTTGCCAATACCAGCTCATGTCAAAAACACATATTTTCTCAAGACTTCACACACTCATAGATTCCTCCACTCCTCGTATTTATGGTTAAATATCAGAGGGTGGCAGACAGGATTGAAGCTGCAAGGTTCCCAAACAGTCATGGTATGTAGTCAAATCCTAGAGAACCGTTCAGTTGGTTTCCCCCTTCTTGCATTCACTTAGGCTTAATAGTCAGTCTTAAACATTGCCATTGATAGCAATAAAGCCTTTAATTAGTCAGTATACAGAATAAATGACTTTTTTCTTTATGTGAACTATCAGTGCATCAGCAAAAGAGAGCCTTTCAGCTACTTATTGAATCATAATGTGGACCTCATGAATGATTTAAAAATATGGAGTTTAAGGTGAAAAGATATGGATTTCAATTTAAAAACATTTGCTAACAAAGACAAATACGTGAAATTTTCTTAAGGGATATTATCTTCAGTTTAGTCAACTAAAAAAATAGATGTAATGGTATCAGTTTCTGTGAAATTATCGTGATGAATCAGATCTTTAAAAATGTACTGTGTTCAGTATGGAAACTAGCAAAGTTACCAGTCCACATGGTTCCTAGTGGTGAAAGAGTTAACTTCAAACACTATCAGCAGTGGTTCTCTATAGGCAATCACCACCCCTTTGGGCTCTTTCACAGGGTACCCTAAGACCATCAGAAAACAGATATTTACATTACTACTCATAACAGAAGCAAAATTACAGTTATTACATAGCAACAAAAATAATTTTATGGTTGCAGGTCACCACACCATGAGGAACTGCATCAAAGAGTCACAGCATTAGGAAGGTTGAGAACCACTGCTACCAGAATGAAAGAGAAAATAATTTGTGACTTTCAGGAGAAAAAAATTTTACAGTAATTTTAATAATGGGGAAAATACAACAGAACCTGAAAAAAAATCCCAGATCTTAAAATGACCATGAAAATTCATGAATGATAGAAAAGAAAAAAAAGGTTTGCATATTGTCTATTGATATGCAAATAAAATATCAATAATGGATCTAAAAAGCAGCATGTTAGATTTTACTGTATGGAAATTTTAGAATAATCAATGCGAGAAATAAATTAGAGAGTTGAAGCTGCATAAAATTTTATTTATGAAACAAGGCATCCTGAACCATGTGGAAATCAGTAGCAAGGAAAACTAGGATTTTGGCAAACTGAAAGCAAACCAAACCAAGCCTGGAAATGTAGGTGGTAAATAAGGAAGATGTCTTAGAGCACAGACAGAAAGGAGTGCTGACTCCGGCAATAATGTCTGAACAACAGTAACCAGGACTGGCATGAGTCAACTACCTGGCATAGAATTAATTACAAATAAACACAGAGTCAGGGCACGGTATCTAGCTATGTAGTAGCAACGTCAAATTTCTCTGAGGATTGCTTCCTTTTTCATAATCACCAACTTGTTAATACGAGGAACAGAAACCACATCACTTTGATTATTGCCTCAAAACCATGGAATCCAAATCTTGCTTTTGGCTTTAGGTGGATATGTGCCTTTCTAAACTGCCTCTAGCAGTGTATTTGCCTGGATATTTCCTGATGAAGAACAAAGGAACCATCATGTTCTTTCTTAGGAGTTAATCTAAGCAGATTTTGCCAATCACCTGGGCAGAAAAACAACCCTCAGTTTTATACCCTTTAAAAAACAGTATAGAATCTACCTGACCACGTATGCTTGTAAACAAATACAAGAGCTTCACAAATTGAGGATTGGTGTCTCAGTTAGGGTTTCATTACTGTGAAGAAACACCATGACCAAAGCAATTCATATAATGAGTTTCATATAAAACTGTAAACAGCTTCAGAGGTTCAGTCCATTATCATCATGGCAGAAAGCATGCCTTCGTGCAACAGATACTGTGCTGTTGGAGCTAAGAGTTCTACATCTTGATCCAAAGGAATCCAGGGGGGAGATTCTCTTCTACACTGGATGGCGGCTGAGCGTAGAAGCCTCAAAGCTCACCGCCACAGTTACTACTTTCTCCAACAAGGACATAGCTACACTTCCAACCACTCCAACAAGGGTACACTTCCTAACCACTTCCTTGGCCAAGCATGTTTAAACCAGCACAAATGGAAACCCAAAAACTACACAATACTGTAAAGTGTGGCAGGAGAGCACAGTTCTAATGTCAGTCTGCTTTTCCCAAACCATGGGAGACCTGAACAGATTCATTTGGCTGAAGCATGTTCGGGGAGGGACTACTCCTGCACATGTTGATTTTAAGACACACATGCCTGAACATGCTCACTGTGAGTCGTAATTCAAGATAAAATGTGACAAAAAGAGCACCTCTATATAGGTAGGAGTGATTTCACTGTGCTGGTGACATTGCGTTCCTAGGTTCATTCAGCTTGCATTGCAGGCACTCAAAAGAATAGGAAATTTGTTGGTCACTTCTGGCTTACGTCTCAGTCACCAAGAACAGTGGTGGCTGTGAGAAAGTAAAGTGGGAGGCTAGGGCTGGAGAGATGGCTCAGTGGTTAGAATCCCCTACTGCTCTTACACAGGACTCAGGTTTGGTTTCCACTACCCAGTTCCTGGCTTCCTGTAACTCCAGTTCCAGAGTACCTGATTGTTGTCAATTTTATTGTGGTCAAACTTTCATCTTTGTGTGTTGTAGATTCCTCTCTCTTAGGTTTAGGTTCATGTATGAAATAACCTTTCTGTTGACGGTGTCTCAGCTGCATACAATTCTAAACCTAGTTGTGTATTCTGCCTTGTTATTTTGGGGAACATACTCCTCATGTAGACATTTGTTTCCTGCTATATCAATCAACCTAACTCAAGTGCCTGTTTCCAGAGGGTAAGAAATCTGTGTCTTAGTTAGGGCTTCTACTGCTATAAAGAGACACTATGGCCTTGGCCCCTCCTATAAAGAAAAGCATCTATTTAAGACTTGTTCACAGTTTCAGGGTTTTAGTCCACTATTATCATGACAGCCAATAAGAAGGTACATGGGCAGACATGGTGCTGTTAAAGAATTTGAAAGTTCTATATCTTGCTCCAAAGCAGCAGGAGACTGAGTCTTCAAAGCTCGCCCCCCAAAGTGATAAACTTCTCTCAACAAGATCACACCTACTTCAACAAGACCACACCTCCTGAAAGCATTACTTCCTGTGAGGCAAGCATCCAAACATATGAGTCAGTGAGGGCCATTCCTATTCAATTCACCACAGTATGCTCATACAATGATATTTTGGGTGTCCCTTATGTATCTTTTATATCAAATTAAAAAAGTAAGACTAGACATCAAGTGACGGCACTCTTCTGTAAGGAGACCTTTATTTTACATTAAAATACTAACACTGTGTCTGGAAGGAACCCTTGTAGGTATGAGCTTGATACACCGTGACCAGGATGAATAAATCTGAATTTTCATTTATAAACAATTTCTCCAGAACATTACAAGACTGAAATCCATACTATATCTGAGAGGTAATTATACTTTTACTCTGGACAAAGTAAACAAATAAATGAAAAGATAAAGAATGAAAATTGGTCCCAATAAACTAAGGCCTCCTGAGATGAGACAGAGCACCTGATTAGTGAAACTTAGAGAACTTGTTCCCTGCTGACCAATGTAACTCTGGAATTGGGTCACTTTTGTGCTCTAATTACACCTCGACTCTACTCAACTCTAGGATACATCCTTTTTTTTCTTTTTTTTTGAGTCTGTAAGCATTTATACAAAATTAGTGATGTACAAGCATATACTTCTGGAATGTATACTGCAAACCTACAAAAGCAGACATGAAAAGTAATTTCACCCATTTCTGTGTATTAGAAACTTCTCTGCAATAAAGAATCTCAACTTCTGTTAAATATAAATATAAAATTTGCTATGAGTAAAAACAATGAAAGTATTTACTGAAAAATGTGATATTTATAATAGTGAAAAAAATCCTTTGAAAAGCCATCAAGAAGCCAGGCTTGGTGACTCTCACCTCTGTAGGCTTAGGGGTTTTTTGTTTGTTTGTTTGTTTGTTTGTTTTGTCTTATTTTCTTAAGTTTACTTTATTTAGGATCTTTAAGCTTCAGCCTTCCATGTATCCCACCAACCAAAGGTAGGGAAGAAAGATGGTTAAAAAGACAAGGAGGTTGTGGATCGGTTTAGAAGTAGTTCTCTGGGGGGTGATTCCAATCTTGTTTGTTAGGATAGCAGCAGGCCAATCCAATAACAAACACCAACCAGGAATCAGTGGAAACCACAAGGCTCCGTCTAATTAGCACAAGGCTGTGGAAGAGACTAGAAGCAGCTGGAATCCCGTGAGAAGTCCTTGGCATGTGCTGGAATCCCGTGAGAAGTCCTTGGCATGTGCTGGAATCCCGTGAGAAGTCCTTGGCATGTGCTGGAATCCCGTGAGAAGTCCTTGGCATGTTTCTCTCTGTAAAGTCACAAGTGAAGCTCCGTGTAGACCAGGAGAGTGCTGCATGGCGAGCCGGGGCCAGCGAAGATCCGCAAAGATCAGTAAAGCCTTGGAAGGCATAGCAATGCAAGAGCCTCCTTTCACTGTCTGTGGGGTTCTAATTACGCTCTTTTCAAACATCATGTCCTCTCACATGTTCCTTTCAACAAAACATCCTCTCAGAAGACAGCTTCCAGAAAAACAACACCTGACACAACTGAGTGTCCAAAGAAGCCAGACATTTCCCCATTCACACCTCTAATTCCCTAACTTTGGAGGCAGAGGCAGGAGGATTAGGTTTTTAAGTCCAGACCATTCTACAGTCATAGCTCTTTCTAAAAAAGTTTCAAATTAAAGCTTTAATGTCCTGACTGTCCGGTACAACAAGAAGCATCTTTTGATGCATGACTATGTACATGAATACCATGATTCTCTCATGAAAACCGCCCTAATTGTGTATGTCCTATAGTTTTCATCATTCTTTTGAAAAGCATATCCAAAAATGGAAGCTGTGGATAGAAACATTATGCTTTATGTAAATGTTATGAATCTGTAATTTTATATTCATTTTTATAATCTCTGCAAATTTATAAAGATGAGGCAGGTTGAATATAAGGCATTTGTTTCCACAATAATCGATCTCTTAACATAAATAGGAATGTGACATTTTGTACTAAAAAATTGAAAGCGAGCAAAGACTAACTTAAATCATCATATTATAGAAGCATGATGTAGTATAAAACTATAACATTTCCATAACTATAACTTAGAATTAGTAGTATGTCTACATGTGATAAAGTTAAAAATTAGTTACCCATTTAATACTATTTCTTTGATGTAACACCTAGTAGCAACTGTTTATAATTGTTTGGCTATACAGACACATCATTCAGTTCATATACATGTATGCATATTTTTCTTAAATTTTACTCTAGACAAGATCTTGCAATGCTGTCTGGGCTGGTCTCAAACTTAGAATTCTTGTGCCGCAGCTTCTAGAGTATTAAGACTACAGTACCATTTCTCAGTTTACTTCATTTAAAATGCTTTAAGTGAACTAATTTTAAACTTACAGAGAACAGCAACAGTAAAGCATCTTGCTTATAGTCTTCATTTTACATATTAACAGTAGGTACATATTTATAATATTAACATCTTTCAAAAGCATAATAAATCATCAAGGAGCTTCTCAAACTAAAGAAACACACTCCCAACTTTACATAGGACAAGGCATTTCATATAGTATTTATTTCTGAGGAGAAATAAGTATTTCTAAGGAAATCTTACATATTTCTTAAAGAATTTTCTTATAATTGTGACTTACCCCACATAAGTATTCCTCCTGCTGATTCCCAACTCCCAGTTAGAGTCGTATCTTTAGCCACTATTTGTTTGAATTCTTAACTTGCCTGTGTTCCTACAGATAGCTAGCTTGCTTATCCCTACTTTAATCTTGAAGTACCTTGCATGTCTTTGAATTTTCCTTTTTGGAGCTTTATGGTTTAAATATGGTTAGAAAACATGTACATATGCTGATAAATTTATGAACAGTAAAAACAGTTTAAACATAATAAAAATTGAATGGTTCAGTGATGAGATGGTTTTGTCATAAATATTTTGAGCAAGTAACACTGAATATAATTCCATATAGGTATCACTTTAAGGTCACAGTAATGGCATTTAAAATTGATTTTGGTGATAGTGAAATGGCCCAGAATTTTAAATGGCACATTGTTCTTGAGGCTCCAAATCTGGTTTCCAGTGCTCACATTGAGCAGTTCACAAACTGCCTGAAATCCCAGGTTCCAGAAATCCACTGCATGCTTCTGGCCTTTTAGGGAACCTGCACTAAGGTTCATATAGCCACACATAGACACATACGGCTCAAAATAAAACTGTAAAAATTGACGTTAACAACTAAATTTCATAGCTTCCTTTTAGCAATATTCTATGTGCCAAATATTTCATTTAAAATCAGTAACTACTCCTATGATCACAGTTTGCATGTTCTTGTCTTAGGTCAAAATGTTTGTGGCTTTTGTCTTAGATAATAATCTCTTAAATACCATTTTACACATGAGAAAAGTATAATTGTTTAGAATTACCCTACCATTGATTGGCAGGTGCCATGCAGGAAGAACTACAGTGGGTAAGTGAGCTCCCTGGCGACAGCCCACCGTCAGCTGCAGTGGGTGAGATCTGGAAGGCATGGCCCTAAAGACTTCCAGGATTGCTTCTTGCTACTGATGTGCTTTTTTCCTGTTTGTCATTGACATTCTTCTCATTTACTTGGTTTGGTGTGAGTGAACACCTGGAGATTCCCACCACCCATCACGCGGTGTAATTACTTCCTGGGTGATCATCCACTTTGTTGGGCAAGTTTATTGCAGATTAAAATGAAAAGGAAGGTTCTTGAGATAAATCCATCCAGATGAATTAATGATTTTATGGAATATCTGACTTGAGTAGTTTGAAGAAGTTATCTTGATTTAAATAATTTTGAGAATGTAGGATAATTGACAGAAAATATAAAGGTAGGAAGTTAGGACAGTTGATAAAATGTTTTAAGTCAGAATCAAGAATAAAGCATGGTCCTTCCTCATAGAATTGTAGAAGCTGCTTGGATAGAGAAAGAAGTATAGAGAGCATTCATGTATTACAGGCATGTAATTACAGAGGAGGGAAGAGTAGGCTTGGGACAACAAATTATCAAAGAAAGCATACACTCTAGGTTGGGCCTGAGTTCCTTCATCGAGGATCCAGGGATGAGGTAATAGGTTTTTGTTGTGTTCCAGGAAATACTAAGCTTATAATAAAGAGCAAATAATTCTATGATGAATATAAGAACAGAAAACAGATGTTTCACCATCTTAGCAGAAAGGAATTCAAGATTAAACTTAAGATAGACAACCTGTTCCTTAGTAACTACAGGTTTGTGTCAACCAAGCATAGGGAGAAAATTGCTTCTACAAACTGGGCCTGCTTAAACTTTGTTAACCAATAACTAAAAACATTACTGCTTTGATTGATGTCACAGTGAACTTATGGAAAGAATGGTAGATTAGAATATTTTAGTTAGATATAAGTTCCATATAAGAAATACATAATTACTACCCTATTGTAAGTTCCTTTTGTATAACGATTTTAATCTGTTTTTGAAGAATATGTTTTTGTAGTGATTATGCCTGGAAAATGTGTGACTTGTGGCTAGGAGGTAATTTTCTTCCTAATAAAAGAACCTTTGTCTTAAGGGGTATAAAAGATGGTTAAGAGAAGAAATAGGACACCATGGGAGAGAGACCCGACTGCCTGGTCAGGTGGGCACTCCTGAGGCTGCAGAGCGGAAGAGACCACCAACACTGCCCACCCCTGCCCACATCCCTGGCCCAAGAGGAAACTGGATAAGGCCTCTGGGTCCCCGTGGGGGAGGGCCCAGGAGCGGCAGGACCGCTGCGTCTGAGACACGGCCGGAACCTGAAGGAAACAGACCGGATAAACAGTTCTCTGCACCCAAATCCCGTGGGAGGGAGAGCTAAACCCTCAGAGAGGCAGACACGCCTGGGAAACCAGAAGAGACTGCACTCTGCATACACATCTCGGACGCCAGAGGAAAACACCAAATGCCATCTGGAACCCTGGTGCACTGAAGCTCCCAGAAACGTCAGCACAGATCTTACTGGTTGCTGCTGCTGCAGAGAGCTCTTGGGCAGCACCCCGCGAACAAACTTGAGCCTCGGGACCACAGGTAAGACCAACTTTTCTGCTGCAAGTGACCTGTCTGGTGAACTCAAGACACAGGCCCACAGGAACAGCTGAAGACCTGTAGAAAGGGAAAACTACACGCCCGAAAGCAGAACACTCTGTCGCCATAACAGGCTGAAAGAAAACAGAAAAACAGGTCTACAGCACTCCTGACACACAGGCTTATAGGACAGTCTAGCCACTGTCAGAAATAGCAGAACAAAGTAACACTAGAGATAATCTGATGGTAAGAGGCAAGCGCAGGAACCCAAGCAACAGAAACCAAGACTACATGGCACCATCGGAGCCCAATTCTCCCACCAAAACAAACATGGAATATCCAAACACACCAGAAAAGCAAGATCTGGTTTCAAAATCATATTTGATCATGATGCTGGAGGACTTCAAGAAAGACGTGAAGAACTCCCTTAGAGAACAAGTAGAAGCCTACAGAGAGGAATCACAAAAATGCCTGAAAGAATTCCAGGAAAACATAATTAAACAAGTAGAAGCCCATAGAGAGGAGTCACAAAAATCCCTGAAAGAATTCCAGAAAATCATAAATAAACAAGTAGAAGCCCATAGAGAGGAGTCGCAAAAATCCCTGAAAGAATTCCAGGAAAACACAATCAAACAGTTGAAGGAATTAAAAATGGAAATAGAAGCAATCAAGAAAGAACATATGGAAACAACACTGGATATAGAAAACCAAAAGAAGAGACAAGGAGCTGTAGATACAAGCTTCACCAACAGAATACAGGAGATGGAAGAGAGAATCTCAGGAGCAGAAGATTCCATAGAAATCATTGACTCAACTGTCAAAGATAATGTAAAGCAGAAAAAGCTACTGGTCCAAAACATACAGGAAATCCAGGACTCAATGAGAAGATCAAACCTAAGGATAATAGGTATAGAAGAGAGTGAAGACTCCCAGCTCAAAGGACCAGTAAATATCTTCAACAAAATCATAGAAGAAAACTTCCCTAACCTAAAAAAAGAGATACCCATAGGCATACAAGAAGCCTACAGAACTCCAAATAGATTGGACCAGAAAAGAAACACCTCCCGTCACATAATAGTCAAAACACCAAACGCACAAAATAAAGAAAGAATATTAAAAGCAGTAAGGGAAAAAGGTCAAGTAACATATAAAGGCAGACCTATCAGAATCACACCAGACTTTTCGCCAGAAACTATGAAGGCCAGAAGATCCTGGATAGATGTCATACAGACCCTAAGAGAACACAAATGCCAGCCCAGGTTACTGTATCCTGCAAAACTCTCAGTTAACATATATGGAGAAACCAAGATATTCCATGACAAAACCAAATTTACACAATATCTTTCTACAAATCCAACACTAGAAAGAATAATAAATGGTAAAGCCCAACATAAGGAGGCAAGCTATACCCTAGAAGAAGCAAGAAACTAATCGTCTTGGCAACAAAACAAAGAGAAGAAAAGCACACAAACATAACCTCACATCCAAATATGAATACGACAGGAAGCAATAATCACTATTCCTTAATATCTCTCAACATCAATGGCCTCAACTCCCCAATAAAGAGACATAGATTAACAAACTGGATATGCAACAAGGACCCTGCATTCTGCTGCCTACAGGAAACACACCTCAGAGACAAAGACAGACACTATCTCAGAGTGAAAGGCTTGAAAACAACTTTCCAAGCAAATGGTCAGAAGAAGCAAGCTGGAGTTGCCATTCTAATATCAGATAAAATCAATTTTCAACTAAAAGTCATCGAAAAAGATAAGGAAGGACACTTCATATTCATCAAAGGAAAAATCCACCAAGATGAACTCTCAATCCTAAATATCTATGCCCCAAATACAAGGGCACCTACATACGTAAAAGAAACCTTACTAAAGCTCAAAACACACATTGCACCTCATACAATAATAGTGGGAGATTTCAACACCCCACTCTCATCAATGGACAGATCATGGAAACAGAAATTAAACAGAGACGTAGACAGACTAAGAGAAGTCATGAGCCAAATGGACTTAACGGATATTTATAGAACATTCTATCCTAAAGCAAAAGGATATACCTTCTTCTCAGCTCCTCATGGTACTTTCTCCAAAATTGACCATATAATTGGTCAAAAAACGGGCCTCAACAGGTACAGAAAGATAGAAATAATCCCATGCGTGCTATCGGACCACCATGGCCTAAAACTGGTCTTCAATAACAATAAGGGAAGAATGCCCACATATACGTGGAAATTGAACAATGCTCTACTCAATGATAACCTGGTCAAGGAAGAAATAAAGAAAGAAATTAAAGACATTTTAGAATTTAATGAAAATTAAGGTACAACATACCCAAATTTATGGGACACAATGAAAGCTGTGCTAAGAGGAAAATTCATAGCGCTGAGTGCCTGCAGAAAGAAACAGGAAAGAGCATATGTCAGCAGCTTGACAGCACACCTAAAAGCTCTAGAACACAAAGAAGCAAATACACCCAGGAGGAGTAGAAGGCAGGAAATAATCAAACTCAGAGCTGAAATCAACCAAGTAGAAAATAAAAGGACCATAGAAAGAATCAACAGAACCAAAAGTTGGTTCTTTGAGAAAATCAACAAGATAGATAAACCCTTAGCCAGACTAATGAGAGGACACAGAGAGTGTGTCCAAATTAATAAAATCAGAAATGAAAAGGGAGACATAACTACAGATTCAGAGGAAATTCAAAAAATCATCAGATCTTACTATAAAAGCCTATATTCAACAAAACTTGAAAATCTGCAGGAAATGGACAATTTCCTAGACAAATACCAGGTACCGAAGTTAAATCAGGAACAGATAAACCAGTTAAACAACCCCATAACTCCTAAGGAAATAGAAGCAGTCATTAAAGGTCTCCCAACCAAAAAGAGCCCAGGTCCAGATGGGTTTAGTGCAGAATTCTATCATATCTTCATAGAAGACCTCATACCAATATTATCCAAACTATTCCACAAAATTGAAACAGATGGAGCACTCTCGAATTCCTTCTATGAAGCCACAATTACTCTTATAACTAAACCACACAAAGACCCAACAAAGAAAGAGAACTTCAGACCAATTTCCCTTATGAATATCGACGCAAAAAATACTCAATAAAATTCTGGCAAACCGAATCCAAGAGCACATCAAAACAATCATCCACCATGATCAAGTAGGCTTCATCCCAGGCATGCAGGGATGGTTTAACATACGGAAAACCATTAACGTGATCCATTATATAAACAAACTGAAAGAACAAATCCACATGATCATTTCATTAGATGCTGAGAAAGCATTTGAAAAAATTCAACACCCCTTCATGATAAAAGTCCTGGAAAGAATAGGAATTCAAGGCCCATACCTAAACATAGTAAAAGCCATATACAGCAAACCAGTTGCTACCATTAAACTAAACGGAGAGAAACTTGAAGCAATCCCACTAAAATCAGGGACTAGACAAGGCTGCCCACTCTCTCCCTACTTATTCAATATAGTTCTTGAAGTTCTAGCCAGAGCAATCAGATAACAAAAGGAGGTCAAGGGGATACAGATCGGAAAAGAAGAAGTCAAAATATCACTATTTGCAGATGATATGATAGTTTATTTAAGTGATCCCAAAAGTTCCACCAGAGAACTACTAAAGCTGATAAACAACTTCAGCAAAGTGGCTGGGTATAAAATTAACTCAAATAAATCAGTAGCCTTCCTCTACACAAAAGAGAAACAAGCCGAGAAAGAAATTAGGGAAACGACACCCTTCATAATAGACCCAAATAATATAAAGTACCTCGGTGTGACTTTAACCAAGCAAGTAAAAGATCTGTACAATAAGAACTTCAAGACACTGAAGAAAGAAATTGAAGAAGACCTTAGAAGATGGAAAGATCTCCCATGCTCATGGATTGGCAGGATCAATATAGTAAAAATGGCCATTTTACCAAAAGCGATCTACAGATTCAATGCAATCCCCATCAAAATACCAATCCAATTCTTCAAAGAGTTAGACAGAACAATTTGCAAATTCATCTGGAATAACAAAAAACCCAGGATAGCTAAAACTATCCTCAACAATAAAAGGACTGCAGGGGGAATCACTATCCCTGAACTCAAGCAGTATTACAGAGCAATAGTGATCAAAACTGCATGGTATTGGTACAGAGACAGACAGATAGACCAATGGAATAGAATTGAAGACCCAGAAATGAACCCACACACCTATGGTCACTTGATTTTTGACAAAGGAGCCAAAACCATCCAATGGAAAAAAGATAGCATTTTCAGCAGATGGTGCTGGTTCAACTGGAGGTCAATATGTAGAAGAATGCAGATCGATCCATGCTTATCACCCTGTACAAAGCTTAAGTCCAAGTGGATCAAGGACCTCCACATCAAACCAGACACACTCAAACTAATAGAAGAAAAACTAGGGAAGCATCTGGAACACATGGGCTCTGGAAAAAATTTCCTTAACAAAACACCAATGGCTTATGCTCTAAGATCAAGAATCGACAAATGGGATCTCATAAAACTGCAAAGCTTTGGGGGTTGGGGATTTAGCTCAGTGGTAGAGCGCTTGCCTAGGAAGCGCAAGGCCCTGGGTTCCGTCCCCAGCTCCGGAAAAAAAAAAAAAAAAAACTCTAAAGCTTCTGTAAGGCAAAGGACACTGTGGTTAGGACAAAACGGCAACCAACAAATTGGGAAAAGATCTTTACCAATCCTACAACAGATAGAGTCCTTATATCCAAAATATACAAAGAACTCAAGGAGTTAGACCGCAGGGAGACAAATAACCCTATTAAAAAATGGGGTTCAGAGCTAAACAAAGAATTCACAGCTGAGGAATGCCGAATGGCTGAGAAACACCTAAAAAATGTTCAACATCTTTAGTCATAAGGGAAATGCAAATCAAAACAACCCTGAGATTTCACCTCACACCAGTGAGAATGGCTAAGATCAAAAACTCAGGTGACAGCAGATGCTGACGAGGATGCGGAGAAAGAGGAACACTCCTCCATTGTTGGTGGGATTGCAGACTGGTACAACCATTCTGGAAATCAGTCTGTAGGTTCCTCAGAAAATTGGACATTGAACTGCCTGAGGATCCAGCTATACCTCTTTTGGGCATATACCCAAAAGATGCCCCAACATATAAAAAAGACACGTGCTCCACTATATTCATCGCAGCCTTATTTATAATAGCCAGAAGCTGGAAAGAACCCAGATGCCCTTCAACAGAGGAATGGATACAGAAAATGTGGTACATCTACACAATGGAATATTACTCAGCTATCAAAAACAACGGCTATATGAAATTCGTAGGCAAATGGTTGGAACTGGAAAATATCATTCTGTGTGAGCTAACCCAATCACAGAAAGACATACATGGTATGCATTCATTGATAAGTGGCTATTATCCCAAATGCTTGAATTACCCTAGATTCCTAGAACAAATGAAACTCAAGACGTATGATCAAAATGTGAATGTTTCACGCCTTCTTTAAAAGGGGAACAAGAAGACCCTTGGCAGGGAAGAGAGAGGCAAAGATTAAAACAGAGACTGAAGGAACACCCATTCAGAGCCTGCCCCACATGTGGCCCATACATATACAGCCACCCAATTAGACAAGATGGATGAAGCAAAGAAGTGCAGACCGACAGGAGCCGGATGTAGATCTCTCCTGAGAGACACAGCCATAATACAGCAAATACAGAGGCGAATGCCAGCAGCAAACCACTGAACTGAGAATAGAACCCCCGTTGAAGGAATCAGAGAAAGAACTGGAAGAGCTTGAAGGGGCTCGAGACCCCATATGTACAACAATGCCAAGCAACCAGAGCTTCCAGGGACTAAGCCACTACCTAAAGACTATACATGGACTGACCCTGGACTCTGACCTCATAGGTAGCAATGAACATCTTTGTAAGAGCACCAGTGGAAGGGGAAGCCCTGGGCCCTGCTAAGACTGAACCCCCAGTGAACTAGACTGTTGGGGGGAGGGCGGCAATGGGGGGAGGGTTGGTAGGGAAATACCCATAAGGAAGGGGAGGGAGGAGGGGGGAGGGGGATTTTTGCCCGGAAACCGGGAAAGGGAATAACACTCGAAATGTATATAAGAAATACTCAAGTTAATAAAAAAAAAAGAAAGAAAAAAAAAAGAATTAGAAAAAAAAGAGAAGAAATAAATCACTGTAGCTTGTTTTTGCTTCAACCATTCTGTGTGTGTGTGTGTTTGTGTGTGTGTCTGTGTGTGTGTGTGTGTGCGTGTTCATGTGTGTTTGATTTACCCCACTTTCTTTTCTCTAACCACCGGATGCCATAGGCAGCAGGCACAAAAGTATCTGGACTGATCCCTGTCAGCGTCTCTCAGCCCTGACCCCCACTGGCTGCCTGCCTTGGTTTATCCTGTGATGTCAAAGATGGATTTTGCCAATAGACTGTCTTCTTATATAGTTAACAGAACAGTCTTTAACAGCAAAAACCCTGGCAGTTAGCTAACATTAAACATGGAAGAAGAATAAAAAAGGGCTGAGAGTCGAGATGTCAGTAAAGATCATAGTTCTCCTTGTGTGCTGGAAAGTTTGTAAAGGATTTTATCAATTCCTTCTGTCTACTAAATAATACATGGTGAGTAAAGAAAACAAAACACATCAACTTAATTGACTTTAAAATTAACCCCTTAAAATGACTGTGAGATGCTGATCATCTAATCATTACAGACTATACATCAGGTTTCTTATAACCCTATCTTGATTGCCTATGTAGAAAATCATTTTAAAAGCAGGCTATATACTAATAAAATGCAGTTTACAAAGTTGATACTCCTTTTCTCTAACTAACATAAGTATATAAACATCACTTCATTTTCTTTTTGCACTGACATGATGACAGGATTAAGTTTTTCTATTATCCAAAGAAAAGCTCACTAATTAATAAATTCAAAATACATCATGTCAGTAAAGGCCAATTTTTATCTCTGCTTCCCTATGTCAGCTTTCCTTGATATAACATTTTAAACACCTCAAACTTGGCTTTGCCAGTGCTTCTGAAGCCCATGACCTCACTTTATAACAAAAACCAAAGAGCATACATTGGTTTTGAAGTAAATTAACTGCCCAATTGTTATCAACTATTTCTGAAGAAATAATTAAAACATATGTATATGAAGTGAGAAATAAATAATTTTGGTCAAAATGATTTTTATTTTAAACCTGGGGGAAAATCATTTATTACAAGTATGCAAGTTCACATGAAATTGAGTTTCCAGATGTTAAGTGATGCAGCTTAAGTGATGTCTTCCAAATATTATATTGATTAAAGTGATTTTATGCAAAACTCAGAGAAAAAAGTCAAAATTGTATCTGTAAATAGAGATTTTCTACAGTGATCCTTTCCTCCCTGTGACCTAGAAAAAATACATAAAATATTTTTTATTCCACGATAATACTGTGAGGGATCTTCTGCTGCCATTTAGACACAGCTTAGATTTGTTCAAACATTAATGCTCTGTATCTCTTACTCTGTGGATTTACTGTGACTTATAACTTACATGTTACAGTTAATTTTTAAACATAAAAGCATAAATCTCTTGTAACTGTTCAAGTGGTGATAATCATACTTCCATTATTATTTTAATCGTTTTCCCCAAATACTACCATGTGTTTAATTCTCTAATAATCCTCCATTGTATTTTTAGCTAGATAATTCAGCATCTGTTTAGTATGTGGTTAGCTTTTTTTATTGAGATCACACTTGCATAAAGTTAAATAACTTTCAATGTACATGCAGCGCATAGATGCTTGTTACATCATTTTGCACTGAGATCTACCATTATTGTAGAAAATCCTCTTCTGCCTTTCCCAGTAAAACCCTGAGTCCACTTTTCCTGAAACAGTTTAACAGATTTTGTTAAAAATCTTAATGTAAAGGACATAATAATGCAGTACATGCACACGCGTACACACACACACACACACACACACACACACACACACACACACACACACGCCTGATAAGCCATTATATGATACTGAGGAAATGCTTGGATTGTTTTGGAGACCCAAAACTGTGGGATACCCGCCGAGGAAAGCTGTAGACAGGTGTGGAGCCAGCTCTAAAGGAAGAAGCAGGTTTCAGTTGAGAACTCTGAAAGGACCTGGAGAGGTGAAGAGCACTTTGAAATCTGACATGGAAATGCACAATTTGGAGTTTGCTTTGCTAGGTTTCAGTGTTGCTTTGGTCCAGAATCTCCTCACTAGGCTTCCTTCCTCTCTTTTAGAATGGTAATGTATCGCTTCTCGGCCTTTTGGCTAAGATCAAGTGTAGAATGGTAATGTATGTTTTGTGCCATTGTATGTTAGAAGTATGTGATCTGTTCTTTTCACTTTGATTTTACAGGGGATAACAATTAAGAGATTGTATGAGTCTTAGAAGACACTTTGAACTTTTAAACACTTGAAATTGTTGAAAGATTATGTGAACCTTTGAAGTTGGACTAAATGTATTTTTGTATTATGGTATATACATATATATGTCATAATTTATCAAAAGATTCATATATATGCTCTATAATATATATGCTATAAGAATATATATGTGCATATATATATATATATTCCTTTTATCCATGCATATGCATGAGTCTATCTACAAGCTTATATGTTACATTTCTTTTGCTGAAAAGTGTTACACTTTCTGGCTGCCTAAAATCTTATTTATGTATGTTCCACAGAATTTCCCTTCTCAAATTACTATATACTTGGCTTGTTTATCAATTTGGGTTATTCCTTTTTTTCCAGGATAGAAGATTGAACAAATAGAAGATTGCACATACATGACAAGCGTTCCTTCCCATGAGACACACTCTTCCCATTTTACTTTTTCCTTCTGTGTAGACAAATTTTTATCCAGCAATATGGCTTCTCTGTCAGGGGATCCCATCCAAAGGTGTTATTGGTCTATAGGATCTGGCCAGAATGTAGACACACCCTTAGTACATATCTTTAATTCCTAACAACGAAGGTGAGGTTAGTTTGTAGAAAGAAGTGGCCATGTTTGAAATTTATATCAAATTGCGTGGCAAAGTGATCAATCAGAGAAAGATTTGACAGAAAAAGAGGCTGAGAGAGAGAGACAGAGACAGACAGACAGACAGAGAGAGAGACAGAGAGAGAGAGAGAGAGACAGAGAGAGAGACAGAGAGAGAGACAGAGAGAGAATGTAGTATGCAGTATGTGTGTGTATGGCAGGTGTACTGGGACATTTTTACCGAGACAGGTTTCAGAGAGAACAAACTAGACACCGATGAAGACAGAAGGAGCCAGAGATTGAGAAGGAACCAGGAAATCATACCATACTGCCAAAGTTAGTGTAAGTCCAGACAGAGCAATCCACCCAGAATCCCAGAGAAGCCTGAGTGAATTAGCTTGGAAGACTAGATGACACAAAGGGTAGAGGCTTCTAGACCTTGGCCTAGCAATACTTAGAAAACTGAAGAAAAAACTCGGGGCTCAGTCTAAGTTTGTGTATTTGAATAGCTTGGATATGGCTCTCACCTCATCACTTCATTTGAGGAAATAAAAGTGACATTTCCAATGCTGGATCATTAATAGGTATTTGTTGTTTTATTTTGGTGATATCCATGACCCCAAGGGATTTAATATACCATACTCATACTTCCCTGCTGAACTGTAAGTGATGAACCCATTATTTTATTAAAATTTTCAACATTCATTTTGTTTATATCTTTGTTTCTTGATGTTCACTTTTAGTTATTACTTCATTAGTTATACGTTAGAACTTATACAGTAATTGGTTAACAATCCTCACATTTTTTACATAACTTAAGTTTGTTTTATGATGATATGATTTTTTAAAATTTAGCCCATTTTAGGAAATTGTGTGGTAACATTTTATTTGCAAATGCTATAATGGTATTAATGACATTGATCTAAAACAATTCCAAACACCTTGATACCAGCTTCCACATTTCCTAATCAAAATGAAAAGTGACTTTGAGAAACTGGTGATAAGGCAAACAAGGACAAACTTACAATGTTTGAATCTAAGTGAGGCATGGTTGGGTGTTCATTTTACTATCCTTGAGATAGTGCTGTAGTTTTAATGTTCTAACAGAAAATGTCAGGAAACTATGTTGAGATGTTTATCAGTTTGATAACATAATAAACCAAAGCAAAAGTTGCCTCTTCTAGAACAAATAGTTCAAAAGTGATGAAATTTCCATAATTAAGTGGATTCTATTATTTGTTACTAATTGTTATTCGATTGTCCTTTGCTGGTTATCAACACACAAATCATTTTGATAATGGATGTACCCTGTCCTCTACTGGCATCACTTGCTTCCTAGTCTGTTACCTATGGTCTGACCTTATTAAACAAGAACTTGGATTGCCATGCCTTACCACCCAACATTTGTCTTTATGTTTTATATTATTATATACATCGGGAAATACTTCCAAGGGGCGTAGTATTAGAATGACTCCTGATGACTTGGCATCAACTCAGGTGCGTCAGAGAGATGCATGACTGTGGACGTGCAGGGTGCTCATCTGTAAATAGGATAACTACATCACACCCATCCTCCCAAGACTCAGGGACAATCACAGAAGAGTGATGGAAAGCTTATATGAGCCAAAAAGACAGTGGATAGCTACAAAAAAAATGGTTAATTTTCAGTTGTCCATGTGAACTCACCACAAGTGTGATAACACATATAGACCTTAGACAGACATCATTCTCAGCATGAAGTGAGGTAAGCATGAAGTCCTACCCCTAATAGAGGAACTGTTGGTCACTGATAGTCATAGAGACATAAGTCAGTTTTATTTATTAGTATTACCCGTGGTAGGATGACCATGGGCCAGTCAGTGTTCAACATCGAAGAATGTACAGACAATATGAATTTGACAAAGCAGATGCAGTAGTTTGAATAAGAATGGCCCCTGTAGACTCATATAGTGGACTGCTTAGTCAACATGAAGTGACACTATTTGGAAGAATTAGAAGTATTAGAAGGTGTGGTCTTCTGGAGAATTATGTCATTGAAATTGGGCTTTGAGGTTTCAAAACTCATGCCGAGTCCATCTGTCTCTCTTTCTCTCTTTGCCTATGGTGCAGGATGTGGCTCTTAGGTACTCTCCAGCACCTGCTTGCATGCTTCTCTGCCCTCTGCCATGACAATGACAGACGAAATCCATTTCATTCAGATTTTCTAGTTTTGTTGAGTATAGGCTTTTGTAGTAAGATCTGATGGTTTTCGGGTTTTTTTGCTTGTTTGTTTGTTTTTTAATTTCCTCAGTTTCTGTTATGTCTTTCTTTTCACTTCTGATTTTGTTAATTTGGATACACTCTATGTGCCCTCTGGTTAGTCTGGCTAAGGGTTTATTTATTTTGTTGATTTTCTCAAAGAACTAGCTCCTGGTTTTGTTGATTCTTATATAGTTCTTCTTGTTTCTACTTGGTTGATTTTAGTCATGAGATTGATTATTTCCTGCCGACTACTTCTCTTGGGTGTATTTGCTTTTTTATTTATTTTATTTTTTTTAAATTTTTATTTTTTATTAATTTTGCATTGCTTATTTATTTTATTGGATATTTTTATTTACATTTCAAATGTTATCCCTTTTCCCGGTTTCTGGTCCATAAACCCCCTATCTCATTTCCCCCTTGCTTCTATGAGGGTGTTCCCTCACCCAACCACCCACCCCTTCCCAACTTCTGCCCTGACATTTCCCCACACTAGGGGGTCCAGACTTGGCAGGACCAAGGGCTTCTCCTCCCATTGGTGACCACACAAGGCCATCCTCTGCTAAATATGCAGCTGGAGCCATTGTATAGTCTTTGGATGGTGGTTCAGTCCCTGGGAGCTCTGGTTGGTTGGTATTGTTCTTAAGGGGTTGCAAACCCCTTCAGCTCCTTTATTCCTCTCACTAATTCCTCCAAGGGGAACCCTGTTCTTAGTTCAGTGGTTAGCTGCAAGCATTCGCCTCTCAGGAATTCGGTCATGATCTAGCAGAGCCTCTCAGGAGACAGCTATATCAGGCTCCTGTCAGCATGCACTTCTTGGTATCAACAATATTGTCTGGGTTTGGTAGCTGTATGTATATGAACTGGATCCCCAGGTGGGGCAGGCTCTAAATGGCTGTTCCTTCAGTCTCTGCTCCAAACTTTGTCTCCATGTCTCCTCCTACGATTATTTTTGTTCCTCCTTTTAAGAAGGACTGAAGCATCCACACTTTGGTCATCTTTCTTAAGCTTCATGTGGACTGTGGATTGTATCTTGGATAATCTGAACTAATTTGCAACTCCATAAGAGCAATACTAACCAACCAGAGCTCCCATGGACTAAACCACCATCCAAAGAGTACACATGGACAGACCCATGACTCCAGCTGCATATGTAAGCAGAGGATGGCCATGTTGGGCATCAATCGTAGGAGAAGTCCTTGGTCCTACCAAGGCTCAATGCCTCAGTGTAGGGGAATGTCAGGGCAGCGGGGGAAGGCGTGCATGGGGGATTGTGGGGAACAGCCTCATAGAAGCAGGAGGAGGGGTATGGGATGGGAGATTATGAACAGGAAACCTGGAAAGGGGATAGCATTTGAAATGTAAATAAATTATCCAATTAAAAAAAGGAAAAAATTGATAAAACTTCTTAAACTCCAAGCAAGCTTTCAGTTGAATTTTTCCTTTTATATGTATTGCCTTGGTCATGGTATTTCTTCATAGCGATAGAATGGTGACTAAGATAATGGATTTAAAAAATAATACTAATAAGGACACAAAAATAGATCGGGGCATGCTCAAATACAATATATTAAATTGCAAATTACAATAAGCTCAAAGTGTAGTACATTAAATTCTCATAGAATTAATACAAATTAAAAAATACTGCTAAGCACTGTTCTCTGTATTAGACATTTATCAAGAAAAAAAGAGGAAATATTTAAATACTTGTTCTCAATGATACTATATTTCAATGTATTGGTATAAACATTAAATAAACAAATTATGAAGAAATTTATATGGTAAAAATTAATCCAGAGAAAAATGTTCTTGAATAGAGTTTGAGAATAAAAAGTTTTGGGAGGTTGTGTTAAGATTAGATTTTTAGGTAGGGAAGAACTCAAAAGTAAAACCTTCTAGCAAACTCTAAGACACTGTATTATAAAACATGCTTATCTATGTGTGAACTGGCTTTATTTGTCTGCCTATTCAAGTGTCTGTTATTTCTGTGCTAGATTCTCCACATGACCGTTTTCACATTATTGCTTATCCTCTAACTCCAGAGATAGATTATATCCCTTACATCTTTTAGAATTCATAGAAAGATAAAGTGTACAGAAACATGAGTATAAGATAAAGTTCTCAAATCTCCTAACTTTAGTAACAAAGTTTATGTATTGTTTTACCTACTGTACAGAAAACTTTTGAGTTTTGGTCTCTGCGTAATTTTTCAAGTTCTATATCATGCAACTTTTGCTGTAATTCAATTTTTTTCATATAAAACGACTCCACAGAAGCATAGTAAAGAATTAATTTGTTATGAATTTCACTATTTTAATGGAATAGTTGTGAATACAATAAGCAACTCCAGGATGCCCTATTGCTTATATTAATCTACTAGACAAGCTTACCTAGTAATTTTACAGGAAATTATATATAAACTATCTCCTACGTTGGTACTTTAGAAATACTAGAAAACTTGTACATTTATTTTCTTCTATGTTTTTGTCTTTTTTATTATTAATGGTAATAATAAATATAAATTCAAGAGTCATTCATATTTTTGCATACATTTTATTCCCCTAAAATTCTGCTAATAGAAAATGGCAATAAAAATTAAGATTAAAGGAGATAGAAAATACTTCAGTGAGTAAAGTGTCATCTGGAAAATATAAATACCTGTCAATCTGGAAAATACCTGAACTGTGATCTGTAAGATGGATAACCTACATCTGTAATCGATGTTGACTGAATTGCATGGGAGATGTGGAAAAGAGAACCCTAGGAATCTTGCAGGCAATGAATTATGATGTACGAAGCATTAAACCATGAAGATGCCTTTCGACAAACAAGTTGGAAAGCAGGGAGTGATCCCTAAGATCATCGTAGCCTCCACCTTCTCACCATGGCATGTGTGTGCCTATACACAAATGTATACACACACATGCACACATGTCATACATATGTCGACAAAATAATATTTAAAAATTAATGATAATTAACACTATCCTCATTTACACATAGTAATAGGTGAGTTTGTTTATAACGTGCTGAACATTTTAAAGTAAAACATTACATGGAATTTTTACATAGGAAAAGATTCATGTATGTTACTTAAATCTACAATTTGGGGGTTGGAGAGATGGCTCAGAGGATAAGAGCACTGTCGGCTCTTCCAGAGGTCCTGAGTTCACCGCATGGTTGTTCATAACCATTTATAATGATGTCTGGTGTCCTCTTCTGGCCGTGTAGGCAGAACATTGTTTACATAATAAATAAATAAGTAAACAAACAAACACACAGAAACTGAATTACAGTTTAACCAAGAACAAGTCATATATGACTTGTTTTAATCATGATGCTATGTTGAAAAGGATTGAAATGTTTCCACTGAGGTGAAGGTGATTTTTTTTTAAATTTAATGTTGCAGAAGACAAAAACCTTTCAAATTTCATTTTAATTATAACTACAGAATTGGAAGATGGCTCATTCCTTAACAGCATTTGTTCTTGCAGAGAAACCGGGTTCGATTCCCAGCACTTCTGTGGTAGCTCATAGCCATCCGTAAGTGCAGTTCTAGGAGATCTGATGTCCTCTTCTGACTTCATGGGTCATATAGCCAAACTCTCATGCACATAAAATAAAACAAAACTAAAAAATAATAATACTATGTACAAATTAGATCACAAGTTGCGAAATTAAAGCACAAAAACCTCAGATGGGGAAAAGAGGGAGATGACTTCATGGCTATAAACACTGTTTTTACAGAGGCCTGAGATCAAATTCCAGCACTCACAGCAATCATCCTTGTAACTCCAGCTCCAAGGGCCTTAATGCCCTCTTGTACCCTCCATGGGTACCTATCTTCATGTTATGAAACTAAGGGAGACACAGGTACGATGCAAGCGTATGAGAATCCAGCAAGGGGAATGAAAACAGTAGAATATGAATTAATGCCAGACATTTCCTGGAAAAACAGAACAACCCACTGACTCTCTAAACCAACAATTTGTAAGAGAAAATTCAGATGAGGGAAAACATAGGATGATAAAAGATATAGTCCTCATTCTTTGTGTGGATTATGGCACAATTGAGCAACCTGTTTAAAAAATGGACATTTGTAAAAAACGAATAGACTTTTGACTTCTAGCAATATGTTGGATAAAAGAAATAATTTTGGTAGTGGAGTAAAAAGTATTAAATAGTTTTCCTTTATAATTTTTATTTTAATTTTTAATCACCTGCCTATACATGTGTCTGTGTGTGGGTACATGCATGTAAATGCCTGTGTCCATGGAGGCTAGTGATGTTGGAGGCCCTGCAGCTGTAGATACAGGCTGGTGCAAGCAGCCAGATGTAAATGCTGGGAATTGAGATGGACTATATTCAGGAATGTTTATTTTCATATAATAAAATTCCCATCAAATCAGTTTATAATATGATTTAGACTAGTTAAAATGGTTATTTACAATATATAACTTTTGAATATTACAGACTATTAATTATATTCACTTCATGATCTGTTTATAAGATGTGCATATTTTTGTTGTCTAATTAAAGTATAAAAGGATGTTCAGTTTTTTTTTAATGCAACACAGTTATAATTACATGAAAACCTAGATTAGTTATTGGTTGCTAGGTAACAATATTATCATAAACTCCATGGCTTAAAACAACAAACATTCATAGCTTCTGTGGTGTAGGAGTCGGAGCACTGCATTAGCTGGGTCATCTTCTAAACTGGAATTAAGGATTCACCCTGGACTGAGCTTTGATTTGATGGTTGACTAAGAAAGCACTTGTTTTCACTCATCCAGTCATCTACAGGACTTAGTTGCTTAATGGGCAGACTGATGCTACTGACAGCCAAAGAGATAATTTATCTATAGGACAACTATCAAGAGTTGTTACCATGAACACCACCACAGAATCTGTCTGCCATCAAAGAGGCTTAAAAATCAGAATAAACATTTATAATAAAATGCAGAATAAACTTGGATTTTTCTTGTTAAATATGAATTTATTTAACAGAAAAATACTTAAAATATATTCATTGTGGAACATTAGTCTTAATGTTTCTCTTTGATTTTGTTTATTTGAGGGAAAGATGGTTGCTGTGGAAAATATTGTTACTTCTATTGACATTTTAAAAATTATTTTTGCATGCATTTTATCTACTCATAATCAGGACTAGGAATTCTTGTATTGAGAGAGTACATACTATTTAATAATGATCTTTAATATCTTTATTCATTATAAACACCACTTAGTTGCTTATAAGAGTCTAAGAAAGACAAGTACATTTGTATTTAATAAAACAATTTCCCATTCTTTGTGGTTTCACAAGGAAAGAACAGTGTAGGAAGATCTATCAGCTGCAGACAGATTTCCTTGGAGAGTCCAAAACCATCTGTTCACATGTCATTTCAGCTTGTTTATAAGTTGGCATATGCCACTCTGTCATCATTTACATAAACTCACAACTAGCTTTATTATTAGACAAATTTGAAATAAAACAGTCCATCCTAAAGAGCCCTCGAGTGCATGTACATATCAAACTACAAAACTTCTCTAAGTTGGTCCATTTTCTGATGCAATTAAATGTTTTCTAGTTAGTGTTAGAGGGAAGCTTAGTTTTCATACCACCATTTGCAGACCTGGAAAAATTCTAGATTGTGTTTCCAGAAAATGTCTTTAGCAACAAAAAAAATTGTATCATTCACAATTAGGAATGTTTTGAAATAACATTCCTAATTAAAACATGTCAAGTGGCCTGTTGAATAAAGTCATTAAGACAATTCCTGTGTCTGTTTTATGTATGTGCACATATTCATGTGCATGCCTACAGGTACATATTTATACATAGGTGCATGGATGAGGAAGACAGAAATTGACTTTTGTTATCTTCCTCTATTATTTTACATCCTATTTTTGAGGCAGAATAACTCATTGAACCTGGAGCTCTTCAGTTCTGAATGAATAAATTACTATAACTTCTTAATCCAGAATATCAAGGTCTCACTTAGAGACTTTATGCTATACAATCTTGCTGAATTCAGAGAGTCTGCTTCACAGTCTCAGAGGTGAATAACCATAGCACAATGCCAAAATCCTGAAACATTAATCTATGGAGTCAATCTTGTTGAATTTTCAATCAACAATGAATGATTCGCATAATAATACTTTATGTCATATGTGACTTCATCTTTTGATGTGTCTTCTTATTTAAATATAATCTCTATCCATCACTATTCAAGTTTGAACAATCTCTGTAGGTCCTACTTTATGAATGGAAATGGGGAAACATGAAAACAAACAGAGCAGCCTGATATTAAATAAGTTGTCCTTTTCCTCAAGTGTGCTCTCCTGTAGGGAAAAATGCCATTGCACATTAGCATCCTGTTGACCAGTTGACTTTTTCCTCAACGGTTTTCCAGAACATGGATTGAGTCTGTAAGAGCAAATAAACTTGAAAAGTGACAATTGCAGCACGCAAATGCCAAAACAGCTAACACTCTTCTCAAGCCTTTCTTTAACAAGAAGTGATAAAAATAGAAGGGCAATAACATTGCAACTATGAACAACTCTGCTGGATATAAAATTTAGAATTCAAATGCAAGGACATGTATGAAGTTCTTAACCTTTGTATAATTAAACCCACATTTCCTCTCTAATCTCCATTTAAGTCTGTTGAAATGATATTGAATTTTGTAACGAAGTAAGCTCAGCAATTAGAATCTTAAAGCTCTGCTATATTTCAGTAAATATTCAACTAGATATTTCTACACGAAAGCAGGGGGCAAGGCACTGTTTCCTACCCACTTTCTTGACTTGCGTCAAAGGTCTGATTCATAACTTGCTTTCGTCAACTTACGAGCCTCTTGGGAATACCAAATAAAACCTTTGTCCAGCCTGCAAGGGCAACTGATTCTTAGCTTCATCTGCCCACGACCACAATGCCATCAGACTGCATCAACGGGAGGAGAGGTCCTTGGTCCTATGAAAGCTCAATGCCCCAGTGTAGAGGACTGCCAGGGCAGGGATAGGTGATAGGGAGTGGGTGAATAGATGGAGGAGCACCCTCATGGAGGCTGGGACTGGGGGAATGGGATGGGGGTTCTGGAGGGGAAACTGAAAAGGCAGATAACATTTCAAATGTAAATAAAGAAAATATCCAGTAAATATATCCAGTAAAGCAAAAAAGGAGCAATATTTTTAGTTAGAATCTTTCTTTTTGAGACGGGTCTCTCCCTCAAGTGAGCCAAGATCTCACCAGTTGGCTAGACTAGCTAAACAGCAAGCCCTAGGCAACCTCCTGTCTTTTTCTCCTTGGGGTGGGATTGTGGGTACACACTGCCACACCCATCTTTACAGGTCAGTGCTGAGGATCCAAACTAAGTCCTTATGGTTACCAACTAAGCAGCCTCTGCATCCCCAAATCTTATTTTCAAATGTTGTCCTGCTATCCCACAGATTGCCAAAAGTAAATTTCAGTCTCTGGTGTGAGATATTGGTCCTGAAAATATAGGTCAGGGCTGTCTCAGAGAAATCTTTACCCTCCAAAAAAAACAAACAAACAAACAAACAAAAAAACAACAAAAAAAAACCGTGTACAGCCAATTGCTGTATATGATCTCAATGCTGAAGATGCCACACACTTTGGAAATGGGACATAAACAAATCAAGTTGCTTCTCTAAAATTTCACTTGTCATTTCATTACCTATGATATTTGGCCATTATAGTGGTTCTTCTACACTTACTACATAAGTAGTGAAGAAATCACAAACATATTAATCCATTAATACTAAAAGAACAGAATGAAGGACAAGAACAAGAAAGTTCATATTTTTTAGAAGATGGAAACAGAGGGCAGAAATTATGATTGACATGAGTTGTAAATAAGAAAGAACAACTCCAGAGCAAAGTCCAGCAGGACAATAACACATGCTGAACATAAAAACAAACAAACAAACAAAAAAACCGAACCCTCAGAAATCATTATCAAGTAGGTAGAGGTAAACAAACAGGTAAAAGCTAAGGTGATGATTTAAGAGTTTATGAGTAACAGTTAGACCTCTGTTATCTCTTTAAGTTTCTTAAAGACAAAGGTCATAATTTTGTCTTTTCTGCGGAAGCAATGGAACCGGAGAACCAAAGTCATGGGAAGATTAGGCAGTGTGCTGCAAATAACTCAGTTGAATCAATGACTGCAGAGAGAATAATGTTTCCTCCTCTTTCTATCTTCCTATCTCAGTTCACCATGCTCTAGAATTCAGTATGTAAGGCTTTATGAAAGGTAGACCAGGTGGAGAGTATATATATAGAGAGAGACATATGGACATACTGACAAGCCACTATGAGCTTGCTCACAGATCATCTACCTTGATATTTTCAGAGGCCAACTCCTAGTATGCAGACAAGTCAAGTAGATATCAAAGGAAGGCATACAATATGTAAGACTAAAATGGAAATGAAAGGAGTAACAATGCCAGAAGCAAGAAAACATCACAAAATATGTCATCAATATTCTTAAAGAGACAATGGGAATACTGGGGGGGAGGGGGGTTGTTCAAAATTCAGCACACACATCACAAGAACAAAAAGAGGCTAAACCTTAAAATGAACAAAAATGCTGTAGAGCTATTTAAAAGGACAACCATGAGGCCCAATTATAACTTTTGCAGAAATGGTAAACAAAGGCAATAAGAAAGCAATACGAGGTGACTATAAAAACAGAAGTCAGACTGAGAGAAGCCCACAGCAGCAATTAGTAAACCAAGAATATAATTGTAAAAATTTAGTTAACCAGGAATAACTAAATGTGTGTGTGTTCACTTGTATACACACATGAATATGGTTTGTGTGGGGGAGGCAACAAAGAAAGCTTAGAAATGCAGAGGGATTTGGGTTCTGCTGTGGTTTAAATGAGAATATGAAATGGAATTTTAATCCAGTAATATGGCTGCTCTGTTTACATCCACCAGGAATACAGACATGTCTTAAGTAGACACTTTAATCCCTCTGGCTAGAATCCTTTAGTACACACTTAATAGATATTCTCATAGAGTTGTTCTTGTTTAAATTGGTTCTCTACTTCTGCTTACTTTTTAGTGTTAGGGGGTAAACTTTCACATTTTTAGAATCTATTATTCTTGCTGATTTAGTATGAATTCGTTCCCTGGAAAATTTCAATATTCTAGTCTTAATTGAACATGAATTGAATTTGTCCACTATTTCATTATTTTCAGATATTCTCTCTCTTACCTGTATGGGCTGCATAAAATTTGATGTCTTTGCTAAGTTTTACTAGGTTTTGTCATTTCTATTCATGCCTCCCATGATCTTTGCCATTTATCTGCCAGTTAGTGGTTTTCCATTTTGATGACCATATGCTTATACCATTGCATATGCACCATGATTTGGAGAAGATGGAGATTTTCCTTTTGCTTTCCTAGTTGTCTTATAGCCAATAGTGCTGTGCTGATTTCTTGGTTCCTTCCTAAGTATTGGCCATTCTATCCTGTGGTCTATTAGATGCTCTTTCCATTAGTTTTGGGTCCAACAGTGGTAGATGAACCATCAGTAAACCATGACTTAGCCAAATATTCTGAACATTCTGTTGGTCTCCACAGTTCAATAGATGCCCCTTTAGGGAGAGGCAAGAGCATTTTCCTCAATGCAAGAAGGCATAAAGCCCTTTGCTTCACATTCTGGTTATGAAGCAATTCAGATAGGTACCAGTTTGACTGTAATCCCTTTCTTTCCATGACTAAGCCTTCAAAGGACTCTGTCTTCAAATGGATCCAATCTATCACTATAAGGATTGCTCTTATGACCATAGTAGAGTTGGCAATGACTAAGTATAAGGTTCTACATGTCTTGTAAATGTCCAGATCTGTTTCTCAATGTAAGAATATTTATCCTTCTTATATGGAAAGCATTTGCAATGGAGGCAAATGTTGTTGGACTTCATTTTGTTTTATGAGGAGTCCTCAGTTGCCAATTCATCAATAAATATGATACTCATAATTAGGCTATCATCTGATTCAATATAGGTCAGAGTTGCATGCACAGAAATAAGCTTACTGGTAGTTGCAAAAGCTGCTCTTTGTTCCAGTCCTCATTCGAAATTAGCTGCTAGCCACACTGTAGAGGGCTTTTACAATAATCTGTAAATATGATATGATTTCTCTACTGTGCAAAAATACCAATTAGGAGCTATACGTGAATTTGTTCCTGGGTGATAGAATCAAAGACACACACCCTCACCATTTTGTTCACTATAATTTTTAAATTTAGGAAACAACTAATTTATAGAGAGCCATCCTCCTCAAATATTTTATCTTGGCTCCAAAATTGCTCCAACTCTTAGAGACTTAAAAAACAATATTGAACTATAGTAACCCCTTGGATTTATTTAACACATAAAATCATTTTTGTTTTTGATTTATTTTAAAAGATATAATCAAAAATTTGACCTTTTAAATTAATCACTATAATAGCACATCCCTTAGGTAATAAAGAAGGCAAGGGAATTCAAGGCTGTAAAGAGCTCATTGGCTGAATCACCCTATTTATGACTCTTAAACCTGTTAATATTCTGTTTTCCAGATTTCTTTTTAATGACAAATATAGGATAATCACAAGAATTGGTCAATTCTTCAATATGTTGGGCATTCAGCTGATCCTGTACCAATTATTGTCTTAGTGGCTGAATTTTTCTGATGTTAAAGGTCATTGTTCCATCCACACAGGTTTGCCAATTAATCATTTTAAAGGTAGGACAGTTGATAACTTTGAAAGACCAACAGCTATTGTGCCCTGCTTATATACAACATGAAGAGTCTGTGACTATTCTTGATAATACCTTTATTATTTTTCTCAGAAGCATTCTTTATCTTATGGTTTGTTTTGGAAATTGGAGGAATGTTAATCTCATTTTCCATTGCTGCAACAAATCACATCCCCATAAATTAATGGCTATATTAGCCACATGTGGCTTTAATATTTTATATTTTTCCTTCTAGCACTTTATATTCAACACATCTTTCATTTGTATTTTACCCAAGATAAAGTTCCAAGCCCTTGAAACTGAGTATCTCCTGAAGAGGTCAGTCTTTATGCCAAGCTTTTGGTGAAATTGTTGTCACATCTGCTCCTATGCCAAGTAAACCTTAAATTTCAATGCCATTCGTTTGTATTTTTAGCTTTGGTCTCTTATAATTTCTAGCAGTTTGCAAAATAATTGTTTTCTGGTCTCTCCTGAGTATTTGGCTTTATCTACTGAAGCTGTTCTGCTTTTTATTACATCCAGAGCAATGTTGTTTTCAACAATAGGTATTAAATTTTTTTCAGTTACTCTTTAGATGAGTTTGTCTGATGCTGACAGGGAATGATTGAATCAAATTTTATACTGGGTCTTGCAGGAGGCCCCCTAGAGTATTTTCCAATGGCAAAACATTACCTTGTCTGTCCCTTGTTGATCTGCATTCATTAGTCCAATGCAGTCTTCTGCATACTCTGTAAAACTGGAGCCTTCTTTTTGGATTATCTCTAGAAAAATTATTGTTTCTAGTAATGTCTTACCTACAATTACTTTTCAAATAGCATTCCTTATCATGACTAAAACATATGACGTTTTGATTTTTCTTAAATTTTTTAGAAATTACTTCTCCTTTCAGATTAGCATCATAAATGTGAGATCCAATAACAACTGTAATCCTAATCCATAAGGACATGTCCATAGGATTCAATTTAACTTCTCCATAACCTTGGAGTGCCTACTGTCTGGTAGTAGTTCCTCTATAGTAACTCCACACACTAGGGTTGGCTGCTAACAACTTTGAACCAGCTCTCTTCACTTTCACCATGGAGTGGCACAGCAAGTTCTTGTCTAAATTCCTCTGTGTCAGAGTATTTTCTTATTTCCATCTACAGTTCTTTCAAAGGCTTATGCTTATCAGTCCACTTTTCATATATGGCACAAAAAAAACCACTATGGCTATTAAGAATTAATATGAATCACAAGACAGATAGTGATTATAATTTGTATATATGTCAATCTCACTTAGCCATTTATCTTTTCATTTTCTGCTTCTATACTCAAACCATCTAAAGTAACGCTACACATGGTTCTAAACTCTATATTATTATATATCTCGTCAGCATAGGAAAAAAATTTTCTTTTAATATTATTTGATTCTCTCCTTGAGGGCTTCCCAGGTATCTTATCAAATCTGATGGCTTTTCTGTGTGACCAAATTTGGAGTGATTTCTCTGTACATTCGGTCATGCTAAATTTGGAAAACTAAATTTTTTAATTTTATTTTTAGCAAGATATCAATCATTTGATTTTACCAATGAAAACTTGGGAGCCAGATGTTGGAGTGAAAGCATGCTAACTCCAAGAGGCACAGAAAGCACCCAAGTGATCATCCTCCTTTGCTGATATCCGAGAAGCAATGCCCCTATCTCCCACTATCTCAAACAAAACAAAACAAAAGCAGCAACAACAACAAGAACAACAAAACCTTCAAACTGAACGTCCCTATCTTCTACTTCCGTTGCATCTTTCTGTATGTTCTCTTGACTACCTTTTACTTGCTACACTTTTTTTCTTAATAATCCTATGTTTACTTCCTGTCAACTGATTGTCTGCTTTACCTCTTGATCTATGGTTTACTTTATTTAATCTTGTTTACAATATTCAGGCATAAAGAGCTTTGATTGAAGACATGTCCTAAGGCTGAGCCATGCTACAGTTAAAAATAGACTTTTCCAGTATATAACACAATCTTTGGTGTTCACAATGTGGTCAAATATCCTGTAACAATTGAGTTCAGTGCAGTTCTGTTGAATACAGGTGAAATACAGTTGAGTTCATGAAGTTCCATTTGGTTCCTGCAGTCAGCGCAGTTGAGTTTATGGAGTTCAGAGGCAGTTTTTTCACGCAGAGCATTTCAGTCAGAGGCCAGTTTGATTCAGTCAGCTTGGAGAGGAATTTAAACCAGAACAGAGAAAGGGTAAGTTTATTCTACAGTAAGGCTTGGAGGCAGAAGCATTTTAGGTCTAGGATGGAGACCAAGACCAATCCTTATATTTTCACACATTGTATGCAGTTTTCATCTCATCCCTTCATCTAAGGAAATAAAAGTGACATGTGTATTTCAAGAGTAAACAGTGGTGTTTTAAATGAGACTGGCACCCAGGTTCATATACTATGAACTAAATACTAAATGTTATGTCACGAGGTTTTGGAACTGTTCAAGAAGGATTAGGAGGTGTGGCCTTTTGTTACCAGGACTTGTGTTACCACGAGTAGGCTTTGGGGTTTTAAGGGATTATCACTGTCAGTGAGCAGTCTGTGTTTCATGCTTGTGGATTAAAATACAAATTCTCAGCTATCTTTCAAGCACCGTGCCTGTCTGCTGTGCCATGATGACCATGGACTCTAATATTCTGGAACTGTGACCCATAAACTTAATGCTTTATTTTCTTTTTTTTTTCTTTCTCGACTCTTTTTTTTTAATTTAGAGAATACTTTATTAGTTTTTGTAATCAAACCCACGTATATAAGACCTTACATATTTAATACAGTGTGTTACCCCTGTACAAATGGAAAAAACTTAAGTTCAACATTTCTAGACCAATATGGCTGTTAATTTCTGTACAGTGCCAACTCAACACAGTAAACGGGGATACTTTTTTCCAAAGTTGACAGCACAGGTAAAGTTTCAAAAAATTCAAATTATATATCTGTATATATATATTTATATTTATATAAAAAGACCAATAATAGCAGTGTGTTATGCATCAACAGCAGCAACAGCTTTTCCAGGTTCTGCAGTCATCTGAACAAAACTGTAGAGACATCCAGCATACTCCATTAAAAATAAAATAAAAAAATAAAAAAACAAAACCTGAGAAAACAGCACAGTTCTGTTACTCTTGTGGTACCTGGCACCATTTTTTTTTAAATTAGCTTCTCAATCATCATCTGGAAAGAAAACATTCTGAGCAACATCATTAAAAACAGCTCTGATAAAGCACGGTCACTACTACGTATTATAAAGCAGGTACAAGCTATTTTACATCCACAGAGGTATGATACAGTACTGTCCTACATCTATAATACTAGAGGATACAATTTAAAAGGCATTATTTGAGACTTGATTCTACTTTTCCAGCAGAGGGCCCAAAGGATGGTGTGACACAGCTTTGTAAAGAAACATACTCTAGACAGGATTTCCTTTCACTAGTGGCACAGTTCTAAGGATTCATTCTCTCCATGAATGTCAGCTAAAACCGTTATTAAAAAAATGAAATATCCCTAGAACAAAACCGTATAACCACCAGATTCACATGAAGATGACCTAGTGGAGACAAGCTGGACCTCACCTTACCAACAAGCTATCAAATCTGTTATGTTTAAACAGTGAGACCTCCAAGGAAGGAGATGCCAAGTAGTGCTTCAAAGCTTCGGACCACAATCAAACACAGCATCCATTTCAACAGAAGCAGAAGCTCATCTGAATATGCTCATGGATGCTGACATCAACATTTAATCATCTCCTCACTCATCCAGGAAGAGGGGGAGATCAGTTACTACTGTACTTTATTGTGTTCAACCAAATCACCATGTTACAAAAATAGCAAGCTGCCATAATAAAAAAATAAGGCTCCTCTATCCAGCACCAGATAGCATCATTTTACTTTCAAGCCTAGAAATTGCACACTTGTATATAAACCAATCGAAGATGAGGATTGAGAGTTCATCTTGGTGGATTTTTCCTTTGATGAATATGAAGTGTCCTTCCTTATCTTTTTTGATGACTTTTAATTGAAAATTGATTTTATTTGATATTACAATGGCTACTCCAGCTTGCTTCTTCTGACCATTTGCTTGGAAAGTTGTTTTCCAGCCTTTCATTCTGAGGTAGTGTCTGTCTTTGTCTCTGAGGTGTGTTTCCTGTAGGCAGCAGAATGCAGGGTCCTCATTGCATATCCAGTTTGTTAACCTATGTCTTTTTATTGGGGAGTTGAGGCCATTGATGTTGAGAGATATTAAGGAATAGTGATTATTGCTTCCTGTTATATTCATATTTGGATGTGAGGTTATGTTTGTGTGCTTTCATTCTCTTTGTTTTGTTGCCAAGATGATTAGTTTCTTGCTTCTTCTAGGGTATAGCTTGCCTCCTTATGTTGGGCTTTACCCTTTATTATCCTGTGTAGTGCTGGATTTGTAGAAAGATATTGTGTAAATTTGGTTTTGTCATGGAATATCTTGGTTTCTCCATCTATGTTAATTGAGAGTTTTGCAGGATACAGTAACCTGGGCTGGCATTTATGTTCTCTTAGGGTCAGTATGACATCTGTCCAGGATCTTCTGGCCTTCATAGTTTCTGGCGAAAAGTCTGGTGTGATTCTGATATGTCTGCCTTTATATGTTACTTGACCTTTTTCCCTTACTGCTTTAAATATTCTTTCTTTATTTTGTGCGTTTGGTGTTTTGACAATTATGTGATGGGAGGTGTTTCTTTTCTGGTCCAATCTATTTGGAGTTCTGTAGGCTTCTTGTATGCCTATGGGTATCTCTTTTTTTAGGTTAGGGAAGTTTTCTTCTATGATTTTGTTGAAGATATTTACTGGTCCTTTGAGCTGGGAGTCTTCACTATCTTCTATACCTATTATCCTTAGGTTTTGATCTTCTCATTGAGTCCTGGATTTCCTGTATGTTTTGGACCAGTAGCTTTTTCCGCATTACATTATCTTTGACAGTTGAGTCAATGATTTCTATGGAATCTTCTGCTCCCGAGATTCTCTCTTCCATCTCTTGTATTCTGTTGGTGAAGCTTGTATCTACAGCTCCTTGTCTTTTCTTTTGATTTTCTATGTCCAGGGTTGTTTCCATGTGTTCTTTCTTGATTGCTTCTATTTCCATTTTTAATTCCTTCAACTGTTTGATTGTGTTTTCCTGGAATTCTTTCAGGGATTTTTGTGATTCCTCTCTGTAGGCTTCTACTTGTTCTCTAAGGGAGTTCTTTATGTCTTTCTTGAAGTCCTCCAGCATCATGATCAAATATGATTTTGAAACTAGATTTTGCTTTTCTGGTGTGTTTGGATATTCCGTGTTTGCTTTGGTGGGAGAATTGGGCTCCGATGATGCCATGTAGTCTTGGTTTCTGTTGCTTGGGTTCCTGCGCTTGCCTCTTGCCATCAGATTATCTCTAGTGTTACTTTGTTCTGCTATTTCTGACCGTGGCTAGACTGTCCTATAAGCCTGTGTGTCAGGAGTGCTGTGGACCTGTTTTCCTGTTTTCTTTTAGCCAGTTATGGGGACAGAGTGTTCAGCTTTCGGGCATGTAGTTTTTCCTCTCTACAGGTCTTCAGCTGTTCCTGTGGGCCTGTGTCTTGAGTTCACCAGGCAGGTTTCTTGCAGGGGAAAAGTTGGTCCTACCTGTGGTTCCAAGGCTCAAGTTTGCTCGTGGGTTACTGCCTAAGTCCTCTCCGCGGCGACAGCAACCGGGAAGATCTGTGCCGCTCTTTCCGGGAGCCTCCGTGCACCAGGGTTCCAGATGACGTTTGGTGTTTTCCTCTGGTGTCTGGATGTGCACAGAGTGCAGTCTCTTCTGGTTTCCAGGCGTGTCTGCCTCTCTGAAGGTTTAGCTCTCCCTCCCACGGGATTTGGGTGCAGAGAACTGTTTATCCGGTCTGTTTCCTTCAGGTTCCGGCGGTGTCTCAGGTGCAGGGATCCTGCCGCTCCTGGGCCCTCCCGTACTGGAACCCAGAGGCCTTATACAGTTGCCTCTTGGGCCAGGGATGTGGGCAGGGGTGGGCAGTGTTGGTGGTCTCCTCCGCTCTGCAGCCTCAGGAGTGCCCACCTGATCAGGCGGTGAGGTCTCTCTCCCACGGGGTTTGGGAGCAGAGAGCTGCTGCGGGCCAGGATCCTCGGGTGTGGGACTTCCGGTAAACACAGGAAGTGCCCGGTCCTAGAGGAATTTTGCCTCTGTGTGTCCTGAGTTCACCAGGCAGGTTTCTTGCAGGGGAAAAGTTGGTCCTACCTGCGGTTCCAAGGCTCAAGTTTGCTCGTGAGGTACTGCCTAAGTCCTCTCCGCGGCGGCAGCAACCGGGAAGATCTGCGCTGCTCTTTCCGGAGGCCTCCATGCACCAGGGTTCCAGATGGCGTTTGGTGTTTTCCTCTGGCGTCTGGATGTGCACAGAGTGCAGTCTCTTCTGGTTTCCCAGGCGTGTCCGCCTCTCTGAAGGTTTAGCTCTCCCTCCCACGGGATTTGGGTGCAGAGAACTGTTTATCTGGTCTGTTTCCTTCAGGTTCCGGCGGTGTCTCAGGCACAGGGATCCTGCCGCTCCTGGGCCCTCCCCTACGGGAACCCAGAGGCCTTATACAGTTGCCTCTTGGGCCAGGGATGTGGGCAGGGGTGGGCAGTGTTGGTGGTCTCCTCCGCTCTGCAGCCTCAGGAGTCAATGCTTTATTTTCTAAGTTTATTTGCTCATGGTGCTTTGTAATTGAAAATTAAAGCTTGTGGTCTTGGGTTCCTCAAACAAGTTTTAGACACTAAAGTACATTCTAATGACAACTTTTAAAATTTACTAATAATTGAATTATCTCATCAAAACACATATAAATAATATGATCAGGTAGGCTAGGAGGTAATCAAGGAAAATTGCTACTTTGTCTTGGTCGTTATATTTTCTGATGGTCAGAATGATCCTTTGTGCTAAAATACATTTGAAATTTGGGTTATATTTTCTTTTCACTACATCAAAATGTAAGATGCCAGACAATGCTCCTAAATTCAACACTTACATTCTATGAAGGGTCTGCATCTGCAAACCATCCACACCACATTATAATATCTCTTGCGCTGTGTAGTGGACACTATTCCCCATGCTTTTCATGTCATGGAAATACACTTTAGAGCCAATCTACCATGATTTAGAAGGGAAATAGGGTCATCTTCTTTAATGAATATGCTACACACATACTAAATATGCATTAAAGTAATTTTTTAAATATCCAGCACAAAACCCAGTGGGCTGCTAATTCACCCTTCAGGTGACCTTGTTCCAATTTGGCCCCTGGAGTGACCCATTTGACAGGCTTTGCTAAATACACTTCTGCTTAAGCTGTATATACATCTTGGATGAATTTTTTTTCTCAGAGAATCAAGGAGAAATTTCCACCTAGAAAATTATTATTCAAACACCATAGTGATTGAATAAAGCTATTTTCCAATGTACACAGCTTCAGAAACGTTCACTTCTGTACATGATTCCTTATGCAGCTCCCCAATGATATTCACGATTCTAAAAGTGGTGGTGGGGGACTGAAGAGCTGTAAGTTTAACTTTTATTTTCCATCAGGAATTGTCATCTTATAGGTTACTGCTGGATACAGTCACCCCTTTTAAATCTCCATGAACTCTGACTGAATTTGCTCTCTCTCTCTCTCTCTCTCTCTCTCTCTCTCTCTCTCTCTCTCTCTCTCTGTGTGTGTGTGTTTGTGTGTGTTCTTAAGTCACCTCTCTTTCCTCTGATGTTCTCTGTTGGGTGTATCCTATCTCTGACTCATTTTGTCAAATCTTTCTTCATTTGACCACTTTGTCTGCCCTTCACTTAGACACTTTCAAACTTGACTGCATCTTTCTATAAACTTACCGTATCTACATTGTTTAGGAAGATTTAAGGTATGAACTAAGGGTGTGTCGATATTCCAGTTAGATAACACAGACCTACAGGGTCTGGCTGTGATCCTTTGCTAGATAGCCATGTCACTAAGTTAAAATTTCTTTACAAAAAGCTATTGGTAATGCTCAATAATGTATGCATAAATCTATAATTGATGAATCAAATGTACTTTCTTGAAATATCTTACTAATATAAAAATTTAAGAAAATAAATACAATTACATTTTATGTTTGTTTTACATATTCAAGTTCAAATTACACAATCCATAATATTGTGGGGAGTTTTAGGTAGATATTTGAAGCACATGATTCAGCATTTGTATTGGTCTGACTAGCTAGGAGATCTAGCTGTATCAGTTCCCTAAGAAGTGGTGTAATTCAATTTTAGCAATTTTGGAATACAAGAAACTAAGTAAATACAGTGCTACATTTTGCTTGTTCTTTAAGAGCACATTTTCTTAAAGTGTTAAAATGTTCCAGGTTAAATTCAAAAGTGCAAAATGTAAGAACTAATTTATTGGGAAAAATCACATACATTTAAAATTAGCCTACCAAAGTAGACTGTAATTGTCTAAAATTATTGTAGTATTCAATGTATTTATCCCACAAAGAATATGGTCAATCACAGCATTCCAAAAGGATTAAAAATATAATGGAGTTTTTAAATTCCCACTATTTTTATGTCTTCAGATTGGTATGAGAGGCCAGAAATATTTAATACCATGGTTGTCATAAAATGCACTTATGAGGTAGCAGACTTGCTGCTGGTAAATCAATATTCCTATTTTATATGAATACTTACATTTGAAGTCTTTTACCCCAAGTGGCACGTCACATTCAAAAGTGACATTGTTCTGTAAAAGTCTTGATAATTGTATTGTGCTTCTTAGAGTAGTTGATGCTATACATAAATCCTTCCGAGAAACCTATTAGTTTCTTCTGTCGATTAGAAAGATAGCAATAAAAATCCCAGAGGACATGGTTATGATGGTGTTTCCTGATGTTTTTGACTGATAGTCTTGAAAAGAATGCACTTTAACAAAGATTGTGATTTTATTTCCTTATTCAATTTTTTTCTATACTAACCATGAATCCTTTGATAGCTGCCATGGACGATGGTAGTTTGTAGTGGTAAAAGAAAGTGTGTATTATTTTCATAGATCATTAGAGAGCATACACTTCTCATGTCATATGAAAATATGGCAATTTGAAATTTGAAACATATATAAAAAAGTAATATAATTGTTCATAATAAGTACACAATAACTTACAGAAATAAATACACATATTTATATAGAGTTGCCATTCTACAGAAGAGGGAAACATAGACTTATGGATTAGATATTTGTAAAACGACAATTTTGGGATGTGATGGTGGTTTTTGTTTTGGGTTGGTTTTGATTTTGGTTGGTTTGTTTGTTTGTTTGAGAAAATAGTCATGGGGCCTCTTCTCTCCTTTAATTCCTGCCAGCTCTGTCTCTACGTGTTGTGATTGTAGTACACCAACTCACCCAGCTAAGAAATTATAACAGTTAAATATGTAAGATGTCAATAAAGTTATGTCTTCACTAAGTTTCCTTGTCCAGACCAAAGTAATTCTAATATTTCATTTATACTTATTAAAAGAAGAAAACGGCTTATTAACTGACAAGAAAGTCTGTGTTAGTATAGACATTTCCTATGAACTTAAAATCACATGTCTTCAGCTATATCTGCCCATATTTCCTGCCCCACTAGGGTCCTTGCCATTCATTTAGTTTTGTAATCTTTTACTTCAATCATTTTCTTTATTCACTGGGCCTCAAAATATTTGTGCCTACAATCAAGAAGTGGCACCATGAATGTTTGAGACTCCCTAGCTTAGAAAATTTCTAAGTCAGGTCACAAATCACTTATTTTATTCATAAGCACTCCATGGCAATCAAATACATAATAGCAAAGTAGAATTTTTGGCAACTAAATATGATTTATTTTTCTAATTTTCTTTGCTGTTGAATAAGTCATTGAAAATTTTCATAACTCAATAGAATTGAATAGTACAGTTGATAAATGATAAGATCATATGTAAGTTAAGCTGTTCTATTGTCTAGAATTGAGAGATGTTAGGAAATGTTATAAGGCAAATACAACCTAGTTTATCATGATGATACGGTATCTCCACTCCTTAAATAATATAATAAAATGTGTGGTTGACTGCTCTAAAACAAATGGAAGTTCTTTCTTCAGTAATTGCAGTTAGTAGTCTAGGAGTCAAGTTTAAATGTATCCACATACCTACTTACTACAGGACTTCATTGTGCTCCTGCAAATTCATTTGTTGGCATTCTAATTTCTAACACCCCTGAATATGCTATATTTGGACATAAGAAATTTAAAGAGGTTAACAAGTTAAGGGCAAGCCACTGTGGCACTCCTTAATCCAAAGTAGATGGTGTCTTTATAAAGAAAGGCAAGTTTAGATACTCTAAGGCACCAAGGGATGCATGCACAGAACAATACTAAGAAAAGTCACAGTGACAAGGTAATTCTCTCCAAGAGAAGGTAGGCCTGAGAAGAAACTGATTGGCCTACACCTTGGACTTAACATCAAGACTCCAAAAATATGAAAAATAGATTTCCAATGATGAAACCAGCCAGAGTGTTGCATTTTATTATGGTAAACTCTGGCAAACTTAAAACTTAATAACACCAATTCCAACCCCACGCCATCAAGTTCCTTCTAAAAGTATTTAGAATTTGTAAATCCATTCTCTAAAGTGAGAAATCGTCCTCTTATATTTTTTACATGCTGATGAAAGTATCCTTGAGGTGAATCTCCAGTTTCTGATCACCCACTGTATACCTTACCCACTGTAGCTGGAGTGCAGCATACTACTCTAACCTATGAGGCTCTCATGCTCCAGGTGAGTCAATCTCAGCTGCCCCAGGGTTGTGTGCAGCGACACTTCTTGTTTCAGTAATTTCTTCACACAGGTGTGACTCTGTTTCCACTGGCCATGCCACAAACACCTTTTAAGTACCCATTCATTCCAAAGTACTGTGGCTTCACATATAATTGCACATTCTATATTACTTATGAACCACACTCCTCCTTCCCTTGAACACCATAACATAGAAACCCTGTTTGTAACTTGGGACCCTTTAGTACTTTCTCATTCACATGTCCTATTACTTGTCTGAAGCATATCTGATCCACACTATCACCTTAAGTAAAGTTTTATTATCTGAGGTTATAATTGTATCAGTTACCCTTCCCTTTCCTCCATTCAAAATCACCCATATGTTCCTCCATTCTATTGCTATTTAAAAAAAAGTCTCCTTCATACTCTGCAGTCTGTGTACTCCTTAATTTCAGTTACTTGCAGAAGACACTAAGAACTATAGTCTACAATAACGTTTTAAATATATTCTCCAACTGTAGACAATGTAGGGTACCCAAGCAATTTGGAGTATGATGAAAGAGAAAGGACATTACAAAGTAGGAAATAATATAAAAAATGTTACCGGGTGGTAACTTTCCTGGGTTATAGTTAAGGAAATCACAGGAGAAATTCTTGAGTGCAAGATTCTGTCCAAGAGAATGGACAGAATATGGTCTGTTAAGATAATTGATACTTAGATGAGGAAACCTAGCAGGTTCTTGAACAAGGAGGATGAGAGGCCTGCATGTCCACATGTTATTACTCCTCAGTCTGGCAAGAGTGATTATTTTGTCAGACTGATCCAAAGGGCAGTATAGTTCACTGTATTGTAATCGCAGGCTGCATCTTGTTCATGGCCAGCAAATTGCAGTAGGTGTTTGTAGTGTCTGTAATGTAGGCAGAATCTTAATATCTATTTAAAATGTTTAACAATCTGTTTATATGAACTATTTTGAAAAGAACCAGATGTGTAAAATTTTGCATGTGCAGCCTGTGAGATGTTGATCAGACACATCTGAGTTTATAATGAGCAAATATACAAGCTTCTGCTCAAAACATAGTGCTCATTTTTATTGCTTTATGTATGTGACTGCTGAAAAGTATGGGGCATGTATTATATATGACTCTACAGCTAATGGGACAGAGCAGGATCCACAAAGGATCCCATGATCCTGATTGATAAGCTGCAGACACTTAAGCTCCTTATATTAAAACAAGAGTATTTGTGTGCAATCTACATATGCTCCATACATATTAAATTATCTCTATATTATTTACAGCACTTAACGCAGTGTTTCTATCCTATATTGTTTAGAGATAATAAGAAGTCAAAAAAGTATATAGACAATCAGTACCATGCCATTTTTATCCTAAGGATATTGTTTGGACAGTATCTGCCAGAAGCAACTTAAGGAAAGGAAGGTTTGTTTTGGATCACAGTTGGAAGGTACATGATAGGAAAGGTGCAGTGGGAAGGGAAGATGTATGTAGCTGAGGTCACAGCATCATGGGGCAGGTGGTCACAGCATCCATTGTCATGTATGAGGAAGAGATAAAGAATGGTGTTTAGCAGGCTTTTCCTTTTGCTCTTGCTGACTCAGTGTAGGGCTCTAACCCACAGGATAATGTATACTCAGGCTGGGTGCACACCCTTCAGCTAGAGCTTTCTGGAACACTTGCAGACTAGGAAATTATAAATCCAGTGCCGATTATCTATCAAAGTCTACACCACCTTATCTATTTGACACAAAAATATATCACTTAAATTACAAAATTCTGCCCTGGCCCTAGAGCCTTATACTCATTTTATAAAGCAAGTATATTTAGAAAATGCATACGAATGTCCCCAAAGCCCTAACATTTTCAATACTATTCAAAGACCTATGTGAGCCATTTGTACTGAGACTCAGATAATTTCTTATCTCTAAATCCTTTTAAAATTAAAAGTAAAATATATGATATTATTTCCAATAGTCATCATTACAGAGTAAACCTTTTTAATTTTAAAATGTAGGGATGGGTAAATGTAAAGGGAAGATAGGATCAAAGCAAAAGCAAAATCCACCCGAAGTTCATGTCTTTCCTCTGGAGACTGTGGTAACATGACCTGCGTTAGAGTAGATCTAAAAATGCACACTGCTTTGAGTCTGCTGTCTATAGCATACTCAGCCTCTGTGTGTTCTGGTCCACTCAATGCTTGCACCTTCCTCATTAGCTGACATGTGCTGCCGGAAGCTCTAGAGTCCTGGGGTCTCTCTTCTTCAACTTCAGCTTCACTTTTACATCATAACCCAACAGCATCTTTCAGGCTCCTGGTAGAGTAAAGACCCAATCACACAGTTCCTAGCCTCTGGAGTTGTCTGGAACTTAGTGAAAGCCTCGGTTACCCATACCTCTTGCATTTTGAGTGCATCCAAGAACAGCATCCTGTAGACAATGCTATGAAATTCTGTTGCTAACTTATGGTATTCTCTTGGCTCCCTTATACTACTACAGCTTTAGTGGCCTTTGTGTACCTTAGCAGCTAAAACTGCAAAAACATATCGTTAGGTGCCTCCAGAGACATTCTCAGTTTAAGCACTAAATATGTGGTTAATTAGCACTTTTACAAATTGGAGAATTTGAGTAGTTGCATATATTATATAATAGATATAGTAGATTAAAACAGGAAGGATCACAATATATCTATCAAAGGCATTTTCTTAATTGCTTACTTTTTCCAAGATGGACCCACCTTCTAGAGTTTCCACTACCAATAGCATCAGTGGCAGCTGGAGAGCAAGCTTTCAGCTCATGAATTTTGGGGAATCACTTAAGATCCAGAAAATAACATTATGATAAATAGATTAAAAGTTACAACAAATATTTAGTTAAATGTCTCAAAAAATAAAAAAGAAACAACAACAAACAACAACCAGCACCACTATGACAAAAACTAATACTTGCTTTAACTAGGGAATTAGTTAATTATAAATTTTGGTTTTCAAATACTATCAAAACATTCTGACCCTATAGTTTACACACAATGCTTTATTGCCACAAAATTGTGAGAATATGCTCCAAAATGAATATATACATTTGTATTATAAAATGAAAGACTTATTGCAGCCATATTTTTAAAAGTAGAACACTGCTTCTTATAAAGTAATTCATCTCAAAGTGGACACTGTAAGAATCACAATTCTCATACTTCAACTGTCCATGTTTGTGTTTGAACTCATGGCCTCATGTATACCAGATGAGTGCTCTACCACTGAACTCTGTCTTTAATGAAACATATAAAGGGCAAATCCTTGTCTACAAATAATTGACCTTTTTATTTTCCACATTGAATTTTATTTTTACCACACCATTGTTTCTTGACTTTCAACCTCCCTGAACACTCTAGACTGTTATATTTGCTGGCTTATATTTTGCATTCAGATTCTTAATTCTCTTTCACGTTATTCATATGGCTGAAAAACAACATCTTAAACAGAAGGGATTGTTCCTAGATCACTGAGCTTGTTTCCATGTGCCTGAAAGAATAATGTTGCATTCTTAGGTTTGAGACTTTTGAAGATTGGATTCAATCTGCCTATTTAATTTAACTTAAGTCTTTTTTCCCCATTTGTTCTCTACACTGGCACACTGAAATATGAACCACCCTCTCTTGTACTTGCAAACCCTTTAATGGGAAATGAGACTGTGCTATGTTAGGATGTAGTCCAAGTTGAGTACAGGTAAATACTCTAATGATGTCTGCCCCAATTTTATTTTCTATCAAAATACTTAAAGGGAGCTTTAAGTTTTAATCAAGCCCCAGTACTAAGAGTTCATAAAGATTGGAAGAATGATAATAAGCTGTAGAATGAGTCCTGTTGAATCCTCAACACTTGGACAAACATGAAAGGACATACAACATAGCCTTCCCTAGGGGCTACAATATATCCTTCCATAGAGGTACAACACATTCTTCCAGAGGGATTATAGCACATCTTTCCATAGAGGGTGTGGTGACAGTTGCTTCTGGTATATAGAATACCAGCATGTTTTCCTAATTATTTTCTTTAGCAAGACCTCCATTTTATATCTCATTGGATCAGAGAAAAAACAATGATTGCAAGATTCTTGAGCAACTTATATTACATCTAAAGAAAATAGCATGTTGCCAAAATATGATATACTATTGATTCTAATATGGACTCGAAGATTTAAGAGTGGTTCTCAGAGTTCAGTTGTCTCTGAAGAATCTTACTTCTGAAACTTTTCATCTAATATTGACTTCTTTTTTATTTATTTTTCCATTTTTAAATTGGATATTTCTTATTTACATTTCGAATGTTATTCTCTTTCCCAGTTTCTTAATATCTGGCTAGAGACATACAGTCATCTAAAGGGTTTCATTGGTCATCTAGTTTGTATTTAGCTAAAGCATTTGTTTTAACATTATGTTATCTGTAATTTTTTTATGTAGCAGTAACTCAGTTTTTCAGATGCAGATAAAATGTACATTTCTGTGGAAACCTTTGGTTTTCGTCTGCTTTTTCTTGCTAAGTAGAATAAGTCACAGTTAAAGAACCTTTCATTGTTTTTAGTAACAGTCAGTTTTACATTTTAAGTGTCTAGACTATTGCCTGGAATTCAGACTCTGTACTTTTGGCAGAAACTGAATGCTTCAATAGCTTAAAAAAATAGAAACTACCTCATTTTTTTAGAGAGGGTTCAGCAGAATTAATGTATTTTCTTTTGATGTTTATACATCTAGTGATTAACCTAAGTGTCCAGACCTTAAAACAATTTTAGTTTATCTAGAAATGCCTGAAATTTGTGACTGAAGATATGGCAAATTAACTTTTAAGATTAACTTTTAAACTCTCAATATATTAGTTTATACTGTAAAGTATAGCTATCAAGGAGACACAAAGCTTCATGTACTTCTGTACTATATTTTCATTTTTAAGGGTCATTCCAAAGAAAACAAAATTATGATTAGAAACTGTTTGCCAAACATGAGTGTGTAGGAATCCAAACCTTGATTATTTTGTTCCCCCTTCTAAGTAGAATTGAAGCATCCTCACGCAGACCTTCCTTCTTGTTTAACTTCTTGTGGTCTATGGCATGTATTATGGGTATTCTGTAGTTTTAGGCTAATATCCACTTATTAGTGAGTACATACCATGCATGTCCTTTTGGGTCTGCAGTACTTCACTCAAAATGATTTTTTTCTAATTTCATCCATTTGCCTGCAAAATTTTTACTAGATGAATAGTATTCTGTTGTGTAAAAGAATCACATTTTCTGTATCCATTCTTCATTTGAGAGACATCTGGGTTGCTTCTAGTTTCTGGCTATAATGAATAAAGCTGCTATGAACATAGTAGAGCATGTGTCCATGTGGTATGGTGGAACAACTTTGGTGTATAAGCCTAGGAGTGATATAGCTAGGTCTACAGATAGAACTATTTCCAATTTTCTAAGGAATCTCCAGGTTCATTTCCAGAATAATTGTATCAGTTTGGAATCCCACCAGCAAAATAAGAGTGTTCCTCTTTTTCCATATCCTTGGCAGCATGTGCTGTCACTTGAGTTTTTGATCTTAGCCATGCTGATTGGTATAAGGTGGAATCTCAGTGTTGTTTGGATTTGCCTTTCCCTGAATATTAAGGATGTTCAACATTTCTTTAAGTGCTTCTTAGTAATCATGGGAGGCAGAGGAAGGGGGAGAAGACGGGGGAAGGGGAAAAGCAGCTAATTCTCAATTGAGGAAACTTGAATGGCCGAAAAACACCAAAAGAAATTTCCAACATCCTTAGTCATCAGGGAAATACAAATTAAAACAACCCTGAGATTCCAAATCACAAGAGTCAGAAAAGTTAAGATAAAAAATTCAGGTGACAGCAGATGCTAGCAAGGATGTAGAGAAAGAGGAAAACTCCTCCATTGCTGGTGGGATAGCAAGGTGAGACAACCACTCTTGAAATCAGTCTGGCAGTACCTCAGAAAGTTGGACATAGTACTATCTGAGGACCCAGCTATACTACTCCTGGGCATATACCCAAAGATGATCCAACATGTAATAAGGACACATGTTCCACTATGTTCATAGCAGTCATATTTATAACAGCCAGAAGCTGGGAAGAACACAGATGTCCTTCAACAGAAGAATGGATATAGAAAATATGGTATATTTACCCAATGGAATACTACTCAGCTATTAAAAACAATGACTTCATGATATTTTCAGGCAAATGGATAGATCTAGAAAATACCATCCTGAGTAAGGTAAGTCAGTCACAAAAGAACACACATGATATGTCCTCACTGATAAGTGGATATTAGGCAAAGAACTTGGAATACCCACAATACAACTCACGGACCACATGAAACTTAAGAGAAAGGAAGAGCAAAGAGTGGATGCTCCAGTCCTACTTAGAAGGGGAAACAAAATAATCAAGGGAGTAGAGGGTAGGAGGGACTTGAGAGCTATAGAGGAGGGGGAGGGGAAAGAGGGGCAGAATCAGATATGGGAGAAGATGAAGAAGATGTACAGAGGGTCAAGAAATTGAACATAGGTGTGTAGAAATGAGGGATGGGGAACTAGTGGTAGCAACCAGGAAGTCCCAGATACCGGGGGAAAAAAAGCCCTCCCGGGACCCCACAGGGATGACACTAGTTGAAATACCCCACAAAGGGGAGGGAGGGAGAACTTGTCAAGACCATAGCCAGAGGTTAGGCATGGACCCACAGTTAAGGTATGGGGCCACTCTCCCATCTCCAAAATTTTAATGCAGAATTGCTCCTGTCTAGAGGAAATACAGCGACAAAAATTGAAGTAGACTGAAGGAAAGGCCATCCAGAGACTGCCTCATCTGGGGATCCATCCCACATCAGACACCAAACCCAGACATTTTGCCCATGTCAAGAAGTGCCTGTTGACAGGAGCCTGATACATCTGTATCCTGAGAGGCTTTGCCAGATCCTGACCAATACAGATGCAGATGCTCAAAGTGAACCATCTGATTGATCACAGGAACCCCAATGGAGGAGTTAGGGGAAGGACTGAAGGAGCTGAAGGGGACTTACCTGACATCAATGGGAGTGGAGGCCCTAGGTCCTTAATGTCCCAAGGTAGAGTAATGCTAGGCTGGTGAGGCAGGAGGGAGTGGGTGGATGGGGGAACACCCTCATAAAAGCAGTATAAGGGAGGATGGAATAAGGGGTTTCTGGAGGGCAAACCAGGAAAGTGATAACATTTGAAATATAAATAAATAAAATATCCTATTTTTAAAAATTAATTAGGTGTAGGAGACATGAAAAAATTCAACCCTTCCAATTTGGACACTATGATTCTTAATTATTTCTGGAAAAAAATTTAGAGTTCCCAATCAACTATATCAATTTTTATGCATAGTACTAATCATTTACTTTATCAGAATTACTGTTGTGTAGTTTATGGAGACAACAATTTTCACAGTCACAATGTTCTTAGAAATCCCACAATTATGTATACTGTAAAACAATCTCATTAAGAGTCTACTCAAGATAGTGTGTTATTTCATGGCTCACAAGTATACTTTTCTATGTGCTTATTTTTATGGTTTTTAGTTTCAGATAGAAATTTTCACCTTGATATTTTGTGACTCAACAGGATTGTCTGCAATGAATGTACTATGAAATTTTGTTCTGGGAAAAGGAAGTAGCTTTGCCCTATTGAGACAAGGTAGCCATATATTTCAGCACTGTAAAATAAAATGACTAAGTATATCATTAAAATAAGAAATCAGATATATTTCTTTACTGGGAAATTGGACCATGAAATAATTTCTCTTGGGAATTTTTCTGTAAATTTGAGAATAATTGCTGTATTGGTTTTATTTTGAGCTAAACAAATTATTTGTTGACTTTGAGATTAAGAAAGAAGTAATCCAAGAAAAAAATCTGTGATACATTAAAATCTGCAAACTTCTTTGTCCAGTTACTATATCCTTAGAGTTACACCTAAAACAATATAGCTATTATGTTTCTTATGATATATTTTTCTTCCTTCAAAAAGTTTTTTTTTAGTTAAACAGTGGGAAATTATACTTCCTCTGATGTTCGAGTTGAATAAAATTGTCATCGTGTCTCAGTATATTAGAGTATGCTTCAAATCATCAAATGAATTTTTAATAGTTTCAATAAACACAGCTACACTAAGCCTTGCCTCTCTTATCTCAAAAATGAACCTTGTAGTTTATTTTATACACATAGGAAGGTGCTGTTTTTGTAAAAAGTAGTCTGAAGAAGAAATGAGGTTCCTGCTGAGGTTTTAGAAAGGGAAGTTGTTTTGCAAGTACCTAACTTTCAACTGACAAGTTTCTAGACACAAGACCCCTGCTGTCACAGTTGCACCCCTCCTAGGTGCAGTTTCTCAAATGGAGAGTGGAATGTTTTATTTCCTCTGAATGAAATTTCTCTATAGTTGTCCCCTAAGGACTTTTTGCTTAACTGAAACTTAGTAAATAGATTTTAAAAGCAAATTTCTCTCAGCGAAATGTATATTGCAAATCAGGACACTTAGTAGATTGTCTAGGAAGACACTGCTCTTGTCCATTAGAGCCCTTTTCTTTTTCTAATATTTTAACACTCATTCTTTTTTATGTAAAAAAAATGTAATTTTCTCCCAAAACTAATAACTATTTTTCTTTGCAGGTAGAATGTATACCACTTTCTAGCACTGTAAATGTAAGCTTCATTTGCCAAATTGTCATCTTGGTGGGCTTGCTGCTGAATATACTCACCCTTTCTAGTTCTTTCTGAACTCTGGCTGGCTGGTTTAACTCAGCTGTTCTAGGCCAAATTCCTCTGCAAGCTGACTGATTCGATCTGACTTCACTCAGATTCTAACTGAATTGCTCTGCTTGGCCTCATACGAACTTTGGCAATATATTCAAACTTCTGACTCCTTCTCATTTTGTCTTTCTGTTTTCACCTTCAACCTGTCTCTAAATTTATCCCAGTATAACTGTTTCTCTCTCTCTCTCTCTCTCTCTCTCTCTCTCTCTCTCTCTCTCTCTCTCTCTCTCTCTTTCTCTCTCTTTCCCACTCCATCTGTCCCTCCCTCCCTCCCCCCTCTCTCTGCCCTATTCTTTTTTTTCTTAAATGCATTTTTTATTTATATTTTAAATGGTATCCCATTTTCTGGTTTCCCTTCTAGAAACAAGCTATTGCATCCCCCTGCCATGATTCTGAGTATGCTCCATCTCCCACCCACCCACTCCCTCCCACCTCCTTGCCCTCACATTCCCTTACACTGGGCATTGAACCTTGACAGGACCAAGGACTTCTCCTCTCATTGATGCCCAACAAGGCCATCCTCTGCTACACATGTGGATGGAGCTATAGGTCCATCCCTGTGTTCTCTAGGGATAGAGGTTTGGTCCCTAGGAGCTCGGGAGTGGATGGGTCTGGTTGGTTGATATTGTGTTCTTCTTAAGGAGTTGCAAACCCCTTCAGCTACTTCATTCCTTTCTCTAACTCCTCCACTGGGGGACCCTGCTCTCAGTCCAGTGGTTGATTGCAAGTATCTGCCTCTGTATTTGTAAGGCTCTAGCAGAGCCTCTCAGAAGATAGCTATATCAGAATCCTGTCAGCATGTACCTCTTCGCATCCACAATATTGTCTGGGTTTAGAGGCTGTAGATAAATGGACTGGATCCCCAGGTTGGGGAGTCTCTTGATGGCCTTTCAGTCTCTGCCACACACTTTCTATCTGTATTTACCCCTGTTACTAGTTTTGTTCCCACTTTTAAGGAGGGTTGAAGCATCCACAAGTTGGTCTTCCTTCTTGAGCTTCATGTGGTTTGTGAATTGTATCTTGGGTATTCTGAGTTTGGGGATAATATAACACTTATAAGTTAGTTCATACCATGTGTGGTTTTTCTGTGATTGGATTACCTCATTCAGGATGATATTTTCAAGTTCCTTCCATGTGCCTAAGAATTTCATTAAGTCATTATTTTTAATAGCTGAGTAATATTCCACTGTGTAAATGTATCATATATACTTTGTATCCATTCCTCTGTTGAGGGACATCTGAGTTCTTCTTTCTAGGTTCTGACTGTTATAAAGAAGACTGCTAAAAGCATAGTGGATCATGTGGCCTTGTTAATGTTGACGCATCTTTTGGGTATATGCCCAGGAGTGGTATAGCTGGGTCCTTAGGTAGTACTATATCCAATATTCTGAGGAACTGCCAGATTGATTTCCAGAGTGGTTGTACCGGTTTGTAATCCCATCAACAATACAGGAGTATTCCTCTTTCTCCACACCCTCAACAGCATCTATTGTCATCTGAGTTTTTGATCTTAGATCATTTGACTGGTGTGAGGTGGAATCTCAGAGTTGTTTTGATTTGCACTTCCCTGATGATTAAGGATGGTAAACATTTCTTTAGGTGCTTCTAGTCCATTTAATATTCCTCAGTTGAGGATTATCTGATTATCTCTGTAGCACATTTTTTTAAAATGATTATTTTATTCTCTGGAGTCTAACTTCTTGAGTTGTTTTTATATATTGGATATTAGCCCTTTATTTTCCCAATCTGTTGGTTGACATTTTGTCCTATTGACAGTGTCCTTTACCTTAGAGAAGTTTTTTTTTTTAATTTTATGAGGTCCCATTTGTATATTCTTGATCTTAGAGCATAAGCCATTGGTGTTCTGTTCAGGAAATTTCCCCCTGTACCCATGTGTTTGAGGTTCTTGCCCACCTTCTCTTCTATTAGTTTCAGTGTATCTGGTTTTATGTGGAGGTCCAAAATCCACTTGGACTTGGTCTTTGTACAAGGAGATAAAATGGATCGATTTGCATTCTTCTGCATGCTGACCTCCAGTTAAACCAGAACTATCTTTTGAAAATGCTGTCTTTTTCCCACTGGATGGCTTTAGCTTCTTTGTCAAAGGTCAAGTGATCCTAGGTGTGTGGGTTCATTTCAGTGTCTTTGACTGCATTCCACTAATCTACCTGCCTGTGTCTGTACTAATACCATACAGCTTTTGTGACTAATACACTGTAATACAGCTAGAGTTTAGGGACAGTTATTCTCCCAGAAGTTCTTTTATTGTTGAGTATAGTTTGAGCTATCCTGGGGTTTTTGTTATTCCAAATGAATTTGCAAATTGCTCATTCTAATTCTGTAAAGAATTGACATGGGATTTCGATAGGGATTGCTTTGATTCTATAAGTAGCTTTCAGCAAGATATCCATTTTTACTATATTGATTATGCAATCGATGAGCACGGGAGATCTTTCCATCTTCTGAGATCATCTTCAATTTCTTTCTTCAAAGACTCGAAGTTCTTGTCATACAGATCTTTCACTTGCTTGATTAGAGTCACACCAACTTATTTTATATTATTTGTAATTATTGTGAGTTGTTTTATTAATTTCTTTCTCAGCCAGTTTATCCTTTGAGTTGCAGAAGGCTACTGATTTGTTTGAGTTAATTTTATACCCAGTCACTTTGCTGAAGTTGTCTATCAGGTTAAGTAGTTCTCTGGTGGAACTTTTGGGGTCACTTAAGTATAGCATCATATCATCTGCAAATAGTGATATTTTGATTTCTTCCTTTCCAATTTGTATCCCTTTGATCTCCTTTTATTGTCTGATTGCTTTGGCTAGGACCTTGAGAACTATATTGAATAGGTAGGGAGAGAGTTGGCAGCCTTGTCTAGTCCCTTATTTTAGTGGGATTGCCTCAAATTTCTCTCCATTTAGCTTGATGTTGGCTACTGGTTTGCTGTATATTGCTTTTACTATGTTTAGGTATGGGCCTTGAATTCCTGATCTTTCCAAGACTGCCCTGTTCTTTTAAGTTGCCTGTCTTTCCTGTGCTGTTCTTCTGAAAGATGGGCATATTCTATCTCTGACTCATTCTGTCAAATCTTTCTCTGATTCATGACTTTTTCTGCCTCTCCATTAGTCATCACTTTTAAACATGGTTGTTTTAGTGTACAAACTAACTTTACCTTCATTGTGTTTAAAAGTGTATACTAAGGGCATACCTATATACCAACTAGAAAGATTAAAGATGTGTCATTCCAGCCAGATTATACAGACCTAGAGGGTTGTTGGATGTGACTCCTTGCCAGATCAACTATGTTGCTGGATTAAAGTTCCTCTACACAGTGTTATAAAACCTAGCTACTGGGGATAGCATTTCCAGGTGAGTATGAACTGATTTCTCCATGTTTTATGATTCAAGCATGTGGTATCTTCAGCAGCAATTCTGAAAGGTAACCAAGAACATTGTCAATATATTGTGATGTTTTGGTATCAGTGAACTTTCACTGGCTAATACAATAAATCTAACTCACTTTTGACACTGAGATGTTTATTTGGTAGCCTGTGGTCTTTAGTGGGGTCATTGCTATAATATAATTTGCTCTTCATGCCTTGATGACTATGCTGAGTTACACATAATATACCAAAATGTATGGAACCACAGTTATATCTAACATGGGAAGATTAGACCACATACCTCTGAGATGTTTTACTTAAGGGGAACAAAATGGGTAATCATGCATTTGATGGCCCTGAAATAAGAACCAGATGTCTGATAAAGTTTCACATTAGCAATCCCAAAGTTAGTATGGGTAAGATGTGTGTAGGTATGTAGGTTGCTGGTTCGATGGAGTATAGTAGACTAATGGATCAACAGGGAGAGGGGATAGTCATATACAAGAGAAAGCTTTTGACTAAAATGGTATATGTAAGAGTAAAGGTAAGTCTAGGTACATTACTTGATTACTGCTTAATGGTAGTCATGTTGGCAATAGTGTTAAGTGATGATTTTTAGTCTGGCATGTGGATTACCCCATTTAATCTAATTTAAATAAATAGAATATATATGATATTTGTACAAAATATCATGTCATATATATTATATAATATTATATATACACATACAATATTCCCTTTCTGCATATTTAAGCCAGCATGTAATATATATAAAGTATATACAGTATAATGTATATATTATAATATAATGTATATCATATAATGTATATATTATATATTGTTTGTTAATATTTTAAGAACCTTTGGCAGTAATCATTTTTATATGACACTCTTAGAATGTCTTTAATGTTAGTTACTCCTCTCTGCATTTCCTTTTCTGCTTTGCCCTCCCAGCCCTCACAATATTTAACCCTTTCTGCTCCATAATCCCCTTTCCTACTTTATATAACTGTCTACTTTTATTTTCTCCCTTGAAAATAGCACCTTCCCCACACGTACCTCTCTAATTTCCTGATTTCTATTAGTATTCTAAATGAAATACAAATTTATCTATAGAGTCAACACTAATGTACACACATGAGAGAAACAAGGCAGCTTTTGTCTCCATGGACCTAGGTTATCTGACTCAGAATGGTGTTTCAAACTCTAATCATTTATCTAAAGTATTCATTTACCCTAACAGTAGGTTAATAGTCAACTACGTGGGGGGGGAGAGGACCAACTAACTGCTTCTGAGAGCTTCCTGGAGATCTTAGGTTCCATGGGCGGCAATCCCCGGGAGGCCCATGGGATTCCCTCACTGAGTCTTTAATAATCTGTCCTCGACCCTCCACCTCACCCCTGACTGCATCCTTAAGTTTAGGGTTAGGTAGGCATCCCTGCAGGTCCTGTGCTGTTATGCCCCAGGAGTCCAAACTTTAAAGAGAAAACGATGAAGAAGTTAAAGCTTAAGAACTAGAGTCACCTGCAAGAAGTGGATGGATTTGAAAAACACAAGTTACTTCTAGAACAGTGTGCCTCCAGGGCACACATTATGTGTAGTATCGGAACTGCAATTTAGGAGCAGTGTTATGTGTTGGATTTGTCATAGATGGAGATACACTGGATATATTTAATAAAAATGTGGAAGAGTTTGAGTTAACAAATATCGATATGATTCAGTGTGATGTATACTCATTATCTAGCAAAATGTCCAAGTTATTTGATACAGTAATTATGAATCCTCCCTTTTGGACCAAAATTAATAAAGGGATAACAAATATGGCTTTTCTGAAGAGTACTTTGGGAATGGCAAGAACAGCAATGTATTCTTTATACAAGTCCTCAACTAGAGAAGTAAGCTCATTATATTATTATTTTAGGTGTCCAACACACAACTTTAATCCCTGTGCTCAGGAGGCTGAGCCAGGCAGATCTGAATCCAAGGCCAGCCTAGTATATGGAATGGGTTCCCGGACAGCCAGGGCTACAGAAAGAAACTGTCTAAGAAAACAATGACAAACAATAGTTGTTTTTATTATTTTATTTACTGATTGATTTTCACGTATATATGTAAGCATGTATGTCAGCATACATGTGGAGGTCAGAAATCAACCTTCAGGAATCAGTTCTCTTCACCATGAATATTTCAAGGGCCAAACTCAGATCCAACATCAGGCTGGGCAGCAAATGACATTTACCCACTGACCCATCTCACTCATCCAAGGGTTAATTTAAAAATAAAGCAAAACAAGACTGAACCCCCAGTGAACTAGACTGGTGGGGGGAGGGCGGCAATGGGGGGAGGGTTGGGAGGGGAACACCAATAAGGAAGGGGAGGGGGAGGGGGACGTTTGCTCGGATACCGGGAAAGGGAATAACACTCGAAATGTATATAAGAAATACTCAAGTTAATAAAAAAAAAAAAAAAAAAAAGCAAAACATAGCTTAAAGCAAACTAAGTCTGAGTTCAGAAACCACCTATTCTAGGCTGGTGAGATGGCTCAGTGGACAAGAGACTGGGTTGCTGGCAATCAAGACTACCCTAATCAGATCTCTAGAACCCGTATGTGTGTTCTGGGATACAGCACACAAATATATGAATGTTATGAAAAGAAAACGCTGTCTAGTCTATTATTCGTTGAAGCTCATATGATACCATGTACACGATGTATTTCAGGACACTGACGGGTTAATATTTGAATGTTACTATAGTGTGAATCTAATTCCAGACTGTTCTGAATTAGCACATAAGCTCGGCCCCATCTTAGCTCTTACCCTGCTGAAAGTACTTGGGTTTCAGTACCATCATTACTATATGACCCTGTGCTTTAAGGAACTAAGAATAGACTGTACTTCATATACTTTTCTGAATTAAATGAGTTAGTATTTATCAAAAAATATTCAACCACATGGACATTTTTATTACTCAATAATTTGCTGATGGAAATCTGGACTGTTTTCATCCCTTGGCTATTCTGAATAAAGCAGTAAAGAACGTGGATGGATAAGCAAGTGTCTGTACAGTAGGATAGAGAGTGCTTTGGTTATGAGCCCAAATAGTATAATTGGATCAGTTTGGATCGGTTTCCATATCTTTTGGGAACCTTCACACTGATTTCTGTAGTGGCTTCAGCACTTTACAATCCCACCAGCAATGATAAGTATCCCTTTCTGCACATGGATGACAGTGTGTGCTCTTACTTGTCACCTGTGGATCTTTGACATTTTGAATTGGTTATGCTGAAATCTCAAAGTTGAGGTTATTGGTTTGTAAAAATATATTACTTCTAAAGATATAATGCATGTGAGTTGACTTTCAACAATCTTATCGACAAATATAAATATTTATGATTTTTGCATATTTCCATCATTGAGGCTTTTTCTATTTCATAGTACTGATTTTAAACTACCTTTTCTTTCTGTTCATAAGGTCACAATTAATAAAGGAGCATATCTTATTCATCATGCTTTACATTGCCTGCGTGGGCTTTGATGTCATATAGATCATATAGAACTTAATATTATCTTGAAGGTCAAAGGCTGTCTGATGTAATATAATAAATGTCCTAAAATAATTGCTGTTGTAATATAATAAATGTCCTAAAAAGATTGTTTCATTGAACAGAATTCAATTCCTGATAAATGTAGCTTATTGGAATTGATGTGCTTTATGTAGCTAAACATCTGTCTGATTTTAAAAACAAAGCTTTGTAATTGTCAAAGTCAGAGGCATCCGACTTTGGTTTTAGCTTTTAGGTTTTAAGCTACTGCAATCATTTTAGTTAATTTTCATATTACTGCTTTGCCACTTTAGAAAATTATTTTCTCCGTATTTATTTAATTAAAATAGGCAGTTCCCAACTATAGGCTTAACTTTTTTTTAAAAAGGTGTGAATAAGGAGGGTCAGTGCAACTGCAGAGCAGAAGACACCACCAACACTGCCCACCCCTGCCCACATCCCTGGCCCAAGAGGAAACTGAATACGACCTCTGGGTTCCCGAAGATAAGGGCACAGGAGCAGCAAGTCCTCAGCATCTGATACACCTCTGGAACCTGAAGGGACCGACCAGATAAAGAGTTCTCTGCACCCAAATCCTGTGGGAGGGAGAGGTAAACCTTCATAGAGGCAGACACGCCTGGGAAACCAGAAGAGACTACACTCTGCCCATAACTCTGACTCCAGAGGAAAACACCAAACGCCATCTGGGACTCTGGTGCACAGGGGATCCCGGAGAGGGCAGCGCAGGTCCTCCTGGTTGCTGCCCCCTCAGGGAGCTCATAAGCAACACCCCACAAGCAAACTTGAGCCTCGGGACTACAGGTAAGACGAACTTTTCTGCTCCAAGCGACCTGCCTGGTGAACTCAGGGCACAGACCCACAGGAACAGCTGAAGACCTGAAGATAGGAAAAACTACACGCCCAAAAGCAGAACACTCTGTTCCCATAACTGGCTGAAAGAAAACAGGAAAACAGATCTACAGCACTCCTGACACACAGGTTTAGAGGACAGTCTAGCAACTGTCAGAAATAACAGAACAATGTAACAGTACAGATAACCTGATGGCGAGAGGCAACCGCAGGAACCCAAGCAACAGAAACCAAGACCACATGGCATCATCAGAGCCCAATTCTCTCACCAAAGCAAACACGGAATATCCAAACACACCAGAAAAGCAAGATCTAGATTCAAAATCATATTTGATCATGATGCTGGAGGACTTCACGAAAGACATGAAGAACTCCCTTAGAGAAATGCAGGAAAACATAAATAAACACGTAGAAGCCTACAGAGAGGAATCACAAAAATCACTGAAAGAATTCCAGGAAAACACAATCAAACAGTTGAAGGTTTTAAAAATGGAAATAGAACCAGGGTTGGGGAATTAGCTCAGTGGTAGTGCGCTTGCCTGGCAAGCAGAAGGCCCTGGGTTCTGTCCTCAGTCCTGAAAAAAAAAAATAAATAGAACCAAAGGAAGAGACAAAGAGCCGTAGATACAAGCATCACCAACAGAATACAAGAGATAGAAGAGAGAATCTCAGGAGCAGAAGATTCCATAGAAATCATCAACTCAACTGTCAAAGATAATGTAAAGCAGAAAAAGCTACTGGTCCAAAACATACAGGAAATCCAGGACTCAATGAGAAGATCAAACCTAAGGATAATAGGTATAGAAGAGAGTGAAGACTCCCAGCTCAAAGGACCAGTAAATATCTTCAACAAAATCATAGAAGAAAACTTCCCTAACCTAAAGAAAGAGATACCCATAGGCATACAAGAAGCCTACAGAATTCCAAATAGATTGGACCAGAAAAGAAACACCTCCCATCACATAATAGTCAAAACACCAAATGCACAAAATAAAGGAAGAATATTAAAAGCAGTAATTGAAAAAGGTCAAGTAACACATAAAGGGAGACCTATCAGAATCACACCAGACTTTTCGCCAAAGACTATGAAAGCCAAAAGATCCTGGACAGATGTCATACAGACCCTAAGAGAACACAAATGCCAGCCCAGGTTACTGTATCCTGCAAAACTCTCAATTAACATAGATGGAGAAACCAAGATATTCCATGACAAAACCAAATTTACACAATATCTTTCTACAAATCCAGCACTACAAAGGATAATAAATGGTAAAGCCCAACATAAGGAGGCAAGCTATACCCTGGAAGAAGCAAGAAACTAATTGTCTTGAGAACAAAACAAAGAGAAGAAAAGCACACACACATAAACTCACATCCAAATATGAATATAAAAGGAAGCAATAATCACTATTCCTGAATATCTCTCAACATCAATGGTCTCAACTCCCCAATACAAAGACATAGATTAACAAACTGGATATGCAATGAGGACCCTGCATTCTGCTGCCTATAGGAAACACACCTCAGAGACAAAGACAGACACTACCTCAGAGAGAAAGGCTGGAAAACAATTTTCGAAGCAAATGGTCAGAAGAAGCAAGCTGGAGTAGCCATTCTAATATCAAATAAAATCAATTTTCAACTAAAAGTCATCAAAAAAGATAAGGAAGGACACTTCATATTCATCAAAGGAAAAATCCACCAAGATGAACTCTCAATCCTAAATATCTATGCCCCAAATACAAGGGCACCTACATATGTAAAAGAAACCTTACTAAAGCTCAAAATACACATTGCACCTCACACAATAATAGTATGAGATTTCAACACCCCACTCTCATCAATAGACAGATCATGGAAACAGAAATTAAACAGAGATGTAGACAGACTAAGAGAAATCATGAACCAAATGGACTTAACAGATATTTATAGAACATTCTATCCTAAAGCAAAAGGATATACATTCTTTTCAGCTCCTCATGGTACTTTCTCCAAAATTGACCACATAATTGTTCAAAAAACGGGCCTCAACAGGTACAGAAAGATAGAAATAATCCCATGCGTGCTATCAGACCACCATAGCCTAAAGCTGTCTTCAATAACAATAAGGGAAGAACGCCCACATATACGTGGAAGTTGAAAAATGCTCTACTCAACGATAACCTGGTCAAGGAAGAAATAAAGAAAGAAATTAAAGATGTCTTAGAATTTAATGGAAAGGAAGGTACAACATACCCAAACTTATGGGACACAATGAAAGCTGTGCTTAGAGGAAAACTCATAGCTCTGAGTGCCTGCAGAAAGAAACAGGAAAGAGCATATGTCACCAGCTTGACAGCACAACTAAAAGCAAACAAAGAACAAAAAGAAGCAAATACACCCAGGAGGAGTAGAAGGCAGGAAATAATCAAGCTCAGAGCTGAAATTAACCAAGTAGAAACAAAAAGGACCATAGAAAGAATCAACAGAACCAAAAGTTGGTTCTTTGAGGAAATCAACAAGATAGATAAACCCTTAGGAAGACTAATGAGAGGACACAGAGAGTGTGTCCAAATTAACAAAATCAGAAATGAAAAGGGAGACATAACTAAGGATTCAGAGGAAATTCAAAAAATCATCAGATCTTACTATAAAAGCCTATATTCAACAAAACATGAAAATCTGCAGGAAGTGGACAATTTTCTAGAAAGATACCAGGTATCGAAGTTAAATCAGGAACAGATAAACCAGTTAAACAACCCCATAACTCCTGAGGAAATAGAAGCAGTCACTAAAGGTCTCCCAACGAAAAAAGTGCCCAAGTCCAGACGGGTTTAGTGCAGAATTCTATCAGACCTTCATAGAAGACCTCATACCAATATTATCCAAACTATTCCACAAAAATGAAACAGATGGAGCACTACCGAATTCCTTCTACGAATCTACAATTACTCTTATACCTAAACCACACAAAGACCCAACAAAGAAAGGGAACTTAGGACCAATTTCCCTTTTGAATATTGACGCAAAAATACTCAATAAAATTCTGGCAAACCGAATCCAAGAGCACATCAAAACAATCATCCACCATGATCAAGTAGGCTTCATCCCAGGCATGCAGGGATGGTTTAATATATGGAAAACCATCAACGTGATCCATTATATAAACAAACTGAAAGAACAGAACCACATGATCATTTCATTAGATGCTGAGAAAGCATTTGACAAAATTCAACACCCCTTCATGATAAAAGTCCTGGAAAGAATAAGAATTCAAGGCCCATACCTAAACATATTAAAAGCTATATACAGCAATCCAGTTGCTAACATTAAACTAAATGGAGAGAAACTTGAAGCAATCCTACTAAAATGAAGGACTAGACAAGGCTGCCCACTCTCTCCCTACTTATTCAATATAGTTCTTGAAGTTATAGACAGAGCACTCAGACAACAAAAGGAGATCAAGGGGATACAGATTGGAAAAGAAGTAGTCAAAATATCACTATTTGCAGATGATATGATGATATATTTAAGTGATCCCAAAAGTTCCACCAGAGAAGTACTAAAGCTGCTAAACAACTTCAGCAAAGTGGCTGGGTATAAAATTAACTCAAATAAATCAGTAGCCTTCCTCTACACAAAAGAGAAACAAGCAGAGAAAGAAATTAGGGAAACGACACCCTTCATAATAGACCCAAATAATATAAAGTACCTCGGTGTGACTTTGGCCAAGCAAGTAAAATACAATATAGAACAATAAGAACTTCAAGACTCTGAAGAAAGAAATTGAAGAAGACCTCAGAAGATGGAAAGATCTCCCATGCTCATGGATTGGCAGGATTAATATAGTAAAAATGGCCATTTTACCAAAAGCGATCTACAGATTCAATGCAATCCCCATCAAAATACCAATCCAATTCTTCAAAGAGTTACAGAAAAATTTGCAAATTCATCTGGAATAACAAAAAACCCAGGATAGCTAAAACTATCCTCAACAATAAAATGACTTCAGAGGGAATCACTATCCCTGAACTCAAGCAGTATTACAGAGCGATAGTGATAAAAAGTGCATGGTAATGGTACAGAGACAGACAGATAGACCAATGGAACAGAATTGAAGATCCAGAAATGAACTTACACAGCTATGGGCACTTGATTTTTGACAAAGGAGCCAAAACCGTCCAATGGAAAAAAGATAGCATTTTCAGCAAATGGTGCTGGTTCAACTGGAGGTCAACATGTAGAAGAATGCAAATTGATCCATGCTTATCACCCTGTACAAAGCTTGAGTCCAAGTGGATCAAAGACCTCCACATCAAACCAGATACACTCAAACTAATAGAAGAAAAACTAGGGCAGCATCTCGAACACATGGGCACTGGAAAAAATTTCCTTAACAAAACACCAATGGCTTATGCTCTAAGATCAAGAATCGACAAATGGGATCTCATAAAACTGCAAAGCTTCTGTAAGGCAAAGGACACTGTGGTTAGGACAAAATGGCAACCAACAGATTGGGAAAAGATCTTTACCAGTCCTACAACAGATAGAGGGCTTATATCCAAAATATACAAAGAACTCAAGAAGTTAGATAGCAGGGAGATAAATAACCCTATTAAAAAATGGGGTTCAGAGCTAAACAAAGAATTCACAGCTGAGGAATGATGAATGGCTGAGAAACACCTAAAGAAATGTTCAACATCTTTAGTCATAAGGGAAATGCAAATCAAAACAACCCTGAGATTTCACCTCACACCAGTGAGAATGGCTTAGATCAAAAACTCAGGTTAAAACAAATGCTGGCGAGGATGTGGAGAAAGAGGAACACTCCTCCATTGTTGGTGGGATTGCAGACTGGTAAAACCATTCTGGAAATCTGTCTGGAGGATCCTCAGAAAATTGGACATTGAACTACCTGAGGATCCAGCTATACCTCTCTTGGGCATATACCCAAAAATGCCCCAACATATAAAAAAGACACATGCTCCACTATGTTCATAGCAGCCTTATTTATAATAGCCAGAAGCTGGAAAGAACACTGATGCCCTTCAACAGAGGAATGGATACAGAAAATGTGGTACATCTACACAATGGAATATTACTCAGCTATAAAAAACAATGACTTTATGAAATTCATAGGCAAATGGTTGGAACTGAAAAATATCATCCTGAGTGAGGTAACCCAATCGCAGAAAAACACACATGGTATGCACTCATTGATAAGTGGCTATTAGCCCAAATGCTTGAATTACCCTAGATGCCTAGAACACATGAAAGTCAAGACAGATGATCAAAATGTGAATGCTTCACTCCTTCTTTAAAAGGGGAACAAGAATACCCTTGGCAGGGAATAGAGAGGCAAAGATTAAAACAGAGACAGAAGGAACACCCATTCAGAGCCTGCCCCACATGTGGCCCATACATACACAGCCACCCAATTAGACAAGATGGATGAAGCAAAGAAGTGCAGGCCGACAGGAGCCAGATGTAGATCTCTCCTGAGAGACACAGCCAGAATACAACAAATACAGATGCGAATGCCAGCAGCAAACCACTGAACTGAGAACAGGACCCCCGTTGAAGGAATCAGAGAAAGAACTGGAAGAGCTTGAAGGGGCTCGAGACCCCATATGAACAACAATGCCAAGCAACCAGAGCTTCCAGGGACTAAGCCACTACCTAAAGAGCATACATGGACTGACCCTGGACTCTGACCTCATAGGTAGCAATGAATATCCTAGTAAGATCACCAGTGAAAGGGGAAGCCCTTGGTCCTGCTAAGACTGATCCCCCAGTGAACGTGATTGTTGGGGGAAGGGCGGCAATGGGGTTAGGATGGGGAGGGGAACACCCATAACGAAGGGGAGTGGGAGGGGTTAGGCGGATGTTGGCCCGGAAACTGGGAAAGGGAATAACACTCGAAATGTAAATAAGAAATACTTAAGTTAATAAAAAAAGTTAATAAAATAAAAAAAGGAGGCTCAGTGCATAAAGGCATAACCTAGCAAGGCTTGCTGACACGAATTCAATCCTTAGAACTCATATAAAGGTTTAAGGAAAGGATCAACAGAACTGACCTCCATATATATATGCCCACCTCCCTAGTACACACACATGAATTTTTAAAATGATATTATTTTTCAAGTAATGGTATTTCTTAGAAATTGTTATGTTAGTTACATAGTTGTTATCTATAATACTCTGAAATTTGTATTGACATATGTCATAGTTTGGATCTTGATCAAACGCCAAGATCAAAGACTGACTTAAAGTCCTCACCAGATAGACACACTATGATTCTGCATAGTGAAAGGGACGTAAAGGGATAGGCTCACACAATGAAATCCAGATAAAACCAGTCATGAACTCACAGTCTTCTCAATGAAGTTGCATATAAATTGATCAATTTCTCTACGGACCACTGTGAAACCCATGCGAAATACTATCTGTATGGGTAGTTAGCTTCCCTGAATTTAAGAGTTTAGGCTAGTTATGTGATTAACCTCAGTAAATAAAATGTTTCAGAGAAAATGTGGTCAGAAAAAAAATACAGGAAGAAGAAGAAGAGGAGGAAGAGGAGGAGGAGGAGGAGGGGGGTGGAGGAGGAGGAAACAAAATCACATAGTTTGTACAGTTTAAATCCAGACAGTGAATGTTACTATTATGAGATAATCACTTTAAGAAATTACCAACCAAGCTTCCAACTGAGGGACAATATAGCCAATGGCCTGTCAAAGGATCATCTCAAGCCTAGTATGTTGTATTCTATATTTGGAAAGAAAATGAAAGTTCAAGTCTCAACATCCATGTGGCAAAATCTCATATCACATCTAAGAATGTTGAAAGTCAAATAATATGTGTAGGTAGCGGACAGCACATGTGAGGTACGCTGTCTTCTACTCTTCCTTCCTGACTCACCGTTCAATCTGCCCTATGCCTTGAGGGGAATATCTAAATTACACCAGTCTCCAACCTTCTGGCTTCTACCTGTGATTAAAATTGGAAAGTATAACGAAAGGCCGAGTAGTAATAAGGAGTGAGTTCATGATGTCAATACCCTATCTCATTCATAGGGCTTCTCCCCAGTGCCTGATTGAAGTTTTCCCAGAGCCCAGGAATGGCTCCAGGATAGTACCTCAGGAAATTCTGTTAGCCTTCTCTGAGAAGCAAAGTGGATAACATTCTTTCTGATAAGTAATGATAATTTTGCAAGCCATGCTTCCTAGTGCAATTGCTGTCAATCAAATCATTAGCTGTGAAGTTATAGGATGGCAGGTAAACAAATAGCCACGTCTTCAAAGATCAAGGAGCTTTGGAAGGAAGTCAGTCTGGTTACCTACTGGCTTCCTCTATGGCCATGAGCACCATGTGAAAAAAGGAGAAAAAAATTAACTGCTGTGAATATGCAACACAGAAAACAACTGGGAAAGTCAGAAAGCTTTGAGGTATCTCAAAGAGCAACCACATCTCTTATGGCAGCATGCACAACTGACGTTTCCACCTTTGTCTTCATGTCAGAATTGTAGCCTCAATTAAATAGTCAACTGTGGGACAATATAATATATGGCAATTAGAAGGAATACTGGAGGTATCTTAGGCCATGTGAATGAGGACAAAACTTACCATTCCAGCAAACCCTAAAACTTCTCTGCTGCTATAAGTAGCTGGCACCCATATCTACTATTTTGAGAACACCAGTCTCCTCCTCTATAAGTTTTTATTAATAGCACCTATGATATTTGTCATATGGGGAGACATATGCTTACCTTTAGTCTTATGTTCCCTAACATGAGATGAAATAAAAATGACATGCAAATGTCTGAGACTAATCACCTAATCTAACCAGCTAACTAAGCAGCTAATCTCCCAAAGCATTCTAAAGATTGCTAGCCTGTATATGTAGAAGGCTTGGAAACACACCCATCAACAGATTCTAAGTCTGCTACACCAAGAGAGATGAGCACTAACTTAAGTTTGAAGTCATGAATTCTGATGTTGGCTTGAGTTTCTAGGGATAATATTAATAATCTAGTAGACTGGATATTTGAAGTGTGAAAAAACTTGTCATCTAAAGTGGATGCCAGTGAGTATATGGAACTACTCTGATGTCCCAAAGAATGCTGACTTTAAAGAGTGTGGGAAACTGGAACTAATGAAAAGGGTTTTTTTTGTTGTTGTTGTTGTTTGTTGTTGGTGGTGGCGTTTGATTGTTTGTTGGGTTTTGTTTGGTTGTCATTTTTTTTGTATTGCTTCTTTCAATGCCTTGAGTAATACCTGAAAATTTACATTCCTAACAAAATTTCCAAGTGGTCCTTATTATTACTAGTGCTGAGCGCCCACATTTTGAGTAAGCTTTAAACTGCCAGGACAACTAATAATAAAAAATAAACTCTTAATTCCCTCTGCAGAAAACAGGAAAAAAATAGTCTCCTTTTGTATTAAAGGAACTACTTATAACTGTAAGTAGTTTCTTTTCTCTTTGAAATGTGTATAAATCTTTTTGAAAATTATCAGGGCCTTTGTCAGGTCTATGACCCAGGAACTGTCTTTCAAAGGCCTGGGTGTGATCCCTTTGAAATGTAAATATCAAAGAGGACAGTATGCTCCCTGCTCTCCTTCCTTTTCTGTGGGAGGGTTATGGAACTTCGGTGGGCTTCTTAGCACAGTTGCAAATCTATCACTTCTGAAGATCCCAGAAAGTTATTTTCCTTTGCTCAAAGCCAATTAGGCATCCCTAATGAATACCCAACTACAACATGAGCTGAGAGTAAATTGCTTGTGGGGAGTGGTGTCCTTAAGTATGCTTATGTGAGGATAAGTTACTGTTTATTTGGAAAATGTGCATGTCAGTAATGTATATGATGAGTAACATAAAAGGGTGTTTTTTTTCCACTTGAAGACTCTAAATTATGTGTATATATGTGAGTCCATGTGTGGGTATGCACACACATGAACATAGGTGTGCACAAAGTCCAGAATACGGTGCCAGATGCACTGAATGGAATTAGAAGTGGTTATGTATGATGTGATGTATGGTAAGTGAAAGCTAACCTGGAATCCTCTGGAAGAGCAGCGCACCCCCTTAAGCACTGAGCCTTCTCTCCAACCTTCTTCAGACTCCTAATCACTTACATGCTATGCTCATCGTCTTCTGATTTCTACTTATGTAAAATAAAGACTTTTTTTGCTCCAATTGCTTTTGTTGGAAGGTTTCTGAGCTTGGAATGGATTTTACTTTTTAATGAAGTTCTCCAAAATCCTAACTACATTAGCCCCAATGCAGACTTTCATGTCTGATCGTCATCACATATACCTTAGGTGTTCTTGTTTCTTCAAGGGACAATTATAATATCACAGTTCAATGCAGTTGTGTCAGAATGCTCTCATGCCACATCATTTCCCACATTGTGTCACGTCTCACAGGGCTTCTTTTACTCAGCTAGGCTTCAGGTTAATGACTTAGGCAAAAACCTGCTTTTGCCAATGTTGAGCATTTTAACTTAGTAAAATCCTGCCATTATTGCACTTGGAAGAAAGAGTACTAGTGACTGTGACAAACTCAAGAATGTATGTATGTTCTAAAGAGATGCGAAAGGCCAAAGTTTCTGTAATAGAAGATCATTTCAAATAATGTGAATGCCTGAGTTTCAGATCCAGAGAGACATTACCTTACACTAGAAAGATTCTGTGTACAGGAAGGAACAGGTAAATTATAATACCTTGTGTTGTGCTTACAGCGCCTCTAAATTCAAACCAGGTTTCACTGAGCAACTAAGGTGGCAGGTAACATTACAACTATCTTTGTTAAATCTTTCAAAGCCTCAATATTAACCTAGAAAAATTTTATAATGTCTGACATTCAAAAATTGTTATCATGAATGAGCGCAAAGAAATAATAAAGTATGAGACATAGATAGAAGAAAAACTCAAAACTCAAATATGGTGACGTTAACCCAGAAATGACATTTGTGGCAGATAAGAAGACATACAGTAAACTGGCCATGATGGGTTCCAGAAACTCAACATGCTACATGAGTCAATAGAGATAAGAAAAATACTTTTAAAAGAAGACTTGAAATATGATGATAAAAACCTATGATTTATGGCTTGGAAAATATATTTAAAGGAATGCATTAAGTTCATATTGATTTTGAAGAGGAAAAGAAGTTAGGGAACTTGAAGACACAACAATAAAAGCTAATTAAAATGGAGAGAAATGCAACTTTCAAAAAGAGGATGCGGTCACTCTGGACCCAGGTCCCACACTCTCCATCCAGCACAGCCCTCTGGGCTTACATCTGAGATCTGATGTGTTAAGCTTTATCCTTTTTCATTGGAAAATCTCAGCAGATCAGAAATTGTCCCTGAGACCCAGAAATATATCACCATGTTTTGAACTTCTCAACTGGGAAACTCAGATGTAAGGAGAAAAGGTATTGCCAATGTCCAAGGAGAAATTGAGTGACATTGTATAAGTCTCTAGCCCAAGCTCTCCATCTCAGCCTGGAGATGTAAGAAGTCTTCACATTCACAACAGACTCTCCAAGACACTGAACTAGAACCATTCAATGAGCCTCTCTCTGCATCCCTCACCCCAAAATAATAAATATCAGTTGTCTTAGCAGTAGTTTTTAAGTCTACTAAGAGTGAATAATTGAAATTGTAAAATAATAAACAGTACAAATTACAACAACATCAACAGTTGAAACACTTATGAATATATCTAGTCAAAGGTGTATAGGATTTAAAGTCTAAGAGGTATAAAAAGCTTTTAAGGTACCATTGGATATATAACTCATTTTAAAACATATACCTCCTGAGTCCAAAGACATGGCTCCCTCTGATGCCCTTCTGCCCTAGCTTCCTCTCTTCATGTAATCTCCATGATTGAAAAGGGGAGTGTTCCTCTTTGCTTTTTTTCTCTTTCTTTTTCTTTTTAATTGCCAAACCCTCAGCTTTGACACTCCTATTATCAGACTAAATCACTTGATTTTGGTCATTTTCAGTGTACATTATCAGTTTACAGTCAGGGCAATGCCTCACAGACTTGCACCCAGAACCATCTGATGAAGACAATTCTTCAACTGATTCTCTTTTCAGAGGTCCTTATGCTATGTTAAGCAGACAGACAAAAACTAAATTGGATATCTTTAGTAGTAAACAATATCAGGGTGAGAGAGAGAGACCTCACCGCCTGGTCAGGTGGGAACTCCTGAGGCTGCAGAGCGGAAGACACCACCAACACTGCTCACCCCTGCCCACATCCCTGGCCCAAGAGGAAACTGTATAAGGCCTCTGGGCTCCCGTGGGGGAGGGCCCAGGAGCGGCAGGACCCCTGCATGAGACACCACCGGAACCTGAAGGAAACAGACCGGATAAACACTTCTCTGCACCCAAATCCCATGGGAGGGAGAGCTAAACCTTCAGAGAGGCAGACAAGCCTGGGAAACCAGAAGAGACTGCTCTCTGCACACACATCTCGGACGCCAGAGGAAAAAGCCAAAGACCATCTGGAACCCTGGTGCACTTAAGCTCCCGGAAACGGCGGCACAGGTCTTCCTGGTTGCTGCCGCTGCAGAGAGCCCGTGGGCAGCACCCCACGAGCGAACTTGAGCCTCGGGACCACAGGTAAGACCAAATTTTCTGCTGCAAGAAAGCTGCCTGGTGAACTCAAGACACAGGCCCACAGGAACAGCTGAAGACCTGTAGAGAGGAAAAACTACACGCCCGAAAGCAGAACACTCTGTCCCCATAACTGACTGAAAGAGAAGAAAACAGGTCTACAGCACTCCTGACACACAGGCTTATAGGACAGTCTAGCCACTGTCAGAAATAGCAGAACAAAGTAACACTAGAGATAATCTGATGGCAAGAGGCAAGCGCCGGAACCCAAGCAACAGAAACCAAGACTACATGGCACCATCGGAGCCCAATTCTCCCATCAAAACAAACATGGAATATCCAAACACACCAGAAAAGCAAGATCTAGTTTCAAAATCATTTTTGATCATGATGCTGGAGGACTTCAAGAAAGACGTGAAGAACTCCCTTAGAGAACAAGTAGAAGCCTACAGAGAGGAATCGCAAAAATGCCTGAAAGAATTCCAGGAAAACACAAATAAACAAGTAGAAGCCCATAGAGAGGAGACACAAAAATCCCTGAAAGAATTCCAGGAAAACATAAATAAACAAGTAGAAGCCCATAGAGAGGAGACACAAAAATCCCTGAAAGAACTCCAGGAAAACATAAATAAACAAGTAGAAGCCCATAGAGAGGAGACACAAAAATCCCTGAAAGAATTCTAGGAAAACACAATCAAACAGTTGAAGGAATTAAAAATGGAAATAGAAGCAATCAAGAAAGAACACATGGAAACAACCCTGGATATAGAAAATCAAAAGAAGAGACAAGGAGCTGTAGATACAAGCTTCACCAACAGAATACAAGAGATGGAAGAGAGAATCTCAGGAGCAGAAGATTCCATAGAAATCATTGACTCAACTGTCAAAGATAATGTAAAGCAGAAAAAGCTACTGGTTCAAAACATACAGGAAATCCAGGACTCAATGAGAAGATCAAACCTAAGGATAATAGGTATAGAAGAGAGTGAAGACTCCCAGCTCAAAGGACCAGTAAATATCTTCAACAAAATCATAGAAGAAAACTTCCCTAACCTAAAAAAAGAGATACCCATAGGCATACAAGAAGCCTACAGAACTCCAAATAGATTGGACCAGAAAAGAAACACCTCCCGTCACATAACTGTCAAAACACCAAATGCACAAAATAAAGAAAGAATATTAAAAGCAGTAAGGGAAAAAGGTCAAGTAACATATAAAGGCAGACCTATCAGAATCACACCAGACTTCTCGCCAGAAACTATGAAGGCCAGTAGATCCTGGACTGATGTCATACAGACCCTAAGAGAACACAAGTGCCAGCCCAGGTTACTGTATCCAGCAAAACTCTCAATTAACATAGATGGAGAAACCAAGATATTCCATGACAAAACCAAATTTACACAATATCTTTCTACAAATCCAGCACTACAAAGGATAATAAATGGTAAAGCCCAACAAAAGGAGGCAAGCTATACCCTAGAAGAAGCAAGAAACTAATCGTCTTGGCAACAAAACAAAGAGAATGAAAGCACACAAACATAACCTCACATCCAAATATGAATATAACGGGAAGCAATAATCACTATTCCTTAATATCTCTCAATATCAATGGCCTCAACTCCCCAATAAAAAGACATAGATTAACAAACTGGATACGCAACGAGGACCCTGCATTCTGCTGCCTACAGGAAACACACCTCAGAGACAAAGACAGACACTACCTCAGAGTGAAAGGCTGGAAAACAACTTTCCAAGCAAATGGTCAGAAGAAGCAAGCTGGCGTAGCCATTCTAATATCAAATAAAATCAATTTCCAACTAAAAGTCATCAAAAAAGATAAGGAAGGACACTTCATATTCATCAAAGGAAAAATCCACCAAGATGAACTCTCAATCCTAAATATCTATGCCCCAAATACAAGGGCACCTACATACGTAAAAGAAACCTTACTAAAGCTCAAAACACACATTGCACCTCACACAATAATAGTGGGAGATTTCAACACCCCACTCTCATCAATGGACAGATCATGGAAACAGAAATTAAACAGTGATGTCGACAGACTAAGAGAAGTCATGAGCCAAATGGACTTAACGGATATTTATAGAATATTCTATCCTAAAGCAAAAGGATATACCTTCTTCTCAGCTCCTCATGATACTTTCTCCAAAATTGACCATATAATTGGTCAAAAAACGGGCCTCAACAGGTACAGAAAGATAGAAATAATCCCATGCGTGCTATCGGACCACCACGGCCTAAAACTGGTCTTCAATAAAAATAAGGGAAGAATGCCCACATATACGTGGAAGTTGAACAATGCTCTCCTCAATGATAACCTGGTCAAGGAAGAAATAAAGAAAGAAATTAAAAACTTTTTAGAATTTAATGAAAATGAAGACACAACATACCCAAACTTATGGGACACAATGAAAGCTTTGCTAAGAGGAAAACTCATAGCGCTGAGTGCCTGCAGAAAGAAACAGGAAAGAGCATATGTCAGCAGCTTGACAGCACACCTAAAAGCTCTAGAACAAAAAGAAGCAAATACACCCAGGAGGAGTAGAGGGCAGGAAATAATCAAACTCAGAGCTGAAATCAACCAAGTAGAAACAAAAAAGGACCATAGAAAGAATCAACAGAACCAAAAGTTGGTTCTTTGAGAAAATCAACAAGATAGATAAACCCTTAGCCAGACTAACGAGAGGACACAGAGAGTGCGTCCAAATTAACAAAATCAGAAATGAAAAGGGAGACATAACTACAGATTCGGAGGAAATTCAAAAAATCATCAGATCTTACTATAAAAACCTATATTCAACAAAACTTGAAAATCTTCAGGAAATGGACAATTTCCTAGACAGATACCAGTTATCGAAGTTAAATCAGGAACAGATAAATCAGTTAAACAACCCCATAACTCCTAAGGAAATATAAGCAGTCATTAAAGGTCTCCCAACCAAAAAGAGCCCAAGTCCAGATGGGTTTAGTGCAGAATTCTATCAAACCTTCATAGAAGACCTCATACCAATATTATCCAAACTATTCCACAAAATTGAAACAGATGGATCACTACCGAATTCCTTCTACGAAGCCACAATTACTCTTATACCGAAACCACACAAAGACACAACAAAGAAAGAGAACTTCAGACCAATTTCCCTGATGAATATTGACGCAAAAATACTCAATAAAATTCTGGCAAACCGAATCCAAGAGCACATCAAAACAATCATCCACCATGATCAAGTAGGCTTCATCCCAGGCATGCAGGGATGGTTTAATATACGGAAAACCATCAACGTGATCCATTATATAAACAAACTGAAAGAACACAACCACATGATCATTTCATTAGATGCTGAGAAAGCATTTGACAAAATTCAACACCCCTTCATGATAAAAGTCCTGGAAAGAATAGGAATTCAAGGCCCATACCTAAACATAGTAAAAGCCATATACAGCAAACCAGTTGCTAACATTAAACTAAATGGAGAGAAACTTGAAGCAATCCCACTAAAATCAGGGACTAGACAAGGCTGCCCACTCTCTCCCTACTTATTCAATATAGTTCTTGACGTTCTAGCCAGAGTAATCAGACAACAAAAGGAGATCAAGGGGATACAGATCGGAAAAGAAGAGGTCAAAATATCGCTATTTGCAGATGACATGATAGTATATTTAAGTGATCCCAAAAGTTCCACCAGAGAACTACTAAAGCTGATAAACAACTTCAGCAAAGTGGCTGGGTAAAAATTAACTCAAATAAATCAGTTGCCTTCCTCTATACAAAAGAGAAACAAGCCGAGAAAGAAATTAGGGAAACGACACCCTTCATAATAGGCCCAAATAATATAAAGTACCTCGGTGTGACTTTAACCAAGCAAGTAAAAGATCTGTACAATGAGAACTTCAAGACACTGAGGAAAGAAATTGACGAAGACCTCAGAAGATGGAAAGATCTCCCATGCTCATGGATTGGCAGGATTAATATAGTAAAAATGGCCATTTTACCAAAAGCAATCTACAGATTCAATGCAATCCCCATCAAAATACCAATCCAATTCTTCAAAGAGTGAAACAGAACAATTTGCAAATTTATCTGGAATAACAAAAAACCCAGGATAGCTAAAGCTATCCTCAACAATAAAAGGACTTCAGGGGGAATCACTATCCCTGAACTCAAGCAGTATTACAGAGCAATAGTGATAAAAACTGCATGGTATTGGTACAGAGACAGACAGATAGACCAATGGAATAGAATTGAAGACCCAGAAATGAACCCACACACCTATGGTCACTTGATTTTTGACAAAGGAGCCAAAACCATCCAATGGAAAAAAGATAGCATTTTCAGCAAATGGTGCTGGTTCAACTGGAGGTCAACATGTAGAAGAGTGCAGATCGATCCATGCTTATCACCCTGTACAAAGCTTAAGTCCAAGTGGATCAAGGACCTCCACATCAAACCAGACACACTCAAACTAATAGAAGAAAAACTAGGGAAGCATCTGGAACACATGGGCACTGGAAAAAATTTCCTTAACAAAACACCAATGGCTTATGCTCTAAGATCAAAATAGACAAATGGGATCTCATAAAACTGCAAAGCTTCTGTAAGGCAAAGGACACTGCGGTTAGGACAAAACGGCAACCAACAGATCTTTACCAATCCTACAACAGATAGAGGCCTTATATCCAAAATATACAAAGAACTCAAGAAGTTAGACCGCAGGGAAACAAATAACCCTATTAAAAAATGGGGTTCAGAGCTAAACAAAGAATTCACAGCTGAGGAATGCAGAATGGCTGAGAAACACCTAAAGAAATGTTCAACATCTTTAGTCATAAGGGAAATGCAAATCAAAACAACCCTGAGATTTCACCTCACACCAGTGAGAATGGCGAAGATCAAAAACTCAGGTGACAGCAGATGCTGGCGAGAATGTGGAGAAAGAGGAACACTCCTCCATTGTTGGTGGGATTGCAGACTGGTAAAACCATTCTGGAAATCAGTCTGGAGGTTCCTCAGAAAATTGGACATTGAACTGCCTGAGGATCCAGCTATACCTCTCTTGGGCATACACCCAAAAGATGCCTCAACATATAAAAGGGACACGTGCTCCACTATGTTCATCGCAGCCTTATTTATAATAGCCAGAAGCTGGAAAGAACCCAGATGCCCTTCAACAGAGGAATGGATACAGAAAATGTGGTACATCTACACAATGGAATATTACTCAGCTATCAAAAACAACGAGTTTATGAAATTCATAGGCAAATGGTTGGAACTGGAAAATATCATCCTGAGTGAGCTAACCCAATCACAGAAAGACATACATGGTATGCACTCATTGATAAGTGGCTATTAGCCCAAATGCTTGAATTACCCTAGATCCCTAGAACAAACGAAACTCAAGACGGATGATCAAAATGTGAATGCTTCACTCCTTCTTTAAATGAGGAAAAAGAATACCCTTGGCAGGGAAGGGAGAGGCAAAGATTAAAACAGAGACTGAAGGAACACCCATTCAGAGCCTGCCCCACATGTGCCCCATACATATACAGCCACCCAATTAGACAAGATGGATGAAGCAAAGAAGTGTAGACCGACAGGAGCCGGATGTAGATTGCTCCTGAGAGACACAGCCAGAATACAGCAAATACAGAGGCTAATGCCAGCAGCAAACCACTGAACTGAGAACAGCACCCCCGTTGAAGGAATCAGAGAAAGAACTGGAAGAGCTTGAAGGGGCTCGAGACCCCAAAAGTACAACAATGCCAAGCAACCAGAGCTTCCAGGGACTAAGCCACTACCTAAAGACTATACATGGACTGACCCTGGACTCTGACCCCATAGGTAGCAATGAATATCCTAGTAAGAGCACCAGTGGAAGGGGAAGCCCTGGGTCCTGCTAAGACTGAACCCCCAGTGAACTAGACTATGGGGGAAGGGCGGAGGGGAACACCCATAAGGAAGTGGAGGGGGGAGGGGGATGTTTGCCCGGAAACCGGGAAAGGGAATAACACTTGAAATGTATATAAGAAATACTCAAGTTAATAATAAAAAAAAAAACAATATCAGTCTTTGAAAATATTCTTCTGGGCTCTTTCCCAGTGTAGCAGGATGCTGGGGTGATGAGGTGAGAGGTGGTGGGTGAGAGGAGGAACATCCTAATAGAAGTAGGAAAAAGGGGGATGGGAGACGGGGGGAACCAGGAAAGGAGATAACATTTGAAATGCAAATACATAAACTATCCAATTTAAAAAAAAGAAAATATTCTTTCCACTTCATATTATGTTTTATATTTTTACATTTATTTTTAGCTTTATTATATTCTTTGGTAGGGGGTGCTTGTAAGTATTTAAAGATCTTTGCTGAATTTACATTATCTTTATTTTAGTCTTCACACAACCATGCATGTAAACTTTACCTTCAGGGCACTTGGAAAATGTCTTCTCTCAGCGACTTGCTTCCTGAACACAGGTCTACTAAGCCCGCGCTGCTGTGGCGTTCTGTCTTCCATCTTGCTGAGACACATTTGTGCCCTTGGCCAGATTCCTGTGTGTTCAAAAGGCGCTGTAGCAAAGTGTAAGATTATAATTCAATTTCTTTTGACAGAAAGATTAAATTTCATATTGGTTCCCACCTGAGAAGAAGTCTTTCATGTACAGAAACATGAGCTCCATGTAGCGTGCTGTGCAACACCATCACGCACTGCTTCTGACAGTAGCAACCCACAGCACGACCTTTTCATCCTAGTCTTATTGCCTTGACTGTGTGTGTTTGTATTGGGGGGACGGGGACAAATGTTTTCTTTTAGACTTTGTAACTCCCTGAAGATATCAGGGCCACAGAGAACATGCACCTGAGTCTTCTTTCTCTCTCTGAGTAGTCTGCCTTTTAACTTAATACAGGTAAAAGGAAAATGCCATCCCTCAGAGTAGTATTACAACAGTTTAACTGGCATTTCCATTATCAGGAAACTTATTACCACAGAGTTATCTAGGTCATGTACCTCAGAATTTTAATTCACTAATTCTGTGTGCTGGTGTTTGTGTGAGAACTTGAATGTATTTGTGCTTTTACATTGGCCAGAAGAACCCATGAAAATGAGAAAATGAAAGTGGCACCATCTCTATTTGGGCCACATTCACTGTAAGTACAGAAGCATTAATATTTATATCATTTTAATGCACGATATTTGGAGTACAGTAAATAGTTTTTCATTTTAGTTTTGAGGTGGTACAAGAAATGATGAACAATTAATTAATAAGTCATAGGCTAGAAGAGTAGCTCTTAAACTCAACTGCCCATTAAAATAAACTGAGAAAGCATGAAAAAAGAAACTCTTTTACAGTTAGTCCCTCCTATCATCAAATTGTACAGTCTTTAGATGAGGCCAAGATATCAGTTGGTCTTCTGTTTCTCCGTTTGACTTTAGGTTTTTTTTTGTTTTTTTGTTTTTTTTTAACTTTCGGGTGTACACAGTGAACAAACAACAACAACAAAAAAAAAAACCCTTGAGATATTTATAGTAATTCATTTTGAAAGAGGAAAGTTAAAGACAAAATTGCTATGATTAGTTCTAAGATCTAATTTCTTCTTTCTCTTACTTGAATGTGACAGTTACACTGTTTTCATTTTCTGTGGTTCAGCTCTATTTACCCAGGGTCAAACATCATCCAGTAAGTAGAAAATTGAAGAAACAATCACAGATTTTAAATGAAATCATGCAGCCATTGAGGTTGTATGATAGAATCCTGTGGTGAGAGCCATGCTGATCCAAGCCTTTCTCAGAGGCCTGCATGAAGGACAAAAGAAAACCTAGCTCTGGACTTTCACAAGGGGGAGATTTCAAAGATCAGATTGTGGCTGGGGTCCAGGGCCTTAAAAGAAAGCTTTAAGCTTTTAATTCCTGGAAACTTGGCTTTTCCTGGAATTAAAATTAATTCCTGGAAGTGTTAGGAATTATCTGTCCCCAAAACATTGTGTGCTTGGTTTGTAACATTCTTAAGATATTCTGTGTTCTGCTTGTGCAATATTGCTTGGGTAGCCTTCTGCTATTTTCATATCATTTCTCCCTGAAATATGATGCTGTACTTCCTAATAAGCTTTTTGGTATAAGACATAGCTTGTGCAAGACCAGGTGTTCTATATTCTTTATCTCAGATTCCCTGGACCTTCATTCTCAGGACCCTGTCATTGAAGAGCAACCTGCTTGTCCAGATCAATCTTGCACTACAATTTGGAGTATGAATTACCTCTTTTTCTAGCAATTCAGTTTGGGTGTGAAATATTTCCTTACTCGCTTAGTAGCTATCTTTGTAATATCAACTATAAATTATTATAGTGTTTGTGTTAAAATAGGATTGAGAATTGCTTAACATAAGACCACAAAGTCTTATATGATTTACATTACTCCAATCCAATAGGAAGGCATTACTAGCTAGGGTAATTTAGGAAAGGTTAAGTCTCTCTCTCTCTCTCTCTCTCTCTCTCTCTCTCTCTCTCCCTCTCTCTCTCTCTCTTTCTCTCTCTCTCTCTCTTTCTCTCTCTCTCTTTCTCTCTTTCTCTCTCTCTTTCTCTCTCTCTCTCACACACACACACACACACACAAATGTGTGTCAGTACAAGTTTATGGAGACAGGGGAGGTATAAGTGTGCTCATGATGCATGAGGACAGAAGTCAACCTCGGGAATCATTTAGGTGCTGCCTGCCATGTTTTTTTTTTTATTTTAAACCAGTTCTCTCACTAGCCAGAAGCTTATGAAGTATGGCATACTGACTGGCCAAAGACTTCAAGAAAATTACCTTTAGTCATCTGACCAGCTCTGAAATTACTACTATGTGGCACCATCCTTCCATATGTAGGTTCTTTCTTGGGATTTAACTCAGCTCTCCGTGTTTTAACAGCAAACACTTATAATTTAGCTATCTCTCTAAACCTGTAAGATTCTATTATGTGCTGTTATAATTATCTTGTCTTATTATCATTGTTAATTTTGTATTATATCTAGTTTAGAGATTAAACTTTATTACAGATATGCAATCATAAGAATAACATAAAATGTATACAGACATGAAATCTATTTTTCTTGGATAAGGGTGAAATAGCACTCTTGCTCAAACCAATGCTGCATGATGTACTAAACTGATCTATTTCTTCCATTAATATTTTTCTACCTCTCCTTTGAGTGTAACCAGCTTTTCAACAGATTGAAAGCTGATGAATTTTAAAACACTTAAATGATCAATCAGTTCCAAATATCAAGTACCTATATAACTCTCTTAAAAGTAATTGCTAGCCCTTCTGGCCTGCACCTTCTGCTGGGGCAGATCACCAGCATGTCTAACCCTCTGAAAACCCCATAGTCTTAGGGCCTCCAGGGAGAACTGCTGCACCCAAGGCAAGAGACCACAAAATCCGAAGGCCTCTCAGGAGATCTACTGCACCCAGGGCAATAGACTCCACAGTCTGAAATCTTCCCAGGAGATTTGCTGCAGCCAGGGCCACAGGTCTCCCAGGAGACCTGCAGCAACCCAAAGACACAGGAGGCAAGTTCCAGACAAAGACATCCAGGCCAGTTAACACCAGAGATAACCAGATGGCAAGAGGCAAGAGCAAGACCGAAAGCAACAGAAGCCAATATACTTTGGCACCATCAGAATCTAGTTCTCCTACCACAGCAAGCCTTGGATACACCATCACACCTGAAAACCAGGATGCTAACTTAAAATCCTAGCTCGTGAAAGTAACAGAGTCCTTTAATGAGCATATAAATAACTCACTGAAAGACATACAGGAAAACACAATCAAACAGGTGAATGAATTGAATAATGCTGTCTAAAACCTAAAAATGGAAGTAGAACCAATAAAGAAATCACAAATGGAGGCAATCCTGTAAATGGAAAACCTGGGAGAAGGGTTAGGAGCTACAGATCAACAACAGAACACAGGGATAGAAAAGAGAATCTCAGGCATAGAAGATACCTTAGAAGATATTCACACAGTGGCCAAAAAAAATTCAAAACATAAAAAATTCCCCTAACCCAAAACATCCAGGAAAACTAGGACACAATGAGAAGATCAAATCTAAGAATAATAGGAATAGAAGAAAGCAAAAGATTCCTAGATCAAAGGACCAGAAAACATCTTCAGCAAAATCAAAGAAAACTTCCCCAACCTAAAGAGATGGCCATAAATGTACAAGAACCCTATAGAACATCAAGTAGATTGGGTCAGAAAAGAAAATCCTCTTATCACACAACAATCAAAATACTAAAAGCACAGAATAAAGAAAGAGTATGAAAAGTTGTAAGGGAAAAAAGGTCAAGTAACATATAAAGGCAGACCCATCAGAATTACACAAGACTTCTCAACAGAGACCCTAAAAGCCAGGAGAGCCTGGACAGAGTTCATGCAAATGATAAGAAAACACAAATGCCAGCCCAGGCTTCTATACCCTGCAAAATTCTTAATTGTCATAAATGGAGAAACCAAATATCCCATGACAAAACTGAATTTATAAAATACCTATCTATCCCTACAAAGTATTCTAGAAGAAAAACTCCAGCACAAGACAAGGAGAGTACCTAAACCCATGAAAAAACAAGATTTTAATCATCTTGCAACCAAATCAAATATATATATATATATATATATATATATATATATATAGTTGTTGTCAGCTACAACAAACATAACAGAAACTAACAATCAATCATCTATCTTTAATATCTCTCAATATCAACAGACTCAATTCCACAATAAAAACACATAAACTAACAGACTGGAATGCAAGCAGGATCCATCATGTTACTACATACAAGAAACACAGCTCAATAACAAAGACAGACACTATCTCAGAGTAAAAGGCTGGAAAAATTTCTTCCAAGCATGTGGTCTCAAGAAATAAGCTAGAGTTGCCATCCTCGTATCCAATTAAATAGAATTTCAATCAAAAGTTATCAAGCAATATGGGGAAGGACATTTCATATTCATCAAGAAAAAAATCCACCAAGAGAAAGTCTCAATTCTGAACATCTTTGCCCCAAATGTAAGAATACTCACATTCATAAAAGAAACTTTACTAAAGTTCAGAACACATATTGAACCCGTACAATAATAGTGGGAGACTTCAAGATTCCACTCTCAGCAATAGACAGGTCACTGAAACAGAAACTAAAACAGACATGGTTAAATTAATAGAGGTTATGAACCAAATGGATTTAACAGATATATAGGGAACATTTTACCCTAAAAACAAATGAATATACCTTCTTCTCAGCACCTCATGGTACCCTCTCGAAAACTGACCATATAATTGGGCACAAAACAAGCGTCAATAGATATAAGAAGATTGAAATAATCTCATGCATCCTATCAGATCACCATGAACTGGTATTCAATAACAACAAAACCAACAGAAAACCCACATACACATAAGAACAATTGACATCGTATTTTTTGTAGGCAAATGGATGGAACTAGAAAATATCATCCTGATTGAGGTAACTCAGACCCAAAAGGACATGCATAGTATGTACTCACTGATAAGTGGATATTAGCCAAAAATAGTACAGAATACTTAGAATATAATCCACAAAAGTCAAGAAAGTTAACAAGCAGAAGGGCCCAAGCAAGGACTCTTCTTTAATCCCACTTGAGAGGGAGAAGAAAATAATCATGGGAGACAGAGGGAAGGAGGAATCATGGTGGGAGAGGGGAATGGGAAGAAAAAAGGGGAATATGGTTAGGTGTTGGGGTGGGAGTTGGTGGGGGAGATAGGAGAGGATTCCTGAAGGCCATCAGAATGAATCAAAACATACAACTTTGGGGGAGGGGGGCGGTTTCCTCTAAAGAGTACCTGAGACCTGGAAGGTGAGATTCTCAGGACTCAGAGGGAGAGGCCTTAGATGAAATACACAACAGTGGGGAAAAGAAACTCACAGAGTCTACCTCCAGTAGAAAGACAAGGCATCAAATGGAGGGATGGGGTTGCCATTCCATAGTCAAAAACTCTGACCCAGAATTGTTCCTGTCTAAAAGAACTGTAGGGACAAAAGCAGAGAAGAGTCTGAGGGAGTGACCAGGCCAACATAGGATCTATCTTAATGGGAGGCTTCAAGGCCTCACAATATTACTGATGCTATGGTGTGCTTACAGGCAGGATTCTAGCATGGCTGTCTTCCAAAAGGCCCAAAAAGCAGTTGACTGAGACAGACATAGATACTTATACCCAACCATTGAACTGAAGTCGGGGACCTCTGTGGTTGAATTAGGCAAATGCTGTAAGAAACTGAGGAAGTCGGCCCCATAAAAGACCTGCAGTTTCAACTAACCAGTATAATAATGACACTCTTAGACACTGAGCCACCAACCAGGCAGCACAAACTAGCTGGTTCAAGGCCCCAGACACATATACAGCAGTGGACTGGCTGGTCTGTCCTCAGTGGGAGGAGGTATGCCTAACCAGTTGAGAAATTTGAGGCCCCAAGGGATGGGGAGGCCTGGCAGGGGCTGGAGGGTAGAGGGGACATCCTCTTGGAGACAGTGGGGAGGAGGAAAGGGATGAGGAACTTTGGGAGGGCAGACCAGGAAGTGGGCAACGACTGGATTGTAAAAATAAGAAAAATTAAAGTAACAAAACTTTAAGAAGTAGTAAATACACATGGTAAAAGCAAAAAAATGAAGTAATATCTAAAACCACATTTTTCCTCTAATGTGTTTTTACAATGGTAAATTACTGGAAAAATATTTTTCAATTAATCATGTTGCCATAATCAATTTTTCATCCATTTGCAGATTATTTTACTAGTAATTATTGATAAGTGTACTAGTAAATGTTGATAAGTGCTTTTCGAAATAACTGAAGGTGAATTTCAAATCTGAAAGTATCTTTCTGCTCCTCTAAGTCATAGTATTATTTTATTTGAAATAATATGTAGCACACATATTAAATATATACTACAGATTGTCTAGTGTTGAGCCTGACAAAGTGGTGAGATGAGAAAATGATTTTACCTGTCAAGTTGTATTGAACGGAAAGGAAGTCTTTCCATCTGACTATGGAGTAGAGACATTTTTTCTGGGGTGCTGTAAATAGCTTTGGGGCTTATTTCTTAAGGAGTAAAATTGGTATTAATAATGCTCATGTAAACATTATGCTTTAGATATATTTTATACGAAAGGTTGGTATCAATCTACTGTAGTGAAAACCACCATATAGCTAATAGCATCTTTTACAGCTCAAAACTTCAGTGTAATAAGTCACCATTATAGGGCTTTACTTTAAGGGTCAAAACATGAAATGCTTATAAAAATAAAACCAATGGATTCATCAGACATGAGACCCTAAGGGATTCAGAATGTTGTTAGGGGAGAATATAAATGTTTTGCTGCTATATTCATTTGTTGTAAATGAATAGTGACTTGGAAAGTCCACAAGAAATTGACTTTTCAAAAAATTAGTTTATAGTAGCAATCATAAAAACATGTTCCTGGAGGGCGACAATTAGTAAGTCCTCAGATTTGAAACTTTTGTATAACACAGACAAGTTTGACATTCTGATGAGGCCTGTGAAACTCTTCTAGAAAAAAAATCTTAATAATGCATAAAAAAGATTAAGTGAATTGAAAAGGAAATAGCTAAATTTATAAATAACAACAGTAATAAAGACAAAGTTGTGTTTCTGTTTCAATATGTCAATTACGATGATGAATGAAAGTGTAATGATTACTGTAATTCTAAAAAGATGATCATTTTTGAAACATTTGCAACAACTGTAATTTAATATCAAAATATTTAATTTTAAAATTAGTAAAGAGCCCCCTAAGTGCTGTTTTTACCACTTGAATGTATAGATAAGGCAGTTTTGAAAGTGTCAATTATTTTCTCTAAATTCACTGACCCTTTGAATTTCATTGAAAGGCTCTTAGAGATAAGAAACCTCCATAAAAAATACACATGAAAGCGCCATTCTGAAACCCACTACTTTGTACGCTGATGTTTCAAAATTAGTAAAACTGAAAGTAAATACTTCCTGTCTTCATATTGAGGACAAGGCAAAGATGTGTGCTTTTACCACTTCTAAGCAAGGTTTTATGGACTGCTCACAAGAAAAATTAAAACAGCTTTTATTTAGGAAAAAGGTCTGATTCTGTAAAAATAATGAAAACTACATGAGATGATAACTAACATTATATGATACTTATGGGAAAATCAGTTCTATTTCTCTATCCCAGCCACAGACAATTAAAATTTAAATAAAAACTAATATCATTTAAAAAAAAAAAAAAGAAACCTCCGTAAATCACTTTTCCCAAATAACCAGATAATCCATGGAAAATGTATGACCACATAGCAACACATGGAAGTATATTGAGGCCTGCTTATATGTCACAATAGTAAAATTATACTAGTCTGCCTTCTGCTAGAGGACATGTGGTAGTTTTCTCAATTAGAAAGGAGAAACTTTTACAGAGTACGATAATCCTCTGCTGTGGAACTTGGCACTTAGTCAATGATGTACCTTGTAAGCTTTCTTCAAAATCACTGAAGGTATAGGTAAAACTTCTGACATAAAACCGTATGATCCTAGTAAGCCTGATTTCAGATGATATATTTATTGCCCCATTTATATTTTATATTTTGCCGATACACCTTAGCTAAGGTAGCCATATCTGAGCACTGCTTTATTATCCTCCTATAGTTACTGGGAAACCCACACTTGGACAATGTGCCAAAAGTGAGAGACTTTGGGAAATGCAGGTGTAAATAGAATTTCTTCATCAAAATCTCCCATCAAGGGCTCTGGGAGCTATGAGGAAGAGGACACACAAAGACGGTAGGAGCCAGAGGATAATACCAAGGAAATCAGTGACTTTCAGATACAACAGAACTGATCCGCATATGAATTCACAGCATCTATGGCAGCATGCACAGGGCCTGCATAGTTCTAAGTCAGATGGAGTTCCAACACTCAGAGGAAGAGTAGACACAAGCCTCTTAGCCCTAACCCAGAAGCTATTTCCAATTGACAGCCAGAAAGAATGGATGCTGATCCCTGTACAGTCCTGTCCCTGGGATATGACAGCACAAGGAGGAAAAGTATACAAGGGAGGACCTGATTAGATTTGTTGCAGAAATAAACCAAAGGAAGAGAAAGTCCAAAATCTATGCTATTAATAAATTTAACTCAAGATAAACTGGCCTTCAAAATAAAGGAGAAAAAGAACATATGACCTAATTAATGATATAAATAAAATAGAAATATTTTTGTATAATAATGAACCAATTAAGTCATTTTGTATTCAAAAACAATACTTCCCAGTCAATAAGTGTCTTGATGTTATATTGTTTTATGCTTATGAACTAGGATGAGTAAAAATAGCATTGTTTCAAGGAAAAGGAACAGTGCAAAACATGACCAGAGGCTGAACACCTACTACTTTTAGGATTCTAAAAGTGCATAGGAACTTAAATTTTTACTTAAACTTCTAAGAGAATTATATAGCAACATATGTACTTGATAATAAACATTCATTGTACAGTTTGGAGAGAATTTAGAGCCTGCAGACCTACTCAGCTATAGAAAGCAAATTCACTATATTGTAATGTATAATGTATATGCCATCAGCTCCTTTGCTTATTAGGGAATATTATTGACTTATATTTGTTAATCTTTACCAGGAAATAAGATTATGATGCTTATAATGTAGTAATTAAGCTCCGAGTCCATGACAGATACATCATATACATCAATATGCATGTACATAGATGCATATGCATATATATTGTATATAAACAATGTGTATAAGGTGAATATATGTATATATAAAAACTATATATACATAGCAAACATATATGCATATGTATATATATGGAAAGGTATGAGTAGATATATAAATATGAGAATGTGGACAGGAATTCAAAATGGGTTTCCCTGGGAAAAGTCATGTAACTCTTTGTCTTTGCATTTCCTAAATTCTGATACTGAGCAGACATTACTATCATGAAGAAGAACATTCTTAAGAGAGAGCACATTAAAATGATAAAGGTGATACAATAGATTTGATACAGCATTTTTCTAACCAATTCCTTTGTACTTACTCTATTTTAAGGGCTCTTTTTCCTTCAGCACATCTTTATGAAGGAATAAATCATAAAATAGATGAGTATGGGAAATCATAAGACCAGAATCATTAATTAAGAAGTGTGTTTTAACAGGTGGGAACTGGAAATTAACACCACTGGTTTCATTTTAGCCATAAATAACATGTAATTTATTATTTAAAATGTTTGATGTTTGTTTTTAGGCACAATGGCATTGAGCATGAATTTAATATAATATCATGCATGCTTTCTAGTAATATGATGGCCTTTTTATAATGGCCTGTGATTTGTTTAAAGAGCATATGAACCACTTAAACTTTACATCACAAAATTATTGGACGTTAAGAACTATACAATAACTATACTTTCCTTGGTTATAATTTAAGTAGGCAATCTTTAAAGATGTGTTGTCTACATTTGTATTTCCTTTGTTACTGTGAACAAGTCTGCACAAATCAGGTGATTTTGCAAGGGAATTTACTGTTGACCCTGTATTCTTTTCTCCTCTTACTTACAAATATATACACACACCATATGTTAATATTGAAAAATAGCTCAGATGTTAACACATGTTAATTAATTAAATGTATGATTTTCAGGTGTAGAAGTGTGATTATATCAACTGTGACAGAAATATTGTTAGATTTTTAATTGAATGTAAATTAACCATTTAGGAAATATAAAAGAGAATGCATTTTTATCACTTCCTGGAATATTATGGAGGTGTGTTTTTATATGTAAATCTGCGAATGGGAACATCAAGACCTCTCAGTAGGCGGAATCTTGCTACCAAGCCTGAAGCCCTGAGTTTACTCCAGACTGCACATGGTAGAACAGAATGGACTCCCACGAGTGGTTGTCAGATCTTCTTTTTTTTTTTTTTTTTTTTTTTTATTTCTCCCAGGTCTTTTTTTGCCTTTCCCACATAGATATTGAGCACATGCCAGGGCATTCCCTTCATGTCCCTGCTTTCTTTTTTTTTTTTTTAATTTATTTTTATTTTTTTATTATCTTGAGTATTTCTTATATACATTTCAAGTGTTATTCCCTTTCCCGGTTTCCGGACAGACATCACCCTCCCCCCTCCCCTTCCTTGTGGGTGTTCCCCTCCCAAACCTCCCCCCATTGCCACCCTCCCCGCATAGTCTAGTTCACTGGGGGTTCAGTCTTAGCAGGACCCAGGGCTTCCCCTTCCACTGGTGCTCTTACTACGATATTCATTGCTACCTATGGGGACAGAGTCCAGGGTCAGTCCATGTATAGTCTTTAGGTAGTGGCTTAGTCCCTGGAAGCTATGGTTGCTTGACATTGTTGTACTTTTGGGGTCTCGAGCACCTTCAAGCTCTTCCAGTTCTTTCTCTGATTCCTTCAACGGGGGACCTATTCTCAGTTCAGTGGTTTGCTGCTGGCATTCGCCTCTGTATTTGCTGTATTCTGGCTGTGTCTCTCAGGAGCGATCTACATCCGGCTCCTGTCGGTCTGCACTTCTTTGCTTCATCCATCTTGTCTAATTGGGTGGCTGTATATGTATGGGCCACCTGTGGGGCAGGCTCTGAATGGGTGTTCCTTCAGTCTCTGTTTTAATCTTTGCCTCTCCCTTCCCTGCCAAGGGTATTCTTTTTCCTCATTTAAAGAAGGAGTGAAGCATTCACATTTTGATCATCCGTCTTGAGTTTCGTTTGTTCTAGGGATCTAGGGTAATTCAAGCATTTGGGCTAATAGCCACTTATCAATGAGTGCATACCATGTATGTCTTTCTGTGAGTGGGTTAGCTCACTCAGGATGATATTTTCCAGTTCCAACCATTTGCCTAAGAATTTCATAAACTCGTTGTTTTTGATAGCTGAGTAATATTCCATTGTGTAGATGTACCACATTTTCTGTATCCATTCCTCTGTTGAAGGGCATCTGGGTTCTTTCCAGTTTCTGGCTATTATAAATAAGGCTGCGATGAACATAGTGGAGCACGTGTCTCTTTTATATGTTGAGGCATCTTTTGGGTATATGCCCAAGAGAGGTATGGCTGGATCCTCAGGCAGTTCAATGTTCAATTTTCTGAGGAACCTCCAGACTGATTTCCAGAATGGTTTTACCAGTCTGCAATCCCACCAACAATGGAGGAGTGTTCCTCTTTCTCCACATCCTCGCCAGCATCTGCTGTCACCTGAGTTTTTGATCTTAGCCATTCTCACTGGTGTGAGGTGAAATCTCAGGGTTGTTTTGATTTGCATTTCCCTTATGACTAAAGATGTTGAACATTTCTTTAGGTGTTTCTCAGCCATTCGGCATTCCTCAGCTGTGAATTCTTTGTTCAGCTCTGAACCCCATTTTTTAATAGGGTTATTTGTTTCCCTGCGGTCTAACTTCTTGAGTTCTTTGTATATTTTGGATATAAGGCCTCTATCTGTTATAGGATTGGTAAAGATCTTTTCCCAATCTGTTGGTTGTCGTTTTGTCCTAACCACAGTGTCCTTTGCCTTACAGAAGCTTTGCAGTTTTATGAGATCCCATTTGTCGATTCTTGATCTTAGAGCATAAGCCATTGGTGTTTTGTTCAGGAAATTTTTTCCAGTGCCCATGTGTTCCAGATGCTTCCCTAGTTTTTTTTCTATTAGTTTGAGTGTGTCTGGTTTGATGTGGAGGTCCTTGATCCACTTGGACTTAAGCTTTGTACAGGGTGATAAGTATGGATTGATCTGCATTCTTCTACATGCTGACCTCCAGTTGAACCAGCACCATTTGCTGAAAATGCTATCTTTTTTCCATTGGATGGTTTTGGCTCCTTTGTCAAAAATCAAGTGACCATAGGTGTGTGGGTTCATTTCTGGGTCTTCAATTCTATTCCATTGGTCTATCTGTCTGTCTCTGTACCAATACCATGCAGTTTTTATCACTATTGCTCTGTAATACTGCTTGAGTTCAGGGATAGTGATTCCCCCTGAAGCCCTCTTATTGTTGAGGATAGCTTTAGCTATCCTGGGTTTTTTGTTATTCCAGATGAATTTGCAAATTGTTCTGTCTAACTCTTTGAAGAATTGGATTGGTATTTTGATGGGGATTGCATTGAATCTGTAGATCGCTTTTGGTAAAATGGCCATTTTTACCATATTAATCCTGCCAATCCATGAGCATGGGAGATCTTTCCATCTTCTGAGGTCTTCTTCAATTTCTTTCCTCAGTGTCTTGAAGTTCTTATTGTACAGATCTTTTACTTGCTTGGTTAAAGTCACACCGAGGTACTTTATATTATTTGGGTCTATTATGAAGGGTGTCGTTTCCCTAATTTCTTTCTCGGCTTGTTTCTCTTTTGTATAGAGGAAGGCAACTGATTTATTTGAGTTAATTTTTACCCAGCCACTTTGCTGAAGTTGTTTATCAGCTTTAGTAGTTCTCTGGTGGAACTTTGGGGATCACTTAAATATACTATCATGTCGTCTGCAAATAGTGATATTTTGACCTCTTCTTTTCCGATCTGTATCCCCTTGATCTCCTTTTGTTGTCTGATTGCTCTGGCTAGAACTTCAAGAACTATATTGAATAAGTAGGGAGAGAGTGGGCAGCCTTGTCTAGTCCCTGATTTTAGTGGGATTGCTTCAAGTTTCTCTCCATTTAGTTTAATGTTAGCAACTGGTTTGCTGTATATGGCTTTTACTATGTTTAGGTATGGGCCTTGAATACCTATTCTTTCCAGGACTTTTATCATGAAGGGGTGTTGAATTTTGTCAAATGCTTTCTCAGCATCTAATGAAATGATCATGTGGTTCTGTTCTTTCAGTTTGTTTATATGATGGATCACGTTGATGGTTTTCCTTATATTAAACCATCCCTGCATGCCTGGGATGAAGCCTACTTGATCATGGTGGATGATTGTTTTGATGTGCTCTTGAATTCGGTTTGCCAGAATTTTATTGAGTATTTTTGCGTCGATATTCATAAGGGAAATTGGTCTGAAGTTCTCTTTCTTTGTTGGGTCTTTGTGTGGTTTAGGTATAAGAGTAATTGTGGCTTCATAGAAGGAATTCGGTAGGGCTCCATCTGTTTCAATTTTGTGGAATAGTTTGGATAATATTGGTATAAGGTCTTCTATGAAGGTTTGATAGAATTCTGCACTAAACCCGTCTGGACCTGGGCTCTTTTTGGTTGGGAGACCTTTAATGACTGCTTCTATTTCCTTAGGAGTTATGGGGTTGTTTAACTGGTTTATCTGTTCCTGATTTAACTTCGATACCTGGTATCTGTCTAGGAAATTGTCCATTTCCTGAAGATTTTCAAGTTTTGTTGAATATAGGTTTTTATAGTAAGATCTGATGATTTTTTGAATTTCCTCTGAATCTGTAGTTATGTCTCCCTTTTCATTTCTGATTTTGTTAATTTGGACGCACTCTCTGTGTCCTCTCGTTAGTCTGGCTAAGGGTTTATCTATCTTGTTGATTTTCTCAAAGAACCAACTTTTGGTTCTGTTGATTCTTTCTATGGTCCTTTTTGTTTCTACTTGGTTGATTTCAGCTCTGAATTTGATTATTTCTTGCCTTCTACTCCTCCTGGGTGTATTTGCTTCTTTTTGTTCTAGAGCTTTTAGGTGTGCTGTCAAGCTGCTGACATATGCTCTTTCCTGTTTCTTTCTGCAGGCACTCAGCGCTATGAGTTTTCCTCTTAGCACAGCTTTCATTGTGTCCCATAAGTTTGGGTATGTTGTACCTTCATTTTCATTAAATTCTAAAAAGTTTTTAATTTCTTTCTTTATTTCTTCCTTGACCAGGTTATCATTGAGTAGAGCATTGTTCAATTTCCACGTATATGTGGGCATTCTTCCCTTATTGTTATTGAAGACCAGTTTTAGGCCGTGGTGGTCCGATAGCACGCATGGGATTATTTCTATCTTTCTGTACCTGTTGAGACCCGTTTTTTGACCAATTATATGGCCTGTATGTGGTAAGAGGACAAAATGGAGTCAGTTCATTCCTTTCTCTCCTTCAGCTTTACATGGGTTTCAGAGAGCAAACTCACAGGCTTGGGTATGAACTGCATTGATGAGCATCTCACTGACCTTATCTTTGCTTTTTCTGGATTTTTAGTTAATTAATTTTATCTTTTTCTCATTGTTAAGATGAATAGAACCATAAAGTAAGAGGTTGGGGGTTGGTCTGCTGCTTTAGTATTTGTTGGTCAAATACTAAATACTGGCCCCCAAGATCTGGTTACAGTTCTGACAAGCACATTCTCACATATACCAAAAGCTGTTATGCAAATTTCACTCACCTGTTGTGGATTGCCCTGGTACTGTTTTGTATTTTGATGCTAATTCTCCTTCCTGAAGAGAGGCTGCTGGTACCACTGACTGCATTACATAGTAATTTTATAGGCACCTTAGTTTGTGTAAGCATCCTATGATGATTCTATAAAACAAAATCCCTTAAAGAGACATTTATCATAGTGCACTCTAAGTGTTAGAAGAAAGGAAGTTCCTTCTCCTCCAACTTCAACTCCAGAGGAACATGGGAAGCTCTCCGATGAGCATGCAATGAAGATAAGATGAGTAGATACAGGAATACTTCATACTCCAGTTATTTTTTAAATTAATTAATTATTTTTTAGTTGAAAATGGATTCTTCTCTCATAGAATATACCACAGCCACAGTTTTGCTCCTCCCATTTGCCTCTCATATTTCCTTTCTCCTAGACCTACTCCTCCTTCATTTCATCTTCAGAAAAGATCAGGTCTCTAAGAGTTGACAGCCAAACAGGACAAAACAGGAGACAGTATGACAAGTCAAAGGCCCAAGAGCAGGCACCATTTGGAGTTTCAAAAAACACCAAGCCATCAGCCTCAAAATAGACAGAAGACCTAATTCAGACCCAGGTAAGCTCTGAACTTGCTGCTTCAATCGTTCTGAGCCCATGGGAACACTGCTTAGCTGCTTAAGTAGGCCATGTTCTGGTATCCTCTATTCCCTCTGACTTCTACAATCTTCCTCCCAGTCTTCAGGGGTTTCCAGATCTCAAAGAGTAGCGAACGAGATTTAGACACTCTCTCTCTCTCTCTCTCTCTCTCTCTCTCTCTCTCTCTCTCTCTCTCTCTGCATAATGTCTTTGTGTGGGTCTCTGTACCAGCTCTCATCTGCTGTGGGAGGAATCCTCTCTGATGACAACTAGACAAGGAACCAATTTACTAGTATAGCAGAATACCATTAGGAATGATTTTCTTGACAGGATTTTTTGTTTGTTTGTTTGCTTGTTTGTTTGGTCAGTCATGTTTGGTTCTAATCTAGGTCTCTGGGCTATCCAGTCTCAGAGTCTCCAGTTCCTGGCCATCCAAGCATTGTGGGGCATGGACTCCTCCTGGTATGGCCCTTGAGTTACACCAAATATTGGTTGGCCACTCCCACAATTTCTGTGCCCCAGCACATCTTCCAGGAAGGAAAGATGGTAGGTCAAGGATTTTTTGGCTGGGTTGCTGTCCCAGTTTCTCTTGCTGTAGCCTGCAGAGAATCCTATTGAGGCAAAGATATTAGAAAATGAAATAAAATCTCCATGTTGACACCAGCTAGACCACTCAATGTTCAATGAGCTTTATGGATGTTTTTCTTGGCAATGGGGGTCCACTCTCAGTTTTCAGAGACTGGTTCTGTCCTAGAATCATCCTGGATTATTTAGAGAGCTTGTTGGTTGAGTTCTTAATTGTCTCAATAACCTTATAGACATGATATTGCTTAAGCCATTCTCAGGCGATATATTTATTTGTTTGTTTGTTTATCTGTATCTTAGGGGAATCAGAAGTAGACACACAGCAGACTTAGCCCAGTAGTCCTTCAGACATTCTCAGACAAGAGTGAACGCAGCAGAGAGCCTATGCCTTCAATTTAGGCAAAGGAACTGACATTAGAATGCATGGGATGCATCTTCCTTGCTTCTCTCTATCTTATGGTTTCCATTCCATTCAAGCTATAACTCCTATATTTAAAAGTATCTGGATATCACCTATCCTGCCATAGGAACTCTTTCACAGTTTCTTCGACTCATACAATTGGAGTGCTTAGAAAATAAAGAGTCCTTTAGGTCAAACATGCCTCAGAGGGTGTTCTCTTAACTTTCTCAAACAGCAGTCCTCTGGTTTCATTTCAAGACCATTCATCCTAAAGCTCTATTCTCTCTCTCTCTCTCTCTCTCTCTCTCTCTCTCTCTCTCTCTCTCTCTCTCTTAAGCATTGACCTTCAGAAACTAATTTCTTACTTTTAGTCATAATACGATCCCAAAGTTTTTTCTATGTATTTGACTCAGCTACCTGCTAATATACTGAAGGAGTTTTTATATGCTCCCAAATTATATCCTCTCAAATGTGTAAAAAATATTTACCATAGTCACTGTTCTTTGCTCACTTCCTCATTTTGGAAGTTTTATCAAATCACAATTGACAAATATATTGCTGTCCCATCCTTCAGAAATGCCATAGCCCTCAAAAGTCTCACATCTGGGCATGAGTTTGGAGACAACAGTGAATCTTCTGGCAGAAACAAATCTCTTTTAGACATTATATGACTCTGAAGAATTTTTAGGTGCCATCCTGAGAAAGAATCTATTTTTAAAAACTTGATGGCCCCAGTAAGCTGAGATCAAGTAACACCCACAGATTAAGGAACATAAGTCTGGTCTGTCACAGGCAAAGCAGCTGTGGGAGGCAGAGGGCTGGACATCAACAAGCTGACAGCATCAGCTAGCAGCAGGCTGGGTCAGTCAGCAGGCATTAGCCGAGTCCTTAGTATGAGCACAGATTTACTGTGAATAGCCTTGGAGTGTGATACCTCTGAGTCTGAAGTCAGAGGATGAATCAAGTTGGGAGCCCCAAATTCACTGCTGTACATTCTAAGAATTCCCACTGATATACATGATTCACAATGGTACCCTTTCTGCAGAGACATCAACAGTCGGGAGACCTTGAAAATGCAAACGTAGGTCCTTACCCTGTACTGAACTGAGCGTTGTAGGTGCTTTCCATGTTTTCAGTGCATTTGGAAGACACCCCCAGCTGAAAATTAGCTATCCTAGAGATACTTGTTCGAGGCTTTTTTTCTTTTCCTTAGTGTCCCTTCTTTCTTTTCTCTGCAATTCCTCCTCTTTCTACTCACTCCTCTTTCTTAAGAAATTTATCTTTAACATTTCATTATATTTATTTTTCAGTCTCTTTTTCTCTCTCCTCTGCGTGTGTGCACATACATGAGTGCATTTGTGTGTGTGTGTGTGTTTGTGTGTGTGTGTGTGTGTTTGTGTGTGTGTGTGTGTGTGTGTGTGTGTGTGTGTGTGTGTTCATGCATGACACAGCCTGTGTTTGGAGGTCACAGAACATTTCATAGCAATTGGTTCTTTCCTTCTGCCTTGTGGTTCCTGAGGATTGAACTGAAATATCCAGGCTTGATGGTGTCTTTTCACCTGCTGAGCCATGTCACTGGTTCTGTAAGTTTACGTTCACTTTCCTTTTCAGTTAATTTCTACTTTTCCCCCATAATTTCCTACTGCCTTCTTACTTTTATTTAATTACACTCCCGTCTCCCCTTATTCTTCCCTCTTTATCTAGAGTCCTCCAGTTATATCGTTCATTTACTACTTCCTCAATTATGCTAAGTGACTTAAACTTCTTAACACATTTTCTGATAGTTTCTTGCACACTGGTGGTGTTTTAGTAGGCTGAAATCTGCTGTCAGTGTATTTCTACAGTTCATATGGCTTGATATCTCCTTCACAGGAATTTTTTTTTGTCACCAAGTAGCACTTTGAATGATCCTGTTTATTAGGAAAATTCTCCATCCTTCAATATCAGAAGAGATGCCAAAGCCAACTGATGCACTCATAATAGCATATAAATGCAAAGACACAAAGAAGCAGCAGAGCTCCTTAAAACATCAGAACTCATTACACGGTGAGCTCAAGTTATACTGAAACAGGCAAAATGCTAGGTGAATGTTTCAAATGATTTTGAAGAAGGATACAAACAAACAGAAGAATTCACTTTAGAACCTAGAGAGAAATGCCAGAAACAAAGAAAAAAATCACCAAAATAAATGTGGAAATCAGGAATAAGGATGAAAGAATGTGCAACACAGAAACAAATTCAACAGGAAAACTGGAAAAAAAGAGGGAAATATCAGACACGAATATCTCTGTGAAGCAAATAAAAATCACAGTAAAAATCTCTATCAATAGACTCAACTAAGCATAAAAAGTATTACCAAGGACTGACAACTAGGTTGAAGAAATATTCTATTCACAGGACTGGGTGATTTTACTCTGTCAGTAAAATGCTTGTAAAATAGCATCTCAGCTTGTATCCCTGATAGCCATGTGAAAAGTCAGGTACAGCAGTGTACACATGAAATCCCATTACTAGGGAAGCAGATACAGCAGGATCTCTGTAGTTTGCTATACAGCCAACCTTATTGAATCAATGTGTTCTAGGTTCATTAAGAGACCATGACTCAAAACAAGGTGAAGAAATAATTGAGGAACACTCAATATTGACATCTGTACTCCACATGTGCATACCCCCACACACACATCCATGTACACAGACACACATACACATGACAACTATCAAGTGTTAATAAGGAGAAACACTGAATAGACTCAGTGTATAAAATTCTGTAATATGAGCAATAGACAAATAGGAAGCCATGGGGGAAGAGGGAACTTAGATAAATACTAAAAGATAGAGAATCTATTCAGTGAAATTTTAGCAGAAAACCAATCTTCAGAAATAGACATTCAAACAGAAGTGGAATGTAGAATAGAAAATGAACATGTCCAGAGAAAAATTTCTCCATAACATGTTCAGACAAGACATACAAAAAGGGACCAGTGAGGAGATAGCACAGTAGGTAAGAACACTTGGTAAAAAGCCTGAACACCTGAGTTTAATACCTAAGTCCCACATGACAAATGGAGAGAACAAAGGTCCTGAAAGTTATTATTAAATCTTCACATGAGTACTGTGGCACATGTATGTAACACACTTTCCATATACCACACACACATACAGAAATAAAATGTAAAAAATTAAAAATACAAAGCAGATAGTATTCAAGGGTATGAGAGAAAACACCTATTCATCAGCAAATGCAGACACTCAGATTAACTTCAGATATCTCTGTAGCAAACTGCACAGCCATGAAGCATGAAACAATATATTTCAAATGTAAGAGTAAATAACTGTCAACTAAGATTGCAAAATGATGGTTAATAAATATTTCAAGATAATCACAAATTTTTTAAAAATCTCAAAATTTTATGACAATGCAGAAAATGCTTAAAATACTGTGAAGAAGAAGAAGGACGAGGAGGAGGAGAAGGAGGAGAAGGAGAAGAAGGAGAAGAAGGAGAAAAACTAGAAGAAGGAGGAGAAGGAGGAGGAGGAGGAGGAGGAGGAGGAGGAGGAGAAGAAGAAGAAGAAGAAGAAGAAGAAGAAGAAGAAGAAGAAGAAGAAGAAGAAGAAGAAGAAGAAGAAGAAGAGGAGAAGGAGGAGGAGGAGGAGGAGGAGGAGGAGGAGAAGAAGAAGAAGAAGAAGAAGAAGAAGAAGAAGAAGAAGAAGAAGAAGAAGAAGAAGAGGAAGAGGAAGAGGAAGAAGAAGAAGAGGAAGAGGAAGAGGAGGAGGAGGAAGAAGAGGAAGAGGAAGAGGAAGAAGAAGAAGAAGAAGAGGAGGAGGAGGAAGAGGAAGAGAAAGAGGAAGAGGAAGAAGAAAAAGAAAGAAGAAGAAGAAGAAGAAGAAGAAGAAGAAGAAGAGGAAGAAGAAGAGGAAGAGGAAGAAGAGGAAGAGGAAGAAGAAGAAGAGGAGGAGGAGGAGGAAGAGGAAGAGAAAGAGGAAGAGGAAGAAGAAAAAGAAAGAAGAAGAAGAAGAAGAAGAAGAAGAAGAAGAAGAAGAAGAAGAAGAAAAAGAAGAAAAAGAAGAAAAAGAAGAAGAAAAAGATGAGGAAGAAGGAGGAGGAGGAGGAGGAGGAGGAGGAGGAGGGCAGCCTTATTCCTGAGAGCATTGTAATGAATATATTTTATGAGAGGAATAGATGAACAACACACTGAACAAACAAATTATGGGTACTAACAGAGAAGAAAACAAATAAAATAAAGATAATATTCCAACACAGAAAAACAACATCCAAATATTACAGAAATTATTATTTGTATAGTATCAGTATTATTTATCCTAACTATAAATAACATCAACTTACCAGTAAAAGACACAGATTCATTGACTAAATTAATAACTAGATTCAGATTATAGAACATCTCAGTGGTTAAGAGCACTAGCTGCTCTTCCAGAGGACCCAGGTTTGATTGCCATCATCACACAGCTCAAAAGCATATGTAATTCTAGTTCCATGGGATCTGATGCCCTCTTCTGACCTCTACAGGCACCAGGCACACACAGTACAAGATATACATGTAAATAAAACACATGTACACATAAAATGAAAATAAGAAGAAATAGTTTTAAAATGTAGATTGCACTATCTCACCTCACTGGTAAAAGCAGTCTATCAATTGAATGAAATCCTAGGTAGCTATTCTAATATCTGAAAAAGTAGATGTCTAATTGAATTAGAAAAGATAAAGAAGTCCACTACATAATTAGTGTAAGAAACTACTGATCAAATGTCATGTCTCCCAGTTTGAGAAAACAAACAATAAAGAGCACAATCAGTCAAAAAGAATCTTATATTATAGTAGTGGGTGATCTCAATATATTACTCTTTCCTCTAGTCAGAGCCTCCAAACTAAAAATCAACAAATAAATCTTAGAGTTGAAATATATCATAGACAAATGGGATAATTTATTTCTTATGAAATAACTACAGAATATTCTATTCAATACATATATCTCAGGCAAGTCTTCTCTATAATAGACCAATCCTAGGCCAGAAGTCTTGGATTACCAAATACAAAATAAATTCAATAATCTTTTTATATCATCAAATTATAGTATAATAAAGCTAGAGACAGATAGTAAGAAATACTTTGGAAAGCACACAAGCATTAGAGTCTGGATCATACACCCTCAAATGACTAGTAATGGGTCATTGAAAAAATAATCAGAGAGGAATGGAAAGCTGTAGAAACAAATGAAAATGAAATCACAACCTATTGAACTTTAGTATCATAACTAAGGATGTTGTAAAAGGAACAGTTATAACTGTGTACACTAATGTTGTTTTCAGCCTTCATTACAAAAGCTTCTTTTTCTCAGTGGGGAAGGTTAACTCAGACTCTCATAACTAGCCAGAGTACTGAAGAGTTAAGTGCTTTGCCTTAAACTGAACATCTATGTCACTTCCTCCAGGGCTCAGGGAACATCACATGAGATAGGGAAGAAAGAACGTATGAGGGAGAAGTTGAGGAGAAATTGAAAAACAGACTCTTCTGGATATAACATGGCCACTTCACTCATGAACTCACTGGAATACAGTTATCCACATAAGATATGCAAAATATTAGGCCAATTGATCTTTCTTCATGAATAGTGGATTTGAAAGGTTGAACTTAAGACGCACTTCATGAAATAAAACCCAGACCTTTCACTGTCCATGAAGCTAATAACCTATGAAAAGAAAAGTCACAGAAACTGGGAGAAAACCTACTATCATTATTATGGTAGGTTTGTTTGTTTGTTTTTTTGTTTACTTTCCTTTTTCTTTTTCATGAGGTTCACAAGGCCCACTACTAAACTAATTCTGCAAAGCAAACATTGTCAGATATAAAATTCAAGCAAAGTTAAGACTGAACCCCCAGTGAACATGATTGTTGTGGGGAGGGCAGCAATGGGGGGAGGGTGGGGAGGGGAACACCCATAAAGAAGGGGAAGGGGAGGGGTTAGGGGGATGTTTGCCCGGAAACAGGGAAAGGGAATAACATTCAAAATGTAAATACGAAATACTCAAGTTAATAAAAAAAAAATTCAAGCAAAGTAACAACAGCAACAACAAAAAAAATCTGCAGACTAGTTTTTCCAATGAGGACAGAGACAAAAGTAAAAACACCTTCAAGAGTCTGTCTTAAACAAGTCAAAATGGCTAACACCAACAAAACAAATGTCAACAAAAGATGGCAAGGATTCAGGGAAAGAATTGTTACATGCTGTTGGATGGAATGTAGTTTTTCATTCACTCTAGAAATCAGTTAAGGAAGTTCTTCAAAAAAAATAGAACTACCAGATTAATAAGAGTAGAATTTTTCCCCAGTAACTATGACTCATCCTGTCAAGGCTATTAGCTTCATTTGTGTCTAAGGGAATATAGCAGTTCCCTCAATATTAGGGATAGAAGGTACTAGAAGCACAGCTGTTGTGGCCCATACTATATCAATGAAAAGAAAAGTCACAAAAACATATATATATTTATATTTTATATTTATATTTATATATATAAATAAATATATATATATTTACAATGAGAGATCTTGAAACATGAGAGTTATCAGATTTAGATGCCAAGATATAAGATGTGTCCTTATTTAAACTGATACCAATGAACTTCCTTGACATAATAACCCTAAACTAATTTGTAAAGACTGAAATATCTGCAAAGCACTGCAAAGAGTACAGCACAGTAAGAGTGGGGCTTGCACAAGAAATTGTACTGGACAGGAAACTTCCTTTCAAGAATCTTGTGTAATGAAACTTCATTCAAGAATAACACTGATAAAAATAGTAGTTTGCTTTTTAGCTTAAATAAATACAGAGTGATCAAGATGATCTATATGTGACACATATTCTGAGTTTCTCTGTGTATTAGTTTATGTAATTCTTAACTGAATTTAAAATATCAAATATTTAAATGTATCTTAGGTATTTTTTTTATTTTTAAAGAAGCTCATTTTATTGAAAATATTTTCATTTTGCAGTTAAGAATATGAGCATGTTAAATTCTGAGTTCCTCATTCATATATGCTAATTAAAAATAATTTCAAGCAAACAGAAGCTAAAATCTCACTGGCTTTACCTTAAAACTATACTAACAGGCTATTATAATTCCAGTCATCTTTTCACTAATTAGTTTCTCCTGATATTCAGATAGAAAATGCTACGTAAGTGACTTTTCTCTTTGCTCACCAAATTGCTCCTGAGATCTAACACATCTCAGTCAGAATGCTTCATCCAGGGCAAGATATCAAATCTGACATGAGGATTGGAACCTTACAACTTTAAATGAAACAGTCAAGAGGAAGTGCTCTTTCCTAACAGTCTTTATTGAGCCTATTAAATTGTTTCAACTTGGTCCTGATCACTCAGAATTACAGAGCAAATTAAATCAAGATTACATTTTGTAGTTTACAGTTTATATTTTTTTTTTTTTTTTTTTTATTAACTTGAGTATTTCTTATATACATTTCGAGTGTTATTCCCTTTCCCGGTTTCCGGGCAAACATCCCCCTCCCCCCTCCCCTTCCTTATGGGTGTTCCCCTCCCAACCCTCCCCCCATTGCCGCCCTCCCCCCATAGACTAGTTCACTGTGGGTTCAGTCTTAGCATGACCCAGGGCTTCCCCTTCCACTGGTGCTCTTACTAGGATATTCATTGCTACCTATGGGGTCAGAGTCCAGGGTCAGTCCATGTATAGTCTTTAGGTAGTGGCTTAGTCCCTGGAAGCTCTGGTTGCTTGGCATTGTTGTACTTTTGGGGTCTTGAGCCCCTTCAAGCTCTTCCAGTTCTTTCTCTGATTCCTTCAATAGGGGACCTATTCTCAGTTCAGTGGTTTGCTGCTGGCATTCGCCTCTATATTTGCTGTATTCTGGCTGTGTCTCTCAGGAGCGATCTACATCCGGCTCCTGTCGGTCTGCACTTCTTTGCTTCATCCATCTTGTCTAATTGGGTGGCTGTATATGTATGGGCCACATGTGGGGCAGGCTCTGAATGGGTGTTCCTTCAGTCTCTGTTTTAATCTTTGCCTCTCCCTTCCCTGCCAAGGGTATTCTTTTTCCTCATTTAAAGAAGGAGTGAAGCATTCACATTTTGATCATCCGTCTTGAGTTTCGTTTGTTCTAGGGATCTAGGGTAATTCAAGCATTTGGGCTAATAGCCACTTATCAATGAGTGCATACCATGTATGTCTTTCTGTGATTGGGTTAGCTCACTCAGGATGATATTTTCCAGTTCCAACCATTTGCCTACGAATTTCATAAACTCGTTGTTTTTGATAGCTGAGTAATATTCCATTGTGTAGATGTACCACATTTTCTGTATCCATTCCTCTGTGGAAGGGCATCTGGGTTCTTTCCAGCTTCTGGCTATTATAAATAAGGCTGCGATGAACATAGTGGAGCACGTGTCTCTTTTATATGTTGAGGCATCTTTTGGGTATATGCCCAAGAGAGGTATAGCTGGATCCTCAGGCAGTTCAATGTCCAATTTTCTGAGGAACCTCCAGACTGATTTCCAGAATGGTTTTACCAGTCTGCAATCCCACCAACAATGGAGGAGTGTTCCTCTTTCTCCACATCCTCGCCAGCATCTGCTGTCACCTGAGTTTTTGATCTTAGCCAATCGCACTGGTGTGAGGTGAAATCTCAGGGTTGTTTTGATTTGCATTTCCCTTATGACTAAAGATGTTGAACATTTCTTTAGGTGTTTCTCAGCCATTCGGCATTCCTCAGCTGTGAATTCTTTGTTTAGCTCTGAACCCCATTTTTTAATAGGGTTATTTGTTTCCCTGCGGTCTAACTTCTTGAGTTCTTTGTATATTTTGGAAATAAGGCCTCTATCTGTTGTAGGATTGGTAAAGATCTTTTCCCAATCTGTTGGTTGCCGTTTTGTCCTAACCACAGTGTCCTTTGCCTTACAGAAGCTTTGCAGTTTTATGAGATCCCATTTGTCGATTCTTGATCTTAGAGCATAAGCCATTGGTGTTTTGTTCAGGAAATTTTTTCCAGTGCCCATGTGTTCCAGATGCTTCCCTAGTTTTTCTTCTATTAGTTTGAGTGTGTCTGGTTTGATGTGGAGGTCCTTGATCCACTTGGACTTAAGCTTTGTACAGGGTGATAAGGATGGATCGATCTGCATTCTTCTACATGTTGCCCTCCAGTTGAACCAGCACCATTTGCTGAAAATACTATCTTTTTTCCATTGGATGGTTTTGGCTCCTTTGTCAAAAATCAAGTGACCATAGGTGTGTGGGTTCATTTCTGGGTCTTCAATTCTATTCCATTGGTCTATCTGTCTGTCTCTGTACCAATACCATGCAGTTTTTATCACTATTGCTCTGTAATACTGCTTGAGTTCAGGGATAGTGATTCCCCCTGAAGTCCTTTTATTGTTGAGGATAGCTTTAGCTATCCTGGGTTTTTTGTTATTCCAGATGAATTTGCAAATTGTTCTGTCTAACTCTTTGAAGAATTGGATTGGTATTTTGATGGGGATTGCATTGAATCTGTAGATTGCTTTTGGTAAAATGGCCATTTTTACCATATTAATCCTGCCAATCCATGAGCATGGGAGATCTTTCCATCTTCTGAGGTCTTCTTCAATTTCTTTCCTCAGTGTCTTGAAGTTCTTATTGTACAGATCTTTTACTTGCTTGGTTAAAGTCACACCGAGGTACTTTATATTATTTGGGTCTATTATGAAGGGTGTCGTTTCCCTAATTTCTTTCTCGGCTTGTTTCTCTTTTGTATAGAGGAAGGCAACTGATTTATTTGAGTTAATTTTATACCCAGCCACTTTGCTGAAGTTGTTTATCAGCTTTAGTAGTTCTCTGGTGGAACTTTTGGGATCACTTAAATATACTATCATGTCATCTGCAAATAGTGATATTTTGACCTCTTCTTTTCCGATCTGTATCCCTTTGATCTCCTTTTGTTGTCTGATTGCTCTGGCTAGAACTTCAAGAACTATATTGAATAAGTAGGGAGAGAGTGGGCAGCCTTGTCTAGTCCCTGATTTTAGTGGGATTGCTTCAAGTTTCTCTCCATTTAGTTTAATGTTAGCAACTGGTTTGCTGTATATGGCTTTTACTATGTTTAGGTATGGGCCTTGAATTCCTATTCTTTCCAGGACTTTTATCATGAAGGGGTGTTGAATTTTGTCAAATGCTTTCTCAGCATCTAATGAAATGATCATGTGGTTCTGTTCTTTCAGTTTGTTTATATAATGGATCACGTTGATGGTTTTCCATATATTAAACCATCCCTGCATGCCTGGGATGAAGCCTACTTGATCATGGTGGATGATTGTTTTGATGTGCTCTTGAATTCGGTTTGCCAGAATTTTATTGAGTATTTTTGCGTCGATATTCATAAGGGAAATTGGTCTGAAGTTCTCTTTCTTTGTTGTGTCTTTGTGTGGTTTAGGTATAAGAGTAATTGTGGCTTCATAGAAGGAATTCGGTAGGGCTCCATCTGTTTCAATTTTGTGGAATAGTTTGGATAATATTGGTATGAGGTCTTCTATGAAGGTTTGATAGAATTCTGCACTAAACCCGTCTGGACCTGGGCTCTTTTTGGTTGGGAGACCTTTAATGACTGCTTCTATTTCCTTAGGAGTTATGGGGTTGTTTAACTGGTTTATCTGTTCCTGATTTAACTTCGATACCTGGTATCTGTCTAGGAAATTGTCCATTTCCTGAAGATTTTCAAATTTTGTTGAATATAGGTTTTTATAGTAAGATCTGATGATTTTTTGAATTTCCTCCGAATCTGTAGTTATGTCTCCCTTTTCATTTCTGATTTTGTTAATTTGGACACACTCTCTGTGTCCTCTCGTTAGTCTGGCTAAGGGTTTATCTATCTTGTTGATTTTCTCAAAGAACCAACTTTTGGTTCTGTTGATTCTTTCTATGGTCCTTTTTGTTTCTACTTGGTTGATTTCAGCTCTGAGTTTGATTATTTCCTGCCTTCTAGTCCTCCTGGGTGTATTTGCTTCTTTTTGTTCTAGAGCTTTTAGGTGTGCTGTCAAGCTGCTGACATATGCTCTTTCCTGTTTCTTTCTGCAGGCACTCAGCGCTATGAGTTTTCCTCTTAGCACAGCTTTCATTGTGTCCCATAGGTTTGAGTATGTTGTATCTTCATTTTCATTAAATTCTAAAAAGTTTTTAATTTCTTTCTTTATTTCTTCCTTGACCAGGTTATCATTGAGTAGAGCATTGTTCAATTTCCACGTATATGTGGGCATTCTTCCCTTATTGTTATTGAAGACCAGTTTTAGGCCGTGGTGGTCCGATAGCACGCATGGGATTATTTCTATCTTTCTGTACCTGTTGAGGCCCGTTTTTTGACCAATTATATGGTCAATTTTGGAGAAAGTACCATGAGGAGCTGAGAAGAAGGTATATCCTTTTGCTTTAGGATAGAATGTTCTATAAATATCCGTTAAGTCCATTTGGGTCATGACTTCTCTTAGTCTGTCTACATCACTGTTTAATTTCTGTTTCCATGATCTGTCCATTGATGAGAGTGGGGTGTTGAAATCTCCCACTATTATTGTGTGAGGTGCAATGTGTGTTTTGAGCTTTAGTAAGGTTTCTTTTACATATGTAGGTGCCCTTGTATTTGGGGCATAGATATTTAGGATTGAGAGTTCATCTTGGTTGATTTTTCCTTTGATGAATATGAAGTGTCCTTCCTTATCTTTTTTGATGACTTTTAGTTGGAAATTGATTTTATTTGATATTAGAATGGCTACTCCAGCTTGCTTCTTCTGACCATTTGCTTGGAAAGTTGTTTTCCAGCCTTTCACTCTGAGGTAGTGTCTGTCTTTGTCTCTGAGGTGTGTTTCCTGTAGGCAGCAGAATGCAGGGTCCTCGTTGCGTATCCAGTTTGTTAATCTATGTCTTTTTATTGGGGAGTTGAGGCCATTGATATTGAGAGATATTAAGGAATAGTGATTATTGCTTCCCGTTATATTCATATTTGATGTGAGGTTATGTTTGTGTGCTTTCATTCTCTTTGTTTTGTTGCCAAGACGATTAGTTTCTTGCTTCTTCTAGGGTATAGCTTGCCTCCTTATGTTGGGCTTTACCATTTATTATCCTTTGTAGTGCTGGATTTGTAGAAAGATATTGTGTAAATTTGGTTTTGTCATGGAATATCTTGGTTTCTCCATCAATGTTAATTGAGAGTTTTGCTGGATACAGTAATCTGGGCTGGCATTTGTGTTCTCTTAGGGTCTGTATAACATCAGTCCAGGATCTTCTGGCCTTCATAGTTTCTGGCGAGAAGTCTGGTGTGATTCTGATAGGTCTCCCTTTATATGTTACTTGACCTTTTTCCCTTACTGCTTTTAATATTCTTTCTTTATTTTGTGCGTTTGGTGTTTTGACAATTATGTGACGGGAGGTGTTTCTTTTCTGGTCCAATCTATTAGGAGTTCTGTAGGCTTCCTGTATGTCTATGGGTATCTCTTTTTTTAGGTTAGGGAAGTTTTCTTCTATGATTTTGTTGAAGATATTTACTGGTCCTTTCAGCTGGGAGTCTTCACTCTCTTCTATACCTATTATCCTTAGGTTTGATCTTCTCATTGAGTCCTGGATTTCCTGTATGTTTTGGACCAGTAGCTTTTTCCGCTTTACATTATCTTTGACAGTTGAGTCAATGATTTCTATGGAATCTTCTGCTCCTGAGATTCTCTCTTCCATCTCTTGTATTCTGTTGGTGAAGCTTGTATCTACAGCTCCTTGTCTCTTCTTTTGGTTTTCTATATCCAGGGTTGTTTCCATGTGTTCTTTCTTGATTGCTTCTATTTCCATTTTTAATTCCTTCAACTGTTTGATTGTGTTTTCCTGGAATTCTTTCAGGGATTTTTGTGTCTCCTCTCTGTGGGCTTCTACTTGTTTATTTATGTTTTCCTGGAATTCTTTCAGGCATTTTTGCGATTCCTCTCTGTAGGCTTCTACTTGTTCTCTAAGGGAGTTCTTCACGTCTTTCTTGAAGTCCTCCAGCATCATGATCAAATATGATTTTGAAACTAGATCTTGCTTTTCTGGTGTGTTTGGATATTCCATGTTTGTTTTGGTGGGAGAATTGGGCTCCGATGATGGCATGTAGTCTTGGTTTCTGTTGCTTGGGTTCCTGCGCTTGCCTCTCGCCATCAGATTATCTCTAGTGTTACTTTGTTCTGCTATTTCTGACAGTGGCTAGACTGTCCTATAAGCCTGTGTGTCAGGAGTGCTGTAGACCTGTTTTCCTCTCTTTTAGTCAGTTATGGGGACAGAGTGTTCTGCTTTCGGGCGTGTAGTTTTTCCTCTCTACAGGTCTTCAGCTGTTCCTGTGGGCCTGTGTCTTGAGTTCACCAGGCAGCTTTCTTGCAGCAGAAAATTTGGTCTTACCTGTGGTCCCGAGGCTCAGGTTTGCTCGTGGGGTGCTGTCCAGGGGCTCTCTGCAGCGGCAGCAACCAGGAAGACCTGTGCCGCCCCTTCCGGGAGCTTCAGTGCACCAGGGTTCCAGATGGTCTTTGGCTTTTTCCTCTGGCGTCCGAGATGTGTGTGCAGGGAGCAGTCTCTTCTGGTTTCCCAGGCTTGTCTGCCTCTCTGAAGGTTTAGCTCTCCCTCCCACGGGATTTGGGTGCAGAGAACTGTTTATCCGGTCTGTTTCCTTCAGGGTCCGGCGGTGTCTCTGGCAGGGGTCCTGCCGCTCCTGGGCCCTCCCCCACGGGAGCCCAGAGGCCTTATACAGTTTCCTCTTGGGCCAGGGATGTGGGCAGGGGTGAGCAGTGTTGGTGGTCTCTTCCGCTCTGCAGCCTCAGGAGTGCCCACCTGACCAGGCGGTTGGGTCTCTCTCTCACCGGGTCTGGGAGCAGAGAGCTGCTGCGGGCCGGGATCCGCGGGTGTGGGACTTCCGGTACACACAGAACGTGCCCGGTTCTAGAGAAATTCTGCTTCCGTGTGTCCCAGGCTCACCAGGCAGCTTTCTTGCAGCAGAAAATTTGGTCTTACCTGTGGTCCCGAGGCTCAGGTTCCTACAGTTTATATTTTTGGTATGTATTATTCAACTCAGTTCTTAATATAAAAAACAGTATAACACCAGTTTGTATAGTGATATGGGAATTGATCTTAATTCACATCCCCTGTGTTCACTGAAAAACAAGAATTCACTCATGATTATCATATTTGTGCCAAGTTATACTATAACTTAGCAGCTGGTTTCGCAATTTGATATACGTTAACAAGGAGGAAGAGAAATGATGGAAATATTTCAATATTTTAAAATTTGGCAATATTTCTCTCTGCTTTTAGAACATACGACATAGAATTGTGTTGATAATACTACTTCGAATATTACTCTTCATTTAGTTTTTATGCGCTAAAATATACTTTGTGACAAATTCTCACAGGATAAGTGCTTCAGATATTGTAATGCACTCAAGAATGTACGATGCTATAGCTACATAATTACACCCGGGTAAGTGAGGTAGTCTTTAGACAAGTGAAAGCCAATGATGTTCTGAGATGTTAATGTATCTGGTTATGAAAGCTTTAGATTAAAAAATCAGGTTTAATATTTTTTGACTTGTATAAGTTTGGACTTATTTTTTATCTGCTTGGTTATCATGCAATCATTTAAATGATATATAATAAACTACCAACCTCAAGTTTTTTGCACTGCTTACATAAGACATGAACATTACAAGGATTTTTGTCTGTTCTGGTCATGATATTATTGCAGGGCTTGGCACAGTACAAGAAGTATGTTTCAATTTTCATTTTGCTGAATAAATAAATCCATGTATGATTAGCATATAGATTATTCAATAAGTATGTCTGTTATTATTAGGCATACATCTTCCTTCATTCTCCACATCATTAGGTTTCCTTCTGCATTTATAAATACCAGATATCAGATACTTGAATTACTATAATGTATATTCCTATTTCCTGCATTGCTTTGCATATGAATATGAAGAAAACGTATATATTTACATTCATTAAAATAATGATAGGCGCTCTAGTCTGTTAGCCTTGAGGTTTCAGGGATGTAACACAGTAGAAATTCATCATGTTTTCCTGTAATATCTAATTATATATGCAAGGTAGATGAATGCTGTGCTTCAAACTTCTTTAATACCTGGCCTAATTTTCTCCTTTCTGTAAGCTTTTCTGTATGTTTCATGTTCTTCTCTATCCTCCCAGTGGCTCATGAAGAGCAATGAAAAAATTCTCCCACTTTCCATGTTCTCTATTTAGTACGTAACCATACAACCCAAAAAAGGAGATCGGAAACATACTATGGCTATGTGTAGAGAAGCAGAAACCAGGCTAGTCAACAACTGGCTAATCTCTATCATGACCTGTCCTTGTGGTGAGGAATTTTCTGTCATTTCTCCTCAAACACATGCTCATAAGAAACACAGTTCTGGGCTAGAGAGATGGCTCAGCTGTTAAAGGCTAGGCTCACAACCAAAAATATAAGAAACACAGTTCTGAGTGGAAAAGCTGAAAGCTGCCCCTTCTAATGCTGGCACCAAGAAACAGTGCAGGCTCCCTGAATGTCAGGATGCTCTTTCCATGAGTCACTTAAAAACTGAAGAATGTACAGAGATAAAGAAAGCTTATTTTCTTCCCTAAATACTCAGTAGTGACTGTTGGAACACTAGGGAAACAGCAATGAAATCTCCTACTTAAAAAGGAGATGGGGAACCCAAAGTAGCCTTTTGTATTCTGCTGGGCAGGGAATTTTTTGTAGTGCTTTGCCTGGGGGACAACTGAAAGAATTTAATTACCCTCAGGCTTTAAACTCTGAAAGTCTACTATTTTTATTGCCTTCTGTAGGCCTAAGTGTTGAGAAATACTCCTCAAATAATGTCTCAGAATTCAGAGCCAATTTCCTATTTAAACAAGTTTGGGAGTTTGAGAATTGTGCTGAAATCTAAACAAATCAAGATGTTTAAAGCGGGCTGTGAAGACTTGTGGATGCAAGTGTGTGTGTGTGTGTGTGTGTGTGTGTGTGTGTGTGTGTGTGTGTATTCTTGTGCATGTGTTACAGTTCCCTCAATATTTACAGTTAACTTCTGGTCTTAGTCAATAGCTATGAATGTGCCAGGAACTACACCTAATGCTTTCTTTGATGTAATTGCCCTTGTTTTGTTTCTTTGATCCTTTGCCTTGATGCCCTCTCTTTCAATGTAATGGACTAATTTGAGGTCATCTGGAGAAATACTTGATGGGCATATAACACACATAGCTGATCCTTTCTTTACTTCAGAGTATCTTTGTTCAGTTGAGGAGTTCCATTGTGACTGGAAACATTTCATCTTTTATTCTGAATACTTTCCCTCTAGTAACAGATGGTTTTTCTAAGCCATTGGCCTGTATTCTCTTAACTTCAGTAGTATCTTTGATCTCTGAAAAGATTTTTTTTACTTAGCACATTTACCCATGAAATGCATCTTGAAAAGAGTAAAGTAAAAGCCATGCACATATCCCTTCACTTTCTAACCACTGTTTCCCAAGCTGCAGGCCATTAGTCTGAATCCAGCCAACTAAATCTTTTGCAGTACATAATATAGATTTCCCTACTTATGAATTACAATGAATAGTTTAATAGTTTGGCTTTATAAATCATCATTAAGGTAATATAGTAGAAGTTTACTATACTATCTTTATTGTTAACACAAGATACAAATACATCTTGCCCTCTTAATATTTGTTGGCAGAAGGAAGTAAAAACAGTACTCAGCAAAAGACATTCTTCTTTTCAAATGTGAAGCTGCTACATTGAGTTGTTGTTGTTGGTGGTGGTGGTGGTGGTGGTGGTGGGGTGATTGTGTGTGCACATGTGTGTGTGTTTGTACACAGAGGTGATTATTGGAGTTTGAACCCAGAGCCTTATGAATTTGAGGGAAGAAACATTTTAGCACTAAGCAAAACTCTTAGCCCAGGAGTTCTCCTTAATAGGCAGTTAAGTATAGACAGGAGGATATAAAAGGGATAGACATTAAGAAAATTGTGCTGTGTGAAATTTGAATAATTGTACTACCTATTCCAGTATACTGGCATTCAGAGTCCACCTGAATGCACCTCACTGTGATACATCTTAGGGAAGGTCGTCTAGCTATATGCTCAAAGGAAACCAGAAACAAAACAGTTTGGCTAAAAGCTAGCTAGCCTTTCCATTACAGTGATTTTCACACTCTTCCCCAGCTTTATGTGATTGGAATTTTGATAGAAAGCATTGGGATAAGTGTGGCCATATGGCTGTCAATCTAATAACAATTTCTCAAGGTTGGTGGAATAAAGCACAGTCATTGCAAGGGTACAGAAAAACTTCTGTTCAATTCTGACTTGTTCCAGAAAGTATAGGCAAACATTGCTTTCTCAACTTGATTTAATTTCTACCTGAAACAATGTATTGTTTTGTTGTTTCAGTATATTCTTGGCTGTTGCCAATTTACAGTAGCAAAGAGGGAGAGAAGAAAAAACATCCACTTCTCTGCTGTTGGCACATTCCCTAAGTTGATTGGAAGCATAGTCTTTAAGTTACGTTGTCAAAAGCGCGACAGGAAGCTATACCTTAACATCAATTATATTAACATTTCTCAGTGTTAACATCAAATCTCAAGTGTAGAATTCAGGAAGTCACCTTATTCTGAAACATCAAAACACTGTTACACATTTCCAATTTTTCCCTGGAAGCTCTTTAATGTTGTAAAATTATAAAAAAATAAATAAAATAAAATGCTGTCTTTTATCCCCCACTAGGTCCGTCACCGCAGTGCCCCAAGATATCTGCTAGATATCTTAATTCTCAGTCAGCAAAGCCTCTCACCTGCTTTGCTCCATCCTATATCACACTGCTGAAGGCCTCTCTCTGAGCCTGGCAGCAATCTCTCTACCTACCTAGTTCCCAAGGCAGGTTTCCATTCGAGAAACACACATCCCAATTCGGCAGCGGCCCAGTGTCTTCAGCCTCTGCACACTTTCCTACACTCAAACCGTCACATAAAAGAACACACAACATAATAATCTTTGACCCAATTGATAAGATATAACTGCCCACCTAAACATACAAAGCCCAGTACACATCCATCCCTTAAAAACATTAATAACAACCTGTAAATACACAGAGTGGAATCTTTTTTTTTTCTTTATTAACTTGAGTATTTCTTATTTACATTTCGATTGTCATTCCCTTTCCCGGTTTCCAGGCCAACATTCCCCTAACCCCTCCTATGTCTGTGTTCCCCTCCCCATCCTCCCCCCATTACTGCCCTCCCCCGCAACAATCACATTCACTGGGGGTTCAGTCTTAGCAGGACCAAGGGCTTCACCTTCCACTGGTGCCCTTACTAGGCTATTCATTGCTACCTATGAGGTTGGAGCCCAGGGTCAGTCCATGTATAGTCTTTGGGTAGTGGCTTAGTCCCTGGAAGCTCTGGTTGGTTGGCATTGTTGTTCATATGGGGTCTCGAGCCCCTTCAAGCTCTTCCAGTCCTTTCTCTGATTCCTTCAACGGGGGTCCTGTTCTCAGTTCAGTGGTTTGCTGCTGACATTCACCTCTGTATTTGCTGTATTCTGGCTGTGTCTCTCAGGAGAGCTCTACATCCGGTTCCTGTCGGCCTGCACTTCTTTGCTTCATCCATCTTGTCTAATTGGGTGGCTGTATATGTATGGGCCACAGGTGGGGCAGGCTCTGAATGGGTGTTCCTTCTGCCTCTGTTTTAATCTTTGCCTCCCTATTCCCTGCCAAGGGTATTCTTGTTCCCCTTTTAAAAAAGGAGTAAAGCATTCGCATTTTGATCATCCGTCTTGAGTTTCATGTGTTCTATGCATCTAGGGCAATTCAAGCATTTGGGCTAATAGCCACTTATCAATGAGTGCATACCATGTGTGTTTTTCTGTGATTGGGTTACCTCACTCAGGATGATATTTTCCAGTTCCATCCATTCGCCTGTGAATTTCATAAAGTCATTGTTTTTTATAGCTGAGTAATATTCCATTGTGTAGATGTACCACATTTTCTGTATCCATTCCTCTGTTGAAGGGCATCTGGGTTCTTTCCAGCTTCTGGCTATTATAAATAGCCATAGTGGAGCATGTGTCTTTGTTATATGTTGGTGCATCTTTTGGGTATATGCCCAAGAGAAGTATAGCTGGGTCCTCAGGTAGTTCAATGTCCAATTTTCTGAGGAACCTCCAGACTGATTTCCAGAATGGTTGTACCAGTCTGCAATCCCACCAACAATGGAGGAGTGTTCCTCTTTCTCCGCATCCTCGCCAGCATTTGCTGTCACCTGAGTTTTTGATCTTAGCCATTCTCGCTGGTGTGAGGTGAAATCTCAGGGTTGTTTTGATTTGCATTTCCCTTATGACTAAAGATGTTGAACATTTCTTTAGGTGTTTCTCAGCCATTTAGCATTCCTCACCTGTGAATTCTTTGTCTTAAAGTCAGCTTTTTCACTCTGCTGTGACTACCCTCTCTGTCCTTCTTGTCTCTCCTCTTTCTGTTCCAGTCTCCTCCTCTTCCTTCAAACTTTTCTCCCACTTATCCTTCTCATCCAACGACAGGCCTCCTTCTATCCTGTACCTGCCCTCACAGGTATTTTACAAATTAAATGGGAAGAAGATTCTAGTGACGTCACCTGAGTCCTGAGTACATGACTAAGCAGCCATCCTTAGGGCAGTGGAATTAGCATCAAAATACAGATAACTCCAGGGCAGACCACAATGCTTTAATATAACTTATTAAAGAAAGGAAGGAAAGCGGGCAGGCAGGCAGGCAAACAAGACAATATTACTGGCACTGAAGGTTTTGACACAACATTTTTCAGTGGCTGTCAACCTGTGAGTCAAGACTTCTTTAGTGGTCAAATGACCCTTTCATAGGGGTTGCATAAGACCATTGGAAAACACAGATATTTTCATAGCAATTCATAACACTAACACAATTAGTTATAAAGTAGCAAAGAAATACTCTTATGGTTGAGGGTCACCACAACATGAGAACTATATTAAAGGCTTCCAGCATCAGGAAGGTTGAGAACCACTATTTACATGATTTTCAATGTGAAGTGAAAGGCAAGCACAGTCTCCTAGTTTTACAACAAAGCTGTCATCTTCCAAATGAGCCTAGAATTTAAGTCTTGTATGTCCTTATTGAGAAGCAACTAGTTCTTGGCATTTGCTCTCAGTGGAACACTGTGAAATTAGACCCATGTGAGCCACTTTCTAGATGCTGCACATCTCTCCAGGACTGTGCTCTGCAAGTCAGGGGGACAGAGAAAAAGAGAGCCCCGAAGACTCTCTATTTCTTCTGGAAATAAAACTCTTATTATAACTGAGAGGGAGAACCAGGGTTTTAGAAATTCCTGCTGAGGAGCAGAGACAGAAAGTACAATAGAAGGACACTCAGAGCATAATGTTAGAGAAAAGGGAGCAATGTTGGGAATGAGCTTCAGAGACTCCATGAAATCCCTCTTGGTTCTTCTCCTAATTGCTGTACACTGGGTGCAATTCCATGAGGCCATGAAGAGAAGAATTTCCAGGAAACAAGCTGAACAATTTTTTAAGCTCCCACAGATACAAGTGATACTCAAATTTGACCCATCTGGATTAAGAAATATACTGAATACATGGAACAGAGACTAAAAGCCCAAATCATGTCTAAAGAGAAAGCATAAATTAGGACAGAATGAAATGTATTTATATTCACACCAACGCCCAGCTTTTCAAGTGAACTTATACAACTGCTGTCACGGTGAAGCCTGAATGGGAGGGAGCTGACAAGATGATAGCTTGGAACTTGAGCTGGATGTTCATAATTATTAGGACAACTTGTACTGTTACATTCACTTGAAGAGCTTCCAATATCTGCACCTCCCTCATGTCATTTTTAGTTGATAGTTGGCTCTCTATATGTAAAATATATTATTTTGTGTATCATAGTAAACAAAGTGAAAATAGCTTTAGTGTTTAAAGTAAAAGCCTATCAAATGTAGAATATGTTTGTTCATTATTCTTCTCAGAGAAGAATTAAGTATGAAAATACAGGTTTCCGAGGGCTGGAAATACAAGTAGCAGAGCTCTTGTTATCAAGTGCATGGACCAAGGTTCAAATCCCAACACTGCCAAACAAACGAATGAAAGCAAAACAAAAAGAACAAGGGAGACCTCTGGTCTTTCAGAATCTTCCTTTCTTGTTCACATATATGTGATTATATATGTATACATTGAAGATAATCATAATCCTGGGAAATAACCATGTGTTTTTGAAAAATAATAAAATGTAATGATATTGTAATTAAATTAGAATGGAGGAAAGGAGCAGACAAACTAGAAGATTAGTCACACAAGACTCAAGACATGATTTTATTAATAATTCTGTTGAAACAGCCATCTCAAGCCTTTACCTTTCACCTAAGGGATGCTTCTTCATTGCACTGGCAGAGATGAGCTTGTAATACTGCACAAGAGGCACAAAGTGTTTGTTATTTGTCTCTACAGAAAATGTTTGCTAAGCCCTGTTCTTGATTATCACACAAAAAATTAAAAATTAACTTTTTCACTTAGTTTATTGTTTGTTTTGCCTAGATCATGTCTCTGTGTTACATAAACATAAAGTATTATTATAAGAAAGTGGGGCTGGAAAAATGGCTGAGCAGTTTGGAGTACATGCTGCTATCACAGAGGACTTAGTTCAATTCCAAGCACCTAAGACTAGAGGCATAAAACTATATTTAGCTCTAACTACAGGAAGATCTAACACTTCTGCTTTCTTTTTTCTTTTTTTCTTTTTTATGTCTTTTTTTCCCTCTTTCCCATATTAAATACCTAACTGGGACCATGCCACATACCAGTATGTGAATGCTTCCATTTTACCCAGGCATGAGTATGTCTAGTTGTAGGGTGCCATAGACACTTAGCAGAGAATTCCTTGGCATCCAAAGTTTAAAACTTTTAAAATAAAAAGAACATGATTTAAATGATTGTGTTGTATATGGGGATATAACTTCCCCCTTTTTATTTTATGAAGTTATTGTTTTAAAGTTCCACATACCTGTATCATGAGGAATATAAGAAACCCCAGCAATATGGGTAATATCAAATTGTCCCAAAAACATCTCAAATGCTTGACTGCAATAGCTAGTTCCATTATCTGTTTTAATCTGATTTGGAACACCAAGCACAAAACCCTGGGTTCAGTCTTCAGCTCTGGGAAAAAAAAAAGAACACAATGTGTTTACTATATGAAGTCAAACTCATCAGTCTGACAATTCACACTCATGTTCACAAAGTTTAGAGTGTATTTTCAGCTTGGTTTTCATGTGGATCCTTATCATGAGCCGTATAGGAATTTTCTGGATATGTCCACCATTTTACATGGCTTAACCACAATGGCCATTCAGAGCCTGCCACACCTGGGTATACAGCTCATTTATATACAGTCACCAAAACTAGATAATATTGATGAAGCCAAGAAGTGCAAGCTAACAGGAGCCTGATATAGTGGTCTCCTGAGAGGCTCAGCCAGAGAATGACAAATACAAAGGCAAATGCTAGCAGCAAACCATTGAACTGAGAAAAGGGTCCCCGTTGGAGGAATTAAAGAAAGAATTGAAGGTGCTGAAGGGGCTTGTAACCTATAAGAACAACAATAGCAATCAACCAGAGCTCCCAGGGACTAAACCACTACCCAAAGAGTACACATGGACAGACCCATGGCTCCAGCTGCATATGTAGAAGAGGATGGCCAATTGGGCACCAATAGGAGGAGAAGCCCTTGGTCCTGCCAAGACTGGACCCCCCAATACAGGGGAATGTCAGGGGGTGGAAAGGGGAGGTGGTTGGGGAGGGGGAACACCCTCATAGAAGAAGGGGAGGAGGATGGAATAGGGGGCTTATGGCCAGGAAACTGTGAAAAAGGATAACATTTGAAACATAAATAAAAATTATCGAATTTATCTACAACTCTTTAGCACTGAGATTACAAAATCACACCCTCACAGCTGGATTTTTATATGGCTTCTGAAGATCAGACCAAAGGCATTGTGTTTGCACTGAAAGCACTTTACTAATTGAACTCTCTCTTTAGTCCCAGTTAAAGTTTTGAAATCAAACATGGTGATTTGGAAAGAATGATACTGGCCCTATAGCACCAGGAAACCGTCTGTCTGATTGCTGTCTTGTGGGAATGAAGGCATTCGACCACACTAAATCTCCCTCAGAGCAAACTCATGGGTCCTGATAGTCCCAGCAACTCAGCTAAGCCTGCCACATAACAGCTCAGTCCGAGGATCAAGCACAGCATTATGTGAGTAAAGCAGATGAAATTTCACTACTGTTTTATTGGCAGATCAGGAAGATTCAAGGCTCTGCAGGGGAGGTTTCGTTGTACAAAAGCATAATGTTAAATCTGAGCTGAGATTGTCGTTTCTCTTGAGAAAAAATAAAAAACCTTCTCTTGACAAACACTGCAGATTATTCTCCTTGTTCTCCATAAAACGTTTGTCAAAGTGTACCAAAGTTGCGCTTGGACAAGACATATAAATCGAATAGCTCCACTTAATTGCAGTTAATATTTTCATACAAAGAATTTGAAAATTAATGAGAGGGTTTTCAATGTTTTTCCCATATCCCCCACTCAAATGATAAGAATGTGACATCCTAAATGTGGTGACAACTTTGATTTGTTCTTTTTACCATTGTCTTTGCTGGTTTTTTGTCACCTTGACACAAGCTAGAGTCATCTGAGAGGAAGGAAACTCAATTGAGAATCCCTCCATAGACCAGACTATAGGAAAGCCTGTATGGCATTTTCTTAATTAGTGTTTTCTGGAAGAGAGATCAACACTGTTTTCCACAGTGGATAATGACACCCTGTGACTGGTGGTCAGGAGTGCTATAAAAGGAAAACCGAGAGAATCATAAGGAGGAAGCCAATAATCAGCACCCCTCCATGTCCTTTGCATCAGCTTTTGCCTCTAGGTTCCTGCTCTGACTTCCTTAAATGAGGGACTACAAGCTATAAAGTGAAATAAACTTTTTCCTTCCCAAATTAATTTCAGCCATAGTATTTTATCCCAGCAGTAGAAATACCAACTAAGAAACAATTATCCATATATTAAAGTATTCTCTTGTGTACTCTAAGTGTACATAATTCATATTTTTGCCAATTATACCCTAATAAAGCAGGTAAACACAATTTATGAGTTGAGTGAGTTAAGTATTGATTGGCTAATGTTCTGTACAAATCCTACATCTGCAACAAATAACAGATATAAAGAACCTTATGGAAAGGATCAATGTATAATACAGCATGTCCAGCTCCATTGAGATAGAGGAAGAACCATTCACATGCACACACACTCCCTGAGATACAGAATGTGCACTGTTTTAAGTTCTGACTTCAGATTAATTCAAGCATCGCTTAGCACTTTCCATAAATGCCAGGTAATTTGAAGTAGTGTGTGATGGTAATGCTATAGACTGACATATATTTTTCTTGAAGGACCTATTTTCAAGTACTAAATTATCACAGTTTTCTGTAAAATCATTTTCAAGTATTTTAGCTTAAAATCATTTTTTTAAAAAGTAATACTATACCCAAAATTTCTAGATGAAAAACTTCAATAATAGTCTACTTTTCAAGGAACATAGCAATTAAGAGTAAAGGAGTTATATTTTATTGAAGTAGCAATTAATTTTTATTGCTTATTAATGACATTATCCATGGGTATTCAACTATTCAGGTTTGTCTCTGTCTAGAGAAAAGAAATCACAGAATTTCTGGCAAAGATCAACATTGTATCTCTCTCTCTCTCTCTCTCTCTCTCTCTCTCTCTCTCTCTCTCTCTCTCTCTGGGTGGGTGTGTGTGTGTGTGTGTGGGGGGGGGTGTGTGTGTGTCTTTGTGTCTGTGTGTCTGGGTGTCTGGGTGTATGTGACTTCTTAACTTTTTGTTTATAGTTGTGACATGATATATACAGATATATACATATATATATAAAATTTTGTTCTGTAAAATGTTTATATGAATATGTCTTCCTAACATTGTAATGCCTCTCCTACATATTTTAAAATAGCTTACTCATTTTTAATAACAGAAGTGTAGCCAAGTATGTACAAAAATGAGAAAACACATTCAGATACAAAAGAAAATGCAGGAAGACAATTTAAGGAAAAACTTTGAAAAGCAAAATCTAAGACAACAGTAGTGAAACCAGAAAGGAAAGGAGTAAGATATCCATAGCTTGGGTATTGAGGCTTAGGTTAGCATGGATCTGAAATACTAGCTGCAGTGGGTGGTTTCTCACAATTTATCTGAGTTATAACTAGCTGACAGCATAGTGTTTACTTCAACTAATGTCCTACACATTCACCAAGAAAAAATGGGAAAGAAAACTTGAAAGGCTTACAAAGTGTACTATACAGAATCAAGGCTAAAATACCTATCAAATGAAATATGAATATTTTCCATAGCTTTTAGGCATCTTAGTGTAAATTTAGTGTTCTACTTACCTGAACAGATAGCACCTGGAAGTACATGTCTTAATTTCATCTCTGATTTTTTTCAGAGAGTGTGCACTGCATTACAGAAAGAATGTTTTTTGTTCCTCATTGATCTGTCCATTTGTTGAGTGACTTTGTTCCTTTAGAAGAGTTGGTATGTTTTTAGATGAAACATGAAAACCTAAGAATTTGAGTCCTTAAACTTTATACAAGTCTAAAGTTCAATATAAATATTTAATAAAATTGTTCAAATAAAACATTTGTTCTATAAATGCCCACTGTGTACTTTGTTCATATGAATATAATTTTTAGGAAGGCAATTTAGTTTTTAATAACCAATGGCTTTCAACTATTACAGCTGACAAATATTTATAAAATTATGGATTTTAGCTGTGCTATGATTATACTTGGGAAACCAATATTTGTGTTATAATCTTTGCATATAAGTAAATATTGTATAAGTACACTTTTAGGAGCTAAGTTAAGACTTCTACAAATAGGTACATTGTTTTCTGAAGACAAATAAAATGGAATAACTTTTGCCTCTTCAATGTTGAAGTGGAAAAGACCATGGAGGAACAGTTCAGTCAGCTTGGCCATTTTTACCAAATATTATAATCTTGCTGGCTTATAGTTAAAAGAAGTGAATTCTCACAACTCTGAAGGCTTAGCATTCTAGATTAAAATCCAGAAAGACACAGTGACCTGCGAGTGACAGCTTCTTGCTTCATAGTTGACCATCGTTTTCTGTATATTCACATCTTTGATTGGCAAGACAAATACCTGAGAATTGTTCCATCAGACTACTTCCCTTACAACCTGAATCAGCTCTCACAAATATTAGCTGGCTATTACATTGCTGCCTTGAGGATCCTGATGTCAACATATGAGCAGGGAGTGAGTCAGTCCCAGCAAGAAGAAAACCAAAGAAAGAAGCTAATCGCAGTGTTAGTGCTTTGAAAGCATCATCTGGCATATACTTTCCTAATATACACCATTCAGGCCTTCACTATTCCATTAAAGTTTAACATGCAAGTGTTATTTAAATCATATAAAAACAACTTCTGCTTCAAATAACAACAACAGAAAAAAGATCTAAAGCTCAGAAAGCTTTTTCCATATAGAGCTGGGTTCAGTTTTATGTAGAATACTACTAGAGAGGGCAAGTTCTGAGCCAGGCAGAATATTTTGACAAGAGACATGAAGAACACCTGTGGGCATGATAAAACTGTTGATTCAAAATCTGACACATCAAAACTTTATGCAAAGATGTTCATTAAACCAGATTGGGGAGAACCATTTCCTACATGTCTAATTCCTAAGTTCTTAAATGATAACAGAATAGGAGAAAGAGATATAGCAACTTTCCATGATGCTAAAAAAGAAACAACAACAACAACAACAAAAAAAAACCCAAACTCTTTTTATGCACCTCTCTATAATAAGTGAAACTGTGTTCTGCTCACATGCTCTCTAAAACATTATGAACGATAATAAAAGTTCTATCACGAGGTGTATTAGTTACTTTTCTGGTGTTGTGGCAAAACAGTATAATCAAGGCAGTGTATAGAATGAAGAGCCTGTGTGACCTTAAGGTTTCAGAAGAATGAGAGTTCATCATGTCTAGAAAGGGCAGCAAAGGGCAGGAATGGAGACTGGAACAGGAAGCTGAGTCCTTACACTGCTTGTCCCCAGTGACTAACTTCCTCCAGCAAATCTGTCCACACCCACGCCTCTACAAACAACGCTATCAGTCAGGGACCATGAGTCCAAATGCTTGAGACTATGTGGGACAGGTATTGTTGAAATTACTACATTTGGTGAAACTGGAACACAGGAACTTATGGGAATGAATAATTTAAAAATCTATAATATTGCTCACTTACAAAACAAAGAGAATGTTATTGGGCAAGATTAGATGAGCTAACATAGAAAACCACATTGAACAAGTATACTTAGTCAGTTCCTCATATCATTGGTTATAAAACTACATTGATGTAGGTATCCAGGAAGAAAAATCACTCCAGGTAGGAAAGTGTAGAAAATGAAGCTAAAATTGTTGATTTGGTGCAAGGAGTAATGCTTTTTCTCTGTGTACTAGGATATAATCATTTCACTAGAAAATTTAAAGAAAAAAAGAAAAACACAAATGTGATTCACAAAATTGATATCCATGCAGGACTTGTATTCCAGAGAGAGAGAGAGAGAGAGAGAGAGAGAGAGAGAGAGAGATTACGATACAATTCCTATTAAACAGCACACTACTGCTTAATATTACTGCTTGAAACCTTGCTGGTGTCAAATTACTTTTGACAAAATAGTATCAGAAATTTTCAGTTTTGAGAAAACCACAGCCTGTGTTACAAATGGATATTCTGCAGATTGACTAGAATGCTTACAACTGAGGTAAATCCGAAAGGTTAATGATACAGTGTGAAGGGCATGTTTGACAAGCATCGTTAACTTATATATCAACTTGACTGGGTTAAGTCTTATCAAGATGGCTGAGTATGTCTGTTACAGTGTCTTCAGAAGATATTAACATTTGAATGAAAAAATATATATGTAGCTGGACATGGTGACTCATTTTGCTTATCCCAGCTACACAGGGCTCTGAAGCAAGAGGAGTACAGGTTCAAAGCCTACAGTGAGACTGGGCATCTTAGCCACCTCATGCTTCAGAACAACAAATAATAATATTAGTTAAAAAAAAAGGTTCAGTAGCACAGTGATCAAAAATTAGAGAAAGATAATTCATTCCCTTTCACAGCACAAGAGTATGCATGTTGTGCCCATTACTAGATTCGAAATCCTTCAGCCTTCAGAGTCTAGGACTTTCAGCAGCAATACCCCCGGCCCTAAATTCATAGCCCTTCAGCTTCAGTAATAGAACTTTACAATCAGCATGTCTGGTTCTTGGGCCTACAGATCCAAGTTGAATTCTATTTGCCTCTCTTTTACTCCAGTGTATAGTCAATATATTATGACTTCTTGTCCTAATTACCTTACCCAGTTTTCACAATAAACAGACTCTTATGTATCTGTATATACCACTGATTTTGTTTCCTTGCAGGTCTCTAACGGACACTCTGGCTATATTTCAGAATTTAAGGTTCCGAAGTGCCAAAGGAATATCATGGTCTTTAAATCTGGAAAGTAAGCTTTCTGAAATAGAAGTAGATATGGAGAGGAAGGAGAATGCTTAAGGTACATACAGCATGTATGGTTTTCTTTCTCTGTACTTGAACCACATTCTCCATAATTCTAGTTGTCTAAATCTGGTTTCAGTTAACTCTACCAATATGTTATCAAGGCAGTAGTGTTAAGAAATAGAACCTTTGGCACAGACACCTTTCTTGGGACACTGGGTCAGTAGTGTAGGAGTAGTGGGAGGATGTGTAGTTACAAAGTGAGGGGATTCCTTCTCTCTGTTCTACACATAAACACATATTATTTTATTCTGCTTTTCCTCCTACAAGGGCAGCAAATGACTCTCATCAGAAGCTGAGAAGATGCAGCCATCTAATTATGAACTATGAGCAAAGTTTACATTACTAAACAGACAAAGGTTTCATTGTCTTCATTTCTAAAATTTGCTCTCTCTTCTAACTTTTCTGAAACCGGGAGTAATTTTATTCCCTGCTTATGAATATTTGTTATGCCTACTACTTCATGAGTGGCATCTCTCTTTCAACCTTATGTTCAACTCACATGCAAGAACTAAATCATATTTAATCTTTATCTATCCTAGGACCTTTTATTTTTTTTAATGTTATCACTCTCTTTCTTATTTCTGTGGTGAGTCAAAATTACTTGTAGAAACAATTTATGCTTCATACTTTATTCCAAAAGAGCTACCATTGTTTCTTTAGGTGCTTAATGTATTTTACTCATTAAATTACTTAATGCGCATTTCTGACACGTGAATTGATAAATTATAAACATAGGTTAAGGGGACCCTGAAGATGGTCTTCAGGTAGTCTAATGCCAGGCAGTTCATTGCCAGCATATTTTAAACAGTACAATTTGGAAAGTTTCCTCATGTATAACAATTCTCAGTGCACAAAGAAGTGTAATTACATAAAAACTCAACTCAGGGTGCCTGATGTTTCTTTCAAGAAGATAGATTCTAGAGATAGGCTACCTGAACTAGCTTAAGGGCAAGAGAAGCTATCAGGCCTGGTCTAGGTTGTACAGATAGAGGTGGTGTAGAGGTCATTTGTATTGGTTCTGGTTGTGGAAACTTGGGGAAACCTCTGGCTATACAAATGATGTGGGGGTCGTTTAGACTGTTAAGTATCTCCAGTCTTGTTTGTAGGAGCTTGATTTAGCCTGTCTGAACAGATAACACCTATCAACTGGCTATTAGTCACTTCCAATCCCCAGCTCTCGGGATAGAAGAGCAGGCTTTTCATCTTTCCTATTGGAAAGACAATCCTGCATGCTTAACATTACTGGGTTCTCCAGAGATCTGAACCTTCATGCTGTGTTCCCAACAACAGATAAGAAAAAGAAGAGACACTATTTGGGGGTGAATAAAAAGCTAGACAGAAGAACTGGCTTTCGACCTCTGACTCTCTCAGCATCCATTTTCACACAATTCTTTCCTTTGTATGTACATCCACCATGCATCTGGCGATGGATAATACTCAAAACACTAACCAGGTCATATCATTCTTTTTTACAAAACCTTGATCCGGTAATGTGTCATTATATCAATTTAAACCCAAACTTCTAAGCACATCAAAAGATAAACCGTTATTAGCTTATATATTATTTTCCAGCTTTCTTGTATTTTTTCACAAAACTATTATATACTTTGCTTTTGAGCAATCTTTTTCCTATCATGATAATGAGGCAAACCCCATTGGTCCAAATCCTTTTTAAATCCCATTTTGACACCTTGAGCTAATTAATCAACACAGCATTAAATATTCTCACTGTCCTAGTTATCTTTTCTGTTGCTGTGATAAAATACTCTGGAAAAAAAAGCAACTTAAAGGATAAAAGGAATTATTTTGCTTTACCAGTTAAGGGTGCTGTCTATCATATGAAGGAAATCCTGAAAGATGATCCAGGCATCCAGTTATACTCCATTTCCACATTGGACACAATTCTACGTGTTTGTTGAATTAAAAATAATTTTAACTTCTTCAGTTCTTTATAAATTTTAGATATTAGTCCTCTGTCAGATATGATGTTGGTGAAGATCCTTTCCCAATCTTTAGGCTGTTGTTTTGTCTTATTGACAGTGACCTTTGCCTTACAGAAGCCTTGCAATTTCATAAGTCCCATTTATCAACTGTCTATCATACAGCCTGAGTGATTGGTGTTCTTGGCAGGAAGTTGTATCCTGTACTATATGCATTCAAAGGTATTTTTCCCACCTTCTCTTCTATGAGATTTAGTGTACACAGTTTTATGTTGGCATTCTTGATCCACTTGGACTTGAGTTTTGTGCAGGGTGATAAATATGAATCTATTTGGATTATTCTACATGTAGCTATCCAGTTATACCAGCACCATTTGTTGAAGATGATGAGTACATACTTGTACAACCACTTTGGAAATCAATTTGGCAGTTTCTCAGAAAACTGGGAATAGTTCTACCTCAAGACCCAGATATACTACTGGACATGTACTCCAAAGAAATTCTACTATCTCACAAAGACACTTGCTCAATTTTGTTCATAGCAGCTTTATTCTGGAAACAACCCAGATGTCCCTCAACTGAAGAAGAGATACAGAAAATGTAGTACATCTACACAATGGAATACTCCTTAGCTATTAAATAAAAGACATCATGAATTTTGTAGGCCAATGGATGGAACTAGAGAATATAATCCTGAGTGAGGTAACCCAGTGCCCAAAAGATGTTCATCATATGTACTCACCTACAAGTGGATATTAGCTATATATTAGCTATAAAACACAGGATGCCCATGCTACCCTCCACAGACCCAAACAAGCTAAACAAGAAAGAAGACTCAAGAAAGGATGCTTGAATATCACTCAGAAGAGGGACTAAGATAATGATAAGAAGCAAATGGAGGGAGGGAGCAGGCAGTGGGAGTGCAGATAAGGAGGGGAATATCAGAGTCAGGATCAGGTATGAATAGGGACAGGATAGATGGCCAGATGTCTATGATAATGAATGGAATTCTGCAACTGGTGCAGGAGGAGAGGTGGAGGTATTCACAGGACAAGACAAGGACCTGGGATAAGGGAAGCACCCAAGAATCAATTGGGGGTGTCCTTAGCTGTTACTCACTGCATTGCGTATATAGAACCTGAAGAGGCCACCTCCTGGAGCCAGGCAGGAACCCCAGTGGAGGAATAGGGAAACCAGCCCACCCACAAAACTTCCTACCCAAAATGTATCCTGTCTACAAGAAATGCAGGGATGGGGGATGGAGCAGAGACTTAGAGAGTGGCCAACCATTAACTGGCCCAAAATGAACCCATCCCATGGGCAAGCACCAATCCCTGACACTATTAATGATACTCTGTAACCCTTGCAGACCAGAATCCAGCATGGCTGTCCTCTGAGAGTCTCCACCTAGTAGCTGACTCAGATGGATGCAGACATTCACAGCCAAAGAGTAGATGGAGCTTGGGGGGTCTTATGGAAGAATAGGAGGAAGGATTGAGGGACCTGAAGGGGGTAGGTACTTCACAGGAAGACCAACATAGTTAACTCACCTGGACCATTGGGGTTCTCAGAGTCTCAACCACCAACCAAAAAACATACACAGGTATAGGCCTCCCTGTACATATGTAGCTGATGTGCAGCTAGGTCTTCATGTGGATCCTGAACAATTGGAATGGGGCTATCCCCAAAAGCTGTTGTCTGTCTGTGTGATGCGTTCTTCTAGCTGGGCTGCCTTGTCAGGTCTCAGTGGGAGAAGATTCACCTAGTCTCAAAGAGACTTGATGTGACAAGGTGGGGGTATAACCAAGAGGATGCCACCCACTCCAGGGAGAAGAAGAGGGAGAATGGACGGAAGGATTGTGGAAGGGAGTGACTGGGGATGGGGCAGTAAGCAGGATGTAAAGTGAATATATAAAATAAATAGTTTTAAAACTTGACATATTAAAAAATGTCCTAAAGTGAAATTTCCCAAGGAAGAAAAACTGAGGGAAGAAGCCCAGTTTCAGACAAGGTGTTGGGCATTCAAGTGAATTACTATTCTTTTCATTAATTTTAGAAATTGTCAGCAATGTTTAATATGAGACAGGAAAAAAAGTGAATTTTTAGTGGCAGAGGAACTTGTTACATTTCCTGACTGACACTAAACTACTTATTCCTTGTACCCAACCCTTCTCAAGGGCAATAAAGAAACATTCCCAAAACCAGTTGAAAGCGGTTTTATTTTCCCTTTGGAATAAATTGGTTTAAATCAGTATAAATTTTCAACATTTAATAAGCTGCAGACAAGCTTCCCCCTTGAGTTTCACCAGTACCACCATGTATGCAGGTTGGTCATGATGGCATTTTGTAATAACAGATACAACAGCAATTGAAGTCTAAGTGTTTGGGCATATGCCCACAGAGGTGACAGAAGAGGAAGAGGATGGTATGACATATCCTGATTGTCCACTCACACATAACCATCAGTGCTTGCTTGCTTTCAGCCTCTGGTAGACTATGACCAAGCAATCAGCATGGCCTAGAAAACCTTTATGAGAAATGAAAAGATATGAATGCCAGGTGTTTAAGTAAAAGCTTGAAGGTAGGCCCACAGATAGGTTCCAAACTGAGTGAAACCAAGGCAGCAATTGATAACACTACCCAAGACTAGTTACTCAGTCAATAAAGACTCTCCGAGAACACATCACTGCTATCTTCCAGACATTGAAGAGGATTTGCTAAGTGTGTACTAGAAGGGTATTAGCCTATGTGCTGTTTGCTCTCACTACAATGAAGCTCAGTCGGTCTAACATTGCTGTTGGGACATCAGAGTGGCAGTTAACAGAAAGTGGCAGGTTTTATAGTTCACTTTAATTTAAAAATATTTAGTATCAACTAAAATATATGTAGGGAATGAAATAAAGAATGAAATTTATTTTCTGTTTGGTTGGAGATTACATCTGCAAGAACATAATTTTATCATAACACATTAAACACAATTACAGCTAATTTAATGGTTTAATCAAGTAAAACAGAAAAATGGATTTTTTATTGAAATTATTAAGGCTTACAACAATGACCACTGAAAGAGAAACAAAGGCTGTATCTTTAGAAACATGAGAGAGAAAAAAAAACAGAAGTAGGCATTTTGAATGTTTCTTTTCAAGACTCCTGGAATTATACCAATCATCCCTGAATTATATTTAGTATGATAATGATATCCATCAAATAAAAAAGTAATTTTAAAAATAAAACTCTCAAATCTTTGGTTAACTTAGAGAGTCACAAAATGTAGTCCCCCAGTATAACCCATTCTTATGTGAGTATAGGCCACATGGTTAACAGGATTATTATGAATGACAGGTGAAATATATCACTCTTATTCTTACAATTTTTCCCTAATGCCTGCCCTCTTGCAGGTCCTCTTGGTTCACAACAGATACCTCCTCAGTCTTACCTTATTTAATATTTTGCATACTGTGTTTAAATAAAATTCTTCATAATCTGTAAAATTCAGCTTTCATTTGTTGCGTTGTTTTATAGAGAACTAGAATATCCAGGTACAGACAGACACTTTCACAAAATCACCAAACATGGTCCACACAAAAGGCAGCCTTCAAAAGGAAATCCTTGTACATCCAGGATTTGATTTTTAAATTGTAGCAGATACTTTATTACCATGTACAGGACTGTGGCATAGTTCAGTGGTAGAGTGCTGTCAGTCGTGGGCGCTACAAATATATCAGTATCCCAGAATTTCTCCTGTTTTGCCATATGGTTGTCTTCAGTAAGAAATTCTCAGGACTGGAAGAGCTTGAAGGGGCTCGAGACCCCATATGAACAACAATGCCAAGCAACCAGAGCTTCCAGGGACTAAGCCACTACCCAAAGACTATACATGGACTGACCCTGGACTCTGACCTCATAGGTAGCAATGAATATCCTAGTAAGAGCACCAGTGGAAGGGGAAGCCCTGGGTCCTGCTAAGACTGAACCCCCAGTGAATGTGATTGTTGGGGGGAGGGCGGTAATGGGGGGAGGGTGGGGAGGCGAACACCAATAGAGAAGGGGAGGAGGGTGTTGGCCTAGAAACCAGGAAAGGGAATAACAATCGAAATGTAAATAAGAAAGACTCAAGTTAATAAAGATAAAAAAAAAGAAAGTAATGTTTCAGCAAGCCCGAAAGAAGATAGACATACAAAGATAATTTCACCTCTAACAACAAAAATAACAGGAAGCAACAATCACTTTTCCTTGATATATCTTAACATCAATGGATTCAATTCCCCAATAAAAAGATATAAACTAACACACTGGATACATAAACAGGATCCAGCATTTTGCTGCATACAGGAAAAGCACGTCAGTGACAAAGACAGACACTATCCCATAGTAAAAGGCTGGGAAAATTTTTTCCAGCAAATGGTCCCAAGACACAAGCTGCAGTAGCCGTTCTAATATCAAATAAAATCGACTTTCAACTACAATTTAGCAACAAAGGTAAGGAAGAACATTCTCCTCAAAGGGAAAATCTACCAATATGAACTCTCAATCCTAAATATCTATGCTCCAAATGCAAGGGCACCAACATTCATAAAAGAAACTTTACTAAAGCTCAAAACACACATTGCACCTCACACAATAATAGTGGTAGATTTCAGCACCCCACTCCCATCAATGGACAGATCATGGAAACAGAAACTAAACAGAGACACAGTGAAACTAAAAGAAGTTATGAATCAAATGGAATTAACAGATATCTACAGAACATTTCATCCTAAAACAAAAGAATATACCTTCTTCTCAGCACCTCAATCTACCTTCTCCAAAATTAACGCCATATACCAGGTGGATGTGAGATCACCAGCACATATACAGCAGAGGACTGCCATGTCTGGGTTCAGTCAGAGTAGATGCACCTAACCCTCGAGAGACTGGAGGTTGCAGGGAGTGGAGAGGTCTGGTGGGGTGGGGGGTGAGGAAGTAGAGACACCCTAGTGGAGCAGGGGGTCAGGGATGGCAGGTGATGGGAAGGTTGTAGGGGAGCTGAGGAGCTATGGGATGTGGAACAGTCAGAGGCTGGTCTGGAGGGGGATAAAGTCTGAACTGTACAAACAAATTTTAAAAAATATATAAAAATCACATTGAATGTAGGGAACAAAAGTAGAATATGAAAAGCTGCAAAAGAAAAAAGAAAAACAGATTTAACAAAGTCTTTCATGTTCATTGTTTGCTTTTTCTTATGATCTCAGAGAAAGAATAACACTATTTTAGAGAGATTTGTGTGTAAAATCTTGGAGTTTATTTTGTTTTTTGGGGGTTGTTTGTTTCCTTGTTTGTTTTGTTTGTTTGATTGCTTAAATCACTGAGTGGCTGACCACATCAAGACAATGCATCAGGATTCTGTGTGACTCCATCTCTTCAAACTAACTGCCATGTTAATAGGCACAAGAGGTCAGGTGGGAGACAATTACTTCACCTCAAATCTCTATAATCTCAACATATTTCAAGTCATCTATTCCGCTTTACAAACGTTGTGTTGCGAGAGCAGGCACGCTGCCTTAACCTGGGGTGGGGCTTTTATGCGGTTTCTCGGGCTTGTATTCTGTTGCTTTGTGTTATAATTCAAAAAAAAACTTTTCAGGAATTTTACATAATCTTTCTAAGCAAAAATCTAACATCATTAGAGTATTTTCCTTTTTTCCCTACTAAAAGATTAATCCTGCATAGTGATTATTAATACACGAGGAAATTCCCCTCCCCACAACCTCTTCACTAAAGTTTTTGTGAGAAAATATATTCTAATTTAGACTTTCCTATACACGGACAATATTTCCAAACATTCTTTCTAAATATACGTTCTACTAAAACTAAGTTTGCTAATAAATTAACATTTTCTATGGTTTAATTTTGATACTGTAAAGATTTCATTTGTGTGTATTTGAAATTTTCAAGCCTGACATGCTATTTTAAAGTTTTATTAATCATTCTAAATTAAATGCCTTGTGGACAAGTTCAATTTATAATATAGGCCATTCTTTCTTAGAAAAACTTTCTTCATCATAAATTTGTGTCCCTTGCTCATTCAATTTTTTAAAAAGTAATTTTGTGTCTTTTGTTACTTAATGAGTTTTTTAAGGTACATAAGTATCTTAACATTTTATAAATAAAATTAAATTCAAAATACCGCTTAATTGGAATCTCATTAAATAGTTCCCCTGCTAGAGAGATGAAAGAATGATTTTAAAAACCTCCAATCATTGTTTTTGATGAGTGCCATTAAAAGAAACAGATTGAAACTGTTTTAAGATATGGAACCTTCCTTAAGTTAAAATGAGTAAACAAAAAAAGCACTCAGGAACAAAAAGATAACATCTACAGCTTTGCCTGAATCTTAAAATTATGCTTAGGGAGATGATTGCATAGTGACTGATAATGAGTTTTTATGTAATTTAAGTATATCTGTGATTATTTAAATGCACATCTTATGCTAAGACCACTACCAAAGAAAACAAAACATTTATAAGGTGGAAATGATATATATCATATATGACATATGTGTGTGAATCTTCTTTTGCATTAAAGCTATACATAGGTTTGTCGTTATTAACAGCCTAATCTTATTAACCTCACAGTTTAATTGTATTATTAGAGATATTCCTGCAATATATTAGTGGCAAATATTTTTGTTAGCAAACAAAAATGACCATTTTATCTCTCTTTCAGCTCATGTAAAAAGCTGAAAGAGAAAATCATATGTGGCAGAATAGTTTGTTTACTCATCTTTGTTCACATATTCAACTGTGAACCCTGGCTTTTGCTTATACTCCCATTGGACAGAGCCATGTGGACTCAGAACACATCCAAAAGTAGAATTCCATTGAAATACTGGGAATTCCCTACATCACTGAGAATCCACGCATAGATGAGAACTTTCAAACAAGCTATACCATCTTGCTTTCACAGGAAATTAGTTTTTGGCACAAGACACAAAAACAAAATGATTGAAATAACATGGCTACATAAAACATCCACTAATATATTGCAGGAAATACACTAAATGTTGAAGTGCAGGAAATCCCCATGATACTTCTTTTCAGTTGTGTACATGTATAAGGACGCAACTATAAGGCTTGGAGGATTAGTTTGGATTTGAACACGATACTTCACTGTGATAGGTGTTCATTCACCCAATAAATGATTACTCATCTCCTGCTCTATCCCAGCAGTTAGAATAGGTATTGTTACAGGAAAGAAAAAACAATAACCTTTCCCAGTCCAAAGGCATATAGGGAGCAGAACGCTTGAATGCAGTCAGTTCTTTTCAACAGTTCACAATAAACTTCACAAGCTCAGCAGCTATGCAAGCTCTGCGTGGAGAAAACATATATTACTTTCCTGAAATTTGTATTCCATCTTCAGGCAAGATAGAAAAACAGTAAAATTATGGGGATATGAGAAGAAAAAAAGAGCCTACATCCTGCTGAATCTTCTACTGTCAAGGTTGCCTACAAAGATGCAATGTTTACGATTTAAAATAGCAATGAAAACATCAAATAATTCTAAGGTCGAATTGAATATGCTCTAAAGTGTGAACATTCTCCTTCCCCAAGCAATTTCTGGGAATCTCAACAAGATAACTAACTTTTGTTCGGAGTGCAGATATTCGATCTTCTTATATCACAGAGATCAAGAAGTCTGCCTTATCAATTATAATTCTGTCATCCTATGATCTCACGTGAACTTTTCACCAGCTCTTTGAGGGCAATTCACCAAAATCCTATAGAGAGATAAATGTAAAGACAGAGAAATGAGATTCTGTCTGAGAGTTACATCTCTCTTTTTTTTATTGTTTTTTTTTTCAATTTACATTTCAAATGTCATTCCCTTTCCCGGTTTCCCAGACATAAGTCCCCTATCTCCTCCCCTTTCCCTTCTTCTATAAAGGTGTTCCCCTCCCCATCTATCCCCCTTCCCACCCCCCGACATTCCCCTACACTGGGGCATCCAGTCTTAGCAGGACCAAGGGCTTCTCCATCCACTGGTATCCAACAAGATCATCCTCTGCTGGAGCCATGGGTCAGTCCATGTATAGTCTTTGAGTAGTAGTTTAATCCCTGGGAGCTCTGGTTAGTTGACATTGTTGTTCTTATGGGGTTGCAAGCTCCTTCAGGTTTTTCAATCCTTTTTCTAATTCCTCCAACGGTGGTCCTGTTCTCAGTTCAATGGTTTGCTGCTAGCATTAGCCTCTGTATTTGACAGCTCTGACAGAGCATTCAGGACAGCTATATCCGACTCCTGTCAGCAGCATGCATTTCTTGACTTCATCAGTATTATCCAGTTTTGGCATATATATATATATATATATATATATATATATATATATATGTGTGTGTGTATATATATATATATATATATGTATGTATACACACACACACACACACACACACACACACACACACACACACATGCTATATTCCCAGGTAGGGCAGGCTCTGCTCCAAACTTTGTCTCCCCTCCTATGAGTATTTTTGTTCCCCCTTTTAAGGAGTGAAGCATCCACACTTTGGTCATCCTTCTTGAGCGTCATGTGGTTTGTGGATTCTATCTTGGGTAATTCAAGCTTTTGGACTAATATCCACTTATCAGTGAGTGCATACCATACATGTCTTTTTGTGATTAGGTTACCTGACTCAGGATGATATTTTCTAGTTCCATCCATTTGTCTATGAATTTCACAAAGTCATTATTTTTGATAGCTGAGTAGTACTCCATTGTGTAGATATACTACATTTTCTGTATCCATTCCTCTGTTGAAGGGCATCTGGGTTCTTTCTAACTTCTGGCTATTATAAATAGGGCTGCTATGAATATAGTGAAACATATGTCTTTGTTGTACGTTGGAACATATTTTGGGTATATGCCCAGGAGAGGTATAGCTGTGTCCTCAGGTAGTGCAATGTCCAATTTTCTGAGGAACCTCCAGACTGATTGCTAGAGTAGCTGTACAAGTTTGTAACCCTGCCAACAATGGAGGAGTGTTCCTCTTTCTCCACATCCTTACCAGCATCTGCTGTCACCTGAGTTTTTGATCTTAGCCATTCTGACTGGTGTGAGGTGGAATCTCAGGGTTGTTTTGATTTGCATTTCCCTGATGACTAAGGATGTTGAACATTTCTTTAGGTACTTCTCAGATATTCGATATTCCTCAGCTGAGAATTCTTTGTTTAGCTCTGAACCCCATTTTTAATAGGGTTATTTGTCTCCCTGCAGTCTAACTTCTTGAGTTCTTTGTATATTTTGGATATAAGCCCTCTATCAGATGTAGAATTGGTAAAGATTTTTGCCCAATCTGTTGGTTGCCATTTTGTCCTAACCACAGTGTCCTTTGCCTTACAGAAGTTTAGCAGTTTTATGAGGTCCCATTTGTTGATTCTTGATCTTAGAGCATAAGCCATTGGTGTTTTGTTCAGGAAATTTTCCAATTTAATACATATACTTTAATCTAAACTTTAAATATAAAGTTTAAATATAAAAGAATATTGAAGGGACGGAGAAGTGAGAAATGGCTCAGTGGTTAAGAGCACTGGCTGCTCTTCCAGAAGTCCTGAGTTCAATTCCTAGCAACCACATAGTGAATCACAACCATGCCCAAGAAAATAGAGGGAACAAAGGTATATTTCATTGCTGGTTCCAGATTGGCCTTGGGCTGGTGTGCGAGTATGACCACTCAGGAGTACAAAAGAGTTTGTTTAATTCTCAGCAGCAATTATCATGGCAGGAAGCATGACAACCTCCAAGCAAGCATAGCACGGGAAGAGATAAGAGTTCTACATCTTGTTCTGCAGAGAAACAGAAGACTGTTTTCCATGCAACTAGGAAGAAGGTTTCTCAAAGCACACCCCAAGAGTGACACACTTCCACCAACAAGACCTTGCCTCCACTCTCTGAGCCAAGCATATTCAAATCACCATACTAACTACATATCTAATAGAAGGTTCATAGCCAAAATATATAAGGAAGTTTTAAAAAACTTGGACATCAAAAAATAAAAACAAAAAACCACAAAAATCAATTTAAAAATTGGGTAGAGATCTAACAGAGAATTCTCAAAAGAGGAAAGATGACTGAGAAATACTGAAAGAAATGTTCAACATCTTTGGCTATCAGGGAAATGCAAATCAAAACTGTCACAATTCCATCTTACCCCTGTCAGAATGACTAACATCAATCAAAAGAGTGACAAGTTCATACGATGAGGAAGTGGAGTAATGAGAACACTCCTCCATTGCTGGTGGGAATGCAAACTTATACAGTCACTATGGAAATCAGTGTGGCAGTTCCTCAGAAAAGGAGAATCAGTCTACTTCAAGACCCAGCTATACCAATCCTGTCCATATACCCAAAGATGCTCTATCCTACCACAAGGATACTGGATCAATCATGTTTGTTGCAACGTTATTCATAACAGTGGGGAATTGAAAATGACCTAGCTGTTATTCTTCAACAGATGAGCAGATATAAAAAATGTGGCATGTTCACACAAGAGAGTATTTCTCAGATGCTAAAAAATGAAATCATAATATTCACAGGTAAATGAATAGAACTAGAAAACATCACAAAATACGGTTATCAGTTGGAGTCATTCTTATAAAAAGAATAATGGAAATCTTATATGCATTTATATAGGGTTGCTTATTATTGATGAGACAAATGAAATAGTATTACAATTTTCTCTATTTCACATGACCAGATAATACTATCAGAGATGAAAAAAATTTTCAGGATAATGATGTATATTAATTGTTAATAGAAATCTTTAATCATATTATTTTTAAATATAAATAATGGTAGATTATTTTAATATATTTATGTTATAATGAAGTAAGTAAAATAGGAAGTAGAAATCTAAACAATATTGAACATCCATCTGACTTCAGTCATAATCACTATAAAGGCGAATAGAAAGGATGATGGACAGTAATTAAGTTATGGATGGATTCTAAGTTAATTGTATGCATAAAAAATGTCCTAAAAATTAATTTGGAATCATTTTTTTACTTAGCTTGATTTGTTTTCCTTTATTCTTTCTTTCCTTCCCTTTATCCATTCTTCCCCCTACTATCTTCCTTGTCCTCTTTCTCCCCTCCTTCTCTTCTTCCCTCCTATTATTTCTCTTTTATTTTTTCTCTTTTATAGAATTTTTTGACCAATGATATCATGTGTTTATATGTATATATTGTATAAAAACACAATCAACCTAATTAAAATATTGCATCATTAATTTACAAAAAAATTTTCCCTAGTGTTCATGAGATCGAGACTCTTCCTTATTTTTTCTTCTATTAGTTTGAGTGTATCTGGTTTGATGTGGAGGTCCTTGATCCACTTGGACTTAAGCTCTGGCATCTTTTTATTTTTGCTTATCCTTGTTCAAATCTATGTTAAAAAAATCAAACATGACCCGCGGATCCCGGCCCGCAGCAGCTCTCTGCTCCCAAACCCCGTGGGAGAGAGACCTCACCGCCTGGTCAGGTGGGCACTCCTGAGGCTGCAGAGCGGAGGAGACCACCAACACTGCCAACCAATGCCCACATCCCTGGCCCAAGAGGAAACTGTATAAGGCCTCTGGGTTCCTGTAGGGGAGGGCCCAGGAGCGGCAGGACCCCTGCGCCTGAGACACCGCCGGAACCTGAAGGAAACAGACTGGATAAACAGTTCTCTGCACCCAAATCCCTTGGGAGGGAGAGCTAAACCTACAGAGAGGTAGACACGCCTGGGAAACCAGAATAGGCTGCACTCTGCACACATCCAGACGCCAGAGGAAAACACCAAACACCATCTGGAACCCTGGTGCACGGAGGATCCCAGAAAGAGCGGCGCAGATCTTCCCGATTGCTGCCGCCGCGGAGAGGACTTAGGCAGTACCCCACGAGCAAACTTGAGCCTCGGGACCACAGGTAAGACCAACTTTTCTGCTGCAAGTGACCTGCCTGGTGAACTCAAGACACAGGCCCACAGGAACAGCTGAAGACCTGTAGAGAGGAAAAACTACACGCCCGAAAGCAGAACACTCTGTCCCCATAACTGGCTGAAAGAAAACAGGAAAACAGGTCTACAGCACTCCTGAAACACAGGCTTATAGGACAGTCTAGCCACTGTCAGAAATAGCAGAACAAAGTAACACTAGATATAATCTGATGACGAGAGGCGAGCGCAGGAACCCAAGCAACAGAAACCAAGACTATATGGCATCATCGGAGCCCAATTCACCCACCAAAATAAACATGGAATATCCAAACACACCAGAAAAGCAAGATCTAGTTTCAAAATCATATTTGATCATGATGCTGGAGGACTTCAAGAAAGACGTGAAGAACTCCCTTAGAGAAACACAGGAAAACATTAATAAACAAGTAGAAGCCTACAGAGAGGAATCGCAAAAATCGCTGAAAGAATTCCAGGAAAACAAAATCAAACAGTTGAAGGAATTAAAAACGGAAATAGAAGCAATCAAGAAAGAACACATGGAAACAACCCTGGAAATAGAAAACCAAAAGAAGAGACAAGGAGCTGTAGATACAAGCTTCACCTACAGAATACAAGAGATGGAAGAGAGAATCTTGGGAGCAGAAGATTCCATAGAAATCATTGACTCAACTGTCAAAGATAATGTAAAGAAGAAAAAGCTACTCGTCCAAAACATACAGGAAATCCAGGACTCAATGAGAAGATCAAACCTAAGGATAATAGGTATAGAAGAGAGTGAAGACTCCCAGCTCAAAGGACCAGTAAATATCTTCAACAAAATCATAGAAGAAAACTTCCCTAACCTAAAAAAAGAGATACCCATAGGCATACAAGAAGCCTACAGAACTCCAAATAGATTGGACCAGAAAAGAAACACCTCCCGTCACATAATTGTCAAAACACCAAACGCACAAAATAAAGAAAGAATATTAAAAGCAGTAAGGGAAAAAGGTCAAGTAACATATAAAGGCAGACCTATCAGAATCACACCAGATTTTCGCCAGAAACTATGAAGGCCAGAAGATCCTGGACTGATGTCATACAGACCCTAAGAGAACACAAATGCCAGCCCAGGTTACTGTATCCTGCAAAACTCTCAATTAACATAGATGGAGAAACCAAGATATTCCATGACAAAACCAAATTTACACAGTATCTTTCTACAAATCCAGCACTACAAAGGATAATAAAGGGTAAAGCCCAACAAAAGGAGGCAAGCTATACCCTAGAAGAAGCAAGAAACTAATCATCTTGGCAACAAAACAAAGAGAAGAAAAGCACACAAACGTAACCTCACATCCAAACATGAATATAACAGGAAGCAATAATCACTATTCCTTAATATCTCTCAATATCAATGGCCTCAACTCCCCAATAAAAAGACATAGATTAACAAACTGGATACGCAACGAGGACCCTGCATTCTGCTGCCTACAGGAAACACACCTCAGAGACAAAGACAGACACTACCTCAGAGTGAAAGGCTGGAAAACAACGTTCCAAGCAAATGGTCAGAAGAAGCAAGCTGGAGTAGCCATTCTAATATCAAATAAAATCAATTTCCAACTAAAAGTCATCAAAAAAGATAAGGAAGGACACTTCATATTCATCAAAGGAAAAATCCACCCAGATGAACTCTCAATCCTAAATATCTATGCCCCAAATATAAGGGCAACTACATACGTAAAAGAAACCTTACTAAAGCTCAAAACACACATTGCACCTCACACAATAATAGTGGGAGATTTCAACACCCCACTCTCATCAATGGACAGATCATGGAAACAGAAATTAAACAGAGACGTAGACAAACTAAGAGAAGTAATGAGCCAAATGGACGTAACAGATATTTATAGAACATTCTATCCTAAAGCAAAAGGATATACCTTCTTCTCAGCTCCTCGTGGTACTTTCTCCAAAATTGGCCATATAGTTGGTCAAAATACGGGCCTCAACAGGTACAGAAAGTTAGAAATAATCCCATGCGTGCTATCAGACCACCACGGCCTAAAACTGGTCTTCAATAACAATAAGGGAAGAATGCCCACATATACGTGGAAATTGAACAATGCTCTACTCAATGATAACCTAGTCAAGGAAGAAATAAAGAAAGAAATTAAAAACTTTTTAGAATTTAATGAAAATGAAGGTACAACATACTCAAACTTATGGGACACAATGAAAGCTGTACTAAGAGGAAAACTCATAGCTCTGAGTGCCTGCAGAAAGAAACAGGAAAGAGCATATGTCAGCAGCTTGACAGCACACCTAAAAGCTCTAGAGCAAAAAGAAGCAAATACACCCAGGAGGAGTAGAAGGCAGGAAATAATCAAACTCAGAGCTGAAATCAAACAAGTAGAAACAAAAAGGACCATAGAAAGAATCAACAGAACCAAAAATTGGTTCTTTGAGAAAATCAAAAAGATAGATAAACCCTTAGCCAGACTAACGAGAGGACACAGAGAGTGTGTCCAAATTAACAAAATCATTAATGAAAAGGGAGAGATAACTACAGATTCAGAGGAAATTCAAAAAATCATCAGATCTTACTATAAAAGCCTATATTCAACAAAACTTGAAAATCTGCAGGAAATGGACAATTTCCTAGACAAATATCAGGTACCGAAGTTAAATCAGGAACAGATAAACCAGTCAAACAACCCCATAACTCCTAAGGAAATAGAAGCAGTCATTAAAGGTCTCCCAACCAAAAAGAGCCCAGGCCCAGACAGGTTTAGTGAAGAATTCTATCAGACCTTCATAGAAGACCTCATACCACTATTATCCAAACTATTCCACAAAATTGAAACAGATGGATCACTCCCGAATTCCTTCTTTGAACCCACAATTACTCTTATACCTAAACCACACAAAGACACAACAAAGAAAGAGAACTTCAGACCAATTTCCCTTATGAATATCGACGCAAAAATACTCAATAAAATTCTGGCAAACCGAATCCAAGAGCACATCAAAACAATCATCCACCATGATCAAGTAGGCTTCATCCCAGGCATGCAGGGATGGTTTAACATACGGAAAACCATCAACGTGATCCATTATATAAACAAACTGAAAGAACAGAACCACATGATCATTTCATTAGATGCTGAGAAAGCATTTGACAAAATTCAACACCCCTTCATGATAAAAGTCCTGGAAAGAATAGGAATTCAAGGCCCATACCTAAACATAGTAAAAGCCATATACAGCAAACCAGTTGCTAACATTAAACTAAATGGAGAGAAACTTGAAGCAATCCCACTAAAATCAGGGACTAGACAAGGCTGCCCACTCTCTCCCTACTTATTCAATATAGTTCTTGAAGTTCTAGCCAGAGCAATCAGACAACAAAAGGAGGTCAAGGGGATACAGATAGGAAAAGAAGAAGTCAAAATATCACTATTTGCAGATGATATGATAGTTTATTTAAGTGATCCCAAAAGTTCCACCAGAGAACTACTAAAGCTGATAAACAACTTCAGCAAAGTGGCTGGGTATAAAATTAACTCAAATAAATCAGTTGCCTTCCTCTACACAAAAAAGAAACAAGCCGAGAAAGAAATTAGGGAAACGACACCCTTCATAATAGACCCAAATAATATAAAGTACCTCGGTGTGACTTTAACCAAGCAAATAAAAGATGTGTACAATAAGAACTTCAAGACACTGAAGAAAGAAATTGAAGAAGACCTCAGAAGATGGAAAGATCTCTCATGCTCATGGATTGGCAGGATTAATATAGTAAAAATGGCCATTTTACCAAAAGCGATCTACAGATTCAATGCAATCTCCATCAAAATACCAATCCAATTCTTCAAAGAGTTAGACAGAACATTTTGCAAATTTATCTGGAATAACAAAAACCCAGGATAGCTAAAACTATCCTCAACAATAAAAGGACTTCAGGGGGAATCACAATCCCTGAACTCAAGCAGTATTACAGAGCAATAGTGATAAAAACTGCATGGTATTGGTACAGAGACAAACAGATAGACCAATGGAATAGAATTGAAGACCCAGAAATGAACCCACACACCTATGGTCACTTGATTTTTGACAAAGGAGTCAAAACCATCCAGTGGAAAAAAGATAGCATTTTCAGCAAATGGTGCTGGCTCAACTGGAGGTCAACATGTAGAAGAATGCAGATTGATCCATGCTTATCACCCTGTACAAAGCTTAAGTCCAAGTGGGTCAAGGACCTCCACATCAAACCTGATACACTCAAACTAATAGAAGAAAAACTAGGGAAGCATCTGGAACACATGGGCACTGGAAAAAAATTCCTGAACAAAACACCAATGGCTTATGCTCTAAGATCAAGAATCGACAAATGGGATCTCATAAAACTGCAAAGCTTCTGTAAGGCAAAGGACACTGTGGTTAGGACAAAACGGCAACCAACAGATTGGGAAAAGATCTTTACCAATCCTATAACAGATAGAGGCCTTATATCCAAAATATACAAAGAACTCAAGAAGTTATACCGCAGGGAGACAAATAACCCTATTAAAAAATGGGGTTCAGAGCTAAACAAAGAATTCACAGCTGAGGAATGCCGAATGGCTGAGAAACACCTAAAGAAATGTTCAACATCTTTAGTCATAAGGGAAATGCAAATCAAAACAACCCTGAGATTTCACCTCACACCAGTGAGAATGGCTAAGATCAAAAACTCAGGTGACAGCAGATGCTGGCGAGGATGCGGAGAAAGAGGAACACTCCTCCATTGTTGGTGGGATTGCAAACTGGTACAACCATTCTGGAAATCAGTCTGGAGGTTCCTCAGAAAATTGGACATTGAACTGCCTGAGGATCCAGCTATACCTCTCTTGGGCATATACCCAAAAGATGCCCCAACATATAAAAAAGACATGTGCTCCACTATGTTCATCGCAGCCTTATTTATAATAGCCAGAAGCTGGAAAGAACCCAGATGCCCTTCAACAGAGGAATGGATACAGAAAATGTGGTACATCTACACAATGGAATATTACTCAGCTATCAAAAACAATGGCTTTATGAAATTCGTAGGCAAATGGTTGGAACTGGAAAATATCATCCTGAGTGAGATAACCCAATCACAGAAAGACATACATGGTATGCACTCACTAATAAGTGGCTATTAGCCCAAATGCTTGAATAACCCAAATGCCTAGAACAAATGAAACTCAAGACGGATGATCAAAATGTGAATGCTTCACTCCTTCTCTAAAAGGGGAACAAGAATACCCTTGGCAGGGAAGAGAGAGGCAAAGATTAAAACAGAGACTGAAGGAACACCCATTCAGAGCCTGCCCCACATGTGGCCCATAAATATACAGCCACCCAATTAGACAAGATGGATGAAGCAAAGAAGTGCAGACCGACAGGAGCCGGATGTAGATCACTCCTGAGAGACAGAGCCAGAATACAGCAAATACAGAGGCGAATGCCAGGAGCAAACCACTGAACTGAGAATAGGACCCCCGTTGAAGGAATCAGAGAAAGAACTGGAAGAGCTTGAAGGGGCTCGAGACCCCATATGTACAACAATGCCAAGCAACCAGAGCTTCTAGGGACTAAGCCACTACCTAAAGACTATACATGGACTGACCCTGGACTCTGACCTCATAGGTAGCAATGAATATCCTAGTAAGAGCACCAGTGGAAGGGGAAGCCCTGGGTCCTGCTAAGACTGAACCCCCAGTGAACTAGACTTTTGGGGGGAGGGCGGCAATGGGGGGAGGGTTGGAAGGGGAACACCCATAAGGAAGGGGAGGGGGGAGGGGGATGTTTGCCCAGAAACCAAAGAATTATTATTAAGTATTAAATAAATTTTAAAAAACAATCAAACATGTCCTTAAATAAGTTGTAAACTTGCTTTCATATTGGTTTGCCCTTCAACTCTTTTTCTAAGTAAGGGTCTCTGAAAATACATAGGTTTTGTTAATTAATGTTTTAAGTTTAAATTACTGTGCTTAAGAGGTCTACAAACAAAAGCAAAAAAAGAAAAAAAGAAAAAAAAAGAAAAGGAAAGAAAGGAAAGGAAAGGAAAGGAAAGAAAAAACTTCTAATTGGTCAGCCACACTTGCCCAAGGAAGGATACATCCCTGAAATGTTGGCGGCTGTTGTTCATGTAAGATAACATGCCAGGTATTTCACTTCTGTAAACAATCTTGTTTGTTCCAACTGTCCAGGGTGAGCTTGATCACATCCAGGCAGGAAGTATATTAGGATGTATGCTTGCCCCTGATTGGATGAAGTTGGGAAGTATGTAGCTTTATGGGTTTTGTCTTTATGAGCAAATTACATTATGACAAATGCAATTCATGGCCATACTCTGGGAATCCTGAGAATGGACACAGCCAATGTCCACTGTACTGGCCAGCACTGAATAAAGCTTGATTCAAAATTGGCTCAAAATTTTTGGTATTGGTCTTACTCTCACGCTGTGGGATTAACAGTGTGGTAGTATAAGATTGTGCCTCTGTGAATGCCAGCAGCAAACCACTGAACTGAGAACAGGACCCCCGTTGAAGGAATCAGAGAAAGAACTGGAAAGCTCGAAGGGGCTCGAGACCCCATATGTACAACAATGCCAAGCAACCAGAGCTTCCAGGGACTAAGCCACTACCTAAAGACTATACATGGACTGACCCTGGACTCTGACCTCATAGGTAGCAATGAATATCCTAGTAAGATCACCAGTGGAAGGGGAAGTCCTCGGTCCTGCTAAGACTGAACCCCCAGTGAACGTGATTGTTGGGGGGAGGGCGGCAATGGGGGAAGGATGGGGAGGGGAACACCCATAAGGAAGGGGAGGGGGAGGGGTTAGGGGGGTGTTGGCTCGTAAACCGGGAAAGGGAATAACACTCGAAATGTAAATGAGAAATACTCAAGTTAATAAAAAAAAAAAAAAGAGTGTGCCTCTGCCTATCCCTTAACATGGTGGATAATCTGACACACACGAATGCACTTTAGAAGAAAGAGACTCCAGAGCCTTATTTCTAGTAGCAGTTGGATCCCCTGTGATGTATCTTTGGCTCAAGGGTTTTTCCACTGTATGGCTTTCCCTTGGTTAGCTTGCATAGTATTACTGTTAAAGAAAAGGGGTAAAACTGGTTTAAGAAAGACTTAAATGTAAAGATCGTCACAACATAACAGTAAGTTGACTATGAGAGCTGTTAAATAATGAAACAAGAATTTTAAAAGTTGAGATTAATTATACATTAATAATGTCATCTGGATTTTTGCTTTATTTGAGTCACATTAATATGTCTAAAGTTTGCCACTACATGGTTGCCTCTGCAATTTCTTTTGGCAAGGGGTTCTCTTTTGTTTAGAGATGGTTTGAGCCATCTTCTAGATCTTAGCCTTCTTCTTAGTCCTTTAGTCTCAGCCTTTCAAATCTTATGATTGCAACTAAGACATCACACCTAGTTTGGGATCGTATGCATAGAAAAAGCACAACATTTTGGAGTCCATGTAAATTTTTCTCAGTGCCCATCCCCCACACAAGAACACTCTATGGCCCTGCCTACCCAAACTACCAGTCAACAAGCTGAACTAATAGTTCTTACCCATGCCTTTCAACTGGCACATGGACAATCCCTAAATATCTGTACAGGCCCCAAATATCCTACTGTCCCACGGTTATCTGGAAGGAGCACGGGTAAAGGGGGATCAGTAACTAATACAAACCAAGTTATAGCCATGCCAAAGGTTTCCCATTGTGGGGAGCCACAGTTATTGGATAGTCCACTGCAGATCCCACCAGAAAGATGACTCTATTGCCTCCTAAGGACCTGCACTGTCCCCTTCAGTCTTGTTTCTCCAGACATGCCAACCTGCATCCTACATTGATTGTATTGAGTGTAACTCTAGGCACTATTACCTCTGGACACAACTTCATGTAAGAGTAATGGTATTTATTTTTTCTCTATCATGTATGTCTGTTTCATCTAACGAGGAGTCTTTGTTTGAAGAAAATGGATGTGTTTTATCTCAATCCAGCAACACTTACATACAAACAAATCAAAGATTTTCTAAAACAAGCATCTTTCTCATCTGGGCAGAGGAGGAGGTGGGAACTACAAACATAATGGACAGGCTTCTTTTGTGGAGAAAAGTTGCCCAATTCTGTGAGGAAAGAATGATAGAAGAAAGTATGTCTGTTTTGTGGATGACCTGAAGCAGCCACCACAATGAGTGCAGCCAAGAGTTCCAACAGATCTAGAATGATATATTGAGGACTTTATACATGTTTTATTATAATTTGTGTTTTCTGTAGGAAAAGAATCTATATTTGCTGACTTGGGGGATAGAATGAAGAGAACGAAGCCAAAAGAGGGATAAATGGCTTAATGATTATTCCAGGCATAGAGCCAGACCTTTGGAAAAACTAATTTCTTTGATGCTTGCTGCTGTTTTACACTGAGATCAGCCTTGCTGATGGGAGGTCAGACTCTTCTGTGGTAATAAGAATGCACCAAGTGTCTTCAGGAGCCATTTGAAAGTTGTCAAAAAACATAAAATGAATCTGAAAAGATAAGTAATAAAAGACAGGAGCCTGGATATCATTAAATCTGATTTTAGAGCATTTGGACTATGCTCCTCTGGGATATAAATATCTTAGAAAAATAGTCACAATTTAATATAGTTTCATTATAATATTTTCTTTTTATAATTTCACCCCCCAAAAAAGTGTAACTCAATGAAACTCTATCAGGTAATACGTAAACTTTTCCATAATTTTGCAGATACTTCTTACTGGATAGAAGTGACTTTGTGGCTTTTGGCAGTTTGAAGTGTTTCCATTTTTGTTTTCAGAGAACATAATTTGTGTCAGAAGAAAGTCTAGAAAATGATGGCTTCTGATTATATAGTTATGCCTGGATACAAAGAGGCGAGCTTGTAAAATCAATGGTAGTTCACTAGACTGTGTACAGGTACTGAAGGATTTTTTAATCCACAACTTACTTGATAGGAAAAACAGCACTTGGTTTGTTTATCGTTATCTGAATTATACAGTTCTTTTCTTTAAAGATTCATTTATTTATTACATATAAGTACATTGTAGCTGCCTTCAGACACACCAGAAGAGGGCATCAGATCTCATTACAGATGGTTGTGAGCCACCATTTGGTTGCTGGGATTTGAACTCAGGACCTCTGGAAGAGCAGTCAATGCTCTTAACCACTAAGCCATCTCTCCAGCCTGAATTATACAGTTCTATAAGTGGATAATAGATTATAGACTCACAATAGCAAAATGGGGAAGACCTTGAATCAATGGGAATAAGTATTTAGTGTACTATGAGTCAAAATTTTAAAGTACTCATCAAATTCTATTCTCTAAATCTCAAAACGTTGTTTTCCAAATAAACAACATAAAGTTCAAATGGGTTCAAGAAGAAAAATTCCAACAATACCCTGAAATTATCTATAAGATCTGAATTTTGGCTACACCATGAAACCATTCAGCTGTGATAAACATGAGTCAGACCAGAAAACAAAGAATACCTAGCAAATTTATGATAAGATATTGTCTTTTGGGAATAGCTAATTGACCAAAAGCCTATCATTAGAAAAAGGTACCATTAGGAAGAGAGTCTTTCAGAGAGTAAATGAGGCAAGCTTTGAATTTCTTAAGGCAAAGCAATCTTAGCTGAATCCATTGAAGTCTTCAAACTTGTTTAAGATGATACTCTGATTGATCCACTTAAAATATCTTGGAAATAGGAACATATTAACATTGCATAGGTGTGGCTGAGGCATCCAGAATATTTGACAATGGAGGTCAAATAATGTTCCTTTTGAAAAAGAAGTCTATGTTACTGCATCAAGTGCTCAGTAGAACACAACTGAGAAACAATGGAACAAGGTAAGTATAAGTTTTTCCGAGTGTTCAGGAAAGATATTTTGATCTTACCATAGGAGAATGAAGGGTTTAACACCATCCAGAGATTCAGAATGAAATTGCCTAAGAAATGAAGACAGTGTATTGAACAGTGGTTCTTTTTTAAAAATTTTTTCTTTAATTGGATATTATTTTATTTACATTTCAAATGTTATTCCCTTTCCGGGTTTCCCAGACATAAGCCCCGTATCCCATCCTCCTCCCCTTCTTCTATAAGACTGTTCCCCTCCCATCCACTCCCCTTCCCGCCCCCCAACATTCCCCTACACTGGAGTATCCAGCCTTGGCAGGATCAAGGGCTTCTCCTTCCATTGGTGCCCAACAAGGCCATCCTCTGCTACATATGCAGCTGGAGCCATGGGTCAGTCCATGTATAGTCTTTGGGTAGTGGTTTAGTCCCTGGGAGCTCTGATTGGTTGGCATTGTTGTTCTTATGGGGTCGCAAGCCCCTTCAGGTCTTTCAATCCTTTCTCTAATTCCTCCAACGGGGGTCCTGTTCTCAGTTCAATGGTTTGCTGCTAGCATTAGCCTCTCTATTTGACATGCTCTGGCAGAGCCTCTCAGGAGAGATCTATATCTAGCTCCTGCTTCACTCCTTCTTAAAAGGGTGAACAGTGGTTCTTAAGCAGTGCTTCTTAACACAATCCTTTCCTGGAGTCACATATCCAATATCCTATATTTCAGATATACAATGAATAACAATAGTAAAATTACAGTTATGAAGCAGCAATGAAATAATTTTATGGTTGGGGGACACCACAACATGAGGAACTATACTAACGGCTCACAGCATTAGGAAGGTTGAGAATCACTGTATTAAAATTTAAATCAATATTCACAAGAATTTTCATTATCAGTAAATTTTGATGATCTTACATATCCCAAATCAGAAATTTTATATCACTTTTCTGTTGCTGCTATAACAAATTACTACCCTCTTCATTGTTATTATTATAGTTTGAACATTAAGGGCTTGGCCACCAGCTTGTGATGCTATTAGAAGGTGGTAAAACCTTTAGGAGTAAAGGATTGGTGAAAGAACTTAGGTTTTGAGGGCATGTTCTTTTGGAGGGATACAAAGCCCTGGTTCTTTTCTTTCTTGCCTACCTCTTTTGGGGGTACTTTTCCTCCTTTGCATGTAACACTGCACAGATTAGGGTACAAGTGGTCCAAAAATATCTTGAGATTTTCGTTGTTGTTTTTGTTTTAAGATTCATGCACTTTCACATATATAAGTGAAAATATGCAAATAAGTGTTTTGCTTACATGCTCATCAATACAGCATGTGAGTGCCTGGTTCCTGGAGGTGCTTTTGGCGCTCAACCAATTCCATAAAGCTGGAATTACAGTGGGTTATGACCACCCTCTAGGTGCTGCGATCTAAACCTGTGTCCTCTTCATAATCCACAAATGCTCTAACCACTGGACTATGTTTTCTGCCCCCAAAGAACTGCTTTCTTAATAAATACAGTGAGATAAGAAAGAAAGGCTCTAAGTGGACTAGTAAGCAGTCTCTGATGTGGTGGGCAGCAGTCATAGCTGTAAAAGCAGAGGTTTTTGCAAAAGATAGCTAAGTGTGAAAATTTTGCAAGATCACAGAACTAGTAATGTCTAGGATTACTGACTAGATAAAGCTGTTGAACTGAGAGTAGATTGCAGATGGTTGTTGGAAAATGTTAACTGACAGAATAGCAGCAATTCTAAGGAAACTGTAGTTTGAAGAAGAGTTGTGTGAACAGACTACAAAGGTGAAAGTCACTAGGAATGGTTATTGGAGGAGTTGGCAGAAATAAATGCTTCATCTTGTATAAGGACTAGGCTCAGGATGCACTGTTTTCTGGGATGAGTTCTTAATTACATGTTTTCAAAACATTCAGTTAAACTTCAACATGTTAAGAGCAAAGTAGACAACTAGATAACCCTTCATTCAATAAAAACCCTATTTGCCGTTTTTTTTTTTTAGTTTTCTATATATGGGCTACTGTTGTAATCACAGTTCATATCTCTTCCTGTGTGCTCTAGTTCCTGTGTCTTTAAGTTTCAGGAAGTCATTGTGGTCAGCATTGAGGACTAGCTTTGATCTTTTCTTTCCGTGGTTATTTTCATTTTTATTGGCCCATGATATTAGATTCAATAGAAGAAAAATGTTTCTTTAAAATATCAAACAAAATTAAATAAAAAATATTATTTATGTAAATACAAAGGGTTAGACAGGAATTCAAATATCTTATTGAAAAAGGAATTTAAACTAAATAATTTTTATATTCACCTTTAATTATATAAATTTAAGGCTCAGAAAATTTATCCAGGGTAAGTTAAATAATTATAATGTAGAAAGACATATATTAGAGTTATTTCCAAAATACACTTTTTAAAAATATTATTTGAAAGTCATTTTAGGGCTGGGGATTTAGCTCAGTGGTAGAGCGCTTACCTAGGAAGCGCAAGGCCCTGGGTTCAGTCCCCAGCTCCGAAAAAAAAGAACCAAAAAAATAAAAAGTCATTTTAAAGCTTTTTCCTTAGGTTTAAATTTGATTTTTTTCATATTGGAACCCATGCAAATAACAGATGGAAATGCAGATAAAGCCCAAGAGTATTTCTTTCTTATTCACTTTTGTGGAAGAAGACATTTAGTATGAATTTGGGCTTCATAATTTGCTTTATAATGAGGAGAAATTCATTCCCATACGAAGGAAAGAAGCGATCATTTCTAAGCTTGAAATGAAACATTTAGGAAGCTTACCTTTTGTAGCAAACATGTAATCCTAAAATTGACAGTTGATAGATTTTACAAATACCTCAGTGTATGGGAATCCATCAGGAAAATGACAAAATGATAAAGGAGAATGTTGCACAGGAATATTAGTGAAGATTGAAACTTGTGCTAAAAAAGCCATCCTACCACTGAGAACATCATTAGCACTATTAACCAACCAGTATGCAATGCCAAAGCCACGCACTTGCAGTGATGGATTAGGAGGTAACTCAATTTATATTTTGTGCACTCACCTACAAGAACAGAAATCATATAAAGCTACTGTAAAGTACCAAGCTTTTTATAATCGAGGAAGCTTGTATACTTAATGCAGTGAAAAATGAAAAAATGCATTTGCAGTTAGAAAGTTGCCAAGAGTCCTAAGGCAGAGTCAGTAGAGTAGAAAACAGGGATCGAACAGTTGATAGGGGCAGCACATAAACATCCTTGGTATCTACCATTTCTTTCATTTAGTAGCTGACATTAGCTGCACACTTTTGTAGAGTTCCAACTATGGAGAGCAGGCTATGTAGATCAGAAGGTGATCGTGGATAGTTCCATCTCTCCTTTCACCCTGTGCATCCCAACGACCCAATTCAGGCTGTCAGATGTCACAGGACATTAAGCCACTGTGCCATCTGACCAGTCTTGTGTGTATATTTTCTATGCCTTCATCAGAAATCCTGTATAGTCATTAACCATTACCACAGAGACACAATACGACTGGTCTGTACATTTTGTGGGTAAGGGTTTAAGTGCTGGCCATTCTTCAGATTGAGGTAGTACAGGACACAATTGCAGATCAGGGTTTTCCCATACGCTTTATTGTTTAACCACCGCACAACAGTGGGGCCAATTATGCCCGAATAATTTTATATTAAAAAAAACCCCTGATCCTAAAACATTCTAATGTAGTAACCTTGGAAAGGGAGCATTTGCACAGGAAAAAACACACTTGGCTTTCTTAATTAGTTGCAGCTCTCTATTCAGTGTTTTGAGCAATTTTTCCAAATGGTTTAGAAAAAAAAAAAAGATTGTACGCTATAATAAAAACCATTATAACTTATTAAATTCTTAAAGAAAAGCAACAGGGAAGGAGTAAGGTAAGCTGTATTAGTTTTATAAGGAAATAATATGAATTTCTTAGTGACATTAAAAATCCAGGGCCCATTCCTGGATACCCCACACAGACCACAGCTTAGGTGTTTAGAAGCTGTGTAGATGTGGATATGTCACTGAAGTCTCAGTGACCTTGTATGTTCAATAGGAAGGATCAATTCATTTATTGTGGACAACTCTAGCAGTTTGTGTTCTCACGCTAATTATGTTACCCAAATACTTATTTGCAGTATCCCTCACAACGGACTGAAGGAAGCCTGCCCCCAGGTTTTTGACTAGTCAATAAAGTTACCCGGGGCCAATGGCTGGGCAGGGAGACAGGATTTTAGGATTCCTGGGAAGGGATGGAGGAGGAAGGAAGAGGAAATTCCGCCATGACAGGGGTGTTGGAGACAGGGTGCTCCAGTGGACCATGCTGGAAAATTGCAGGGGGGATTGAGCTGCTTAGGGCATCTTAAAAATAAGTGTGCATATGTGTGTCTTCCACTCATGAATCGAAACATCCGGATATGAGAAGTGCGCCCACCTATCGAGGAGTTCAGAGGGGATTAAAAAATTACCGCTTCAGATAATTTACTTGTTTTTAAAGTTACATGGTTAATGGGAGTTTTAATATTTAGTAAAATATCTGACAAATTGTCATTTTAAGAGCACAAAAGTTAAAAACATACATTAGAATAAGTGGTCATATTGCTTTCCCGTAGAAGTAAAAATGGGCATGAGAATAACATCAGGTGTATTTATTCAGCAAACGGCATATTTAAGGGTACTATAATACATCCACTATTTTCAGTATTATATCACTTACTATGAAATTTAAGAGTATTGTAATCACACACAACCTAAGCATTTCAGAATACTGAAATAGTTGCGTTTAAGAATCATAAGCAGTTGAAGGGGCTCAAGACCCCATATGAACAACAATGCCAAGCAACCAAAGATTCCAGGGACTAAGCCACTACCTAAAGACTATACATGGACTGACCCTGGACTCTGACCTCTTAGGTAGCATTGAATATCCTAGTAAGATCACCAGTGTAAGGAGAAGCCCTGGGTCCTGCTAAGACTGAACCCCCAGTGAACGTGATTGTTGGGGGGAGGGTGGCAATGGGGGGAGGATGGGGAGGGGAACACCCATAAAGAAGGGGAGAGGGAGGGGTTACGGGGATGTTGGCCTGTAAACCGGGAAAGGGAATAACACTCGAAATGTAAATAAGAAATACTCAAGTTAATAAAAAAAAATCATAAGCAGTGCAGAATTCTGTCAGACCTTCATAGAAGACCTCATACCAATACTGTCCAAACTATTCCACAAAGTTGAAACAGACAGAGCACTACCAAATTCCTTCTATGAAGCCACAATTACTCTTATACTAAAACCACACAAAGACCCAACAAAGAGAACTTCAGATCAATTTCCCTTACGAATATTGCCGAAAAAATACTCAATAAAGTTCTTGCAAACTGAATCCAAGAACACATCAAAATGATCATCCATCATGATCAAGTAGGCTTCATCCCAGGGATGCAGGGATGGTTTAATATGTGAAAATCCATCAATGTTATCCACCATATAAACAAACTCAAAGATAAGAACCACATGATCATTTTATTAGATGCTGCGAAAGCATTTGATGAAATTCAACACCCCTTCATGATAAAAGTCCTGGAAAGATCAGGAATTCAAGGCCCATATCTAAATATAGTGAAAACAATATACAGCAAACTAGTAGCTAACATCAAACTAAATGGAGAGAAACTTGAAGCAATCCCACTAAAATCAGGGACTAGACAAGGCTGCCCACTCTCTCCCTACTTATTCAACATAGTACTCGAAGTCCTAGCCAGAACAATCAGACAGCAAAAAGAGGTCAAAGGGATCAAATTGGAAGGGAAGAAATAAAAATATCACTATTTGCAGGTGACATGATAGTGTACTTAAGCAACCCCAAAAGTTCTACCAGAGAACTACTAAAGCTGATAAACAACTTCAGCAAAGTGTCGGGTATAAAATTAACTCTAACAAATCAGTAGTCTTCCTCTACTCAAAGGATAAACAGGCTGAGAAAGAAATTAAGGAAATGACACCCTTCACAATAGTCCCAAATTACATAAAATATCTTGGTGTGACTTTAACCAAGCAAGTGAAAGATTTGTATGAAAACTTCAAATCTCTGAAGAAAGAAATTGAGGAAGATTTCAGAAGATGGAAAGATCTTCCATGCTCATGGATTAGTGGGATTAATATAGTGAAGATGGCCATTTTGCCAAAAGTAATCTACAGGTTCAATACTCTCCCCATTAAAATTCCTACTCAATTCTTTGTAGAGATAGAAAGAACAATTTGCAAATTCATTTGGAAGAACAAAAACCCAGGATAGTGAAAACTATACTCAACAATAAAAGAACTTCTGGGGTAATCACCATCCCTGGCTTCAAGCAATATTACAGAGCAATAGTTATAAAAATTGTATGGTATTGGTACAGAGACAGGTAGATAGATCAGTGGAATAGAATTAAAGACCCAGAAATGAACCCACACACCTATAGCCACTTGATCTTTGACAAAAGAGCTAAAACCATCCAATAGAAGAAAGATAGCATTTTCAACAAATGATGCTGGTTCAACTGGACATCAGTATGTAGAAGTATGCAAATTGATCCATTCTTATCACCATGTACAAAGCTTAAGTCCAAGTGGATCAAGGACCTCCACATCAAACGAGATACAGTCAAACTAATAGAAGAAAAAGTGGGGAAAAGTCTCGAACACATGGATACTGGGGAAAATTTCCTGAACAAAACACCAATGGCTTATGCTCTAAGATCAAGAATCGACAGATGGGATTGCATAAAACTGCAAAGCTTTTGTAAAGCAAAAGATACTGTAATTAGGACAAACCAACAGATTGGGGAAAGATCTTTACCAATCCTACATCTGATAGAGGGCTAATATCCAAAATATACAAAGAACTCAAGAAGTTAGACTCCAGAGAGCCAAATAACCCTATTAAAAATGGTGTACAGAGCTAAACAAAACATTCTCATCTGAAGATTATTGGATGACCAAAAAGCACCTAAAGAAATGTTCAACATCCTTAGTCATCAGGGAAATGCAAATCAAACAACCCTGAGATTCCACTTCATACCAGTCAGAATGGCTAAGGTAAAAAACACAGGTGACAGGAGATGCTGGCAAAGATGTGGAGAAAGAGGAACACTCCTCCATTGTTGATGGGATTGCAAACTGCTACAATCACTCTGGTAATCAGCCTGGAGGTTACTCAGAAAATTGGACATTACACTACCTGAGGACCCAGGTATACCTCTCTTGGGCATATACCCAAAAGATGCTCCAACATATAACAAAGACACGTGCTCCACTATGTTCATGTTCATAGCAGCCTTATTTATAATAGCCAGAAGCTGGAAAGAACCCAGATGCCCTTCAACAGAGGAATGGATACAGAAAATGTGGTACATCTACACAATGGAGTACTACTCAGCTATCAAAAACAATGACTTCATGAAATTCATAAGCAAATGGATGGAACTAGAAAATATCCTGAGTGAGGTTACTCAATCACAGAAAAACACACATGGTATGCACTCATTGATAAGTGGATATTAGCCCAAATTCTCAAATTACCCAAGATGCAATCTACAGACCACAGGAAGCTGAAGAAGGATGACCAAAATCAGATGCTTCCACTCCTTCTTAAAAGGGGGAAAATCTTCATAGGAGGGGATATGGAAGCAAAGTTTAGAGCAGCGACTGAAGAAATGGCCATTCAGAGCCCGACACACACATGTGGCCCATATATATATATATATATACAGTCACCATAACTAGGTAAGATTGATGAAGTAAAAAATGCATGCAGAAAGGGACTGAATATAGATCTCTCCTGAGAGACACATCCAGAGCATGTCCAATACAGAGGTCAATGCTAGCAGCAAACCACCGAACTGAGAACAGGACCCCCTTGGGGGGAATTAGAGGAAGTATTAAAAGAGTTGAAGGAGTTTGCAATCCCATACAAAGAACAATGCCAACCAACCAGAGCTTCCAGGGACTAAACCACTACCGAAAGACTATACATGGACTGACCCAGCCTCCAGCTGCATATGTAGCAGAGAATAGCCTTGTTGGGGCACCAGTGGAAGGGGAAGCCCTTGGTCCTGCCAAGGTTGGAGCCTCAGTGCAGGGGAATATTGGGGAAGACAATAAGGGGGATGTATAGGGGGAATACCCGTATGGTGGAGGGGAAGGGGAGGGAATAGGGACTTATGGACAGGAAACTGGGAAGGGGAATAACCTTTGAGATGTAAGTAAAGAAATATATAATAAAAAATTTTTAAAAATAAAAACGAAAGAATCATAAGCATCAATTTGTGCAGTTCAAGCTGGAAGAAACTAATTTAGTATTTGACTTTGTATTAAGTGCCTATTTGTACTGAGAGACACAGGTAGGAAGACTTCAACATCTTCATCCATCGATCAATAAATCAGCAATTTATACTGGAAGTTAACACCTCTACACGCTATGCTTTGCTTTTAGGGTTTTTTTTTAATCATATTCTATTATACAGAGTGCACTACCAACATTCTAGTTAATGTTATTGTTTTTATAACAGATACTAGCATATACTGTGACTGTACATGTGTCACATACACCCAAGCCAAGGGCAGACATAAAATATTGCTCTGTGGGTTCTCACTATAGGCAAGACTATACATGACGGCTGGAAAGAAAATAATTTTATTTGGAAATTAAGCCCAGAACCTTGTTCAAAGCTTTTAGATGTAAACAGAACATATTGGATAGCCTTCGTAGCTAGGTTTTTACAGTAGGGGAGATACACTTTAAGGCACACAAGGAGAGAACATGGGCCAGAATCATCCCAGTCCCATTGGATTATAAGTTATTGTTGACCAAGTGTTACTGTCAAGCATATTAACTATTACTTCAGACTTGTTACACAGATCCATGGAGCAACAGATAGCCTCTAGTCACCTGCAGAAATCACAGGCAACCGGGTAGAAGTCATCTCCAAGCACCCAGTATACATACATCATACTTCCTGTCACTCTTTAAAAATTTAGTCTAATTCAATAGCTTTCATATTGGTATAGCCTTGTCATTTTCACATATTTCACATCCTTATCAATATATCAACATTACAATAGTACATTACATTATTTCTATTTCCTCTTGCAGAATTTTTACTTTTTCACAAATTTCCCATTTTAATCAACATGCAAAGACTTCTTTTCACTTTATATTGGAACCTTGGAAGTAGAATAGTGAATTCAGAGTTTATGCTTTATAAGTTTTGGTTAACATTCCTGATTACCCATTCTTAAAAATAGGATGCTGGGCTGGAGAGATGGCTCAGCAGTTAAGAGCACTGACTGTTCTTCCAGAGGTCCTCAGTTCAATTCCCAAAAACTACATAGTGACTCATAACCATCTGTAATGGGATCTGATACCCTCTTCTGGTGTGTCTGAAAAAAAGGTACAGTATAATCAAATAAATAAAATAAATAAACCTTTAAAATTTTTAAATGGATGCTTCTACACTTCAACAACAGAGCAATTACAGGGCTGGTTCATTACACCTCTCCATCGTGTTTCAATAAACTTTAGGTAGTTTAATCTTTAGTTTGGTTCTTCTAAATTTGTATTATTCATCTGTTCTTATGACTAAGGGCCAACTGTCCACTTATTCTTATATCATATTATCTATAAAGATGTTAAGTTTCAATTCTCTGTAAGCCTAAGAGCACAGATAACATATTCCTCATACTGGCATGCTCCAGATACCACAGACCCTTGACACTTAATTTCTTTTACAAAAGGGCAGTACTAATGCATTCTCCACTTGAATTTTCTAAACCAGAGTATTGATCTTGTCATTTGTTTTTTTCTTGCTGACCTCAGCCTGCTTTTAAAACTTTAATTCAAGGTATAAGACCAAGAGACATAGTCAGATACAGACCATCATCAGTAAGTCAGTCATCAAGGAAAACCAGGATGGTTTTTATCTAGATGTGTGCATGTTTGTTTGCTATTGTTGGTTTTGGTTTGTTTGTTTTGCTTTTGAGACAGAGTCCCACTGGGTAACCCTGACTTTCATGGCGCTTTCTATGTAGACCTAGCTTGCCTTGGCAGAGACCTATGAGGTTCTTCCTCCAGAGTGCTGGGAGTAAAGGTGTGTGTCACTATACCTGTCCTAAGATGTGTTTTATACAACTGGAATTAATTGCACACATTTAGAATGAAGACACGTTGAAGGTTGCTTTCATGGCTATTGCTCAGAAGGCTGCTTTAAGAGCGTATCTCCGTGAATGTGATGTAAAAACATTTGTAGCTTGCTGGTGATTGTGGGACACCTCCACTGGGCACTCACAAACAGCACTGAAGCAATAAATCATCCACTGAACAATTTTAACAGCCTGAAATTCTCCTAAGCATTAAAAGCATATTTTACATGAAATACATTTTCTAAGTGTTTCTAGGTAGAGAGTTCTGAATTAAAGGCAACATATTGTGCCACTAAGGCTAGCTAGAGATATGGTTTAATAATTATCCTGTACTCCCGAGGAACAATTTTATGGCTTTGAGTTACAGAATCTCATATATCCTGTGACATTAAGGAAGTTTTCTGTCAAACTATGTGATTAACATTCGTTTAAAAAGTCATACATTCCACTAAACAGGTGTAACACTTGATAGTACTAACATTAAGCAGACTTGGTTAGAGGTCCTTGGAGGCTGGCTAGGTGCTTTTTGTGGCTTTTCTCTGCCTCTTGGACCTAAATGAAGTAAATGCCTTTTACACATTGACTCCAGGCACATAATGCATAAGTAAACCCTTTATAGTCTGGCACTGTGATGTACTGTTTCTTATGCAACTGTAACCACGTCAGTGAGCTAACACAGTGTCTGCATAACTTGTAATCCAAAAGTCAGAATGTGCATAGTCAAAATGCAAAACTCAGCAACAGGGTTTCCTCCAGCATTCTAGTTGTTTTCCTTTTCTAGTTCTTTGTTTGATATCCCAACATCTTCAGTCTACATTTAAATTTTAAATTGACTTCTGTCCTGAATAAGAACTCTTTGAAGCCATTACATTTCTAAGAGTGTCAAATGAGGGAAAACATACTGTTTAATAACGGTGTGCAAATATTTGGATTTATCAGAAACAGATAACTATTAATACTAAGAAAATATCCATCTCCATAGTTGCAAGGTCCCTGTGGCCTCCCAGGTCCTTTCCTAATACCACTTTTATTTCTCACTGATCAACCTCTCAAAGGCCATCCCATATGTCACTTCACCATCAAGAGCTTTGGCATCCCTTCCTCTCCCACGGGCTGCACTGCCATACAATTGCTCTTTCATGGTCATGCCCACAACATAGAAAAATACTCAGATTATTTTTAATGAATTATCTATACTTTGCTTAAAGACATAAATAGGACATGTGTGTCAATCAATGTATCCATATTAAGTACTTCTATCTGTTATTAGATATCTAAGAAGCAACTTGATGGAGAACACATTGTGGCTCCTGGTTTGAAGGCACAGTCCCTGGTTTAAGTGTGTCTGCTCTCATCTGTTGTTGAATGACGCCTCTCTGACAACTGAGCTAGGCCTCAACCTGTGAGTACAACAGAATATCAGTAGGATTCATCTAATTGATATTTTGTTTTTTCCAATTGTGTTTGGTTCTATCCTGGTTTGGTTTCTGGGCTGTCTGGTCTCTGGTTCCTGGCTATCCTGTCATGGGCTCCCTCTTGTGACATCGAGCCTCAAGTTGAACCAGTCATTGGTTGGTCAGTTTCACACACACGTTCTGAACTAGTATTGCCTCAGAGCATCTTACAGATTGTAATTCAAAGGTTTTGTGTCTGGGTTGACATACAACCTACTTCTAAAAACCTTACCTGATGTTAGAAGATGGATGCTTCAGCTTTTGTATCACCCATTACTAGGAGTCCTCCCTAGGATCACTCTGGGAGTTTTGACCTCACTCAGTTTCCACATAATCCCTCTAATCCTTCCAATTCCAGTCATCTCTCTCAGTATTCTCTCCCTCCCTCTCCAGAAACCCCCTTCCTCCTGTTCCCATCTCAATTTGCCTGCAGACCACCTGCAAACTCTAATTCTCCTACTCATGGAGTTCCATGCATCAACCTTGAGCCCTCTTTGTTCCTTGGCCTCTTTGGGTCTGTGGGTTATAGCACGATTATCCAGTACATAACAGTTAATGCCTACTTATAAGTGAGTGTACACCATGTTTGTCTTACTGGTTCTTGGTTTTCTCACTCAGTATGTTTATTCTCTAGTTTAAACCATTTGCCTGCAAATTTCATGATGTCATTGTTTTTAACAGCTGAGTGATACTCTATTGTATAAATGTGCCACATTTTCCTTATCCATGCTTGAGGATGGTACTGTGACTGGAGAAATAAACCCATTGCTGTTTGTATTTCCCTACTTCATTCCAACACACACAATGAGGAAGCTTTCTCTACATTAGCATTTCATTAAATTCCCAGGAGGCCAGCAATGGATGAGACAGAGTGGCCTGAGGAGGATTGAGAGTTTTATCAGTTGGGCATCTCTTCTCCAGAACTTGTGAATCAGCTGCACAGCCATTCTACTTTAGGCATGTTTACCAAAAAGATAACCTCCCTTTCAAATCAACCTAATCATAGTTTTAAAATAGTATTTTATTACAATATATTATATATAATTTTATATTTTATAATAGTAATTTAAAAGTTCACATTTAGTAAACTTGAATTTCTTACCATATACTTCAGTGTGAACAAACCTAAATCAACAAGTAGAACATTTTTAGTCATCAGAATTATCCTCCTTGCCTCTCTAGTCATGAACCACCCTCTGGCAATGATAACTGCATCCTGATTTATAAATAAACTGACAGTTTAGATAGTTAACACATTTCCGTACTTAATTTAAAAGGAATAGATGCTCATTTGTTGAGAAAAATTTCTGAGAATGGTCTAAAAGGTCAAGCTTGTGTTCTGACACCGTTTGCCATTTCAGGTTTTGTAACTAGCTCCATAGCCCACACTGCCAAGAGAAACTGAAATTGCTAAAGTAAGCTGCTCTGGGCATCAGAAAATACACACACGGAAAGTTATATCCAGCTAATAGTTTCATTAATGTATTTTCCTAACTCATTTCTACAGAAAGATCCAACTTTGAAGTCGAACGTGTTGAAGGCAGAGGGAATGTTGAACAGGACCAAGTATCACAAATAGAAATGGTATACAAACCCCTAACAATGGGACCCCAATGGAGGAGTTAAAAGACTGAAGGAGCTGAAGGGGTTTGCAACCCCATAGCAAGAACAATATCAACCAACAGACCCCACCAGACCTCTCAGGGACTAAACCATCAACCAGTGAGTACACGTGTAGGGGCCCATGGCTCTAGCTGCATATGTAGCAGAGGATGGCCTCGTTAGACATTGATGGGAGGAGAGGAGCTTGATCCTGAGAAGGCTCCATGCCCCAGTGTAGAGGAATGCCAGGGCTGGCAGGAGGGAGAGGGTGGGAGGGTGGGAGGGTGGGCGGGGGAGCACCCTTATAGAAGCAGGGGGAGAGGAATGGGGTCTGGGAGAGGACGGAAGGGGATAACCTTTGAAATGTAAATACATAAAATAGTCAAGAAAAAATAAAATTAAAAAAAAGAGGTTATGTTCTGAAGTGCAAAACATTAGCATGAGCTGAAGACATTCATCGTGGTAAAGAGAAAAGGTATTTATACAGCTAGAGCAGTTAGGAAACAACATGGAAAGACTCAAAACAGATACTGATTTACTCACTGGTGATCCAGATACAGGCCAACTCAATTTGCTTTCTTGTCCACACAAAGATTCGGAGAACTACATGGACAAAAGTTTGTATGCCTGCATTATTGTTGATTATTAAATATATTGAGAGAACTTGGTTTTTGTGCTTTGCTAGTAATATCAAAATTTCTGTCCAAGTATGTATATATATTGTAGAAGAGAATCACATCTGTTTCAACAGACTGTAGTATAATAAAACCGAACCAAAAAAGAAGACAGATAACTAAAAACAAGTTTCCTGACTAATTACTGAAGTCACTACAGAAAAAGACATGGAGGAACTGGAGACTTTTTTTTAGTTTATTTGTAGTGTGTGTGTGTGTGTGTGTGTGTGTGTGTGTGTGTGTGTGTGTGTGTGTGTATGAGTAATATGCCCATGTATCATATATGTGGAAGTTAGAGGACAGTGTCCTGTAGTTGGTTTTCTCCTGTCATCTTGTGACAGTTCTGGAATCGAAATAAAGTCGTCAGGCCTCTGTGCAAGTGTTCTACCTGTGCAGTCACCTCATGGTTCCCACAACTGGAACATGTAAACCACCTCTATTAGTGAGCTTTATATTACTATACGAAATAACAGAGTTTACTCAGATTTGATTTTAAGTTTATTTTGGTCACAACTTAGGCAGTTTCAGTATATAACTGGTTACTTTTCTTACATCTGAGCCTATGGTAAAAGCATGTATTTCATGACTAGGTTTCAAAGGAAAAGAGAAAGGGGCTGTGATCCCAATAATCCTTTGAGGTATACCTATAAAGAAAAGAAACTGATATCAGGCTCCACCTCTACAAAATTCTCAAAGAATGAACCAAAACATAAAAGCACAAAGATACTCTTTACCTCTCCCAATAGTACACTGACTTTGGGCTTTGGAAGACATAACCGATCCACAATTCCACTGAAGTTGAACGAAATATTACTTTCTCCAATTTTTATATCTCTGGTATGAAAAGCAATTATAAGCATCAAGGTGTGTTGAGTTTTTACTCATTTTTTCATGTGCACACATCTTATCTTTCAAATTAGATTTCCCTTACAGCTGTTGCTCCCACACATGGGAGTGCAGCAGAACAGAAGTGAGCCGGTGGCACTCGTTGGATCCTTGCTTATTAACTGAGTAGGTCCTTTTAACTCAGTTTTGACTTTAATTCAATTCAGATAGTCAAGGAAATAATAACTATTTATGAGCAAAGATGCTGTGAAAGTTTTGCTGTAAGGATTAATCTACAGATTGGATTCCATAGCCTGTGTTCTCCACTTTCTCAAAAATTTTGTCTGATGGATAACTAACTTTGCTAAAAACCTAAGAATTATCTCAAGATAAATCTGAAAACTGAAAATTTTGCTTAGTAAACATATAAATCACATAACACTGAGATGAAGTGAACTTGGGACTCATGAATCCATGTGCCAGAATGAAAGATGACCTCGTGCATTTTATCACTGATTGTACAAAGTGACATTTATAATTAGTAAAATGTGCCAGATGGCAAAATCGCTTCCATATCACTTCGGGGGAGGATGAAAGTACATACACCATACAGTAACAGTATGTATACAGGAGTGCTACAGTGTATGAGTGAGAGGAGATAGAAATTATGATGCCTTATTACCGTGTTTCCAGAGACTTTGATTCTAAATTTATGTTGCTCATATGAAGGGGCCAATGAACTGTTGTATAACTAGTTACTTCCACTAATTCTGTCAATCATGGAGTTGTTCTGGATAATATAGAAATGCTTATGGAACTGAAATGCTTATGTTCTTTCAGAGGACCAGAGTTTAGTTCCCACAACCCATGTTTAGCTTACAGTCATCTTTAACTCCAACTCCAGAAATCTAAAGCCCTCTTCTGGCCACTGCAGGCACCTGCATGTATAAGTGAAGAAACAAACACACACACACACACACACACACACACACACACACACACATGCACATGTACACACACATGTATAGATGATTATATCCTTTGAAAACAGTGTTTTATGGAAACAATGATTAAATTCTTGGGTATTTACCTTTGAAATAATGAATCAGTGTTAAAAAAACTACTAAGACTTGATTAATTGTATAATTTCATATTATTTCAATTGATTAATAGTTCATTTACTCAATTTCTTATACTAAAGGATTATTTTTTTGATTTGATACTTTTTTTAGTTATTTAAAATAAGCTCATAGCAAATATGATTATATTTATTCTTGGGATGGGAAGATTAAAACTAAACAAAAGAGGGTTCTTCAAAACACACTTTTTTCCTTTCTTCAAGATATTATATTGTTTGTGTTAGATTCTTTAAAAAAATGGATACATCCAAGCCAACCCTGCTTATGTGATATTCAAATAACAAATACACTTCACTTCCAGCCTTCTACAGTGTTACAACTATTAAAATGTATTTTTGAAGCATTTCCAATGTTTATTATCATTTGGTTTCAAAACATTTAAGGGGTACCTACAGTTCAAATCTACAAACAAAGACCTACGACATGTGTGTATATGTGTGTGTATCTGTATATATGTGTGAGTGCAAGAATTTTTCCCCAAAGTTTGAATTTTCACATGTCTGACAATCTCAATTTATCTAGCTTTTCCTTTATCATTTAAATGTTGAATATTTTTAAACAATCACATAGTTTGTATTTTCTTAGAATAGCCACACATTTTTGGGTGTTACATTTTGGTCTATGTTCCATTTGAGGGCCCTATCTGTCTGTGTGTCTGTCTGTCTGTCTGTCTATCCATCTGTCTATCTATCTTTTATTCATATATTGCGTAAAGTCTGGGTTCATTCGTTTGTGTCATTTGTTGAGAAGATGGCTTTATTTTCCCTTTGAATTATTTTGATTCTTTTGTGAAAATATCAGTATTTTATATATATATACACATATGTATGTATATATATATATATCAAGGCAGCTTATATATATGTACAAATATATATGTATTCATATTCATATATATAAGCACAATCATATAATTAAAAATATGGATTCTGAAACTGTCTTTTTCAAAACGATAGTGACAATTCTGGATTCCTTACAGAAAGGGGTCATGTATTTTTATAAGGAGCAGCTGTGACATGTTTGAAACTGGATTTTAAATTCCAGACCAGTGTGGGGAATCCTGTTATTTTAGTACTACTGGCTCATCTGACCCATGAATACAAAGTTTTTGTTTTGTTTTTATTTCATTGTGGGATATAAGATTTTAATTGGCTGACGACACCTCCATCCTATTGCACTTCAGTGCAATAAAATAATCAATGCAATACAACTGTGTTGTATTCTGGGCTATTCATTGCCAGAGTAAAAAAACACAAGGGCCTTTATATATTATTCCACATTAAAACATTACCAAGTTTATGTCCAAGTTCTAATGGATTCTATAACATTTTTTGATTCCCTGGATTCTTAAATATAAGCTAAAATCTGAAAATAAAAATAATTTTACTTCTTTTATTTCTGTCTGTATACTTTGCATCTGTCTTGTTAGGGACTGAACCTGAAGCTTCACATGAGTGAAGCACGGGCTCTTCCACTGAAGCAAGGGCTCTCCCACTGTAGCAAGGGCTCTACTACTGAAGCACAGTTTCTACCACTGAAGCACGGGCTCTCCCACTGAAGCAAGGGCTCTCCCACTGAAGCAAAGGCTCTACCACTGAAGCAAAGGCTCTACCACTGAAGCACGGGCTCTCCCACTGAAACAAAGGCTCTACCACTGAAGCAAAGGCTCTACCACTGAAGCAAGGGCTCTCCCACTGAAGCACGGGCTCTCCCACTGAGCTGTTCCCAAACCATGTTACTTGCATTTATATTTTGTATTTTTGCCTATTACTCTGGCTACTTCTCTGCTACAATACTGAGTAGATGTAGGAGAGAAAATATCTTGGCTATTATTTCTTAATTTGGGAAAATCTAATTTTCCTCATTAAATACTATATTAGTTGAATGTTTTTCAAGATGCTCTTTATCTAGTCTAGTAGGTATTAGGTTTGTCAAATATATTTATCATGTATCTATTGGAATATTCAAATGGTTTTCATTCTTTATTCTTACTTTTCTGCGTTGTAGAACAATTTATATTTGATTATACTATCTAATCCTTGCTGTATGTTCCTAGCCTTGGTTTACAAAGTTTATTGAAGATCTAAATAAAGAATTTTTTCTATAATTTTTATTTATTTTGATTTGTAGGTCTGGTTAACAAGGTAATACTGGTAATAACTGCTGCTTTCAAAGCAGTTTAATAAGGCTGATATGAATATTTGATATAAAGTACTATCTAGATATAGGTTTTATTTGTGAGGAATTTACAAATTACTAATTCACAAATTGAACTTAATTTCTTATTTATCTTTCTTCACTTATAGACCTACTCAGAATTTCTCTCTGTTTAAAGTTAGTTTGGGTATTTTTTTTCTTCTTTTCTATCATTATTATAATTTTCTCTTTATTGACAGGATCTTTCCATATGATCAGACTTGATGAATGAATAATTTCTTGCCTTGGTGCAGTTAGTATTAGTATAAGTCTTAGGATCTGTCCATTTCCCAACCACTATTACCCATTTTATTATAATTACTCATCTGCTGCCATGAAAACAGAACATCATGGTTCTTTTGTTGTCTGTTTACTTTATGCTTTTGTCACTTCTGATTGATACTTAGACTTGAACATTTTAGTTGGTTTATTTGCATAGTTGCTAATTAACTCCTTATATAAAAGCAAATATGATCATCTAATGGATTATTAATGTTGGCTATTATATTTTTTGACTCTAGAATTTTCAATTTGTGTGTAAATTGTTTGCAGTTCTTCAGTTGTGTATAGCATATTTCCCAATAATTGTTTACCCTCACACTGTCCTGCTCACTCACTCTCTTCCCCCCGTGTCCCTGAGACTTTCTCGCATTTCCTCCCAGTAGTGTCTGTCTGATTACTCTTAGTTTCTATGCGGCAAGCATGATCCCACTTTTCCCTTTGGTTCTTTAGTCATTATTTCCTGTGTTCTGAACACATCTATAATTGTGGCATTAAAACCCTTGTTGATAATATCAATATCTAGACTTACTTAGTGATAATTTCTCTTAACTGCTTTTTGTCTTTGGTCTATGAGTTGCTTTGTCTGAGTTTCCAATTTGTTTTTGGTTGAAAACTAGACATCTTGAATGATGCTATAAGGGAATTTTTAAATGCAGATCTATCTGATTTCAATATATATATATATATATATATATATATATATATATATATATTGCTAATGCTGATTTTGATTAGTGACATTTCTGAGATAATCTGTGTGTACATGTGGGTGTGGTCTGCACAAGTCCATGTCCATATCTGTGTGTACATGAAGGCCATGGCATGATCTATGGCACTATCAAATATCTTCATCTGTGACTTTCTACCTATTGTCTTATTGCAATGCCTCTGACTGAATTGGAAGCTATTTGGCTCAAACTAACTGGAAAGTGAGCTTTGTTCTCCTTGTCTCTACACCTAAACTGTGATCATGGATATATACATCTATGCCTAACCTCCTTTTGTGCTTAGGGTTCTGGCCACATCTTGAGGTCCTCAGTAGTTCTTCCAATATTGTATTCTCTATTACACATATTCATCAAAGACATTGTTCTCTTTTTTATATGCTCATTGAAAGTATACTGTTGGATGATGTCTTAGTCAGGGTTTCTATTCCTGCACAAACACCATGACCAAGAAGCAAGTTGGGGAGAAAAGGATTTCCTCAGCTTACACTTCCAGACTGCTGTTCATCCCAAAGAAAGTCAGGACTGGAACTCGAGCAGGTCAGGAAGCAGGAGCTGATTGCAGACATCATAAAAGGATGTTATTTACTGGTTTGCTTCCCCTGGCTTTCTCAGCTTGTTTTCTTCTAGAACTCAGGACTACCAGTCCAAGGATGGCACCACCCAGAATGAGTCCTCTCATCCTTGATAGATAATTGTGAAAATGCCTACAGCTGGATCTCATGGAGGAATTTCCTCAAGGGAGACTCCTTTCTCTGTAATAACTCCAGCTGTGTTAAGTTGACACACAAAACCAGCCAGTAGAGATGAGGAGATAGAAATTTCCTTATTTGTACTGCACCAGTACGCTTGCTATGCTTGGCTACAGGGTTTCATTTGTGCATCTTGGTATTTTGTCAATGACCTATCAGTTTATAACTGATATGTTAACTGTGGTATGTTTAGCTATTATTTTCTTTGGACCTCTTAGGGAAGAGATAAGAACTTCCTTTGGAAGCTCTGAGCATATGTGGAGCTTTGTAGATGTATATGATCATTTAGATTTCAGGGTCAAATAAAAGATTTCCAAATCTCCCTCAAAATATTTCATTACTAAGATTTTTCTTTGAAGTTTTTTAGGCACCTTTCTGTATGGTTATATTTTTTCCCTAAACAAAGTTAAATAGTTGCCACTGACTGCTTGCAACAAACAACCCAGTAATGAGGCTTTGTCCGAGGGGTCAGCTTTAAGATAGAACAGATAAACAGTCTTAACTATGAAGGAATTCGTGGAGGCCCAAATATGGCAGATAGTTAGACTTCTACAGTGATGCAAATTTGGGAAAGTGCCATTTTAAGTTCACTGGCCCTCTACTTGTGGAGTGCCTCCTGGTGTTCATAGTCACATTACATTTCAGCAAAAGAAAATGCGAAAAGGACAGGTTAGTTGTAGGGTCTGAGCCATTAGTGTTCTGTTCTGGAAGTTGTCTCCTCTATCAATGAGTTCAAAGCCATTTCCCATTTACTCTTCCATTAGATTTAATGGATCCAGTTTTATGTTGAGGTCTTTGATCTATTTGGACTTGCATTTTGGTCAGGGTGATCAATATGGGTCTATTTGTATTCTTCTAAATACAGTCATCCAGTTAGATCAGCACCATTTGTTAAAGATGCTTTCCTTTTTTTCCCCACTGTATGGTTTTGGGGTTTTTGTTAAATATCAAGTGTTCACAGGTGTATGGGTTTATTTTTGGGTCTTTGATTCAATTCCATTTACCAACCTGTCTGTTTCTATACCAATACTATCTAGTCTTTATCACTATGGCTCTGTAGTACAGCTTGAAATCAGGGATGGTGATACCTGCAGAAGTTCATTTGTTGTGGAAGATTGTTCTTGCTATTCTGGATTTTTTGTTTTCCCAAAATGAAGATGAAGATTTTTCTTTCAAGGTCTATAAAGAATTGAGTTGGAATTTTGGTGGGAACTGCATCGAACCTGTAATTGCTTTTGGTGAGATGGACACTTTACTATGCTAATCCTACTGATCCATGAGATGGAAGATCTTTCCCATTTTCTGGTTGATAACTTCTTCAATTTCTTTCTTCAGAGACTTGAAGTCCTTGTCATACAAGTTTTTCACTTTCTTGAGTAAGTTAACCAAGATATTTTTATATTGTTTGTGGCTACTGAAAAGGGTATTGTTTCTCTGATTTCATTCTCAGTCTATTTACTGTTTGTATAAAGGAGAGCTTCTGATATTTCAAGTTAATTTTGTACCCACCTACTTTGCTGAAAGTTTTATCAGCTGTAGGAGTTCTTTGGTAAAGTTTGGTCACTTGCATATTCTATCATATCATTTGTGAATAGTGACTAAGATCAACAATTAATAAATGGAAATTCATGAAACTGAAAAGCTTCTGCAAGGCAAAGGACATGATCAGTAGGACAAAATGGCAGCCTACAGATTGTAAGAACACCTTCACCAATCTTACATCTGATAGACGGCTAATAGCCAAAATATATAAAGAACTAAAAGTTAGAAACAAACAAATCAAATAACCCAATTTAAAAATGGGGTACAAAGCTAAACAGAATTCTCAACAAAGGAATATCAAATGGCTGAGAAGCTCTTAAAGAAATGTTCAAAGTCCTTAATTTTCAGAGCAATGCAAATAAAAATGACCCTGAAATTCCATCTTACATCGATCAGAATGACCAAGATCAAAAACTCAAGTGGCAGTAGATGGTGGCAAGGATATGGAGAAAGAGGAACACTCCTCCACTGCTGGTGGGAGTACAAACTTGTATAACTACTCTGGAAAGCAATCTGGCAGTTTCTTAGAAAGTTATGAATATTTCTACTTGAAGAACCAGCTATCTCGCTCCTGGGCATATACCCAAAAGATGCTCTACTATACCACAGGAACAGGTGTTCAACTATGTTCATAGGAGCTTTTTTCATAATAGCCAGAAACTGGAAACAATTCAAACAGATATCCTTGTCATGGTTTGAATATGCTTGGCCCATGGAGTGGCACTTTTTGGAGGTGTGGTCTTGTTGGAATAGGTGTGTCACTATGGGTGCTAGTCCTAGCTACCTGGAAGTCAATCTTCCACCACTAGCCTTCTGATGAAGATGTAGAACTCTTAGCTCTGCCTGTACATGCCTGCCTAGATGCTGCTCCCACCTTGATGATGACAGACTGAACCTCAATCTGTAAGCCACCTCAATTAAATGTTGTCCTTGTTAAGACTTGGCTTGGTCATGGTGTCTGTTCACAGCAGTAAAACCCTAACTAAAACAAAAGTTGGTAGCACAAACTGGGGTATTGCTGACACAGACCTGACCCTGATTTTGTTTGGAAGAATGTGGATTTGGGGACTTTGGATTTGGAAAGCAGTGGAATGCTTCAAGTAGGGTTATCCTAGCAGGAATATTAAAGACTTTGTTACTGAAAGTGATTTGAACTGTGCAGACCTGGCTGAAGAGGTTTCGGTGAAGGATTTCAATATGTGGCTTAGAGACTGTTTTTGTGAGAATTTGGTGAAGAATGTAGCTACTTTTTGCTCTTGTCTGAAGAGTGCCTGAGGCTAAAGTGAAGAGACTCTGATCAATTGCATTGATCATTGATAAAGAAAGTCTCAGAAACACCCATCATAGACTTTGTTCTCTGGCTAAGTCTCATGAAGACCTTTATGAATAAGTATAGCAAACTGAGAAAGGGAAAATATAAAATATATTGTTTGAGCATAAGAGGGACACCAGGAAGTAAAATGGAAATGAATACTATGTTCAAGTATATTAAATTGAATTAAGGGAGTAGTGACCTTGAGGCAAGATCCCTCCCAGCTAAATTTAGGTTGAGGTATGGTAGTACATCGTTTAATACCAAAGGCAAAGACAGGCAGACCTCTGAGTTCAAGCCCAGCCTAGACAAAGTTCTAGGTGAAGAAAAACTTAAATCCAGGTTTGGAGGACCACACCTTTAATCCCAGAGCTTAGGAGACAGGCATGCAGATCTCTGAGTTCAAGGTCAATCTACAGAGCAAGATCCAAAACAGCCAAGCATATTCAAAACATGACACCCTTCAAGAAGAATAGATTTTTAAAAAATGTGGTTTGTTTACATAATGGAATACTACTCAGCTACTAAAAACAAAACAAAAAAATCAGGAATTTTACAGGCAAGTAGATGGAACTTGAAAATATCATCCTGAGTGAGGTAACCCAGACACAAAAGGACAAGCATGGTGTGTACTCACTGATAAGTGGGTATTAGCCGTAAAGTACAGGATACCCATGCTATACTCCACAGATCCTAAGAAGCTAAGCAAGAAGCAAGGATGTTTAAATCTCACTTAGAAGGGAGAATAAAATAGTCATAGAAGGCATATGGAGAGAGGGAACAGGGTAGGAGAGGAATGAAAAGAGGAATGGAGTTCAGGATCAAGTGAGGGGAGAGGGAGGAGAAAGTGCCACAGGGTCAGGAGAATGAATGGAAAATGGCAAATGGCATAGGTGAGGGACTGGTGGCATCTCTGGAACATGCCAGAGACCTGGGATGGGAGAGGTCCCCAGGAACCTATGGGGAAGACTTTAGCTGAGACTTATAGCAGTGGGGATATGGAACCTTAAGTGGCCACTGTCAGTAGCCAGGCAGGACCTCCAGTGGTTGGATAAGGACACCAACCCACCCACAAAACTTCTGACACAAATTTTGTCCTGTCCAAAAGAAAGGTTGGGAACAAAGATGGAGCGAGACCCAGAACCAGACCCAGTACCAAACACGGAATGGAGCTCTGGAGTCTTATGGAAGAGTTAGGGAAGAATTGCAGCACTGGCAGGGATGGGAACTCCACAGGAAACCAACAGAGTCACTTGGAACTCTCAATGACTGAACCACCAACCAAAGTGGATATGTGGCCTGGACCTAGCCCTATTTTCCTCCCACATCTTTCGCAGATGTGCAAGATGTGCAGCTTGGTCTTTATGCACATCTCCAAATAACTGGGGCAGGGGCTGTCCCTAAAGTTTTTTAGCTGTCTGTGGATTGGGTTTTCCTAACTCGGCTGCCTTGTACGGACTCAGAAGGGTAGGATGTGCCTAGACATGTAGAGACTCAATGTACCAGGTTAGGGAGCTACCCAGGGGGGCCTCCACCCTCTCAAGGAAGAGGAGAGGGGATGGAGAAAAGGACTGTGTGACAGTGGACCAGGAAGAGGGGGCTGTGATCAGGATATAAAGTGAATAAATAAATTTTTACAAATGAAAGGAAGGAAGGAGGGAGGGAGGGAAGGGAGGTTAACTTCAAGACTCAAAGTCTTAATGAGAAGCACATCTCTGGAATAGTTCTTCAACCCTTGATTTAAATTCAAGCCCAGGGCCTTGTGTGTTCTAGGCAAGTCATCTGCCCCCGGGCTGTATGCTATCACCAAGGAATTGAGTGTAGGAAATTTGCTCCAGGTGAGATCCCAGACTACAGATAGAAGCATCTGCCACAGTGTATGAGGGCCCTTCTAGCTTCTTTCAGTTACCATCTGGTAAACTACAAGAAAATCCCTGAGCAAAGATGAGCCTGTTCATCCTAGGTGTTTAGTAACGATAGTCATGAGTTGTTTTATTGCACAGGGCCTGACTCACAGGAACAGATTCTTGCAAGAGATTTGGATACTGAAGGTGGAGTCTATGCTTCCCAACTCTAAATATGTGGCAATGGCTTTAAGACCTATTAGTGAGGGCTGGAGAGATGGCTCAGCGGTTAAGAGCACTGACTGTTCTTCCAGAGGTCCTGAGTTCAAATCCCAGCAGCCACATGGTGGCTCACAACCATCTGTAATGAGATCTGATGCCCTCTTCTGGTGTGTCTGAGGACAGCTACAGTGTACCTATATACATAAAATAAATAAATGTTAAAGGAATGTCTATGAGCAATAAATAAACTTAAAAAAAAAAAGACCTATTAGTGAAAACAGGTTTAAAAGACCTTCAGAGCTGATGGAATTCTGAAGAGAACTGGCAAAGCTTTTTGTGGGTACTGAAAATCTGAAAAAAGATTACGGGAATTGAGAAGGAAAGATGCTGGTGTGTCCTGGCAGACGGTTTAACACTGTTGTCTTCAGTAGAATAGAAAATAAGTTCAATGAAGTAGACTTCTAGCAAAGGAGATGTCAGGCAAAGTACTGGAGATGCCACCTGGATTCTTCTAGTTGGTTGTAATAAAATGAGAAGAGAGATTAGTTAATGAACAGATGGTTAAATATAAAGGAACTCAAATTAGCATATTTCAAAAATAAAACTGCTCTTCCTTCCCAGATTTTCCAAATAGAAAACAATTTTCTAAATCAGAAATAACTTCCAGGCAAAGATTAAATTCCAAGCACTGTCAGTAAAAAATAGGCCCAAGAAAATATGTCTGCTAAACCCTTTGTTAAGACTTCACAAACTATTAGCTTATTGCTCAGACCCTTTCAAAGTCAAAATGCTCACCAAGAAGTTTAAGGATGTGCCTTACTACTCTAAAGTAAGTGGTATGGTTTCTAAAAATTTAACCTTGATCCTTCCCGTATGCTCCCAGGGAATCTAAGGTAGAGAACAGTGTACTTCACAGATTGGAGATTAGATCTTTGACTAGTAATAAAACCATAAATACATAAATACACCTCAAAGAAGTATTAAAAAAAGTGCCAATGTAATTGACTCACTGGAAAGACCAACCCACTAGGCTACAGAATACAGAGAGGGTGCAGAAACAAAGCAGATCTTTGTCCACTTGGATTTGAGTGAGTACAAAGCAGACTTAAATGTTGCAGGGAATATTAAAAAGGCACCATCCCCGGGCTGGAGAAGTGACTCAGTGATTAAGAGTACTGATTGCTCCTCCAGAGGTCCTGAGTTCAAATCCCAGCAACCACATGGTGGACACAACCATCTGTAATGAGATCTTATGCCCTCTTCTGGTGTGTCTGAAGACAGCTATATATAATAAATAAATCTTTAAAAAGAAAAAATAGCGCACCATCCCATGTTAATGCCAGCTACTCTCTGGCCCCTGTTAGCCCAACACAGTGACTGCCCATCTCCAGTTCTCTTGCTGCAGATTCTGCTCACATTCCCAGTCATCTGCCCCCTGTGGTTGGCTGTCAAAAATCCCTGTAACCAGGTGAAATCAAAACTCTAGAGGCTTGTAATTTATCAGTCAGATTTATATTAGTAAATTCTCAACCCACAAAATGCCCACACAATGAACACAAAACTCAATTGACATTGAGTAACAATAACAACGAGCTGCACAGCTACATGGGGCAAACCCAGCCTACTTATTATTTCATCATCTACAAAATCCCCAATACTTATGGCTCCCAGGACTGTGTGGTTCTGGCTCCTCTTCCTTTCCTATAGGTTTCATTTTGTCTCCTTCTCTCAGTCCCTTCCTCTGTCTCTCTGTCCTCATCTCTAAAACTCTCAGCCCACCTTCCTTTTCCACTGTCCAATCACAGGCTCTGACCTTATCTTATGCCTGTACTCACCTGCATATAGACCGGAATCCATACTTAAATATACTCAGGGATGAGTGTAAGCAGTTTCCTTCAGTGGACTATTGAAAGGATAGGTCTAAGAGCCCAGAAGCCACAGTCAAAATATACCAAAGATTATGTCCATGGGGCATGGCTGAGCCACAAAAAGAGGCTGGCAACATGCATGTGGACCCTTGTGCATCCTTGAAGATAAAGTGTGTAGATATCTTTCAGATTTTCTTTAATGTCCGTGTTGTCATTCTATACATGTTAGAAATTTGGGATCAATAATTTCATTACTCATGCACAAATGTTCATATTGACTGAAAGAAAATTTCTTTATACTGGGAATTGATTTAGAGTATACACATCAGTACTTCAAACCTGAACCATTATAGATGGATAAATGCATAATATGGAAAGTTTTATTCAGTGCATTTTGTATCTTTGAGAAATGTAAATCGTTTGTGTTCAGATACAGGTAACCTCTGTGATTAGGTAGCACACTCACATATGTGGCCACCTTTCATGTGATGAATACTTTAAGGAACCCAGTCCCCACACTTTGGGGCATACTGAGAAGTATATGTCTTTCTAACTGGTAGTATCAGTTGAAATCCACCTACTAGTATTAAGTGGTGAACATGTGGGATCTAGAGTTCAAGATAATGTCAGCCTGAGACATCGGTCTGCTGTGACATCATGAGCAGGCCTCCCTTCTTATGTTGACTGAGGGCAGACAGCAATAAAGTATTGATAATTTGGGGGTCAGTCTAAAGGGAAATTACTGCATCATGACTTTAATTTGATTTGAATGAAGAATGTCTATGTGATAAGTAGTGGGGTCAGTGGATGGATGCGTTCCTGCTAGTGTTGGTCTGATGTAATTTCCTCTAAACCTGTCCTGACTACGCCCTGTGCTGACTCATCCAGTTCTCAGCACTGGGAAACATGATAAATGGAAAGAAAAATGGACCAGTCACTATAAAAACAAAAAAGATCTCACTGATTCATGATTTCAAACTTATTCATTAACTGACAACAAATAATGGTCTGTAAAATAAATGTGAAGTGGATGGCAGGAAGTATTTTACAATCAAGAACCAAAGAGTCAAAATAATTTCAAATTTTATCAATAACTTAAATTAATTAAATAAATAGTTTAACTGACATTAATAGACTCTTGGATGATTTTTAAAACAGTACCAAACTCAATTAATGGAGAATTAATGAATGTTTTTAGCTCATTAGAGAAATGCATTAACTTTCTGGCTAATGTGACATGAGCGCTGACTCCAAATGAAGGAAGCACATAACTTGAGAATCCTAGCATCAGCTTCACATTTCTCTCCAAAGAGGGGTTTATGGTAACAGAGAAGATAAATACCAGTCAAAACTGAAGACGAAGTAGGAGACTGAGACTAAAGTTAAAATTGCTTGACTATATACCTCTTCGGAATATGTGCATTTGTCAATTAGATGAGGAAATGTGTCAACAAAGAATGGGAGGTCTACGCAAAGTGGCAAAGTGACTGACCTTGAAGACACATCAATTATAACCATTCTGCTTTTACAATCACTGACCAACTGTGACCCTCTGAAATAGTGATACTACAGTTCCTAGCACAATGTTACTAGGAAACACAGAGGAAATGATGGTGAAGCATCAGTAGAGCCATCACAGCTCCCTGTAAAACCAAGTGGGTACATGGTCTCTAAATCATGGTCTATTGTGAAACACTAAGTGATGGAATACTATATATTGACCAAATGATCAGCAGTGCAAGACTTCCTGAGGCAAACAGGGTGTCCAAAGTATGTGTCACTTATGAGAAACTGTAGGGCATACTTTACTATAATTATCACCATCATCACCATCATTGTTATTGTTACTTTTGGACTCTGGAAAAGGGACTGAGGTGCATATTTTACATAACAAAGCAGATCTGGCCTCCAGGTCCTCCCAGCATCCCTCAGTCCTTACCTTCCATACCTTGTCCCTAACCTTAAACTTTCCATCCTAGGAACTAGACTGCTTTTCCCCCAGAGGCTCTTCCATATAGAATCCAGACAGTTTGGTCTTTCGGTCTCTCTTCTTCTCCTCCTTCGTTATTTTTTTTATTTACATTTCAAATGTTCCCAGGTTTCCCTCCATAAGCCTCATATCCCCTCCTTCCTCCCCCCTGCCTCTATGAGGGTGCTCCCCTACCAGCCTATCCACTCCTGCTTCAGCTGCCTAGTGTTCCCCATCCTAGGTTATCAAGCCTCCACAGGTCCAAGGGGCTTCCCTCCCAATGATGCCAGATAAGGCAATCTTCTGCTACATATCCAGCTGGAGCCATGGGTATCCCCTATGTACTCTTTGGTTGGTGGTTTAGTCCTAGGGAACTTTAGGGGTCTGGTTGGTTGATATTGTTCTCCTCCTATGAGGTAGCAAACCCCTTCAGTTTCTATAGTCCTTGCCCTAACTTCCCCAGTGGGGTCCCAGCACTCAGTCCAATGTTTGACTGTGTATATCTGCATCTTTAATGGTCCAGCATTGGCAGAACATCTCAGCAGACAGCTATACCAGGTTCCTGCCTTGGCATCAGAAATAGTGTCTAGGTTTGGTGTCAGCAGATGGGATGGATCCCTAGATTGGGGCAGTCTCTGAATGACCTTTCTTTCAGTTTCTGCTCCACTGTTTGTCTCTGCATTTCCTTCTCACAGGAGGAATTCTGGGTTAATAATTTGAGATGGGTGGGTAGCCCCATCCCTCAACTGGGGCCATGCCTATCCACTGGACATGGTCTCTACAAGTTCTATCTCCCCTTTGTTGGTTATTTTGGCTAAAGTTCTCTCTGTTGGGTCCTGGGAACTTTTGTGTCCCTGGCATCTGGGACTTTCTAGTGGCTACCCCCAGTTCCTCTCCCCCACTGCTATATACCTACTTTCAAATTACCAGTCCTCTATTTCTACCCCATCTCCTCCCATATCTGAACTGGACCTCCCTTTCTCCCTCTACTTCCCAGAGATTTTTCTCTTCCCCCTACTGAGTACTACTGTAGCATCGACACTTGGATGTGATCTTCTTTATTCTTGAGTTTCAGGTAGTCTTTGAGTTGCATCATGGGTATTCTGAGCTTCTTTTTGGCTAATATTCACATATCAGTGAGTACATACCATGTGTGTGTTTTCTGTGACTAAGTTACCTCCATTCAGGATGGTATTTCCAAGTTCCATTCATTTGCCTTTGAATTTCATGAAATTACTGTTTTGAATAGCTGAGTAGTGCTCCATTGTGTAAATGTGCCACAATTTCTGCATCCATTACTTTGTTGAGAGACATCTGGGTTGTTTCCAGCTTCTGGCTATTATAAATAAGGCTGCTACAAACATAGTGGAACATGTGTCCTTGTTATATGTTGGAGAATCTTTTGGATATATGCCCAGGAGTGATATAGCTGGGCCAGGTAGAACTATTTCCAAGTTTCTAAGGAACTGCCAGATTGATTTTCAAAGTGGCTGTACCAACTTGCAATCCCACCAGCAATGGAGGAGTGTTCCTCTTTCTCCATATCCTGACCAGCATCTGCTGTCACCTAAGCGTTTGAGCTTAGCCTTTCTGACTGATGTGAGGTGGATTCTCAGGGTTTTGATTGCATTTGCCTAATGACTAAGCGTGTTGAACATTTCTTTAAGTGCTTCTCAGCTATTCAAGATTCCTCAGTTGAGAATTCTCTGTTTATCTCAGTATCCCATTTTTTAAATAGAGTTATTTGGTTTTCCTGAGTCTAACTTCTTAAGTTCTTTGTATATTTTGGATATTAGCACTCTGTCAGATGTAAGGTTGGTAAAGATCTTTTCCCAATATGTGAATTGTCATTTTGTCCTATTGACAGTGTCCTTCACCTTACAGAAGTTTTTCATTTTTATGAGGTCCCATTTTTTGATTCTTGACCTTAAAGCATAAGCCATTGGTGTTCTCTTCAGGAAAAGTTTCCCCTATGCCAATGTGTTTAAGGTTCTTTTCTACTTTCTCTTCTATTAGATTCAGTTTATCTTCTTTTATGTGGAGGTCCTTGATCCACATGGACTTAAGCTTCCTACAAAGTAATAAGAATGGATCAATTCGCATTCTTCTACATGCTGACCTCCAGTTGAGCCAGCACCATTCATTAAAAATGTTGTCTTTTTCCCACTGGATGATTTGGCTTCTTTGTCAAAGATCAAGTGACCTTAGGTGTGGGTCATTTTTGGGTCATCAATTTTATTCCATTTATCTACCTGTCTGTCTCTGTACCAATACCACATGGTTTTTAATCACTGTTGCTTATTAATGTAGTTTGAGGTCAGGGATAATGATTCCCCCAGAAGTTCTTTTATTGTCAAGAATGGTTTTTGATACTCTGCATTTTTTGTTATTCCACATAAATTTGAGAATTGTTCTTTCTATATCTGTGAAGAATTGAGCTGGAATTTTGATGGGAATTTCATTGAATCTGCAGATTGCTTTAGGTAGGATGGCCATTTTTATTATGTTAATCCTGCCAATCCTTGAGTATGGGAGGTCTTTCCATCTTCTGAGGTCTTCTTCAATTTTTTTTCTTCAGAGACTTGAAGTTGTTGATCCCTTTGGGGGTCCCATATCAGATATCCTTATATTATGATTCATAACACTACCAAAGTTACATTTATAAAGTAGCAACAAAAATAATTTTATGAGTGAGGGTCACCACCACATGAGGAACTATATTAAAGGGTCACAGCATAAGGAAGTTGGGGAACCTTCGCATTAGAGCTTTCTCTTCCCTACCCCCAAACTTCTACAATGAACTGATTACTAAATGTGCTAAATGTGCATCAGCATACTAGTAGACCTCATAGTGTACAGCCATTGGGCTCCAGCCACACAATTTGCCAGAGGGATAAAACTGACACCAATAGTCTTCTTTCTCAGAGATCTTAATCCTCTAAAAAGTCCATCCTGACTAATTCTTTCCTCTTAGCTCCACTTTAAACATTCTCTGTATGCACATGTGTGTCAATGAATACACTCATCTGGGCATGCACATGGGGGCCAAAGGTCAATGTCAGGTGTCTTGTTTCAGTTTCTCTCCACCTTATTTTTAGACTACCTTTGAAATGTATTTGTGTGTGTGTGTGTGTGTGTGTGTGTGTGTGTGTGTGTGTGTGTGTGTGTACATTGGGCCAAATGTACAAGTGGTGGTCAGAGGACAACATGGAGGATTGTCTTCAATCCTTCCACTATGCATATCCCAGGAATTGAAGTCACAGTTTCTCCTAAACAGCCTGGTTATTGAGGCCCCAGGGTCTACCAGTTTCTGCTTCCTTCTTCTGCATGCTACTGAAAGAATAAAAAAATGTAGCTAAGAAGTCAGAAGTTTAAAAATGCTATCTCACCCCTAAGAAGCCATAAATACCTCAAATTCCAGACCCTGCTCTCTACTGGTAAGTAGGTAAAAGGTCACATTTCTTGAGCCTGCTCTCCCAGGAACTAGATAAAAGGACTTACAATAAGGCCCTTAGATATGTGATTCCTGACCTAGTAAAGATAACAGAAAGCTTCTCCCAGTAACTAGCTGACCATAAAGTTAGATTAAAATCTTGGAGAACAACCTTGAGAAGCAGGAAGCTTCTCCTAGGAACTAGCAGACCACAAAGTTAAGCAATCTTGAGAGACAGAAAACTTCTCCTTGTGATTTTTCACATGACACCATCCCTTCCCCCTTGGGTTGTGGCTTCTTCCTTTAAATACCCCTTCTCCCAGCTACTGGACGTCGAACTACACTGTCCCTGCGTGGCATATGAACCAGTGCACTGGTTCCTATCATTAAATCTTGTGTAAATTACAGCAAGGATGGTCTTATGTGAGTTCTTGGGGGAGAGGGGGTTGTGTCATCCCGAGACTTGAGTGAAGGTCTCCCCGCTCCAGGGGTCTTTCACTACCATACCTGGCCTTTGTGTTGGTGCTGGAGATCTAAACTCAAGTCCTCATACTTTGGCAGTAGTGTGAGCTAGGCTTAGGATTACTCAGAATCCCTGATGAGATATACTTAGGTCTCCCCTCACCTACACAGGGTCATGCCATGTAAAGGCAGCCATGGATTTGTGACAGGGCACAGGGGACTAAAACTTGACATTTCCACTATTTATATGTGGTCAGATGTACCAGATACTGGAATGTGAGATAATTTATATGCCATCCAAGAATACCAGCTAAAGATGAACTTGAGATATTCTGAAATCCCTATGATTCTCTGTCTGATGTTCTTTACTGACTTGCTTTCTGCTTCCCATTTGAGGGATATAAAAGGAGCTGTGCCATTAATAAACTTGCTGGCTTGGGTCATCAGCCCTTGCACCCCTCCTGTCCCTGGCATTTGACACCTTTCCTTATCCAACCCCCACCACTCCCCTGGCCCACCTAGTTCTTGCCCTCAGAGCCCTGTCAGGAATCTTGATACTGCTGGTCAGGGTCCAGTGGCACCAGACTAGGAACATGAGTAAAGAAGTATACGGTGACAAGGTAGGTATAGCAGTTACAATTGAAATTTAGTCTAGGGACGCTGGCCTGAAGGAATGGGCAGGTCGGTCAGAAGTAAAACCATGGGGCAAGAAGATTCTAAGGCTCAATTTTATTTTTTTGCAAATGCTTCACTTTCTGCCTCATTCATTCTCAGTTATGTCAATGCCACTGAAACGCTTAGAAAACTTTTTTGCTTTTGTTCAAAGGATAAAAATAACAAATCAAGAAATAGGGATAAAAGGCCCTGAGGACTAGGAAGCTGTTTCAGTTCTTGAATTGCTTCCACTTTATGAGGCCTCAGAGGACGGGCGAGGAAGTCTCTTCTTTTGATGATACAGTCATAAAATCATACAAAAAGACTCTGGCCTGCTTGGCTGAGTCAAGTGCCCTCCTCTTTTATCATATAAGGATTAGATCCCCAGTTAAAGCGTTCTGCCCCGCCCCACCCCCTTTTTTTCAGGAGCTGGGTGAGGCTGAGCCTCCTGAATAAAGTATTTTCAACAACAGCAACAAACCCTAGATTAGTTTTTCTAGATTAGTCCCACTACAGCAGAGAACTTCACCTCTGAGCATGAGAAGGAGCAGGGTTGAAGCAGTCACAGTGGGTTGGGCCAGGAGAAAGTGCCCTCAGGGTGGGGCGGAGCTGACTTAAACTTTTCATGGGGCTATGATTTGAGGTTCTTCCACCTTCTTTTCTATCCCCACTGCTGAACTTCATTTCTCCACACTGAATTTTACCAGCTCAAATGTCTAAACCTAATTCCCTGAACTGTCTCTTATATGCTAATTGGGCTAATGGGCTGCCTCTATCAGAACAGCTTCTGTCAAATTGCCTTCTGTGTCTCTTAAACAAGCAGAGAGGGGAGAGGGCATATGAGATGTGGGATTTGGCTCTCTCACCTTCAGATCCAAGAATTCCTACGCCACCCACCCCCCACTCCCGCCTTGGTAAGTCCTCCAATCCCTAGCTCTGGGTCAGACTGGTGCCTTACTCTGTGACAGGAAAAAGAACAACAAAACAGTCTAAGAAATGGATCCAAAAGGTAAAAGCAGGTTCCTTTGACGATGGCAGGGAGCTGCTGGAGCCATGGCCATCCTGGAACTCGGCTGATAACTTTCCTTGAGAATTTGGGAAGCTGTTGTCCTTTACCTGCCTCCCACCCCACTCCAGCCTCTCATCTCTTCTGCACCTCAAGGATTCCGGATATATTTTTAAAGCCAATGATAATGTTTTGTAGAGCACAGCATGGTGTGGTAAGGTGGTGGGGGTGGGGGTGTGCCTCAGCGGGCCCATGCTGAGGCATCCCCTCTCCCCTGAGGTACCAGCCAGCCATAACAATGGGTTTAGTAGAAAATAAAGTTTATTTGGGAGGGGGGGGGGGAGAAGGGAGTAGAGGAAGATGAAAGAGGGAGAAATGGGTCAAAAAAAGAGAAAAGGGTCAGAGAGAGCTAAAGGAAGCCAAATAGTCCCTTTCACAGCAAGTCAAGTCTATCTGGCTGTTGCTAGGTAACTGTTGGGCGGAGCATAGAAGGAATGCTAACAATTCCAACTACCGTCTGTAGACTTTACTTCCTTGAGCTGAGAAAATGTTTATTTTGTAATTTTAGTGTTTCCTTTTAATTTTGAGAGTTTTGAAGGTAGGTTCTGCTGGTTCTCGGTGTTGTTGGCTGCCTGATAGAGGACCATTGTCCTCTATCTGAGGTAAATGTTCTTTCCCCTCAGTACTCCTTTGTTCCACACCTAGTTATCTTGTTTTTCCAAAGCTGACAATATGTTGACTAAAGACTTATATGTGGTTTCTCTTTCGCAATGATAATTATAAAAATATAATATAAATAAATGTTCAAAAATCTTACTTTATTAGAATGCTTTATGTATGGTTAAGTATGTAATATAGCTGCGGTTTATATATGATTGTGGTTCCTTCTATGCATCATGCACTTAGAACCAAATTACACTATATGTATGTAAACTAAAAGTAGTTAAGTTGGCCTTCATTTTGTTCACAGTAAAACTAGATAAAAAAAATAATAAATAATGATAATGGCTAATGGTCTGAAATCGTCCTTTAAAATAATAAACATGAATGTCTAAATTAAAATTTTTTTTCTTTTCTTTTTTTCAGAACTGGGGACGGAACCCAGGGCCTTGTGCTTGCTAGGCAAGTGCTCTATCACTGAGCTAAATCCCCAACCCCTAAATTAAAATTTTTTAAAGCTGCTTTGAGAACATGATATTCCTAATTATACAATTCTGGTTAGAATGTTATCCTTCATCTTTATCCCAATTCTTCTTCTACAATACATTTTCATTACTTAGATAATAACGTCTGTGTCCGTGTCTTTAAATGTGTTTTGTATATAAATATATATATATAAATACAAGCATTTTAGTAACTTTTTGACCTTTCAACCTCTTTAGAAAAAACAAAAACATTTTTTTTCAAGATCCAATACAGGGTTCTGCCCTTTCGTCTGTAGTAAACAATTGGCCAGCCTAAAATGATGGCAGCAGAACCTGTTAAATGTCAACACTCTTTACAAAACAGGAGATGACTAGGCCATCCCAGCCATTTTTATATAAACAAATGGCTAAAACAGGGAGGGATCTATATACAACTATAAGATGTCCTCATAGAATAAAGACTTTTCTGTGTGACTGCTTATGTGTTACCCATACTCAAACAGTGACCCCCCCCCTTATCAATTCTTTGTAGAGAATATATATGCATGGTAAAGAATATATATACATATATACATATACATACATACACACACATATACATATATATATGACTAATGGGCTACAGTCCAACTAATCCAACAATGGTCAGCTGTGAATGGAAAGTCCAAGAATTTAGTAGTTTAGTCCTAGAAGGCTGGGTGTTTCAGCTGGCTTTTTTGTATAATCTGTAATCTAGAAGAAATAGGTCCTAATGGATGTGCTGGCAAAGCCAGTACAAGCAAGTGAAGAACAGACAACTCCTTCCTTATTCCTTTTTCTTTATCTAGATCTCCAGCAGAAGGAGCACAAGGTATGGCCCAGATTAAAGGTGTGCCTCAAGGTGTGGATCAATATCATGTGTCATCCATGACAAGATCTGGTTCAGAAGCCTGTGTCTTCCAGCTTCAAGATCTGGGTCACAGGTGTGCCCTCCATTTCTGGACTGTAGTCCATTTCAGATATAATCAAGTTGACAACTGAGAATAGCCATCACAGGATATATATAAAAGAAGTTTTTAAATAAAAATGTGTATGTTAAAGCAAAATGGATAGATGGTTATAAAATAAAAACCTAAAAAATTTACAACTTATGAAGGTCTATCTAAATGAATTAACTAATATAAAATATATGAAGGATGATATTTGAAAATAATATACATGATATTGTAACCTCTAAGGTACAAAACCAACAATTTTGCTAAAATGTATGTTAAAATATAGTTTATTTAAAATATTTATAAATTATTGTACTACTGTTAAACATTACAGCCTGGTGTAATGAAAACAGTTCCATGAAAGATGCTCTTTAAAAGACAAAGATGCAGAAGTTAACTACCACCTTTATCCTCTAATCCCACATAACCTTAATCATGCTGTTTTCCCTAATAGCTATGTTTTCTTCCAATCAATCACCCAGTGAGGCAGAAGGATCTATCCATCTGGATATTTAGCAATGATTCAAGTATTCTTTCCCAACTTAGGTATCTCTCCTGCGTTCCCTCAGGGCTTGGTATAACTGTTTTTCTTTCCTTTACATTCCTGATCTTCCCTCTGAACCTCTGATAGAGCTGGTCTGGGTCAGGGTAGTAATCACATTACCCCCTGAACCATCTCCCCCTTCCATTTTTATTTTCATGGGACGAATGTCATCGTTTCTTAAATTTTTTACTGTGTTAATTAAAATAAAAATTTCAAATACCAAACTTCAAATTGCTCCTTCTATGCAGCCCATATTTACTTCAGGTTACGTCAAGAAAGGCAAACTGAATGTCTTTTGTTGGTTTATTTTGTTTTCCTTTGGCTTAGGATAATGTACATTGTGGCTGGTAGTCGTATGGTGGTAGGCTAGACAAAAGAGTATGTATACATGAGGTGTGCCAGCCTGGCCTCCCTTTCTCTATCAACCTTCTGACTGCCTTATACAGTAAAGAAAAAAAAAAAAACCGTCATAATTTTTTTTTTTTTGGCAGGGGCGGTGGGGGTGGGGGGGGTTGAAAAAGGTTATCAGGTAAGCCATTATGGTGACACAACTGTTTAAAAAAAAACTGTAATTTTGGAAACACAAGTCAAGATCTAGACAGGTAGAAGTACCTAGTATCACATGGGTTTTTTACCTGTCACTTTACCTTTACCTTAGATTTATTGGTTAGATTTCTTCTATCAGGCTTATGACACATTCTGGGGACACAGCACATATCCATAAGGTAAAATATACTAATTTTTGTTCATGTTATCATCATTTTTTTTCAGTATTATAAAGTATGTCCTTCTTTTCCTTGCATATATTTTTGAGTGGCCAGGTCTATTCATCATAGTATAGTCAATGAGAATATTTGTGTAACATTCTTCAAAAGACTCACGCTAACCAGGCCTCCTGATTTGTAAAATGGTTGACTTGTGATATGTGAAGCACCATAACAATCACACCATCCTTATTTTAGTTTAAAAGTTCCATGTTCCTTGTATTCAGGGGCTTCACAAATATGCTGGGCCCCATTTGTCTGTTACTATATAGTATTTATGACTAGTCTTCCCTAACTATTCCTTTGTCTAGATCAAGATTCCATACAAGGTCTATTTTCTCTTCTGCACATTTATCTAAAATGAGACACTGAGTAGCACTACTTAACTCCTCTCATTCTGTATGACAAATATGGAGACAGCATACTGTTTTATCTCCACACTGAGGAACAGAGTAAGGAGTCCAGAGCCACTTAACTGAAAGAGGAATGGAGAAGTTGTGTGTCTGGGGTCACTAAGAAATTCACCATGGGGCTGGTGAGATGGCTCAGTGGTTAAGAGCACTGACAGTTCTTCCAGAGGTCTTGAGTTCAATTCCTAGCAACCACATGGTGGCTCACAGCCATCTGTAATGGAATCCGATGCCCACTTCTGGTGTGTCAGACAGTAACAGTGCATTCATATAAATAAAATAAATCTTAAAAAATAAATTTCACCATGACCATACATCTTAATAAGCGATTATTTTGTTATTGTTGTTTTGTTATTAATTTAGCTATTGGCGTCCAATATGGGGCCAGGACTATACCTGAGAGCACTTCTAAGATGCAGCTCCTGGCCACATCAGTCCAAGACTTATAAAGGCAGAATTCACAAGATTACAAACATGTATTCTGTGTATATACATATAACTTGTTGTTGTCTTAGTCATCTTTATGAGCAGAGTAAGAAAATTTGATTACAAAAGTAGGAATAGCAGTTAGTCTTATGACCTACTATCTTGCTAAAAGAGCAAGTTTTACAAGATCAGTTGATTAAGAATGGTCTTTACCATCTGGAAAAAAAAAAAAAAAAAAAGAAAGAAAGAAAGAAAGTACCCTGCAAGGGTACAGCCTGTACAAATTAAAGTTTGCATGCTAGAGGCAGTTTTTGCTCTTTGGTCTCTCAAGAACAGTAAGTTTAAACATTAAATGTAACGGTAAATTCTCTCTCTCTCTCTCTCTCTCTCTTACACACACACACACACACACACACACACACACACACACACACACACACAAAGTAGTTGCAAACTTCTCTGGGAAATTGCTGTATACTCCACAAGTTTTCATTCTTGTATCCTAACATGGATATTCTGTAAAACTTAAAATGCCAGAGGTTACTGTATAAAGAGTATTTTTCAGGATAAATTCACAAGAGGAGAAGTTTGTTAAGGAAAATAAGGGTTTTGAGAAATAACATTAAAGGATAAATAATAAATCTAAAGAACTGGAAAAATGCAAACCCTGTTTGTAAATTTTAACTTTACTTTCTATACCATCTTCTAGTCCACGTCTCAAATAACCTTACAGAAATCAAACATCGAGATAAAAAAGATTAAACTACCAGCTAAGTAAAAAGATCGCTTAGAAGACAGTCTTCAATTTGTAGCCACTTTAATATAAAAAAAAAAACGACTTTAGTAAGAACACTAAGTCAGTATTTCAGTCAACTCTGTAGACACTATTTTGAGAAAAAAAATCATTTCCTTAGGTTGTTTCATATTTAAAATCAATCATTATACAACATGTATATATAAAAAAAACATTGTCGGCCATCACCCTTTCATCACATTCATCCTCTGGGCTGTATCAGAGGGCTCATGAAGCAGAAGCTGCTCCTCTACTTTTAGAAACAGAGCAACTGACCAACTAATACCAGTGAGATAAGAGTGCTGGAAATTGAATTATTATTTAGCCGAACTGTAAACTAAGCACACCAACTGGACGAAGGTGTTTTTTGTTTGTTTTTCTTTTGTTTGCTTCTTTTTTTTTTTTTTTCGGAGCTGGGGACCGAACCCAGGGCCTTGCGCTTGCTAGACAAGCGCTCTACCACTGAGCTAAATCCCCAACCCCTTGTTTGCTTCTTTAAGTGTAGTAAACTTTTCTTTTTTTAACCTCCTGCAAAGCTTACGATCAAAGTTCCAAATCCAAGATGACGAACGAAAATGCAGGCGCATCCACGATCCCCTGACTTTGGCCCATTGTGTTCTTCCGCCTGAAAGTAGCGCTTTAGTAGCTACCACTGAGGTCTGCGCAGGCGTAGAGTGACCCGGAGGTTGGGTGGGACAGTCTATCTTCAAGTCTTCCTTACACTCTACGGTTCCCGCAAGGCTTGATGGGTAACAGATAGAAATTTGGTCTCCATTTTGCTGCTGGCGGTGAGCACGCAAGGCCGAGGTTCCTGCTGTCGCCATGGGTCGTCGTCCTGCCCGCTGTTACCGGTACTGTAAGAACAAGCCGTACCCAAAGTCCCGCTTCTGCCGAGGGGTCCCCGATGCGAAGATCCGCATCTTTGACCTGGGTCGGAAGAAAGCGAAGGTGGACGAGTTTCCACTCTGTGGCCACATGGTGTCCGACGAGTATGAGCAGCTCTCTTCTGAGGCCCTGGAGGCCGCACGCATCTGCGCCAACAAGTACATGGTGAAGAGCTGTGGCAAGGACGGCTTCCACATCCGAGTGCGGCTGCACCCGTTCCACGTCATCCGCATCAACAAGATGTTGTCCTGCGCGGGCGCTGACAGGCTCCAGACCGGTATGCGAGGTGCCTTCGGGAAACCACAAGGTACGGTGGCGAGAGTCCACATCGGCCAGGTCATCATGTCCATCCGCACCAAGCTGCAGAACAAGGAGCACGTGATCGAAGCCCTACGCAGAGCCAAGTTCAAGTTCCCCGGCCGCCAGAAGATCCACATCTCCAAGAAGTGGGGATTCACCAAGTTCAACGCAGATGAATTTGAAGACAAGGTGGCGGCGAAGCGACTCATCCCCGATGGCTGTGGAGTCAAGTACATCCCTGAACGTGGCCCTCTGGACAAGTGGCGAGCCCTGCATTCCTGAGGACTTTGCTGGCAGAAAAGAAGTAATGATGAGGTTATAGTTTGAAACTGTTAATTCCGTTCATAGAATATAGAATGTTACTTTGCATATTATAGCACATTACGATAGGAAGTACTTGCTTTAAGGAACAAGAAAACTGCAGTTTCTAGAGAAAGAATTTGCTATTTCGGTCCACGTATTTTAAATTTTTGGAGTATACTGCAGTGTAGCAAACGTCTTGTTACGATGGTATAAATGATTCTGTTATCTTGGATTAAGAGTGGCTAGAGGAGTTGGAAGACCTGTGAAAAGTCCTTGTTTATAGAAAATTAAACATGAAAATTACATTTCAACTGTAGCTTTGGTTGTTTTAAACTTGTCAATATTATTTTTAGAATTATCCATAGCCTCAGGTTATCAATCTTAGGACAGTTGGGTCTACTGAAAGGACAAGCCTTACATTGTCCTGCACTCAGGAGACAATGATCCAATCTTTTTTTCATCACAGAAAGGTTATAGGTGACAACAGTGTTTATATTGCTTGAATTTGGGTCCCAGTAGAAGCAACAAAGAAGAGAAAAATGACACTAAATCAGCCACCTGCTCTGAGGGTGCCTTGGAGAGGGTTTGTAATCTGTGGCTGTTTGCCCTGTATTAGAATTACATTCAGAGGCAGGTGATTTCACTTTTATTTTAGAAACGGTATAACCTGAGACTGCTGGTTTATACACCGTTTAATTTTGTTACCTTATTTGCTTTTTTTTATTTAAACTTCTGAATCTTAATCCTGGAAATAGAGCCTTTGGTTTTCTTCAACTAACAATGCATTTCAAGGGCAGCATAATTAGTGGAAGCAGGAAAAGGAGTAAACTGGTGGGTACCCTGCTTATTTTGCATTTATGTAAAGTCTTCCCCCATCAAAAGTTTCTGCATCTGATCTGTCCCTATAAGTTACTCCTGTGTTTTCACACTTAGTTACTATTTTAAGCAATGACAGTACACACATAGGTAATTCTCAACAAGTAAAAACATGAATTAATTCAAAAAGCTTCAACATAAGTATTTACCTGACGTTTCACGTGATTCTCTAACAACTCTTCTAATTGTCTAGGAATAAGGCCTTGTGCAGTTAAAGGTTAACCAGGTATTTTGACTCCAGTGTGCATTCCCTTTTAAATTTTGACATGTCTAAAAACCTAAAGTGTGTAAAAATACAAAAACCCACAGCCAAGCTCTTGCTTAGCTATGTATTAGCATACACATAAAATTTATCTGTCATTGCTGTTCATCCTTTTTTTTTGGTTTCAAAATTCTCAAATATGGAAGCTTTGAAAAGAAGGCTCTGTCTGGATTGATTCTCTATCATCACAAAAGAAATCTAAAATAGATAGAAAAGCAGAAATACAAGATTCTACATGTTAAAAACTGGTGGGTAGCAAATGGATGGAACTACAAAATGTCATTGAGTGAGGTAACTCTGCAGATCCAAAAGGACATGCATGGTATGTAGTCACTGATAGGTGGATATTAGCCAAAAAGCACAGAATACCTAGGAGACAACCCACAGACCCAAAGAAGTTTAACAAGAAAGGCCCCTGTGAGAATACTTCAACTCCACTTAGAAGGGGGAACAAAATAAATCACAGGAGGCAGAAGGAAGGAGGGACCTGGGTGGGAGAGGGGGAGGGGAACAGGATCAGGTATGGGCAGCTGGGAGAGGAGAGAAGTCTAAGGGACAGCAGAATGAATGGAAGTTTGTAGCCTCTGGAGGTGGGAGGTGGTGGGGCCCTCTATAAAGTACCAGAGACCTGGAAGGTAAGAGACTCTCAGGACTCAATGGGGTGACCTTAGCCAAAATGCCCAACACTGGGGAGAATCCACCTCCACTAGAAAGATGGTATCAAGTGGAGAGACTGGGTTACCAATCCTCAGTCAAAATTTCTGACCTAGAATTGTTTCTGTCTAAAAGAACTGCAGAGGGGTTGGGGATTTAGCTCAGCGGAAGAGTGCTTGCCTAGGAAGCGCAAGGGCCTGGGTTCGATCCCCAGCTCCGAAAAAAAGAAAAGGGAAAAAAAAAAAAAAAGAACTGCAGGGACAAAAATGGAGTACAGCCTGAAGGAAAGGTGGTACAGTGAGTGACCCAAGTTGGGATCCATCTCTTGGTGGAGCACCAAGGCCTGATACTTATTACTGATGCTATGATATGTTTACAGAAAGGAGCCTGGCATGAGACTGAGAGGTCCTACCAGCAGCTGACTTGGGACAGAAGCAAATACTTATACCCAATCATTGGGCTGAAGTCAGGGACCCCTGTGGTTGAATTAAGAGAAGGGTTGAGGAAGCTTAAGTGGAGGGAGACCCCATAGGAAGATTAGCCAGCCATCTCAACTAACCAGGACCCCAGGGAGTTCCCAGAGACTAAACCACCAATTAGGTAGCACACACTGACTGGTCTGAGGCACTGGCACACGTATAGCAGAAGACTGCCTGGTCTGGCCTCAGTGGGAGAAGATGCATCTAATTTTCTAGAGGCCCCAGGGAAGGGAGATGCCTCCGGGCTGGACAAGGGGAGCATTCGCTCATAGGCAATGGGGAGGAGGAATAGGATAAGGAACTATGTGTGCGGGACTGGATGAGGGGCAATGGAATGTAAATAAAAAATAAATTTGAAAAAAAACTGGTGGGTAGGTGGCAGAAGATTTAGAGGTTTGAGCAGCATGGGTTTGTGCATGAATGTATACTACATATATTATACACATGAAAACTAGAAATGTGTCTTGAGTAGTAAGGTGTGTTTATGTGTGTGTTCATTTGTGTATGGAGCTCACCAATACCTTTTAGCCCAGCTAACTAGTTTGTCTCAGGGATCCTCTTTCATTGTCTTTAAATCATTGGAGTTATAGGCTGCTGCAAGTACCTGCTAGGTTTTTGCATGGACTCCGGAATCCAAGTCCAAATGCCAGTCCTCATATTCTTCAGCAAGGATTTTGAATAACAAGCCATCTTTGAAGATCTTATGTTTTGAGGGTCTTTCCAGGATCTGGAGGTTGCTAAATACTATAGACTAGGTAGCCAGCTTGCCTCAGGATTTGCCAAGCTCTGGCTTACTAGTGCTAGAATTCTACATAGGCCATCATGCCTGGAAACGTCCTGGGTGTTAGGGATAGAACACCTGTCCTTGTTGCAAAGGTCAGCTATCTCTCCTGCCACTTCAGGTTTGTTTCTTTTCCTACTGTTTTGCATTATCCGTAATTATTTAAATTTTTCTAATTAAATTTTTATTTCAAATATTGGGGTTATGTGTAAAGATGACATAGGGAACTTTCTGGGAGTCGGCTCTCCTGCCATGTGTGTCTTATGGATTGAACTTAGGGCATTCGATTTGGAGGCAGGTGGTTACCCACTGAGCCATCTCACCTGAAATAAATGATTATTTACAAATTCTTTTTAAGTGTTGAAATACATGAAGTTTCACAAATTGCTTTCTTTAAAAATCATGTTTTTATGTTTCTAAGCTATGATTTTGTTTGATATTTCTGATTTAAGAGTTATTTTAGTTACTTGAAAATTTTGATGAGAACTGTTTAGGACTCTTAAATTTCTTACTCAAAGTGGAGAATTTAATTAGGAACGTATATTTAGATATTTGTATTCATGCACAACTACAACAAAATAGTTATTTTACTATTTGAAATGCATACACAAATATGTATATACATATATACTAAATTCAAGAAAATATTACCGAATAAAACTTTTTCATTAAATTGACTGGTGAGTCTTCAGTTTTTATGGAAAACTGAATAAAGACCAAAAAAAAAAAAAAAAAAAAAAAAAACAGTGAAGCTATACACTATTGGTTTCAGTAGAAAAACTTTATTTCAAAAGGTGATCATTTTGTAATTCATTTATAGTCCCCCACACCCCCCCCCAAAAAAAACCCCTGGAATTATATTAATCATGTTTAGTCGGAATATTTATTTTTAAAATTAAAATATATATCGTCTCTAGCATGAACTGTTTGTACTTAACACTGACAGATATTTATACTCTCTTACCACCTATTACATAATTCAAGCAGGGCTTTCTGGCATTTAGAATGCCGCTATTGACCTAAGGATTTAGCCCTAAAATATTACTTCGTACCAATCAAGCCTACCTTAAATATTTAACTTTTTATATTGTAATCACTTAATTTATACTTAAAATACTCTTAAGGTGGGGACTGAAGAGATGGTTCTGTGGTTAAGAGGTGTTTCTTGCTTTACAGAGGACTGGAATTCAATTCTCAGCACCCATATTAGGCAGCTCCCAGCTACAATAATTCCAGTTTCACAGCTGACAGACTCTTCTGGCCTCTGGGGGTACTTGCACTCACTTGCACATATCCATGCCCACTCACACAATTGAATAACACACACACACACACACACACACACACACACACACACATATTTACATATAATTTTTAAAGCAAATAGTACAAAAAGTAATGAATGTCCTCAAAAGTTAAATCTTCAATTATAATTTAAAATGCCTCATTTAATAATACATATGAAGAAAAACTCTAAAAAGATTAGATTTTAATCTAAGCTTATTCCCTTACTGGGATAAATTAAAATCACTATTCCTTTATTTGTACATCTGGGAAATGAGTTTAAGACACTATATGGTTATTTTAGGGTTCAATGAAATAATACTTTCAAGAAATTAAGACGAACGTGACGATGTGCTGTTTAAGAGCTTGTTACTCTTCCAGAGGACCTCCTGAGTTTGATTCCAGGCACCCACAGCAGGCAGCTCACAAACACCTGTAATTGCCCACTCCAGAGAATCTATTCTTTATCCTCCAAAGGTACAAGCATATTTGTAAAAATACTTGCATAAATATATATTATTTTCCCATGATTTATTTTTTATGCACATTACATCCCAATCAGCCCTCCCTACCTCTTCTCCTTCCAGCCCCACCCTTAGAAATTTCTCCTCCCATTACCTCCTCCCCTTCTCAGAGAAGGGGAATTCCCACCTTGGGTACCACCCTACCCTTTAGTTCTAGCAAGACTAAAGTACCTCCTCTCCCACTAGGGTCAAACCAAAAAGTGCAGGTAGAGGAAAGGGGATCCAAAGGCAGGCAAGAGTCAGAGACAGGCTTGCTCCAACGGTAAAGAAACCCACATGGAGACCAAGTCCCACAAGTTAAGATCCGTTTACAGAGGATTCAGGTTAGGTTCTCAGCACCCACAAACATCTAAGTTCCCTTCCAGGTAACATGAGGTTTTCTGACCTCCAAGGATAACACGCACACATGTGGTACACATACATGCATGCAGCTCAAACACCCATGCACATAAGATACAAGAAATCTAAAACACATTGTTTAAAAGTAACAGCATGGATCCATGTACATGAGTTTGTGAACAGCACACATTTTAATCATTGTGCTGTTAAAAAAGGATGAAGTTGGGAGATCATGAGAGTGAGGAATGTATCTGAGAGGAGTTAAGGGAGGAGTGAGGTTGAAGATGATTAAAATAGTTTGTATAAATATGAAAAACCTTAAACCTTAATGAAAACATACTAAAGGAGAATTGTTTACCACAAAAACCAAGTGCTTATATAGCATAGGTGTAAACTAGAGGGAAGATGAAGCTAGGTGATGGTATTATTCATAAATAATACTAATGTTGGATTGGACTCTAAGATACATGTTCCCAAAATCATGTAGTAGAAATGAATTTTGGAATTTACTTAAAACAAAAACATAACAGAACATTAAAATGTGGTTAAAAAAAAGACAAAGGAGAGTTTGCATATGATGATACCTCACATTGCGGACACATATTAATGCCAAGGTTTCTTTTTAAGATTTACTTTATTTATTATGTATAAGTACGCTGTAGATGTCTTCAGACACACTAGAAGAGGGCATCAGATCCCATTACAGACGGTTGTGAGCTACCATGTGGTTTCTGGCATTTGAACTCAGGACCTTTGGACCTTTGGAAGAGTAGTCAATGCTCTTAACCACTGAGCCATCTCTCCAGCCCTGGTGCCAAGTTTTAACAGTTGACACAGGTATTAAATTACATCTGTTCCTGTCTCAATGTTACTCAGCTCCTTGATGTTTGTCTTTTGTTTTATCTTTTTAAAAATTATTTTATGACCTTAATATTCTTGATTGAAACATGTCCTCATTTTAAATATATTTTCCCTTCTAGATTTAAGTATAATCAATGTTTTGTTTCAAGGTTTTTGTTTTTAATTTCAATTTTGTAATGTTTATTTCTGTTTAATTTGATTTTGTCCCCTACAGTAAGAGTTCCTTTGAGAAAAGTCCTCTCTGCTTTCACTAAACTCCTCTTTAAAATACATGACCCAATATGGTAATTTGCCTTATCCTGCTCAAATGTGAACTCTCAAGGACTCTGTATTTATTTCTTTGTTTCTCATTTTATTTTCAAAAGTACGATTAACTGACTATTAAAAGCCGCTCCTTTCAGGCTTTTTATTGGGATATAAACTGTTTTTCACAGACCTGTTTCATCTGAAAGGTTGAGGACGAATCTACTTACTCTTTCACAGGGGTTTTGTCATTTTTCATTTAGTTGCCTCTCTGAGGGCTGGAGTTCAAGGACTGAATAATACAAACCATCTACTTTACAACATCCTGGGGATGGAAGCAGGGTCAAGGGACACACAGTCTGATGGAGGCCAGGTCTTGGCTCCTCTTAAAATACCATTGGGTATTCTACAGCAATACTCACCAGTGCAAATGTGTCGCCCACTCCTGATGTCCTATGCTTCTGTCTTATACTCACTTGGTTGTGGAAGAGGCAGCATCCTTTATACAGAAATTTGGTTCTGATAGGAGCAATTACTTTTTTCCAGTTATGGGATACAAACAGGACATAGACTGTCAGGAAGTGGTTATTTTATTTTACCTGCAAGTTTGTAAAACTGAAGTGAAACCAAACCAAATCAAATCAACAAACAAGACTTTATTCTGATGGAGGTCAGAAACGATGGACAGGATCCAGTCTTTGTTCATTGCTGAGCTTAGTGCGGCTTTGGTGGGGACAGAGTGACATGGTTCTTACCCCTGGGACAGGGCCCCGGGTGTGAGCCTTCACCAGGGTTGCTGGCTGCTGTGGTCATGAGGCTTGTTTGTGTAATAACGCACAGATTCTGGATCCCAGCAGGGGAGGACTCTTTCCTCCAGAGGAATGTCCTCCATGTTAACTTTAATGGCTCAGTGATAATTAGAAAAAGCATTCAGGAGTTGAGGGTGTGGCTGTGTCAGCAAAAGGGTAAATAAACACTGGGACCTTCAGGACAGCTCTGAAGCCTATGGGAAAGAGGCTTAAATACATGAGTTTGAAAATATATAATTTCTCAACTATGCAAAAATAGGGATGCGATATGAATTATATGAGGGGCTTTAAGGATCTAAAGGAACAAAAGCAGCTGTGTTATAAGCCAACTTGTTAGAAAATTACTAAGGAAGGAGATAAAGAGATATAGGGAGTGGGGAATCTCAGGAGATCCCACCCAGCTTAGTTTTCTGTTTATGCTTACAAAGGCAGATAGATTCCTGAGTTCAGGGTCAGCCTAAGACAGAGCAAAGTTAGGCTCAGGTATGGTGGAAGTCATAATTTCAGGGCAGGAACCCACCCAACAGGCTTATCATTTGTGCTTAACAAAGGCAGACAAATCTGAATTCTTTTGCAATGTTAAGAAAAAAATGTATGATTGCTGTCTCCTAAGAATCAAAGGGCTGGGATCATGGGATGCTGATTCATAAGGTAATCTGAAGAAATCTGGAGTAAATGACTGGATTGATAGGTAAAATAAAAGATTGGACCTGTGTTATGTAGGAGCTGAGCTATCTAGCAAATTTTTTTTTAAAATAAAAAGAAAGAATTGCTTGGAGATCAGCCACACACACAAGCAAGCAGGACATGGACAGAGAGATCTCTTAGAATATCAAACAAGAAAAGTATAGACAAAGAGATCTCCAGAGAGAAAGCAGAACATAGAGAGAAGCAGACTGGACAAGCTGTATCAAGCAGAACACAGGTTGTCAGCTTGGACCCACGACTTGACTTGGAGTCATTTTGCTGTTCCCAAACACCTCTTTTCTTAGAACCCCTCTCCAAGCCGAGGCTGGTTCTTGGCATGTTCACCACCATTTCATTTTATCATTTTGCCTCACGAAGTGATAATATAAGACATAATAAGGTTAAACAAAACACACAGATTGGAATATGATAAAACAACCAAACAAGAAAAAGTGACAAATGCATGTAGATGTGGAGACACACACATTTGCACACAGAGGAATCCCATCAAACCAACAAAATCAAAAATAAAAATGGAAGCTATATGCAAAGGACCTGTAAAATAAAAGAGAACACAAATACTCAGTATTAGGTGACAAAGACCCTCCAAAGATACCACTGAGTTCATTTATTGCCATCTACTGCTGGGCATGTGTACCCTTAGAAGGTATTTCCCCTTCATTGGGACTCCCTTTGAAAAAACGACTTCTTCCTGTGCAAGTGACTGGCTCTCAACTGAAGACAGCTTCTCAGTTAGGGATGGGACTTGTGCCCACTTCTCCTTTCAGCTCTATGACCCCATCTTGTGTAGACTGGTCAAGGCCCTGTGCATAGTTCTTGTGTCTCTGAGTTCATATTGAAAGAGCCAGAGTTGGGGTCAGTCTAAGGCCAGTGGGAAAGTTCCACCACAAACCTCCAAGCACAAAGACCCCTCCCCTCCTGGGAGTAGTTAGTTCCCTGAGCAACTGCAAACCAAACTGTCAAACAAAGCCACCTGTGACTCCCAACCTTTCTCCTGGAAAGTCCAGAACAGTCCACCAACCACAAGTCAGTTTGAAGGTCACTTTGCCCCAACAATAGTACCCTGCCTAGTTATCAGTTTGAATTCTGCCCCAATTGTTTGCATTCTGCCCCAATTGTTTGCAAGGTGTATAACTCCCTGTTAGAGTCTGCTCGGGGTGTCTTTCTGAAAGAGAGTCGACCCCAATGCACTGGAATAAAGTTTCTCTTTCATTTGCATTGATTACTGCCTCCACGAGTCTCACTCTAGGGGTCCTGGACCCGGTCAGTTCGCACCTCACAATATGTGTATCTATTCTGTTAATTTACAGGGCCTGCTTTCCTAGGTGGAGTACACTTCCTCTGACTCATACTCTTGCCACCTCCTTTCCAGATGGTGCCACAAGCCCTGAAGGGAGGTTTGCTGGAGACACCCCATTTAGGGCTGAGCGTTCTGATCTCTCACTCTCTGCACATGATCTGGCAGTGGATCACTTTATTTGTTCCCCTCTGCTGCAAAAAGAAGCTTCTCTAATGCTTGCTGCAGAGCAAAGAACTGACCTATATCAACATCATTAGGAGTTACTTCGCAGCTTTCTTTAGTAGAGCAGTAGTATTTGTTTTAGCCCTAGGTCACTGAGCTATCTAGTCTCAGGTTCTTGGTGACCCAAGCTGCCTCGGGTATGGGCTTCATCTTGTGGAGAAAGCCTTAATTTAAATCATATATTGCTAAGAGCCAAGAAGTTTGTGCCATTATCTTGCATGCATGCAGGTCACTCTTGGATCAAAGGCTTTGCAACTGGGTTGTTGTTTACCTTTCTTCTTTGGTAGCATGCAGAGTACCTTCCAAAACAATGACTCTGTAGACATGAAGGTCCTAGTTCCTCCTCTCTATGTTCAGTGAGTTGTATAGGTCTTGTCTTCAGCAATAGAGCTTTCCCTTCAGTTTGTAGAGAACCACCAATAGCTTCAGCAATAGCCTAGGTTGTTTGGGAATTTGCATGGGACCTCTTTGGCCAACAACCTGACTATATGTAACCTATTCCAGTATTGGTACAAGAGATGAATAGGGGGCCTCTCTCCTCTGTTATTTGGCAATTACACTTCTATTGCGTTAGGTTTCCATATGACCCATATGATCCTCCCCTCCTCGGAGTAGTTAGTTCCCTAAGCAACTGCAAACCAAACTGTCAAACAAAGCCACCTGTGACTCCCAACTGTTTTCCTGGAAAGTCCAGAACAGTCCACCAACCACAAGTCAGTTTGAAGGTCACTTTGCCCCAACAATAGTACCCTGCCTAGTTATCAGTTTGAATTCTGCCCCAATTGTTTGCATTCTGCCCTGACCTTTTGATCCTCCGATTTCAGCTCATCCCCTTTATCCACAACTATTTTCACTTTCTAGTGAGCCCCCATGCCCCATCATGTAGAACTAGAGTTTCATAAAGGTTACTCATTGTCAGAGCCCGAATGTGCAGAACTAGAGTTTCATAAAGGTTGCTCATTGTCAGAGTCCGATGTGCAGGGCCGGACGTGCCTGAGGGAGAGCCAGAGATAGGACTTGCCAAACCAGCTATCAGTCCCAAGGACACTGACCATCCTTCCTTCCCCAAGGACACCCTCCCCTTCCTTCACCCCCCTGAGTGAGATGAGCCACCCTACCTGCCTGCCGAGCTGCTAGATAACACATACTCCTTGCTGATGTCATTTCGCGCCGAAAGTAACCGTGCACCTTTTGAATTGACCAATCATGTGTAACCGCGCGAATGCCCCTCACCTCCCCTATAAAAACCCCCGAGTTTGGAAGCTCGGGGTCGATTCCTCTGTCTCCTGTGTGAGATATGTGTCGACCCGGGATCCTGCTAAGACCTGGGATCTCGTTAATAAAGCTACCTCTTGCTGTTACATCAAGAATGGCTCCTCGTGATTCCTGGGGGCACCCCACCCTGCGATCGGAGCGAGAGACGCGGCTCCCCGTTTTGGGGTACGCTCTTTCAATCACAGCTCTAAGTCCTTTACTTTCTACATACAAATACATGCTGTATTTATTTTCTGCGTTCAAGGTGCCTTAGTTAGCATGATTTCCGTTTTCAAGTTATAGTCATTTACCTGCAAATTTCATGATTTCATTTTTTTTAGCAGTTGAGTAATATTCCATTGTACATATATACCATATTTTCTTTATTCAATAATTGATTTAGTACTCATGCTAACTGTGCTTTTCAAGAAGATTTTTTTCCTGAACCAATGAGTTCAGGAATATTCTCCACTTTTCAGGTTCAGCATATCTATCCTTATGTTGAGGCCTTTTATCCATTTGGAGTTGAATTTTGTGCATATTTTATGATAAATATGAATCTATTCACATTCTTCTACAAGCAGTCATCCAGTTTGATTAGCACCATTTGTTGAAGATTGTCTTACTCCATTGTATATTTGTGCCTTCCTTATGAAGTCACAGTTGTATGAATTTATTTCAGGGTCTTCATTTCTACTCCATCAAGTAAATGTCTGTTTTTGTGCTACTGCCTAGCTATTTTTATTATTATAGTTCTCCAGTACAATTTGAGGTTGAGAATTGTGACATCTTCAGTAGGTTTTTTTTTTTTAATTATATAGAAGCGGTCTGTGTGTGTGTGTGTGTGTGTGTGTGTGTGTGTGTGTGTGTCCATGTGAAGCTGAAAACTGTCTATGAAGAATTGGGCTGGAATTTTGATGAGGATGACTTTGAATCTGTAGAGTGTTTACGAACTTGGGTGCCCTTGCATTTTAGTGCATAAATGTTAAGAATTACATTGGATTTTTCCTTTGATGAGTATTTGCTGACCTTCCCTAGCTCTTTGGATCACTTTTAGTTTGAAGTCTGTTTTGGCAGATTTTAAAATGGCTATACCAGCTTACTTCTTAAGTCTGTTTGCTAAGAATATATTTTTTACATCCTTTTATCCTGAGGTGATGTCTTATTCTGTTCAGGTGTACTCTCTGAATACAGCTGAAGGATGGATCCCATTTTGAATACATTCTGTTATTCTGTATGTTTTTAGTGGAGAATTGAAAGGATCGATGTTGAAAGTTATCAGTAAACATTGTTTATTAATTCCCATCATTTTGTTTTTTGTGCTGTGGGTTTTTCTTCCCACTTTTGATTTCATGGTCTGACATTATTTATTTCTTATATTTTCTTGAGCATGATTTCCCTCTTCTAATTGAAGTTTTCCCGCTATTACCTTCTATAGATCTGGACTTGTAGATATTACATTTAATTTTTATCACAGAATGTCTTTATCTAGATATTTGAAAGTTTTGCTAGGTATAATAGCCTGAGGTGGCATTTGTGCTTTCTTAGTGTTTGTAGCATACCTGTCCAGCCCCTCCAGCTACTACAATCTTAATTGAAAAATCAGGTGTTATTCTAAATGGTCTGATTTCATATGTTATTTACTCTTTTTCCCTTGCAGGATTTAATATTATTTTTTATTCTGTATGTATAGTGTTTTGATTATTTTGTGTCATGAGGGAATTTTGTTTCTGGTGCAGTTTGTTTGGTGTTTTGCATGCTTATAGTAACTTGCTAGACACTTGCTTCTTTAGGTTGGAACACTTTCTTCTATGATTTTGTTGAAAATATTTTATTTGCCTTGACCTGGGTTTCTTCTCCTTCAATTTCTATTGTTCATATATTTAGTCTTTTAGTGTTTTCATAGTGTCCCAGATTTCCTCGATGTTTTTGTTTTTGTTTTTGTTTTGGACTGTGGAGAGCTTTTGTGGCTGCCTTCCAGGAATTTGGCAGGAATTTGACATTGGTCTGAGAAGTGGAAGTAGGCTCAGGCAGGAATTTGACTTTGGGCTAAGACTGAAAAGTAGGATCAAGGTGAACACAGCTGAGGAATGTGTCCTTTGTATCTTGATCATCTTGTTAAGACCTTGAATACGAAATCACAGGACTTTGTTGCTTTGTTTGTTCCTTGACCTAGAACTGACCATATTCTTTGTATGTACCTAAAATGATATAAAAGCAGACTGGAAAAAAAATAATAAACCTCCTTCAGCTTCAGAACTGACTGTTATAGTGTTGTCTAATTGTCTTTTTTGTTTCAGTTCTCACTCCCTCCCAGGAGAACCTGTTGACTGCCTGAGCTGGCTTGGTCATTAGACTTCACATTTCCTTGACCTGAGGCATCTATTTCCTCTGGCTCAATGACTGATACCCTTCTTGCTTCTCTTTCAATCTGCCTCTTGGTGATGCTTGCATCAGAGGTTCCGGTTTGAGGTACTATGTTTCCCATTTCCAGTGTTGTCTCAGTTTGGGTTTTCTTTATTGATTCTATTTCTACTTGCAGGTCTGTTTTATTAATTTTCTCCCACTGCTTGTGTTTCCACAGATTTCTTTAATAGATTTGTTGACTTCCTCTTTGAGGACCTCTAATATATTCATAAAGGCTGTTTTGAAATCCCTGTCTTGTGTGTCAGATTTGGAACTTCTAAAGGCCTACTATAGTGGAGTTGTTGGGCTTTTAGTGGACACATACTGTCCTGGCTGTTATTGAATGTGTTTTTATGCTCGTGTCCAGGCATCTGAGTTTGGGATGATTGTAATTCTAGGTGCTAATAGCTGGTATTGTCCTTTGTTGTGTGTGTTCTTTTCTTGATTTTGTTGTTGTTGTTGCTACCCTTTCTAGTTTTTAGGGCAGTATGATGGCTGCCAGATGTGGCCATTGGGATTTTCAGGTAGAACGTGTTTCTGGGTATTGGGAGCTGACAAATGGAGATGAGTGAAAAGTGGCAGAGATCAGAGAGTCCACAAGAGGGGTGAAAGCAGGATGTACCACCAGGATCTCCTCAGTTCCCTGAGAATGGAGGCATTTTAAGGTTGAGTTTTAAATGATCCATCAGTATGGCTAAGGCCGTGATGTTTAAGCTGAAACAACACTAAGTTCTAAGCACCATTTCCTGAGAGGATTGACATGGCAGGCAAATATCATCTGTGGTATTTTCTCTATGATGCCAGATGATGGCAGAAAATGAAAAGAGCAACTTTATTATTTTCAGACTCTTGAAGTGAGTCTTAACTACCAGGAGACACCCCCAACTGAGACAAGAGAACAGAGTTCAGTAGAAACCCAAGAGGTTTATTTTCTGGAACCTCAGCTTGACCTTCAATTAGTCCCTCCAGGCGAGAGACTAGAAGTCAACCCTGTATGGCTATAACAAACAGTTTTTATACTTTTTAGGGGTACAGGTTACATCAGCAAGGTTACAGTTTAAACTTACTGGGCCTGTTGGTTAGCAAGCATCAGTCAATACATTCTGAGAATTTTTTTTTTTTTTTTCGGAGCTGGGGACCGAACCCAGGGCATTCTGAGAATTTTCTACTCAAGAGTGTTCCTGTGGGTGGAGAATGGAACTTGGCCTAGCCTTGACCCAAAGGTTGGGTATGTGACTGGCAAAAGCCCCTAGGGTTCTTCATTTTGATTTCTGTATTAGGTTCAAAGAGAGAGGGAAGATAGTCTAGTAGCCTTTTAGGAGATGACAAATAGATCTCTAAGAGTCAGCATTTGGCTACAAATGCATGGGAGCTAAGTAATAGCACTATAATGATAACAAGTATTTCACCAGATGTGAAAAGGAAATTGAATATTACCAGTACTTACATTATGTTGTCAATAACCTAAATCAAGGAATTAAATAGAAAAAAAATGAAAAAATTATAGGAAAAGATAATTTTCTCTTTTTGGATCTAAGTGGGTGAAACCATTTTATTTGCCATTTGTTGTGTGTATTATAGTAATGGAAATTATAATAGACTTGAGTGGGCTGGATAACAGTTTTGATAATTGATAGTGACTGAAAAGCTATATAATAAGGCTTAGATTAAGAAGATATGCTGAAAACAGCAATAGAATTTGATTACGGTGCAGTTGGTAGTTGTGATAGTTTGTATTTCTGCTTGGCTCAGGGAGTGGCACTATCAGGAGGAGTAGCCTTCTTGGAGTAGGTGGGATCCTGTTGCAGTAGGTGTCTCACAGTGGGTATGGGATTTTTAAAAAAAAAATATTTATTCGCATTCCAGTTGTTGCCACCCTCTCACAGTTCCTTATCCCATTCCTCCATAGTAGGATGCCCTCTCCTCAAGGCCGCCCTCTTCTCTGGAACCTCAACTCTCTCTGGGATTAAGCACACCTTCTCCCACTGTGGCCAAACTAGGCCGACCTCTGTGATATACATGCCAGGGGCTCAGACCAGCCCTTGTATGCTGCCCCAGTGGCTCAGTCTCTGTAAATTCTCTGGGGTCCAGGTTAGTTGAGACTGTTGGTTGTCCTATGGGGTTACCCTTCCTTCAACTTTGTCAGTCCTTCCCCTAATTCAACCATAGGGATCCCCAATTTCAGTCCAGTGGTTGGGTTTAAGTATCTGCATATGTCTAAGTTAGCTGCTGGTAGGGCCTCCCAGAGGACAGCCATGCTAGATTCCTATCTGTAAGCACACCATGGCATCAGTAATAGCATCAGGCCTTGGAGCCTCCCATTGAGCTGGATCCCAATTAGGACTGATCATTGGATGATCTTTCTTTGTCTCTTCTCCATATTTGTCCCTTCAGTTCTTTTAGACAGTAACAATTCTGAGTCAGAAAATTAGGCTGTATGTTAGTAAGCCAGTCCCTTCACTTGAGACCCTGTTATCTATTAGGGACTCTTCAAGTATCCTTTCCCCAATATTAGGCACTTTGGTTAAGGTCACATTGAGTTCCGAAAGCCTCTCACAACAACACCGCCCCACAATCCTCCCACCCCCACACCCCCTGCCTCTGGGTTTCTAGAGGGTTGCTCTACCTCCCACCCTCCAAGGCTGCTTATTTCTTCTGGTCCTCTGGGCTTCTCTTCTGTAACCCCTGCCCAGACCTAACCGATTCTGTTCCCCCTTTCCCCTCTCCCTCCCTTCTCCCACTCAGGTCAGTCCCTCCCTCTGCTTCTCATGATTGTTTTTCTTCCCCCTTCTAAGCCGGATTGAAGAATTCTCACTTGGGCCTTTCTGCTTGTTATACTTGTGGTCTGTGGGGTGTATCCTAGGTATTCTTTACTTTTTGTCTAATATCCACTTATCAGTGAGTACATACCATGTATGTTCTTTTGGGTCTCAGTTACCTCATTCAGGATGGTATTTTCTAGTTTCATCCATTTGCTTGCAAAATTCACTCATTTTTTTAATAGCTGAATAGTATTCCATTGTGTAGATGAACCACATTTTCAGAATCCATTCTTCGTTTGTGGGATATATGGGTCACTTCCAGCTTTTGAAGATTATAAATTATAAATAAGACTGTTATGAACATAGTGGAGCATGTGTCCTTGTGGTATGGTGGAGCATCTTTTGGGTATATGCTCAGGAATGGTATAGTTGGATCTTCAGGTAGAGCTATTTCCAATTTTCTGAGGAACTGCCGATTGATTTCCAGAATAGTTGTATCAGTTTGCAGTCCCACCAGCAATGGGACTGCAGTCTCCTTTTTCCACATCCTTGCCATCATCTGCTGTCACCTAAGTTTTTGATCTTAGCCAGCCATTATGATTTGTGTGAGGTGGAATCTCAAGGTCATTTTGATTTGCATTTCTATGATAAGGAAGGACTTTAAACATTTCTTTAGGTGCTTCTCTGATGTTTGAGATTCTTCTGTTGTGAATTCACTGTTTAGCTCTGTACCCCATTTTTTAATTGTGTTATTTGGTTTTCTGGAGGTTAACTTCAAGGGTTCTATTATTAGTTCTCTACCTGATGTAGATATACTGAAGATTTTATTCCAATATGTAGGTTTCCCATCTGTCCTATTGAAGGTATCATTTGCCTTACAGAAGCTTTTCAGTTTTATGAGGTCCCATTTATCAATTGTTGATCTTAAAGCCCTCACTAAGTCCAAGTGGCCTTGTCCTTGCTTCCTGGAAGTCAGTTTTCTGCTAGCTGCCTTCTGAACACTCAGCTGCCCCAGCCTCATGTCTGCCTGGACACTGCCATGATGATAATGGACTGAACCTCTGAACTTGTAAGGCAGTGCCAATTAAATGTTGCTCTTATAAGAGTTTCCTTGATCATGATGTCTCTTCACAGCAGTAAAATCCTAAGACAATAATTATTCCAGAAATATAAAATTTCATGTCGATTTTTGCTGTTAAACTTGTTACATAACTAGTTTGATGAATATCTTTCACAAAGATATATCGGCAAATATTCAAATCATTAAAATTTGGAAGTATATTGAAATTTCAGAGAAATTAGTCTAATTCGACACAAAAATATTTCTAATACTTTAAAAAACAAGTCCATAGTCTACTCTACTCATATACATGTACTGAGTCTGAGCTATTTCAAATTCTTTTTTCTTAAAACAAGATTTATTTATTTGATGTATGGGCATACACTGTAGCTGTCTTCAGACACACCAGAAGAGGGCATCAGATCCCATTACAGATGGTTGTGAGCCACCATGTGGTTGCTGGAAATTGAACTCAGGACCTCTGGAAGAGCAGTCAGTGCTCTTAACCGCTGAGCCACATCTCTCCAGCCCCCTATTTCAAATTCTTATTCAAATTCATACTCATATAGCTCTAGTCAAAGTTTGTATATATATTCATATATATAATATATATGTGTGTGTATACAAATATAGACAACAGTATCTAAATAGGATATTATCATTAAATGTAGTCATACAGCATTATGTTTAATTATTTGTTTTGTCCTAAATCATTAAGGAAAAACTTATATAATAGGTGCACATCCTGTTGGTCCAGAAAGCAGGTAAAGGGAGATGCTAGTGCTCTGTTCAGTTTCCTCATTTTCTCCTCATTCTTCTACCACGGCTCCCACCTCATAAGATGGCTGTTCCCGCAGGGATTGTGGTTCTTCCGTCTACAGTTAATTCTCTCTGAAAGAATTGCTTCACAGATACATCAGCAGGCATGTCTCACTAATCTCTTACGTGACTCTAAATCTGGTCAAATTGACAAGATTAACCAGGAAAACTCAGTCTTCCATTTAATTTGTGGGGCTTTGACAGGTATATCAATGTTCAAATTTATAGTGTTAGTCTTCAGCTTCAAAACAAAACTTAAGACAAAATTGCCAAAGTTATACTTAAAGATTATTTGGTGTTTTAGAAACTTGATTGTGAACTATAGCAAATGATGTATTTATTGCAAATAGCATCAAGAATGACTGACGGTGCATTTGATACATATGATATATATCATATATATATACATCATATACACACAAACACACACACATATAATATATACATCATATACACACACAAACACACACATATAATATATAATATATATATATATATCTGAGAAAGATCCTTTGATATTACATATTCAATTTGTAGAGGTTTTGGCCCACTCTGACAACTGGGAGCTGGACAGATGGTTCAGTGGATAAGAGGACCTGATGTGCCTGATGAGAACCCATGCTTGGTTACCAGCATCTACATAAAGGCATAAATCCTCTATAATGGCCCTCTCCGGGAATCTGATGTCCTCTTCTCGTCTCCTCAGATAGTCCATACATATAGTGCACATATGTACATGCGGGCAAAGTACTTAAACCATAAAATTTAGAAAAATCTCTTAAAGATTTTAAAAATTTTAAAAGTACTACTTTGGATCAGGAATGTAGAAAATATCCCAATATTGTTCAGAGGAACAAAATATATATGTGAAGATTTTGAATTTTTTAGTGTCAATGTTAAATATTTCTATATGTAATGTCCACAATGAAAGCTTGGTAAACTGAGAATAGATGAAAAAAATTACAGTCAAAATTATGGATAAGTCTCAGAAAGAAAAGGCTCAATGGGGAAAAAGGAAGACCTTATGCTGTATAATATTTTTCTCAAAAGATCTTAAACTAAAGGGAATAGTTTAAATATGTAAAAAAAATAGGTAGTAACAGTACCTAAATGGACCTCTATTCATGAAACCTGGTTGGCTTCATGGGTGAACTATCATGTCAGACAGAGGAAGACAGATTTTATATGGAAGGTACCTTGGAACATTTTGTCTTTTAAGGCAAGTTTTTCCCACTCACTTTTCTTTCAGAACATGTTGGCCACTGTTGGAATATTTTCTTCGATGGGGTCAAACTCAGAGAATCAGATTGTATTGTATGATGTTTTCTCCTGTGTACAGGGTGTTGCCCCTGGTAGGCATGGCAACTAGGGAGAAACAGTACAGCAGCTGGGTAGGGTTAAATAACAGCAGTGACTATTGCCACTCTGCAAGAGTTAACAACCTTCCTGAGATTGTAACGGTTGTATCCTCTCCCAGCAGTAAGTGATCATGGGAGATGCTAGATTCTATAAAAAGTAAGATTTAAAGCAAAGTAAAATCAGAACTCCACGGTACAATTTCTACGAGGTTACCATCCACACATGGATGAGAATTAATGGTGATGCATATATTTGGGTAGTCTCATACACCCCTGTATGCTTCTGTTCACCTGAGCCCTGTGCTAAATAAAGCCCTGTCAAATTGATGAAATTGTACGTTGATCTTGGTTTTGGTGCCCATCTAGCATGATTATGTCAGCATCATTCTCCAGGAAATGTTAATGCAGCAAATTGTCAAATCTCACCTTTCTGGTGTGCTTTAAAATACTGGCATAGTATTGGTCTTAGCTAAGCTGGTAATCTGAAGAGTACTGTAAGTTCACCGAATGTTCTTACAGAGATCTCTACAGTCAGTGGGTCTCCTTTAGAGAGGTTTAATATCCTTTTCATTATTGTTTTACACGTCTTTAAAAAGATTTATTCTTAGATTTGTCCAATTTTTTAGTCGGTAATGAAACATCCATTTTAAGCACGAGTCTTCATGGGAATTTGGAACACGGAGCAGAGTTACAATGAATTCAGAGACAGACATAGGAAGAACTAGCTACAGAAGAATGATCTACATGGGAACCCTGATCTCAAGACCAATTCATTTTAATAAGGCCTTTGATCAGCTTTAGTAGTTGATTCTCTTTACTACTAAGCATTTAATTCTCTTAACTATTTGGCATAAACAATCAATTTTCTATTTTATTTCATTTTTTCTTTCTTTTTTAAAAAATTACTTATTTATTTTTATGTATATGAGTGCACCGTAGCTGTCTTCAGACACACCAGAAGAGGGCATCGGAGCCCATTACAGATGGTTGCGAGCCACCACGTGGTTGCTGGGAATTGAACTCAGGATCCCTGGAAGAGCAGTTAGTGCTCTTAACCGCTGAGCCATCTCTCCAGCTCCTAATCTTTTTTGTCTCTAATACTTATATTTTTTTACACATGTTACTGCTCTTAATACAATAAAAACTTAAATATAAGTTGAGTAGAAAGTATAGTAGTGAAAATAATATTATATTAATCCTGAATTTTAAGAAATTGTCTCTAACTTCTTATCTTTAAAGATATTTCTGGTCTTTATAATGGAAACTCTTCTTATGGATAATAGACATTTAAATTGTATTCAATTTTGCCAAAGGATAGGATTATTTATGCTTTCTTTCAAATTGCTAACTGGAATTGAATATATCAAATGCTTTTTACAAATGCATGGGGTTAGCTTTAGTTTTTTCTATAGTAATATATAAATGATATGGATTACATTAAAACATTTTGTCCTCATAAAACAGACTTGTGTTTCTGGAAAAAATATAAATATAATATAATATAAATATAAAATAAAAATATAAATATAAGTTATTTTATAACTTTTAATACTTGCTGAGGAAAGTTTGTAAAATTGTAATGCTGTTATCACTTTGGTTAGTAGGATATTCTTCCCTCATATATTGATTTAGAAAAAAATTTCATCCTTATTACAAAAGCTATACTACATATAATCATCCTTCTCAGCTTTGTTAGATTTTCTTTTCAATTGCTTGAATTTCTTCTGTTCTATATATGTGTTTTGTGAGTAGTATGTGCATGAGGATATTTGATTATTAGTGTTAAGATATACTGACTTCCTATGTTCTTGGCAACTTAAATAATACACATGTATATATAAGTACATGCATATATATATATGTACATATACTAATTACAGTATAACATATCTGTGGTGTATATAGTATTTTTGTGGTTTTTCTTATATTATTGATATAAATGTTCTGAACAAATCTTTATTTTTAGTCTTGTTTTTATCTATTTTCATATTTTATGTCACAGATACCAACGTGATGTTCAGAATGAAAACTGTCCCATAGACTCGTAGGGAGTGGCATTATTGGAGGTGTACTTCTTGGAGTAGGTGTGGCCTTGTGGGAGGAAGTGTGTAACTGGGGTATGGTGTGAACTTCGAGGTTTCAGATGCTCAAGTCAAGCCTAGTGGTTCACTGTCTATTCTTGCTGCTTGCAGATCAATATACAGAACTCTCAGCTACCTCTTTGGAGCTGTGTCTGCCTGCATGCCACATTGGTTCTCGCCATGATGACAATGACCTGCAAGGGAACCACAATGAAGTTGTTTTATATCGCTTTATAAGAGTAGCCGTGGTCCTGGTGTCTCTTCACAGCAATAAAACTTTAAGACATTTAAGTTTTGATCTGTTATTCTGATTGCTGTATTTTATCTGTTATATTTGTAGAGACTTAGTTCATGTAGCTATCACTTTTATAGGTCCTATTGGTCTTCTGGTTTGAAACCCAGATGACTTGGTTTTCTGTATTCCTTATGTATCTTAGTTTTACTTCTGTTTCCTGTCTATGTTTCTTATCATGTAAAAAGTGTCTGTACTTTCATTTTTTAATGTATTACTTTCAGTTTGCTTTGAATTTTTCACTTTTAGAAGCAATATTCTTTTTTGTTGAAATAACTACTCCACCTTTATTGCACATTTTGTTTTTTATGCATATCTATATAGATATAATTTGTATTTCATGATTATTTCAAGGTTAGAAGTCATAATTCTTACTTCTAATTTACATCTAATTTATTATTTTTTGCTTTTGCTTTCCTTTCTATTTTGTAATGATACCTTTTTTTTTAACTTTTAAAATTCAGAGTTCATATTTTACTTAACTTATTCTCTGATATAACTACACTGGATATCTTTTTCCAGTAGAGATTTAACCGATTTTGCCAGTTGTTGGGTTGCTATGATCACATATTTGATTTCTCTTTTGTTACTAGTGATCAGTTATATTGATCTCTCTAAATTTGCTTTCTGGGGTTGGGGATTTAGCTCAGTGGTAGAGCACTTGCCTAGGAAGCGCAAGGCCCTGCCTGGGTTCGGTCCCCAGCTCCGAAAAAAAGAACCAAAAAAAAAAAAAATTTGCTTTCCACTCAGATTTTGCAAAGATTCTCTTTTGAGTGCTTCGAGGAAATTTACCACTTTTATTTTGCTAAACAATCATAGCCATGTCCTTCAGTTCCAATTTGCTGTTTGTATTCTTCTATCTTTCAACTTTAGAGATTATTTTTATTTTCAGTTTAACTAGAAACATGCCATATAATAAGATAACAAAGAAAGTCTAATTATACTTTAGTGAGAGATTGCGTTTAAAGTATCCAGCCTTTCATACTGCCAACGGGCAGTCTTGCAGTGCTTTAAGTCTTCTATCTTGACAAATACCATAAATACTTCACACTAGACACAGCTTTTACTAATCATGAGAGAGACACTAAAAAACTATTGCTAAGTTTTTTCTCTTCTTCCTTTTCTTCTTTGTCCCATGTAGCCTAGGCTGGCCTAGATAATCATATTAGGTAGCCAAGGATAACCTTGAATTCCTAATTCTCCTGCCTCATCCTCTTCAAGTGCTAGGATTACAGTCAGGTAACATTATGGTTATTTCTAAATTAATGTTAATAAATATTCACTAATGTGATGTAATAATATTTGTTAATTGGATATTTTATTAATTTAATATCAATGAGTGTGCATGTGTGTGTGTGATGTATGTGTGGCTTGAATATGGATGTGCATATGCCATGGTACATATATGGAAGAATGGACAACTTTGTGGAGCTAGTTCTCTCCTTCAATCTTTATGTGAAGATGGGTGATTGAACTCAGGTTTCCAGGCTTAGGTAGCAGTGACTTAACCCCTTGAGCCATGTTGCCAGCCCTAAGTCAATTTCTTACTTCCAAAGTTTAAATCTGAAACACTGTGTGAAATGTAGGGGGTTGTTTAAGTGATACCTTTGTTTCTCACAGTTTTCTTTTCTGATGAATGCTTTCTCACCAGGGAAGTTTACATGCTATTTAGAAGGCCTAAGTGAAGAAGACAGTTAGCACTCAGTGTGGGTGTCTATCTAAGTCTCTGTTATAGTTGATGAATGTTGGGATGAGCTGCTGGCTCACCTCCCTCCAGGACAACAATATTCTTATACCCTCCAGTGAATGGTCCCTTTTGCCGTTTCAGAGACTTAGGTAAGGCATATATGCACCTCTGCAGTAAGAGGCAAGGTCTCCTATTAATTAGCACTAATGATGGTTCCCTAACAGACCTGGAGTCTAAATTATCCTTGTGAGTTCCATTGCCCTGTGAGATTCAGTTTATTCACACTGACTTCACTTTGCATTCAGAACTTTGCCAACTTCCCTCAATCTGCTTTATTTATTTAGTCACGTCTGGACTGGACCCAGAAGAGAACACATTTTGTTTAGTAGACTTTTTTATTGCCCTTGGTTGGTGGCTTAGTTCAATTTATTTTATTTTATTTTGTTTTGTTTATATTTTTAAATTTTATTTTTTCTTAGATATTTTTATATATACATTTCAAATGTTATCCCTCCCCCCCTCTTCAATACCCCTCGCCCCTTTTTCTGCTTCTATGAGGATGCTCCCACTCCCACCCACCCACCCCAACCTCAACACCCGGCATCCCCCTACTTTGGGGAAATGAGCCTTCGCAAGACCTTCTATTGATGCTAGTTGACTCCTTATTAAGACCCTTGACTCCTTTTAAGACCTTTCCTCCCAGGCCTCCTCAATATTCAGAATAATAATAAACTCATTATTCCATATTATCCTTAGTATTTCTGCTTATCTGAGCAGACTATAAATTATATCAGAATGATCATTAAAATCAGGAAAATTAAAAACAATTTAGCTTTGTGTACACTCTGTTTTCATTTCTTCTGTTGCTGATCAAAACCTATCTGGTGAGGAAAGAGTTTTTTCAGTTTGCAATTTCAGATCACAACTCATCACTGCTGGAATTCAAAGCAAGAAGTCAAGGCAGGAACTTGGAAGCAGGTCTTGCTTGCTGTTCCACACAGTTTTGCCTTTGACCTAAGAATTCGCTTTAGAGTCAAAGAAGCCTGGTAGTAATGATGGAGTACGCTGCTTGCTGGCTTGCAAGCAGCCTGAGAGCCTTAGGCTCAGTTAGCTTCCTTATACATTCCATGACTAACTTGAAGATGGATGGAACCGCCCTCAGTGGGCTGGGTCCTCTGACATCCATTAACCAGACAATTTACCACAAATAGGTTCACTGGGGTAAGTTGATACTTAAGACAGATGCAGAAATTCACAGCCAACCATTGGACTGAGCCCGGGGACCTCAGTGGAAGAGTTAGGAGCAGAAAGGACTTGGAATATTGCAATCCCGTTGGAAGAGCACCTCAGAGCTTCCAGGGACTAATCAAAGAGTAAACATGGGCTGGTCCATGGTTCCCACCACATATGTAGCAGACTGCTTTATCTGGCATCAATTGGAGAGGAAGGTCTTGAACCTGTGAAGGCTTGATGTCCCAGAGAAGGGGGATGTTAGAAGGGTGAGGCAGGAGTGGGTGGGAGGGGGAGTATCTTCTTAGAGGCAAAAGGGAGGGGGATCGGGTGGGAGGTTTGTGGAGGGGAGACCACAAAGGATACCATTTGAAATGTAAACAAATATGATTAAAAAAAGAATAATGAGCACAGTCCTTAGTTCTGCTCCTACTTTTCCTTTCATCTCAAGCAATTTATCTAATCTTTCAGTTGCTTAAAGTTTCTAACACTCTCAGAAGTAAAATGAAGATTATAATAATCATTATAATGATCTTATTGAACTTTTGGGTCATAGTCTGTGTTGGCTTCCTAACTGTAGTAGCTTACTGTTATTGATATTGTTATTTATTTGGAAGAGATTGGTGTGTGTATGAGAGCTGTGCACTGTGCTTATTTTTAAGTTGATTTTTATTACATTTACTTATACATAATATTTCATTTTTTATGGTGTATTTTGATCATGTTTTCTTCTCTCTCAACTTGTCCCATGACCACCCTACCTTCTGTTCAGTCCAACTTTATGTTCTTTCTTTATCTCTTAAAAACAGCAAAAAGTCCCAAATCCTCAAAAACAAGAACCCATAAAAACCAAAAAAAAAAAAAACCCAAAACAAAACAAAACAACAACAACAAAAAAAAAAACCCAAAAACTACCAAAATGAAACAAAAAGTCCACAGAAAAGAAAGCAAAACATGTAATTTGTCTTATGATAGCCAAGAACTCCTGAGCATAAGGTCTTCCCTGGAGTGCTTTCGATACTCCATTGAAGAAAACTGATCTGCTCTTTGCCATCAGGTATCAGGTGAAAATAACTTCATAGGTGTGACCCGATGTCCAGTTCCCCTTCTCAGTGCTGAGACCCCATATCGCTTGAGTCTGTGCAGTCTTTGTGCATTCTTCCACAGGCTCTCTGAGTTCATATGTGCACCTATCCTGTTATACAACACTTTAGCTGTATCTCCAGAATCAAAGGGATTATTTAAAATTTTTTTTGTATAATTTAAAACATGGGGTTGGGGATTTGGCTCAGTGGTAGAGCGCTTGCCTAGAATGCGCAAGGTCCTGGGTTCAGTCCCCAGCCCCGAAAAAAAAAAAAAAAAAGAAAGAAAAGAAAACATGGCAAATAACTTACCATTTGCAACCAATAAGTTACATGAGTATACTTGCATATGCCAGTTTTCACTTAAGGCATTGTGAAAAGTTATAACTAGGTTAAATAAATTATTTGAAATTCATCATAATGATGTGTTTTAAGAAAAGTTGTAAGAATTAACTGAGTTAATTAACACCTTATCAAAGTGTGTACTTGTGTGATCATAAAAATGTTTGATCTTTCACTTTGGATATAATTTCACCAATCCACTAAATCCACATGTAATTGCACTGTAATTTTTTTTGCTAGATTCTGATATATAAACATTTTGCATCTCTTTTGTTTCTGTCTCTATTTCTCTATCTAACACAAAACACACAGTCACATACCCATAAATGAACACATATGTATACACATTTCACACTTGTACTTGAAACTGAAGACCTGTTATCGTCACATTTTTATTTTCCTTCAGCATCTTGGACTTCTATATTTAATAGAGGATCAGCTGGTTAGTTTTCAAAGAAATACTGAAGGGTTTAGACTAGAATTATGCTGAATTCATGTTAGTATGCTTGCAAAGGTCACGTTTTGGACAAAAGTTGAAAGAGGATGCATAGGTACTTTAAAAAGTAGAGTTTGTGATGCCACCTTTTAGTAAAGCAAAAATATAAGAATCATAAAGAAAAAAGAAGTTAGAAGAGCAACTAGGAATAAAAAAATACGGCATTACAAGGAGCCACAAAGATACCTGGCAGATTGTACATTAGTTATATGGAGTTTGGCAAGTGGTACTTTTCCAGGAAAGGGGTAACTTGCGTGTTTCAGTATTTTCCAGGAGAAAGAGAAAAGGAGACATTTACTTATTTGCCACCTGTCACTTTCTTTTCGCTGACTATCACTGATTAATAATTTATCTTCAGGTGGCATGACCTTTTCTAATAACTCCTAGTGTATCTGACTACATCTAAGATACAGTGAGCAATTATGAACCAACAGAGAAAAGGCAAATTCTAAATTTCTTCTAATTCAAAATTCATCATCTATGGTTCATCTTTAAATTTATGGACTGAAATCAACATTTATTTTTATATTCACTCTATGGCTTAACAAATACTTTTTAAATTTTATGTATTTATTTTATGTATCTGAGTGCTCTATCTGCATGTACACCTGCATGCCAGAAGAGGGCATCAGTTCACTCTGTAGATGGTTGTGAGCCACCATGTGCTTACGGGGAAATTGAACTCAGGACCTCTGGAAGAGCAGTGCTCTTAACCTCTGAGCCATCTTTCCAGTCCAACAGATACATTTTTTTTTTAATTAAAGAAGCTCTCCTTTATTCAAAGGTAACATTTCATCGACATTGATCATATGAGTGATGCTACCAGATAATACAGTAAAATTTTCTGGGCCTGCCTTTACTTCATAAACATACCACAAAAAATATCAACATGGCACATGTATGTGAATAATATTCAGTGGGATGCATCTGTCCAAAGGTGCTGTTTTTCTTTGTGTGGGTTGTATTGACTTGGTTTAAATATTAGCTCACAAAGGGCTTTTCTTTTTCCGTTGAGGAGTATACCTAGAACATAAGACCAAAGTTTTTATTACAATAAGTTCTTGTCACAATGTGACTTTATCCTATCCTGTCATTTAAAAATGTACTCTCTTTTGAAAAGTTTTGTTATGATTATGTTACTGGCTATAATTAGTTCTCAAGTGCTTTTGGTCACTTTGCTTGTGTATAAAATGTATACAACATAAAGTATATAATAAATTGTTTTCTCATTACTTGTGATTCTATGCTTATCAAGTATTCAAAACCCTCAATAACGTCACAGCCACACACTAATTTGTATTTCTTGTGTCTATAGCTGTCTTTGAAATTTTTCTGCATGGTTCCTGAGAGCACCAGAGTAATTGTGCTTACATACTGTCTACAGGGCTGGTCGGGGGACTGGAAATGATGTGCAATTATTCATTAAGTTACTTTTGACGAGTTTCATGGAACATACCTCCTAATTAGAAATTTCAATTCATTTTGAAGAGGTTAAATTTAAAAGTAAAATTTACTAACACCAACAATAGAGAAGTCATATGATATACGTAAAGATTTACTGACTTGCTTCTGTCCTCGCTGTCCACAGGATACTTCACCCATCTCAGTCATGTTGGCGGTTAATCGACCACATTATACAGCTGCTCTTCATAATTTTAGATACTCTCCGAAACGTTCACTAGATTCCCTTGGCATATGAACTTAGAATATTCAAAGGTGATTTGGTGAGGTTTACATCACTTACTATATAAGTTGAACTTTTGATACCTTCCAATATTGTTATGGTAAAAATTTAATTTTTAGGACCTCATGCTATCATCGTATTTGGAGAGATCATTAAAGGGGTAATTAGAGTAAGTTATTCGGTGTATCTTTGTCTCTAGTACTGATGTCTCTAATAAAAGAGAAATGTGAACAGATACAAATGCAGAAGGAAACTGAAGACTGTAGATAGATGATGGCCACAATTAAGCCAAGGAGAAGTTTCTGGAGCACATATTTTTCTAATGGCCTTCAGAAGGAAAGAGGTATTCTCTCGATGTCAGACTTCTAGTCAATAGGACTTGGATACAAATATATTTCTATTGCTCAAGTCACCCCATATGTGCTCTGCTAGACATCCTTAGCAAACTATGACACTTCCCCGTGGGTATCTACTATTACATAGACACTTAGGGCTGACTCCACTCCAGATCTGTTTCCAATAGTAATAGTAAATAGATTTGCAAATCTATTTACTAGGTAGTGATGAAATATTTCTGGTATAATCTAAATATATGACTGGTATAGTATATATCATACTTATAATATTCAATATCTGAAGATTTTTTTATAAAGATTATGATCATTTATTTCTAATATGGTATAATCTTTATTTTGTTTAGATATCTCAAAATATTTTGGGATGTTAAGTCTATGTTTAATACTTTGTATTTGATGACTACACTGCTTTAGGATGCTGTTCTCTGGGAGATCTTGTAATGATTTGCATTCCTGAGTGCTGGGTCTACAGCAAAGGACAATAGGAGTCCCCTGAAAAAGAGTTGATTACAAAGTTTTGATGCTTTGCTCAAAATGTCAACATTGCTCAGACCATACTAATAGAATGAGTCAAGATTTCCCAAACATTGGTTGGGAAGCAAATAAAACATTCTGTAGGGGCTTGAAGAATCTTATCAAAGAAATCCAACCTCTCTCTCTTTACTATTTTGTAGAATCCTGAATAAAGTTGTGCCAATGTTTTCTTGTCTTTTACAATAACACACACACACACACACACACACACACACACACACACACACAAAGGGGGTGTAAAGAAAGAGAGAGGAGTAAGAGAAATGTGTTGACAAAAAAGAAAATAGATCAATGTAAACTAATATTAGTTTTCTATAATATTTATAAAATCAAAATTATATAATTCTAATATATGACTTATACTTGTACAAATATTCAATCATAATGAAGAAATGAAAAGTAGATTGTAATAAATTCAAAGATGAAACACATGAATACATCAGGAACATTAAAATGAATGCATAAATGGGAACTAAATTGATTTCATTCGCAGTGAAGGGAAGACAGTTGAGTGGCTACTTGGCAAGGCAATTTGTACATCTAATGGAAAAACTTTTCAGTTTTTCTATAAGTCATATGTAATTTACTTGGTTTTACAATAGCTCCCAGAAAGGCAAGTTGTATATAAAGCTGAAGGCTGTGCTACGCACAATGCATGATTTTTCATGGTAACAATAATTTCTCTTCATTCTTTTCAGTTATCTTCAGTGAGATGATCAATAATGTCGTATTTAGTATGACTGCATGTGCAAAGATGAGCATTGCATTGTTCTCGTTTTCCCAGTGTGTTCTCTCTTTTCAAACAAATGGAATGCTCACATCAGTCTCTGACCGTTGCGTTTTTGTGTTCCACTCGGTGCGCAGCCTGTGCAGTCTGACTGCATCTTTCTTTCTCAGGCACCTGTTCACTGTGGATGTCCCTTGGCCAAGTGAAGACTTTGTGGTGCTGCAGAAGCTCTGGGCTGGTGGAGCTCTGGACTGGGAAAGTGCTGCATTTCAGGGGCACATTCATGCTTGCTTTGTGCTGTGTAACCTTAGGCTTTTGAGGTTGTGTTCTCTAACTGTGGTAGCTCTGTGCCTCGTACACTCAACTTGTGCTTCAGGGTTGTTCTTGCTTGTCATTATTTGAAAGTTCCTTTTACAGATGAAGACATTTTAATTTAGTTTTTGGGAAAGGCTTTGGTTTAGGCGATTAGAGTTCTGAATTTTCATTTTGGGCAGTATTAAGTAAAAGCACATTTTACTAATTTGTTTTTCAAATTGGCGGCAGGACTCAGGTAAAGGACTAACTGGTATTCACACACGGATTTTACCTTCCAGTCAGCCTTCATCTAACAGTCTTTGCCTGAGTGCATTGCTGTGCTTTTAGCTGGTTTTGTTTCGCTGCTTGTCATCTTAACTACTCAATATCTATTCATTTTTTTCCTCTTTTTTCCTGCAGTGCAAACTGCATGCTTTTGAGCAGAAGCTCGTGATTTTCCTGAATTTTTTTCATACTCATCAGTTATTACTTGCTTGAACACTTGAAGTCCCAAGTGCATAAGTTCTTCTTATGCAAAATTAAAGATAGAGCTTAAATTAAATAATCTCTACAAAGTACTTAATATGCCAATCATAAAACACTTGCTATATTCCACACTAACCCTGCAGTTTCACTCTTGGGTTCTTTGAGATCACTGAATATAAAATTAGAGAGTTAATACTACTGGGCCAGGTAATTATGATGAGAATTCTAGCTAATATTTATTAGGAATTCATTAAAATATTTTCTCTTTATGGGATATATACTTTATAAACCTCAGTAGATTCTCAAAATGGGAGATGGTAATGAATCACACACACACACACACACACACACACATACACACACACACACACACGCGCGCGCGCGCGCACACACACACAACTTATGCATATACTTATGATGAACTTTAAGTTACAAAGTAATCACAAAAGAGTAGTTATAAAGAAGAAAAATTGTTAATAAAAGTTATATGAATGCATTCTTTCTCAAAATACCTTACTAAATTTCTCAGCAGTTTTATCCTACAGTGTTTTCTTTCCTTCTTAAGTTAGGAGTCTTCACTTTTTACTTCAAGAAAGCATTTTATAGATTCTGTTGGGCACACTCAAATGGCTTGATTCACTACTCTACGAGACTGGGTCATAATTAAGTAAAATAAATGTTACTTGAACCCAACCCTGTGATACTGTGCCAGCAGATCTGATAATCAAGGTGAAGTGACAGTTTAGTCAGTGGTGTGCACGGTGTGAATTCCATGGATAAAACGGTGATTGTACTCCAGTAGGGATAGGGCATAAGGTTAGCACTCAAAACCTGAATTGCTAGTAACTGGAATTTGGGGTTTAATACTTCCTAACCATTGAAGGCTGCAGGTACCTGAAATTGAAGGTGATGTTACCAATGAAGGAGACTGTGGTGTCTAAAATCTAGCACATCAGTTACTCAGTTTGTTTTTTAAATGAGGTCTCTAGTGGTGGAGCACGTTACCATAATCAGTGTCAGCATTTCCTGTTTCCTTGTTTAGCTTATCTTATGTTAAATGAATATCTGTTCCTCATTTTATTCAACAGTGGGCAACGACACCCTCAACCAGATAAATGAAGGTTCAGTTCAAACTCTGATATGGAAGAGGCACAGAATGAATAAATAAACAAATAAACAAGTAACCCCGGGAGCAAACAAAATAACTTCTTTATAAAGTATTTTAACTGACAGAGGATGATTCTTGAAGGGAGGTTTAAGTTTGGTCAAAAGGGATTCTCAAAGAAATCTCCTTTGAACTAAGACAGAAGTGACAGATCAACCATAAGATTTGTGAAAAGAATGAAGGTCACTAATATGAAAATAGAAATCTATCAGGCAGAGAAAAGGCACTCCAGCACCTTTTGGGGAGGTGGTGATCCCAAATGACAGTGGGCGGATGATGATACTGGAGAAACCCAAGACCACACTGCACACAGCCTCCACGAGCTCAGTTAGGAACATGAGTGTTTTCTGTGCAAAGGGAGCTGCTGATAAATAGGCCTTAGCAAGGGAAACACACAAGCTCTGAAAATGTTAAGAAAATGAAAGCATCTGTGGACAGGCTGTATTAGGTGGAGATACAGATACAAACAGGATGGTTAGCAGGGGGCCTTTGTTTCTGTCATCATGGATTATTAAACCCCGAAACTCAATGGGAGAATGTATTTCTCCATCGTGGCAGATACTCCCATGATATAAACATACTATAGTAAACAGCGAATGTGAGCTAGTTGCTTAAATTGGTACAATTTAAGTTTTTAATAATCCAATTTGAAGATTAGGAAACTGTTTTGGATTATCTAGGATCCTTAAAACTTCTTTAAGTTAAAAGGGAGGAAGTAAGAATCAGAGAGGAGGTTCGTGCATGAAAAAGATTCAGTTGCAGGCTCAGGTATGAAGAAGCAAGGGGTTGCCTAGAAGCTGGAAAAGTCAAGAAAATGGATTCTTCCACAGCATTCCCAAGTGGAACACAGATGTTCTCATTACAGTTTCAGCCAGTTAGAATCACATTCTGAATTTAACCTCAGACTAGAAGACAATGTGTTTGTGTTGTCATGGAGTATGCTGACTTCTAGTAGGAGCAGAGCATGAATAGATGACTTGAGAATAGGAGAAGGTATATAAGGAAGGCAGAGCGTTTGGTGTGAGGTTTTATAAAACATGTTGGTGGGTCACATAGCAAGGGCTTATAAAAGATGAGTGAATACAAATTCACCTTAGGCAGCTGAGTGGCACGAAGAAAGACTGGGGAAATATTGAAAGTAGAGAGAAGTTATGGGTTCTGTTTCTCGAACGTTGTATGCAAATTTCTTGATGGCATCCAGACAAAAAGAATCTACCAACAACAAAACTTTGAGGAAACCAAAGTTCTGGTAAATTTACTTGGCTTAAACTATGTTACACATAAAGGGCTGGCTGAATTTTCAGTATAACAGATATTCTCAGCTGGGAGAACTATGCTGCCCCTGTCACAGCTTCTTTGTATTATTTCTTAAATAGGTCAGCAGATGGGGGAAATATAAAAACAAACAGGAGGTTATGTTTTTAAAAACATAGTATCATTGTATAGCTCTAGCTGGCCCCCAACTAAGTACTTACTTTGTAAACTGTGCTGGTCTTCAGCTCTCCAGAGTGTTGAGATGCAAGGCATTTACCACCACAACTTACCTAAAATTTCATTTTTTTAAAAAAATCAAAAACATATTACTTAGTAGAAATGACATTAATTTTATCATGAGAAGATGTCAAACTTGATTATGATATTAATGGCAAGGTAAGTCAGTGGTTTGGTGATGTTATTCATTGGTTACAGGACTAAGATTCATTACGCATTTATTTTTTATTTATTTATTTTTTTCTGGTTCTTTTTTTTTCGGAGCTGGGGACCGAACCCAGGGCCTTGCGCTTCCTAGGCAAGCGCTCTACCACTGAGCTAAATCCCCAACCCCTCATTACACATTTAAAACACTGAGGTTTGTCATGTTCTCTGTGTTTCTGGTGCTTGTTAAATCTCTCAGGTTTACCTGTTACCACCCTTAATACTCCAAATTAACTAAAATGGTGGCAGTAGCTAGGGCTTGGGAAGATGTAAATCTAAGTAAGTAATCCTTTATTAATTAATTATATTCTTCACTGCTAGTTATTGTAAGAATTGGGACTTTAATCTAAATCCTCTATCCCCAATCACTTTGTGGCCTGCTTCAGTTTGTGATAGCATAGTATATGGGGCTAGTTATCATTGAGAATTAGGCATTTGTGAGAATGCAAAACAAAATACAGTAACTCAAACATCTTAATAATAAGTGTGAGATCTCATTTTCAAAATCACCAATGTCAAGCTGCTCCTGCTTGCACCTGAACAAGGGCTATTGAAAATTGGACCCAACCATATCATAAGTACCTGTACCCTATATGAGGATAAAAATGCACTTCTTCCATTCTGTGGAAAACACATGAAGGTGTAAGCCAAGTGTGGTGGTATCTGCCTGTCATTCCAACATCTGAAACATGGAGGCTTGATCACGAGTTTAACATTAGCCTGCGCTACGTAACATGATCCTGTTTCAAAGGCAGAACCACATATATGCTGCACATGTACACACACACACACACACACACACACACACACACACACACACACATACACACACATATGGGGAGGGGAAGAGGCAAGAGAGAGAGAGAGAGAGAGAGAGAGAGAGAGAGAGAGAGAGGAGAAGCATACATGCAAACTGTCTTTCTGTCTCCCTCTGTCTCTCACCATCCCCAGTACCCCCACATCAATAACAGTAAAACTCTTAACTGTAGGTCTGATAAGTATATTAATGGTAGACACTGGTTACCTATTGTTAGTATATGAAAGGGAGCATGTTTTCATCCATGTTGCCATTTATTATCCTCTTATTTCAAGTATAGCTTGCCATTTCAAGCTCTCTGCTTTGAAACATTTTTCTATGTACCCCATTTGTTAAAAACGAATATATATTTAACTCTTCCAAATGTTTCTCAAAGAAGTCAGTGTGCACTCCAAAGACATTTTAATCATACTTATATTTTAAAGTCAGGTTTATACTTAAAAGATTTATTTTAAGGACAAGATTAACCTACCTCAGCCCAAATAAACCATTTACAGCTGAAACAAGGGATGGTTTCCCTCCTCCTTCTTAGCAAATGATTGCATGGATAATTCACGAAGTATGTTGTATTTTAGACAGGTGTGTGTGTGTGTGTGTGTGTGTGTGTGTGTGTGTGTGTGTGTGTGGTGGGGGAGGGTGAGTTCTAACCTCAAGGAGATGGGCAGCAAGAAAAGCTGACTGGTGAGTGGGTGGAAACAACAGAGGAAATATACTTTGTGGTTTCTATCTATGCTCTTCAGCACAAAATATGCTTTCCTCTGTATTTTGGGTTAGAAAACAATACTTGAAATAAAGACTGCAGTATCTTGTCAATAGAATTACTAAAAAAATGAGAGAGCTGCATTCCTTATAACCTTTTCTATTTTAAAAATATTATACTCTTTAACTAAAATATTTTATATATGTGGGTGTTTTGCTTGTACATATGTCTATGCAATGTGTATGCCCTCAAGAACCTGAAAATGTTGGGTCCCCTGGGACTGGAGGTACAGATGATCACTAGTTGCCATGTGGGTGCTGGGAATCAAACCGAATCCTTTGGAAAAACAGTCAGTCTACTCAAATATTGAGCCCTCTCTTCAGCTTCATGATTTAGTTTAAGTCATGTGTGTTTGTATGTGTGTGGGTACGTGTCTATGCATGTGGCTCTGGAGTTGCAGACGGTGGTGAGCCATGCAACATGGATGCTGGAAACTGAATTCTGGTTCTGTGCAAGACACTCCTCAAGCTCAACCCCTTAGACACATCTCTAACGTATTGAAAAAACTTAAACTATTCATTTTATTGAACACACACACATATAATATTCTTAAGAAGGTTTCCACTGCAGTGAAGAGACATCATGTCCAAGGCAACTCTTAACTCGTATAGAACATTTAATTGGGGCTAGCTTACAGCGTTAGGTGTTCAGGCCATTGTCATCATGGCAGAAAGCATGGCATGGTCCAGGCAGGCCTGGCAGTGGAGGAGCTGAGAGTTCTATATCTTGATCCAAAGGCAGATAGGAAAAGACTTGCTGCCATGTGGCCAGGAGGAGGGTCTCAAAGCACGTCCCCACAGTGACACACACTTCCTCCAACCAAGGCAAACCTCCTAACAGTACCATTCCCTGTGGGTCAAGTATATTTAAACCACTACATTCTACTCCTTTGCCCCCATAGGCTCATTCAAACACATGAGTCTATGGGGGCCATACTTAAACATAGCACAATGCAAAATACATTTACTCCAACTTCAGAAGTCACCATAGTCTACAGCAGTGTCAACAATTTTAAAAGTCCAAAGTTCAAAGTCTTTTCTGAGATTCATTCAACAGTGATTCAACTGTAATATCTTATAAAGTCAAAATAAAAAAGCAATTCATGTACCTTAAACATCACAGGATATACATTTCTTTCCAAAACATAAAAAGTGAGGAAACACTGGGCCAAATGAGGCCAAAAAACACTTGGGCAAACTCCAAACTCTGCACCTCCATGTCTGATCTCCAACTCCTTTCATCTTTGTGGACTGCAACACACGTCCTTCTCCTGGGCTGGCTCCACTCCCTGTCAGCAGCTTTCCTTGGCAGGTGTCCCACAGCTCTGGTATCTCTAACATCTTGGGGTCTCCTAGGCAACTTCAATGTTACAGCTTCTTGTTCCAATGTCTGGGATCCACACATGATTTAGGATTCTCAAAAGGGTTTGGGTCACCTTTCCAGCTCTACCCTCTGTAGTAATCTAGTTCTAGTTAACTTCTCTCCACTGCTGCTGCTGTTCTTGGTGGACATCCCATGGTACTGACATCTCTGATTCACTGGAGTCTTCTGCTGCTACTAGGCTTCACTAATAATCTCTCATAGGCTCTCTTCATGGTATCAAGCCTCAACTACTTTCCATGGCCTTTTCATTCCTGGACCGTCAACTGCAACTGAGGCCACACCTTCACCAGTGGTGTTCCCTGGTCTCTTGCTGTGCCAAGCCTTAGCTGCTCTCTATGACCCCTTCACACCTTCGAAACCAGTGCTACCTGGGAAACTCTTACATGTTACCAAGTTTAACTGCAGCACAAGGTACAACCTTGGTTATCTCTGGAGCACAGCTTCTTTGTGCTCTCAGAAAATACCTCCCAAAAGATTTCACCTTAGTGATGCTGGTCTCTTCTTAATCACCACTAATTTCTTAGCTCCAGCTCACCAGCATCCATTGTCCCAGTCGTCCCTTCTATTCTGGATGCTAAAGCCAGTGCCACATGACCAAAGCTGTTGAGTTCTGCCGTTTGCTGGGGCTGGAACATGGTCCCCTGTTTTATTATCACCAGCTTTCTGTTTTCCATCTTCACTTCCTAAGCTTGACTGTTCTAGAACTTGCCCTATAGATTGACCTTAAACTCCGAGTTCAGCTTGCCTCTGTCTCCTGGGATCAAAGGCATGTACCACCATGCCTGGACCTAAGCTTTTCATGGTCACTATTCCTCGGGGTCTGGAACCAGCGTCTTCCAGCCTCAAGATCTGGATCACAGTTGTACTCTCTGTTTCTGGATTGTAGTTCATTTCAGATTAAAAGTCCAAATGAAAACAATAACAAGTCCCTGGTTCAACTGCAAAAGTACAAACAATCAGCTTCCCATGGTGAGGTTACCTATCCCTGAAACTGTTTATCTCCTCAAACAAAGGATGCAGTTTCATTTTACTACTTAGTACCCCTTTAATACTTGAAACATTCATTTTGTATTTTTTTCTTTCTAAGCTCGCTATGCTTGAAGAAACTGCTTTTCGTAAGATTAAACTAGAGAACAAAGTCTATGCTGGGTGTTTCTGAGACTTCTTTGTCAATGTAATTAATGAGTCTTTCCCCATTAGTCTCAGGCAGCCTTCAGACAATGGCAAAAAGCAGCAGAATTCTTCACCAAAATATCACAAAAGCAGTCTCTTGGACACATACTAAAATTCTTCTGCTTTGAAACCTCCAGAGCCAGGTTTCCACAGTTCAAATCATGCTCAGCCCCAAAGTCTTCCAGATTTCTATTAGGATGGCTCATTAAGCCTCACTTAAAGCATTCCACTGCTTTCCAAATTCAAATTCCCCAAATGCACATTCTTCCAAACAAAAGCATGGTCAGGCCTATAACAGCAATAACCCAGTTCTTGGTACTGACTTATGTTTTATGGTTTTCATTGCTGTGAAGAGACACCAGACAGGAGAAGACTGGTTCCCATGTCACTAAGAAGAGGGTCTCAAAACCCACTCTCACAGTGACACACTTCATCAAAGAAGGCCACATCTCCTTACAGTACAATTCCCTGTGGGTCAAGCATATTGAAATCACACACACACACACACACACACACACACACACACACACACACACACACACACATACACACACACACACGCGCGCGCGCGCGCGCGCACACACACAAACCCTTGTATCACAAAACAGATTTTATAACAGTTGATCCATCTAAAAAGTACCAGAAAATTTGTTTATGGTTATTTCCTTTGCTAAATTTCCTTTGCTAAATACCTAAACTATAACCTCTAAAAGTTTTTGAGAACATTATTATTTAATAATGTTATTATTATTATTTAATATAATAATGTTTCCTTTAATCAGAAGGAGTTTTTATATCACGAAGCATGTTTTTCCCTAATGTTGGAGTGACTTGAGGCCTGAGGGAAGGGGGAGAGGGAAGGGGGATGCTGTGCAGTGGGTGGGCATCCTCTTGGAGGCAAGGGGAAGGGGGAATTGTGGGAAGGGTCCCCTGGAGGCAGGGCAACAGATGGAATGTAAATAAAATAATCGAATTAGAAAAAGAAAAGGAACATACAGACAAGTTAGGTTTGGTTCCACGAAAAATCTGGATGAGGGTTATACCAAAAGTGACTAAACAAGAAATAGAAACCGGACTGGAGAATTTCCTGGAAACAGATAGCTAACATGAAAAGAGGGAAAACGCTGGCTAAGCAGAGAAGGCCAAACCATTGTTCTTGCTCACAGTAAAGGCTCAGCCGCTTCCCAGCTCACTAAAACTCTCTGTAATCACACATTTTCCTTCGCTCCTCTCGATCACCCTGATGGCCCATTTACCCACAGCGGCATATTTACAGGTCTGTTTACAGAATTGAAATTCTTCACCAGTGCTGACGTTACACTGCCTCAGAGCACTATAGCATTAATTGAACCAGCATGAAAGAACTGATGAATGGCCTTGCTCACAAGGAAAATGGTGCAGGACAGAATTTCAATGGAAGGTTTTAGCCAATACTCAGTGTCTGGGATACAAAATTGCTGTCAGTTGCAGTGTTATCTTTCCTCTCCAAGCTTACAAGTGCCTGATTATTATTTTCTCTGTCCCATCCCCTTAGCTCTCCCCCACCCTGTTTTATTTATTGTCAGCCTATACCCAAGGCCATGTAGCAAGCAGGACAAATCAGACATAGATATAAACATCAGGCTTATTACTTTACTATGCCTCATTAAAATACTCCAAAGGAAGGGTGTGTTGAGATCACTGCTGCTCACGTTATTGTGACAGAACACTGGAAATGAACTGTAGCCAAGTTAGCTATGACATCTTCCTGAAATATATGAGTGTGTCCATTGCTTTTAGTTATTGGTAACATTCTCATATGCACATTTCATCGTTTTTGTTTTTTTTTTGTCTATTATAAGTTCCCTATGTCTGCCCACAGGCAGCTTTCTAAATCAAGCAACTACTATTCCCTTGCTATATTTTTCCTCAGTCAGTCTACGGTCAGATCCCCATTTAGAATTCCTGACAGCTCCTCCTTTTACTATTCTGACTATCTCTACTTCAAGTCTCACAAGACAAATATTTGGACAGGGCATTTCCTTAAGACAACATTTCTCCAAACATGTATTAGGGTTTCAATGTTGGATCACTATTCTATTTCTTACTCTTTTTTTTTTTTCTATTTGAAGGGATTCCCTTTCTTGCATTACTATGTAATAAAAACTAAGGCTCGATGCCCCAGTGTAGGGGAATAGCAAGGAGAGGTGGCAGGAGTGGGTGGTTGGGTAAGCATCCTCATAGAAGCAGGGGGAGGGAGGATGGAATAGGGGGTTTCTGGAGGGGAAACCAGGGAAGGGGGTAACATTTGAAATGTAAATAAATAAAAAATACAATTAAAGACCAACGAAAAACAAACAAAAATATGCAACTAAAAAAAAAGAATGACTTATTTTCCCTATGTAAAAATTTTTTTTTGGGTTTTTTTTTTTTTTTGTGTGTGTGTGGCTTTTCGCCTTAAATAAATGCAAAATGTAGTTGCCAAAGGTCTGCCCAGTTTAGGGTGCTGAAGAATAAATTGTTACCATGAAAATCAGAAGATTCTGAATTTTACCTTAACTAGGTAAAATTGCATTGATAATATCAATATTGTATAATATTGTACTACACATTTATTATATATAATATATGATATCAGTATTGTACATTGATATAAGAAAATGGTTCTTGAAAATTCTTTCTGAAATAGGTGAGTCATATATTTACCAACCTTTATGTTTTAAATATTATTTCTCTCTCTTTTTTAACAAGTTTAATTCATTTTCTTTTCACATCACATTTACATCTTGTGTGGATACATTGTTGCATCCACTTTGTTAGTTTTGAATCATTTATAGTTATACATTGCTATACAATAAAACAAGGTTGTAATAACTACAGATGGTCCAGAGAATCCAGCATTCAGTGATGGGTTGGGAAGGGACCGAGAGCTTATAGACTGTTGCAACTACAGTAGAGATGGACACAAATGCAGTAGAAAAGGTAAATTTCTAAATCAAAAGTATTATTGTGATATTGTTGCAAAGCTGCGTATCTCATACAGTGAATCATTGTTTCAGATTTTTGAAGGGATTATATGCTTTCTGATATTCTTAATAATATCACTAAGGAAGATATACGGTGCCTCAGAGTACAGTAAGAGCTTCCAAGCAGTTTGAAAATTAGAAGATATTTTTGTATGAATATCTTAAAATAAAAAATACCATTTTGTATGGTATCTTCTTTCAGTCTTTGAAATTACTTTTCTTATGTCTTAGCAAACACCATTCATTTTTCCAGATTGGAGGTGGGAAGGAAGAAAGGGAGGCCCAAGTGGGCCAGGTCCTTCCTCATACTCTTACCAGCTTTCCTGTGGCACTGTTTCCACACACAAAGACAACATACTTTTTGCTTTAAGTTAGAGAGTACAGGATTCCATTTACCACCTACTTTTCAAGTGTATACAGACCACTTACTTCTACTACTTTAGGGGTGGCTGGCCTCAAGTTTGCTTTTCTATGAAAACTCTCATTTTGCAGCTGTGGTGTCCTCTGTAGGCTCTGGAATGTAGTCTCCCAGCATAGAAAACAAATGAAGAAGTCCTTATAGTGAGGCAAGCCAGAAGAATGAACAAACACCTTACCTGATTAATATTAAAGCTTAAAGCTTCTGTTTGTGTGCACACAAATTCTGTGAGTTCGCATAGAAAGACCTTTATTCACTTAATTCAAACATGTGTGATTTTAGAGTATTCTTGTTTATAAGCAGGATTGTGTATAATGACAACCAAGACTTAGTAGGCTAAATTCTTAGGATTATACTTGATTTTTAAAAGTCAGGATACCTTATAGCAATTGCTGGATAGATAAAACACTGAGTATTAAATATTAATTAATCTAATTAATATAAATTAATTAAAGGAAAGTTTTGTTCATATCCTATTATGCATAACCATTTAGTTTTTCAACAGGCAGACATAAAAAGGTTATTTGAATTGTGAAAAATAAACTTTTACGACCAAAAATTCAGGTAAAAAAATAAATGTCCTTATTAACTATTAATGCTTGCTTGACAAATACTCCAAACAGAATGTACCAATATTTCATCTGCATGAAATAGAGCCACAGACAAGAGTTAAATAAAATGAAGCCTACGATTACTTCCATTAAATGTGAATAATTTAAATATTTAAAGTACTATTTATCAAATGATTGCATCAATTCAATATTTACATGTCTATAAATACTGGCTGTGTAGTTTACAATATGAAAATGCTTTTCATTTCTGTGGGATACTTTGAATAATATTTAATATAATCTGTAAATATTTTGTATATGCTTTATGGGTGAAAAGTAAAATGGATTTTATTTTCTTTTTATATTTATTTTTGTATTACTCATTCATTTATTCATTCATTAATTCATTTATTCATGTATTCATTTTTCTTTTATATGAGTGTATTGGTGCACGACTGTGTGTGGTGGTCAGAGAACAGCTTGTGGGAACCAGTTCTTTCCTTCAACAATGTGTGTTGTAGGATTGGACTTGGGTATCAAGTTTGGCAGCAGTCTTTACCAACTGAACCATCTACCCAGTCCTTGATTTTATTTTCTCGACAGAATATTTGAGTATTCTATGTTTTAATAGAAGATAATAGTGTGTGGAAGATTATAAAGTAATTTGAGATACAAGACTATTTTCTCTTGAGGATAAGAAAAATTGAAAACCTCTGAGTATTTCCTAATCAAACTGCATGCAAAAAGTGATGTGGTGGACTGGAGAGGTGGCACAGAGTTTAAGAGCATTGGCTACTCTTCCAGAGGTCCTGAATTCAATTCCCAGGAACCACATGGTGGCTCACAATCATCTATACTGGTATCTGAAGCCTTCTTGCGGCATGCAGGCATACATGTAGAGAGAATGTTGTATAGATAATAAATAAAAATTTTAAAAGTTCATATGGTCTGAAATCTGTCCAAAGTGAGTGCTTATTTACTCTATAAAATGTGATGTGTCAAGTTGAAACAATAATTAGCTATTATGTATCTCATTGCCTAGACTGTACATGAATAAGAATTTCAAGAATTTTTAGGTTGAATTTTCTCACATCCTTAAGTCTTGTGTATAGAGCTCCACATAAAATAAAATGCTTGCTAGTGGTGACTCATATATAGTCTAGAAATGAAAAACTATACAGAGAAGGACAATGACTTGTATTTCACCAGTCCCAATAGGTACATGTATTGATTAGCAGTGAGACATTAGGCTATGAGCAAAGTTGCTCTTCAAGATGTGCCTTACACCTGACTCAAGTTCAAAACTGAATCTGTTTCCAAGCGTTGGAGCCTGAGTGCACACCGGGGACACTTACTGGAGAGCTGCAGTCAGCCTCCATGTCCTATGAAGTTTAGATCAGACGCTGGCATGAGAACAAGCTGCATGAAGAACCAGGACAAAAATCTCTCCGATTTCCTGTACAGTAAGACTAAGTAGATAAAGTGTTGCTTGTAGGAATCTTGAGAGTTTGACTTGTGTTGTCATGGTGCTTCAAGGTCTAGGAATGGTTTCAGATGGTAGAGACACCAGGGAAAATCTTTACTCCTTTAATAAGAGTTTGTTTGAAAAACTCAAGAAATCAAAAGGTGATTATTACTATTACTATTACTGTTACTATTATTATTAACTTGGCGCATGCTCTGAAACCCAGTCGTATAATCATATTTGTTGAAATTGCTTTTCCCTTGACATAACAACAGGACAGTGCAGATTTGGGTGTTGCTTTGGTTTCTCTGAGATACATTTAGAAGACTGAAGGACTCAGCCGCTTCAATACCTGCATACAACTATATATAGTAAATGAATCTTTATAATTGGTACACGAGAAGAAAGAAATGTTATTAACCCACGGAAAGTTTTTGTCTGAAACTAGATGGCGATAGGCACAATTCCAAATATAAACACAAAGGATTTGATATTTATTACTGGGGGAGGGAAAGGGGATTGGGGCTGGGGGGGGAAGAGAAGGGAACATGATTTGGTATTGGGTGGGGGTAAGGGACTGAAGCTCTGAGGGCCAGAAAAATGAATGGAAGCAGGCGACCTTGGGAGGAAGACGGTTGGGAGGATACTCTAAAATGTACCAGAGACCTGGGAAGTGAGAGACCCTCAGTATTCAAAGGTGGGGGGTAGATGAAATGCCCTACAGTGGGGAGAGGGAACTTACTGAACCCACCTCCAGCAGAAAGACAGGGCATCAAGTGAGGGATGTGGTTGCTATCCCACACTCAAAGCTCTGACCCATAATTGTTCCTGTCTGAAAGAACTGCAGGGATGGAAATGGAGAAGAAGGTCCAGCGTCAGGCCCAAAGTGTGATCCAGCACAAGGGAAGGCCATAAGACCCAACACCATTACTGAGGCTATGGGAGCTCACAAAAATGCCCTGTCCTGACTGCCCTCCAAAAGACCCTCAAGCAGCTGAAAGAGTCAGATGCAGATCTGTGCACCCAACCAATGCACAGAAGATGGTGACCCCTGTGGTTGAATTAGGGAAAAGCTGGAAGAAGCTGAGGAGGAGGGCAACCCTGTTGGAAGACCAGCAGTCTCAACTAACCTGGACCCCTGAGATCTCTCAGACACTGGACCTCCAACCAGGCAGCACACGCTAGCTGATATGGGGCCCCTAACACATGTACAGCAGAGCACTCCTGAGTCTGGGTTCAGTCAGAGAAGATGCACCTAACCCTCAAGAGACTGGAGGCCCCAGGAAGTTCAGAGGTCTGGTGGGATGGGTGGGGTGGGGACATCCTTGTGGAGATGGGGGTTGGAGTGGGGAGGAGGTGGGGATGCAGAACAGTTGGGCAGGGGGACTAGGAGGGAAATAAAATCTGGAGTGTAAAAATAAATAGTTAAATAAAAACCTTGTCAGGGTTCCTTTCATAAAGTCCAGCATCAATTTGGGGGTCAGTTTTTCAGTTGCCCATTTGGTTATTCTTCCATCAAAATGACTATTTCCTCTGACATGTGACCAGGGATGGTCAAACAAGCTAATAAAATAAGTAGTTGGGAAGAGTGATTAATAAATTCAGATAGATTTATAATTTGAAGGCTGGAACTTTTAGACAACATAGAAAGTGACAGTGTCTTCCCCATTGTCCATTCCATCATTAGGAAAAGGTGACTTACTGTTTGCACTTCCTCCAGTGTTTCCATATATAAATCTTACAGCGTATTGTTTTGATATTTGCATAGAATGGAAATAATTACTATAGTTAGTAAAAGTAATGTATTCCTTACCCTCTTAATTTTTTATATTTATGTTTGAATTTGTGTGGATTTTTAAGCTACTCTTCTTTTTAAGATTTATTTATTTATTATGTACACTGTAGCTGTCTTCAGACACACCAGAGGAGGGCATCAGATCTCATTGTAGATGGTTGTGAGCCACCATGTGGCTGCTGAGATTTGAACTCAGGACCTCTGGAAGAGCAGTCAGTGCTCTTAACCACTGAGCCATCTCTCCACCCCTTTAGCTACTCTTTTAGCAACGTTTTCTTATACGATATTGTTAGTGGTAGGTCTTGTACAGTACACCACATCTCTCTATTTAACCAAACTACATAATATCAAGTTCATAGTCTTTGGCCTAAACGTTTTTGTTTTCTTGTTTTGTTGTACCTAAGAATTACATTTGTATTCTTTGTGAATGCTTGACTTTTAAAATTCCACATATAAATGAGATCAAGAAATTCCTGTTCTTTTTGCACATTTTTTGCTTAGCATAATGCTTGCCAAGTTTATGCACTTTACTGTGAATGCTAATATCTCATTTTCGAATTAAATAATATTCATATATACACATATGAATAATAGTGAGAAAAGACCATAGAGATGCAGGTAACTTCATAAGAGGCCATTTTTATTTATACTGGACATGAGCCATATGGTAGAGGGAATATTTTTCATAATGACTTGTTTTTATTTTCACCAGTGCAGATAGTGTGCATGAGTTCTCTCTTCTTCATAGCTTCACCAGCACTAGGTATCTCTTTCATTGTGTAAGAAGTCTTTCTACTACACTAAGGTAAGCCTCTGTAGTTTTAATTTGAATTTATCTGATATTTAGTGATTTGAATGTGTTACAATTCTTTGAAATATACCTTTTAAGTCTTCTGTCCACCTAAAATTTGAATTATGCAATCTCTTTAGTTTGAATATTAATCTCCTACAAGGTTATCTCTTATGTTGAAAATTAAACAACACACAGAAATCAACCTAAATGCATAAAAGACTTAATTGTAAGAGCTGAATTCAGAAAAGTGCTAGAGAATATAGGGGAAATATTCCTTAAAATTGGTTTTGGTGTTTGGACATGATACTAGGAATTCATACGAGAAAACAAACCAATGTTATGTATCCAAACTTAAAGGCTTCTTATCTAGCCACAGAACCATTAAAAAATAGTGCATAACCTTTTGATTGGGAGAAAGGATCTGCAAACCAAAAAAAGAATAAAGAAATCTGTAAGGAGTCATTTCGATGATGCACACATGTTTCAGGAGCATGTTAGGAGGGCCTTTTAAAGAGTGTATACTTAATGCTAGCTGGGAAATCCAGGTAGGTACATTCTCTACTCTGATCAACATAGCCCCGAAATCCAGTACCTAAGCCTCAGCCCACAGACAGATTATTTTGTTGTTAAAATAAGCAGGTAAAGCAAATATGAGGAGAATTTGGTTCAAGGGAAGTGGGATTTGATCAGCGTACACTGGGTGCATGTGTGTAAGTATAACACGGAGTCAGACTCCTATGCACAGCCAATACACAATAAACCTAAGGGGGAAACGATAAAGAGGTCAAGTGTCCCCTTCAAAAGACTTAAACAAACTAAATATGTATATGTATACGTATATATGTGTAATATGTATGTGTTGAAATACATATAGTGAAGACTGTGACTCTTACAGCAAAGTATGTGCTGAGCGCTTCTCCAAAATAGTGTGTAAAAAAAAAAAAGGAGAAACATCTATTCTGCACCTAAGATATGCCAGGTACTTCCCAAATTAATAATCTAATATTCATATTAATAATTATCCTACAAAATTCTGGCATAGGGTTCATTTTATCAGTTAAGACTTTTACTTTCATAGAAGCATTGTTCCCTCTAGCACAGATCTAAGAAGCAGAGAGTGAAGATGAATCCACAACTTTCTCAATGGAGGGCTCATGAATTATACAGAAATTCTATATGAACTTGTAGCAGCAATTCCCAATAAAACTAACTGAAAAATTAAGATAGCCCTGATAGGAGGAGATTCAGTCCCTAGTGGTGGCTCACCGTCTTTTGGCTTCTGATCCATCTCTGTAATCATTTTCATCTCTCCAGTGAACGGGCCACATGACTCTGAAGGAGACAAAGGTCACAGCAGAACTTGAAATAGAGCACCCTTTTTAGAAACTGCATGTGATACTGTGTACAGTCTCTGGACAGCAAAAGTATACTGCCTATAGTATTCTTATTTCCTCAAATTAAGCTGACAAAAGACTGGTAAGTTAAAAATTGAAGTACAAAAGGTTTAGGGTTTATTCAAGAACACAATTGTCTATAATGTAGTGACTCATCCTTTGGTGCAAAATTGTGCTGACATACTTTCATTAAATACAATAATTTCCTTAAACTAGAAAAAAAAACTTAGGCTGTTTCAAATTGCTTTGCTGAGTGTTTTCATCTAAGGAACAGCAGGTGAATATGAACAAGTTCAAACCTATTTTTATTTCCCAGTAAATCCCAAATGCCTTAGCTTTGCTAGCTAATAGCATCCAAAAACATGCTGATCTTGGCAGTAATGAGAGCCCTGGGAGAGGACAGGCTGAGGGAAAGAACACGGGGCTAGGCTTTCATGAGGAAATTTAAAAGCAATCAATGGGAAATACAAAAACTTCTAAGTTCGTCTTACCCTAATTCCAAAATTTGAAATAGTATGTAAGAAACAAATTAACCCCAGCTTTCTTCTTTTCCTCTAAAAAAAAACCCTGCATTTCAATCTTAAAAATAAAAGATGAAGTCCCCTTCATTGCAGCAACCACCAGGTATACGACCTGAAGTAAATCAATAAGCACTGCCCATACTCCTACTTACACATAGAAAGTAAAACTAAGTAGAAGTAATTATGAAGCGGCACAGTACATTCCCCTATTAAGTTTATAGTCCAACTTCAAGACTGTATTCTTTATAATTTGTTAAGAATAATGTTGCCTGAATTGTATCTAAATTTTCCAATTAAAAAAAGTTAAATGAGGATTTTATTTGTTCTCTGCTCCTTGAGTATGTCCCTAAATAAAGTGTTACCATGACTGAGTGCTTTCTCCCTCATTACGTTGTTCTCTAATTCAGTTATTTGGGCACAAAACATCTCTTACAATTATAGTATATAATACATTGTGGAATGAACTCATTTTAAATTGTGCTGTTGAATGGATGACTTATGTGGTGGCTTTTGTTCCATATGTATGCACATTCTGTACCTTTGCTGTAATACTAGGCTCAACCCTGCAGTGAAAATAACATACTACTCTATGGACAGGAACATTATATATTTTAGAATATTTAGTCTTTATTTTTCAGAATTTTATGCATGCATATAATCAAATGTTATCATATCTATCCCAAACATTGCCCCTACTCCTTCTCTGTCCTTCATGCCCTACCCTCAACATGTTTCATTCTCAGATCCAAGTTCTTAGTTTTATGAATAATCTAGTTACCACTATCAATATGTTCATGGGTGCTAGCTACCTACAGAAGCCTGGGAAATGTACAGTGACCACATCCTAAAAACTGAATGGTTCTCTCTCCCTTAATAGCTGGCAATTGCCAGTAACTCTCCAGTAGGCCATGAGGTCTTCTGCCTATCCCTGTCAGGATTTTGGTTATTTTAATTTTGCCTTAGTCTTGTGCAGTTAACCAGAGTAGTTGTGAGTTTATGGGTGTTGTAGTCATGTCCTGGCCAGAACACCACATTTCATGGCATTCCGTCCCATCCTTTGATTCTTCGATTTTTTTTTTTTGAGTTTTCTCTTCTATAATATTCCCTTAGCCTTGTTGGTGGTAAGATTACTATAAGTGTCATTTTAAGGGCTGAGCATTCAGTATCTTATTCAGAGCACCTTGAACAGTTATATTTCTCTCCATTAACTGCTGCTTACTGCAAAAAAGAAAAAAAATTCTCTTATCAAAGTTGAGAGCAGCCCAAGTTTATGTATAAATACAAATATTCAGAATGTAATTTTACAACATGGCCATTTATAGCCAAGTAATGATATCAGATTTTATTCTACAGCCTATGATTGCCATTGCCGTAGCCCTTTGAGCAAGTCTGGCATGGAATTCTTTTCTGTGAAGCAGGGGTCAATCCAGTCAGAAAGTGGTTAGTTACCTTATAACAGCCATGCCACTGTTGCACTAGTGGGCACCTCTAGCCTGGTAAGTTTGTATTGTAACATTCAGTTTCCAGAGTTGTGTAATACCGATGATGTCTTTTCTCTCCCAGCGACCTGTATAGCACTGTCCAGCAATATGAAAGGTAGCCATCAGGGAGAATACTTGTTAGTGATTGATTTCTCCATGACCTGCAGGCAAATTGCGTGCTATCCTCAGTCATAAGGCCTTACCATATTGTTACATTGTATAACAAAGAGCAATGGCAGTAACTTTTGTTGATTGGGAGTCCCCTGGGATCTCTGTGACTGACAGCTTTAGGGAGGCATCCTGTGCCTTGTATTGCATTTTTCCTTTAATCGTTTGTTTCTGGTAGTGATCTTGTTCATCCATTGAGATAATTTCTCTGAAGCTTTTTTTTTATTTTTATTTTTTTTTATTAACTTGAGTATTTCTTATATACATTTCGAATGTTATTCCCTTTCCCGGTTTCCGGGCAAACATCCCCCTCCCCCCTCCCCTTCCTTATGGGTGTTCCCCTCCAAACCCTCCCCCCATTGCAGCCCTCCCCCCATAGACTAGTTCACTGGGGGTTCAGTCTTAGCAGGACCCAGGGCTTCCCCTTCCACTGGTGCTCTTACTAGGATATTCATTGCTACCTATGGGGTCAGAGTCCAGGGTCAGTCCATGTATAGTCTTTAGGTAGTGGCTTAGTCCCTGGAAGCTCTGGTTGCTTGGCATTGTTGTACTTTTGGGGTCTCGAGCCCCTTCAAGCTCTTCCAGTTCTTTCTCTGATTCCTTCAATAGGGGACCTATTCTCAGTTCAGTGGTTTGCTGCTGGCATTCGCCTCTATATTTGCTGTATTCTGGCTGTGTCTCTCAGGAGCGATCTACATCCAGCTCCTGTCGGTCTGCACTTCTTTGCTTCATCCATCTTGTCTAATTGGGTGGCTGTATATGTATGGGCCACATGTGGGGCAGGCTCTGAATGGGTGTTCCTTCAGTCTCTGTTTTAATCTTTGCCTCTCCCTTCCCTGCCAAGGGTATTCTTTTTCCTCATTTAAAGAAGGAGTGAAGCATTCACATTTTGATCATCCGTCTTAAGTTTCGTTTGTTCTAGGGATCAAGGGTAATTCAAGCATTTGGGCTAATAGCCACTTATCAATGAGTGCATACCATGTATGTCTTTCTGTGATTGGGTTAGCTCACTCAGGATGATATTTTCCAGTTCCAACCATTTGCCTACGAATTTCATAAACTCGTTGTTTTTGATAGCTGAGTAATATTCCATTGTGTAGATGTACCACATTTTCTGTATCCATTCCTCTGTTGAAGGGCATCTGGGTTCTTTCCCGTTTCTGGCTATTATAAATAAGGCTGCGATGAACATAGTGGAGCACGTGTCTCTTTTATATGTTGAGGCATCTTTTGGGTATATGCCCAAGAGAGGTATAGCTGGATCCTCAGGCAGTTCAATGTCCAATTTTCTGAGGAACCTCCAGACTGATTTCCAGAATGGTTTTACCAGTCTGCAATCCCACCAACAATGGAGGAGTGTTCCTCTTTCTCCACATCCTCGCCAGCATCTGCTGTCACCTGAGTTTTTGATCTTAGCCAATCGCACTGGTGTGAGGTGAAATCTCAGGGTTGTTTTGATTTGCATTTCCCTTATGACTAAAGATGTTGAACATTTCTTTAGGTGTTTCTCAGCCATTCGGCATTCCTCAGCTGTGAATTCTTTGTTTAGCTCTGAACCCCATTTTTTAATAGGGTTATTTGTTTCCCTGCGGTCTAACTTCTTGAGTTCTTTGTATATTTTGGATATAAGGCCTCTATCTGTTGTAGGATTGGTAAAGATCTTTTCCCAATCTGTTGGTGCCGTTTTGCCCTAACCACAGTGTCCTTTGCCTTACAGAAGCTTTGCAGTTTTATGAGATCCCATTTGTGGATTCTTGATCTTAGAGCATAAGCCATTGGTGTTTTGTTCAGGAAATTTTTTCCAGTGCCCATGTGTTCCAGATGCTTCCCTAGTTTTTCTTCTATTAGTTTGAGTGTGTCTGGTTTGATGTGGAGGTCCTTGATCCACTTGGACTTAAGCTTTGTACAGGGTGATAAGCATGGATCGATCTGCATTCTTCTACATGTTGCCCTCCAGTTGAACCAGCACCATTTGCTGAAAATGCTATCTTTTTTCCATTGGATGGTTTTGGCTCCTTTGTCAAAAATCAAGTGACCATAGGTGTGTGGGTTCATTTCTGGGTCTTCAATTCTATTCCATTGGTCTATCTGTCTGTCTCTGTACCAATACCATGCAGTTTTTATCACTATTGCTCTGTAACACTGCTTGAGTTCAGGGATAGTGATTCCCCCTGAAGTCCTTTTATTGTTGAGGATAGCTTTAGCTATCCTGGGTTTTTTGTTATTCCAGATGAATTTGCAAATTGTTCTGTCTAACTCTTTGAAGAATTGGATTGGTATTTTGATGGGGATTGCATTGAATCTGTAGATTGCTTTTGGTAAAATGGCCATTTTTACTATATTAATCCTGCCAATCCATGAGCATGGGAGATCTTTCCATCTTCTGAGGTCTTCTTCAATTTCTTTCCTCAGTGTCTTGAAGTTCTTATTGTACAGATCTTTTACTTGCTTGGTTAAAGTCACACCGAGGTACTTTATATTATTTGGGTCTATTATGAAGGGTGTCGTTTCCCTAATTTCTTTCTCGGCTTGTTTCTCTTTTGTATAGAGGAAGGCAACTGATTTATTTGAGTTAATTTTATACCCAGCCACTTTGCTGAAGTTTTTTATCAGCTTTAGTAGTTCTCTGGTGGAACTGTTGGGATCACTTAAATATACTATCATGTCATCTGCAAATAGTGATATTTTGACCTCTTCTTTTCCGATCTGTATCCCTTTGATCTCCTTTTGTTGTCTGATTGCTCTGGCTAGAACTTCAAGACTATATTGAATAAGTAGGGAGAGAGTGGGCAGCCTTGTCTAGTCCCTGATTTTAGTGGGATTGCTTCAAGTTTCTCTCCATTTAGTTTAATGTTAGCAACTGGTTTGCTGTATATGGCTTTTACTATGTTTAGGTATGGGCCTTGAATTCCTATTCTTTCCAGGACTTTTATCATGAAGGAGTGTTGAATTTTGCCAAATGCTTTCTCAGCATCTAATGAAATGATCATGTGGTTCTGTTCTTTCAGTTTGTTTATATAATGGATCACGTTGATGGTTTTCCTTATATTAAACCATCCCTGCATGCCTGGGATGAAGCCTACTTGATCATGGTGGATGATTGTTTTGATGTGCTCTTGAATTCGGTTTGCCAGAATTGTATTGAGTATTTTTGCGTCGATATTCATAAGGGAAATTGGCCTGAAGTTCTCTTTCTTTGTTGTGTCTTTGTGTGGTTTAGGTATAAGAGTAATTGTGGCTTCGTAGAAGGAATTCGGTAGGGCTCCATCTGTTTCAATTTTGTGGAATAGTTTGGATAATATTGGTATGAGGTCTTCTATGAAGGTTTGATAGAATTCTGCACTAAACCCGTCTGGACCTGGGCTCTTTTTGGTTGGGAGACCTTTAATGACTGCTTCTATTTCCTTAGGAGTTATGGGGTTGTTTAACTGGTTTATCTGTTCCTGATTTAACTTCGATACCTGGTATCTGTCTAGGAAATTGTCCATTTCCTGCAGATTTTCAAGTTTTGTTGAATATAGGGTTTTATAGTAAGATCTGATGATTTTTTGAATTTCCTCTGAATCTGTTGTTATGTCTCCCTTTTCATTTCTGATTTTGTTAATTTGGACGCACTCTCTGTGTCCTCTCGTTAGTCTGGCTAAGGGTTTATCTATCTTGTTGATTTTCTCAAAGAACCAACTTTTGGTTCTGTTGATTCTTTCTATGGTCCTTTTTGTTTCTACTTGGTTGATTTCAGCTCTAAGTTTGATTATTTCCTGCCTTCTACTCCTCCTGGGTGTATTTGCTTCTTTTTGTTCTAGAGCTTTTAGGTGTGCTGTCAAGCTGCTGACATATGCTCTTTCCTGTTTCTATCTGCAGGCACTCAGCGCTATGAGTTTTCCTCTTAGCACAGCTTTCATTGTGTCCCATAAGTTTGAGTATGTTGTATCTTCATTTTCATTAAATTCTAAAAAGTTTTTAATTTCTTTCTTTATTTCTTCCTTGACCAGGTTATCATTGAGTAGAGCATTGTTCAATTTCCACGTATATGTGGGCATTCTTCCCTTATTGATATTGAAGACCAGTTTTAGGCCGTGGTGGTCCGATAGCACGCATGGGATTATTTCTATCTTTCTGTACCTGTTGAGGCCCGTTTTTTGACCAATTATATGGTCAATTTTGGAGAAAGTACCATGAGGAGCTGAGAAGAAGGTATATCCTTTTGCTTTAGGATAGAATGTTCTATAAATATCCGTTAAGTCCATTTGGCTCATGACTTCTCTTAGTCTGTCTACATCACTATTTAATTTCTGTTTCCATGATCTGTCCATTAATGAGAGTGGGGTGTTGAAATCTCCCACTATTATTGTGTGAGGTGCAATGTGTGTTTTGAGCTTTAGTAAGGTTTCTTTTACGTATGTAGGTGCCCTTGTATTTGGGGCATAGATATTTAGGATTGAGAGTTCATCTTGGTGGATTTTTCCTTTGATGAATATGAAGTGTCCTTCCTTATCTTTTTTGATGACTTTTAGTTGGAAATTGATTTTATTTGATATTAGAATGGCTACTCCAGCTTGCTTCTTCTGACCATTTGCTTGGAAAGTTGTTTTCCAGCCTTTCACTCTGAGGTAGTGTCTGTCTTTGTCTCTGAGGTGTGTTTCCTGTAGGCAGCAGAATGCAGGGTCCTCGTTGCGTATCCAGTTTGTTAATCTATGTCTTTTTACTGGGGAGTTGAGGCCATTGATATTGAGAGATATTAAGGAATAGTGATTATTGCTTCCCGTTATATTCATATTTGGATGTGAGGTTATGTTTGTGTGCTTTCATTCTCTTTGTTTTGTTGCCAAGACGATTAGTTTCTTGCTTCTTCTAGGGTATAGCTTGCCTCCTTATGTTGGGCTTTACCATTTATTATCCTTTGTAGTGCTGGATTTGTGGAAAGATATTGTGTAAATTTGGTTTTGTCATGGAATATCTTGGTTTCTCCATCAATGTTAATTGAGAGTTTTGCTGGATACAGTAACCTGGGCTGGCATTTGTGTTCTCTTAGGGTCTGTATAACATCAGTCCAGGATCTTCTGGCCTTCATAGTTTCTGGCGAGAAGTCTGGTGTGATTCTGATAGGTCTGCCTTTATATGTTACTTGACCTTTTTCCCTTACTGCTTTTAATATTCTTTCTTTATTTTGTGCCTTTTGTTTTTTGACAATTATGTGACGGGAGGTGTTTCTTTTCTGGTCCAATCTATTTGGAGTTCTGTAGGCTTCTTGTATGTCTATGGGTATCTCTTTTTTTAGGTTAGGGAAGTTTTCTTCTATGATTTTGTTGAAGATATTTACTGGTCCTTTGAGCTGGGAGTCTTCACTCTCTTCTATACCTATTATCCTTAGGTTTGATCTTCTCATTGAGTCCTGGATTTCCTGTATGTTTTGGACTAGTAGCTTTTTCCGCTTTACATTATCTTTGACAGTTGAGTCAATGATTTCTATGGAATCTTCTGCTCCTGAGATTCTCTCTTCCATCTCTTGTATTCTGTTGGTGAAGTTTGTATCTACAGCTCCTTGTCTCTTCTTTTGGTTTTCTATATCCAGGGTTGTTTCCATGTGTTCTTTCTTGATTGCTTCTATTTCCATTTTTAATTCCTTCAACTGTTTGATTGTGTTTTCCTGGAATTCTTTCAGGGATTTTTGTGATTCCTCTCTGCAGGCTTTTACTTGTTTATTAATGTTTTCCTGTGCTTCCCTAAGTGTGTTCATGTCTTTCTTGAAGTCCTCCAGCATCATGATCAAATATGATTTTGAAACTAGATCTTGCTTTTCTGGTGTGTTTGGATATTCCATGTTTGTTTTGGTGGGAGAATTGGGCTCCGATGATGGCATGTAGTCTTGGTTTCTGTTGCTTGGGTTCCTGCGCTTGCCTCTCGCCATCAGATTATCTCTAGTGTTACTTTGTTCTGCTATTTCTGACAGTGGCTAGACTGTCCTATAAGCCTGTGTGTCAGGAGTGCTGTAGACCTGTTTTCCTCTCTTTCAGTCAGTTATGGGGACAGAGTGTTCTGCTTTCCGGCGTGTAGTTTTTCCTCTCTACAGGTCTTCAGCTGTTCCTGTGGGCCTGTGTCTTGAGTTCACCAGGCAGCTTTCTTGCAGCAGAAAATTTGGTCTTACCTGTGGTCCCGAGGCTCAGGTTCGCTCGTGGGGTGCTGCCCAGATGCTCTCTGCAGCGGCAGCAATCAGGAAGACCTGTGCCGCCCCTTCCGGGAGCTTCAGTGCACCAGGGTTCCAGATGGTCTTTGGCTTTTTCCTCTGGCGTCTGAGATGTGTGTGCAGGGAGCAGTCTCTTCTGGTTTCCCAGGCTTGTCTGCCTCTCTGAAGGTTTAGCTCTCCCTCCCACGGGATTTGGGTGCAGAGAACTGTTTATCCGGTCTGTTTCTTTCAGGTTCCAGCGGTGTCTCAGGCAGGTGTCCTGCCGCTCCTGGGCCCTCCCCCACGGGAGCCCAGAGGCCTTATACAGTTTCCTCTTGGGCCAGGGATGTGGGCAGGGGTGAGCAGTGTTGGTGGTCTCTTCCGCTCTGCAGCCTCAGGAGTGCCCACCTGACCAGGCGGTTGGGTCTCTCTCTCACCGGGTCTGGGAGCAGAGAGCTGCTGCGGGCCGGGATCCGCGGGTGTGGGACTTCCGGTAAACACAGAACGTGCCCGGTCCTAGAGAAATTCTGCTTCCGTGTGTCCCAAGCTCACCAGGCAGCTTTCTTGCAGCAGAAAATTTGGTCTTACCTGTGGTCCCGAGGCTCAGGTTCGCTCGTGGGGTGCTGCCCAGGGGCTCTCTGCAGCGGCAGCAACCAGGAAGACCTGTGCCGCCCCTTCCGGGAGCTTCAGTGCACCAGGGTTCCAGATGGTCTTTGGCTTTTTCCTCTGGCGTCCGAGATGCTTGTGCAGGGAGCAGTCTCTTCTGGTTTCCCAGGCTTGTCTGCCTCTCTGAAGGTTTAGCTCTCCCTCCCACGGGATTTGGGTGCAGAGAACTGTTTATCCGGTCTGTTTCTTTCAGGTTCCGGCGGTGTCTCAGGCAGGGGTCCTGCCGCTCCTGCGCCCTCCCCCACGGGAGCCCAGAGGCCTTATACAGTTTCCTCTTGGGCTAGGGATGTGGGCAGGGGTGAGCAGTGTTGGTGGTCTCTTCTGCTCTGCAGCCTCAGGAGTGCCCACCTGACCAGGCGGTTGGGTCTCCTGAAGCTTTTTTTTTTAAGTTGTATTTTGGCATTAGCAACTATCTACTTGACTTCCGTAGTCGTTTTTATAGTTAGTTTTGGTTGGTCAGTCCTCTCATTATACACTTCTGTCTCCATCTCTCCACGTCATCTCCACTTGCTCTTTACTCTTAGTATTCTTCTCTCCTCTTTCATTGTGTCCTACTATCCCTCTGCCTATGTTTTCTTTTGAAAGTTGGTTGTGATGTCACAGGCTTTCCATACCTCTTACTTTAAGCCTCCCTTTCACCTGATTTTCCCCATACATCTATGTCCCACTCTTATCAAGCCATTTTACCTCAGCATTCCACCTATCTATCTTTAATTTATGAGTGATATACTCTCTATAATTAATGTGTTCCTGACTCAAAAGGCTCCATTCTCATTTTCTAGGTTCCATCTGTGGTCCAAGTTAAATAAATACGGCAGACTCAAAGCTAAAATGAGGGACATGAGAGGCAGTGTAAGGGATTTGAGAAAACTGGAATTTCAATATGCAGGAAAGACAAGACAGGAGGGAAGGACGGAAAGAAGGAAGAAAGGGATGAAGGAACTAAAGGCTTATCTCTCACTGTGCACAGAACAAACTCCAAATAGGTAAAGGACCTCAACATAATGTCTGATGCCCTGAAACTGCTAAAGGACAGAGTAGAACATGGGGTTCAACCCACCATATAGCTTAGGACTTTGTGAGTAAAACTTGTCTAGTACAGGAAATAACACAACAACCAACATGTGCATTCCCATGAAACCTGGAAGCTCTGTGCAGCATAGGTAACTGCGAAGCAAGTGGACAGGCAGCCACAGAATGAGAGAAAATCTTTACTAAATATTCATTTGTCAAATTCTCAGTGTCAGGATATTCAAAGGCATAAACCCCCCCCCTAAACATTAAGAAAATAAATAACCCAATTAAAAATGGACTATGGAACTGAACAGAAAAAATTTCCAAAAAATGCAGATGCCTAGGAAACACTTTAAAAAGTACAAACATTTTTTAGTACCAGAAAAATGTAAATTAGAACTACTTTAAGATTCAATTCTACTCTACTCAGAATGGTCATCAGAAATACAAATGAAAACAAATGTTGTCAGAGATGCAGGAGAAATGATGCTTTATACATTGATTACCAGGTGTGACGTAGTGCCACCATTTAAGAGGAGTTTAGAGGTTCTCCAAGTCACTTTGTCCTATGTTCCAGCTATACTACTGCTGGGCATATCCCCACTGGACTCTATGTCCAAGTCACGGCACTTGCCCATTCCTTTTCATTGCTCAATTCGCAATATCTAAGGAGTGAAATCAAATTAGATGACTACCAACAGACAAAGAGACAAAAATGTGATTGATAGGTATATGCAGTTGGATATTACCCAGGTGAAAGAAAAATGAAAGTATGATACGAGTAAATGGATGGGACTGAAGAAAATTATGATAATGGAGGTAACATAAGCTCAGAAAGATATTTTACATGTTTTGAATGCCTAGTGAGAAGTTACTCAAAAGAAATTGCTTTCCTCATTTACAAAGACAATGACAATGATAATAAAAAATGGCATTCTCAGTAAAACACCTATGTGAGTTTTAGAAGTAGATATTACTTTAATATCACATAAATTGTTATTGCAAGTAAAAATACAGCAGCCATAAAGGCTGTGATGAAATGTATATTATAGCAATGGGCACAGCATGGAAGCAATCAGGTGAGGGCATAGAATCTTCATTCTTCAACCCCTATCTGAGACATATTTGGAAATAGAGACAAGCATGTACCTAACTAGCCTACACTTGGTTTCAGCTGACGCCCCAGCATTGTGGATAGGTGCCTGGTGCCTTCTCCCCTTTTACTGTTAGCAGGAGAGTAAGCTGGAGGCTAAACAATGTGACCTCAGAATTCAGGGCCACCAAGAAGCTTACATTTTTATTTTAATTGTCACCATATCTTTCTGAAAAACAGACTTTTCTTTGTGCATTCCTTTGTTTGGCATTGAAAATTAAAACATACACTTCTATTTTCATCAAGGAATCTACTGTTAACAGAGTGATTATTACAGTTTAGTCATGATGCAGCATTTCAGTGTCTCAAACTACATAAGAGCAAAAATCAACTCTATCAATACTTCATGTAGTAGGCCATTGGGAACTAAACATACTGTGAAATTTATTATTTATATTAATTAAAAGCACAGAAAAAGTGCAAGGGAAAATATGTATTCAAATAGTTATAATTGCAGTGTGTTTGTGGGAGTTTATACAGACAGAAAATGGTGCATATCAATACTCCCTGGACTTATGTGTCAGGACTTTGGGATATTCAGACTGATAGGTGCAAATTGATATTAATAAACATTAGTAATGTTTATAATGCATCCTGTATTTTGAAGGACACTGTGATATTCTGATTAATCAGATACCCATCCTTATGTGGTGGTAGACCAACAATGAAAACGAGATAATGAATATACAGGTTGAAAATATTAATTCAATTTTATATGATTATTAAAAACTGGCAAAATGTTGAGAAAACTGTGAGCTATTTGTACAATGAGGGCAAATTAATCTGTGAAATACAGAAAGGTGTATCTGAAGCCTCAACTTTATATTGTTATGAAGAGGTATAGCTTTTTTTTTTTTTTTTTTTTTTGGAGCTGGGGACCGAACCCAGGGCCTTGCGCTTCCTAGGCAAGCGCTCTACCACTGAGCTAAATCCCCAACCCCTATATTGTTATGAGGAAGAAAGAGACATACTTCTAGTATTGATTTCAAGTTGAGCTAGTGAAACCCCATCGATAAGATTTTGTAGGAATAATTTTTGGAGTGAGAAAGGAAATAGAGTCTTTGATTAAACCAGAATTTTGTGTGAGAGATAGCATTCACATACTGAGCAAAGTTCCTTATAATGCAGGGAATTGGCGGAAGTACGACGGTAGTCAGGGTAGAATTATAAAAGGAAGGTATTAATAACAAGTGTGGAGTAACAAAATGTAGCTAAAGCAGAGAGAGAGAGAGAGAGAGAGAGAGAGAGAGAGAGAGAGAGAGAGAGAGAGAGAGGGAGAGAGAGAGAGAGAGAGAGAGAAGAGTCAGAGGTCTTTACAATCAGTTCTTTTACAAACTCACTTTGAGGAAGACCCTAACTTATGTACAGACATGTTTCATGTTGTAAATATAATTTATGTAGATTAGAAAATTGAAGTTAAAGAGATAAAGCACAGAAAGAAAGTTTAACGAATTTACTCAAAGTCACAAGACTAGTAAAGGGAGGGTCAGGATTTGATCCAGTAAGCTTGGGTACCAACTCCAGGTTTTTTGCTCATATTCTGGAAGTCCACAGAATACGTACAGTGCTAAGAAGTCTATACACACAGAGTCTCATTTAAGATTCAAAATTATTCTATGTGCCATTCTCACTAGAAAGTCAAAACTTTGAACAGTTAGAAAAGAGAATTAGGCAAGAAGATCACATCTATCTGTTCTACGTTCTGTATCTGCAAATGCTCTTTGCATCTCATTATTTGGATTCAAAGAAGATTAAGTTTCTCACATTTATGCATACATGTATATGCATGTGCACATGCACACACACACATGATGTAGCATGATTTTATTTTCTTAAGCTCAGTGCTTACTATTTAAACTTCTTTGACTTTTGTTTCTTTGTCTTCAACTATGAACTATAATTACAGCCCACGACTCTCTGAGGGAATGGTAAATCTTTTAGCCACATCGTTCTTGAAAGTGCAAAACCATTTAAATAGTGTTTTGGTTATTACATAGTTAAATATACATCATTTATACTTGAGCATGGACGATGTGTAAGCACATACCACATTCCTGAGTATACCCCTTTTAAGTTCTACCTGTTGCGGCATTCTCAAATTGGATGACAAGTTCTTGCTTTCTTTATGATTTTGTACAGTAAATAGAGGGAACTGTCTATAAATTCACAAATGAAATTTACTTTGTTCCTTAAAAACTAATCAGCAGTAATGAAAATGTATAATTAGGTGTTGATTTATGTAGAGCTTGCTTTTGTTCAATAGATAACTAAGTTAGCTATATGAAAGGATAATTATCATTCCGAATTGAATTTTATATCTAACTAATCTGATTAGACATGAAATTATTACTTGATTTTGGGTAATCTATAAATTGGTATAGTTACCGACATTATAGGAGAGACAGTACAGCATAGTTGTCAACCACAAGTGTTTACAATGGATAGTAAGAAAGAATTTGTTAAATAAGTATTTTGTTAAGATTATTAAAAGCATGTTATTTTTAAGCCTTGGGAATTTTTAATGAACATAATAATACAAAATTTAAGCATAAAATTATATTTCGTAGCCCGAAACTATGTGGTTTTGTTAGATATTTTAGTATTTATTTTATTAGAGGAAGAACATCTGCTGTCATGTGGTCAACGAAGTTCTGAGAACCTGGCACTGTTGAGCAACCGTTCATTCGTGCTGATCCTCCGTAAGGAATATGCAACTTATAATGCCGTTTACACAGAGCTCATGTCTCTTCAAGAGTAAGCAATATACAGCTTTTAAAAATTCACATTGGAAGCAGAGTCACCTATGACTTGGATGAATGGTGACTTAATAAGCCGAACTTTTTAGACACAACAAAGTCTACGAGCAGCTAAGAGTCATATCAAAAAATAGTGGCTTCAGCTTTGATTTCATGTATTGTTCCAGACAGAGGGATCCCATAGGCTTCCAGCTATCAAGAGAATAGATTTCAATAGCTCAAAATTGTCATAAAATGTGAAAAATTGGGCTTAAACAGCAATAGATCTGGACATTAGTTATTTAATTTTTCCCATTGGAATTACTGGTTCCCTGAGACATCCTTGATCTCACAATAAATATTCTACCTGAAAGATCTTCCCATTGATTAAAATATGATGCCAATACATTCAGAGAGTAGAAATAATACTTTTGACAATAAAAATGTCATCCAAAATTGCTTATTCCAGGTTTAAAAAAAGCATAAAAACAAAAGCACCAGAGGCCTACGTTTCTGTATCCAACTCTCTGGAAGAATCCTTTGTTCTGATGTCTACTACAGAGCAACAGAAGCAGTGTAGATCCTAGAATGGAAGGTCCAGCTAGGAAAGCAAGGCCAGCAGGAAACGTTGGTATTTCCTGACTTGTAGAAGCCGCAAATTAGAGAAGATATTAAATATAGGTCTGTGTGCATCTGACTCATGTCACCCAACAGAATGATCTCAAACAGCATCCATTCTCTAGAAATGACAATTTCATTATTTTATAGTGTTTATATTTTATTTTACCACAGAGAGAGAGAGAGAGAGAGAGAGAGAGAGAGAGAGAGAGAGAGAGAGAGAGAGAGAGAGAGAGAGAGAGAGGTGGGGTGGGGAACAGTCAGAAATCAGAAGGTAGGTAGACTACTAGGGGGAGGGAAGAGACTAAACCACGAACCAAAGAGTACACACGGAGTAACCCATGGCTCCAGTTGCATATGTAGCAGAGAATGGCTATTTTTTTGAACATCAATAGGAGGAGAGGCCCTTGGTCCTGTGAAGGCTCCATGCCCCAGCGTAGGGAAATACCAGGTCAGGGAGGTGGGAGTGGGTGGGTGGGGGAGCACTCTCATAGAAGCAGGGGAGGGAGGATGAGATAGGGGGTTTGTAGAGGGGAAAATTGGAAAGGGGATAACATTTGAAATGTAAATAAAATATTCAATAAAGAGAAAAAGAACTTTGCAAGTAACATAAAAAACAAAGCAAAAACAAAAAACAAAACAGAAAAGGGAAAGTCACTAAAATACAGGAAGAGTAAATAATATAGTTAAATTATCTCTAGAATACTAATAGTGTTCAGTGATTGCTTACAGGCAAAAGAGCATTTCAGAAAAAAACTCATTACATAAATGTTAGGAGTCTGAAAGTCATAAAGGAAGCTGTATTCCCCTAAAGTATACATAAGATATTCATGTTCTCTATGTTCACTAAATCCCTTCAATAGAGGGAGAAAATGGAAGCCCAGAACACAGAATTTGATGGGATCGCCAGACATGGTACTTGTTTTTTGGGTAAGGACTACACATTTTGTGCTGAGACATCTGAGAAGGGGATGAGATTCAGAAGAGGCTCTTTGAAGACACACCCACTGGGATACAAGCTACGGCCAAGCATGTGTATCGAGAGAGAACACTGTAGCAGCTGCCTTCCTCAATTCTGAAAGAACCAAGTAGGTCTGCTTCAAACTCGCTGGTGAGACACCACAGTACAATCCTCTGCCTGGCAGCCTCCCCATACCCTGCTGGGGTCCTCCTCTGACAGAACCTTCAGACGTGGATGTGTTCCTTTGGCAGGGTAGTTTGAGAAATGTAGTTCACAAAGTTTCTGGGGTGTTCAGAGGGAAACATGGGAAGTGGAGGAGTTGAAATGTCACTCATTTCACATTTAAGGTCAGGGAGATTGCGTGAAACTGCTAATCTGTAACTCTTGTGCGTCACAGAGCAGTCGTCTGTCCAACACTATTTTCAGTGTCATGGTCCATTAAACCCACCATAAATATAGATTAGTAAGTAATGTCTAATTTCAATAAGCTGCATAACACTCTACAGAACTCTCATGGAGAAGAAAACTTAAACCTAGGGAAAACTTAAATTTAGAGAGCACATATTATTGAAATTACTTACCAGTTTATTAGTCTCTGTATACCGTTTATTTTATACATTGTAGTGTCAACTAAGGAAAAAAATAGAATGCTACCTATTAGTACAATTACTGCAATATTCTATAAAGCTTATTGGAAATATGTATGAAATGAGTATCATAACAAACACTTAGAATTAGATTTTTTAACTGATTTCATAAACATTAAAAGCAGAATTGCTTAAGATTTCATTAATAAACATCCTTGGAAATGTTAAAATTTTTTTTGGTCCTTTTTTTTTTTTCGGAGCTGGGGACCGAACCCAGGGCCTTGTGCTTCCTAGGCAAGCGCTCTACCACTGAGCTAAATCCCCAACCCTTGTTAAAATTATTTCAAGCCTATTTCGTTAAAAATCATTTTGGAGACAGGGTCTCACTAGGTATCCTTGGTTGTCCTGAAGCTTACTACTGTATGGACTAGGATGGTCTTGAACTCATAGAGATCCTACTGTTCTGCCTGAGTGCTAGAATGAAAAGCATGTGACACCGAGTCTGACTAGCTTTGATTTTTTTTTTTGTACTACTATGTACAAAATCATGTATGATGAGATGATTTTAAAAGACCTTTGTAGCTTCATGCTTTTTAATAATAACAGGAGAATATATGACGTAAATTTTATTTTGGAACCATTCCAGGCAGTTTGGCATTGGATATGGTCAAGGTTTATATGTTCATTTATGATGAAACATTATACCTTAATTATATACTATGACCAGCATTGAGAATTCTTGTGATTGTACCTCTCATTTTCTATAAGTAAAGATTTCAAATTCATAGTTATATTACTCAGACTGTGAACTCTCAAATAATAATACACTGGGCATTTTTTTTACATTTTTATCTTTAATTTTTATACAATTTTTATTAGATACTTTTAATTTACATTTTAAATGTTATCCCATTTCCCAGTTTCCCCTCCCCTGTTTCTATAAGGGTTCTCTTTCATCCACCTACTCACTCCATACCACCGCCCCTCCCTGACATTCCCCTACACTGGGTCATCAAGCCCTAGACAGGACCAAGGGCCTCTCTTCCCATTGATGCCCTACAAGACCATCCTCTGCTACATATGCAGTTGGAGCCATAGATCTATCCTTGTATTCTCTTGGGATGGTGGTTTAGTCCCTGGGAGCTCTGGGGTGTCTGGTTGATTGATATTGTGTGTTCTTATGGGGTTGCAACCCCTTCATCTACTTCAGTCCTTTCTCTAACTCCTCCCTTGCAGACCCTCTTCTCAGTTCAATATTGAGCATCCACTTCTGTAATGGTAAGGCTCTGACAGAACCACTCAGCAGACAGCTATATCAGGCTCCTGTCAGCATGCACTTCTTGGCATCCACAATATTATCTAGGATTGGTGGCTGTATATGGGATGCATCCCCACGTAGGACAGTCTCTGAATGGCTTTCCTTCAGAATTTGTTCCAAACTTTGACTCTATATTTCCTCCTCTGAATATTTTTGTTCTTGCTTCTAAGAAGGCCTGAAACATCCATACTTTGGTTTTCCTTCTTCTTGAGCTTCATGTGGTTTTTGAAGTGTATCTTGGTTATTCCAAGCTTTTGGGATAATATAACACTTGTCAGTGTGTGCATACCATGTGTGTTTTTTGTGATTGTGTTACCACACTCAGGATGATATTTTCAAGTTCCATTTATTTAACTAAGAATTTCATGGTGTCATTGTTTTTGATAGCTGAGTAGTACACCATTGTGTAGATGTACCACATTTTATGTATCCATTCCTCTGTTGAAGGACATCTAGGTTCTTTCCAGCTTTTAGTTATTATAAAAGGCTGCTATGAACATAGTGGAGCATGTGCCCTTGTTATATATTAGAGCACCTTTTGGGTGTATACCCAGGAGTGGTATAGCTGGGTTTTTAGGTATGTCCAATATTCTGAGGAGCCTCCAGACTAATTTCCAGAGTGGTTGTAGCAGCTTGCAATCCCAAGAAAAATGGAGGAGTGTTTTGATTTGCATTTCCCTGATGACTAAGAACGTTGAACATTTCTTCAGGTGCTTCTCAGCCGTTCAAGATTCCTCAGTTGAGATTTCTTAATTTAGCTCTGTAGCTCACTTTTAAATAGGGTTATTTAGTTCCCTGGAGTCTAACTTCTTGAGTTCTTTGTATATATTGGATATTAGCCCTTTATCAAATGTAGGATTGGTAAAGGTTTTTCACAATCCAAAGGTTGCAGTTTTGTCCTAATGAGATTGTCCTTTGTGTTACAGAAGCTTTGCAATTTTATGAGGTCCCCTTTGTCAGTTCTTGATCTTAGAGCATAAGCCATTTGTGTTCTGTTCAGGAAAATTTCCCATGTCTTTGAGGATCTTGCCCACTTTCTCTTCTATTAGTTTAAGTGTATCTGGTTTCATGTGGAGGTCAAGATCCATTTGGACTTGATCTTTGTACAGGGCAATAAGGATGGATCGATTTGCATTCTTCTACATGCTGACCTCCAGTTTGAACCAGCATCATTTAGTTTAAAAGACTGTCTTTTTTTCTATTGGATGGTTTTTTCTCCTTTGTCAAAGATCAAGTGACCATAGATAGAAATGTGGGTTCATTTCTTCAATTCTATTCCATTCATCTACCTGCCAGTCTCTGTACCAATACCACACAGTTTTTATCATTATTGTTCTGTAATACAGCTGGAGGTTAGGGTTGGTGATTCCCCGAGAAGTCCTTTTATTGCTGGGAATAGTTTTGGGTATCCTATGTTTTTTGTTATTCCAAGTTAATTTTCAAATTACTGTTTCTAACTCAGTGAAGACTTAAGTTGGGACTTTGATGGGGATTGCACTGAATCTGTAGATTGCTATCTTCAAGATGGTCATTTTTACTATATTAACCTGCCAATCTGTGAGCATGGGAGACCTTTCCATCTTCAATTTCTTTACAGAGATTTTAAGTTCTTGTCATACAGATCTTTTACTTGTTTGGTTAGAGTCACCCCAAGAATTTTATATTATTTGCGACTATTGCGAGGGGTGTCAGTTCCCTAAATTCTTTCTCAGCCTGTTAATCCTTTGAGTAGAGGAAGGGTAATGATTTGTTTGAGTTAATTTTATATCCTGCCACTTCGCTGAAGTCATTTATTGGATTGAGGAGTTCTTTGGTGGAATTTTTGGGGTCACTTAATTATACTATCATAACATCTGCAAATAATGATATTTTGACTTTTTCCTTTCCAATTCGTATCCATTTGACCTCCTTATGTTGTCTAATTTCTCTGCCTACTACTTCAAGTACATTATTGAATAGGTAGGGGAAGAGCTGGCAGCCTTGTCTCCTCCTTGATTTTAGATGGATTGTTTCACGTTTCTCTCCATTTAACTTCATGTTAGCTACTGGTTTGCTGTATATTGCTTTTACTATGTTTAGGTATGGGCCTTGAATTCCTGATCTTTCCAGGACTTTTATCATGAAGGTATGTTTATCATGAAGGAATTTGTCAAATGCTTTCTCAGGATTTAATGAGAAGATCATGTGGTTTTTTTTTCTTTGGGTTTGTTTATATAGTGGATTACACTGATGAATTTATGTATATTGAACCATCTCTGCATACTTGGGATGAAGCCTACTTGATCATGATGGATGATCATTTTGATGTGTTCTCAGATTTGGTTTTCAGGAATCTTATTGAGTATTTTGGCATCAGTAGTCATAAGGGAAATTTGTCAGAAGTGTTCTCTCTCTCTTTTTTTTATTAACTTGAGTATTTCTTATATACATTTCGAGTGTTATTCCCTTTCCTGGTTTCTGGGCAAACATCCCCCTCCCCCCTCCCCTTCTTTATGGGTGTTCCCCTCCCCATCCTCCCCCCATTGCCTCCCTCCCCCCAACAATCTAGTTCACTGGGGGTTCAGTCTTAGCAGGACCCAGGGCTTCCCCTTCCACTGGTGCTCTTACTGGAATATTCATTGCTACCTATGAGGTCAGAGTCCAGGGTCAGTCCATGTATAGTCTTTGGGTAGTGGCTTAGTCCCTGGAAGCTCTGGTTGCTTGGCATTGTTGTACATATGGGGTCTCGAGCCCCTTCAAGCTCTTCCAGTTCTTTCTCTGATTCCTTCAACGGGGGTCCTATTCTCAGTTCAGTGGTTTGCTGCTGGCATTCGCCTCTGTGTTTGCTGTATTCTGGCTGTGTCTCTCAGGAGCGATCTACATCCGGCTCCTGTCGGCCTGCACTTCTTTGCTTCATCCGTCTTGTCTAATTGGGTGGCTGTATATGTATGGGCCACATGTGGGGCAGGCTCTGAATGGGTGTTCCTTCTGTGTCTGTTTTAATCTTTGCCTCTCTCTTCCCTGCCAAGGGTATTCTTGTTCCCCTTTTAAAGAAGGAGTGAAGCATTCACATTTTGATCATCCGTCTTGAGTTTCATTTGTTCTAGGCATCTAGGGTAATTCAAGCATTTGGGCTAATAGCCAGAAGTGCTCTCTCTTTGTTGAGTCATTGAATGGTTTAGGTATAAGTATAATTGTGGCTTCATAGAATGACTGGGATTTTATGTGGCTTAAGCTCAGATAGATTTTGTGCATACTCTCATGGCTATTGCCCTTTCATATATACTGTTACCCTAATGTATCTGGAAACCACTGTTTGGCTGTAGGCACCCACTATCTCTGGCTCTGTCAATCTCCTCTTCCTGGATGATCCTGAACTCTGAAATGGGAGGGTGTGACATAGAAGTTTCATTTGGGTCACCTGACCACTCAGGTGGGTCAGTCTCTTACTTTAGTTAACTTTTTAAAAAAATTGGTTATTTTGTTTATTTACTTTTCAAATATTATTTCCCTGGCTGCCTCCAACCCCGTCATTCTACTCCCACTCCCCCTGCCTCCATGAAGGTGCTCTCCCACCCATCCACCTATTCCCACCCACTGCCCTATCAATCCCCTACTCTGGGGCATGAAGCCTTCAAGGGACCCAGGACTTCCCCTCCCTCTGATGCCAGACAAAGCCATCCTCTGCATATGTACAGTTGGAGCCATGGGTCCCTCTACTCTGGTTGGTGGTTCAGTCCCTGGGAACTCTGGGAGTGGTGATTCTGTTTGCTTGATATTGTTGTTCCTCCCATGGTGTTGTAAAGCCCCTGAGTTCCTTTAGTCCTTCTCCCAACTCCTCCATTGGGGTTCCAGGGCTCAGTCAGATATTTGGCTGCAAGCACCCAAATCTGTATCCCTAAGGCTCTGACAGAGCCTCTCAGGTGGTATCTATATCAGGTCCCTGTCAGTAAGCACTCCTTGGCATCAGCCAGTGTCTGGGTTTCGTCGCTGCACATGGGATGGATCCTCAGGTCAGTCAGTCCCTGGACAGCCCCTCCTTCAGTCTCTGCTCCACTCCAGTCCTGCATTCTGTTTAGACAGGAGTAATTCTGGGTTAAAATTTTGTAAAGGGTGGGTGGCTCTTAACATGTCAGTCACATAAACACATAAATTAGTCTAAGAAGTGCTGTTCACTCCACCAAGTCTAAACATCTCTGCACAACTTCAACTCTCTCTTTCTCTCTCTCTCTCTCTCTCTCTCTCTCTCTCTCTCTCTCTCTCTCTCTCTCTCTCTCTGCGCTTACTGAAAATAATTACTAGCTTCCTTTTGCTTCTACTCTTGTCAATTATTTGTTTAATGTAGCCATAGCTATTTTACAAGCTTACTCAAAACATGACCTGTTTCTGCTCAATGTTCTCTAGTGAAAACTCTCGTCTTTATCCTAGAGTGAAATCACCAGACCATATAATAGTGAGACACTGGAGCCTGGTAGTGGTTCCCTGTGGCTACCGCGTTGTCATGCATATGTTGGAACCTTTTATAGACTCTGCCTGAAAGGACTGTTCTTCACTTACCTTTCCTTGTCAGGTGTTTGCTTTGTTGCTCTTTTCCTGGATTTATATTGACCACCCCACTGGAACTATGAAGGCACACCTCTTGCTGCGAGGGCTAACCCTGTTTTGTTTTTACTGCACAAAGTATGTTTAGCTTTGCCATAGCAAATGTTGGACCAGACAAAATTAAATAACTGGAAAGGAATTTATTTCAGCAGGGGACACAAAATCTCCAAATTGCCTGAATTCTATTTTCCGAACCAAAAGCCTGGAGAGTTTTAAGAGCAGGAGTGGGAAGGATCTTAGGCCAGCTTTGTATACAAATTGGTCTTACTCTGAAGAAAAGTAAAGTCCCTTAAATCTTCAGGGGCAGGAAGAAGTTTTACAACATAAGCCATCCAAAGTTAGTCTCTACCCTCCCACAGAAACCTGCAGGCATTACTATCTTTCTTCACAACTATATTTCAAAATATGAAAAAAATTACATTTCACAGCAAGACACTGCTATGTTGTAAAACAGTCAAGAAGCTACGAGAAGATTTATATTTCCAAGAGGAAGAGAAAGAATTTACACTTTAAGTTTTCTAAAGTATATGTTCCAAGAAAAGGAGGGTAGATAGTTCTCTGGTTAGGCCATCTGGATTCTAAAAGTGTATGAGAACATGGTGGTCAGAAGCCTAGAAGAAAGTATACAAGGAGTCACCTTTTATATTTGTTTAGCCTTCCTTTGGAATATATATTCCACCCATAGGGAACTATCTTCTCTGTCTTACTCACCTATATTAAAGAAACAAAACAAAACCTACTGGATGTAAATGTGAATAAGACCCTCTGTGTCTGCAGAAAAAACTGACTGCCTAGCAATACAGTACTGTGGAGAGATTAGAATGTTGCAGGTCCAGACCTCAATTACCTTACTCTGGGCTAGTTTTAGCCCATGAATAGCTATTCTTTTCCCACCTCAGTTAGTGCTAACACCCATGTGACTAATAGATAAAAACATTTCAGAGTCTGTTATCAGACTCAGCTCTCTCACTAACTCACAAGCTAAGGAGGTAATTGGATAGTATCTGAGACCTATAGAAAACTGTACCCCATCTTGCTATAAGCACCTCTCTGGTGTATCCACCAATGCATTTTAAGTTTGCCCTGTATGACTTTGTTGTTTTGCAAAATTATAAAACATCTCTTCTATGTTTGAACATTACATTTGGGAACTAAATGTATGTTCCTGGGTCATGGTGACTTGTATATGCTCTAGAATAAAACTATATCTTTAATTTCTTTGGGACAAGAACTGTTTCTCTTGTTGACAGGAATAAGGTCTTGATTCTAACATATAAATTCTAGTATGAGAAAAACATTTAAGGAAAAGAAAGAATTTTGTTGTGAATTAAGTAAAAAGACTAGAGCTGCAGAAATGAATCAGAGGTTAAGAGCACTGTCTGTTCTTCTAGAGGTCCTAAGTTCAATACCCAGCAACCACATGATGGCTTGTAACCATATATAACAAGATCTGGTGCCCTTTTCTGGCCTTAACTCATATAAGCACATTTTTACAGTATAGTCTCATATGAACATGCTATTTCTGTGGGCTGTTGAAGATGGTAAGATAAGTCGAAGTAACACAAGGTTGTGAAGTGAGTATGCAAATTCAGACCTTTCTTTAGAAGAAAGATGGACAATCAATACTAGAGAAAAATCACATATAACCTCAACTGATATTTTGAAGATATATCTGAGTCAAAAGCAATATTGTTTTCAATTAAAACTAAACACAAAACTTCTCAACTATTATCAGGAAACAAAGCCCTGAACTGACTGCCTTTGGCTTTCTTCACAGTTAACGCATTGGGGTTTAACAAGTGTGAAAGAAATTAGTAATCGATGCAATGAAGTTTGTGATAATTTGAGATTGAGGCATATGGGAAATGGACTGAAGAGATAGCTGATTTGGTAAAGAGACTATTGTGCAAGCATGAGATCTTTAGTATGATCCCTATTACCTACATAATAAAGGCACATATATGTATATGTAAAGGCACACACACACACGCACACATACACACACACACAAATACACACACACACACATATATGTATGTATGTATATATGTATATATACACACACACACATATATATATGTAAAATTATTATTAAAAGAAAATTCTAGTTCCAAGGGTGGAGTACACTTGTCTGGCTTTTTGATCTGGGAGGCTCCCAAGTGTTTCCCCAAAATACAGAAAATTGTCACTCTTGCTGTTTTCAACCAAGATGAAAAGGTAGAACTCTGTTGCTGGAGAAATTACATACTTCTGTTTCAGAGCACAGAGAAATCTGGGAAATTTCTTCCTGTTGGTTAACACAGTGCTGGGAGTGGCTATGGGGATAATTTTCATCAGTCACTTTACTTATCTCTGGACTCTGTGTACAACAAAACCTACCAGCCATGCAGAATAAGCCCATTGGTGCAATAGGGGGCAGACATGTTATGTGGGTAAGCAATAAGTTTCCAGTTGGATTTAATGATCACTCCACAAAAAGGAATTAACTTCTGGTGCTGTAAACTGTTCAGAAGACTGTGAATAAAGTCATAGACCCTAATGGGAAAGCCCTTGCTGTGGCATTCCTAAATGGACATTATATGTCCATCAACTTGCCTTCTAAATAATGTTTATTCACATAGATTAATGCTATTTTCTACTTTTAGTGAGAAAAACTTCTTTGTGCTGAAGTCATAACTGGTCAAAGTAATGAGAATAAATAAATGGTGATTACAGAGAGCTGTAAACGTTATGTTTATATTACACCTTCCGAGGCTCACAGAACATTGTAGAAGGAAGGACAAAAGAATGTAGGACTCAAAGAAAGGGAGGGAAGAACAGCCACGTGCCTTGGTGAGCTAACAGTATCATGACTAACTGCATGAGTGAGGCCATCAGCACCCTGTTGTAGAAGGGGAAGGGAGTCGTAGCACCTGCCCCCAAAGATTTATGGAAAAGTTAATGGTTGATAGGAGGAGGGACATTTTCTTCAGTTTTGTAGCCAGTGGTAAGGTGCCATGCTATTGTAATTTATACTCATGGCCCTGTAAACAACATCAATAAAACTCTTTGGGGCACATACATACATACATACATACATACATACATACATACATACATACATACACAAACACAGCAAAAACAAAAACATGAAAGCAGTGTGGCTATAGTTGGGAAGAATGGGTTTAGTGGATTATCAGGGTAGTAGAGAGACCAAAGAGGTAAAAAAAATAGTGGAGATAAATATGATCGAAATAGATTTGTTAATTAAATACATTATGCATGTGAAATATCATAGTGAAATATGATTAATTTCTGTTAAAACATTATAAAAATGCTAAAATTTATCTTAAGACCCTAAAGATGGACACAAGAAGAGATCACTTATCTCTTTCACTTTTTCCAGTGTGACCACATCAAATTAATCTGTTTTCTGCTTGTTGAAAAATATAAAAGGAAAAACAAAAAAAAATAAACAAAAGCCAACCATAGTGGCTTGTGCTTCTAACCCCAGCAAGAAGAGGTGCAAATAGTCAGATCCCTGGGAATCTTCTACAACAAATGTTAGGCCACCAAGTGAGCCTGTTCAATAAAGGTATCTGCCTACTGAGGAAGACAGTCAAGGTCAGCCTCTCGTACCGACGTGTATACACATACACATGAACACATAAAAAAATAAATAATATGTGGAAAACTCATGCTAACAACAATGTGCATTTTAATATGAATTTTAGAGTTTTATAGGCAAACATCATATACTTACATTTATGAAACACGGCTGTTGATGTAGCTCAGTTGTGTCAAATGCTTCCCTATCATGCCAGGGGCCCTGTGTTTGACTTCCTAGTGTTGCCTACATTGGATTTAGTGGCCAATGCCTGGAATCCCAGCACTATTTGAAAAATAATAGAAGGATAACAAGGTCAAAGCCATCTTTGCCCAGTATGGGATACTTAAGTCAATCTCTCAAGGAAACAAAAGAGGGTAAAACAAATCTGCTTTATCATAAAACAAATGGAATTATTAAACGTGAATAGAATTCCATACTGAGAGCTCTTGAATTTTAACAAAAAAGAGATTTAGAGCTAGAAAGTGTTTGTCAAATGTCATATAACTAGTTGAATGGGAACAGCTGTCATTTCATCTGGCACTGGGCTAACTATGGAACAGAACCATTGGCAAGTGCTGTCACTTAGTACTCATGTGGCCAGGACAGCGTGTGCCACTGTTGATTTCTCATTTATTTTGTTTTCTATATAATTTTTTAAACCTCATCTTCTGATCCTCAAAGGAAGTGCAATCCTAGTGGAGAGAAATTTGTATCACCACTGCCATGTAATACTATCTTCAGGCACAAAGCCATTCCATTATCCAGCTTCTAAATTGTTCATAATCAGAACAGTCATGCTTCAGCCATCAACGAAGGGTTAATCTTACTGTTCCCTCTCCAGTCATCTTAATTCGTAATTGATGAAGTATAAAGAGCTTTAAAACCAGATGTATACTTATTTTTTATTGAGAAAAGAAGGATCACAACCCAATTTGATGTACCATGAAAAATTCATCAGGAAAGTATCTTCTTTTCTACTAAAAACAGAAAGAAGTCAACAAATTTTAAACACATTCTGAAACAGTTCACTGAAAATCTGGTTTCTGGGACCCTCTGGAGAAAATTTATGTGAATGATGAATTTAAATATTAAAAATGGCACAATTGCAACTGATGTTGAGTTGCCAACTTTAGTCTTTTCTCCAATGCTCTGTGACTATCAAATCTATATTGTAAAGGACAAATATAGACAAGAATAGTCTAAACTTCCTTTCTATAAAAATTGCAATATAAGTGATTTCTATTCTTTGTATTTTAAGAAACAAAATGGCATCTAATAGGTTTTAAGAAGACATAGAGAAACAAATTAAATAAAACCACAGAAATAAATGAATTTTTTATTAGGTATATAAATCTTCTGTTCTTTTATTAAGTCCTTCAAAGATTTATTAAATTTTCCCTGATTTGAGAAACACTGCAGAACTGTAATAAAAAAGATGGATGGATTTTAATTCAGTTTTTATAATGATCCAATGGGTTGATTGTAACATTTTGATGTAGAGGATATAGATAGTATAAAGAGGATTTATTTTTAAATTACATTTTTGAGAGTTATAGTAGGTTCTTCAGCACATTTAATTGTCATTAGACACTGAGTTTTCTCTTTAATATCTAACTATCAATGATCAATTTTTAATTCCAATGAATTACAAGAGGTGCACTTACACAGTGTTCTTCAAAATCTATCAGAAATAAATAACTTGAAAACATCATTTTCCCACTATATGTATACCTGCAGGCATACTAAATAAGTAGAATGTTGCTCCTTTATTAAAATTCTATTTTTTGAGAATGTTCATTATGCTACTGTGCTAGTTCAAGCAAGCTTAGAATAAAACATCTATTTTCAGCTATTATTTAGAGTGTGCCTCCTTTTTGGCCACTGGCACTGTGAATTGTGTGTGAAGATACAAAATTTTCGTGTGTCACAAAAATTATAAAATTATGTGTTCAACTTTCTTCTGGGAAGAGCTGTGAGTTGCTGTTATTGCCTTCAGCTTGGCTGCATGTACTCATGCTTCAGACTCTAGCAAAATATCCTCTTTCTTCAGTGGCTCACGGACAGATAGATAGAAAAGTACCACATAAGAGGTTCCTGGTGAAGGTCTTGGGCTTCAAACTTCTCATAAAGTCTTCACTTGGGTATAATATGTAATAAACTCATGAATGTACCTTTTACATTTTATTTACATTTGTAAATAAAAAGGAAAGGAAACATTGAACCTATATGTCAAGCAAATACTACTCTAGCTAACCACATTACTCTTAGATTTCATGATTACACAATTTAAAGTATTCTTTTGTAAGTGTTGTAATTATTTTTACAGTGGAATAGCTTGGATGTCTATTTGGATTTAAAGAACTAAATACTGATCAAGGTTCTGTAATTTGGATTATAAAATCTTGCTTTAATAAAATTTCCTTAAACATTGACAGAAAATAAAGTAATTGGGTAAGTCAAACATTATGGCTTCTTCTTGTGATCCCTGTACTTGGGAGATTGAGGGGAAAGAACTGCATAGAATTAAATTAAAGGGAAGCTAGGGTTGCTTTGTGAGTTCCGGCTTTGCTCTGGCTACAGAGTAAGATTCAGCCTCAAAAGAATAAAGCATTAATAAATAAATAGAAGGAAACTGAAAACACTTCAAGGTTTGTGGCTGGAGATGAGTGGACATACTGAGAATTATTTGGGTTGGTGGAAATAAAGGCAATAAGATATGGTTGGATCTTGAATATGGTTTGAAACTGTTGACTGATTAGATATGGAATGTGAGAAATATCCCAGTGATCACACCAGTTCTGAAGGATGAACACCTGAACTGATGGGGTTCACTACCTATTGATAAGAGATTTGGGAAGGATACTGTGAGGTTTTCTTTGGACATGGGTAGTTTAAGGTGTCAGTTAGACCTCCAGGAAATTTCTATTGGGTAAAAACCTTTATTCATTGACCCTTTAGCAAGAATGCAGTTTCCAAATCAGTCCCTTTGCCCTGTCTTTATTTATTTCCAGACTATGCTATGCAGTGTCACCAGGTAACTAAGTCAGAAAGGATAGACTATAGGGAACAACTCCCGAGTTGAAATGTAAATTTTTATCTACCAAGGTACAGGTGATTTTTTCTTTTTTTTTTAATTGAGTATTTTATTTACTTACATTTCAAGTATTATCTCCTTTCCTGGTTTCCCCTCCACAAACTCCCGTTCCCATCCCCCTTCCCCCTGCTTCTATGAGGTGCTCCCCAACCCTCCTAACTACCCCCTGACTCCTGCCTTACCGCCCTAGTATTCCCCTATACTGGGGTATCGAACCTTCACAGAACCAAAGGCCTCCCCTCCCATTGATGCCAGATAAGGCCATCCTCTGTTACATATGTGGCTGAAACCGTGGGTCCCTCCATGTGTACTCTTTGGTTGGTGGTTTAGTCCCTAGGAGCTCTCGGGAGTTTGGTTGGTTGATATTGTTCTTCTTCCTATGGGATTGCAAACCCCCTGACCTCCTTCAGTCCTTCCCCTAACGCCTTCATTGGTGTCTCTGTGCTCAGTCCAATTGACTGCAAGCATACACATCTGTATTGGTCAGTCTCTGGCAGAGCCTCTCAGGAGACAGCTATATCAGGATCGTTTTATCAAGCACTTCTTGGCATCAACAATAGTGTCTGAGTTTGGTGTCTATATATGGGATGGAACCCCATGTGAGGCAGTCTCTACAGATGAAAATTTAAAGGTACAGACTTTATGAAATGACAGTAATGGGCAAAGCATGGATGATAACTGTACCAAAGCTTAAAGGCTGAGTGGAGCCTCTACTGCTTTAGAAACATTGACAGTGTTGATTCAAAGAGAAAGAAAGAGAGATGATTTTCTGGAAATCGTGCTTACAAGTGCGCATGTTAGCTTGAGTTTCTTTAAAGGCAGATTCTGAGATAAGTATTAGATAAGAAAATTTATTTGGGAAATTTATTCACATATATTTACCTTATGAATAGTAAAGTATATCTTTAATGGGTTAACATGTGGAAAACAGTGCTTTGAAAATACCAAGTGGGAAATTAATATTCGCAACAACAACTTCTTAGTTTTTACTGTCAATATGTCACACCAAGAATCACCTGCATCAAAAGTCTTTTTTTTTCTTTTTTTTTTTTTATTAACTTGAGTATTTCTTATATACATTTCAAGTGTTATTCCCTTTCCCGGTTTCCGGACAAACATCACCCTCCCCCCTCCCCTTCCTTATGGGTGTTCCCCTCCCAAACCTCCCCCCATTGCCACCCTCCCCGCATAGTCTAGTTCACTGGGGGTGCAGTCTTAGCAGGACCCAGGGCTTCCCCTTCCACTGGTGCTCTTACTAGGATATTCATTGCTACCTATGGGGTCAGAGTCCAGGGTCAGTCCATGTATAGTCTTTAGGTAGTGGCTTAGTCCCTGGACGCTCTGGTTGCTTGACATTGTTGTACTTTTGGGGTCTCAAGCACCTTCAAGCTCTTCCAGTTCTTTCTCTGATTCCTTCAACGGGGGACCTATTCTCAGTTCAGTGGTTTGCTGCTGGCATTCGCCTCTGTATTTGCTGTATTCTGGCTGTGTCTCTCAGGAGCGATCTACATCCGGCTCCTGTCGGTCTGCACTTCTTTGCTTCATCCATCTTGTCTAATTGGGTGGCTGTATATGTATGGGCCACCTGTGGAGCAGGCTCTGAATGGGTGTTCCTTCAGTCTCTGTTTTAATCTTTGCCTCTCCCTTCCCTGCCAAGGGTATTCTTTTTCCTCATTTAAAGAAGGAGTGAAGCATTCACATTTTGATCATCCGTCTTGAGTTTCGTTTGTTCTAGGGATCTAGGGTAATTCAAGCATTTGGGCTAATAGCCACTTATCAATGAGTGCATACCATGTATGTCTGTCTGTGAGTGGGTTAGCTCACTCAGGATGATATTTTCCAGTTCCAACCATTTGCCTACGAATTTCATAAACTCGTTGTTTTTGATAGCTGAGTAATATTCCATTGTGTAGATGTACCACATTTTCTGTATCCATTCCTCTGTTGAAGGGCATCTGGGTTCTTTCCAGTTTATGGCTATTATAAATAAGGCTGCGATGAACATAGTGGAGCACGTGTCTCTTTTATATGTTGAGGCATCTTTTGGGTATATGCCCAAGAGAGGTATGGCTGGATCCTCAGGCAGTTCAATGTCCAATTTTCTGAGGAACCTCCAGACTGATTTCCAGAATGGTTTTACCAGTCTGCAATCCCACCAACAATGGAGGAGTGTTCCTCTTTCTCCACATCCTCGCCAGCATCTGCTGTCACCTGAGTTTTTGATCTTAGCCATTCTCACTGGTGTGAGGTGAAATCTCAGGGTTGTTTTGATTTGCATTTCCCTTATGACTAAAGATGTTGAACATTTCTTTAGGTGTTTCTCAGCCATTCGGCATTCCTCAGCTGTGAATTCTTTGTTTAGCTCTGAACCCCATTTTTTAATAGGGTTATTTGTTTCCCTGCGGTCTAACTTCTTGAGTTCTTTGTATATTTTGGATATAAGGCCTCTATCTGTTATAGGATTGGTAAAGATCTTTTCCCAATCTGTTGGTTGCCGTTTTGTCCTAACCACAGTGTCCTTTGCCTTACAGAAGCTTTGCAGTTTTATGAGATCCCATTTGTGGATTCTTGATCTTAGAGCATAAGCCATTGGTGTTTTGTTCAGGAAATTTTTTCCAGTGCCCATGTGTTCCAGATGCTTCCCTAGTTTTTCTTCTATTAGTTTGAGTGTGTCTGGTTTGATGTGGAGGTCCTTGATCCACTTGGACTTAAGCTTTGTACAGGGTGATAAGCATGGATCGATCTGCATTCTTCTACATGTTGCCCTCCAGTTGAACCAGCACCATTTGCTGAAAATGCTATCTTTTTTCCATTGGATGGTTTTGGCTCCTTTGTCAAAAATCAAGTGACCATAGGTATGTGGGTTCATTTCTGGGTCTTCAATTCTATTCCATTGGTCTATCTGTCTGTCTCTGTACCAATACCATGCAGTTTTTATCACTATTGCTCTGTAATACTGCTTGAGTTCAGGGATAGTGATTCCCCCTGAAGTCCTCTTATTGTTGAGGATAGCTTTAGCTATCCTGGGTTTTTTGTTATTCCAGATGAATTTGCAAATTGTTCTGTCTAACTCTTTGAAGAATTGGATTGGTATTTTGATGGGGATTGCATTGAATCTGTAGATTGCTTTTGGTAAAATGGCCATTTTTACTATATTAATCCTGCCAATCCATGAGCATGGGAGATCTTTCCATCTTCTGAGGTCTTCTTCAATTTCTTTCCTCAGTGTCTTGAAGTTCTTATTGTACAGATCTTTTACTTGCTTGGTTAAAGTCACACCGAGGTACTTTATATTATTTGGGTCTATTATGAAGGGTGTCGTTTCCCTAATTTCTTTCTCGGCTTGTTTCTCTTTTGTATAGAGGAAGGCAACTGATTTATTTGAGTTAATTTTATACCCAGCCACTTTGCTGAAGTTGTTTACCAGCTTTAGTAGTTCTCTGGTGGAACTTTTGGGATCGCTTAAATATACTATCATGTCGTCTGCAAATAGTGATATTTTGACCTCTTCTTTTCCGATCTGTATCCCCTTGATCTCCTTTTGTTGTCTGATTGCTCTGGCTAGAACTTCAAGAACTATATTGAATAAGTAGGGAGAGAGTTGGCAGCCTTGTCTAGTCCCTGATTTTAGTGGGATTGCTTCAAGTTTCTCTCCATTTAGTTTAATGTTAGCAACTGGTTTGCTGTATATGGCTTTTACTATGTTTAGGTATGGGCCTTGAATACCTATTCTTTCCAGGACTTTTATCATGAAGGGGTGTTGAATTTTGTCAAATGCTTTCTCAGCATCTAATGAAATGATCATGTGGTTCTGTTCTTTCAGTTTGTTTATATGATGGATCACGTTGATGGTTTTCCTTATATTAAACCATCCCTGCATGCCTGGGATGAAGCCTACTTGATCATGGTGGATGATTGTTTTGATGTGCTCTTGAATTCGGTTTGCCAGAATTTTATTGAGTATTTTTGCGTTGATATTCATAAGGGAAATTGGTCTGAAGTTCTCTTTCTTTGTTGGGTCTTTGTGTGGTTTAGGTATAAGAGTAATTGTGGCTTCATAGAAGGAATTCGGTAGGGCTCCATCTGTTTCAGTTTTGTGGAATAGTTTGGATAATATTGGTATAAGGTCTTCTATGAAGGTTTGATAGAATTCTGCACTAAACCCGTCTGGACCTGGGCTCTTTTTGGTTGGGAGACCTTTAATGACTGCTTCTATTTCCTTAGGAGTTATGGGGTTGTTTAACTGGTTTATCTGTTCCTGATTTAACTTCGATACCTGGTATCTGTCTAGGAAATTGTCCATTTCCTGAAAATTTTCAAGTTTTGTTGAATATAGGTTTTTATAGTAAGATCTGATGATTTTTTGAATTTCCTCTGAATCTGTAGTTATGTCTCCCTTTTCATTTCTGATTTTGTTAATTTGGACGCACTCTCTGTGTCCTCTCGTTAGTCTGGCTAAGGGTTTATCTATCTTGTTGATTTTCTCAAAGAACCAACTTTTGGTTCTGTTGATTCTTTCTATGGTCCTTTTTGTTTCTACTTGGTTGATTTCAGCTCTGAGTTTGATTATTTCCTGCCTTCTACTCCTCCTGGGTGTATTTGCTTCTTTTTGTTCTAGAGCTTTTAGGTGTGCTGTCAAGCTGCTGACATATGCTCTTTCCTGTTTCTTTCTGCAGGCACTCAGCGCTATGAGTTTTCCTCTTAGCACAGCTTTCATTGTGTCCCATAAGTTTGGGTATGTTGTACCTTCATTTTCATTAAATTCTAAAAAGTTTTTAATTTCTTTCTTTATTTCTTCCTTGACCAGGTTATCATTGAGTAGAGCATTGTTCAATTTCCACGTATATGTGGGCATTCTTCCCTTATTGTTATTGAAGACCAGTTTTAGGCCGTGGTGGTCCGATAGCACGCATGGGATTATTTCTATCTTTCTGTACCTGTTGAGGCCCGTTTTTTGACCAATTATATGGTCAATTTTGGAGAAAGTACCATGAGGAGCTGAGAAGAAGGTATATCCTTTTGCTTTAGGATAGAATGTTCTATAAATATCCGTTAAGTCCATTTGGCTCATGACTTCTCTTAGTCTGTCTACATCTCTGTTTAATTTCTGTTTCCATGATCTGTCCATTGATGAGAGTGGTGTGTTGAAATCTCCCACTATCATTGTGTGAGGTGCAATGTGTGTTTTGAGCTTTAGTAAGGTTTCTTTTACATATGTAGGTGCCCTTGTATTTGGGGCATAGATATTTAGGATTGAGACTTCATCTTGGTGGATTTTTCCTTTGATGAATATGAAGTGTCCTTCCTTATCTTTTTTGATGACTTTTAGTTGAAAATTGATTTTATTTGATATTAGAATGGCTACTCCAGCTTGCTTCTTCTGACCATTTGCTTGGAAAATTGTTTTCCAGCCTTTCACTCTGAGGTAATGTCTGTCTTTGTCTCTGAGGTGTGTTTCCTGTAGGCAGCAGAATGCAGGGTCCTCGTTGCGTATCCAGTTTGTTAATCTATGTCTTTTTATTGGGGAGTTGAGGCCATTGATATTGAGAGATATTAAGGAATAGTGATTATTGCTTCCCGTTATATTCATATTTGGAAGTGAGGTTATGATTGTGTGCTTTCATTCTCTTTGTTTTGTTGCCAAGATGATTAGTTTCTTGCTTCTAGGGTATAGCTTGCCTCCTTATGTTGGGCTTTACCATTTATTATCCTTTGTAGTGCTGGATTTGTAGAAAGATATTGTGTAAATTTGGTTTTGTCATGGAATATCTTGGTTTCTCCATCTATGTTAATTGAGAGTTTTGCAGGATACAGTAACCTGGGCTGGCATTTGTGTTCTCTTAGGGTCTGTATGACATCTGTCCAGGATCTTCTGGCCTTCATAGTTTCTGGCGAAAAGTCTGGTGTGATTCTGATAGGTCTGCCTTTATATGTTACTTGACCTTTTTCCCTTACTGCTTTTAATATTCTTTCTTTATTTTGTGCGTTTGGTGTTTTGACAATTATGTGACGGGAGGTGTTTCTTTTCTGGTCCAATCTATTTGGAGTTCTGTAGGCTTCTTGTATGCCTATGGGTATCTCTTTTTTTAGGTTAGGGAAGTTTTCTTCTATGATTTTGTTGAAGATATTTACTGGTCCTTTGAGCTGGGAGTGTTCACTCTCTTCTATACCTATTATCCTTAGGTTTTATCTTCTCATTGAGTCCTGGATTTCCTGTATGTTTTGGACCAGTAGCTTTTTCCGCTTTACATTATCTTTGACAGTTGAGTCAATGATTTCTATGGAATCTTCTGCTCCCGAGATTCTCTCTTCCATCTCTTGAATTCTGTTGGTGAAGCTTGTATCTACAGCTCCTTGTCTTTTCTTTTGATTTTCTATGTCCAGGGTTGTTTCCATGTGTTCTTTCTTGATTGCTTCTATTTCCATTTTTAATTCCTTCAACTGTTTGATTGTGTTTTCCTGGAATTCTTTCAGGGATTTTTGCGATTCCTCTCTGTAGGCTTCTACTTGTTCTCTAAGGGAGTTCTTTATGTCTTTCTTGAAGTCCTCCAGCATCATGATCAAATATGATTTTGAAACTAGGTCTTGCTTTTCTGGTGTGTTTGGATATTCCGTGTTTGCTTTGGTGGGAGAATTGGGCTCCGATGATGCCATGTAGTCTTGGTTTCTGTTGCTTGGGTTCCTGTGCTTGCCTCTCGCCATCAGATTATCTCTAGTATTACTTTGTTCTGCTATTTATGACAGTGGCTAGACTGTCCTATAACCTGTGTGTCAGGAGTGCTGTAGACCTGTTTTCCTGTTTTCTTTCAGCCAGTTATGGGGACAGAGTGTTCTGCTTTCGGGCGTGTAGTTTTTCCTCTCTACAGGTCTTCAGCTGTTCCTGTGGGCCTGTGTCTTGAGTTCACCAGGCAGGTTTCTTGCAGGGGAAAAATTGGTCCTACCTGTGGTTCCAAGGCTCAAGTTTGCTCGTGGGGTACTGCCTAAGTCCTCTCCGCTGTGGCAGCAACCGGGAAAATCTGTGCCGCTCCTTCCGGGAGCCTCCGTGCACCAGGGTTTCAGATGACGTTTGGTGTTTTCCTCTGGCGCCTGGATGTGCACAGAGTGCAGTCTCTTCTGGTTTCCCAGGCGTGTCCGCCTCTCTGAAGGTTCAGCTCTCCCTCCCACGGGATTTGGGTGCAGAGAACTGTTTATCCGGTCTGTTTCCTTCAGGTTCCGGCAGTGTCTCAGGCGCAGGGGTCCTGCCGCTCCCGGGCCCTCCCCTACGGGAACCCAGAGGCCTTATACAGTTGCCTCTTGGGCCAGGGATGTGGGCAGGGGTGGGCAGTGTTGGTGGTCTCCTCCGCTCTGCAGCCTCAGGAGTGCCCACCTGATCCGGCGGTGAGGTCTCTCTCCCACGGGGTTTGGGAGCAGAGAGCTGCTGCGGTCCGGGATCCGCCGGTGTGGGACTTCCGGTAAACACAGGAAGTGCCCGGCCTTAGAGGAATTTTGCCTCTGTGTGTCCTGAGTTCACCAGGCAGGTTTCTTGCAGGGGAAAAGTTGGTCCTACCTGCAGTTCCAAGGCTCAAGTTTGCTCGTGGGGTACTGCCTAAGTCCTCTCCGCTGTGGCAGCAACCGGGAAGATCTGTGCCGCTCTTTCCAGGAGCCTCCGTGCACCAGGGTTCCAGATGGCGTTTGGTGTTTTCCTCTGGCGCCTGGATGTGCACAGAGTGCAGTCTCTTCTGGTTTCCCAGGCGTGTCCGCCTCTCTGAAGGTTCAGCTCTCCCTCCCACGGGATTTGGGTGCAGAGAACTGTTTATCCGGTCTGTTTCCTTCAGGTTCCGGCAGTGTCTCAGGCGCAGGGGTCCTGCCGCTCCCGGGCCCTCCCCTACGGGAACCCAGAGGCCTTATACAGTTGCCTCTTGGGCCAGGGATGTGGGCAGGGGTGGGCAGTGTTGGTGGTCTCCTCCGCTCTGCAGCCTCAGGAGTGCCCAACTGATCAGGCGGTGGGGTCTCTCTCCCACGGGGTTTGGGAGCAGAGAGCTTGCATCAAAAGTCTTAGTTAAGAGGTTTCCCAGATCAGATTGGCCTATGGGTAATTGTTTTGATAATCTAATGACATGATAAGGCTTGGCCTACTTTTGGCAGTGACATTTCTGATAGGTTGCCCTAGGTTGTATAAGAAAGATGCCTGAACATGATCCATGATTATTCAAGCCAGAAAACATCATTCTGCCATGGTTTTTGTACCAGGTTCCTGCCTTTAGTTCCTGTGCTCAGTGATGGAACTCAAGTTGCTTGTGACCAAGTTGTTGTTTTGAATAAATCACTCTAACAGTAAAGTAAATAATACAATTTATCAATGGTTATCATTAATAATAATGTAACTAAAGAAAGATTTGGTTATTCAGTATCAAATTGTTTCTGGAAATTAATTTTCTAAGTAGAGTTTTGGCAGGAACACATTGCATTTTACATGTGTTAATCATCTTCTTTCCTATCTTCATATTCTATGTATTGTGATATATGATATTAGCAGGCAATTAATTCAGAATGATATGTGAATGATAAGCATTTTTGAGATTTGTTATGTCTGAGATAAGCTGAATCTATTTTTTTTACTGCAATGACTCATTTCTGATTTAAAAAGTCCATCTTTGTTTGTTTTGCTGACATCTTAGAACTCTTGAACTGTCCCATGGGATTGTTCAAATTCATTCTAGTCCATCTCTCAGATACCTGCCGTCAACTTGTATGATAGGAAAACAGCTGGTCTATTTGTAAGCCACACTTGCAGTTCAGAGCATAGATCTGAGTCAGGAAACATGTAGAAGAGCAGAGGACATTTTTTCCAGCTCCTATGTCTCCATTCCCTGAAGACAGGGGTGAGGTGAGATGCCTCTCCCATCAGTTTGCACGTATCCAAGAACTTTATGCCTGATTGTTTGGTGCTTTGCCACTTTCTGCCACATTTTTTACAATACAAAATGAGTACAAGAAAAGAAATCCGTCTCCTGCCTCAAATCTTGCTATTGTGAGTGATTGAAATCTGCTATTTTTAAGTCTAAAAGGCTTGTGAAAACATCACTTTTTTTGTGTAGGACACTCATTTAAAAAGGCATTACTGATCACTAGTACTTCATCGGGCTTTTAGGCAACTTGAAAAAATATTTGAGTTGTGTCTGTATGTCATTTATAAAAGTATTGACTGTTCTGGAGCTTTTAATGTTTCTTTTGTTCAGACTCTGTGGGTGAGATGTAACAGTGACTTAATCTTAACTCAAAATCAGAACATATTCCCACTATGAAATAGGTTGGAATGATTTCTTTAGGATGCCTTGGGATCCCTTAGACGTGTTAATACCGTAACAGAAACCAGGGAAGAACCATTAACAGACTGAGAGTTAGACCTGTGAAGTGAAAATGAGTTGTTATCTACATAGCATGAAATGAAGCAAGGAGAACAGAACATTGAGTGAAACTTGGCTGAGAGGTAGTGACTGTAGCCTGTGAGACCTAAATAGAGTTAACAATAAAGCTACTATGGAAAAACATGGTAAGGACAGTCACAGACTTAGCACATGATTAGCTCTATGGCATGGGGACTATGCAGCAATATACTGTATATGAATCTCAACACAGATACCGTAGATAGTAGAGCTGAGGGGAAGTTCAGGTACTAAACAGCATAAGAGTGGACCTTCCCATTCATTCTGGAGATGAAGTGATCACATCACGTTAGCATGGGTTGCATTGCTGCTGGTAACCTTGAGATTAAACCTCAAGAGGTATATAGAACTATAAATATTAAAACCAATATCTAGACATTCTAGATTACATTCATTAGAGAACAGTGATGTGAAATCAATTGATAAAATATAACTGTACAGCTGCCATCAATATAAGATAACGAAAAAAGAAATAAACTAAGGTAACAGGCTAAGTAAATGAACTTTGAGCATGTACCATTGATTCTTAAAATTCATTGCTTTGCTTTTTTACAACATACAACACAATAAACACAACACAGACACTAACTGAGACTAAGCAGAGCTTACATAATGTAATGAACAGTTTTGATATGGGACTAATTAAGCTTGAATTGGGCTATTATTTAAAGATCATTATTTTATAAAAAAGAAATGAATGAATGTGAGGTGTTGGTTTCTAGAAAGAAAAATATGATAAAAATTAAGCCGTCCCAAGTAATTAGCAGTCTTGTAGAGGAATTATTAGACTTTAGTCAAAAAAAGTTCAGAAAAGAAATAAGATTTTTCTTAAGGTATAGATGTTAGACTTACTTTCCATGTTGTTAGACTGTATGCTAAACATATTAAATTAGTGATATTATATGTTAGGATAAAAGACAATACTCTGTCAACTTTTTCTAATTCTAATTCACATTAAAATTAGGTGAATTGCTTTTAATAATTCAAAATATAATGAGTGTCATTGTAATTTTAAGGGTTAATTAAATGTAATTGTGAAGATAGTATAAGTGATTTTATGTCACATGTCTATATATGGAGAGTTCAAGAAGTATTCATTTATTAGACTAATCGAAATCAGTTTATAAGCAGCTGAATGGAAGGGGGGACGGTAAGGGGGATAGATGGGGGAAACACCCACATGGGGGAGGGGAAGGGGGGATTATGGACAGGAAACCAGGAAAAGGAATAACATTTGAAATTTAAATAAAGAAATATATCTAATACAAATATATAAAAATACTAAAAATCAGAAAAATAGTAATATATACTATGAATATATTTATGTAATATAAATATAGTATTAAAATGAAATAAGAAAATAAGTTGTGAATATGAAAAAATAATTATTGCTCTAGCACTTTGTTGTTCCCCAGGAGGTAGAAGGTAAATTGTTATTGCGGAAGATACATGACCCAGAGATTCATGAGCTGGGCTGACTTGAAAGCCTCCTCCCTAGGGACTAGCTTTCATGGTACCAGAAGTAGACACGCATGTTTCCATAGAAGGGAGAGAACTAACAGTCCCACCTAGCTATGATACCTAGGAACCAAATCAATGACCATAATGGCACATAAGCTTAAGGGTATTGTACAGGAACAAATATCTTGGTGGTAACCAAGAGCTCCCTAATTGGACTTCAACAGGAGGGAAACTAACTGGTCCTGGAAACCTAGCTAACCACTCAGTGCCAGTAACATCGTGGAGCTTGGAGATGAACCTACAGGGTTACTAAACCAGTACAATTCTTAACTACTTTCTAGATATTTGTTCTCATATCCACAGACAACTACAGTCTTTAGCGCTAATCAAGGAGACTTCTTTTTGTAACAGATGGAGAACACTATAGCAAACCATAGCTAATCAAAATACAGAGTTCTGGAGCACAGTCCCAATGAATATGTATCTTCAAAACATTCTCGGGGATGGAGAGATGGCTCAGAGGTTAAGAGCACTGGCTGCACTTTGAGAGGTCCTAAGTTCAATTCCCAGCAACCACATGGTGGCTCACAACCATCCGTAATGGGATCTGATGCCCTCTTCTAGTGTGCAAGTGTACATGCAGGCAGAACTCTATACATAATAAATAAATATTAAAAAAAAACAAAAACTCTCTCAAAGGTAAGGCTAATGGAACATTGGGAAAGTGGGGGCATAAATATTGTAAGAACCAGAGAATCATGGAATTTTTGTGACAGTGTATCTCATAGTAATGTCCAAAGTAATGTCCAAAGCTACAACCATAAAGTCTTACTAATAGGCTCATCTAAATATGAGCTAAACAAGGATGTTACCAATGGACATGCCAAGGTGGTTGATAAAAAACCAATGAGGCCTCAACTCTATAAGAACTGCAACTAACTAGGGAATGCTGAGAGCAAGGGAGAAATAGTCTTCCCCAGGACAGAGCACAGCAGTTGGTTGCTTAATGACAAAGGATTAGCCCTGTAAACATACTTGTTACATTATGCAAGCTATATTGTTGTACTTAGGAATATATTTGTATATTCTTTCACAAATATGTATATAACAGTAAATAATGATCAAAGCAGCCATGAATTTGAAAGAGAACGAGTAGGATAATAGTATTTGGAGGAAGAGAAAAGGAAGAGGAAGAGACAAATGATAAAAATTATAACCTCAGTGGCCCATACATATACAGCTACCCAATTAGACAAGATGGATGAAGCAAAGCAGTGCAGACCGACAGGAGCCGGATGTAGATCGCTCCTGAGAGACACAGCCAGAATACAGCAAATATAGAGGCGAATGCCAGCAGCAAACCACTGAACTGAGAATAGGTCCCCTATTGAAGGAATCAGAGAAAGAACTGGAAGAGCTTGAAGGGGCTCGAGACCCCAAAAGTACAACAATGCCAAGCAACCAGAGCTTCCAGGGACTAAGCCACTACCTAAAGACTATACATGGACTGACCCTGGACTCTGACCCCATAGGTAGCAATGAATATCCTAGTAAGAGCACCAGTGGAAGGGGAAGCCCTGGGTCCTGCTAAGACTGAACCCACAGTGAACTAGTCTATGGGGGGAGGGCGGCAATGGGGGGAGGGTTGGGAGGGGAACACCCATAAGGAAGGGGAGGGGGGAGGGGGATGTTTGCCCGGAAACCGGGAAAGGGAATAACACTCGAAATGTATATAAGAAATACTCAAGTTAATAAAAAAAAATTATAACCTCAAAAGTAAATAATTAAAAAGGAAATAGCCCTTATTCAAATGCATAAAGTTCATTAAAACATGTTAATCTAAGGATTGTGCTTCAAAGTAGAAAATATGCTTAATTAAATTATACTTTACTTACATCTGCCTGCACAGAAATTACAAAAGCTTCCTAAGTCAGTTTTTATATTAAGATATATCACCTCCCAAATTTATAGAATGTCATAAGCTTCAGATGTGCAAAATTTGCTATTTGATTGGACTAGATATTAACACAGCAAAGAAGCTCAAAAGGTAAATGAAACTCATCGTTGATAGCAAAAAAATCAAACCAAAACAAAACAAAAACCTCACCTGAGACAGAGGGGATGCTCATCCAGGACAAAGGAGTTTTCCAGGTGTGAAAGAACCCATTGTTGTAGATGAACTGACAGAACCTAGGAGTACGTGGACACGATATCAACAAAAGCGATGATATCTATGAATGCATCCCTCTGTGAGACTCCAGGATGTAAGTATTACTGTCCTGCTGGAAAAATCTGTGGGTCACAAAATTTTTGGCAGATTTTTAAGATAAAAGAATAGAGACAAATAGCATCATCCTTTTGTACCCTTCAATTCTGAAGGAAGTTATCTGGTCTGTGAGCCAGGAAGATCAGAGAACGTGAAAGGCAGGAGGGCCAACATACACTGGTGAGAAAGAGAAGGGATATAGAAATACTGACTCTGTGACTTACAAAAGAAACAATATATCCAACATTAAGCAGGAGCAGGCTGTGGTCTATTTTAGAGACATTGTGTCCAGGAAGGCCTGACTGCAGGCCTGACTAGTGGGGTGTACCCTGTGCTTGCAAAACCTCATGCTTATGGAACAACTCAAGGTAGATTTCTGTGCAAGAATTCAACATATCTACAAGAAAAAAGACTGCACCAAGCTCACCCTGGTCTAACCTGTCTGAACTTTAAACACTCAATAAGCTGTTCTCTTGCCTTCTGAGTTGTAGAGCGCCCTCCTGTGGTGAACAACGGTACTGCGCATGCGCAGGCTTTGCACCTGGCATCAGTTGGCAGGTAATATGCTAATGAGGGAGCAGCACCATGCTAATAAGATAACTCATGCTCCGCCAATCCCTGAAGGACAATTAGCATAGCCTCAGCCTGCTGTCTATATAAGGCGAGCGCTTGAGGTTCCCCTGTCCCTGTTCAAGAGAGCTGTACAGTAAACGCTTTGCTGCAAAAGGATCCTGGTGTCCGCGTGCATTCTTGCAGGTGAGACGATAGCATGGGACACTGAGTTGACTGAAAGTTAGCACAGGGTGTGAAGGAATCAAATTCTTCTGGTAAGAAAAAAAAAAACCTAACTGGTGTATTTTAATTTTTCATAATGTTATTGTGGATTTAACAGAAATACCTATATTTACTACATTTTACTAAATGATTTGTCTTTAAATCATTGCTCCTTTTACTCTTCCCCTCTCTCCAATCAGCAGTATCTGAGATCACATGTCCATGTGAAGACTACACACTACAAAGGCTCACATCAAAGTTTTGTAAAAGTGTAGGAAAAAAGATAGAAAGGTACATTCTTTCCAATTAATGCCTAAATCATAACCCAGAGATATTGAAAATATGAAAAGTCATCAAAAGAAGCAAATAAAGTATGAGCAAAATCTTATAAGGCTTTAAAAATCCAAACATAAGTAAATGCCTAAAATGTCAGAAAAAAACAGTAAAAGTCAACTTTAAATGTTAATGACTTTAAAGAAGTTTCAAGGAAGGCAACAAGGCATAAATAAAGCGAGGAAGTCAAGATCTAGGTGAGAAAATGTGAAATGTGAAGGATATCAAGATTCTGAAAAAGAATCAAATAGAATCATTGGAAACAAAAGCATCGATCAACTAAATTAGAAAAGAAAGAATGAACAAACCAATAAATGAACATAAGAAAGAAAAAAGAGAAAGATGGACAGACAGAATAGTAGACTAAACAAAAACACGGGTCGGGGGGAAACAGGGGTGAAAGACAAAGACGATAATTAGGAAGATAATACAGCCAGTAAACAGCAAATTACAATAAACGTTACTGTCACATCTGAGAGTCCAGGACCACAGTCTTCGTACAAACGTGGGGAGAGGAGAATGAACTTTTAAAGGCATAGAAAAACAATTCAACAAAACTATAGTAATACTTAAGGGAAAATATAGGCATACAGGGAAAGTAATTTAGAATCAAAAATAGATAAAGAGGAAAGAACCACTTCAAGACACATTACCATTACAATGTCAAAACTGCAGAATGAGAAAAATTCAAAAGCATAATAGAAAAATACCAAATGAATTACAAAGGCAAACTAATAACATCACATCTCTCAGCAGAAATGCCCTTGAAAGTTAATGACTGCTAATCAAGATTTTCATATCCAGTAAAGTTACTTTTAAAAATCAATATAGCGATAAAGACATTTCAAACAAGCTCAGATTCTAGAACTTTATGACCAACTAATCAGTACTTCAGAAAATATTTAATACAGTCTTCAGCACAGAAGAACATCATCTTAGTTATTACAGCACAGAACAATGTAGCTGTCCTGAGAGAAATAGATGAATAAAAGAGAATTAGAAAAAATTAACGGTATACAAAATTATATAAATAATGGAGACTGAACTCTCAGATCTTTACGGTAAATACGTGACTGAGGAAATCAGGAAGTTTTAGTCTTAGAAATAAATGGAAACTAAAACTCAATTCATAAGTAATTTTGGAGTATATCAAAGGAAGTTTTAGAAAGAAGGATTATACCTATGAATAATGCACTGAAATATCAGAGAAATCTCAAATTAACAACCTAATGATGTACTCAAGTTCTTGAAAATGGAAGAACAAACTAAACTCAGAATTAAAAGATAAAAATAAATAATCAATGTCAGGGCCAAAAGTAATGCATGCACATGAAAACAACAAAAGCAGCTGTCTATTTTTTTAAAAAAAGAAATAAGTAGAAGTGAAAATAGTTAAAAGAATTAATAAAATGAAGAGTGAGTTCTTTGGAAGGATGAAAATTGGCACACTCTTGCCTAGACTTATCCAAAGAAAGATGTAATTCCTAAATAAAAGGTAGACATGAAAAAGAACAGATACTAGTAGAATTTGGATATCCATTGGGGTATTTTATAAACCTATTTTAATAACAATGGAAAATCTGAAGGAATAAGATAATTTCACACACATATGATTTATCAAAAATACATATAGAAAATAAAAGACACAAGCAGTTCAACACTAAGCAATGTCATCAAATCTGTATAAAGAGTGTTCTAAGTAAAAATATTCAGAACTGGGATTGTTACTGAATTCTATTACATATTTAAGGAGAAGTGAACGATATTATTCTCCAGTTCTTCCCATAAAACTTAAATGAGAGTGTCTTAGTCAGGGTTTCTATTCCTGCACAAAACATCATGACCAAGAAGTAAGTTGGGGAGGAAAGGGTTTATTCAACTTACACTTCCATATTGCTGTTCATCACCAAAGGAAGTCGGGACTGGCACACAAGCGGGTCAGGAAGCAGGAGCTGATGAGAAATCTATGAATTTGCCCAATGAATATATCCTAGCAAAAACAAATAAAATGAATAATGCACGGAAATCAGGAAGTTTTGATGAAACAATGGAGTGGGTATGACAAATTTAAATGAGTGAAATACCTGCCGGCAGTAACGTGAGATTCATATTTTTTTATTTCACACTACAATATTATTTGGGAATTATGCAGTGGTTCATGTATTCAAAAGAGGAACAACTTACTAAACTCAGTAAAGACATGGAGTGATGAACCTTGGTAAGGATCGAGGTCTAGATGCCCAAATAAAAAAGGCAATCTTAGCATGATTCACACCCACCAAGATTATTAAAGATAGTTAGGCCACTTTTGAGTTTTATGGACTTTGTTTTTAATTATATGTGTATGGGAGTTGTGTAGGTGTGGGGGCAGGTGCTGGAGGAGGCCAGAAGAGGTCAAAGAATCCCTTGGAGCTAGAGTTTCAAGTGATTTTACAAGTGATTGTGAGCTGCCTTCTGTGGGTTCTGGGAACCAAACTTGGAGCCTCTTTAAGAGCAACACACTCCTTTAACAACTGACAAGTCTCTATAGCTTCCATTTAAAATTTTTATATCAGTAATAATATTTAGGGCAAAAACTAGTAGGGCTTATCTTTTCAAATTGTATGGACATAGGAGTAGTAGGATGAAAACTTTTTTACAGTAACTGTTAACTGAATAATAAATCCTGGATACCACAAGACATTCAAAGTCAAGTAAAGATAACTTTGATTGACTTTAAATATAAGCTTGTTTATATTTTAGTGTCAAGCTGGTGTGATATGTATCAGAAGTTAATAACAGCAGCATAAATTTCATCAATGTTTCAGGGAAGGAAGTTTATTCTATATAATATGCATTATACAATCACTCATGGATTCACTATTAGAGTGACACTAGCAAAATGTACTCTCACAAGTGTATCCTCGACTTCTTGTTTCTTTACTCAAGCATTCCTAGAAGTGGTAGTTATCATGGTGAGCATTCTTTAAAAATGTATCAAGTGACATAATTATATGTTTTGCCTAATAAGAAACGATATCAATAACTGTTAGCATTTCTTCTAGGCTTTGCCCCACAGTTACCTTGCAATAACCAGGGATGCCTGACTCACTAGAAAAGGGGCTACTTGCCCCCTCTTCATTCTCTTACTCTGTTACTCTCTCTGTCCCTTCTCTCCCCTTCCCTCTCCTGCCTCTCTACATTTGTGTCTGGCCAGCTTCTCCTGTCCTCCCTTCCCTTCCCCTTCCCTCCCCTCCCCTTCCCTGCCCTCCCCATCTCCCCACTACCTCCTCAACTTCCCTCCTGAAGTTTAATAGTATTTTGTCTAAGCTTCTTCCCATAGTTACCTAGCAACAACCAGGCATGCCTAACTCACTATAAAGTGGGCTACTAGCCTCTGCTGGCCTTCCTGTCCCTTACCCCTCTTTCCCCATTCCTGTCTCCCCTCTCTCTCCAAGTGCTCATGGCTGGCCCTTACTCTTCTATTCCTCTCCCTCCCTCCCTCTCTCCCTCTCCCCTCCTCCCTCTCCACCCTCCCTCTCTCCCTCTCCCCCTCCCTCTCTTTCCCTTTCCCTCTCCATCTCCCTCTCTCTCTGCGGTTCTCTGTCTCTACTACCCACTCAACTCCCCTCCATGCCCTGAAAAAACTCTATTCTATAGTGTACCTTATACTGTCCTGTGGCTGGTCCCTCAGGGGGGAAAGATGCCTCAGCATGGGTCTGTGGATGCACCCACTTTCCCCACACCTGACTACACATGAACCAAACCCGTTCTCTCTCCTCCCTTATCTTTTTATGAAACACAACACCCAGGCCCTGAATAAACTCTATTCCATACTATACCGTTCTGTGGCTGGTACTTCAGGGGAGAGGATGCCTTAGAATGGGCCCGCAGAGGCACCTCCTTACACCTCTACCAAACACATCTTGGCTCTTTTTTGTTTTTGTTTTTGTTTTTTTTTAATAAAACACAACAACTGTGTATGCAATGATTATCACTTTTGTATTTTTAGACAATTGCAGTCTCCCACTCCCACATATATGAGTAATTCAAGGCCGTCTTATTCCAGTGTAGGTTACTTGGCTTCTCACAGATTATGACTTTCAAATCCCAATTATAAAATGACAAGTTATACAAAGGAGCTACGTTAAGACACAAGGGACCAAATGGAAGGAGAGAAGCTTCAGAGGCCTGCTTTGCATTGCTTTGCTAACAAATCCACACACTCAGTAAGTTAACAGTCACCACCCTCTGTGACAGTATTATGGAATGGAGCTTCTTTTTTTTTTTTTTTTTTTTGCAGTCCAGGTCCTTTATTTCCTTTGTGTACGTTAGACCATGATTTCGTATGGAATGGACTCCAGCAGCTCAGGCTCCTTCCCGTTAGTCCTCACAAAAGTGGGCTTCTCTGGGTGGCGCAGGCTGACGCTTCAGTTGAACCCAGGTGCCCTTCTCTTTGGCTTCCTTTTTCTTCTGATCGTTTTCCTTCACCCGCTTCAGAAAGCTGTCTCTGCTCTTTGAGTGCTTGATGTGCTCAATCCGCACATTGATCCTCTTGGCCAGAATCCTGCCTTTAACTTGCTTGTTTACAATGATGCCCGTGGCATGCTGGGTGACATTGTAGACTCTTCCGGTTTTGCCGTGGTAACACTTATGGGGCATTCCTTTTTGAATAGTGCCCATTCCCTTGATATCTACAATATCACCCTTCTTGTAGATTCAAATGTGTGTGGCCAAAGGAACGACTCCATGTTTCCTAAAAGGTCTAGAGAACATATACCAAGTACCTCTCCTCTTTCCTTTTGTGTTCGTCATTTTGGTGAGTTACTGCAAGATGGCTGCCCCAGGGGAAAAGCTATTATGGAGCTTCTTGTTCGGAAAAATGGCACCAATGGAAGGAGAAGCCCTTGGTCCTGCCAAGGTTGGGCCCCCAGTGTTGTGGAATGTCGGGGGGGGGCGGGAAGGGGGCGGTGGATAGGGAGGGGAACACCTTATAGAAGAAGGGGAGAGGGATAGGATAGGAAGCTTATGTCCAGGAAACCAGGAAAGGAAATAACATTTGAAATGTAAGTAAAAAATCCAAAACAGAAAAAAAAAGAAAAGAAAAATAACCAAAACAACAATGCATTAAAAACAAACAAACAAAAAACAAACAAAAAAAAACCAAAAAAAATGTTTCTGGGATGAAATTAAGAGATACAGCTATTGAGAATAGACAATTTGCTTTTTCTAGATTCTAGCAGCTTCAGGTATTCCTTGGCTCCTTCTTCCTCTCTTTTTCTCAGTATGGAATGTGTGTGTGTGTCTCTGTATGTCTGTCTCTGTCTCTCTGTCTCTCAGTATGGTGTGTGTGTGTGTGTGTGTGTGTGTGTGTGTGTGTATGTACATTTCATGTATGAATGAGATCCATGTGTGGAGTGTGGGTGTGAACATGCAATGGCATGGGATAGAGGTTAAAAAACAACCTCAGGTGTCTGTCGCAACTTTACACTTCGAGACAGTGCATTACTTATATGCAGGCCAGTCTATTTGACCTATAAGGTTCTACTCTGTCTCCCACCTCACAATAGGAACACTGGAATTCTGTAGTTTCTTAAACTGCACTTGGCTTTCCATGGGTTTTCATGATTTGAACTTCATTCCTTATGCTTACACAGTTAGTTGTAACCACTGAACATTCTATCCTGACTTCCCTTGACATACCTGTTATATCAAAAAAGAGGAAAGAAACAAAGAAACAAAGAACAACTCACAGAGAAATGTGAACAGCACCCACTTTCAGTGAGTCTGAAGCTGGGAGAGTAGCTCTGAGAGTATGGGTGCTGGATAGAGAAGCGGTGTGTGTGTGTGTGTGTGTGTGTGTGTGTGTGTGTGTGTGTGTGTGTATGCTGAAAGGTAAACCAATGGAGCCTGATTGACCTGGCTCTTCCTCTTCAACGGCTGCTCATCCTCAGACTTCACTGAATCCCTCAAGATGCTCAGTATAGGAGTTTGCATTATAGAACATTGATTTTTCTCAAGTTAAACTGAAAGGAGGCAGTTATCTCTAACTGCTATGACATTGTTAAAACACTCAGGAGTGACAACTGCCAAAAATACTTCCAGATTCCTTGGAGGAAATAGATCCTATGAAGCCATAATATGGCTATGAGTAATAATTGGGACCCATGAGATGCCATGGTCCATAATATTAATTGTTAAAGAAATGAAACAGAATGAATTAGTTATTGATACAAAACAAGCCCTATTGCCAACACGTGAAGACTGATGACATACGTGATAAAGGCAAGTTTATGAAATCGTGAACTGTACAAACAGTGAAAGAGTTCAACCAACTATAGATATGTGAACCAGATATGATCTGGTTTTCCTTCATCAAAGGTTTGCATAAGACCCTGAGAATTCCCTGTAAAGGACACTGGACCACAGGTCTCTGTGATTCAGGATATACCACACCATTTTCAGCCTAAGTACACCATTACAAACAAATTCCCCAAATTCTTAGGTTGTGATTATTATGCATAAAGCATTTTGAAACTGTGGATCTATGTTAATATTTGAAAGCAGAAGTAGATTTAAAAAATTAAGAACCAGTGAGATGGATCAGTGTGTAAAGACACTTGCTACTCAGCCTGACAAATGTGTTTGAAATGAAAAGAAAGAACCACCTCCTGAAAGTTATCATCTAACCTCTGGGCATCCACATGCACACACATGCATATGTACACACACAGGCACACACACAAACAAATCAAGTTGAAATTAAGTCAAGGTACCAAGGAGAACTCTAAGTGATTTAAGATAAACTTTAGTGTCTTCAAAGAAAGGGTTGATACACAATGCAGACAATAACTTTATAGCTTGACTTAGCTCAGACTGAAAACACAATACCAGGGACTGGGTGGATTCTACAAAAGTAATGTATTTTTTCATAATTCTGGCATCTGCAAAGTCTGAAGCCAAGGTTCAATTCTTGTTAAAAGCTTTCTGTCTAGCTTTCAGAACTTTCTACTCTATATTGAGAGGGAGATCCTCTTCACTTGAGTGTTTCTTGTTTGTAATTAAACTCCACTGGCCCATCTCCAAATACCACCACATTGTGGACTATGTGTCAACATATGAATGTTAGCACTGTAGGGATATACTTCTATCTGTTCCACAGTTGAATGTAAATTTCCAGTATGATTCAATGAAATGCCAGTCCACTAAATTAAACATTGATTAATATGCTGGCAGAGGATAAAATCTAAAAGTGACTTTCTGATTTTAAAGAGGACGGAAAAAGGCAGTACCATGGTTGAAAATGGGAAAATTGAGAAAACACAGGGCAAGGAGGGGAAAACAGGAAAAATTGTGAATTTGTAAGAAAACAAAGAAAAATACAAAGCAGAAAGGCACAACAAACAATTGCAAAATACTAAACATGACAAAATAATAGCAAACAGATTAGTTAAGAGACGTGGAAAGTAAAAAGCCAGGTTTTTCTGGTTATCTGGTTACCCGATATAAGTACAAGATGAAGATTTTGCCTGCATGGATGCTGAGAGGAGGGATCATCATGGAGGGGCTAGAGATAGACATAAAAACTGGTCATATGGTCTGTTGGTTACAAAAGTGAACACGAGAGGAGTGTGCATGTGTGTGTCTCTGTGTGTGTGTATGTGTGTGTGTTGACTTATTCATTTAATTTTAAAAATTATTTTTTGAGATTATGAAATAATTATATCTTTTTACCCATCACTTACCTCCCTCAAAAACCACCCTCCAAACTACCATTTACCCATCATTATTCTTTCTAGAATTCATAACCTCCCTTTTCATTAATTGTCCCTGCACACATGCATATGATTCCTAAATACCTAAAACAGCCTGCTCAGTCTGCATAAGGCTCATTTTTAAGAATGCCCATTCGGTACTGGATAGCCAATGGAGTCTTAGCTGGAGAAGACTGTTTCTCTGCTCTTGGCATTTCTTCCTTGCATGGTAGGCCCATTAAGATACCTTACAATAGAACTTTCGTATCTAAGGCTCACAGATCACTGGAGCAGAGGAGATAGAAAGATTGTAAGAACCCTAGGGATGAGAAACTTGCTGAGAGGTCACGACTCCTAGGAATGTCAGACATTACACTCATTGGTTCTCACCACATTACTCCCTGAACATGAGCTGAACACAAGAAACAAGAATACACATACTAATATGAACGTGAGGAAATCCAGAGAGCCTTAGTACTACATTTAATTTTTAATGGAGCAGTCATATACTAAAATTTCAGTTGGGGTCCTTAACCCATAACTTTGCATATATTATTCTTATAATAAATTCCTTATGAGTACATGAATGAAGCTTTCTCTAATAGAAAAACCATCCTTTAAATATATTTATAACACTTTAAAAATAAATGTTACTCCGTGATTCCATCAGCAAAAATAAATTGTTTTTCTGACAGTCTGAATAGTCAAGTGTTTATTTTTTAACAGGAAATAAATGCCAAGACACGGTCATGCTCCATTCTGCGTGAGCAATGGTTCTACAGTTATAAAGTGTCCAGTTATGTCGCTCAGTCAACTCTGTCCCTGGGAGAAAATCCCATACATTGGCTAATTCACATTCTCTTCCACACTCTGGCAGCACTTATCCTCACTTTGTCTTCCCAACAGGCCATTTGTATCCCTATTTGACCAGAATCCAAATCCCGGCACCAATCAGCTCTCTCACTCCTTTTCACAACACGCAGCATTTTTACACCATTCCAGGTGTTTTTCTCTTGTTGTAGAGATAGGGACATCAAATAGTTCATTGAAAGTTCACAGGTTTGAAATAAAAAAGAGTGGCTCAAACTACATATAAGTTATTTTTAAAATGAAGAGGAGGCTCAGTGCTGAAGAGCGTTATTGATCCTGTAGAAGATTCAGTTTCAGGTCTCAGAGCCTGTGTGGTGGTTAATAACTGCCTATCACTCCAATCCCAGGGAACTTGATGCTGGATCCTGACTTCCATGGGCTCTTGTATGCATGAAGTTAGAATATATAAACTCCAGAAAACACGTATAGAATCAAATAAATAAAATTGAAAGTAATAATAGCTTATGGGTACAGTATTATTGCTATAGTATTACTAATGTATAGTATTAGATACATTAATCATAATCTTTAAGAATGATGCATCCAGGCACTTCAACCACAACACTCAATTATGACACTGCAGAAAAAGACTTATTTTTTTTGTAAACAATTACCAAGACAACATTAAGGATCAAGGAATATTTAACATTAAAGTTACATCATTTGTTGAAAGTCATACTTTGTCTGATGCTTATGGAAACATACCATGTGTTTGTAAAGAAAAATAATTAAACTAGGTTGTGTGTAGTGTTCAGCCACTCCTTCTTATTCAAATCTTCAAGTCAAAACTCACTCTGATCACAATAGGTGTCCAAAGTGCAATGCTGTGTTGTTAGATTCGTCAGAGTTTCAGATCCAGTTGAATTTACCATCTTCTACACCATGAGAGAAAAGAAATTCTGCAGTTACTCAAGCAAATTTGCCAAGTAGTCTTTCTTGAATATAGATGTAAAAACCTTATGGATTCAACCTCACATAAAATGTACTGACATGCTAGCCAGAAATATCATTGACACCCATAAAGTCATATGATTGTAAAAAAGCTTGCTGGTTTGTTAATACATTTGTAAGTTAAGTAATAAGATGATGTTATTATTAAGTTTCAGCTAATACAGGTTTTTCTATCATATTAGTTTTAAATATTAATAAAAAAGAATGCAATCTCCAGTTATAAATAATAGAAATATAGTAATGAGAACAACTTATAATTTACTGTAACATTGAAACAGATAATACTTAAGTATTAACTATTCCAATATTTAAAAATTTTTGTATAGACCCTTTTAAATAGACCCTTTACTTCTATTATTATGTGATTTTCCTTAGGACATTCCTTATTAAAAAGAGTGGATATGGCTGTTTTACAATTTCCCCGTCTCTGAGAGCACGGTCATTAATAACTACCACCTGTGCTTTTGTAACCCTTTCAAATCCTAAGACACTAGCATATCATATATATTTTTATTTAACATTTACAAATACTGTCACCTTCATATAATTAATCCCTTGTCTCATTTCCCTTCTCATTTTCTTCACAGAAACTCGAGCCCTGGTTTGTATTTAGCATCTGCAGGCTAAACCACACCAACTCAGTCATTAACTCAAGGTTACGCTGTGCAGGTTGTTTAACCTCCCAGCATTTCTAAGACTGCCAAGCCGTTGTATGTAATTGCAATGTTGCCATACTCTTCTTATTGTAGATACACCTTAATGTATCTTGGAAAATGATAAATATTTCCGCAGCCCCAAATGCATCTGAATAAATGTGCAACTTTTCTGAGAACACAAAGGTAATCAGACACAGCATCTGGCACAGAAACTGCTTCTGTTCTCATCTTTTCTTACTGTAGTAGGTGAGCTGCTGTTGTCTTTGAAAACCAATTGCCCTACTCGCACTCCCCCACATTCTGTACACGACACAGTTGAGGACACCGTTCAGCCACCTCCCCACCTTCTACTTTTCTGGTTTCATCTCTTCTGAATGGAATCATTCTCACCAGCATAACATATGCTGGAAATTTTCCTTCCTCCCAAACACTGAAACACCAACTCTATTCCACTTATAGTTTTGTCTCTACCCTTTTGAATGGTGACTCTTTTGCAAAGTATAGTCTATATTTAGTCTTAATTTTTTTCCTATTCTGTTTAAATGTTTTGTAGTTAAGCTTCTCATTTATAACTCCAAGACCCCTGGATGTCCTCAGTGGCTGGCACAGCAATAAACATAGTGATTATTTCCAAGGCATCCCTTGCTTTGACCTCAACAGTAAGTGTCTCATGAGAGGATCAGCTGGCTTTCTGAAGCAGTGTCTTCATTTTCTACACAGAACACTCACTCTCATGTTTTACTTCATGGACTATTTCCTCACACATTCTCCAGACTCAAACTTTTCTTATGATGTGTAACTATTACTGAGTTTGTGTTTTTGCGTTCTTCCATGGTCAAACTTTGAATCTCCTTTTTGTGCATCTCAGGAAGGCCCATCCCAAGGATTCCCTTATCATTCCAAGCTCTATCATATCACACAGGCATTGCTTCCAAATACCAACCCATGGAAATTAGCTTGTCAGTTTTATGGGACATAATCCTATTCATAGCATTGGGTTGGGAATTCTAGGTAAAATGTTTATTTTTTCCATATTGTTTTCGATGTTCTTTATAAACTATTTATTTTGAGTAATTTTACTAAGACTGTAATGAATTTTTATTTATTTTTATTGTATTTGCTTTTTTAGATATTTAAGTTTAAAAAATTTATGCTCTTGTTTCTTCTAATATGTATTTCTTGCACTGGCTAATGCTGTTTCTAATCCCCTATCTTTAAAATTAAGAACTCAAAATTTTCCAGTCATCTCTCTTCTTGTACATTCATTTTCATGATATTATGATGCAAGTAATGTTTTTCTTATTAGTTTAAACTTACATAAAATTAAATACAATTTTTGGTTCTTTTTTCATATTCCCTACAAATATAATTAGAGATATTTTTGGAATGCTCTGTGTGAATGTTATAGAGTAAATATAAGTGTTTATTAATGACTAATATCAACTATTTTCCACTGAAGATCTATATCAGAGTTTCTTCACCTCTACCTTTAATGTCTAACACTCTTTCTTATACTTAGTAATCACTAAGTTATTTAAATTCTAAGTAGAGAAATTAATTAATTCCAGGTTACTTGAGTGTACAGAGATAGAATACATTCTGCCTTTTATTTTCCTGTAGATGGAGTGTGGAAATTATATGCCTCTCAAGAATGCATGTATGATGAAAAGTCATCTCAAATATATTCTATACACTATAGATAATGATCATTTTATAGACAAGACTCGAATACCTATAGGAGGGGGTTGGAGAGATGGCTCAGCTATTAAAAGCACTTGGTACACTTCCAGGTGTTTTGAGTTTGGGTGAAGTACTCCACGCTAACTCCAGTGGAGTTTATACCCCCTTGTGGTCTCTGTAGGCACCTTCATACATATGCCACACACACACACACACACACACACACACACACACACACACGCATGCACACGCACACCTACATGAGCACACACACATACATACTCACACACAAAAGTAAAATAAAATATACAAATTTTTTGAAAATAGAAATCCATGGTTGTCATTGTGTACTAAAAACAATAAAAGAAATAAACACACAGATCTAGACAGAAACACACATACGCACGACAAACACTCCCACACAAATGTGCACTCTCTCTCACACACAGACAGAGACAGAGACAGATACAGAGACAAAGAGAGAAAGAAATTGGTATGTCATCTCAAAGGGTAGAGTGAGACCTAAGATGGGTTTTAACCTTCTGATTATACTTTGCTCATATTTACTCCTCCTCCTGTTAAACCTTGTACTCTTTCTGTTCCTTCCCTGGCTCCACTATAATAGTTCTTTTCTGTTTTAATATTGCATAATTGCAAAAAATGTGTCTATAATACAAGCACATATGACAATGTCTTAATGTAACCTTTCATGTTATAGCTCTTAAATATTACTATTTCCTAACAGAGGATAAGCTCATAAACCATTTTGCACACAGTTATGAATTTACTACAATTGGAGAATGTGTGGGTTCCATGCTTACAACACACTCCACTTTTAGTTTCTAAGTTAATAGCCTTACAACTAATTACTATGTTCCTTGTGAAATCTTGCAATTTGTAAGAAAAAAGTCAAATATCGTAATCATTACTCATATACTTAATTATATGATATTTATTTTTCTAAAGAATTTCTATAATTCACTATGTACATTTATTCAAATAATTTTAATATTTCAAAAGGGTCAAAGCATGGGCAATTTTTTATTTCATACTTAATTTATGTTATGAACCTTAGAGATCATGAACTATAAATTTAATATTTTAATTCACATGAATTAAAAATAAGAAGCAATTTCAATAGCCATTAAAATGTCTTCAACTATACCATTATTACTTATATTTATTTTTAGAAAATAAGAAATACCTCTTCAAAAATTCTTGAGGTATAGTGATCATTAAAAAATTTTTATGGTAAAAATGTACTTAAATTTTATAGAAGTTAAAACAAAGGTCATTATTTCAACAGAATATTATTACCTACTTCTAAAAGAAAAGAAATGACCCACTGAGGAATGAGGAATGACAAGGGCACCCTACAGAGTCAAGGACTTCAGTATTGCCAAAGAATGGAATGAGTCTTTCAAAGCACTCATGGGAGATATTAATGTTACAAAATAATCATATATGAAGTCAATTATCTTACAACTAAGTGTGGATTAAGACCTCTTTTGAGATAAAGCAGAAATATGAAAGAGATTCAAGCTCACGCATGAAGAAATCAGGAGGATTTAACCTTGGAAGAATAAAAGAATAAGATAAAACATACCTTATAATCTTCCTTTAATAAAAGGAATTTATACATTTAGGCCAAAAATAAAATGTTTATACTAACTCTTAAATAGTAGATGGAGCAGTTGACAGGGAAAAACAACACAAGTAAGAGAAACATAAAAGGAACACTATGAAGAAAACCCAATGATACTCAGAAAATATGCTGAGACAAACACGAAACCTAAATGTTAGTTAAACCATAGTTGTAGTAAAAGTCTTGACCAATTAATAAAAGAATCACTCTGAACACACAACTATGTCATGCTGAGCTTGGCTCTTGTTTTCTTACGATTTGGGGAAAAGCGTGACATCCTATAACTAGATTTCAGCAGGTATTCTGCAAATATTTATGAACGAGTGGAGAATCAGGACTCTGGTTCTAATATAATTACCTAAATAAGTCTTTACCCAATCAAATCCTTATGATTCCAATTAAAAAATAGACTGTCTTGTCACACTGGACTTACCATTTGAACATTTTCTGAAGTCTTGAAAAGATACATGTTTTATTTTGGTTGAAATGAGGATGGCTCCCATAGGCTTATGTGTTTGAACACTTAGTGCATGGCTGGTGGTACTGTATGGGAGTGTTTTGGAACTCAGTAGGTGCTGCCTCACTTGAGGGCATATGTTACTGGGTGTGAGCCTTGAGGCTTTACAGTTTGATCTCAAATCCTATTAATTTCTACTTTCCGAATGTAGATGCAGTGTGTCTAGCTGTTCTGTCACTGTTCTGTTCTGTCACTATGCCTGCCTTGCCATGATAAATTGCAGCCCTAAGGAACTATATGTGCAAATAAACACTTTTTTCTTTGTATTCATCAGTGCATTTTATCACTGAAATAAAACTTAGGACATAAAAATAAAATAATTCAAAGAAATAAGTATGAAAAAACAAGTATGGAATCAAGAAATTTTTATCTTTGACATTTTATTAGAGAGATGTATATGTGACATTTAAATAGATTTGTGTATGTGTGTTTTCAGTTAGCTAAAAGACTTTGGGCTGCATAATTAGATGTCTGAATACATGCTGCTGATTGCCTATACTGTGCAAGGAAGGTCCCACATTCACCCTTGTGTGCTAATAGGAGGGTTAGTCTTCGGCTCAACTTAAGTAAAATTTAGAGGTGTCTTGCAAATTATATGTCCATGATCTCTCTTTCTCAGAAAATTTACTTTATAAAATTTGCATTTACAAATCGTTCATGGCAATGTTGAGATGGAAGTCTCATAATATACGTTTTGTCAGCTTCAGAGCCCAGGAGTATCTCTTTCAGGGATGTGCAAACAATTCCTTTGAGATTCATTCTTCATGTAATCACTATAGAGGAAAAGAGAGCACTCCTGCAAATACTCAGAATGGGAACAAAACACATCAAAAAGGTAAAACATGAGGAACACTAAATACTGGCTATGTTGTTTTCTCAGCTCTTCTGTTTTTAACTTATCACAAGTTTTAATTTAATCTTATCAGAGTAGTCTCAGCCAACTCCTATACAACTTCTCCTTACCTGGTGCTAAATTCTGATCTAGAATTATTTTAACTGTAGTCTACACAGAATATCCTTGCTAACCCACATGCCGAGAGATCTGCATATTGTCTATCCTAATCTCCTAAATTCCTTCTAGACAAAGGACATTTCATTCACTTTTTGTTTGCCATAGTTCTGATTTCACTTTTTGTGAGAGCTAGCAGTGATAGCCAGCCTTCAGATGAATATCCAGTTTGCCAACTTCCCATCACACAAAAATAGCTTTTATAGACCTACTGGTCATTTTAGAAACTTCGAATCACACTTAATATCAGTATTATCTGAATCTTTGGTTTTCCACTGTGATATATCATTCCTCAGATTAGATTATTACAGAAGATTATAGATTGTCTACCTTGTCATCAAAATCAAATTCATTCTTGTTCTGGGTTTAAGCTGCATTGTAATTTGATGTGGTTTGTTACCAGTTTCTACAGCTGGAGTATTTCCCTCAAGCCCCAAACCTTTCAGATGTGAGAAATAACTTAATATTGGAGGTTTACGTATATATTTGAGGGAGATAACTTGGGTTTTAGTGCCTAAACCGCTGGTGCATGTCAAGCCACATTTCATTGCAGCATAAGATTCTATTTGGGATCATGGGACTTGAGCTGAAGTAGATGGAGATGAATCTTCACTGTTTTCCTTGACAAAGGATGTGAGCGCATGGCGTGTGTTTGGTGACGAATGAAAATGGGCAAGTCCTAAGTAGGAAATCAGATGGGTAACTGTCAGATAGGGATAACTGTCAGTAGAAGATAGACGTGAATGGTAGAAATGGAAAAAGAGAGCGGCACAGACAACCTACATCTTATTTCTTACTTGTGCAACCCTGCCACAGCCTTCAATGTAAGACTTCATTAAAAAAAAACAAAAACAAAAACAAAATGCTCAACCCTGGAGCAACAAAATGCCTTCACGGACAGTAGTCCCGAGATCAATCTTGGGAACCCCGCGAATTCTCAGAGAGGAGTTATGAGATCAGCAGGATAAGAACAGCTTTGTTTAGGGAGCTGTGATGCTTGACAGTCAGATCACTCCTGTGTGCTTAAATGCCACGGAGGCTACACATGTACTCTTCCTAGTGCATCGACATCTTAAAAGTGTCAGCAGATATCCCACACACACACTAACAAAGAGTCTGGATTTGAATACCATTTATTCTGTAATTTTGATCTCTTCTTATGGGGTTATTAAAGAGTCACAAGAAGGAATATCCAACGGCAAGTATAATCCATGTTTGGAACATGGTAGGGAAAATGGTCACCTTATCGAACAAATGCACTGCCTACCTCCAAGATATTCATAAACTCCACTGAATCATTTTCATTTGAGAAACCAAGAACTGGGTATCATGACTAGTGATTAAAAATTGTTTCTTAGAACCGTTACACTTTCCTAGCCTCTTCCCCAGCTAGATTTGGCTGCTCAACTCGTTCTTGCAAATGCTAAGTGTAGTGAAACTGCGTATTATTTCAGAACCCCTTTTATACTCTTTCCCCCTTTCTGTGGCTTAGAAAAGGTGAAATTAAGAGTCTTTACAAACTGACTAAGTCTTCTTGGGTCCAGGGACTCACTGAAGGGGAGAGGATGACTCACCAGCTTGTTTTTCTGCCTAGGAATGCTCTAAGGGTCATCAAGGTCACATGTATCCAGTGCTTTATGGGCTTTGGAGGTCTTGTCTTTGTAGTTTCAGTGTTCCCCAATGTACTGGTTGGGTTTGTGTGCCAACTTGACACAAACAGGAGTTATCACAGAGAAAGGAGCCTCCCTAGAGGATTTGCCTCCGTGAAATTCAGCTGTAAGGCATTTTCTCAATTATCGATGAAGGACGGGAGGACCCATCGTGGGTGGTGCCAGTCCTGGGCTGGTAGTCCTGGGTTCTATAAGAAAGCAAGGAAAGCAAGCCAGTGAGCAGCAATTCCTTCATGGCATCCCTTCTGCATCCTCTCCTGTCTCGAAGTTCTTACCCTGTGTGAGTTCCTGTCTCGACTTCCTTTGGTGAAGAATAACAATGAGAAGTGTAAGCCAAATGAACGCACAACTTGCTTCATTGTCATGATGTTTTGTGCAGGAATAGAAACCCTGACTAAGACACCAAATGTTGCTCCACTAGGGGAAATTTAGCCCTCAGTGCTTTTTTTTTCTTCTACAACTCAAGATATAAATAGTCACAACTGGGTAGAGACACTTGAACACATTTGGTATATAGAACTCAAATACTTCAAACAACCTACATTGTGAAGGAATTCCCCATCCACGCAGATAAGAAATTATCTCACTAAAATACTAGTAAAGCAGAAGTCTTCCTCAACTGGACATTACTGAGACATAAACACATGTTAATTAGCTTAATGTGTTTTACATCATTGGAAAAATGCTAAACTGCATTCATGGAATATAGCCTTATTATCAATGTCTATGTACTTCGGAACTGTATCCAAACCGAGATAAGCTATTTCTTAAGTATATATGAAATGCTTAGCCCCATAGTGTACGTTAGGACATATAAAGAGTATTATTTTTAAAAGGAAAAAATAAAGCATTGATATTCTAACAGCTTCCTTTATATTGTAATGAAATAGCTATCCCAACCAAAACTTCTGTCTTGAATAGTGTGGACCACACAGAAATTTTGTCAGATTTTGAAAGGTGGAAAAAGGAAAGGGCACAAGCACGATAACTTTTTAAAAACTTGTTCCCCATGAAGTAAAAAGGCTAATAAAATAATACGACATTGTTAATTGTCATTAGATGTATGATGCTATTTGGTTTTCCAGTGAAAGTGCTGGGAATCAAGTTTAGAGCTTCTCACATGCTAGACAAAAGCTGTACCATAAGCTACATCTAGGCCCTGTATGAAGTTTAGTGCTATTCTGCATTAATTATAAATACTTTCTTATAAATAGGGTGGAAATGATATGTCACTGGGAAATTTAATGAGGTATGAAAATTAAATTCTATCCAATTACAATTTAATTATGTGAACATTAAAATAAAAGTTCAATCAAGTGATGAGTTTTTAAAATGTATACAGTATACAGCTAAGTTCTTTTCTCTTAATTGCATAAGGTATACATCAAGAGTAAATAATATTTTTCCTGAAACTAGGTTTGGAAGATATACCTGCCACTTGTAACGCTATCCATAATTATCCACTCAAAGTATATTTATCATTTCACTAAACTTAATTGAATTCTACCTCAATGGAATGAAAAGAAATGGTTAAATAACTCCTAAGTTGGCCAGTATTACGTAAGAAATGTGATATCTTTGGGTGAAATTTTTGTAAAGTGATACATATTGTTTCAAGCCTTGAAGCACAGCGTGTAGATGAGTATATATGGGTGCAAGAGGTAACATGGCTCCTTTCATGAGCATAGGAACTGAACAGATTGAACAGGGCATCACGCTGATTGCTGCTCCTGGGAAAGGAATAGCAGGTATTCCAGTGTGTTTGGCAAACACAAAAAATAGCGGAATACTTGCTTTCATTTTCCCTTGCTACTGTCTTGGCTGTACCTTGAATAAACAGACAGATAAACAGCCACACATGCACACAGCCACACACACTACACACACACACACACACACACACACACACACACACACACACACACACATATATTGATTTGAGGATATATATTCTACATATATATTCTATGCCGCGTATCTTAAGACATGAACTTTTGTCAATATTATTTTTCTTTCTTTTTTTTTTTATTAACTTGAGTATTTCTTATATACATTTCAAGTGTTATTCCCTTTCCCGGTTTCCGGGCAAACATCCCCCTCCCCCCTCCCCTTCCTTATGGGTGCCCCCCTCCCAACCCTCCCCCCATTGCCGCCCTCCCCCCATAGTCTAGTTCACTGGGGGTTCAGTCTTAGCAGGACCCAGGGCTTCCCCTTCCACTGGTGCTCTTACAAGGATATTCATTGCTACCTATGGGGTCAGAGTCCAGGGTCAGTCCATGTATAGTCTTTAGGTAGTGGCTTAGTCCCTGGAAGCTCTGGTTGCTTGACATTGTTGTACTTTTGGGGTCTCGAGCCCCTTCAAGCTCTTCCAGTTCTTTCTCTGATTCCTTCAACGGGGGACCTATTCTCAGTTCAGTGGTTTGCTGCTGGCATTCGCCTCTGTATTTGCTGTATTCTGGCTGTGTCTCTCAGGAGCGATCTACATCCGGCTCCTGTCGGTCTGCACTTCTTTGCTTCATCCATCTTGTCCAATTGGGTGGCTGTATATGTATGGGCCACCTGTGGGGCAGGCTCTGAATGGGTGTTCCTTCAGTCTCTGTTTTAATCTTTGCCTCTCCCTTCCCTGCCAAGGGTATTCTTTTTCCTCATTTAAAGAAGGAGTGAAGCATTCACATTTTGATCATCCGTCTTGAGTTTCGTTTGTTCTAGGGATCTAGGGTAATTCAAGCATTTGGGCTAATAGCCACTTATCAATGAGTGCATACCATGTATGTCTTTCTGTGATTGGGTTAGCTCACTCAGGATGATATTTTCCAGTTCCAACCATTTGCCTACGAATTTCATAAACTCGTTGTTTTTGATAGCTGAGTAATATTCCATTGTGTAGATGTACCACATTTTCTGTATCCATTCCTCTGTTGAAGGGCATCTGGGTTCTTTCCATTTTCTGGCTATTATAAATAAGGCTGTGATGAACATAGTGGAGAACGTGTCTCTTTTATATGTTGAGGCATCTTTTGGGTATGTGCCCAAGAGAGGTATAGCTGGATCCTCAGGCAGTTCAATGTCCAATTTTCTGAGGAACCTCCAGACTGATTTCCAGAATGGTTTTACCAGTCTGCAATCCCACCAACAATGGAGGAGTGTTCCTCTTTCTCCACATCCTCGCCAGCATCTGCTGTCACCTGAGTTTTTGATCTTAGCCATTCTCACTGGTGTGAGGTGAAATCTCAGGGTTGTTTTGATTTGCATTTCCCTTATGACTAAAGATGTTGAACATTTCTTTAGGTGTTTCTCAGCCATTCGGCCTTCCTCAGCTGTGAATTCTTTGTTTAGCTCTGAACCCCATTTTTTAATAGGGTTATTTGTTTCCCTGCGGTCTAACTTCTTGAGTTCTTTGTATATTTTGGATATAAGGCCTCTATCTGTTGTAGGATTGGTAAAGATCTTTTCCCAATCTGTTGGTTGCCGTTTTGTCCTAACCACAGTGTCCTTTGCCTTACAGAAGCTTTGCAGTTTTATGAGATCCCATTTGTCGATTCTTGATCTTAGAGCATAAGCCATTGGTGTTTTGTTCAGGAAATTTTTTCCAGTGCCCATGTGTTCCAGATGCTTCCCTAGTTTTTCTTCTATTAGTTTGAGTGTGTCCGGTTTGATGTGGAGGTCCTTGATCCACTTGGACTTAAGCTTTGTACAGGGTGATAAGCATGGATCGATCTGCATTCTTCTACATGTTGCCCTCCAGTTGAACCAGCACCATTTGCTGAAAATGCTATCTTTTTTCCATTGGATGGTTTTGGCTCCTTTGTCAAAAATCAAGTGACCATAGGTATGTGGGTTCATTTCTGGGTCTTCAATTCTATTCCATTGGTCTATCTGTCTGTCTCTGTACCAATACCATGCAGTTTTTATCACTATTGCTCTGTAATACTGCTTGAGTTCAGGGATAGTGATTCCCCCTGAAGTCCTTTTATTGTTGAGGATAGCTTTAGCTATCCTGGGTTTTTTGTTATTCCAGATGAATTTGCAAATTGTTCTGTCTAACTCTTTGAAGCATTGGATTGGTATTTTGATGGGGATTGCATTGAATCTGTAGATTGCTTTTGGTAAAATGGCCATTTTTACTATATTAATCCTGCCAATCCATGAGCATGGGAGATCTTTCCATCTTCTGAGGTCTTCTTCAATTTCTTTCCTCAGTGTCTTGAAGTTCTTATTGTACAGATCTTTTACTTGCTTGGTTAAATTCACTCCGAGGTACTTTATATTATTTGGGTCTATTATGAAGGGTGTCGTTTCCCTAATTTCTTTCTCGGCTTGTTTCTCTTTTGTATAGAGGAAGGCAACTGATTTATTTGAGTTAATTTTATACCCAGCCACTTTGCTGAAGTTGTTTATCAGCTTTAGTAGTTCTCTGGTGGAACTTTTGGGATCACTTAAATATACTATCCTGTCATCTGCAAATAGTGATATTTTGACCTCTTCTTTTCCGATCTGTATCCCCTTGATCTCCTTTTGTTGTCTGATTGCTCTGGCTAGAACTTCAAGAACTATATTGAATAAGTAGGGAGAGAGTGGGCAGCCTTGTTAGTCCCTGATTTTAGTGGGATTGCTTCAAGTTTCTCTCCATTTAGTTTAATGTTAGCAACTGGTTTGCTGTATATGGCTTTTACTATGTTTAGGTATGGGCCTTGAATTCCTATTCTTTCCAGGTCTTTTATCATGAAGGGGTGTTGAATTTTGTCAAATGCTTTCTCAGCATCTAATGAAATGATCATGTTGTTCTGTTCTTTCAGTTTGTTTATATAATGGATCACGTTGATGGTTTTCCATATATTAAACCATCGCTGCATGCCTGGGATGAAGCCTACTTGATCATGGTGGATGATTGTTTTGATGTGCTCTTGAATTCGGTTTGCCAGAATTTTATTGAGTATTTTTGCATCGATATTCATAAGGGAAATTGGTCTGAAGTTCTCTTTCTTTGTTGTGTCTTTGAGTGGTTTAGGTATAAGAGTAATTGTGGCTTCGTAGAAGGAATTCGGTAGTGCTCCATCTGTTTCAATTTTGTGGAATAGTTTGGATAATATTGGTATGAGGTCTTCTATGAAGGTTTGATAGAATTCTGCACTAAACCTGTCTGGACCTGGGCTCTTTTTGGTTGGGAGACCTTTAATGACTGCTTCTATTTCCTTAGGAGTTATGGGGTTGTTTACCTGGTTTATCTGTTCCTGATTTAACTTGATACCTGGTATCTGTCTAGGAAATTGTCCATTTCCTGAAGATTATCAAGTTTTGTTGAATATAGGTTTTTATAGTAAGATCTGATGATTTTTTTAATTTCCTCTGAATCTGTAGTTATGTCTCCCTTTTCATTTCTGATTTTGTTAATTTGGACGCACTCTCTGTGTCCTCTCGTTAGTCTGGCTAAGGGTTTATCTATCTTGTTGATTTTCTCAAAGAACCAACTTTTGGTTCTGTTGATTCTTTCTATGGTCCTTTTTGTTTCTACTTGGTTGATTTCAGCTCTGAGTTTGATTATTTCCTGCCTTCTACTCCTCCTGGGTGTATTTGCTTCTTTTTGTTCTAGAGCTTTTAGGTGTGCTGTCAAGCTGCTGACATATGCTCTTTCCTGTTTCTTTCTGCAGGCACTCAGCGCTATGAGTTTTCCTCTTAGCACAGCTTTCATTGTGTCCCATAAGTTTGGGTATGTTGTATCTTCATTTTCATTAAATTCTAAAAAGTTTTTAATTTCTTTCTTTATTTCTTCCTTGACCAGGTTATCATTGAGTAGAGCATTGTTCAATTTCCACGTATATGTGGGCATTCTTCCCTTATTGTTATTGAAGACCAGTTTTAGGCCGTGGTGGTCCAATAGCACGCATGGGATGATTTCTATCTTTCTGTACGTGTTGAGGCCCGTTTTTTGACCAATTATATGGTCAATTTTGGAGAAAGTACCATGAGGAGCTGAGAAGAAGGTATATCCTTTTGCTTTAGGATAGAATGTTCTATAAATATCCGTTAAGTCCATTTGGCTCATGACTTCTCTTAGTCTGTCGACATCACTGTTTAATTTCTGTTTCCATGATCTGTCCATTGATGAGAGTGGGGTGTTGAAATCTCCCACTATTATTGTATGAGGTGCAATGTGTGTTTTGTGCTTTAGTAAGGTTTCTTTTACGTATGTAGGTGCCCTTGTATTTGGGCATAGATATTTAGGATTGAGAGTTCATCTTGGTGGATTTTTCCTTTGATGAATATGAAGTGTCCTTCCTTATCTTTTTTGATGACTTTTAGTTGGAAATTGATTTTATTTGATATTTGAATGGCTACTCCAGCTTGCTTCTTCTGACCATTTGCTTGGAAAGTTGTTTTCCAGCCTTTCACTCTGAGGTAGTGTCTGTCTTTGTCTCTGAGGTGTGTTTCCTGTAGGCAGCAGAATGCAGGGTCCTCGTTGTGTATCCAGTTTGTTAATCTATGTCTTTTTATTGGGGAGTTGAGGCCATTGATATTGAGAGATATTAAGGAATAGTGATTATTGCTTCCCGTTATATTCATATTTGGATGTGAGGTTATGTTTGTGTGCTTTCATTCTCTTTGTTTTGTTGCCAAGACGATTAGTTTCTTGCTTCTTCTAGGGTATAGCTTGCCTCCTTATGTTGGGCTTTACCATTTATTATCCTTTGTAGTGCTGGATTTGTGGAAAGATATTGTGTAAATTTGGTTTTGTCATGGAATATCTTGGTTTCTCCATCTATGTTAATTGAGAGTTTTGCTGGATACAGTAACCTGGGCTGGCATTTGTGTTCTCTTAGGGTCTGTATAACATCAGTCCAGGATCTTCTGGCCTTCATAGTTTCTGGTGAGAAGTCTGGTGTGATTCTGATAGGTCTCCCTTCATATGTTACTTGACCTTTTTCCCTTACTGCTTTTAATATTCTTTCTTTATTTTGTGCGTTTGGTGTTTTGACAATTATGTGACGGGAGGTGTTTCTTTTCTGGTCCAATCTATTTGGAGTTCTGTAGGCTTCTTGTATGTCTATGGGTATCTCTTTTTTTAGGTTAGGGAAGTTTTCTTCTATGATTTTGTTGAAGATATTTACTGGTCCTTTGAGCTGGGAGTGTTCACTCTCTTCTATACCTATTATCCTTAGGTTTTATCTTCTCATTGAGTCCTGGATTTCCTGTATGTTTTGGACCAGTAGCTTTTTCCGCTTTACATTATCTTTGACAGTTGAGTCAATGATTTCTATGGAATCTTCTGCTCCTGAGATTCTCTCTTCCATCTCTTGTATTCTGTTGGTGAAGCTTGTATCTACAGCTCCTTGTCTCTTCTTTTGGTTTTCTATATCCAGGTTTGTTTCCATGTGTTCTTTCTTGATTGCTTCTATTTCCATTTTTAATTCCTTCAACTGTTTGATTGTGTTCCTGGAATTCTTTCAGGGATTTTTGTGTCTCCTCTCTATGGGCTTCTACTTGTTTATTTATGTTTTCCTGGAATTCTTTCAGGGATTTTTGCGATTCTTTCAGGCATTTTTGCGATTCCTCTCTGTAGGCTTCTACTTGTTCTCTAAGGGAGTTCTTCACGTCTTTCTTGAAGTCCTCCAGCATCATGATCAAAAATTATTTTGGAACTAGATCTTGCTTTTCTGGTGTGTTTGGATATCCATGTTTGTTTTGATGGGAGAATTGGGCTCCGATGGTGCCATGTAGTCTTGGTTTCTGTTGCTTGGGTTCCTGCGCTTGCCTCTCGCCATCAAGATTATCTCTAGTGTTACTTTGTTCTGCTATGTCTGACAGTGGCTAGACTGTCCTATAAGCCTGTGTGTCAGGAGTGCTGTAGACCTGTTTTCCTCTCTTTCAGTCAGTTATGGGGACAGAGTGTTCTGCTTTCCGGCGTGTGGTTTTTCCTCTCTACAGGTCTTCAGCTGTTCCTGTGGGCCTGTGTCTTGAGTTCACCAGGCAGCTTTCTTGCAGCAGAAAAGTTGGTCTTACCTGTGGTCCCAAGGCTCAAGTTCGCTCGTGGGGTGCTGCCCACGGGCTCTCTGCAGCGGCAGCAACCAGGAAGACCTGTGCCGCCCCTTCCGGGAGCTTCAGTGCACCAGGGTTCCAGATGGTCTTTGGCTTTTTCCTCTGGCGTCCGAGATGTGTGTGCAGTGAGCAGTCTCTTCTGGTTTCCCAGGCTTGTCTGCCTCTCTGAAGGTTCAGCTCTCCCTCCCACGGGATTTGGGTGCAGAGAACTGTTTATCCGGTCTGTTTCCTTCTGGTTCCGGTGGTGTCTCAGGCACAGGGGTCCTGCCGCTCCTGGGCCCTCCCCCACGGGAGCCCAGAGGCCTTATACAGTTTCCTCTTGGGCCAGGGATGTGGGCAGGGGTGAGCAGTGTTGGTGGTCTCTTCCGCTCTGCAGCCTCAGGAGTGCCCACCTGACCAGGTGGTTGGGTCTCTCTCTCACAGGGTCTCCCATATTATTTTTCATATTTTTATTTATTTATTTATTTTTATTCTTTAACTCTTACAGTCCAGACGTCATCCTCCTCCCATCCCTCCCACTGCTTCCCATCCCATCCCATACCTCCTCTCCCCTCATCTCCAAGAGGATGTCCCTAATCCCCCACCCTACCAAATCTCCCCACCCCCTGGGGTCTCAAGTCTCTTGAGTGTTAGGTGCATCTTCTTCTCTTGCTGAGGCCACACCAGGCAGTCCTCTGCTGTATATGTACATGGGGCCTCAGACCAGCTCATGTGTGCTGCCTGGTTGGTGGCTCAGTGTCTGAGAGAACTCAGGGGTTCAGGTTAGATGACACTGCTGGTCTTCCTATGGGGTCACCCTCAGCTTCTCCCACCTTTTACCCAATTCAACCACAAGAGTCCCTGACTTTCAATCATTGGTTGAGTGCTAGTATCTGCATCTGACTTTTTCAGCTGCTTGTTGGGCCTCTCAGAGGGCAGCCACGCTAGGCTCCTGTCTCCAAGCACACCACAGCATCAATAACAGTGTCTGGGTCCCAGACCTCCCCTTGAGCTGGATCCCAATTTGGTCCTGTCACTGGACCTCCTTTCTCTCTTACTCATCTCCATTTTTGTCCCTGCAGTTCCTTCAGATAGGAACAATTCTGGGTCAGAGCTTTTGACTGAGAGGACAACCACATCCTTCCATTTGATGTCCTGTCCCTCCACTGGAGGTTGACTCTACAAGCTCCCCCTCCCCGCTGTAGAGCACTTCATCCAAGGTCCCTCCCTTTGAGTCCTGAGAGTCTCTCACCACCCATGTCTCTGGTACACTCTAGATGGTCTCCCTACATCCTACCTCCCAAGGTTTCCTGATTCCATTCTTTTTGCTGACCCTATGGGATTTGGTCTTCTTCTCTCCTCTAATACCTGATTATATCCCCCTCTTACCCTCCCTGTCTCCTTTCCCCCAAAGGTCCCTCCTTCTCTCCCTCTGACCAGTTACTGTTTTTTTCTCCCTCCCAAGTGGGATTGAGGAATCTTCACTTGGGCCCTTTCAGCTTGTTAACCTTCTTGAGTCCTGTGTCTTGTGTTCTGGGATTTCTGTACATTTTTAGATAACATCTTCCATATTATTTTGAGCCCACAATTTGTTGGAAGGTGTTGGATTTCCTGGGCTGGAGTTACAAGCAGCTGTCAGCAATTGAGTGGGTCTTGATGGCCAAATTCTGGTTTTTTGCAAGAGCATGAGGTACGTGCACTTCATCACCTACCATTTCTCTGCTCCCCTTGGGCCCTCAGCTCGGTGTGGTGTTTTCTAGTAGAATTATATGTGGATATATTGTTTGTGGTATAAAGGGAAGAAAACAATTTATTTTAAAATTTTTATTGGTTATTTTATGTATTTACATTGTAAATGTTATCCCCTTTCCCTCCTCCATCTTCCCTCTCCCACAACCCCTGCTTCAATGAAGATACTCCCACTCCCACCTACACACTCCCACCTCAACTCCCTGGCATTCGCCTACACTGGAGAAACAAGCCTTTACCGGACCAAGTGCTTTTCTTCCCATTGATGTCAGACAATGCCATTCTCTGCTACATATGCGGCTGCAGACATGGGTCCCTCCATGTGTACTCATTGGTTGGAGGTTTAGTCTCTGGGAGGTCTGGGGGATCTGATTGGTTGATATTTTTCTTTTTATGGGGTTGCAAACCCTTTCAGCTTCTTCAGTCCTGTCTCTAACTCCAACATTGGGGTCTCTGTGTTCAGTCTGATGGTCAGCTGCAAGCATCCTCATCTGTGTCAGTAAGGCTCTGGCAGAGCCTCTCAGGAGACATTCATATCAGGCTCTTGTCATAAGCACTTTGTGGCACCAGCAATAGTGACTGGGTTTGGTGACTGTGAATGGGATGGATCCCCAGGTGGGGCAGTTTCTTTTCTTCCACATTTTGTCCATGCATTTCTTCTGTGAGTATTTTGTTCTCCCTTCTAAGGACCTAAGTATCCACATTTTGGTCTTCCTTCTTCTTGAGCTTCATATGGTCTGTGAATTGTTTCTTGGGTATTCCGAGCATATGGGCTAATATCCACTTATCAGTGTGGGTGAGTGCATACCATGCATGTTCTTTTGTGACTGGGTTACCTCACTGAGGATATTTTTTTAGTTCTATCCATTTGCCTAAGAATTTCATGTAGTCCTTGTTTTTTTTTTTTTTTTTTTTTTTTAACTTGAGTATTTCTTATATACATTTCGAGTGTTATTCCCTTTCCCAGTTTCCGGGCAAACATCCCCCTCCCCCCTCCCCTTTCTTATCGGTGTTCCCCTCCCCACCCTCCCCCCATTGTCCCCCTCCCCCCAACAGTCTAGTTCACTGGGGGTTCAGTCTTAGCAGGACCCAGGGCTTCCCCTTCCACTGGTGCTCTTACTAGGATATTCATTGCTACCTATGAGGTCAGAGTCCAGGGTCAGTCCATGTATAGTCTTTAGGTAGTGGCTTAGTCCCTGGAAGCTCTGGTTGCTTGTAGTCCTTGTTTTTAATAGTTGAATATTACTCCATTGTATAAATGTTCCACATTTTCTGTATCCATTCCTCTGTTGAAGGATATCTGGGTTCTTTCCAGCCTCTGACTATTACAAATAAGGCTGCTATGAACATAGTGGAGGATATGTCCTTGTTATATGTTGGACCATCTTGTGGGTGTATGCCCAGGAGTGGTATAGCTGGTACTATGTTCAGTTATCTAAGAAACCACCAGACTGATTTCCAGAGTGGTTGCAACAGCTTGCAATCCCACCAACAATGGAGCAGTGTTCCTCTTTCTCCATATCCTTGCCAGCGTCTACTGTAACCTGAGTTTTTGATTTTATCCATTCTGACTGGTGTGAGGTGGACTCTTGGAGTTGTTTTAATTTGCATTTCCCTGATGACTAAGGATGTTGAACATTTCTTTAGGTGCTTCTCAGCCATTCAATATCCTTCAGTTGAGAGTTCTTTCTTTAGTTCTGTACCTCGTATTGGTTCTCTGGAGTCTAACTTCTTGAGTTCTTTGAATATATTAGATTTATCCCTCTATGGGATATAGGGTTGGTAAAGGCAATCTGTTTGTTACCTTTTTGTCCTATTGACAGTGTCCTTTGCCTTACAGAGATTTTGCAGTTTTATGAGGTCCCATTTGTTGATTGTTGATCTTAAAGCATAAATCATTGGTGTTCTGTTTAGGAAAATTTCTCCTGTGCCCATGTTTTTGAGGTTCTTCCCCACTTTCTTTTCTATTAGTTTCAGTATATTAGGTTTTAAGTGGAGTATTTGGGGGTAGCCACAAGAAAGTACCAGATCCCAGGAAAGCAAGAGGCTCCCAGGACACAAAGGGGATGAGATTAGCTGAAATGCCCATCAAAGGGGAGCTAGAATGATAGAGACCATATCCAGAGGTTAGGCAAGATCCCCGGTTGGGGGAATGGAGACATTCATCTCTAAATTTTTAACCCAGGATTGCTCATGCCTAAAAGAAATCTGGGGACAAATTGTAGAGTTGAGACTGAAGAAAAGGCCATCCAGAGACTTCCCCACCTGGGGATCCAACCCATATACAGAACCAAACCCGGACACTATTGCAGATGCCAAGGAGTGCTTGCTGACAGGAGCCTGTTATACCTGTCTTCTGAGAGGCATTGTCAGAGCCTGACACATACAGAGATGGATGCTCATAGTCAATCATTGGACTGAGCATGGGGATCCCAATGGAGGAATTAAAGAAAGGATTGAAGGGGCTGAAGGGGTTTGCAACCCTATAAGAACAACAATAATATCAGCCAACCTAACCCCCCAGAGCTCCCAGGAACTAAACCACCAACCAAAGCGTACACATAAAGCAACCCATGGCTCCAGTTGTACATGTAGCAGAACATGGTCTTGCCTGGCATCAATGGGAGGAGAGGCCTTGGTTCTGTGAAGACTCAATGAACCTGTGTATGGGAATTCCAGGGTAGTGAAGTAGGGGTGGGTGGGTGGATGGGGGATCATCCTAATAGAAGCTGGGGAGGGGGATGGAATAGGGTGTGTGTGGAACTGAAACTAGGAAAGGGGTAACATTTGAAATGTAAATAAATATAATACCCAATAAAAATGTGAAAGAATTTCTTGCAAGGTATCCTGAAAAGATGAATGTGTCAGCTATGAACTCCAGTGTGTCTGGACTGAGTTGTGATGTTGTGTATAAAACATAATATCTACAGGGCAGTAGACAAATGTTGGTGTTCAGTTACTGCCTTGTTGCAGTGCTTCTGGAATTTCCTAATGGCTGCTGAGCTGCCATTCCACAAGGTCAGAGAGAGTCTGAATGGCATTCTTCTCTAGATCTTTCCTGCAAACAGGATTCAAGTCAATAAACCAACCTATTAAACCTTTATTTCTGATGTGAGGGATAGTGACTTATTGAAGGAGAAATTCGACCCAGTTTTTGCATCATTTTTAATACATGTATCATTTAAAATATTTACTGAACATCCATTCTGAGAGGTTTTTTTTAAATATATAAGAAAATAGACCGCCACAAAAGTACTTTGTAAAATTCGAAACTTTTGTTGCTGTTTTGATTAAATCTTTGATCTCTATATGCCAAGTCCATCATGACCTTGATAGGGACAGAAGGACAGTGCTTCGGCCAGCAGGCATCGGCCATCATGAGTGTGGATGGCCGCTATGAGTGTAAGGCTTGCTTGCATAATAACATACATATTTTCACATTCCTCAGAGGAATGTCCTCCCTGCTAACATTAATGACTTCATGATAATCATGGACAGCATGATTCTGGGAGGCAAAGTTATGACTAATATCTGAGCAAAATGGTAAACTCTGGGACCTTCAGGACAGCCTTTAAGGCTGTGAAAAAGATCTCTAAAAACATGAGTTTGAAAACATATAATTTCTCAACTAATTAAAAATATAAGGATGCACTAAGAATTGTAAAATGAGCTACTGATTTAAAGGAAAGGAGGCAGCTGTGCTATGAACTAGCCTGTCAGAAAGATAGAAAGGCAGGCAAATAGCAAGGCAGACAGATCCCTGAGTTCATGGTCAGCCTGGGACAAAACAAATTTATGTCCAGGCATAGTCAGAATGGTAATTCCAGGGCAGGGTCCCACTCAACTTTCTTATTGTCTATTCTTGTGCTTGCTATCTTTACACAAGACTCAAGGGGCAAAGATCATGGAATTCTGATTCCTGGGATGGTCAAGAGAGAACCTGGAACAAATAAGTGAATTGATATATAAGTTCAAACTTAGGCTTTTAGTCTGCATGAGACGGGTTAGCAAAGAGTAGTAGCAGTTCTTTTTGAGAATTTTTTTTTCTAGGGCAAGTTAAGCTGACTGAAGATCACTAAAAAATGAACATGGCTCTTCAAGATTTTTTTCTAACAGGATTTCTGATTTTAGTTGGCAGAATCCCTGGAGAAGGACCACAGCTCTTTTAGTTGGGATCCATCTTGGGATCCATCTCATGGAGGGGGGAGGTACCAAGGTCTGACACTATTACTGATGCTATGGTGTGCTTACAAACAGGAGCCTCACAAATAGATTTGTAGTTTCATTGAAATGGTATATAAAGGACTGGAGAGAAGGCTCTTTTAAAGGACCCAAGTTCAGTTCCATCACCCAGATTAGGCAGTTTAGAATGGTCTGTAAGTTCTAAGAAGTCTAACATCCTCTTCTGGTCTCCATAGGCAACAGCATTAAGATGTTGCACATATATAAATGTGTATACACATACTCACAAAGATTAAATTAAAAAATAAAATGTGGCACAGTTTGAGATGTAGCTTGAAGTTGGAGGACTTGTAAACCAAGAGGATGTCTAGCTTTAAAAAACACATCCTCGCTACCCTTGGCCTTGACTGTCAGTTGAATTTAGTCTGTAGATGGCAATTTACCCACCACAACTGGTGATGGGCATGATTCCTACCTCCAGCACCATTTACTAACTAAATTATCCTCAAAGAATATATGGACTGGTCAATTTCCAGTATGCCCATAGCCCTGTCAAAGTTATCAGTAGCATTTGATTTCGCATTGAAAAGTGATCTGAATTGATCAAAAGTATTACGTGGTCAATATAAAAATTATATTGTGTTTTGCCCCTTATTAAGTCTTGAAGAATAGAGGGAGGATTATTAATAACATTCTTGTTTTTCTTCTCTTGTGTTCCAATGTTTCAAGTAACAATTCATTTTTTAGAAGCTTGATGTTGGAGTTTTATTTTCTCCTAACATGATGCCAATGATAAAATTTCCACAATAGTCATAAATAATACTTAATATGGTAACAGCACCTGGTTTTTGCCTTAGGACAACAAGCCAGTCAATTGTTTAGAAGCAGTAAAGATGGATTTTGCAATGATGATATGGCTTAATCTTCCAGTTATATGAATTAAAAATGACACAACATTATCCTTTAGGCTTTTACACAGAATTTAGTGTTCTGCTTGGAAAAGGAATAAAGGGCCCTATTGCTGTCTGTTGCTCATAGCACTGTCATAAACTACACTTTAGTACCGTATTTTTATGTACATAACCGTATGAGTGAAATAAGGTAATAAAAGATAAGATTTTGAGTTTTTAAGATGAAGCAAAAGGGAAAATGAAGTGGAGATATATGTATGTGTATGTTCATCTAAAACATAAATATTCACATTGTATGAGATAAGTATGATTATAGAAGAATAATATGCAAATATACATATTTACCCATTTTTGATGTTCTGTGTGTACTTAGCATTCCATATCTATAAACCCTATGGAAGTTGTATAATTTCCACAACCTTACTATGGAAAACTAAAAGAGGTGTTTTGTAAAAATCACATATTTCAGATATGACTCAGGTTAGATCAAGAAACCACTTGTCTCCAAGAAGCTTTGCTCATTTTTAAAGAATTATCTAATATTCATACATGCATATAAGGGGTTTGGATTAAATACCATAACCCATTCCATCTCCCGCAAGTCCTTTACATATCATTCTACCATTTTTTCCATTTTCTGTATTATTATTAAAGAAAACAGACCCCCCTTCTCAGCAGCCATCAGATTGGTTCTCAGCTAGGGGTGAACTTCATCAGCTACTTCCAAACTCATGTTGGGATTTTGACTGGTTTGATCTTGTTCATGTAGTCCCAGCACTGTAAGATCATGTGTGGAATTACAGGGTTGAATCTAGGAAATGATGTTATGTTACAGACATCACTCTGGCTCTTAGTCTTTCTGATCTCTTCTCTGTAATGATCCTTGAACCCCAAAGGTATGGAATGTGATATAGATGTCCCATTTTACTCCACAGTCTTTTATTATTTGCATGTTGAACAGTTGTGGGTCTCCACATTAATCACCATTTCTCACTTAGGTTTGAGAGATACACTAAGTTATAGTTATAAAGATATGTCCATTTAGCAGAATAATAGTACTATATTTTTCCAGAGGTCTTATGATCTAGCTATCTGAGAATGTTTTAATTCAGTTCCTTGTACCAACCACGGGTTTTATCTTTTTGTTTTAAAGAGTTATTTATTTATTTTATGTATGTGAGCACACTGTTGCTATCTTCAGACACATCAGAAGAGGGCATCATATTCCATTACAGATGGTTGTGAGCCACCATGTGGTTGCTGCTGAACTCAGGACCTCTGGAAGAGCAGTCCGTGTTCTTAGCCACAGAGCCATCTCTTCAGCTCATGGGTTTCATCTTATGGGACTGGCTTTTTTTAACAGAATGTAGTCACCCTCCTAACATTCATGCTAATATTTCAGGAACAGCTATAACTCATCAGACAAGTAGTTATTATAGTGCCTACAGCTGGGTAAAGCTGTTAATGACTTTTCTCTCATAGAACCTTCTAGCAACTTGAAATCTAGACTATAGGCATGCTTTCAGGTTAGAACCAGCTTGATTCTCTATCTTCTATGATGCAGGTATGTGTTGTCTATAACAATAGAATCTCGCTATCAATAAGAAGCATTGTTCTGTATAATCAAACAAGTGATATAGGGGAAAAGGAAGTTGTTCAGAGCAATTGAGACCTCTCATCTGAGTTGTGATATATGAAGAGTTAAGATACTGGACAAAGCAACAGCCACCAGAACTACTTTAAGCCATTGGCTTCTGGGTCCTCTGCCTTCTCAATATGAAGAATGAAACATACATACATACATGCATACATACATGCATACATACCTACATACATACATACATGCATACATATATACATACATACATACAGTCAGACAGAATGGAGAGTTTTGGAAGAGAATTTATTACAAGTGCATGAATTAAAGCTTAAAGAACAGTAAACTGAGCTCCTGCCTATTAAGAATGTTTCCCAGGGGAAGAATTGTCATCAAGCTACAAGGTTTGGGACTTTTTATAAGACCTGTGTGAGAAACTGGTGCAAGGCACAGGCATGAGAGTTATTAGCCTTTCCATGTGCCCCATGAATTAGTGGTCCAATTTCAGGCAAATCTGAAAAGTAGCTTCTACGGGGTGATGGTTATCCAGGTGATGTGAAAGGAGAAGAAAAGAAGCCTGAACACAGAAACCACAGCTCCGTTTCTGCATTCCTGGCCTCTGGCCTGGACAAACCCAAATATATTTCTTGGTGCTTTTCAGGTGCCTATCATAAACTGCTTCATCAGTGCCTATTTCCTGTTCTCGTCTTAAGGATAATGTTTCAAAACAAATACAAGCACTGTAGGAGACAAAGAAAACTGGACAGGACAATGACTTTGTAAACAGATCAAGCCAGGGGATGCTTAGCTGTGTATTCAGAATCTAGTGTAAGGATGAGCGTTATTGAATCCTGTTTGAATCAGTCTCTGCTATCCCCACTCCTCCTCAACATATTACTAGGTTATATTTACTTGTCCTTTAGCTTTGTGAAGGCATACCAAGTGCAGCTTGTTCTTTAACATCGGGTGTGAAATTCTCCAGATTAAACCTAAAGAAGTCATCCTACCATGTTACCATGAAACATTTAATTAAATGATTATAGCACAATGTATATTATGATGACACTCCTGTTGGTAAATGTTCTAACTGACACATTGGACTATAATATTATTCTGAACATTTACAAGAATATCTTTGCTATTCAAATGTACTACAACCTCACACTGGCTTGGAAGTAGAATTGCTGAGTTATAAGGAATCACAGGGCCTGACTTAACCTGTTAGTAAGCTCTGCCATATAGTCTTCCTTTAACAATTTCCAATTATTTATCTGTGTTCATACCTCCATTCACAGGTGTTTATGTGGAGCTCAGAGGAAAGCCTGCAGGAGTCAGTTCTCCCCTTTCACCAGGTTGGTCCTAGGGATCAAACTTAGGTCACAAGACTTCATAGCAATCACTCTGTGGCAAGCACATCTGGCTGCTTCAGACTCTGTCATTTTCTCCCATACATGGACCAGGAACTTCACAATCAGCAGGGTTTTCAAATTCTCCCCCATACTGGCCATTTTTTCCCTTTTTAATTTTAGTACTCAGGAGGCTGTGTAGAATATTGTGATTTTAATATTCATTTCTCTAATGACTAGTAGAGTTGAGCATGCTTATTGGTTATTTGTACATTTGTTTCTGTATAAAATCCACACTAGATTTTATTAAAATTTTAATTATCTGATGCAGCTCAATATACATTATAGATACATTTTTTTTCCTTTTTTAAAGCCTGTATTTGCTAGTGAGAGTTTTGGATTTTCCAGTGAGGTTTTGAACTTCTTAACTAGTCCTACAATTATTTAGGTGCCTTTGTCATAATACATTTGAAATATACCTACATATATACTCATATGATCCCGCTTTGGTTGAATCATACTTTGTACAGTGTCATAGTTCAGAGTGTAGGATTGCTGATATCTTTTCGTTTTGATAAAAAGGTTTTTTATCAAGAGTGGGTTTGATCTTATAAATGCTTTTCTGAACCTATTGAGATAATGTGGCTTTATTGTATTAATCTACTATTTTGATAAACTATTACTTTTTAACAATGACCCACCATTTATATTTCTTAGAATAAATCTCATTGTGTGTACGAAATACATACATACATACATACATACATACATGCATACATATATACATATATGCATACATACAGAATAGAGAGTTTTAGAAGAGAATTTATTACCAGTGCATGGATGAAAGCTTAAAGAACACTAAACTGAGCTCCTATCTATTAAGTGTTTCCCAGGAAAAGAATTGTCATTAAGCTACACAGTTAGGAGATTTTATAAGACCTGTGTGAGAAACTGGGGCAAATATGGATTCAAATACTAAATAGATTGTTTAGGGTGTAAGAGTCTCTGTTCTTTTAAATTTATTTATTTATATTTTTTATAAAAATTCTTGCATAAAATGTATGTCAACCAGTTTTCCCTCCCTCTATACACCCCATTCCTCCCCACCAACTTCTCCTCTCCTTCAAAGCCTCTCTAACTCTGTTTCCTTTCAGAGAAGAGCAAGCCTCCCAGGGATACAAACCAAACATAGCATAACAAGTTACAGTAAGATTTAGCACATATCAGGGATGGAGAGGCAGCCCTAATAGGAGGTAAAGAATCCCAAGAGCAGTTGAAAGAGTCATAGACACCCCTACTCCCACTGTTAGGAGTATCACAAAAACACCAACTTGCACAACTGTAACATATATGCAGAGGATCTAAGTCAGACCCCTACAGGCTGTGTGATGTGATTGCTGCTTCAGCCGTTGCGATTCCCATGAGTCTTGCTTAGTTTGTTCTGTGGGCTGAGTTCTCCTGGTACCTTTGACCCCTTCAGCTCTTATAATTCTTTCCCCTGCTCTTTTCCACAGTCTTTGCTGAGTTCCAAAGGGAGAAACCTGATGGAGACCTCCAGTTTGCGCTCTCTCTCTCTCTCTCTCTCTCTCTCTCTCTCTCTCTCTCTCTCTCTCTCTCTCTCTCTCCCCCTCCCTCCCTCCCTTCCTCCCTCCCTCCCTCTCTCTCTCTCTCCCCCTCCCTCCCTCCCTCCCTCTCTCTCTCTCTCTCTCTCTCTCTCTCTCTCTCTCTCTCTCTCTCTTTCTCTCTCTCTCTCTCTCCACCTAATGTTTGTCTGTTGCTCTCTGCATCTGCTCCAATCAGCTGCCTGGGGAAGCCCCTTTGCTGACATCAGTCTATGAGTGTATTGGAATAGCATTAAGAATCATTTTATTAATTGTTTCTATCCTATGTCTCTAGGCTATCTGTGTTGTTTTGCTTGTGCATAATGTGCTTGTGTGGGTACAAATACACCAAGGTGCCCACGTTGAAAACATAGGACAACTTTGTAGAGTCAGTTTGTTGATCTTTATATTGTCCCTGTAAAGGGCAAAACATGCTTTTGCACACAGATGAGCACTGAGAACCCAGAAAAGTTAAACTCCCAGGCATTGTTCAAAGCAAAGAGATGTTTAACCTGATGAGAATGGATATAGTTTACAATCTGATGATCTTTTGCTGTCTGATGATCCAGGTTCTGTTCATATATTCCCAATTTTATATTTTACTTATCCTAGACCCTTTCCCCTAAACCTGGAACATTATTTCTAGGACATAAATTGCATCCTTGTGAAATATAATTTTATTTTTCAACAGCCTGAGTGACTTCTGTGTTATCCTAGGGCCAATCTTATGTTTACCTCAGTCAATCTTCCTAGACCATTGACTTGAACATTGTTTCTAAATCAATAAGAACCAATCTGATGGGTGAAAACATATGTACTTTGTAAAGAGCTTCAATGTAAACATGTTTTAACCTGCGTTAAACTCATGGGACTGATTTAATGAAAACTTTTTCCAAAATTGTGCTATACAGTGAAAATATACAAGCTGATGTGAGACTCTAGAAGTCCTGGCTCAGAACTGGTACTAAAACTGGGCTGAACAGAGTTTCATTTTAGTTTCTTCTCAGATAATTTCCTTGCCTGTTGCAAAGGCTTCAAGGACTCTCCACAGGTCCCAGAGATTGAGCTCAGCTACACAGCATCTCTCAGACCCAGTGTCTGAACTAAGAAATACTAGCTAGTAATTTCCCTTGTTTTTTCAATGTTCTTGTGTGTCACTAAAAAAAATGCAGCCTTATAAAACTATTACTTTTGGCTCTTTGGAATGAGGGACAGTAAGTAAGGATTTGAATTTTTGCATTACTTTTCTTTGATAATGGAATTTTTTGCCAATACAGTCATGTAGGCTTGAACTTTCTTCGTGTTTCTTCTCATATAGTGTAATTTTCTGAGCTGTGCACTCCACATTTCTTCAACAGAAGATCATTACAGTGTGTTTTTTCTTGTGTTAATTATAGTACGTGTTGTTTATAAAATGATTGTTCCATCTTTTCAGACTATAGTACCGGCAAGAATTATTTTTAACATGATTTTACAGTGATACCCCTCTTGATGGTTTATGTTCTTCATTCTTATGATGAATTTGAAAGTATTTCAAACAAACCACTTTTTTGTGTGTGTCTGTTGATTACTTGGGACAATAACTTTGGCTTAAATCTCTGTAACAGGTTTTCTAGTTTGGGCTTGTTTTATTCTTTTTTCTTTCTAAGTTTTATTTTCCTTTAAAAGTTTTCTGTATTTTAAGAATACATACACGGATACAATGAAATTTGATTACATCTATTTTTGCATATTTTTCTCCACAAAAATATCTCCTTTTGCCCACAACCTCACTTTTTATTTTATTTTATTTTTTTAAAGATTTACAGATCTGGTTAGCAGTACCCATATTGCCTGTGTGTGGAACTATCTATTGGAACTTAGAAAGCAGACAATTGCCACATCCTCCAGAGAGAATGATTTCTCCCTCCCCAGTGGCTATCGACTGCCAATCACTACTCAGTAAGGAAGGTGTGAGGCTTAAGATTTGGGAATTTAGGACAGATTGATCTCATGCACATAAACCGAGCTGTTGTGAGTTCATGACAGTTCATGTTGTGAGTGTGACAGGCATGAGCTGCTTATCCTCCCATCCTTAGCTCTTACATCCATTTTACCTCCTCTTCTAGGAAATATCCTAAACCTTGGTAAGAGAGAGAGAGGGGGGATTAAAATAGGTGTCCCACTGGGCCTGAGCGCCCAGTGTTTTATTCACAGAACTTTGACTATTGATGCATTTCTTTATTGACTGTTACCCACTCTAGAAAGAAACTACTCCAACTGAGGTTTGAAACAGCCCAAACTTATAAACATACATACTCAGAAGGTAATTTGACAGCTTGATCATCCAGTGAAACGACAAGGAAGGTATTTCCATGGTACCTATGATCAATTCAGCCATGTTCACCAGGATGGTACCAGGACTGAAATTTCCTCCAGTCAGAAAGTGGTTAATTACTCCATATTGCACTCAGTTAAACATTTTCTGGCATGTCTACATTATAGCATTCAGGGGCCAGAGCTCAATAAGACCATGTATGTGTATTCTCCATTAGCATCCTGGATAGTATCTTTTGGCAGTATAAAATCAAGCCAGTAGGGAGAGACTTCTTCATTGGTTTCAGGTTGGTTTCTATTTGTCAAGCAAGAAAAATGTGAGATGTTTTAGCAAAGTTTTGCTATACCTTAAAATGGAAATATAACTTAAATACAATTTATTTAAATTGTATTATCACCCACTATTTTAGTTGTTTAATTAAATTTCTACATATTAATTGTTTAACACCTATCCCTATATATTCATTCATTTCTTAAGAATTTTGTCTTAGTCCCTATTCTATTATTGTGACAAGACATTATGGCCAAGGTAACACTTAGAAAACATTTAATTGCTCAATTGCTTACAGTTTCAGAGGTTTATTTCATTATCATCAGAGTGTAGAGCATGGTGACAGATAGCCACCGTACTGGAAAAGTATCTGAGAGCTATATCCTAATCCATAAGTGGAGAAAGAGACTGAGCCTGACATAGGTTTTTGAAACCTCAAAGTCCACCTCCAGTGACACACCTGCTCCAAGAAGGCCATAGGCCCTTATCCTAATCCTTCTAATCCTTTCAAAGAGTTCATTCCCTGGTCACTAAGCATTCAAATATGCCATCCTTACTTCAACAATGGCAATTTTGTATATGTTTTGATAATATTCATCTTCCTTCACAAGTCTTGCCAGATTCACTCTCTCTTTCATACTTACTCATTTTTTTCCCCATCGAGAACAATTTGCACTGTTTAAGTATTCCTGGATCTGTGTTCCTTCAACTGGACAAGGTAGGGATATATTCTTCAAACCAAAAACCAAAAACCAAACAAACAAAAAAACTATCCTTTTATCTCCTAATAGCTAAGAATCACCAATAGTACTACTTCATCCAGGATGAGATTTGCCCAACTCTCATGTGCATTCTGGGATTATGTAAGTTCTGTCAAGAGCTTACATGGGACTTATTCATGTTGTCACAACTGTAGTGACTTCATAATACCTCTTCCCTATTGAGTCTTCAACATAATGTTTCTTACACTGTTTTTAGCCATTACTTTTGGCTTTTACAGTCTTGCTACTCCTTCTTTCAAAGTGATACTTGAGCTTTTGGAAGAGAGATATAGTATGTATATTTCATTTAGGTCTAATTGAGATTTATATTTCTAGTTATAAATTTACTTCTGAACCGCCTCAGAGGATCTCCATGTGGCATAAAAATACCTACATGACCAGAAATTTTAGGAAGTCATGATCCAAAGTCCATTTGGTGCTTCCCCTTCCCAGCTCCAATGTGTTCTCAGAGAGAATGTCCTTCATTCCGGGAGACAACTAGAAGTGGGGACCAAGCCTCTCTAGACCTTTTTTTGCCATGATTATAATTTTTTAACTCCATTCCTAAAAACAATCTAGATGCAATTTCATTTATCATCTTAGGAATCACCTTTACCAATTAACCCTACTTAACTGAACCGCTCCTGAGTACCTGTGTCCTTTCTTATTCAGGCCAGTACACTTTATTGATGTCATTGTGCTTTCTTATTTGACCTCTAAGAACATTAGGAAAGTGTTCTTTAACTTCTAATTCTTTATGATTGTCCCACTCTCATTTTATAAATTGATTTTTTAATTTCCATGAAAAGGGTTAAGCTTTATTATTTTTCAGCACATGGTAGATCTTCATAAATCTTTCTGATAATTTAACTGTGCGGTATCTATGCAGAAACTCATCTTGTCCTGAATGTGACAACTAAAGCTGGAGGAATCAAAACACAGACCTCTGATCTGACCATCCTGCCAGAGATAGTGAAGTTATGTGAAAATTACCACCTCAGTTGGAAATTTCATTATATTTTTTATTCTTTCATATGATGCATACAAATTCAGAACTGTGGAATTTTCATTTGAAATAAACACTACCATGCACACGTAATGCCCCAATTTTGCTTAGATTTTTTCAAATGTAATTTTCAACATAATATTTTTATTGATTATTTGGTTATTTCCCATTATGGATCCAAATCACATTCACTTTCCAATCCTTCCAGGTCTGGGAAGCTAAACAGGGTCAGGTTTGGTTAGTACATGAATGAGACACTACCATGGGTGATGTGTTCTCTTTATTTCTTGCATAACCTTCTCCTCCTCCTCCTCCACCTCCTCCTCCTCCACCTCCTCCTCCTCCTCCACCTCCTCCTCCTCTTCTTCTTCTCCTTCTCCTCCTCCTCCTTCTCTTTCTCCTTCTCCTCCTTCTCCTCCTCCTCCTTCTCTTTCTCCTTCTCCTCCTTCTCCTTCTTCTCCTTCTTTCTTCTCCTTCTTTTGTGTTTTTACTTTCAACTTTTAAAAAAGATTTATTTATCTTTGTATTTATGTCTCTATGCACAAGCAAAAATGAATGCAGGCGCCGGTGTAAGCTGTGGATGAAGATGTGAACTCAGGGCTTCTGAATGAGCAGCAGTGCTATTAATTGATGACCCATGTCTTTAGGCATCTGTTTTCAATTTCTTGTAGTATTTAAAATGCTTTCTGTAAATAGGGAAATATTACATTTATAATTTTTTTATAAAAACTAAAAAAGCTTTGTTAATCATAACAGTGTATATGTGTGTGTGTGTGTGTGTGTGTGTCTGTGTATGTGTGTGTGTATGTGTGTGTGTGTTTTCATGCATGTATTATGTATAGGAATAATACCTTGGGTGATGTGTTCTCCATTTTATATTCTTTCTAATCACCTTTTAAAACTATAACTATGAATACTTAATTTTCCATAGTCTTCCACTATCCCTTGAAAGTACTAAAATTTTACAATTTAATTTCATTTATCCACCATTGAATTCTTTATATTTTTACACACTTTGCTTTCTTAATATGCTTTATATATTATATGGTTATTTGTTAGAAGTCAACATGAATTAGGGAATTTGCTATGATATCTTATTAGATTTTCTTTGTTCTCCTAATTCTTTTTACTAGCCATAAAATTGAGCACAACAAATTGAGGTGCTTTATCCAAATTAACACATCTTGCTTTAGCAGTGCCAAGACTTGAAACATCTGAATTCTAGGTCAGGCTTTTTTCTTTATAAAAACCAGTTTCAAATATTTTGGATTAATATGTTAATATAATATGTTAATTTATTATATATAATAGCTTCTATAGCTATTGACAAACATATAGTTATGAATATGTTTTTTTTTCCGGAGCTGGGGACCGAACCCAGGGCCTTGTGCTCTCTAGTCAAGCGCTCTACCGCTGAGCTAAATCCCCAACCTCGTAGTTATGAATATGAACACAGACTAACATTCAGAGACAAAATATTCTGTTCAATACTGCTCTAGGAACAATAATAATCCTGTGTACATGAATGAGACAAGAGTTTTCCTAAAATAGGACATATCCTAACATATTTTATTAAGGATTTAAAAATTATTCTATCTGAAATATCATTTTCTGACAGGTTGATTAGTCAAACTAAAGGTGTTGGCAAGCAGCAGGCAGCAAGTTCACCCTGAGCTTCATGTCGATCTTGAAGGACAAAACAAATGTCCCAAACAACCAATATCTTCCATGTACTAGGAAGAAAAATGTGTTCTCATACCAAAGAGGGGAAATAGATCTTGTAGCATCGATACTCTTCTTTCTATCTACTTCTCTTTGTAAACAAAGACCCCAGTCAATGTCCATGTAGCTCTTTACATAACCATAATTTACAACTCTTTGTCCAAAAGCAGTACCTAATGTTTTTATTTGTGGTCTTCATTGCATTCTGAGGGCAAGTGTGCTACAAAATAATTAAAATAAAACATGGATTTGCATGCTTTATTCAGTGATTCTGTCATATATCTATTTCATTCATAGATCTAGTTGGGATACTAAAATTAAAAAAAAAACTTGATATTTGTCTCCTATAGTAAGTTTTATCAACATCTACTAAGACTTACTATGGCCAAGTTGTTAGGTTACGTCTGGCAATGTCCAGCTCTGATAAACTTTGTATTAACTATAAACTATATAGCACTGTAACCTACAGACATGCTGCAATGAGAGGGTGCTCATCTTGCAAATATGAGGACCTAAGTTCAAATCTTCAACACTTACATAAAGAGATGTGCTTGGTAGCTAAAGACATGGCTTGGCAGTAATGAGCACTTGCTGTTCTTGCAGAAGACCCAAGTTTAGCTCTCAGCATACATGGTGGGTGATTCACAACCACCAGAACTCCAGCTTCAGGGATTTCATAGCCTTCTCTGTCTCCATGGGCACTTGAACTCAATATCACATCACCACCAACATATGCATACTTTAAACTAAAGTAAAAAAAAATTAGGTTGCACATAGTTTGCTTTAGTAGAAGACCATAGGTGCCTCCCAAGAGTTCACTGATCAGACAGACAACCTACACAACACAATTAGCTTCCAGATCAGTGAGATGTCTTTTTTCAAGGTAGTAACATGGAAAGCAAAGGAGGACACCTGGAGTCTTGTCCTAGCCTCCATGTTCCGTACACACAACACAATATAGAATTCTTTCTTCTAATCCTTGGATACATTGATGAAAAGAATACCCAGGATTTCCCCCTCAAACCTAGATGTTAAGCTGTAATTTTCATACATGGATACTGCCGTACAAAGGCAGAACACTTCTGAATACTAAGCTCAAGTAACAAAGGCCTACAGACAGAACTCTAATCCATTGTCAGATTTTCTATTTCAATGAGGAATTCAATCAATGAATGGGTTTGTGAAATAATTTTCTGGATATAATCTAGGAAGATTTAGTGTACTTAACTTCTAACTTGTCAAGCTCTTTCAATTGATTCTGAGATCCTTAAACATACTATCTGTATAGGTCATGGATGTCAGTGCTGCTTAGCGCATAGCAGGCCCCACTGCTTTATACAAAGCCTCACAGTGAAATGTACATGACAGTTCTATGTTGTCTCCCCATCACAGGAGTTAAATACAGGTTTATTTTAAAACCAGGCCTTTCAACTTTAAGAAATAATAAAAATACATTAGACTGTGAACAAATCACTTCAAAGTATTGCCTTGTAGATGCCATTCTATCTAAACAGAGTTTGTAACAGGCACTAATCTAATGTAAAACCAAAGCCAGACAGCAGTGTCACAAATAGAAAATAAATTCTGTTTTCTGGAAGAGCTGTTCAATATCTGAAAATAGAATTGAAAGATAAAGAAAATAAAAAAGTAGATCACTTACAAGAAAATATAACAAAACACTTTAGGAAAGCCCAGTTGATGTGAAGTTTATAGGAATAAAAGTCTACATGAAGAGACTCATACAGACACCGATCAGCAGGTAGGAAAGCAATGTGGATGTAATTCTTCAAAGTAGAAAAGCGTATTGATCACTACAGAGTCATTGCAAAGACTACAGGAAACAATGAGCTGGAAAATTAATGAAAGAAAAGAAGAAAGTATTTTCTTTCAAAAGGTGATTGAATTTTCAAAAGTACAGTAAATGGGATTATCAGTTACCTTTCTGTCATTGTCATTAAATACCATTTTAGGCATAAACTTTTTGCAACCTACTCTTAGTAAAGGTTCAACCTCTTCTCTAGCCCACCACCAAGCAGAGGTGGTGGAAGAGAAAAGTTATTAGGGAATGGGGGAAGTATTTAGCAATAGTTCTTTGGGGGCGAGCTTGATCTTTGGCAGCAGTTCAGTCCCATAACAAACACCAAATATGTCTCAACACTTGTAGACTAGAACTCTAGGCAGACAGCCACCAGGCCTGAAGCAGCAGCTGTAGTTCAATACTGAAGAAACCAAAAGGCTTGACAACTGGCCTAAAGAGAGGCTGTGGGAACCTCAGAAGCAGTTCTTAGGCAAGTTTAACTCGGTGGCAGCATTACCACAAGTTAAGGTCAACAATGGTATGTAAGGAGAACCAATCCATGTGTGCCCTTAGCAAAGAATTGTGAGGTGGAGAAAATCAAAGCAATGCTCAGTGTTCATTTCCCACTGACTGTGGGCTCATATTTATACCCATTCCTTATGAGTCTTTCACGTGTTTGCTATATCAAAACATCCTTTTGTCTGTGTCTGCACTCTTTCAAGTGTCTGTTTTAGCAAGATATCCTTTCCCCTGTGTGCCTCAGCAAAACATCATTTGACACAACTAACTTTCCAAAGAAACTAGAAATTTCCACTTCATGCCATGATCAAAACCAATTTAGAGAAGAAAAAGGGTCATGCTAGGTTACAGTTCCTGAGAGGATACAATTCATCATGGTAAGAAAGACATGGCTACAGAAACCTGAGCCTGGCTTGGCTGTAAGGAAGTAGAGAAATCACATTTTATCCACACACAAGAACCAGAAAGAGAACAAGAAGTGGGACAAAGCTATACAATCTTAAAGCCTGTCTCAAAGCACATATGTCCTTCAGAAAGCCTTAACTTTCTAATGCACCTATGATATCTCCAAACAGTGCAAAGGGTTGCAGTACATGAACCTATTTGGGAGAGGGTCTTTTTAAAATAAACTTGCCGGTGGAAACATTGATGTCACTCATGTTTTAGTCCTACATTCAACTCAAGATTTTAGCTTATATTCAAACACTCAGTGAGCACAAAGAAATTAAGAATCTAGACTGACTTCAGAGACATGTTAGTCTAAACTCTGTATATTGTAGAAATGGTAAAAATCCTTGGGAAGAATGACTTTCTAAGGGCAGAGAACTAATAAACAAGCAAATGCAATGCTGGTTACTGTGTTAATCTGAAATAATTCCAGACTTTACAACATGAAAATTATAATCATTCTATTGGAGGTGTCATGCCTTTTTCAGTCTTTGGGCACTAGATAGCCCTTCCTATTTGGTACTAATATAACAAGAACCATTGTGTTGCTCTTTGAGTTCTGTTATTTGCTAGGAATAGGGTTATCTACTGTGAGTCATACTGGGTTGTCTTTTAAAAATATGTCTCAATGGACGTGAATGTTTCAAGTAGCCAAAAGGTGAATAATTTTGTCATTTATGTTTCTTTACCACCTGAGTTCTCTACTATGATGTCATATGTATGAGTTTCTCACCTACACTTTCCAGATTCCCTTACAAGCATGCCTTGGGGTATATGTGTTCAGCTAATATGGAGCCTCAGCAGGTAATCAGAAGGCTAGAAAGAATAGAGAGGCTTTTCACTTTGGCTAGAGTGGCTGCTGCTACGTGCTGTTAGTAATTGCTTATGTCGCTAGAACAGAGAGGAAACAAGGTGACTGAGAATTGTGTGGGTCCTGTTAGTGGCTGAATTCTCCTACTTGTTCTCAGTCCTGCTGTCCAAAGCAATTCTTTAGCAGTTTGGAGGCTTTCAACACTAGCCTCCAGCAGCCCAGCAGGAGCTGCAGACTCATGAATGTCAGATCTGCAGTATTGGTAGGCTTTCAGATAGCATGCTCGCTATGCTCTTCTACAGGTGTCTTTGCTACACTGGGCCTCCCAAAGCTGCACAGCAAATGTCTGTTTAGACACTGCTTTGTTGGAAACACAAAGGATATTTCTGTTTTCTTCCCCATGCCTTGATTGATAAAAATTCTAAATCATAATGACATGTTTACTTCTAGGAAAGCAAAACACAATGTTGGAGTCTACAGCATTTTTAACTGAGAAAATCAGCATCATTTGTAAGTTCAAGATGCCAAAATGCCAGCAGAAGAGATTATATTAACAGACAAAACTTGGTATCCTTATCTTCTCAGCAGTAAGCGTTCTTTCCTCTTGGGTAAATGTAACTAAATCTATTCTCTCTTTGTTGGGAATATCCACATAACACATTTTCTCAGTGATGTAGGTTTAAATGGAATTAAAACTAAAATTCCTTATACTGGTGCTAATTAAATGAAGCCTGTTGACTGAGCAGTGCCAGTCTACAGACATTCTTCAGTTTGTGAAGAAGGAGAAGGAAGAGTGGGAGATGATGTGTGTGAGCGAGAGGGTAAAGAGTGAATGGACACACTACAATTCTCTTTAGAGAAAAGTCACTAAAACACATCAGTGAAATAATTATTCATAACACTATTAACAACATGTTATAAAATCCTGTATAGGCCTACCATAGGAAAAGGAACAAGACATTCAGAATAATTCTTATTAATATAACTAGGACCATATAACAAGGTTTTCTTTTTTCATTTTTTTCTGGTTTTTGATATTATCAAAATTACAATATATCTTCTTGCCTTTCCTCACTCCAAATTCTCCCATGTACCCATTTGCTCTCTTTCAAAATTTTGGCTGATTTTTTTCATTAAATTATTATTACAGGTATATTTGTGTGCACATATGAATGCATATATACTTATATTTCTAAATATAATCAGTTCAGACAGTATAATGCTTCTTGTATGCATGTTTTTAGGACTGATCACTCAGTACTGGGTAACTAATTGGTGTATTCTTTCCTGGGAAAGACTATTTCTCCTACTTTCACCATTTCTTATTGGACTTTAGTTTTAGAGTTGAGATTTCAAAGTTTCCCTTCACCCCCATCCACTTTGACAAGACCATTGTTATCCTTGATCTGCTCATGTTTAGGTTGTCATATTGGTAAGATTTCATGAGTACAACTTCTGAGAGTGTGTCCTCTAGTACTACCAAAAGCTAGTTTTGCTTTCTTAGAAAAGTGTCCTGTGTACTATTTCTGGGGAAAAAAGAAGCCCACAATTATTAAAGAAATAAATGCCACATGAAAATAAATAAATACTTAAAAATCCTAGTGATTCTGAGGAACAACCATCAGTCTTCAAGAAAAACTGTAGCTCTTGTTCCACCAAAAAAAAAAAAGTGACAGTGTAAAAGGTAATGTATTTGAACAAGGGTTAAAACAATGACCACTTCTGAACAGAATAATACAACTAATTCCACTAGAAAAATATAAGATAAAATACAGTCAGAGAACAAAATTGTAAGACTTATCTGAACTTGGACAGATCTGTGATCAACAAGAAATTAGGGAAGCTTGAATAGTTGTTAGAGGAAAGAATGGAAAGCCAATTCCTGGGAAAGAAGGAATAAACCAAATAAAGCATTTCAAATATTAGATCAAGACAGAATCCTTAACATAGCTTCTGAAGAAATAAAAGTAAATTGAGATGATTAGTTTTAGCCTCTAGTAGAGTGGGAAGTTTTTCCCCAAATCTCATTCAACTATTTAAAGAAAAATATCAATTACTTTCATATATATAAATAATAATTAAAATATTATGGTTCTCGTTATTCTGAACCGGCTCTCTTAACTTTCCATACAGTAATGTTTGTAGAAACAAACCCACCAATATTATACCTTATGGAAGCAAACTGTTGGGAATTCAATATCAAAGTTGAATAGAAGCCAAGTTTATTGTATTATTTGATACTTGCATTATTCCTTTGTATTCACAGATTCTTTTACTGAAAACTAGTTCCAGATGCTGGATACAGAAAATGTCTGTGATGCTTAAATAATTACAGCCCATTCTATAACCTCAAACAAATAATGCTTTTGATTTAAAATTGTTTAATCTCAAAGAGATCCGTATAGAAAACAGATTAGAAACGTGGATGGAGTGCTTTCAAACAGTGGCTCCATTCAGCCGCAAAGCTAAGCAATGGCATCTCTCAAAAGATGGCTTCGTGATGGGAAGTGGAATCAAAGACATGACTGCATTCCTTTGAATTTAAGTGAGCCTTTAAATCAGAGGGTGAGGGCATCAAAAGCAGCCCTTTGTGAAGGACTGAATATGAGCCAATGCTAATTTTATATCTTTGCTCTCCCAGGAAACATATAATAGTCAGAGTGAAAGAAAATGAAACTCTTCTTATATTTTAAAATCAGAATTCATGCTGACAGAAATGTTTTATCACTAAACTTGTGTTCACTGCCAAGATAGCCAAGTTCACAAGAATCGCCACAGCAAAAATAACAGCAAAAAAAGCAATTGCAGCTACAACCACCAATATTTACTGAGTGAACAGTGTGTGAGCCATGGATTCTTTTTAAGTATTTTGCAAGTGCTAATTTCATCTTCAAAAACACTGCATAATTTAACAGAAAAAGAAATGGACCACTGAATATTTATGCTCAAGTCCTTGAGCTGAGTAAAACGTGGCTTCTCTTCTTCATAATTAGAATGGCATGATACGATTTTGATATACCTTAAAATTTTAAATTATACTTTATGTAGTGTTTGTGGGGTGGGGCTATGCATTTACATGTGAGCATCCATGTTGTATCACAGTTCATGGGTAGGTCAGAACACAGTGTGTGGGAGTTGGCTCCCTCCTTCCACCGTCATGGGCTCTGGGGCTGGGATTCAGATTGACAAACTTGGTAGGGGGGACATTAGCCACTGAGAAATTGTGCCAGCCTCGACTTTTATGTATTTTGCAAAGCTATTCACATAAACGGAGCAGCTAAAGTAAGAAATAAAACCAAAATCACAGAAAGGTGTACATTTGCAACTTATTATAGCCACAAAGCTCCTTCCTACACAATGGCCTTCCATAGAAAGCTAGATTTCAGATCTGTTAGGTGTCTTTATAAAGGCTTTGAACAACACTGGTAAACTAGATGTAGAAAGCAATTATAATTTAAGAGGACATAATTTAACTAATTAAGTCCAGCATGATAACAAGGACTGTTCTTATGCTTGGGCATAAATTTACTGTTTCCAAGCAGTCACAGCAAAGGGCAAATCAAAAGGAAGCATGACTCTTAATTCACCAAAGCTCACTGAATTGTGTGGTTTAAGTGCTTAATTACAGGATTCTATCATATTCCATAATGACAGTACTGGGTGAAATTATAAATTGAATAGATATATTAATACAGTTATTACTGTTTTACACTAAATAACTAAAATATATATTTTCTATAATGGGCATGCTTATGCTTTCTATTGTTCACTTGTAAACTAGCAGATTGAGTTAGGATTTCTCAATTAAAACATAAAGTTCTAAGAGACATACAATCCAAACACTGGTGACAGACCATCTCACCCTTCAAAAGAATGGAGATTATATGGAGGTTGTTAGTTGGAGGCAATTAGAGGTTATACTGAAGACTCAGAAAGAAGGGTGTAATATTCCCATCCCACAGTGTGAAGCGGGAGATTCTAAGTCCTTGGACTCTCCCACTTTCCAGAGTGCTACCACTGACATTTGGGACAGCAGGCATAAAGAAACTGTATTAGCCACTAATAATCTTTGGGCACAAGTGTCCCTCGAAATTTCTGTGATGAGCCACAATCAGCAGTGTGATGGCATTGGGAGTGGGGCCCCTGGAATGTTACGGTGACAGAGTCATAAATGGAATTAGGGTCCTTGCAAAAGAAACTTGTGGGAGGATAATTTGCCCCTTTCTACTGACTTGTGATTAAAGTGGGAAATTATTCTCCATGAGCTAGAAAATGAACTATCACAAAACAATGAATAACCAGCCTTCTGACCTGGGACTTACCAGCTTCTAGAACTGTGAGGATCAAATGTTATGTGTCACTACATAAGTAGAGATATTTTGTCACAGAAACCTACATACAGTAAAAGATCCAAAGTTACTGACATTGGAGATCTAACCATGGAAATGGTTAGTTCCTACCAGCTGACCTAGAGAGCAGAAACTGATATTATCAGTGACGATTAAATTATTAATTGTATGCCTACACTACACAAAAGTGAGTGAAGAATTACATGATAATAATTTTTTGTGGATTTTGTGAAAGCAATCTTAAATATTACTTTTCCAGAATATGAATTAAATGGCAACAGTATAAACTGTCGATGAGGATTTTGCTGAAATCTCAAACTGCCTTAACTAAATACCACACTGGACACTAGTGAGAATGGCTGCCGTGAACACAGTTTACTCTTTCCATTCTTTACTTGTTCAGGCTGATTCAGTGTCCAGATCACAGGCATGTGCTCCGAGTGTTAATTGGTCAGGGCAGTGCATAACAGGGTCCCCTTAGTGTGTTTGCTTAGACAAGTATGTTAAACCAGGAATCACATAGACAGGAAGTGGGCAATGACAAGAGAAGTGCTGAGAAGGCAAACTTGGTAACACATCCATGTCAGGGAAATGGGGACATGGGCACATACCCCAGCTGCTTCGCTCTAACAAAAATAATCTGCAAAAGGCTTTGACCTGGAAGTAAATTATTGAAAAAATTAATTATAGATTTGGGTTATACTAGAAACCATATTAACATATGTTTAAAACCATATAGAAAATTAACATTCATATCTGCACTTGAAGATGAGGATTATTAAAAATGGAAGTAAAATCCTGAACTTGGGATCATAATCCCACAAAAAGGCATTGAAATGCAGTGCTAAAAGAAAGCAGTTTGTTTTATGAATGCCATGTCAAGCGGAACAGGCTTCAGAGTAAGACCATGTTAAGGGTCTGTAGTACACTGGTAAAGACTTAATGATAAATTTAAGAAATTGGATCCAAGCTGTGAGTTGGACAGTAGGAACAAAAAAAATAGGGTAGACAAGATATTGTCTATTAATATCTATAGCTCCTTTCAGTGTAAATTAAAATTAAGGACCATAAAAACAAATGTGAAAGACATCAGGATTAGCACACATGTATTTTGTACATAGGAATGTCTATGCAACATGTATGTAGTTGGTGTTCATGGAGATCAGAAGAGGCTGACAGATTCCTTGCAACTGGAACTACAGACAGCTGTGAACTGCCATGTGCATGCTAGAAATCAAGCCCTGGTCCTCTGTGAGAGCAAAGGTACTCTTAATTGCTGGAACATCTCTCCAACTTCCATTTAAGGCACTTAAAATTATTTTTCTTTTAATTATGTGGTATATGTCTGTGTCTGTGTATATAAGTGCAGATCTCAGAGGTGTTAGAACCCCTGGAGCTAGACTTATAGACACTTGTGAGCAACAAAACATGACTGCTGGAAACTGAACTTCTGTTCTCTATAGGAGCTCTTGTCTGCTGCACCATTGTGACAGCTCCATGTTTCTTTATTTTTCACAGAGATTACAGCTATTTTCAGTGGGAGGGTAAGTATGAATGACAATATTCCCAGTTCATTTTTAGATTATATTTGTTCTGATGACTTCTATGGTGAGAGAGACAAAATCTCTTCTTCTTCTTCTTCTTCTTCTTCTTCTTCTTCTTCTTCTTCTTCTTCTTCTTCTTCTTCTTCTTCTTCTTCTTCTTCTTCTTCTTCTTCTTCCTCTTCCTCCTCCTCCTCCTCCTCCTCCTCCTCCTCCTCCTCCTCCTCCTCCTCCTCTCTTCTTCTTCTTCTTCTTCTTCTTCTTCTTCTTCTTCTTCTTCTTCTTCTTCTTCTTCTTCTTCTTCTTCTTCTTCTTCTTCTTCTTCTTCTTCTTCTTCTTCTTCTTCTTCTTCTTCTTCTTCTTCTTCTTCTTCTTCTTCTTCTTCTTCTTCTTCTTCTTCTTCTTCTTCTTCTTCTTCTTCTTCTTCTTCTTCTCCTTCTTCTTCTTCTTCTTCTTCTTCTTCTTCTTCTTCTTCTTCTTCTTCTTCTTCTTCTTCTTCTTCTTCTTCTTCTTCTTCTTCTTCTTCTTCTTCTTCTTCTTCTTCTTCTTCTTCTTCTTCTTCTTCTTCTTCTTCTTCTTCCTTCTTCTTCTTCTTCTTCTTCTTCTTCTTCTTCTTCTTCTTCTTCTTCTTCTTCTTCTTCTTCTTCTTCTTCTTCTTCTTCTTCTTCTTCTTCTTCTCTTTCTTCTTCTTCCCCTTCCCCTCCTCCTGCTCCTGCTCCTGCTCCTCCTCCTCCTCCTCCTTCTCCTTCTTCTTTTTTGAACTTTTACCATTTTCTGGCATTTGTCCCCAGGTAACTGAGAAAGGCAGTAGGTGTGCTTGCCTTTTCTCAGTTTCATTAAGAGGTGGTACCATAGGTTCAGTGGATGTCTATCTTGATCCTGAATTTTGTTAGGTAACTTAGGTTTACAAATAAGCATTTCCTGTTCTCTTTTTTCCTGTCTCTTCTCTCTCAAGACTTTGTATTATTGTATCTAATTTTTCTTGTACAGCCATTTTTCAAATTTTTTCTGAGAGGAACTGTATAAGGATTGTAATTGAAAGTAGGGCAGTTGCAATGAGTAGTGTGATGGCCTTTTCTTTTTAAAGATTTCGATATTTTATGTATGTGAGTGCACTGTAGCTATCGTCAGACACATCAGAAAATGGCATCAGACCCCATTACAGATGGTTGTGAGCCACCATGTGATTGCTGGGAATTGAACTCAGGACCTCTGGAAGAGCAATCAGTGCTCTTAACCACTGAGCCATCTCTCCAGCCCCCAATGCCTACTATTAAGCAGCATGATTTTTTTCTTTAAGCATATACATAATTCTCTCCTGATAATGGAGCAAGGAGGACTACTGAAAAAAAATAAAGTACAGAAAAGAATATTGTTATCCTATTGGACAATTGTTTACTCCTGAGTCTTTTTATGGGAGAGGACCTTTTGTCCTTAACTTCCTTTAAATCACCTTCCTTTAAAATCAGCATCTTTAAATTTAATGTAGTTGTGTTATATGGGCTAACTCATCCTGCTGCTATGGTTAATAGGGGGAAATGCTGGCAGGCCCAGAATGAATGATGTTAGAAGTGGGTTACTGAAGCCCTCTACCTCAGATAAATTCATTCGTTCATTTTGGTTTTATTTCCAATGTATCTTAGAAATGAGAGTATAAGTAAATTTCCCCACTATTTTGCATGACAAAGCTTACAGTTACAAGGTCACCCTCCCCTCCCCCTATGTGGCTGAGACACTAAACGGCTGTAAGATGAGAGCTGACACAGTCTGTGTTGCTTTCTGCACAACGTGACTTGCCTCTTCATCCTTCATATTTGCATCTAGGCACTGAGAAAAGTCTACCAGGATGTCTTTTCCTTTCTAGAGCTAAAAAGCCAGAACATCAAGATATACCAGTGTGAGAAAAATGGTTAAACGTCAATGTGTCAGTGGTGCAAGATTCTAGGAAATAACAGTAAGTGAGGAGCCAGCACAAAGAGAAGTGGAAGAAACCATTGTTTGTTCTGTTGTTAATATTGTTTGGAGTTTTTCTTTTTGACACGTTTTTACTCTGTAGTATGGACTAGCCTGGAACTCATATGCAACTCAGACTTGTCTTGAACTTGTTACCATCCTAGTGCTTCAGTCTCTTATGCGCTGGGACTACAGCAACCTTCTCAGGCTGGACTTAAAAGAAGACAGAAGCTGTGAATTTGCCAGAGATCATGGAGAGGTATATAGAAGTGTTTGGAGGGAAGAAATGAAATGGAAAAGAACTTTGAAAATAAAAGACTAATAATTCTTAAATTATCAGACAATACGAAATAATAACATGTCCATCAAGGCAGTTTAGTCCTTTCAGCCTGGGGCTTTTCCAGTCCGTAGAGTCTTTTCATGAGTTAGGGGGTAGGGGGAAAGAAAGGAAATACAGGAGAAAACACTCAGCTGGTCCATGTGCACACCTCAACTCTGAGCTGCCATGGGTTCTGCACAATTACAAGTGTGGTATGAATGCCCACTGCACGTGCAATTCTTTAAGCCATTTGTAAACATTTGTATGTTTCTTATAATGTAGCAAATTTATCAATTTGCAGCTTAAGTTTTTATTCAGCTTAACAGTTTCAAACTTAAAGTCATGAGAAAAGTCAACTTAAATAATATAAAATAAAAATAAAAAAACCTGCATTTATGTTCTTTATAACACCAGTTTTTTTCCCCAAATGGTACTATAAAATTAAATAATTTTAAATTCATTTGTTAAAGTTATGCAATGCAAACAAGGCAAACATATATTGAAATGCATGCATTTCTGTAGTGTTAATATTTACTTTACATGACTCAATTAAGAGGATTGACACAACCTGTCAAGTTCTTTGATACCTCCTCACCCTCAACCCATGTAATCAATTACAGTCGAAAAGTGTAGTAATTCACATTTTAAACACACATTTCAACACTGCTGAAGCTGCAGTATCCTCTTTCATCACAAGCAAACCTTCACTGAGACAGCTCCAGTGACCCAGTGTACTGTCAGGTGGCTCTCACTGGGAACCATGATTAAACCAGAAGTTGCCACAAAAAGTTTTAAGTCAACTGCTTGTTTGTTTGTTTGTTTATCTTTTAATTTTTTATTAGATTTATTTCTTTATTTACATTTCAAACATTATTCCCCTTTCCAGTTTCCTGTCCATAAGCCCCCATTCCCTCCCCTCCCCTCCCCCAAACAGGTATTCCCCTTATACGTCCCCCTTATTGCCCCCCATATTCCCCTGCACTGGGGGGGTCCAACCTTCCAGGACCAAGGGCTTCCCCTTCCCCTGGTGCCCCAACAAGGCTATTCTCTGCTACATAGGCAGTTGGAGCCCTGGGTCAGTCCATGTATTGTCTTTAGGTAGTGGTTTAGTCCCTGGAAGCTCTGGTTGGTTGGCATTGTTGTTTTTCTGGAATTGCAAGCTCCTTCAACTCTTTCAATACTTTCTCTAATTCCCCCCAAGGGGGTCATTTCTCAGTTCGGTGGTTTGCTGTTAGCATTGACCTTTGTATTGGACATGCTCTGGAAGTGTCTCTCTGTAGAGATCTATATCCGATCCCTTTCAGTGTGCATTTTCTAGCTTCATCAATCTTATCTAGCTTTGGTGGCTGTATATATACATACATACATACACACACACACACACACACACACACACACACACACAAACACACACACATACATATGGGCCACATGTGGGTCAGGCTCTGAATGGCCATTCCTTGAGTCGCTGCTTCCATATCCCCTCCTATCGATATTTTCCCCCCTTTTAAAAAGAAGTGGTAGCATCTGCATTTTGGTCATCTTCTTCTTGAGCTTCCTGTGGTCTGTGGATTGCATCTTGGGTAATTTGAGCTTTTTAGCTAATATCCATTTATCAGTTAGTGCACACCAAGTGTGTTTTTCTGTGATTGAGTTATAGATAATCCAGCATGTCAAAGATTTTCCATTTGGGTCTAAAAGCATTCAGGTTTGCAACAGTCAGAAAATATTCATGCAAACTGAGACATGTAAAGAGGCTAATAAAGTGGAGATTTCTACTCTGAAAACAAACAACAGTGTGGAGCACAAGAGAAGTAATCAACACAATGCAGTGTGTACAAAAGTAAGTCATATGAAAGCATTCTGTGACAGAACCATTTGTTGAAAAGGTTTTATTGGTTAACATAGCCTAACCCTCAAAAGAAAGACAACCATATACTTGTGACTTGCTCTTGTTTCTTTTATCAGAATGCTAAATTAGTGCGATTCTCATGCTACTATTCTAAAGTGCAGAAACAAGTTACGATCCCTGCTTTTCAGTTCCAGGAAACAAGACTGCTTTTAGAGCATACCGCAACTCTATAGAGATCTATGTATACATATGTATCCCTTGATTGACACAGGATGGGGGTTATAGATGGTGGATCTGCAGCAGAGGCTGCAGTCCTCACATGTGATTTTAATGGCCAATGTGCAGGACAGAAGCATTTTGCACACTGCTTTTCTGTCTTGCACTTACAAATAACGTCTATGGGAGGAGCATGAAAAACAGTTGTTTTTCCCTTTTTCTTTTTTAATTTGTTTAAAATTTGATCGCCTGAACTACTGTAAAAATAAATTACATTTAATACTATTAAGATACTGAATGGAAAACTCCATTGTCTGCTGCTGGACTGTTTTCGAAATATTTGGTCAAATATATATTAATTTGACTGCAATGGCATATAAAACAAGCAAGGAAGCAAGCAAGCAAGCAAACAGACAAAAAGCTGTGAAAATGGCCTTGGAGCATTATCTTTAGTTACTTAAAGACCATCTAGTTTTTTTATAATATAGTTTATGTTAAAGTAATCTTAATTAATTTAGAGAAGACAATCAATGCCTGTGAAAGAATGGGCTTTTGTGGATTTATTTTTTGTGGTCATTGTGAGTGATTGCTTTTCCTTTTTCTTAGTTTCATATTCTTGCTTTGTTGTAAATCTTAGACTGACATCTAGCTTTGACAATCATAGTATGCTTTATTTCCTGAGGGGGAATAACTTATAATGCTGTTGAGTTTTGTACTATTGGTGCATTGGTGAATTTTTAAATTGTATGTTAACTTCAATAAATTATATGAACTGAGAAAAAAAGAAATGATAGCATAATTATAAATACATGAAAATAGAAACAGATTTGAAGTAACCGCCAATCTCAGGACCATGGAAATGTCTTTCTCACACTGCAGTGTAATCAGTTGTAAAGCAAGGCAGGAAATGGTAACTACTGTGGACTCTGAGTTAATGGATATCCTACAATCCTGACATACTGCATGCAGCTAAGCATGTATATGTAGAATGACTAGAGACAAGTAAGGAGGGAATTCAGGAGGTTTTTGTGAGTCAGGTCACCCATATCATATTAGGCATTGTTAGTGGCATGTGGGGAAGAACCTTGTTCCATGTCATTAAAAATCCATCCAAAATAGCATTACTTAAATAATTTTAAAGCATTATTGAGTTGGGTGTCTGAGAAACAAATCACCTATCTTTCTTTATTTAACTAAAATATGGACTCTTTGTTTGTTTTTATGCCAATAAAGAAAAATTAACAATGTTTGTGCTTGCACTATTCTTTAGGAAACCTGAGATGAAAGCTGAGGGTTACTTATTGCTTATCATTTTAAATGAGACTGTAGGGGAGGCCATCAAGAATAATGGTTAGTTACACATCTTGCACCTTTAAGATTGGGTTTGCAAATGGAGTTCTACATGATCTAACCTACTTGTGAACTACCTCTAAAGAAATAGACACCAGTTACTTTCCTGAAACTGAAACTTCCCTGAAATCTGTTGATGTGCTCCGCATACAGAGCCAGCTCTTTTTCTCTTCAAAACAGGGTCTTCTCTGGGTTCATTTAGGGAGTTTGAAAAGTGATCCTAAGTTATGTGAACACAGGGACTGCCATTTGACCTACATTGTAGAGCTAAGAGGCAAAGCTGGTGTGTGACATATATCTGTTCTGTGTCTAAGAGGGAAGAAGGGTGAAGTAGAGCTGTAGATGTGTGTAGGTAGGAAGCAACCTTTGTTCGCCCAAGTCCAAATATGAGACTCATTAAATAGTCTTAAGTCATCTTGGAAGAAGCATCATCCACAAGGATTCCTAGGTACTAAAGGAAGAATAAAGGATATAGACCAGCCAGAGGACAGGGGAGAGGGCTGCAGCCACCCTGAAGGTGGCACACATCTGAGACATCACAACACTGTCTGTCAAATGGACCAAGCTAGGAACAGTTCATATGATCCACAGACACCAGAACTCAATTGGGAGCTAATGCATCTAACTCATTGCTTGGCATTTTTAATACTTGTTCTAAACCAAGTCTCTTGGTGTCAGAAACAGTGGCAGTTTGGCAAGGAACTATCAGAGTGAGATAGCAGCTGGCTGTGCTGGACCTTATGACCTGCTGTCAGTCCCCACTAGCACACTAATGCCAGGCCCTTTCCAGCCTTTTACTGTATTATTCAGGTGAAGGAGCCCTGCAAGAGACTGGTTGACTTGAAATTGTTCATAACAAGATGGGGTTTAGTGACTGAAATGGAATGCTTCCTGCAATTAATAGGGGACCTATGGAGTTTGTAATTCTTAAAAAAAAATTCAAAGCACAGAATCTGTGCTTAAGGCAGTTTTAACAAAAGGTTTAAAATGTCCCTTTAGCCTGTAACATGAGAGGATGCTGTAAAACACTTATGTTCAGAATTTCTTGGGATCTTTTTCCTATCCTGCATCAAAGTTACACAGCAGAAAAAAATGTTACCATTTAAATCTACACAAGTGTGCGTGTGTGTGTGTGTGTGTGTGTGCATGTGTGTGTGTGTGTGTGTGTGTGTGTACGTGAGCACGAACATGTGCATGGGCATGAATCACATCAGTGTATCATTCTGATGTCAAGACAAAGGATCAATTCCGACAATTCAGTCCAAAATGTCAAACTAGATGTCTGGCACGAGATAAGTATAAACAACTTCAGCATTGACTGAATTTTTAACATTTCAACCAGCTATTTGAATGTCAGAGAGATCAAAATAGGGAATTTGGTGACCTAAAGCTTTAGCCAAAAGGTTGTGTTTTCAGATGCTTTATATTTTATGCATTATAGATTAATTTGCTAACTAAACAACTTCCCCTGGCTTAGCCTTTTAATAATTCATAGGCAGCTCATCGAGTGTAGATAAGTTCACAGTTAGTTTCAAACAAATATTTTAGACCTCTGTAGCATAATGATTATTTTGGAACAATCATTTACAGGATTAGAGTGTGTCAGTCATCTAGTCAGAACTATAATTAATTATCATACTCTTTTTCTTCCCACAAGCTATGAACACCACTCTATTTTCTTTCCCAAAGTATGTAGGGTATTTTTTCTTTTTTCTTTTGGAAGCCTGATACAAACTAACTGCTTATGAGGTTTGTAATTACAGAGAAGAGTGGAGAAAAAGCAGCCACACTGTAACATATGCATTTGCAACACCACATGGTTGTTTGTACTCTTTTATCTCATATCTTGCAGAAAATATAGGGAAGTTTTATCACTTGCAATTTCCTTTATGTCCTGTGTTCTTTCTTTCTTTTCTACATCTCTCTTGTCAAAATAGCATAATTTTTCTGACCATCTACTCCGTATAAGTATACTGAAAATGAGAAGGATGAATAGAGTGGGCTGATACTTTTACAAAATATATACAGTCTTACTACAGAAATGACAAGTAAACACATAACTTAACTACTGAAGTACTATGTGTTTCTAAAAATAGGTGCAACACTTTGGGTCTTTCCTTGGAAAGCGGAGGTCAGCTTCATAAGAAAGACTAACTCCTTACCTCCATTTCATACCATGTGACATTATTTTTTATTGCAAAGAAGGCAGTATTGCACTAATTGTTACTTTTCATCTCTTGTGCGTGTGCATGTGTGTGCATGCATGTGTACATGCTTCTGTGCATGCATGCATGTGAGTGTGTGTGTGTGTGTGTGTGTGTGTGTGTGTGTTTGTGTGTGTGTGTATGTAGGTCAGAGGTTAGCCTCAGGTGTCAATCTTCAGGAGGCATCCATCTTGTTTTCAGATACAGGGTCCCTCATTGGGAATTACTACTTAGTTCAAGATGGCTAGCCATGGCCTGGCTTCCTTTTTGCCATCATCTAAACCCTGATCTGTACACAGATGAAAAATGCTGTTCTCTTGGGAATGTTGGGGTTAATGCAGAATCACACATGGCCGATATACAAACTGTAGCAACAGTGAGTTCATTTTAACTAGAACAGAAGCAGCCTTGGTGCCCCTACACTCCATTACCACCGGGTTCAGCACGGTCTGTACTTATAAGGCAGATCACCAGGCAACAGAGTAACAATAAGGAGTGCTAACAGGATCTGAGCTACCTCCGTAGGCATTTGACTTTTTGGAGTAAGATTGCTTTACAGTGTATACGGATATGGTTTCTTTGGGGCATTTTTTTTTTGTACAGTTTTGTGCTGCTTTCCAGGTCTGAGAAAGTCAGCTCTGACTATCTCCAAGATGCAGATAATAGCATTTTATTTGTCCATTTGTTTGTTTTAATCCACCTCCTTATTCTTCTATTTCTATTCTCTTTTGACCATGATAATGAATAAACATGCTTTAAGATGTAGTAAAGTAATTTTATTTTTTCATTTATATTACAGACTATCTACAGCCATTCCTTCCTGCCTGTATGAGAACAATTTTTAAGAGTACTAGAGATTTTGATGAAAAAATATGACATTTTGAGATTATTACAAAATCAACTAGGTAAATTTTGGCAGAACCAATATTTTCAGCCATTTGTGAAGCCATTTGTTCTTCACAAACATTATTTTTCTCTTTATTGAACAAAGGCTTTAATATCAATAAAATTGTATTATATACATTCAGGCTGTACCTAAAGTTGTAGTATTTTATATTTCATATAGAGATTATGGTGGATTTTCTATTATCGTAATTCATTATTGCTGGCATCCTGAAAAGTTATTGTTAATAACTTCATTTAAAACATTATTTTACTAGCTTTGTCTTTTATTCTCATTTTTACTGAGAATTTCATAAAATACATTTTGATCATATTCACCCTGTTTCTCCAACTCCTCCAAGATCCACCCACCTTGTTTGACTATCAACTCCATTTTGTGCTGCCCATATATACGTGGATGTGTGTTCATCGACTTGAACAAGGTTGACTGACCGAGCAGGGACTACATTCATTTAAAAAAGTACCTCTCAATGGCCAATATCTCCTCAGGTAGTGGTGAAATGGCATGCTCATCTACACTGTCCATGCTAGAATTTTATCTGACTAGAGCTTGTGCAGCTACAGTGCATGCTGCCCAAGTATTGTCAGTTTATATATACAAATGCCAGAGAAATGTTCTTTTGATAGCTTTCATAGCACCTGAAAATATAATGCACTCCTGGGATGAGGTAGAAGTCGTTACTAGTCATAACTACCCATTTGCCTCTGTTAACTACAATAATTCTTGTGGCAAGATATTCCCATGGGTTTAATAGTGGCATGGATGTTATGGACACAACTGATTTCTGGTTGAACTTAAGGCCTTGTTCTGAGAAAGAAACTTGTTTCATACAGCAATATTGGCCATAATGTTTGATAGCTCAAAGGTTTTAGGGGTGATCCTATTTCTATTATTTTGGTTAATGGGCAGAACTGCGTATTTAATTTTCCTCTAAATCCATATTTCTATGCCTATACGTTTACAAAATGTAGCTTTTATTCCTCATCAGAGAAATCATTTGAGACATGGATTGCAATCAATGCTGAATCAACTGATCAAACTTCAGAGAATAAATGTCAGTGGGACGCTCAGCCACAAATAGACCATCTATATCATGTCTTCCCTGAAACCCCACAGGGATTAAGGGTTATCAAGGAACAGAGGGCTGAAAAGATGTATTTCCCAGAGATTGTGGGAAAACAAAAGCAAATACATGTCTCCTGAACATGTCAGGAGTTCTACTGTCATGAACTCATGGGAGCTGTGGTTGCCTGTATAAGACCTGTACAAGAACAAACAAATAAACATTTTAGCATGGGGAAGATAAGAATTTGAGAACAGTCACCCATAGCAACAGAGATAACAGCAGTTGATGCTGCTTGGGCAAGGAGAGTAAAGTGGAAATTTCTAGTTTCTTTAGAGACTCTGGTTATAATGATGTTTTACTAAGGCAGACAAGTGAAAGAATATTTTGCTGAAGTAGACACAGGTGAAAGGATGTTTTCCTGTAGAAAATACATGAAAGGATGCATGATGTTTAGAAAGGATATAAATATGACCCCACAGACAGTGGAAGCTTGAAAATTCACTGGCTTTGCTCAGTCTCACTAGTCTTCACTGATAACATACTTGTATTGGTTTACCTTACAATGCTTTGCTGAGTTTTGCTTGAAGTGACTTACAAGGGAGAAACTCACCAAAGCACTCATGAGATTCCTCCTGCTTCTGTAGACTGGGGCCGATTAGTGAACCTCAAGGTTTCTTCTGACTTGAAGTGCCATTGCTGATTCAAGTGTGTTGTCTGCTGTGTAGACTGCACTGCAGCTGTTGATTCATGTTTGGTGTTTGCTAGTGGACTACACTGAGAAAAACAAAATTGGAATTACCCCAAAGAACTATTTCTAAACAGGTCCACTTCCCCTGTATCCTAATAACATTTGTTTTCCACAACCTCTGGTGGGAGGTGGGCTAGAGGGGAGGTTCAATCTTTAATAAAGTAGGTAGTTAAAAATATATGCCTACAGGACAGTCTCCTTCCTTTAAGTGTGTAAGCTATTGTAAATCAACTACACTTCAGTGACTGGTTCCACAACCAAAACTATTATAAATAGAATTCTGTACTATTAAAAAAATAAATAGACCATGAAAGTGGAAGGTTTTAGATAATTATGGATAGATATAGAAGGAATTGTAGAAGGGTAGAGGGTGAATTTGATCAAAATATACTGGAATTCTCAAAGAAAGTATGTTATTCTCTTAAGGCACAGGTATAAGAACTTAAGACAGTTGCAAAGAGACAACATATTCTAGAATAGGAAAAGAAAATAAGAAAACTGGTTAAAGTCAATGCTAAAATGGCAAACACAAAAATCCCATGAGTAGGGAGGCATTAAAGTGGGAAGAATAATATATGTAAGTTATAACAATAGAGAGGGAATTCCGGGGCAGAAACATGTAAGCAGGGAAGGGGATAGAGGACCTAGAGGTAAAGGGAGGATAAAGAAGAGCTACTCAAAACTATAGTTGTATAAAAAGTTCATGTAGAAACTTAACACTTTGCAAACTAATATCAATAATCAAGCAAAAAAAAAACCTTTGAGTATCATTGGAGAAGATTACTTTTGCTCTTTTTCTTGAATTTTATTTTGTTGCCTTGATCATGTAATCCAGGGATTATAATTAATTGATCAATAATAGACAATGCAATTTTCTATGTATCCATTACAGTGGTCTCCCAATCTCTAATGAGACTTTTCAGGGATGGTGAGGCAAACAAACAAAAAGCTGATGTTTGATTTCAGACTGTTTTCTTGCTTATAGAAATTGCTTTTTAAGAAAATAGTCTGGGTACTATTGAGTCAAATTTTAGAAATTAGAATGATATGAAAGGATATTTACTACACTATTCTTCAGAGTGTAAGCCAACAGTACTACCTCCTGCGTCTGAGAGAATAAACAGACTACCACCTGCCTCTGCTGAACCATCACCTTCATTAGCACAGTTCTCACCTGATCTAGAATTGACACTGGACCTCTAATTACTTCCCATTTAAGTATAATTATGACCACACAGTAAACGAAGAATTCATAACCTCAAGTGAATTTAAACACCCAGCTGTGAAAATACAAAATTTTGGAACTCAGACTATACTAATATGTAAATCCATAATGATTTTCACCTCCAGAAATAGAGGTTATTTTCCCCTCAAAGTAATTACTATCATTCTGGCTTCATAAGTATGCATTGTTAATGCATTGTAAGATAGGCTCGTTCCAAATTTTACTTTCCCCTCTATTTTACCAGAGTGTTTTTACATTGATCTAGTCTCATTTAAAAAAATGTTTCCATTTTCTAAAACACAGCTACAACTGACCTTGTCAAGAACAGCCTTGTTTTTATATAAAATTGCAAGCTGGTAAAAGCATGAATAACGGAAAGTAAAGCTGAAGCAGTGATGCTGTTCAGCCTACATTCCATGGCATCACCATGACTGAATGACCCTCTTTAGCCCATAAGTCTCTAACCTAAACTTATTATCTCCAAAGAGTATTCAATGAATACCGTGATGATATGAAGGACTGACAAAAATGTTTGCTATATGCTTTTTTTCTCTGAAATCCAAGATTGTTTGAAGACCTAATAATTCTGCTTGAATCTGATTGTTGGATTAGAAAACATGTACCAATGCAGATCATTGTCACAGTATGTTTTAATGTGACGAGTATATGCAGAAGTATTTTCTCTCTGTTACTATTTAATATTAACAAGGCTTGGCCAATATTAATCTATATTCTTTGATTGACATCTTAATTGTGAATAAGTCAACAAGATTAGCTTGTTCTTCATAGAAAGTCATATTTCCTAAAAGCTTTGTAATATCTGATGTATATTTAAGCAAATTATCATACTAGCTAATCACTAATTATAGTCCTTGTTTTGGCATTAAAAATAATGATCATGTAAAGGCTGAGGATGGAAAGGAAGTTACAAGCCACCTGAGGTTGCTTTTGATAGAATTATTAATTTAAAGTAAAGAAGGAACCTGATTTAAATCAGGGAAAGACACATCTCTTGACTCAAATCTCCAATCTCATTTTCTCTGACATTAAAACATTAAGGTAACTAATTAAAATTTCTGTATACGTATGTCAACCAGCTAATTGTGCTTACACTTAAAAAAAGCCTGTGGTCTCCATTATAACCCAGATGTGAAGCCCAACAACTTTACTCTGTCCTCATTCTCTAGAAAAACACAAAATTAGAGGGCTTACATATATCTGAGATAGATGGATGGGATGTTAAAATTGATAAACTGTCTCACAACAGAGCTTTAACATAGTGGGAGGCAGGTTGTTGACTGAACTATCAGGGATGACTGATGCAATTGCAGTGTCCTACTCACTGACTTCTTTTTACTCCTTATGGTGGTCCTACACATAAAGCAAACACATTGGACTAAAGTGCTTCCATGAAGGCCTGGGCCAAGTCAAAATTACCCATAGAAAGGCATCTAAGCATCAGGGGAATTAGAACAATATACACTTCACTATTTGCTTGTTTCTTTGGTTTATGAAGAATGAAGTTTTTATTTATCTGTGGGCTTATTTTTCCTAAAAGCTGTGAATTCCTGTGATGACTTCTAAATAGAACTTTTTCTTTTGTGACTAATTGACTATTCCAGAAAAAGAAAACCAATAAAACAGATTAATTCATCATAGAAATTCAAAATAGTGGTACAACAGCCACGTCTCTAACCACATGTACTGGCATTTAGGGATACTCTTGATTTTTAATTCCCAAAATGAATGGATTTAATGAACTTTAAACCACACAGTATTTATATATTAGATACATGTACTAAGGAAATTAAGTCAAATATTTATATTGTTTCCAAGATTAAAAGACATCTTTCTAGAAATAGTACCATGAATTTTATCATGAAAAGTGGTCAAGTAACATAAAAATTTAACTTTTACATTTTTGATACCTTCACGGCAAATTCTCGTGTAACTCGCATTTTATTTATTTATTTATTTATTTATTTATTTATTTATTTATTTATTTATTTAATTTTATTTTTTTTGGTATGATCCATGATTTTATTGGTAATAACGCTTTCACAGGGAGAGCAGGTGGCATCCACAAAGACCCAGAACCAATGTGCCCCTCCATGTGTCTTTCCTAGACAAAGGTTTTCCATGATGAAACTGTATCAGAGAGCCTGTGTGTGGCGCCCTCCCCTCTTCGGTGTTCAAATGGACTTTGTGTGCAATTCAGTGGCTTTTTAATGTTCAGGTGTATGTCGGCCATAGTTACAGTCACAGCTTTCTAAGCATAGTAATAAGACTTCCCAAAGCCTTTCTGACTGTTTTCTGTTTCCACCGTTTTGCATATTTGGGGTATTACACAGACGTTTATTTCTGCAAATGTTCAAGTTTAAGACATTAATTCCAAGTAATAAGAATTTTATCCTCAGATTTAAACAAAAACCAAAAAATTAAAATAAATAAACAGAAGAAAAACAAAACCCCTGAGCCTTTCATCCAATTTCTGAATATAGACTGCATGGTCATTACTCTTTTTAAAATCTATTAAGCATACTTTGTTTTATGAATGTTATTAATTACCATATTAGTCTTATATATAAAATATCTATAAAAATATTTTACAGTGTTTGAGGTTCTTATTTAAGTCAATGATTGTTTGTAATGAATTTTGCATTTAATTTAACCCATAGTGTTCTGCAATTTTATTGGTTTGTTTTTTTGTAAAGTCTCTTTTCTTTTATTGGATTATATATTTATGTTTTAAATGTTATCCCCTTTCCTAGTTTCCCCTTTAGAAACCGGCTATTGCACCCCTCTACTTCTGTGAGGATGCTCCCTCATGCACCTGCCCACTCCCTCCCACATATTCACCCTGACGTTCTCCCACACTGGGGCATTGAGCCTTGAGAGGACCAAGTGACTCTCTTCCCACTGATGCCAGACAAGGCCGTTCTCTGCTACATATGCAGCTTGAGACGTAAGTCCATCACTATGTTCTCGTGGGATGGTGGTTTAATTCTGGGAGCGCTGGGGCAGAGGGGGAGTGTGGTTGGTTGATATTGTTGTTATTCCTATGGGGTACAAACTGCTTCAGCTCCTTCAGTTTTTTTCTCTATCTTCTCCATTGGGAACCCCTTTCTCAGCTCAATTGTTGGCCTTGAGCATCCACTTCTGTATTTGTCAAGCTTTGGCAGAGCTTCTTAGGAGACAGATATATCAGGTCCCTGTCAGCATGAACTTCTTGGCATCTGCAATATTATTTAGGTTTGCTGTCTGTATAGGGAATGGATCCCCCAGGTGGGGCAGTCGCTGTATGCCTTCCTTTTCATTTCTGATTTTGTTAATTAGGATACACTCTCTGTGTCCTCTGGTTAGTCTTGCTAAGGATTTATCTATCTTGCTGATTTTCTCTTTTTATTTCTACTTGGTTGATTTCAGCCCTGAGTTTGATTATTTCCTGTCATCTACTCCTCTTGGGTGTATTTGATTTTTTTTTTTTTTGTTCTAGAGATTTGAGATGTGCTGTCAACCTGCTACAGTATTCTCTCTATAGTTTCCTTTTAAAGGCATTCAGAGCTATAAGTTTTCCTCTTAGCACTGTTTTCATTGAGTCCTATAAGTTTGGGTATATTGTGCCTTCATTTTCAGTAAATTCTAAAAAGATTTTAATTTCTCTAATTATTTCTTCCTTGTCCAAGATATCATTGAGTAGAGCATCGTTCAGCTTCCATGTGTATGTGGGCTTTCTGTCATTTTTATTGTTATTGAAGACAAGCCTTAATCCATGGTGATCTGATAGGATGCATAGGGTTATTGCTGTCTTCTTGTATTTGTTGATGCCTGTTTTGTGACCAATTTATATGGTCAGTTTTGGAGAAGGTACCATGACACGATGAGAAGAAGGCATATCTTTTTGTTTTAGAATGAAATGTTCTATTGAGGTCATTCAGAGCATTCAGAGCATTCAGAGCCTCCCCCACCTGGAGATCCAGCCCATATATATACACATACAGTGACCAAAACTAGACAACATTGATGAAGCCAAGAAGTGAATGCTAGCAGGAGCCTGATATAGCTGTCTCCTGAGAGGCTCAGCCAGAGCATGACAAATACAGAGGCAAATGCTCGTAACAAGCCATTGAACTGAGAACAGGGACCTCATTAAAGGAATTAGAGAAAGGATTGAAGGAACTGAAGGGTCTTGCAACCCCATAAGAACAACAATGCCAACCAACCAGAGCTTCCAGGGATTAAACCACTACCCAAAGACTATACATGATCAGACCTATGGCTCCAGCTGCATATGTAGCAGAAGATGGCCTTGTTGGGCACTAACGGGACGAGAAACCCATGGTCCTGCCAAGAATGACCTCCCAGTGTAGTGGAATGTCAAATTGGGGAAGCAGGAAGGTCAGGTTTTGGGGAGTGGGATGGGATAGGGGTTTATGGATGGGAAACCAGGAAAGCGAATAATATTTGGAATGTAAATAAAAAATATCCAATTCAAAAAAAAGGAATGAACTATCACTGCTGCTGTATGATGTCAGCATCTCTCATAAGTTGCTGTCTTCATCTTTCTGACTGGATGAAAATAAAACCTCAAAGAAATTTAAAAAAGTAGCAGAAAAAAATAGAAATGTCTTATTGATATATTTTTTTTCTTTTTTTTTTATTAACTTGAGTATTTCTTATATACATTTCAAGTGTTATTCCCTTTCCCGGTTTCCGGGCAAACATCCCCCTCCCCCCTCCCCTTCCTTATGGGTGTTCCCCTCCCAACCGTCCCCCCATTGCCGCCCTCCCCCCATAGTCTAGTTCACTGGGGGTTCAGTCTTAGCAGGACCCAGGGCTTCCCCTTCCACTGGTGCTCTTACTAGGATATTCATTGCTACCTATGGGGTCAGAGTCCAGGGTCAGTCCATGTATAGTCTTTAGGTAGTGGCTTAGTCCCTGGAAGCTCTGGTTGCTTGACATTGTTGTACTTTTGGGGTCCCGAGCCCCTTCAAGCTCTTCCAGTTCTTTCTCTGATTCCTTCAACGGGGGACCTATTCTCAGTTCAGTGGTTTGCTGCTGGCATTCGCCTCTGTATTTGCTGTATTCTGGCTGTGTCTCTCAGGAGCGATCTACATCCGGCTCATTATTGATATATTTTAAATCCATTTGTTTTATTACTTTTCTTAGTTTCACTGTGCCTCTGCTTAGTTTCTGTTTCCATAATCCATCCATTGATGAGAGTGGGGTGTTGAAGTCACTCATTATTATTGTGTGAGGTGCAATGTGCACTTTGAGTTTATTAGTTTTTTTTTTTTTATGAATGTAGGTGTCCTTGCATTTGGAGCATAGATATTCAGAATTGAGTTCATCTTGTGGAATTTTTCCTTTGACGAGTATGAAGTGTCCTTTCTTATCTTTTTTGATAACTTTTCGTTGAAAGTCCACTTTACTTGATATTAAAATGGCTACTCCATTTTTTTTTCTTGAGACTATTTGCTTGAAATTTTTTTCTCCAGTCTTTTACTCTGAAGAAGTATCTGTCTTTGTCACTGAGGTGCGTTTCCCGTATGCAGCAAAATGTTTATGTATTCAGTCTGTTAGTCTGTCTTTTTATTGGGGAATTGAGTCCAATAGGAACCAATGATTTTTGTCTCCAATATATTTGTTGTTAGAGGTGGAATTCTGTTTGTGTGGCTATCTTCTTTTGCGTTAGTTGAAGGATTACTCACTTGCTTTTTCTAGGGTGTAGTTTCCCTCCTTGTGCTGAAATTCTCTGTCTATTATCCTTTGTAGGCCTGTATTTGTGGAAATGTATTATGTAAATTTTGTTTTGTCACGGAATATTTGGTTTCTTCATCTATGATAATTGAGGGTTTTGCTGGATATAGTAGCCTGGGCTTCCATTTGTGTTCTCTTAGCGTCTATATGAAATCTGCTCAGAATCTTTTAGCTTCATAGTGTCTGTTCAGAAGTTGGTGTAATTCTGATAAGTTTTCCTTTATATGTTACTTGACCTCTTTCCCTCACTGCTTTTAATATTCTTTCTTTGTTTAGTGCGTTTGGTGTTTTGTCTATTATGTAATGGGAGGAGTTTCTTTTCTGGTCCAATCCATTTAGAGTTCTGTAGGCTTCCAGTATTCTTATCAGAATTTCTTTCTTAAGTTTGGGATGCTTTCTTCATAATTTTGTTGAAAATATTTACTGTCCCTTTAAGTTGGAAATCTTAGCTCTCTTCTATATCTATGATCCTTAGGTTTGGTCTTCTCTTAGTGCCCTGGATTTTCTGGATGTTTTGGGGTAGGAGCTTTTTGTGTTTTGCATTTTCTTATGTCAATGTTTTCTCTGGTATTTTCTGCACCTGAGATTCTTCTATCTCCTGTATTCTGTTGGTGATGTTTAGATCTATAACTCCTGATCTCTTTTCTAGGTTTTCTATCTCTAGAGTTGTCTCCTTTTTTGATTTATTTGTTGTTTTTTATTTCCATTTTTACATCCTGGATGATTTTGTTCAATTCCTTCACCTGTTTGGTTGTGTTTTCCCATAATTCTTTAAGCAATTTTTGTGTTTCCTCTTTAAGACTTCTACCTGTTTACCTGTGTTGCCCTGTATTTCTTTAAGGAAGTTATTTATGTCCTTCTTAAAGTCCTCTAACATAATAATGAGATGTGATTTTAAATCAGAATCTTGCTTTTCTAGTGTGTTGGGGTATTTAGGACTTACTATAGTTAGGGAACTGGGTTCTGAAGATGCCAAGTGGCCTTGGTTTCTGTCACTTACTTTCTTCCACTTGCCTCTTGCCATCTGGTTAGCCCTGGTTTTAGCTGGTCTTGCTGTCTCTGACAGTGGCTTGACCCTCCTGTAAGTCTGTTTGTCAGCACTACTGGGAGACCAGTTCTCTTCTGGCAGGATTTAGGTGTGGAGAGCTATGGCAGAGGGTCAGCTTCTTGTGAATACAGAAACTGGAAGGATCCTGTCCCATACTGCTCCTTGGCTCCTGTGTCCTGAGGTGTCTAGGCAGGTCCTTGTGAACAGAAAGGGGGGGGGGTCTCACCCATGCTCCCAGGTATATGGAGACCATCTTTCTCCCAATGTGATCCAGATCCAGAGAGCTCGGGCACAAAGAGTGATCAGAAGTATCCTGTTCCAGACTGCTTTTTGGCTCCTGTGTCCAGAGGGTTCCAGGCGGGTCTTTCTGAGCAGAAGTGAGAGTCCTACTTGTGCTCTCAGGTGTCAGCACTCATACCAGCTTTCTCCCAGCAGGATTTGGGCACCAAGACTTTGTTTTTTATTCAGTTTATTCGAACATGATCTGCTTAGAACAAGAACCAGGACAGTGATAAAACAGTAGCTTAATAACTTTTACAGTTCCACATCCCATAAGGCTTTGTTTTCTTTTGAGTTATCTCTACTTATTTTTAAGTGAAGTTAAAAATTATAGAAAATTCCTGAGGTCTGTCAAGTCTTGAAAATATGTAAAAATGTTTCAGCTTGTCTCATTGGAAATAAGAAAGTTAGTAAATACAAAACGGTGTTTATAATACTAACATAATTTTAAAACATATTTCAATAGTTAAAACTACAAGTCTTAGAATGATATATACATTCTATATATCAGAAAATTTTATTATTCTTCATATTTTAGAAATAGCAGGACTGTGTGCTTAAATTCAATAGTATAAATCTAAGAGATCCAGAGAATTTGGAAAAGCATATAATGAACTTAATATTCAGTATATATGCCTTTTAAAGTTACTGGAGAAAATGGGCTATTACTGAATAGGATATTTGATTTTATGTTGAGGGAAAACAAAATCTAACTATCTAATGAAGTTTTGCATATGAGGAATTTTATATACTATTGAGTTACACATTGAGTTAATATACAATACAGAGAAATCTCGAGGAAATGGATAGTTTTATGGACAGATATAAGGTGGCAAATTTACATCAGGAGCAGGTAAACCATCTAAACTGTCGCATATTGCCAAAGGAAATAGAAGCAGTCATTAAAAATCTCTCAACCGAAAGAAGCTCAGAGACAGATGGTTTTAGTGCAGAATTTTATCAGACCTTCAAAGAATACCTAATATCAATACTTTTCAACCTATTCCACAAAATAGAAATAGAAGAAATACTACCTAGTTCATTCTATGAAGCCACTGTTATGCTGAAACCTAAACCTTGCAAAGACCCAGCAAAGAATAAGAACTTCAGACCAATTTTCCTTATGAGTATAAATGCAAAAATACTTAAAAACCAAATCATAGAACACATCAAAATGATCATTCACAATAATCATACTAGATTGGCTTCATCGAAGGGATACAAGTATGGTTCAATATACAGAAATCCATCAATGTAATCTACTATATAAACAAACTCTAAGAAAAAAACCCACATCATCTCTGTAGATGCTGGGAAAGAATTTGAGAAAATTCAACACCCCTTCATGGTAAAAGTTCTGGAAAGATAAGGAATTCAAGGCACATACCTAAACATATTAAAAGCTATATACAGCAAACCAATAGTCAACATCAAACTAAATGGAGTGAGACTTGAAGCAATCCCACTAAAATCAAGGACAAAACAAAACTGCCTACTTTCTCCCTAGTAGTCAATATAGAACTAGAAGTTTTAGTCATAGCAATTAAACAACAAAAGGAGGTCAAAGGAATACAGATTGTAAAGAAGAAGTCAAGATATCACTATTTGCAGATGCTATCATAGTATACCTAAGTGAACCCCAAAATTACATCAAAGAACTCCTACAATTGATAAACAATTTTAACAAAGTGGCTGGATATAAAATTAACTCAAATCAGTAGCCTTCCTCTATTTTATGGATATATGGGCTGAGAAAGTAATTGGAAAACAATGCCTTTCATAATAGTCATAAATGATATAAAATATCTTAGTGTGACTCTATCCAAGCAAGTGAAAGATCTGTATGACAAGGACTTCGTCCCTGAAGAAAGAAATCAAAGATCTTAGAAGATGGAAATGTCTACCACACTCATGGATCAGCAAGGTCTGCAATTTTCATGATTTCATTTTTTTTTCCGGAGCTGGGGACCGAACCCAGGGCCTTGCGCTTGCTAGGCAAGCACTCTACCACTGAGCTAAATCCCCAAACCCCATGATTTCATTTTTTAAAACTGAGTAATATTATATTTGATTTTTGAAAAAGAAGCCAAAACCATCCAGTGGAAAATAGCATTTCCAACAAATAGTGCTGGTTCAACTGGCAGTCAGCATGTAGAAGAATGCAAATTGATCTATTCTTCTTGTACAACGCTGAATTCCAAGTGTATCGATGACTTCTACATAAAACCAGATATGCTGAATCTAATAGAAAAGAAAGTGAAGAAGAGCCTTGAACACATGGGCACTGGCGAAAATTACCTGAACAGAAAGGACACCAATGGCTCATGCTCCAAGATCAAAAATCAAGAAATGGGACCATAAAATTTCAAAGCTTTAAGGCAAAGGACAATGTCAATAGGACAAAATGGCAACCTACAGATGTTTACCCACCCTATATCTGATAGAGGGCTAATATCTGACATATACAAATAACTCAAGAAGTTAGACTTCAGAAAGACTAGAGTCTATCTACCTCAAGATCTAGCTATACTACTCGGGCATATTACTCAAAGAACACTTCATCCATCTATAGAGAAATGTGTTCAGCTGGCTTTTTTATGCTTTATTCATAATACTCTGAAATAGGACACAATCTAGATGTATTTCACTAATAAATAAAGAAAAAGTAGAGCATTCACACAGTATAATGTTACCCAGTTTTAAAAATGAAACCATGAAAATTGCAGATGAATGCATGATACTATTAAAAATTCATCTTGAGTGAGGTAATCCAGTTCTTGAAAGACAAATATGGTATGTATTTGCTTATACATGTGAGTTTTAGCTGGTAATGATAATGAAACTACAATCCATAAAACCACAGAGTTGAGGTATAGCGTAAGATACTGGGAGAGGTCAGTTATATCTTTCTAGGAAAGGGAAGCAACAGACATTTATGGGTGGAGCGAGGGTTAGGAATAGGCATGGGAGAATCAAGTAATGAGAGGAAGGGAAGATAGGAAATATGGGATGAGATAGCAAAAATATAGGGCCATTTGAAGAGTAATATGGGAACCTAATAGAGTAGAAGCTTGTGGTCCGAAGATGTCCACAAACCAAGGCTGTTGCCAAGACTATAGGCTGCTCTACCAAACTGACAGAAAGGCCCCAGTACTGAAGCTAGCAACAATTAAATGCATTGAACAAGGAGAAATCAAGCTAGTGCCCACATAAAAATTTCACACATTTGAGTTAGCATATGTTGTACAGGAAGCTACTTTGCCCACTACCAAAGGAGAAACATTGAAGGCATCTTTGCCTCAAATCCTTTGGTGTACAATGGTGCACTGCTGGAAAGTTATGCTAGTGTAACAGTGGTACAAAGCTGTGGACATAACCAACCAATATCTGATTTGAGTAACGTCCATTCCACAGGGCTGAACGCAAACCTAAGAAATTGGATCCAAATGAAAAGGATCTAGGAGGAGTAGAAGGAGTGGAAATCATAAATAGGATATATTGTTTGCAGGGAAAAATATTTTTATTGAAAGAAAACATAGGTAAAAGACACTCTTCATAAAATTTCAACATGTGCAAAATACGTGCGTACGTACAAGTATATGATTAACCAATTTATATTTAGTGTTAAAAATAGAAAATTATATCAGTACAAGAATGTAATAAATAGAATTAGCTGTTCCCACATTAAAATATTTCTAAGATATATGGGTTCATTTGTGCCTGTTTTACATGTAACAAAAAGAGAAAAACCTAAGAACAGTTTTCTCTAGGACCATGCTGGGAAGAAAGAGAAATAATAGAACACTGTGATTTTCCTATTTTATAGTTTTTTGATATTTAAACATATTGATATATTATTTTAATTTTAAAATGAAGTGATCTTGACATACTAGAACCAATTTTTAAATTCAGATTTGTTCATCTTAAATTTAACATGTGTCAAAGATTTTAAATATCTTTACCAATGCTTATATATTATAAATTTAGACATTCAAAGTTACATGATTAAATTCCAAGAAAGATAAGGTAACTATGTATATTTTTAAATAGAGAGTCATTCATTTTTGTGTCCATGAAGTTGTCCAGTTTTGGATACTCTGCAGAGTCTAGTAAGAAGTTATAAGTTCCTATTCTATGAATTCATTATTTTTTACTTGTTTGAGACCATTTGTACTGTATGACGATGAGAATATAAGCACTCAGCCAATGACAGTATAAGATCAATGTTTTGAATAGCTATGAAGAAAAGCTTTATGTAGAGATTTGTATTTCCAACCACACATGTACATAGAGCTTTGACAAGAAGATATGGGAAGAGTGAGCTGGAGATGGCTCAGTGGTGAAGAGCGTAGAGTCTGTACAAAGGTGAATGCTGTCTATATGTATTTCTTTTGTTTATTCATTCTTTTATTCTGTTTGTTTTGTTCTATTCTGATATGTGTGTTTTCATTTTCACTTATTTTATCATTATTATTTAGATGCCTGTTTGTTTTCTAAGGAGAGACAGAAAGGGTTTAACTTCAGATGGGAGAGGAGGAGAAGATGTTCTTGAAGAACTGGATGGGAAACTATATCAGAAAATACTGCATGAAAAATATCTACTCTTATATGAGAAAATGAAAATAAAGTGTGCACAGTTCTTGAAAAGAACCCCAGTTCAATTTTCAGCACCTATATCAGAAGGCTTACGATTACTACAATCGCCTGTAACGTCAGTTCCAGAGGATACACCTTGCTTCTACCTTCAAGCACAGTGCCCCCATACAAATACATATAATTAAAAAATAAAAACCAAATCTTAAGGCAAACTGATAGAAAAATTTGAAATAAAAAATTCCAAGAATTGAGTAGAAGCTTGAATAAGGTGAACAGTTTACCTATGATCAAATATGGAATATATAAATAAGTCTAAAGCAATTTTCTTTGATATACAAAATTAAACATATTGCTATGTGATGAACTAGGTATCAAAAAAATCAAAGTTCCTTAAAAATACAAAATCAAAACATTTTTATGACTATTAAACTAAAGTTTTAGATTGCTATCATAACTGGTATTCAGTAAGGTATTAATATTTATTAATTAAGAAATAAATTACTGGTATTACTAACTCCTCTGTGCCTGAAATTATTGTTGAGTATAATCCATATCCCTCTCATCACTATAGCCCTAGGAATTGGTTATGTGAATCAATGATGCCTGACAAGGCTACCATCTAGTGGTGATTAGTTTAAATTTTAGACAGTTAACTCAGGACCATTTATATTCTCAAGGGAAGGAGGCTGAGAAATTCTGCTACAGCAACAAAATTCACACTGATAAAGATGAATACTTGATTGGAAAAAGCATGAGGCTCTAATTAATGATGTTGTAGTCTATGTCGGCACTTTCAAATGCACCCTATTATGGATGCTTGTGGTGATGAATCTAAGCAGGATAAGACAGTGTTACTTAATTGTGTTGACAAGAAAAAGAATAATTGACAATATTGCCTACCATTTGTGAAACAGTGTATTATTTGCATTACTTTATGGTATTATCATATACTATAAAGCTGTTTAAGTCATTGTTCACTGTACTACAGAAAGTTGAGTAATTTTTTCAAAAATATGTAGAAAAATGGTGACAGGCAAAATCAGGAACACTTATTGAGATAAATGAGTAGAGAAAGTCAACCCAATGACCTAAGTAACCAACTATCCAAGTACCCGACTAACTGCTTATCGATTCTACTATCAGTGTTTTCCAACCATGGTTCTTTAGGAAAAACTTGGTAGTGTTTGGAATTTTGCGTGCTAATAAATATCTTCCATGGCACAACTCACATCCCATCACAGACCTCCATGTATTTGCAACTTGAGCAGAGGATCCCATGAGACTTTACACTCATATACGAAGAACTCTAAAGACTTTATGCTGGTTTTCTCAATTAATTACAGCAAATGTCAACATGGACAGCTTGTTACAGCTAATTGAATTTGACAGGTTAACTTGAGAGTCCTTTTTCTGAATGCATTAGGGAGTTAGGGCAAGCAAAAGGCTGCCTACAACAGAAAACAGAGATTGCAAGCAAAAAAAAATGTAGTGTACTCATCACTAGGCAGTTTGGAAATATTTTTTAGTGAAAAGGTTTGATCTGTGAGGTGCTGCGTCATCATTCTTGAATAGTTCAATTTGCTTCTATGAGTATTTCATGTTGTCTATTAAAAATTAGCATAGAATAGTAAGTTTCCTTATAGTATTTTCAGTCATTCATTTTCACTGATCCTCTTGTCACACTTCTTTCTTCTCTTTTCTTTCACCTCCCAACCCTTAACTTCCTCTGGCGCTTGTTGCAGAATATTTGATGACACTGTGAACCCCAAGCTCATGTTGTTTAGGGGGAAAATCTGTTTCTAGTTGTGGTGTGGTTCAGCCTTAACACACATCTTTAATCCACACTCTTACTGCTTATTGTAAACAGGATTAAATAAAGTCAACCAGAGGTGGAACAAGCAACCATTTTACAGGGAAGAAACATGAAAAAGTCATAGAGCATAAGGGGAAGTCAGGAAGATGGCTAGAGAGACACACAGGAGGTAGAAGGGAGGAACATTCAGTTTGAGATGGCATGGAGAAGAAGAGAGTCCTTTTGGAACATCAGTTGTGGAAAGGAGGTCAGCTGGATGCTTTCTCTGCCTCTTAGATCTAGCGGGTTTTTATCCCTGCACCGGGCTCCAGAGTCTTCATTAGTAAAATCAAATGACTGAGAATTTGTTACAAAAAAAGCAAAACAAACAACAAACAAAACAGGCCCTCTTGCCTCTTGCCTCTTCCATCCCTAACCCCAGCTACTCACTTCTGCTTTCAAATCACATATGTTCTATGACTGACTACCTCCCCCAAAATTGTTTTTCCCCTCTCATATTCTCTCTTCCATTATGATAAAGATCTTAGGTATTTCTAAACTAAGATTTTTAGAATATCAGTGACTTTTTGTATTATGCGAATATCTGCACAAGATGAAAAGAAATTGCTATTTCATGCTTTCTATTGAGTGTATCCAAAAGCCATGACCAGTCACAGCTTCCAAATTAATTTCATTTTCTGGCTTCTTAATTTAAATTTATCTCATTTACCTATATCTCAGAGGCTTGTCAACCTGTAATACCAGAACACTCAATCTGATCAAATACAATTTTTAACTTCATTTTCTCATAAGTCCACCACTCATACCTTTCAATGATTCCTTTTTTCCTATCCCTCCAATGTCTTGGAAATCTCTGATTACTGATGTTTATGGCTCTAATTCTCACTATGTTAACTTATTTAATGATGATTTAAAACATGTATTTGATAATCTTTCATTTTCTCATGTTCTATATTCTACTGCCTTAAATTCCATTCTCTGGATGATTATAACTTGATTTTACCCCAAATTTAAAATTTGATTGCCCTGTTTATGTCTTTAAAAGACTAAATACTAATTTTATATAAAATTAAATTGTTTATTAAAACTGAGGTATATGTAGCCTTGTACAGTTCTAAAATTTTTTTAAATGTAAATAAAAAAATCAAATTTCTAAGGAGACATTTGATTACTCAAAGTATAGGAAAATGAATGGAAATAGGACTACAAAATTAAAGGAAGATAGAAACAAAGCAAATGGGGACCAGGAAGATGTCACAGCAGTTATGAGCCCTGCTTCTCCTTCAGAGGACTCTGATTTTGTTCTCAGTTCCCAGGTATAATGGCTTACGATTCTCTGTAACACCAGCTCTTCTGGCTCCTGTGGGCACTTCACTTAGAGACATTTAATACACACACACGCAGAGAGAGAGAGAGAGAGAGAGAGAGAGAGAGAGAGAGAGAGAGAGAGAGAGAATAAAATTAAGATTAAATAAATGAAAAGAAATCGAAACAATCCAATATTATCAGCCACCATATCTGAAGATGACATTCTGGTTTGTTCTCTCCCAGCACTGTGTAAACTAGGCTCATCTCTAATCTCAGGACCTGAAAAGTAGAGAGAGAAGAGTCAGGAGATTTATGGCTAAATAGTTCAACTCTAAACAGAAGAGATTTTGAGACTACATTAAAAGAAGGTGCGAGACAAGAAGCCTGTAAAAGATGCACAGAGCAAACAGTGTGGTTCTAGGAACGTGGAATGGTTTGGGAAATATTAAGGTTATAACATAATTCCTAATCATTTTAAGAGAATTAAATCGGATAGTATGCAATTTCAAACCTGTGTAAAATTGAATTAGAAAAGACTTGCCCCATCCACTAAGACACAAATCACTAAATGTTGGCCAGCAACTAAATGGTTCAATGTGTGAGAGTGCTTCCTGGGTAAGGCTGACAAATTGAGTTGGATCCTATGATTTTCTTGTGCCCTCCACATGTACAGTAAGGCATGCCCAAATATACACACAAATAAAATAAAAACAACCCAAATAACCTCACAAATATAAAATAATACAATCTAGAAGGTGTAAATAATACAATTTGATTACACTTATAGTTCAGCTAAAAAATTAAAATCTATGATTTGGGAAAACATATTTGCTTTTTTGCATGTCATAAAAGACAAATAATAGATATTGAAATGTACTTTTCAAACAATAAGTAAAGGAAAACAATCTGATATAAATGAGAAAAGTTCTGAACAAATGTTTGATGAAGGAGAATATATAAAGACCAATAATAAAAATAAGCGAGTGTCCAGTAGTTATAAAAATCTGTGTCTGATCATAAGAGAACTACTGATTAGGGAAATGTAATCTTAGTTCACAATGTAATACCATAGTTATGAACATGACTCAAAGATTGACAGCATTCAAGGCTGGTCAGCTTATGGAAGAACAAAAAACATAATGCAGTATTAATAGTTTTTACATTATACAGTTATTTTAGACAAAGATTGCTGATCTTATTAGATAATACCCAAGAGTTGGTTCAAAAGATAGGAACATAAATACTCACAAGGTGACTTGACTTTGTGAAAAAATTATAAACTTTACATTAGGGCAGGTCAAAACTAGAATCAAATGCAATGTTTATGAATAGGAAAATAGATACATTATTGTTTTATTCAAACTATTGTTCACTACTCAGACATGTTAAAAAACTGAATACTGACCTGCACACCAATAATACGAGGGATGCCTTGTTGCAGAAAGAAATCCAGACAGAAAAAGCAGGTGATCTTTTTATGTCTATTTACTTGAAAGGCAAAACGTGTGACAAGGATGCTGAAGTGGCTCTTCACAGGTGATGGCTTCTGGCGTACAGGCTGGACAGGAGGAACTCAGATACTCAGTTCTACTTACGGCACAGGCCACTGCGAGTTTGACTATGCTGAGAGCACAAATTTGACTTTTAAGTTTTTCTTTTGTTTAATTTAATTTTTTTATTTAAATCTTTTTGTGGGTGCAGTCCCAAGGGATGACAGTGAAATTAGTGTGATTGGGGTGCATGATGTGAATTTCCCAAAGAATATGTATACATGCATACACATACACACACACACACACACACACACACACACCTTTATGATAGTTGTTTAAAGAACAATTGCTGGGAAAGCCCACAAGAGAAACTTCTGGAATAATAGAAATATTTAATCCCTAACTTTAATGGAATTTGAGTGTTTAGTTGCACTCACATATGTAATGTCCTTGTATAATGTTACGCTGCTCTATTATCTTTTCCTATCTGCTACCGCAAAATGATCTCCTTCCCCCTTCCAGAATTTACTTTCTAGTTTCATGGTATACTTTTTAAATTTAAATTCCATCTTTCAAGAAATCTTGAGCCACTTGTCTTTCCATTTGCACTTTCTTTTGCTTAATACAATGGTCTCCAGTTCCATGTATTACATCGGATTGTGCATATTGTTCCTTTTTCTTTATCCATCCATACGTTAATGGGACCTGGATGAATGTCATAACCTGAGTGCTGTGAATAGTGCTGTAATAAATATTGATATTTAAGTAGGAGAGATTATATTTAAGTATCCTCAGCATTCAACTGTGCTTGTGCTCACACACACATACGTGCATGCACACATATATGCACACACTCAAGTAACCCACATAAAAACACATATAACTGCATAGTTATTAATTATATATTAGTCAATTCCATACAATATATTAGCCAATTTTGTCAGCCAAATCATTTGCTGATAGACGTGCACAAGTCATGCTGTATACAATGAGTATGCAAAATTTTTATTCTTTAATTGTGTCTCAATGAAGGTAGAAAATAAGTCAGATGTTTATGCTGATATCTGAGGCAGTATGCATTGGATGAAAATTTGTCCAAGAGTTACATGTAATTTAAATTCATGTAGCATTAAGCTGACCTTCTAATATCTAACTGTTCTATATGTAATTCAGAGTGAGATAAAATATTTTCTCAACGAACACTTTATTTTATATTAAAATTAGTTATTTACAAAAATAATTGAATGATTATTTAGAATTTTTCTTGTTCTTAACTTACTCTTATAAGATTTCTACACAGAATACAAGATTATTAATTAGTGAGGTAGTTGTTTAACATTTATACTAGTGGACATATTAGGAAAATTTATCTTTTTATCCAGAATTTTACCATTTTCAATCATATTAGCAAATTTACTGACTTCCATGGATTTCCAATATTTGTATAATATTTAATAAGAGGAATGTAGTTAGAAAGTTATCTAAATGAGGAAGCTTTAAGTTAGAAGTTTGTCTTTGAGAAGGTGTTGCATGAATGTAAATGTCTATAGTGATCAGGTTGCATTAAAATAGGATATGTTTTCAAGAGTAAAACCTTAGTATCTTAATTTTAACTCACTGAATATATTAATGTGAACATACTAATGTGAATATATTAATGTGAATATATTAATGTGAATTAATGTTAAGAAATGTAGTAATAAATAACCAATATGAACCTGCAACTGAAAAATGCTAGGATAAATTATCAAATATGAAACTACTAAATTATCAATATGAATTTGGGAGATGAGTATTACAACGAATTTAAAAGTGGAAAAGGTACTCAAAAAGAATTGATAATTTTATTTCAGTGAAATACATTATATTTAAACACTCTAGCTTTAGGTTTTTCTTGCCCAGACAGAATAAGTAAAGTTCATACTGAGATATTCTAATAAGTTGTGCTATACATTGTTTTTAACATAACCAACCCAGTAAAAATATGGACACCTTAAGCTACAAATTTCACAGGGTTGAAGTCTGAGGCGACCATGAGACTGTACCCTAGACCAGATGCTTCTGTTTTAACAAGTTCACTGTAAGAAAAAAATATTCACAATCTAGTTGCCTCTCAAGCAGCATCCTTTCTACTTTTAGAGATACTAACAGGCACCCTAGCTAGACAATGTGGGTAAGTCCTTAGCAAACAGACAGTTCTGGTGCCAAGATGCCTCACGTAGGGAGCAAGTTTACCTCAAAGTTAAGCGTCCTCTTCTTCTTTTTCCTGCCTCTTCCCTGGGAATCATAGAGCCTCTCTATAGACTTTTGCTTGAAACCCACCCCATCCCCCAAAGAACCATAAGAAGTTGCTCTGTTTTCTCTCTTTAAAGACCCTGTCATGTCAGTCTCTGGCAGTGAGGCCTGAATACTCCTTTGATTTCCCATGATTCTCTTGCCTGTCTGTCTGGATTAATAACTCTTCTAATAAATTCCTTATTTCCTAGTAGTTTCTCTTAGTGGACTCTTGAAGCCCCTCCATTCACATAGTACAGAAAAGGAATGGTGGAATTTGGACACGTTTTAACTAAGTTATTGTGGTAGATTTTAAAGTAAACATAAAATTCATGTTATGGCATAAAGTTTTATATTTATTTGTTAACATTTTTGCATATATATATAAGGGTGTGTGTGTGTGTGTGTGTGTGTGTGTGTTTGTGTGTTGTTATTCTTTCAGGAAGATGTTTGTATGTGTGTAGATCAGAGGAGAATTCTGGAAAGGCAGCTCTTTCCTTCTATAATGTGGGTTCTGGGAGTTTAATGCCAGAACAAATCTGTGGAATACAAGCGTTCCAAGCAAAGCAGTATATTTTTACAACTTAAGACTCCTTTCCATGAAGGCACAACATATGCGAACTTATGAAACACAATGAAAGCTGTGCTAAGAGGAAAACTCATAGCTCTGTGTGCCTCCATAAAGAAATAGGAGAGAGCATACATTCGCAGCTTGACAGCACACCTAAAAGCTCTAGAACAAAAAGAAGCAAATACACCCAAGAGGAGCAGAAGGCAGGAAATAATCAACTCAGGGCTGAAATCAAACAAGTAGAAACAAAAAGAACTATACAAAGAATCAAAAAACCAGGAGCTGGTTCTTTGAGAAAATCAACAAGAAAGATAAACCCTTAGCCAGACTAACCAGAGGGCACAGAGAGTACATCCAGATTAACAAAATCAGAAATGAAAAGAGAGACAATACAACAGAATCTGAAGAAATTAAAAAAAAATCATTAGATCCTACTACAAAAACCTATATTCAACAAAACTAGAAATTCTGGAGGAAATGGACAAAATTAAATCAGGAAGATATGAACCATCTAAACAACCCCATTAGTCCTAAAGAAATAGAAGCAGTTATTAAAGGTCTCCTAACCAAAAGGAGCACAAGACCAGATGGGTTTAGTGCAGAACTTTATCAGACCTTCATAGAAGACCTCATAGCAACACTGTCCAAACTATTCCACAAAATAGAAACAGATGGAGTGCTACCTAATTCCTTCTATGAAGCCACAATTGCAGTTATACCTAAACCACACAAAGACCCAACAAAGAAAGAGAACTTCAGACCATTTTCCCTTGTGAATATAGACACAAAAATACTCAATAAAATTCTTGCGAACCAAATCCAAGAGTACATCAAAATCATCATCTATCATGATCAAGTAGGCTTCATCCCAGGGATTCAGTGATGGTTCAATATATGGAAATCCATCAACGTGATCCACTACATAAACAAACTCAAAGAAAAAAAGACACATGATCATTTCATTAGATGCTGAGAAAGCAATTGAAAAAATTCAACAGCCCTTCATGATAAAAAAAAGTCCTGGAAAGATTAGGAATTCAAGGCCCATACCTAAGCATAGTAAAAGCCATATACAGCAAACACTAAATTAACGGAGAGAAACTTGAAGCAATCCCACTAAAATCAGGGACTAGACAAGGCTGCCCACTCTCTCCCTACTTATTCAATATAGTTCTTGAAGTCCTAGCCAGAGCAATCAGACAATGAAAGGAGGTTAAACAGATACAAATTGGAAAATGAGAAGTCAGAATATCACTATTTGCAGATGATATGATCATATATTTAAATTATCCCAAAAGTTCCACCAGAAAGCTTCTAAACCTTATAAACAACTTTAGCAAAGTGGCTAGGTATGAAAGTAACTCAAATCTGTAGCTTTCCTCTACTCAAAGGATAAACAGGCTGAGATTCTTCACAATATTCCCAAATAATATAAAATACCTCGATGTGACCCTAACTAAGCAGGTCAAAGATCTGTATGGCAAGAACTTCGAGTCTCTGAGGAAAGAAATTTAAGAAGATCACAGAAGATGGAAAGACCCTCCATGCTCATGGATTGGCAGGATTAATATAGTAAAAATGTCCGTTTTGCCAAAAGCAGTCTACAGATTCAATGCAATAACCATCATAATTCCAGCTCAATTCTTCATAGAATTAGAAAAAGCAATTTGCACATTCATTTGGAATAACAAAAAACCCAGGATCGCAAAAACTGTACTCAAAACTAAAAGAACTTCTATGGACTCACCATTCCTGACCTCAAGCAATATTACAGAGCAATAGTGATAAAAACTGTGTGGTATTGGGACAGAGACAGGCAGGTAGATCAGTGAAAATAGATATAGCATTGAAACCTAGGTTGATAAACTTCTAGGAAGGAACCTAAAGTCAAAGAAAACATAGCTAAACATTTTCACTGATAAACAGTTGTGTGCATACTACAGTATCAGAATGGAGAATTCATGCATCAAGACAACTTTAGGGATGCAGTGCTGCAAAAATAACTTATTGTTAGGACATTCATTTATGTAATTCATTGTATTAAGTGACAGAAAGAAAATACACACAATATAACTCCTTTTCAGATATTTAAACCTTGGCAGGAAAAAAAGACTTTCTACATTGTGAAATATATGATAATTATAAAATTTCTTCCAGTAAGAAACTTTCCAAAACATCTAGAAATATATCAGCATAAAACAAAATGGTAGTTTTCATGCATCAAAACCCAAAGCATGTTGGGAGATAAACAGAACAGACGACCCATTATACATTTAGTCATGTTCCAGAAAATAAAAATGAAAAGGATTACTTAGGAAAAAATTGGAAGCAGCAACAAAAACTGCAAAGCTATGTAATAAAAATGTTTTCTCACATAAACAGTACTAAGAACAGATTTAAATAACTGACAACCCATCCTTATACTAAAACTATGTTTTTAGAATTCGATGCTCTCATCAAGGCTTGACCAAAATTGGCATTTGCTTGATGTTAGAATGAGTGGAGGAGGGTCTGTTGTTATTCTGTGGTGGTCATTGGATGAGATAGTGTGACAAAAGAACCAGTTCGGTTCCCTTTCCTTGTGCATATTTCTTGTACCACTATCCCTACTTGCCCGTAGCAAGGAAGCTATCATCCCATGTTTGGACTGGAGACCTTTGAAAGCAATAGTTGCAATGGTGAATCTTTGCCCTAGGTGACCCTAATGTCCTATGTTAATTTACCAAAAATGACCAGCTTTCTGGAATCTCTCACAGCCTTAACCACTGGGCCAGCTCTGTATTTCAGTAGAGATGCTTATTGACTTTTACTTAACCTCCCCAATACTTTTCATAACATTCTATCCTTCTTCAGCCACAATTGTACAATGTCCTAATATTATAGTTAATTCCTCATTCAAATCCCCTTGTTCAACTCCCCCTTTAAACTCTACTGATATTTTATAAATGATTATGAACAACTCCATATCATATACAGCATTGACTTTTAAGATGCTGAAAAAGATTAAAAGAAGACAATTATGCTATCTTTAATGTCACCAAATTTCCTCAGAGTATAAATATTCCCATTTTATACTACTCATTTACAGAAGTAGTAAACAATTCCATTTGTATAAACATCACATGCTATTTGGCAGCATAATCATACCATTTAATAAACCTTATTTTAAGTGTTCTATGGATTTGGAAACTTTTCGATGTGAAGCAAATAATTAGTGATGAAATTGTTCTGTTGATAATTAGCAAGGAGTCAAAGTTTATTTTTACAAAGCCTTGATAATTCTTTCTTACTTTAGGTAATTTAAACAAAAGAAAAATACCCCCTTAAGCCTGGTTATTTTCTTCCTTTGAGTAGTCCATTCCCTTGTGGTTTCTCAAGGTCAGAGTTAAAACACAATGAACAGGGGACATAATAAATGGTGGATTTACACTCGAAAGCAAAGGATCTGTTTTCAGTGTGGGGGCTGTCAGCTTCATTCTTTATATTTCAATTTCAAGTTCTTTGCCTTCTCCTCTCCCAAACAGTGCTCATTATCGCAGGGAGGGAGACTTGTCACATGCAGTGACAAATTGTTTCATTTACTTAAGACCAAGCCTTTGTATTTCACTGCATAGGCTAATGAAAACACATCTTTAATGATAAGAAAAAGATGAAATCCTTACCTACTCAGAAAATTTCTGTGTTCCACGTTGACAGACCAACCCCATACTGAGTTGACAATCCAGCCGCATGAACAGCCAGTTCCTTCTAATCAGTAAATCATTGTGCCAATGACAACATCAACATAGTTCTTTTTTTGAGGTTAGTTTTTACAGATTCCTCTGCATACTGACAGTTTATTCATGAGGGAGGTCTCCTACCCAATGAATCAAAAATTAAAAAAAAAACATTGGTTTTTATGAAGTCATAGCACTTCATTGTTTTTTTCTAAATAGAAGTAAATCTCAGTGCTTATGAATATGCTAAGCCATGATTGTCTGTTGCGCATTCACCAATTACCTCTAATCCAGAACCAGCCAAGTAACCTGTGAAGACAACGAAGCTAAATTTGTTCCTCAGCATAGTAATGAGGAACTGGCTGTGTCTCAGAGGCAAATCTGTAAGGCAAGAAGAAAAACAGAATCAGACTGAAAGAAACATATTTACCAGGAGTTTGGTTATCTATTGCCTTGTAAACCACCTACATCAGGCTAAAAGGCTCTGTGTTGGAGGCATTAAAAGCAAATGTTTCAAATTTAGCCATAATGTTTGAATAAGAAGGATCTCCTGTGTTTTTAGCTCTGGTTACAGCTAGTAGCACTTTCTGAGATTGGGTCATGATGGTGCCAAGTTCAACAATGGCTGCATTTGTTGACATTTTCATAGTTAATGGCCTCTTAGAAAGTATGCCTCTTTAGAGGAAGCAGGTTTCTGGAATACGCTTTGAAGGCATAGGTCTTCCCTTTGCCTGGTGCTTGAACACCTGTCTCAGCTAACTGGCTATTAGAATCACCAGCTTTCCTCTGTCCTACCCTTGCCATGCCTTTTCCATGTTGAGGCTTTGCCACAGACCTAAAAGCAATGGAATTCTATGACCCTGAACTGAGACCATGAGTCAAAATGAAGCCTTCTTTCCTTTAGTTGTTTTCTCTGATACTGTGTCACACTTAGAAAATTTGAGGAATACATGGAGATGATGTGATTACTGGTTTTCCTCAACTTACCCAGAAACATGTTCCCTCTACCTCCTTGCACCTCTCCCCCTTAGCTTCCAGATGTAACTAAGCTTCCATGTTTCTGTCTTAAGAGTCATGACAGGTTAGACAGATAAGACTAAGTGCCAAAATGACTTGTAAAAAAAACAAACGGAACTCTCATTCCTTTGTAATGGTGGCTAGTGGCTAATGGAAATTTCTTCCCACTCAAACCTTGTTATTGGTATCTCTTTTATGTTGTCTTAGCATTTGTAGAGACCTTGTGTCAGATTTTATTATAATGTGTATTTCATTACGTCAACTATCAGTGTTGTAGTCCTTAAGAAGAAAAGACCCCTAATAAGATCAAGAAATGATCTTTTAATTCATTTACCTATTTTACTAACACATAAATACTAATCATTTCCTAAGAAATCCCTTCATGAAAAATATGCCCAACACTTGAAAGCAGGCATTAGTGCTGGATGCTTCCAGCCAGCCTTAGAGTGTTTGATTCATTTTCATGGTGAAAATGTTATTTTGCAATTGTAAGGTAATTTCAGAGCAATGATGGTCACATGCGAAACTTTTGACGTTTTATAATTTGTGAGTAAACAGAAATAAAAAGAGGAACTGGTAATGCGAGACAAATGAGCCCAGTAAGTGAAAAGAATACTGAGTTTACAAGTTATAGGAAAAATGAGTGTCTTCTATTTTATAATAAATCTAAAACCTGGAGCTGAGTGGGAGGCTCAGTGCTGCAGTTTTGGCCCCTGACTGCTGGTTATTTGGCTTTACAGTTCAATATCAGGCTGGATGACATAATAACTTTATTAGGAAACACAATCGATAAATAAGTAAAACATATCAAAACTCGTAAAATCATTAGTCTAGATATTTTCTTATCACTCATTATTATTATTATTTTATCATTTTTTACAGAAGATTGATTTTGCGTTTAACTGTGTAAATATGTGGTTATATGCAAGCCGGTGCAGGTTCCTGAGGAGGCCTGAAGAGGCTGTCAGATACCCTGGAGCTAGAGTTGCACACAGGTTTTGGCCCTCTAAGGTTGATGTTGGAAACTGAGCTAAGGTTCTCTATAGGAGCAATAGGCTCTCTTAATCTTTGAGCTATTTCTTCAGCCTCATATATACTTTCTCGACACTTAAAATTTTTTAAAAAGACATTCATAATTTTTGCAAGTTAACTTCAAAAAGTAAAGAACTCCACAAGACTTAATCTTTGATCATTGGCATTGAAATTCTTTCATCAGTGTTACAGAAATAAGAGGTATGGGAAGCCCTTATACTACTCTCCTGAATAGCACTGCCAGTAGCTTTTGACTCACAGTTCCTTGTGAATAGTCTGGCAAAACAAGGGGAATTTATTCTAAAAAGTAAATTGCTTATAGCTATAAGAATTTTATTTTGATCTGCTGTTATTTTCAATTCAGCAAGACTTGCTTGATGAAGATTTAAATCGTGGTATAAACTCATTCTCCTTCTGAGAACGTCATCTCCAGGGACCAGAGGACATACAAGGTACAGGTCCCCTTTGCAAATTTCTTCTGTATGTTGCAAATATGATTGATGTGTTTCTCAATGCATTCATTTTTATATTGAATATGAAAAAGGGGCCTCATGAGAGCTCAGACTGGTGGTGAGTCAAGAAAAAAAAGAATTGAGCCAAAATCATAATATTACTTGAGAAATCAAAAGGTTGATTTCTGGAGTGGTTGATTTCTAGTTTTTTCTGGAGTGAATGAAATGGTAGCTCCTCCCTAAAGATATGCCTTGTTCTAATACTCTAATGTGGTCTGAAAATAGGACTTCATTGGAAAAAGGGATCTTGACAATTTAATATATCTGTAATATTGAAATGACAGGAACTGCTGTTTGGCCCAAATCCATTAAAAATTCTTCTCCTTAAAGACTGGGAGAGGAGTTGAGGATAGGACTCAGTAAAAAAAGCATTTGTAGAACAAACCTGAAGACAAACAGGATGCACTAGCATAAGTGTCTTTAATCCCAGACACCCGGGTAGGGAGTTGGGAGCTATAGACAGGAAACTGTAAAAGAGCAAGCCTGGAACCACTCTGGCAATCAATTTGGAGGTTCCTCAGAAAAATGGAAATAGATCTACTTAAAGACCTAGCAAGAGTGGTAACTCTTGGGAACATAACCAAAAGATGGCCCACCATGCCACAGGGGTACATGTTCCACTATGTTCTTAAAGGTCTTATTTATGAAAGTCAGAAGCTGGAAACAACCCAGATGTCCTACGATAGAAGAATGGATACAGAAAATGTGGTTCATTCACACAATGGAATACTACTCAGCTATTAAGAATAGAGGACATTCTGTTTTGCAGGCAAATGGATGGAACTAGAAAATAACATTCTGAGTGAGAGGTAACTCAGACCAAGAAGGACATGCATGGTGTGCTCTCACTAATAAGTGGATATTAGCCAAAATAGAGAAAAAACAAAACAAACAAAACAAAACAAAAAACACCCAATACAAACAAACAAACAAACAAACAAAAAAAAACAAACAAGCACAGAATACTCAAGATAGAGTCCAAAGAACTGAAAAAGTTCAACATGCTGAAAAGGCCCAAGTGAGTATGCCTCAGTCCCACTTAGGAGGGAGAAGAAAGTAACAACATGGGATGACAGAGGGAGGCACAAGGGTGGGAAAGGGATTGAGGGTGCAGTAACAGGGGAGGTGGGGACCTGATATGGTATTGAATGGGGGAAAAGGTCTGAAGCTCTGAGGGCCAGCAGAGAAAATGGAAACAGGCTACTCCATAGGAAAGAGGTTCAGAAGATCCTCCAGAATGTACCAGAGACCTAGGAAGTGAGAGACTCTCAGGACTCAAAGAGGGGTACCCTAGATGAAATTCCCTAAACTTGGGAGAAGGATCTTATTGGAACCCACCTCCAGTGGAAAGACAGGACATCAAGTGAGGGATCAGATTGCTATCCCACAGTCAAAACTCTGATCCACAATTGTTCCTTTCTGAAAGAACTGCAGGGATGGAAATGGAGAAGCGCCTGAGGAAAAGAAGGTCCAGCGACAGGCCCAAAATGGGATCCAGCTCAAGGGGAAGCCCCAAGACCTAACACCATTGCTGAGGCTATGGGGTGCTCACAAAAAGGGACCTATCATGGCTGTCCTCCAAAAGACCCAACAAGCAGCTGAAAGAGTCAGATGCAGATATGTGCACCCAACCAATGACCAGAAGCTGCTGACCCCTATGGTTGAAATAGGGAAAAGCTGGAGGAAGGTAAGGAGGAGGACAACCCTGTAGGAGGACCAGCAGCCTCAATTAACCTGGACCCCCGAGATCTCTCTGACACTGGATCACCAGCCAGGCAGCATAGGCCAGCTGAGATGAGGCCCCCAACACATATGCAGCAGAGGACTCCTGGGTCGGGGTTCAATCAGAGAAGATGCAGCTAACCCTCAAGAGACTGGAGGTCCCAAGAAATTTAGAGATCCAGTGGGGTTGGGAGGTGGGGACATCCTCGTGGAGATAGGGGGTGCAATGTGGAATGTGAAGATGTATGGAATGTGGAATAGTCAGAAGATGGACCTGGAGGGGAATAAACCTGGAGTATATAAATGAATGAATGAATGAATAAATAAATAAGAGCAAGCGGGTTTAGGTATCAACAAAGAGACGTTATTTCATACAAAATAAAAAAAAAAAAGAACAGACATCCAAAATTGTGTTTGATGTCTGTAAGAAAGGTCACCAGAGAATCTGTACTTCTACACATGGAAAGAGGCAAGCAAAGATAGACAGACAGACACTTACCTAATTATTCATTACTACAGACACACAGAGGAGAAGGCACAGAGACAAAAGCAGGTTCTGGAACTTGGTCTCATGGTGAAAGAAGCAAAATACAGATTCTAGCCTCATCCCAGCTTAGCGGCACAACCTGTCAGCTTTCAGCTGTCTAAAGTGTAAGAAAATAAATTTACAGTAATTTGAACAACAAAACATGGTGTCCATAGTTTTTTATGATGTCAGAGAAAGTAATATATATATATATATATATATATATATATATATATATATATATATATATATATATACACACACACACACATACATACTTTCACTTTCATTTGGTACCTAAGTTCTGTGGAGAATAAGAATACTGAATACTGTATCTAGTAGTGCTGAGGCCTGATGACTCTGGGGCTGCCAAGTCATACCTAGCTCTCTGAAATTAAGCCTCAATTGTACTAGTCTGATTACCTCCTTTATCTCACATAATCCATAACTTCTATTCACAACATATATGTTTTATTACTTACTTTCATTAATTAAAGCCTGACTGATCGCAAGTATCAAAAAAAAATACAACCCCAAATGATTACATTTGGAAAGTTTGCTCTTACATATTATGTTTTTAGATATCTGATCATGCTAAAGTCATTAGAGATAATATTGTCCTTTCCATCTTGTTCTCTTTTTTGTTATTTATTTCAATTTTTTATGTATATTTGTGGTACTGTGGATCAAATCCTTGGTTTCACACATGAAAGTCTAGACCTCTATCATTGTGCTGTACTCAGTAACATCACTTTTCTTTTATTCATAGGCATGGTGTTAGATATCAGACAGGAAATGAACAGGTTCTCAGTAGCTATCCTCTTAAAGAAAATAATTTCTTCGTTGGTAGCCCAGCAGACCATCAGCAAGGGTGGGGCCTGTGTTTAGAACTTGTCCATTATTATTGAGTTTTATGCTGAAGTGAGACTGAAAATTACACCAAACCTGTGCTAACTATTTAGAATCACAAAGTAGTCTTTTGTTATAGGTGAAAATTGTAAATTTTGAATTATATTTAACCATAAAATTAACAAATTTTGGCTAAAAATAGTGAGTTTTGATGTTTTCATGTGGTTCAAATGTAACGATCAATAGGATTTGTTCATCTAAAAATGCCTTGGTAGAGAAGGAATGCTATCTTGATTATCATTCTCCTCCTTTAATAGATTTTGCCATGACTTTCCAGGGTTTAGTGTACAATCATTCATTCAGAAGTAAGAGAGCCTTCTATGAATAAATCATATACCCCATAGCATACTACACAGATAAGAAATAGAGTAACAGATAAAATGAGTGATTAAACCCAGAGGGATGTTGGGTCCTGTTCTGAAGCCCTCATTACTGGAAGGTTTCATTTTCTCTAGGCTGAAATTATTTTTATTCTGGCACTGTCATGAAACAAAACCATAAACATTGATACATGTGCAAGCAAAGTGTGGTCTGGTTCATTAAAAAGTGCTTAGTAGCTGACAGTGTACACTCAGCTGCCTGTTTTCATGTATGATTCAGAGGCGAGGCATAAACACGAATCACAGAGGGGAAAACAACTTGAAGCAGTTATCTTCCGGAATACAAAATGTGCTGCCATCCATGGGTTGTTCTCTAGAATTTTTGAATGTGCTATGCAATACTTAAACGGGTCTCTTCTAACTTAAATGCTGCAATTCTATAAATAATGAGAATCCTCACCCATTGTATTAATATATGACACCATAATAAAGTTGAGTGTGAAAAATGTAATGGGAACAACTTTTTGTGAACTAAATTGTTTTAGGTTACATTTACTTGATTTTAGTTTTAGCTGTGCGTATGTGTGTGTGTATGTGTTTGTGTGTATGTGTGTGTGTATGTGTTTGTGTTTGTGTGTGTGTGTGTGTGTGTGTGTGTCCATAGCAGAGTACAAGAATGGATTTTAAAGAACAACTATAGGAGTCAACCCAACAGTTATCTGATATCCTTCTTAGTAACACATGTGATGCACATACATACATGCATGTGCACACACATACAAATAACAGATAAAGAACTTTAAAAAACATATTTTAAATATTTGTTTCAATTTCCCGAAGAGATAAATTATAATGTGCCTTCTAAGCTCATTGGACTATGACTTCTTTTTTTCTGAAAATGTGTGGAAATAAGTTTCATAGAATACTTGTTTGATATTCATTGTAGCAATTGAAAAGTTACATTGAATAAATTAAGCACCATCACTGTGCTCTTTGAAAAGGTAAATTAGTACTAACCTGCAGAGGATATCAAAGAATATTTAAAAGCTTAATAGCATGTTTGACGCAGACACAGTGGTCTACAATTGGAAGGTAAGTTTAAAAACTAGTGGAAACTGTCATTCCACAAAATAATACCTATTATTATATGGTGATTCTAATTAAGTTAAATTTATTGAAATTATTGATTGTGGATTTGAAACTATTTTTAGACTTAAATCTATTCAGTTTTGTTGTATGGAGACTATGCGAGAAGGTTGATCAGAGGTTGATTTATCTTTCCCTCTTAGCCAACCATGGTGCTTTATCAGAAGTACCTTTAACAACACTATATGCTACATTGTTCAACGAAGCTCATGGACATGTTATTTCACTCCTTCTGGATGACAAGGATGTCCTAGCCCACTTGCTCAAGGGTCAGTATATTAGGCCCTCTTTCATTAATCATTAATCAAGAAAACGGCCCTACCACTCATCTATAGGCAAATCTGATAGAGGTATTTTCTCAGGTGAGTTCACTTTTCACACACACACACACACACACACACACACACACACACACACACACACACACACTCAGCTACATATATGTCAATTTTAAAAATAATATAGTTAGACCCAGAAGTGGTGATAAACAACACTTAAAAATTCACATCCTGAAAATAATTATACCTAAAGTTTTCCTTGGTATTTTCCTGTGCCATATATACCTTTGTGTAAAAATATATAGATTCTGCATGCTGTTTTTTTCTGCAATCTTGTTATACAAAGCCGATATTTATATGTCATTTATCTTTACTGCATTGTTCTATGAATTGCTGTAAAGATCATTGGCTGATTATTTCTTGAAGGATTTGCTTAAACCACGAATAAACATTGATCATAAGAAGGAGTAGATATAATTTCTTTCTGTTTCCGGTAAGTATTTAAAATCTTTCCCAATTAAAATAGCAGATGATACAGCTCAAACCTGTATGCATTCTCCAGAACTTCTGTTACATTTATGAAAAGAAAATATTCTCTACTTCTAATGGCTAATTATTCCCTCAATTTTTTCTTTTTCTTTGAAAACTTGGCATATATTCAGATATCATAAAAGAATCTTTCTGATCTTTAAAATATATGAAGAGAATAAGAAACACCTTGTGCAGGTAATAGGGAAAAAAATCACAGGCAGCAGACATAGTTAGTAAAAATCACCCCAAACTGCATCCAGGAATTCATACTTGTGTAATAAGCCACAGCAGAAAGGTCTCATATAAGGCCAGCTTCTGATGGTACAGAGGTGTCCTTCCACTAGCGGCAGGACCCATGACCTCCTCAATTCCGTGCCTTTGCATTGGTGTGTCATCACTCAACTCCTTGACAGTTTTAATGACTCATATATTGTTTGTCTGGTTCTAAGCAATCTTCGTTCACCAACAAAAAAATTACTTTGTACATATGTCTTACACAATCTAGACAAGCAAAAAGGCAAGCTCCATTATGGGAAGAGATAGTGTTTCTGTAGCCCCAGCTGTGTTAAGACAGCTTATCAGTCATTTAAAAATACTACTGCAGAGAAAAGAATGAAACTGATTCATATGGAATTGATTCATATGGAACTGATTCATTCCGGAAGTCCTGAGATTCACTCCATTGCTGCTTTGTGATTTCCTATTTATTATAAAGTTATTCACGTACAATTACAATTAGTGTAATTACCATGCAATCACAACAGTTGCACCTGGAAGGTGCATAATATTAAATACATTATACTTTTACTTGTATATGTGTAGCTTGAGACATATTAGTTCATTGGCAATTTTACTGAGTTAAATACTAGGATTGCAAATAGATTGTTCTTAAATGTTCAGAAATATGTAAATACTTAGTTGTATTTAAATGTTTCATTGAAGTTTAAAATTGACTAGCTGTAATTGTATTTTAATCTTATTTTAATGGGTGATTTCGAATACTTTTGAAAAAATACCCTGAAGTATGATTTTAACATTTAGAAGATTTGCATTGCCTTATATTTTGATGAAAATATTTTAACTTCATAGATTTTCATTTGCATTTCATTTTAAAAATATTTTATTTATTGTTACTAATGGACTGCAATATCTAATATCTCAAGTACATATCAAATTGGTTTTATTAAAATAAAGTAACCTAATTTATTTAATAAAATAAATGACAAGTCATTTGTTTACTTTAAATATCATCCAACATTGCTTGATCATCAATAAGATATTCTTAGATGCATATATAAATTAAAATTCTACTGACCTTGTATAAGAGCCACATTTAAAAATTTATCTTTATGAAAGTAAGTTTAGTAAAATAGAGATAGAAACTATTAGTGTATGTAAAATTTCAAATATTATATATATATATATGTAATACACATTTTTTTTAAAAAAAGTAAACATAAGGAATCGGATATAGATCTCTCCTGAGAGACACATCCAGAGCATGTCCAATACAGAGATCAATGCTAGCAGCAAATCACTAAACTGAGAACAGGACCCTGTCTAGGGGAATTAGAGGAAGGATTGAAAGAGCTGAAGGGGCTTGCAACCCCATAAGAACAACAATGTCAACCAATCAGAGCTTCCAGGGACTAAACCACTACTGAAAGACTATATATGGACTGACCCTGGGCTCCAACTGCATATGTAGCAGAGAATAGCCTTGTTGGGGCACCAGTGGAAGGGGGGAGCCCTTGGTTCTGTCAAGGTTGGACCCCTAGCGCAGGGGAATGTTGGGAGGGCAGTAAGGGAGATGGAAGGGGGAAAACTTGTATGGGGGAGGGGGTGGGGATGCGGGCTTATGGACAGGAAACCGGGAAAGGGAATACCATTTGAAATGTAAGTAAAGAAATATGTCCAATGAAAACAAATTTAAAAAAAGTTTAAAAAAAGATAAAAAAGATATGGACTTGGCATGTCTTTAAGTGCTATGACAATTTTTCAGGTGAGAAAATGAGAATTCTAACACATACATACATGTACACACATGTATACACACACACATTCATATATGCATGCACACACATAGCTATTCCACTTCAAGTGCCAATACTCCCCTCTAGAGCAATAGATAATCAAACAAAAACTTCAGTATAATGCATTTAAAAAAATCTTTTGAGTTGTTGATTATCAAAGTCCAAGATACTCTCCAAAGAATGAAAAAAAATTGTTAAGCATACTTGCCTTCTAGAAGTTGGAAGTCCACATTGCTAAAGACACGACACATTTCAGGCATAGGAATCAAGGATTCAAGTTCTATCTGAGCGAAAACCCACCTTCCTGAAGACTAGCTTCCAGAATACCAGAAGCTAATACAATAAGTAATTCTACAAGGCTGTGATTTCTATGAATCACAACAATGATGAAAATAAATATCTGACATATGCAATAGTGACATTGATATCTTGATAATAGACAATGACTCTACAATTGGTCTTAAAGTCTATTTAAGAAGGGGAATTTATTTCTAACCTACATTTTGTTAGGGAGGTCAGAGATAATTTTTTAAGATTTATTTATTTATTTCATGTATGTGAGTACACTGTCACTGTCTTCAGACACACCAGAAGAGAGCATCGAATCCCCATTACAGATGGTCATGAGCCATTATGAGGTTGCTAGAAATTGAACTCAGGACTTCTGGAAAAGCAGTCAATGCTCTTAATTGCTAAGCCTTCTCTCTAGGTCAGGGATCTTAAAGGAGAATGCTTTTTTCTCAAGTTGGTATAATTCTTAAATAAATTGAAAATACTTAATCTGATAGCCACAGATGAGAATAGCTCTCACCCCTTATCAGGTAAGCTTGTCATAGAGATAGTTACACAAGACACAACTGGTCAAAAAGCAGAGAACAATGACCATGTGGTGTCCACTGCCTATTAATATATCTATAATATGCTGGAGAGATGGCTCACTGGTTAAGAGCACTGGATGCTCTTCTAGAGGTCCTGGGTTCAAATCGCAGCAATCACATAGTGGCTAACAATCATCTGTAATGGGATCTGATGCCCTCTTCTGGTGTGTCTGAAGACAGCTATAGTGTATTCATATAAATAAATATTTAAAATATATCTATAATGCAACCCCTGGACTAAAGGCTCAGGGAAACATCAAGAAAAGAGATGAAAAGATTGTTGGCGCCAATGTTCCAGGAGGTCTGCTTTGAGATTATGTCTTTTAAACTTGACAGGGAAACTACACCTATCAGATCTTAACAAAATATGGTTACTTAAACAAGACTTGAACAACAAAAATGCAAGATGACATGCTAATGTGGATACAGAAAATCTCAAAGTTCTCCACCCCAAATGAAAAGCTATAGGGAATTAACCGCTTCTCGGGAGAGGGATAATGAATTTTTCCCAGGGATAAATCCTTAACTGGTTATCTAAGTGGAAAGCCTTAAAACATATACATATAAGCAACTCTAAATAAACTTAGCAGCTGTGTTTATATACATGCATATGCACACACACATATTATACATTTAACAATGGTAATTAAAGAATGAATTTGGGAGGGGATAGATGAAGAGGGTGACATGTTGCAAATATATTTTAATTAAATTCAATAAATTGCTAAAAATGCTGTTGACATGTTTCCTTTTGGTATTCATAACATCCAGTTTCCCTTTATGCATTTTAAAGTATATCATTTTCTTTTCTTGGATATTGGAACTAGTGTAATGTTTCCCCCCGAAAAATCTCTTCTTTTTTCTATTCATAGTCCTTTAAAATTTTTCTTTTCTCAAGAGTAAGGTATATTATATGTGGGTTTGGAGAGAGGAAGGTAAAGAGAAAAATGCTATATAATTGTATTTCATAATTACATGTATTATGTAATACATATAAGTATAATCTCAAAAGTAAAATGAATAATTAAAAATGTACTTTTCTCTTATTATGAATTGCAATAGTAATTTTAATATGAATTTATACAGGCAATTAATACATTGGCTATACCTCTTTATCCCCAATATTGACACAGAAAGACAGGATTTATTTACTCAAGCTTTACTACAAAATACCTTGACAGTTATTGATCTATTTTAATCTTCTGTCGGGCTACCTCCCCAGTCAAAATCCGGGATACACTTGCATTTTTGTATTGGTCTTTTCCTCAGAGGTTCAGGGGTGTTCTACCCTGATGTCTCTTTAGACCCCTTTCTCCTGGTGACTCCTCTCATCCTCTCTTTCTTGGCTCCTTCCTTGGCTGATAGAAGTCCCACCCTATTTTCTCTATTGCTTAGTTACTGGCTATTCCAGTTTTGATTGACAATGCAGAGAATAAATGATGAGCTTTGCTTATATAACCTTGAGACAGGTGATACTTGAGATAAGCATTCTAATGTAATGCCATGTGCAGATTGAAACTAGGTGTGAGGGCAGAGAAATCAGCCTTTGAACAACACAGGGATAATCTTTACACAGTGTGCAAAAACATTATGCCTACGACGAATTGTGAATAAATTTTAAGCTGACATTTTCTAGATTGAGAACAATTGAAGTAATATTATTTTTATCATACTTTATGCTTGGGGGAATTTTATTAAGAGCTTGTGTGTGTGTGTGTGTGTGTGTGTGTGTGTGAGAGAGAGAGAGAGAGAGAGAGAGAGAGAGAGAGAGAGAGAGAGAGAGAGAGAGAGAGAATGTAGTTTACTTGTTTTCTTCGCTTGTACATTTTTACTTTTGGACCTCTGCATTTAACTTCTACATTCTTTCTAGTAGTCCATCACAGTCCATGAAATTAATAGTGAATCCTGATTTCATTTTCCTAACTATCACTTTCCATCAGATATATATATATATGCATACACACACACACACACACACACACATACACATATATATGAAAAAAACAGAGAAACTAGAAGTAGATTTTCATAGACTTTACTTAAAATTTTTAATATTACCAGACTTAGTCACAGGTGTGTTTTCTGCTGTTATTTTTCTCTTGTTAATACACACACCACTTACTCATGGCCCATTTATTTGGTAATTGTAGTTGTGACACAGACATTTAGTTTAACATTATGAAAACTTTCCTGAGAGCCTTTTGTGTTTTAATTTTGGTTCTATGATTCAAACGATCTGGTTGAACCCTATAAATTACACTTCCTGAGTAGCACCAAAATCTTAGTTTAATGCCTTAATTTTTAGTTAGCATGTTTACAATTCATGCTGTTGCTTATGCATAGAATTGAAATCAGTTGTACACTGAAACACAGTTTATATGTACGGTGCATGGCTTGCTCCCTCCAGAAATGTTCGTTCCCTGGTTCCCTGGTTCACTTTCTCAGCACTAATCCTAACATTAGCATCTCCCCATCCTTGCAGCTTCTTCATGTCGCGTGGCTGCTCCATCTATTATGAAGCTCCCCCTGCCCCCAGCACTGCTTCAGCCTGAAACATCACAGGGTTAGCTTCACTATTTACTATTCCTCCTTCTCAAGGACTTGAATTAACTTTCTAGTCCTATAAAATAGTTTTGTTTGTCTGTATCCTTATTTTTCAACGTGAGGTTTTCTTTGATTAAATTTACTCCTCACTTCCGAGGTCAATGGTTATATTTCAGGTAGGCTCCGTCCAGTGAAAAAATTTTCAGCCACACTGCAAGTCAATTTGAGAAGACCTTATTTTGTTTCTAATTCTACCAATGATCTTCTACAGTAGTTCCTCATCTTTCAAAGTTATCCTAAATAAACAGAAAATTCAATTTCAAAATTCACAGGTGCTTTGTTATACTGAACAGGAAAGACTATTCAAGATGCGTGGCTTTTTTTTTTCCCTCCAGGAATGGCACCTTATTTTATTTATTTAATTTTACTCTCCAGATTTTATTCTCCTCCCTGTCCATCCTCTAACTGTTTTACATCCCATACCTCCTCCCGTCCCACACCCTGTCTCCACGAGGATGTCCCCACTCCTCCACCCCACCCCCACCCTCCCACCCCACCCAACCAGATCTCTAAACTCCTTAGGACCTCCAGTCTCTTGAGGGTTAGGCGCATCTTCTTTGACTGAACCCAGACCCAGGAGGCCTCATATGGGCTGGTGCATGCTGCCTGGTTGGTGATTTAGTGTCTGAGATATCTTGGGGATCCAGGTTAATTGAGACTGCTCATCCTCATACAGGGTCACTCTCCTCATTTTCCTCCACCTTTTCCCTAATTCAACCAGAGGTGTCAGCAGCTTCTGTCCATTGGTTGGGTGCACATATCTGCATCTGACTTTTTCAGCTGCTTGTTGGGTCTTTTGGAGGGCAGTCATGATAGGTCCATTTTTGTGAGCACCCCATAACCTCAGTAACGGTGTTAGGTCTTGGAGCCTCCCCTTGAGCTGGATCCCACTTTGGGCCTGTCTCTGTACCTTCTTTTCTTCAGGTTCTCCTCCATTTCCATCTCTGCAGTTCTTTGAGGAAGAATTGTGGGTCAGAGTTTTTGACTGTGGGATGGCCAACCCATCCCTCACTTCTTGCCCTGTCTTTCTGCTGGAGGGATTCAGTAAGTTCCCTCTCCCCACTGTAGGGCCTTTCATCCACCTCCAACCCCTTTGAGTCCTGGGAGTCTCTCACTTCTCAGGTCTCTGGTACATTCTGGAGGATCCTCCCAACCTTCTTCCACCACCGGAGGTAGCCTGTTTCCATTCTTTCTACTGGCCCTAAGGGCTTCAGTCCTTTTCTCCCACTCAATACCAGACTTCGTTGCCCCCTATCCCCGCTCCCATCCCCTTTCTCTCCCCTGTCCCTCCCTACCTCCTCCCTTGTGGTTGCTTTCTTCTTCCTCCCAAGTGGGACTGGGGTATATTAACGTGGGCCTTTTAGCTTGTTGACCTTTTTGAGTTCTGTGGGGTTTTTTTGTTTTTTGTTTTTGTTTTGTTTTGTTTTGTCTGTTCTGTTTTGTTGTTTTTGGCTAATATCCACTTATTAGTGAGAACATAACATGCATGTTCTTTTGGGTCTGATTTTTTTCACTTAGAATGATATTTTCTAGTTCCATCCATTTGCCTGCAAAACTCAGGATGTCCTCGTTCTTAACTGCTGAGTAGTATTCCGTTGTATAAATGAACCACATTTTCTGTATCCATTCTTCTATCATGGGACATTTGGGTTGTTTCCAGCTTCTGGCTTTCACATATAAGGCTGCTATGAACATAGTGAAACATGTGCCCCTGTGGCATGGTGAGGCATCTTTTGGCTCTATTCCCAAGAGTCGAATTGGTGGGTCTTTAAGTAGGTCTATTTCCAATTTTCTGAGGAACCTCCAAGTTGATTTCCAGTGGTTATATCAGTTTGCAATCCCATGAGCAATGGAGGAGTGTTCCTCTTTCTCCACATCCTAGCCAACATGTGTTGTCACCTGAGGTTTTGATCCTAGCCATTCTAATTGGTGTGAGGTGGAATCTCAGGTTCGTTTTGATTTTCATTTCTCTGATCACTAATGAGGTTTTGAACAATTTTTTAGGTGCTTCTCAGCCATTGGAGATTCCTCTGTTGGGAATTCTCTGTTTAGTTCTATATCTCATTTTTAATTTGGGTTATTTGGTTTTTTGGTGGTTAGGTTCTTGAGTTCTTTATATATTTTGGATATTAGCCCTCTATTGGAATTGGGGTTAGTGAAGATTTTTCCCAATCTGTAGGTTGCTGATTTGTCTTATTGACTATGTTCTTTCCCTGAATAAGTTTTCCAGTTTCATAAGGTCCATTTATTAATTCTTTATGTTAGAGTGTGTCTTATTGGAGTCTGACTCAATATTCTTACTCATTGTCAAAACATTATTGCCCTCAGTATTTAACAATAGTTAGTAATTTAAGGCATATTCCGACATTGACTGTATAATTAATAGCCAAGTTAAAGATTTGTAAGGTGAAAGAGTGGGAAATTGGGACTAAGATGGATTTGGAATCTCTAGCTTTTGACTCTCTTACCACTTTGATACATTAGTCAAACTTCCAAATATCTCTGACTCTCAATTTACCCATCTATGAAATGGTGATTATATTTTCTAATCAACTCAAATATGAAATAGTTTTTCAGTTGAAAATATCTTATACATACTATTAATGTGACAGTAAAGTAATGACTAGCATTCAATTTCGTGAGAACACTTTTGTGATGTGTATTCTTCAATAAATAACACAAGCCTGTATATTTGAGACCATGCACATATATATATTTATGTGTGTGTGTGTGTGTGCATGTTTGTACTCTAGTATGTATATTTGAATTTTCTTGTTTGATATTCTACTCCAGAGTTCAAGAAATGTAAGCTGCTAAAAACTCTGGAAATTAATATTATCATGAATAATTTTATGAAACTTATGATACAAATAAATTCAACTTCAAAAAAATTAAAGTGTTAGTTCAATGAAAGAATGTGCCAAAGAAATGTGCACATAGAGTTCAGCCAGAGCGATGTGTCATTCTGTGATTAGCTCTCTTCTGTCTTATTACAGCTTATAAAGTGAAGATTACTAAGACTTTGAGTCACAGAAAATTCTGTACTAAAAATACTACAAGTGATATAAAAATGTTTCCTAACTGTGCAATCAAGGGAGTATGAGATAAAGCTGAAAATTGGCCAAAACTTGAAAAGATCAAGATGCAATTTAATATATAAATACTCAAAATGTTTTTCCAACAAACTGTTGCTTGCCTATTTATCTTATAATCAAAAATTTATAAATGGTACCATGTTCAAAATAATCTTTCTGTTAATACTTTTTCTCAGCTCTAATCTTACTCAATCAACTTTCTTTGGCTTCGAGTTTTAGAATAGTAGCTAGTGATGTTGTGACTACCAACTACCAAATATTAACTTACAAAATCTTTTAAAGCATTTTATAAAGTATGTTTAGCTGTCACGTCATTTGATTATTTTTAGATGTGAAGATTAAAGCTCAAAAGTATGCATGACTTACACTTTATGAGCCACCCACTCTATGTTTTCTTTGGTCTTTACTAATGAACAGTAGTGAACCTTTTTGTTTTCTAGTCTCAGCATTCTCTCTACCATCTTCTCTGAACTACTGTGCTTCACTGTACCCTGAGGAGTACATAACAGTATATGTAATTTTAAAATGTTGGTCTTTCAGCAGATGTGATAGTAATCACCACTTCAGCCTTATCATCAAACATAGTTTGGGCATAGTATCGTTACCCTCCTGGTAGATATATGTCTTCATCAGAAATAAACTTCCATAATAAAATGCATCAAATGTCCTTTGGATAGAGGTAGTATCCTCCTTTTTCTTCCTATGGCGGTATTCTCTCTTTCTCTCTTGTGTTCTAAGCATCGAGACTAGAAGACAACTATAAATATAAAAGGTTTATTTTAAAAGTTGTAAAGACAAAGTCTCAGTTACGCACAAGAACTCATGTACCGGGTAATTAATGTACTGGTTGAACATAGATCATTAGTTCAAGGAAGATTTGGGCTTTCACATCACATTTTAAAGCCCACTAATATGGAGGACGAATACTTCCAAAAAAGTGCTTATTAACTGTTTTCATTCCTGCCATTTAAGTTAAATATGCCTTTTTAAAAAAAAACAACTCTTTAATAATTATTAGATAAACTGAGGAATCTTTAAAAATAAACCTGACTTCTTTTTCCAGTCATATTCATTATTAGGAAGATGATCATGTTTAATTAAACTGAAGATTGAATGTGACTTTTTTTATTCACTTTAATGAGCACTGCTATGAAATTTAGGGATTCTATAAGGTAAAGTAATAAAATAGAAGATTTTTTAAAATGAAGATATGTTTTTATATTTGATATAATCTAAATAGAGTGGGTTTATACTGAACACTGAAAGTTAACTTTGTTACTTTTTAAAATGTCACCCTCCGTATTCAGCTAATGGTTTTGTTGGATTTTTTTCCCTCTAATATATACATGTAAACTTGTAGTAACATTTTATACTAGTTCTAATTTATCTGCCTTATTACAATCATAAGTTTTATGTTCTGTGCTTTCCTTGCATTCAGCACTTTGAAATTTGTTTTCCCTCAAATTTTATTTTATTTATTTTTAATTATGAAAAAGATAACTCATAAATGTCAAAGTTTACAAATATCCCCTTAGCAGCAATCTAGAAATTATCATATTCTGTTTCTTCTGTCTTCAAACTTCCTTAATGTAGTTCATAGTACATATGTTCATATACAATACTTAATGTACACAAAGCTTTTATAGTATGATGTATTTTATATTTTCTGATAGAGGGAATCTTAAAGGATACAAAATCACCATTTACAATGAAGAAACTGATTTTTAGTAATGTTAATTAAGTTTAGCTTTTAAATTAACTAATTTAATTTTAGCATGTTTATAACATATTGTTATTAGTTAGTTACTTTCTTTGAGACTGTAATACTGCAGACTTGACCCAAACTCATTCTTGTAGCTAAGGCTGGCCAAGGATTCCTAGCCCCCTGATTTATGCCTTCGTAAGTAGAATTTTCCCTGACAAATGGTAAGAGTGTAATATATTTCAGCATTTGGTGTCTTGACCAAAACAGCTTAAGCTGTAGTTTTATTATTTATTTTACTAATAATTTATTGCATTTGTTATCTTTGAAAAAACAGCCATCATGTATAAAATACCAAGTTTTCAGTTTTACTTAACAGCTCCATCTCAGATTCCAGTGAGATGCGTGTTCCTCCCAGCCTTGGCACACTATAGGGAACTTATACAATATTGAGCTGCATCATAAACATTCGTTAATATTTAACTTTATTTCATATTTACATTTTTCTTTTCCTTTTAAATTGTCAGGTTTTTAAATGCCATTTGATTTTAGCAGTCTTTATGCATTCTAGATATTAATCCTGTTACTCAAGTAGCCAAAGGAATCCTAAGCAGAAAGAGTGTTGCCAGAGTTATCAAAATAACTGACTTCAAATTATATTACTCTAAAGAGTTCTCATAGCTTTGATGCTCTGCCTTACACTATTACATGCATTTCAGAACTGCCTGGCAGTTTGTTTACTTATCACATTTTCCAAGTCTGAGTAGACTGAATTTTAATCCATAAGTCAGAGCTTCATTTTAATAGACTAAGTTTTTATATTATATTTTTTAAAGTTTATGTCGAAATGTTATATTTTCTATGTTTAAGCTTCTTAACTACATTATGTGAATTACTTGGTACATCTTACTTTAATGTTTCTAATTTAATAGAAGTTCTAGTAAAATTGAAAGGTGTCACACAACATTTGACATTGAATTGCACAAACTCTTGATTATCCTACAAGAAAATTTTCCTTTGAGATAAAAATTTCAGACAAAAATATTCCATGAATTTGATTAATGTGGTATTAATTCTAATGACAAGCATTTGGGAATGAGAAACTTTTACAGAGGATGATAGTTGAATAACCTGTGGTGCATCCACAGGATATGGAATATGTATGTACTTTAATTCCATCTGCTTTCCTCGGAAAGAAGAAACACTGAAAGCATGATTAATAATCTAACTTGAGTTAATTACCTATGGAGAGACCATTTGGCACTAACGTTTCCTTTATGTAATTCTCATTATCATTTTTAAAGAAGTGGTTAAGTATAAAAAGCGAAATTCTTTTTAATTTCCAATAAAATCATTTTTAGAAAAATCTCACTCAGAGTTCATAAAGATGAAGACATGTAACCATTAGCTATTGAATTGTAATTTCTAGTGCATGATTTTATAAAAACACAGCATAATTTGTTTTAGTTGTTTACATATTGCCCAGTTTGCCCAACAGAACTAGTCTGACTAATCTGCATCTCATTCTAATTCTCTCTAATCACATGAAATTATAGAAAATACCCAATTATCAATAGGACTAATGTACTACAGAGAAATGTGTGAATATCATTATTCATTCATTTCATACAAAAACATAAAAATTAACACAGTTCTGTTTCAACTTTTTTTCTTTAATTAATGATGAGCCCCATTTGCAGCACAAAGAACATTCAAGACCTGGACCTTTAAAACTTTAGAGAGAGTCTCAATCCAGCACTAATTAAGAGTAGAGTATATAGTAGTTGAGAGAAACAAAATGATTTATATGTTTTTCTACATGTGGTTGAATAGCTGAAGAAAGCACAAATAATTCCTTAAGCATCCATTAAAATGTAAAAAACAAAACAATGCCCCAAAGACTAGATTATATTGTGTCTTTTTATGTTAGCCCTTTGGCAAAGGAAGTTAAGGACCATCATAAAGTTTTATTTAATGCCATCTCCTAAGTTCTTAGAAATCTTCTCCCTTGGTGAACATCTTTCTACACTCTGTTCTCTGGGAATAGCACAGTTTTACTTTCAACATCAGTGCTAGAAAAGAAGCCCACATTTGCTTACAATATCCTTTCTGTGCTTCTCAGTCTACTATCGACCAAGTCCTTCAATATTATAATAAATATATCACACATCAGCAGGCATATATGGTGTATATCTTGACTGTTCACACATGATCCTTATCCCATCAGATACTGCTTGCAAATATAAGCTCAAAGAAAGAAATGTTAAGATGTTAAAGATGACAAAAGCAAAATATTAAACCAGTAAAAGTCACTCTTGCATGGAATTTCCACTTTCAACTTAGTTATTTTTATTCTGAGTATCCTATATGTGACCAACCCAGTGTCTTTGTTTAAGGAAACTAAGGAGCGACGACAATGGAGCTTCCACTCTGTTGGGTGGCTCTGCTCATCTTTCCTTAACCAACAAATTTGAACAGATACTTTAATGTAGAAAACTTAGAATCAAACATGTGGCCTCCAGACCCGGTAAGAGAGAGACCCAACCTCCTGGTCAGGTGGGCACTCCTGAGGCTGCAGAGCAGAAGAGACCACCAACATTGCTCATCCCTGCCCACATCCCTGGCCCAAGAGGAAACTGTATAAGGCCTCTGGGCTCCTGTGGGGGAGGGCCCAGGAGCAGCAGGACCCCTGCCAGAGACATCGCCAGACCCTGAAGGAAACAGACCGGATAAACAGTTCTCTGCACCCAAATCCCGTGGGAGGGAGAGCTAAACCTTCAGAGAGGCAGACAAGCCTGGGAAACCAGAAGAGACTGCTCCCTGCACACACATCTCGGACGCCAGAGGAAAAAGCCAAAGACCATCTGGAACCCTGGTGCACTGAAGCTCCCGGAAGGGGCGGCACAGGTCTTCCTGGTTGCTGCCGCTGCAGAGAGCATCTGGGCAGAACCCCACGAGCAAACCTGAGCCTCGGGACCACAGGTAAGACCAAATTTTCTGCTGCAAGAAAGCTGCCTGGTGAACTCAAGACACAGGCCCACAGGAACAGCTGAAGACCTGTAGAGAGGAAAAACTACATGCCCGAAAGCAGAACACTCTGTCCCCATAACTGACTGAAAGAGAGGAAAACAGGTCTACAGCACTCCTGACACACAGGCTTATAGGACAGTCTAGCCACTGTCAGAAATAGCAGAACAAAGTAACACTAGAGATAATCTGATGGCGAGAGGCAAGCGCAGGAACCCAAGCAACAGAAACCAAGACTACATGCCATCATCGGAGCCCAATTCTCCCACCAAAACAAACATGGAATATCCAAACACACCAGAAAAGCAAGATCTAGTTTCAAAATCATATTTGATCATGATGCTGGAGGACTTCAAGAAAGACATGAACACACTTAGGGAAGCACAGGAAAACATTAATAAACAAGTAAAAGCCTACAGAGAAGAATCGCAAAAATCCCTGAAAGAATTCCAGGAAAACACAATCAAACAGTTGAAGGAATTAAAAATGGAAATAGAAGCAATCAAGAAAGAACACATGGAAACAACCCTGGATATAGAAAACCAAAAGAAGAGACAAGGAGCTGTAGATACAAGCTTCACCAACAGAATACAAGAGATGGAAGAGAGAATCTCAGGAGCAGAAGATTCAATAGAAATCATTGACTCAACTGTCAAAGATAATGTAAAGCGGAAAAAGCTACTGGTCCAAAACATACAGGAAATCCAGGACTCAATGAGAAGATCAAACCTAAGGATAATAGGTATAGAAGAGAGTGAAGACTCCCAGCTCAAAGGACCAGTAAATATCTTCAACAAAATCATAGAAGAAAACTTCCCTAACCTAAAAAAAGAGATACCCATAGACATACAAGAAGCCTACAGAACTCCAAATAGATTGGACCAGAAAAGAAACACCTCCCGTCACATAATTGTCAAAACACCAAACGCACAAAATAAAGAAAGAATATTAAAAGCAGTAAGGGAAAAAGGTCAAGTAACATATAAAGGGAGACCTATCAGAATCACACCAGACTTCTCGCCAGAAACTATGAAGGCCAGAAGATCCTGGACTGATGTCATAAAGAACCTAAGAGAACACAAATGCCAGCCCAGGTTACTGTATCCAGCAAAACTCTCAATTAACATAGATGGAGAAACCATGATATTCCATGACAAAACCAAATTTACACAATATCTTTCTACAAATCCAGCACTACAAAGGATAATAAATGGTAAAGCCCAACATAAGGAGGCAAGCTATACCCTAGAAGAAGCAAGAAACTAATCGTCTTGGCAACAAAACAAAGAGAATGAAAGCACACAAACATAACCTCACATCCAAATATGAATATAACGGGAAGCAATAATCACTATTCCTTAATATCTCTCAATATCAATGGCCTCAACTCCCCAGTAAAAAGACATAGATTAACAAACTGGATACGCAACGAGGACCCTGCATTCTGCTGCCTATAGGAAACACACCTCAGAGACAAAGACAGACACTACCTCAGAGTGAAAGGCTGGAAAACAACTTTCCAAGCAAATGGTCAGAAGAAGCAAGCTGGAGTAGCCATTCTAATATCAAATAAAATCAATTTCCAACTAAAAGTCATCAAAAAAGATAAGGAAGGACACTTCATATTCATCAAAGGAAAAATCCACCAAGATGAACTCTCAATCCTAAATATCTATGCCCCAAATACAAGGGCACCTACATACGTAAAAGAAACCTTACTAAAGCTCAAAACACACATTGCACCTCACACAATAATAGTGGGAGATTTCAACACACCACTCTCATCAATGGACAGATCATGGAAACAGAAATTAAACAGTGATGTCGACAGACTAAGAGAAGTCATGAGCCAAATGGACTTAACGGATATTTATAGAACATTCTATCCTAAAGCAAAAGGATATACCTTCTTCTCAGCTCCTCATGGTACTTTCTCCAAAATTGACCATATAATTGGTCAAAAAACGGGCCTCAACAGGTACAGAAAGATAGAAATAATCCCATGCGTGCTATCGGACCACCACGGCCTAAAACTGGTCTTCAATAACAATAAGGGAAGAATGCCCACATATACGTGGAAATTGAACAATGCTCTACTCAATGATAACCGGGTCAAGGAAGAAATAAAGAAAGAAATTAAAAACTTTTTAGAATTTAATGAAAATGAAGATACAACATACCCAAACTTATGGGACACAATGAAAGCTGTGCTAAGAGGAAAACTCATAGCGCTGAGTGCCTGCAGAAAGAAACATGAAAGAGCATATGTCAGCAGCTTGACAGCACACCTAAAGCTCTAGAACAAAAAGAAGCAAATACACCCAGGAGGAGTAGAAGGCAGGAAATAATCAAACTCAGAGCTGAAATCAACCAAGTAGAAACAAAAAGGACCATAGAAAGAATCAACAGAACCAAAAGTTGGTTCTTTGAGAAAATCAACAAGATAGATAAACCCTTAGCCAGACTAACGAGAGGACACAGAGAGTGCGTCCAAATTAACAAAATCAGAAATGAAAAGGGAGACATAACTACAGATTCAGAGGAAATTAAAAAAATCATCAGATCTTACTATAAAAACCTATATTCAACAAAAATTGAAAATCTTCAGGAAATGGACAATTCCTAGACAGATACCAGGTATGGAAGTTAAATCAGGAACAGATAAACCAGTTAAACAACCCCATAACTCCTAAGGAAATAGAAGCAGTCATTAAAGGTCTCCCAACCAAAAAGAGCCCAGGTCCAGACGGGTTTAGTGCAGAATTCTATCAAACCTTCATAGAAGACCTCATACCAATATTATCCAAACTATTCCACAAAATTGAAACAGATGGAGCCCTACCGAATTATTTCTATGAAGCCACAATTACTCTTATACCTAAACCACACAAAGACACAACAAAGAAAGAGAACTTCAGACCAATTTCCCTTATGAATATCGACGCAAAAATACTCAATAAAATTCTGGCAAACCGAATTCAAGAGCACATCAAAACAATCATCCACCATGATCAAGTAGGCTTCATCCCAGTCATGCAGGGATGGTTTAATATACGGAAAACCATCAACGTGATCCATTATATAAACAAACTGAAAGAACAGAACCACATGATCATTTCATTAGATGCTGAGAAAGCATTTGACAAAATTCAACACCCCTTCATGATAAAAGTCCTGGAAAGAATAGGAATTCAAGGCCCATACCTAAACATAGTAAAAGCCATATACAGCAAACCAGTTGCTAACATTAAACTAAATGGAGAGAAACTTGAAGCAATCCCACTAAAATCAGGGACTAGACAAGGCTGCCCACTCTCTCCCTACTTATTCAATATAGTTCTTGAAGTTCTAGCCAGAGCAATCAGACAACAAAAGGAGATCAAAGGGATACAGATCGGAAAAGAAGAGGTCAAAATATCACTATTTGCAGATGACATGATAGTATATTTAAGTGATCCCAAAAGTTCCACCAGAGAACTACTAAAGCTGATAAACAACTTCAGCAAAGTGGCTGGGTATAAAATTAACTCAAATAAATCAGTTGCCTTCCTCTATACAAAAGAGAAACAAGCCGAGAAAGAAATTAGGGAAACGACACCCTTCATAATAGACCCAAATAATATAAAGTACCTCGGTGTGACTTTAACCAAGCAAGTAAAAGATCTGTACAATAAGAACTTCAAGACACTGAGGAAAGAAATTGAAGAAGACCTCAGAAGATGGAAAGATCTCCCATGCTCATGGATTGGCAGGATTAATATAGTAAAAATGGCCATTTTACCAAAAGCAATCTACAGATTCAATGCAATCCCCATCAAAATACCAATCCAATTCTTCAAAGAGTTAGACAGAACAATTTGCAAATTCATCTGGAATAACAAAAAACCTAAAGCTATCCTCAACAATAAAAGGACTTCAGGGGGAATCACTATCCCTGAACTCAAGCAGTATTGCAGAGCAATAGTGATAAAAACTGCATGGTATTGGTACAGAGACAGACAGATAGACCAATGGAATAGAATTGAAGACCCAGAAATGAACCCACACACCTATGGTCACTTGATTTTTGACAAAGGAGCCAAAACCATCCAATGGAAAAAAGATAGCATTTTCAGCAAATGGTGCTGGTTCAACTGGAGGGCAACATGTAGAAGAATGCAGATCGATCCATGCTTATCACCCTGTACAAAGCTTAAGTCCAAGTGGATCAAGGACCTCCACATCAAACCAGACACACTCAAACTAATAGAAGAAAAACTAGGGAAGCATCTGGAACACATGGGCACTGGAAAAAATTTCCTGAACAAAACACCAATGGCTTATGCTCTAAGATCAAGAATCGACAAATGGGATCTCATAAAACTGCAAAGCTTCTGTAAGGCAAAGGACACTGTGGTTAGGACAAAACGGCAACCAACAGATTGGGAAAAGATATTTACCAATCCTACAACAGATAGAGGCCTTATATCCAAAATATACAAAGAACTCAAGAAGTTAGACCGCAGGGAAACAAATAACCCTATTAAAAATGGGGTTCAGAGCTAAACAAAGAATTCACAGCTGAGGAATGCCGAATGGCTGAGAAACACCTAAAGAAATGTTCAACATCTTTAGTCATAAGGGAAATGCAAATCAAAACAACCCTGAGATTTCACCTCACACCAGTGCGATTGGCTAAGATCAAAAACTCAGGTGACAGCAGATGCTGGCGAGGATGTGGAGAAAGAGGAACACTCCTCCATTGTTGGTGGGATTGCAGACTGGTAAAACCATTCTGGAAATCAGTCTGGAGGTTCCTCAGAAAATTGGACATTGAACTGCCTGAGGATCCAGCTATACCTCTCTTGGGCATATACCCAAAAGATGCCTCAACATATAAAAGAGACACTTGCTCCACTATGTTCATTGCAGCCTTATTTATAATAGCCAGAAACTGGAAAGAACCCAGATGCCCTTCAACAGAGGAATGGATACAGAAAATGTGGTACATCTACACAATGGAATATTACTCAGCTATCAAAAACAACGAGTCTATGAAATTCGTAGGCAAATGGTTGGAACTGGAAAATATCATCCTGAGTGAGCTAACCCACTCACAGAACGACATACATGGTATGCACTCATTGATAAGTGGCTATTAGCCCAAATGCTTGAATTACCCTAGATCCCTAGAACAAACGAAACTCAAGACGGATGATCAAAATGTGAATGCTTCACTCCTTCTTTAAATGAGGAAAAAGAATACCCTTGGCAGGGAAGGGAGAGGCAAAGATTAAAAGAGAGACTGAAGGAACACCCATTCAGAGCCTGCCCCACATGTGGCCCATACATATACAGCCACCCAATTAGACAAGATGGATGAAGCAAAGAAGTGCAGACCGACAGGAGCCGGATGTAGATCGCTCCTGAGAGACACAGCCAGAATACAGCAAATATAGAGGCGAATGCCAGCAGCAAACCACTGAACTGAGAATAGGTTCCCTATTGAAGGAATCAGAGAAAGAACTGGAAGAGCTTGAAGGGGCTCGAGACCCCAAAAGTACAAAAATGCCAAGCAACCAGAGCTTCCAGGGACTAAGCCACTACCTAAAGACTATACATGGACTGACCCTGGACTCTGACCCCATAGGTAGCAATGAATATCCTAGTAAGAGCACCAGTGGAAGGGGAAGCCCCACTAAGACTGAACCCCCAGTGAACTAGACTGTTGGGGGGAGGGCGGCAATGGGGGGAGGGTTGGGAGGGGAACAACCATAAGGAAGGGGAGGGGGGAGGGGGATGTTTGCCCGGAAACCGGGAAAGGGAATAACGCTCGAAATGTATATAAGAAATACTCAAGTTAATAAAAAAAATAAAAGAAAAGAAAAGACAGAGAAAAAAAAACATGTGGCCTAATTTTAGGTTGCACTGTGATATTTATTTAAAATTATACATATCTACAAATTTCACTCACAACCCACCTTATTCATATCTGTTTCCTATCTTAAAATATTGCATTTAATGTATTTCATTCACTATATATTATACTATTAAATTATTTTATGTTCTCTTTAGAATGAGAAATTTGTCTATAGCCATTGGTTTATAAACAACGGTATGAAAACGAACATTGTGAAAAAGTCCAAATCTTTTAAAAATGTTGCTGGAGAACTAACTGCATATCACATAAAAGATTGAAATCACACTATTATTTTATTCCACACAGACATCAGTTTAAGCAGACCAAAGCATCCATGTGAGACCAAAACCTAAAACTACTAGAGCAAAGCACAAAGAGTCTTCAAGATATGAGTGCAGGAACCACAAGCTGCTAACTGTTGCCAGAAACTTGATGACCTTGGAAATATCCCACCTACAGCTGCCCTGAGCTCAGCCAACGCCTGCTGATATCAGCTTATGAAACCAACTTCAGCAGGGCATTCTTCCAAACCTCACCAAACTCCCAAATTACAGAAAGCATAGATCAATAAATGTATTCCCCTCTATTTTTTCTTTTATGGGATTTTTTAAAATTTACATTTCAAATGTAAACCCCTTTCACGGATTCCTCTTCAGAAACTTCTATTTCCATCAGCTTCTGGGAGAGTGCTCTCTCCCCACCTATTTCCCCCCACCTCACCTCCTGGCCCTGACATTATGCTACCTGACATTGTGGCATCTAACCTTGACAGGACCAAGGGCCTCTCCTGCCATTGATGCCCACCAAGGCCATCCTCTGTTGCATATGCAGCTGGAGCCATAGGTCCATCCCTGTGTTTTGTTCAGATGGTGATTTAGTCCTGGGAACTCTTAGGGATCTGTTTGGTTGATGTAGTTTTTATGGGGTTGAAAATCACTTCAGCTCCTTCAGTCATTTCTCTGACTCCTTTATTGGAGACCACATTCTCAGATTAAAATGGTTGGCCGCAAGTATCAGCCTCTGTATTTGTTAGACTCTGGCAGATCTCTCAGGAGATAGCTATATCAGACTACTGTCAGCATGCACTTCTTGACAAAGGCAAAGGACACTATCATTAGGACAAAACAGCAACCAACAGATTGGCAAAAGGTCTTTATTAATCCTATATCAGATAGAGGGCTAATATCTAATATATACAAGGAACTCATGAAGTTAGACTCCAGAGAACCAAATAAACCTGTTAAAAATGGGGAACAGAGCTAAACAGAGAATTCTCAACTGAAGAAACTCGAATGGCCAAGAAGCACAGAAAGAAATATCATGATTCTCAGTCATCAGGGAAATACAAATCAAAACGTTCCTGAGATTCCACCTCATACCAGTCAGAATGGCTAAGATCAAAAACTCAGGTGACAGCAGATGTTGGTGAGGATGTGGACATAGAAGAACAGTTCTCCATTGTTGGTGGGATTCCAGTCTACCAGACTGGAAATCAGTCTGGTGGTTTCTCAGAGAATTGGACACAGTACTATCTGAGTACACAACTATGCCACTACTGGGCATATACCCAAAAGATCCTCCAACATATAACAAGGACACATGCTCCACTACATTCATAGCAGCCTTATTTATAATAATCAGAAACTGGAAACAATCCAGATGTTATTCAACAGAGCAATGGATACAGAAAGTGTGGTACATTGACACAACGGTGTACTACTAAGCTATTAAAAACAGTGACAATTCATGTAATTCACAGGCAAATGGGTGGATCTAGAAAACATCATGAATGAGGTAACTCAATCACAAAAGAACACACACAGTATGTACTCAGTGATAAGTGGATATTAGGCAAAGAGCTCAGAATACCCATAATATAACTCAAGGACCACATGAAGCTCAAGAAGAAGAAAGAACAAAGAGTGGATGCTTCAGTCCTACATAGAAGAGGGAACAAAATAATCAAGTGAAGTAGAAAGTGCGAGGATCTTGGGAGAAAGAGAGGAAGGAAAGGGGGAAGGGGGGGGCACAATCAGGGGGATTGTGTAAGGGAGGAGATGTACAGAGGGCCAGGAAATTGAACATAGGTATGTAGCAATGGGGGATGGTGAACTAGGAGTAGCACCCAGAAAATCCCAAATATCAAGAAAGCAGGAGATCCCCAGGAAACCCTACAGATGGCATTAGCTGAATGCCCTACAAAAGGGATGGAAAACCTGTTGAGACCATATCCAGAGGTTAGGCATGCCCCCTAGTGTTGAGGGATGGGGCAACCCATCCATTTCCAAAATTTTAACCCAGAATTGCTCCTGTCCAAAGGACATACAGGGACAAAAAGTGGAGCAGAGACTGAAGGAAAGACCTTCCAGAGACTGCCCCTCCTGGGGTTCCATCCCACATGCAGACACCAAACCTAAACACTATTGCTGATGCCAAGAAGTGCAAGCTTACAGGAGCCTGAAATAGCTGTCTCCTGAGAGGCTCTGCCAGATACTGACTGATAACAGGGACTCCAATAGCAGAGTTAGGGGAAGGACTGAAAGAGCTGAAGGGACCTTGTCTAGGATCATTGGGAGAGGTAGCACTTGGTCCTGTGAAGGCTTGATGCCCCAGTGCACAGGAATGCTAATGGCAGTGAAGCTGAACTGGGTGGGTGGGTGGGGGAGCACCCTCATAGAAGCAGGGTAATGGGATATGGGATAGAGGGCTTTCCAGAAGGGAAACAGAAAAGGTGATAACATTTGAAATTTAAATAAAAAAATATGCAATTAAAAAAAAGTTGGTAGAGAGAAGAGAGATTGATGGGTTTCAGTGTAATCTGTGTAACAACTAAAATAGTAGTTAGAGAAACATTTCTAATGGATGTACGGTATATGCTTCCGTTAAGAAAAACAAAGTTATCAAAAACATATAGCATGTGTAAAGTTTGCAAAACATATTATGCTAATCAATATTCCTATTACTCTTCATGATGTGTTTACTTGTTTGATGTTAACCTCACATATGCTAGAGTCATTTTGGAATAGGGAATCTTAATTGAGAAAATGCCCTTAACTGATTGGCCAATGGGTAAGTACTTGATGCATTTTCCTCATTGATGATTGGTTTGTGAAGACTCAGTTCCTTGAGGGTAATGCCAACACTGGGCAGTTGGTCTTAGGTTGCAAAATGTAATCTGAGAAATCCACGGAAAGAAGCCTGAAGTTCCTCCAAGGCTTCTATTTTACTTCCTGCCTCTAGGTTCCTTCTGGAGTGTGAAATACTAAGAAATGCAACACCTCACACTAGACAGGGCACTGACAGGCCACATGGCACCGGCAGGCTGTTCTCTCTGCACACTCTCTAGCCCAGACCTGCTGAAATCTCTCTAGCTGACTCACTATATTCCCATGTTTAGTCACTCCCACGCCAAATTCCATGACTGGCTGGTTTGTCCTGGCACTGTAACTTTCTCTGGCACTCAGTTGAGTCACTTTGTGGAGGAAAACACCACACAATCTTAGTTTAGAATCAACAGGTATCAATTGCTGGGCACAGCTAACATCCTACCTAATAAGCCATACTAAATTAAATCCTCTGGGGCAGATCCTGGTGGGTCTGCCATCTAATGGGGGGCGTCTAGTTCATTACATCTTGTACCCTAAAATCTTTTCTTCCAAAAAAAAAAAAAAGATCCCAAGTCCGTTTTCTCTCCCTCTCTTCTCCCCTCTGACCTGGAAGTTCTGCCTCCTCCTCACCAAGTGTTTGGTCATCTGAAATCTATTAATTAGGGGAAGGTCCTTGCCACATTTCACCCTTTCTGTCCAATTAAAAAAAAACTTTTATCTCAAATTTAAGCTGAGCACAACTATTACCATTCTGTAATTTACAAAGTACACAATACACCTACACCCAGTCCATCATTTTTGTCAATTAAATAGAACACTCTGGAATCTATCCTAACTTAAAAAGGCTTATAATTTTTATATCTGTTATGTCCTGGTTTAGTTTGTATACTATCTGAAAACTACCGAATTAAATATGTTTTCTCAATGTTAAGTAGCCTGGGTTGGCTATGAAACTAGTCTTTAACCCTGTCTGAAATTAGAGCAACTAATATTAACTGAAAAATAAAGGAAGTCTAACACAGCTTCTAGAACTGAGACAAGTTGTAGAGCAGCTGCCTACCTACAGAGTCCCCAGTTAGCAACACATTGGAGGATCAGTCTTCAGCCTTCTGGCCCAGGGTCATCTGACAGACCTCTCGAAACAGGAATTATTAAGGACTAGCTTATTCTGTCCCAACAGAACTAAGCTGTTCTCTCCTGTAACTTGTGTCCTCTCATGAACAGTCCAGGCCGGTAGAAGAAATAGGCAATTTCTGCCCAGTGACTACTTGCCACAATGAACAACCTCACCTGGAGGGAAATGCTCAGTTTCTTCTTTGAATCCAGGAAATGGGAGCTGTTAGGAGCAGATATGTCTCAACAAATGATAAATAACATTAAATGTCACATTCTGTGGATTTCTGATGGTTTTGAAAACTATCTATCTATGTAAAGTAATCTGGCCTGTTGTCCATTAACTACTTTCAGCTTTTTCTCGTAAAATACCTTGAAAACACCCTAACAGTAAACTCAGAGCCATGACTTTGCTATCAGGCCCTTAACTCATATGCTTAATTTTCTCAGATCAGTTTGTAATGGCATATATAGAAAGATTGGGTCCAAGCCTTGTACTTTCAATATTTTTGTAGCAATAGAGAAATTTATGCCAATGAAAACCCTGATTCTGAATCAAAACAAATTCTGTACTGTACTGGCTAGTTTTGTGAGTCACCTTGAAAGAAGCTGCAGTTATCACAGAGAAAGAAACCTCAGTTGAGGAAATGCCTCCATAAGAACCAGCTGTAAGACATTTCCTAAACTAGTGATCAAGGTGGGGCAGGGGGGGGTGGAGAACCCAGCCCATGGTGGGTGGTTCTGTCCCTGGGCTGATTCTATAAGAGAGCAAGCTGAGCAAGCCAGGGGAAGCAACCCAGTAAGTAACATCCCTCCATGGCCTCTGCATCAGCTCCTGCTTCCTGACCTGCTTGAGTTCCAGTTCTGACTTGCTTTGGTGATGAACAGCAATGTGGAAGTGTAAGCTGAATAAACCCTTTCCTCCCCACCTGCTTCTTGGTGGTGGTGTTTATACAGGAATAGGAAGTACTAAGGAATAGGTACTAAGGCAAGTACCAATGTGAGAAATTATAGCTTCAACCTAGTAACAATTATAAGGGTTTCTACCAAATGAGTTATGGTTGCATAATTAACTCTAGCTAATTCCTCCCTGTTAACTTATGACCATTTCTAATTCTCCAGAAAGACAACCTTAGAATAACCACCTCCAGCCCACAAGCCTAGGGAACTGGGTTGACGACTTCATAACTTCTTCCAGCTGAATATGGGTGCTGAGATATCTTGAAGGGGCAGGGGGTAGGGAAAATTAGGGAGTTGGTTAGGCCTTAAGAAGGCCACACCAACGATTGTTATAGTCTCTGATGTTCCAGACTGGATCCAGCTGAAAATCCATGAGATCAGGAGTCTAGGCAGGTCAGTTCAGCAGGTCTGATGATGGATCTCACCAAAGCTGTGCATTCTGCAATATACACATCTCAAAACAAAATATGTATCATCAAGATATCTATATGGATTGCATCACTCTGTGTAGGGTATACAGACTGATTAGGGTGAAATTCTGCTCCTTTTTTAAAAATTCTCTTGAATCTAGTTCTCCCGGGGGGTCTCCTTCTATCAAATCTGATCCTTATAACCCTGGAAGGTATATAGACACTAATCACCTTTTCTAAAAATGCAAAGGCAAAACCTTTCTCCCAAAATATAATGTCCTTGAGTCAGTTACCAGAACCTTTAACTCGACCACTTTCCCAGAGGAATAATATAAGCACAAAACTCAAAATCATACCCATTTTGAAAATTAAAACAATCTAAAAGAATGAAGTAAACTAAAATACTGTATGAGCCTATTTTAAGCCTCTTCTAACTTCTCACTCCAGTATATAAACCCAGAATTCCTGTGGAGTCCACGTTAGAGAATGTAAGTTTCCTGCAGACTGTACCATCTATCTGTTGTGCTCTCTACCTGGAGCCACAGACTCTTATTCATTAATCACTTTTTTTTTCCTTTTGTAAAAAATGTTTATCAATTCTATTTTTGTATAAAACACAAGGGAGAGACCTGGCCAATCAACACATGACTGACCACAGGGAAAGGAGTTTATAAAACTTTGAGAGTCTAAAAACATACAAATGTGTCTTTTGTCTACAGCAATTGTCTATGCTTTCCCACACCGACTGGTACCCTCTGCCCAGACACACAGTGAGGACAGCAGGTCAGTGACTCATGTCCTAAGCAGTTTTCTGCTGCCCCTTCTTTCCGATCAGAGACTTGTGGATGTGCGGAATCACACCGCCCCCGGCTATGGTAGCATTGATCAGTGAATCCAACTCTTCGTCACCTCGGATTGCAAGCTGTAAGTGACTTGGGGTGATGCGCTTTACTTTGAGATCTTTAGAAGCATTACCTGCCAACTCCAACACCTCAGCTGTGAGGTACTCCAGAATTGCAGCACTGTACACAGCAGCAGTGGCGCCCACCCGTCCACGGCTTGTGGCGCGAGTCTTCAAGTGTCTGTGATGCGGCCCACAGGAAACTGGAGCCCAGCTCTCTGTGAGCGTGACACTGCCTTAGCCTTGGCCTTCCCGTTGTCTTTTCCAGCTTTGCCTCCAGCCATGGTCTCGGCCGCGCAAAGCCCACTGTAGCCCTGCACCGCCGCCGCTGCTCTCGCAGTCGGACCGCCACAGCTGGAGCCGGACCTCATTAATCACTTTTATAGTTGGTAATTATCACTGCTCTCTACTTGGAGTCAGTGACTAATTTTCCCTATCTTATTTCTGAACCATGGTGAAATTCCCCACGTGATTCGGACAAACTCTATATAAATCTATCCTAAAAGCAAATAAACTGGCCTTTGACTTAAATCACACTTCAAAGTCTGCTAAGAAAGCAGGCAGCTTCCATTCTCTGGCTCTCTGGCTCTCTGACTCAGAGCAATCATCTTGTCTCTTTTCACAGCAGGGGACCTCAGAGTCCTCTTTCTTTGTTTCAAGGTTCCTGAGATAGGCCATCATGTGACCCCCACTCTGCTCTGCTCAACAAACCTCTACGTTTCTAACTAAAGGCTAAGAATCTTAAATATCTAGTGGATTCCTGCCTGCCACATTGGACATCATCTGTAACAGGAAATACTAAAAACTCCGTTTGAGTTTCTGCCCTTAATTTCTTTCCGTGGTGCATTGTGATATGGAGTTTTAAGCTAAAGTAAACTACCTCCTCCTTAAACTGCTTTTAGACATGATGTGTCGTCATAGCACTAAACTCTCAGACAATGCAAAACAATACAAGTGGAATACCCAGAACCTTATACTGTTATAACCATCAAATTCATTGTTGATACTAAAACACAGAAAGACACAATGATGTATTCAAAATTCCATAGCTATGAAATTCCAAAATCCAAAACATGCAGTGTGTTATCATGTTTAGAACCTCTCACTACTGGACTGAAATATACCTGGTAACATTGCCTTTCTTCTGCTTTCCTCCCAATACACATGGAAGGGCCCATACATTTTCAAAGATAATGCAACTGACTCAAAGTAATCTGTTCTATTTGCAAACTTAACTAAGGTACCATTTCATTGTGTCCTACATGCAAATGATCAAAACATAACTGTTATCTAGGAAAATATATGCCATGCTGTTTAGAAAGCACATGAGCCACAATTTATTACAATGACGATCTCTGCTATGTGGTAAAATCTTCTCCTTACAAACCCATGGTTCTTGGATGCTCAATTATAACTCTGACTGATTAAAACTTTGACATAAATAACCATGGCTTGTACATTGAGAAATTAAAATAAATCAGATAAAACACCAAAGACTTTAAAATGTATCTAGTCTCACTTTTTCACAACTAATTATAATATAGCATCTGAGCTATTTCTCCTTTTCCAACTTTGAAAGCTATAAGACACAATCTTATTTTTTTAATGTTTTTAATTCTTTCACATTATCACTATCACATCTCTATATCAAACCCCTTCTCCTACAAGGGTCCCGTCATGTAGACTCCCTCTCTATTCTACACTCTCCTCCTTTGCAAAGGGGGAGGCCTCCTTGGTGTTAGCCCCTGACTGAGGACAGACAAGGTGGACCATTTAGGGGAATTCGATTCACAGTTAGACAGTCAACAGACTCCGGGCAGCCCCAACTCCAGTTGCTAGAGGACCTGTATGACAACCAAGCTGATCACATGCTATATATATGCAAGAGGCCTAGGTCTAGCCTGTGCTCAGTCTTTGGCTGGTGATTCAGGCTCTGGAAACCCTCAAGTGTCCAGGTTAGATGACTCTGTTGGTCTTCTGTGGAGTTCCTGTCCTCTTCAGGACCCTCAGTTCTTTTTATATCTCTTCCATAAGACTTCCCAGCCTTCATCCAATGTTTGGCTGAAGATCTCAGAATCTCTTTCCATTGGCTGCTAGGTGGACCCTCTCAGAGGACAGTTATGCTAGGTTCCAGTCTGCAAGGATAAAAAGAGTATCATTAATAGTGTCAGAGATCAGTTCTTGCCCATGGCATGGGTCTCAATTTGGGGCAGTCATTGGTAGGCCAATTTTTTTGTCCCTGTACTTCTTGTAAGCAGGACATATTTTTGGTCAACTATTTGTTGGTTACTGTCTTTATCCTTTCACTGGGAGTCTTGTCTGGTTAGAGGAGGAAGCCACTTCAAGATCCATATCCCCCACAGCTGGGAGTCTGAGCTAGAGTTGCCTCTGTATACATTCTAGAGCCTCCACCCATTCCAGGTCTCTGACAGGACATAGAGATAACTCCTCCACCCCTTCTGATTTATTTCTCCCTCCCCTGCTCTCCGTACATCTGATAACCTCCTTTGCTCCCCTCCTCCCATTTGCTTTCCCAGTCAATTTCCTATTTCCACCTATCGTCAATATGATATCTACTCTGTTTCCCCTTCTGAGAAAGACAGCCATCCTCCCTTGGTTCCTCCTAATTTGGCTTCTTTGGGTCTGTTGATTATAACATGGTCATCTAGCACTTTATGGCTAATGTCCATTTATAAGTGAGTACATATCAGGCATGTCATTTTAAGTCTGAGTTCCCTCACTCAGGATATTTTCTAGTTCTATCTATTTGTCTGTGAAATTTATGATATCCTTGTTTTTAATAACTGAGTAGTATTCCATTGTGTAAATGAACCACATTTTCTTTACTCTTCAGTTGAGGGACATCTGGCTTCTTTCCAGTTTCTGGTTATTACAATTAATGCTGCTATGTACATAGTTAAGTAAGTGTCCTTGTGTGATGGTGTTTCATCTTTTGGTTATATACCAAGGAGTGGTATAGCTGGGTCTTGAGATAGTTCTATTCCTCATCTTCTGAGAAGCTGCTAAATTAATTTGCAAAGTGGTTGTAAAAATTTGCACTCCCACTAGCAGTGGAGGAGTATTCCCTTTGCTTCCCTACCTCACCAGCATCTGCTGTCCCTTGAGTTTTATCTATCTAATGGGTGTTAGGTAAAATCTCAGACTTGTTTTGATTTTCTCTTCTCTGTTGACTAAGAATATTGAACATTTCTTTAAGTGCTTCCCAATAATCAGAGATTCCTCTGATGAGAATTCTCTGTTTAACTCTATCATTTTTTAACTGGGTTATTTGGTTTGTTGGTTTCTAACTTTTCTAGTTCTTCATATATTTTTGGAGACTAGTCTTCTGTCAGATGTAGAGTTGGTGAAGATCTTTTCCAAATCTGCAGGCTGTCCTTTGTCCTATTAATGGTTTCCTTTGACTTACAAAAGCTTTTCAGATTTATGAGGTTCCATTTATTAACTGTTGACTGTAGTGCCTGAGCCATTGGTGTCCTGTTTAGGAAGTTGTCTCCTACACCAGCGAGTTTAAAGCTATTCCCCACTTTCTGTTCTATTAGGTTTGGTGTATCTGGTTTTACATTGAAGTCTTTGATTCATTTAGACTTGTGTTTTGTGCAGGGTCATGAATATGGATTGACTTGTATCCTCCAAATGCAGACATCCAATTAGTCCAGCATGATTTTTGAAGATTCTCTGCCTTTTCATTGTATGGTTTTGTCTTCTTTGTCAAAAATCAAGTATCCATCGATGAGTGGGTTTATTTCTAGGTCTTCTACTCAATTCCCTTGATCAGTCTTTTTGTTTCTAAACCAAAACCATGTAGCTTTTATTACCAATGCTGTGTAGTGCAGCTTGAAGTCAGGGAAACTGATACCTCCAGAAGTTCATTTATTGTTCAGGATTGTTCTGGTTATTCTCAGTTCTCTGGTTTTCTATATGAAGTGGAGAATTGTTTTTTCAAGGTCTGTAAAAATTTTGTTGGGGATTGCATTGAATCTGTAGATTGCTTTTGGTAAGATGGCCATTTTATTTTTGTTAATCCTACTGATCCATGAGCATAGAGAATCTTTCTGTCTTCTGATGTTTTCCTCAATTTCTTTCTTCAGTGACTTGTAGTTTTTGTCATACAGGTTTTCACTTGTTTGGTTAGAGTTATATATTATTTTTGGTTACTGTGAAGGACATTGTCTCCCTAACTTCTTATTCACCCCATTTGTTGCTTGCATAGAGGAGGGCCACTGATTTCTTTTGAGTTAATTTTGTGTGCAGCCACTTTGATGAAGATGTTTATCGGCACAACTTTCCTCTTCAGGCTGTGTCCTTATTTATTTAAAATTAAATAACCAGATTGGCTTCCTTAAATGTCTCAAATTAAAGATTTCAAATCTGTTTTTTTTTCATCACTCACTTTCCTCTACTTTCAGAAAGTCTGTAGCCTTGATAGGTTCCTACTCTACAGTAAAGAGTGTGGAATCCCTGCACTTTTTTAAGCTCTAAGCATTTCCTCAAGGATTCTGTATTACTTTTCTTTCCCCATTTACTAGCTTTTCATATCCAAGATTTATGAAACAAAGCAGTTATTTTTAAGGTACATCAGAATAAATTGAAAGCTGCTAAATACATAAGATTTCTTTATTCTAACATGAGCTATACATTTGAGATAGATCTTGGAGATTTTCATGTTTACAAACTTCAAGGGATGCTGTTATCACTGCTCTGTAGACTTCACTTTAAAAACAACTATCAGAACTTAGCTCCACTTTACGGATACTGAAATTATGCTTAAATATCCCTAATTTTAGCCTTTTAGTAAGTGCCATTTTCTAAAACACCTATTTAGAAAAGAATAGATGTTCTAAATTTGAGTCATTATTACAGTTGACAGTATACTTGATATGGGAAACTAGGAGTTCCTATAATTTACTAAAAACTGGAGATTCTTCTCTCTTTAGATCCTCTGTCATTTAATTTAAAAAAGACAAACTAGCAGGAGACAGGTCATGTGCACATTGTCTTGCAGGTAGAGACAAAACTACAAATGAGAAAAAAGCATCTTATTAGTTTCATGAGGACATTGTTAAAGAAGAAGTATCTTAATAGTGTAAAATACAGGTACATGGCATGTACCAAGAGGCAACAAAGGAATGATTTTTATCATTGCTATACAAAGTTTAAAATGTCATTTTTGTTTTTTCGAAAACATGTTAAAACTACTTCTATGAGAATTTTATACAGGGTATTTTGAACATAATTTATTGTCCCCACCTTGAGATCTTCCCAAATCCACACCCTTCCCAACTTTGTGACAAAAAACAAACCAACAAACAACCCATCGAAACCAATCCCATTGTATACATATTCTTGGATGTGTGACCTTCCACTTCAGCTTAGTTTACTTACCAGAGATGTAGAGAAATCCATCATTGCCTCTCCCAGCAGCCAACAATTGTCAATAACTCCACCCATCATTCACAGCCTGCTGAGTCCAGTTAATGTTGTCCATATGAACATGTGTTTAGGATGGACTACAGGAAATAGATCAAATGGCATTACTATACCTGTAGGAAACTGATTTTCTTCTCTCAGCAGCCATTGACTGCCTGTAGCTCTTTAACTAGGAGAGGGGTGTTGTAAATTATCCCCTGTAGTTGTTTGAATGAGAAAGGCCCACACAGGCTCCTACCTTTGAATAGTTGGTCACTAGACAATAGAACTACTTGAGGATTGGGGGAGTTTGCCCCTGGAGGCCAGCTTTGAGGCTTCAGAACCCTCTTGTCATTCTCAGTGTGATAGTTCTCTGCCACCTGCTTGGGGTCCAAATGTGAGGTCTCAGCTGTAGGAACAGCTTTAAGCAGACTTTAAGTCATGTCTTTTATAACTTACCTTAGCCATTGTGTTTTGTCACAATAGAAAATTAAAGTATCTACTTTCCCTCATCCATGTTGGCAAGTCAACTGATTTGGTCTTGCGCATGCAACCAACCATATTGCTGAAATTCATGGATACAACTTTCATGTTGTGCCTAGAAGATATTCTTTCACAGATGGTGTCCTGATCCTCTGGCTCTTGCCATGTTTCTGCTCTCCTTCCATGACGTTCCCTGGTCTTTAGGTGTTAAATGTAATAAGATGTTCAATTTTGCCTGAGCATGCAATGGTCATTATTCCCTACCATTTGATGACTTATGGATCTCTGTAATAGCCTTTCTGTTGCTTAAGTAACCTTCTTTGAGGGATAGTAAGAGGTGCTTTTACCTGAAGGCATAATGAGATGTATTTAGAATATAGTTAGAGATTAATAGGGTTAGAAATCTGTCAGGATTACGTTTGCTTCTAAGGTCTATAACCTCTCCAGCCATTAGCGTTTTGCTATATTTATATCTTGGGGACAAATGTGTTGCTGCCATGTTGAGCTTAAGGAGTTTCTTACTTTTAATAGTCAACATTTAAAATGTTGCAATCTGTGAAATATATACTAAAATCTAAAACTTTGAAACACTTTTGAAAATATCTCTTTAAAATGATAGATTTCAGTGAAAATGAATTCATTTCTAAATATATTTCAAAAGATATCTTAAATATATTTGCTGTTTACATTATTTTATTCATTTTCCTTCCAGCATTAATTTTGATTCTATAGATATTTTTCAAAACTTAATAATAGATTAATGTTATCAGTGAATGTTATTCTTACTGTGAAAACTGTTAATTCCATATTTTGAACACTTGCTTCTTTCTCTCTGCACCTAAGTAATGAAAAATTAAAACAAACAATAGTAAAATTAAATATATATATATTGCTGTTATGATAACATTATTTTATTAATACTGTATTATATTACCATAAGTACTTGAATTAATTTCACTTACAAAACATGGACTATGCAAAGAAGAAAAATGTTTAACTATAATTTAATTTAGCAAAGCATAGAAATTTTAGTTTTGATTCTCATTAAATTAATAATGGTCAATGAGACATTTAATTGAAGAATATTCGGATTTATTACATACACTCTTTTATACAGGTCTGAAGCTTTTAATTGAACTTTCCAAAATTTTAAGCACTGTGAAAAAATTACTACAAATGTCTATTTCCCTTCAGAGATGTCAGTGTTCTAGTTAGCTATGAGGCTAATTTTCTACCGTTTAATTACTGACTTTTCAGTAATATTTTAAGCTTTTCTTCATGTCATGTAAAATAGGAAACTCGAGAAATTCCAGGGAAGTACCTTTTCTAATGACACCTAAAAGCACTGTTGAATATTGTATATTATGAGGACTGTGTCACTGGGACGCAACCTGTGAAAAGTATAGTTCAGTGAGGTCATATCCTGCTGGTGAAATGGAGGATGAAGGTGCACCCAAGTCAGGGTAGAGAAGGAAGTAATGAAGCACTGCCCCCAACTTAATGACCCAGAGAAGTCACTGGTAGTAAAGCATACTTCATGGTGCTAATTTATTAGAAAAATGTTTTTATTTTATCTGTATATGAATTCCTGTGTTTATGTCACTTAAGTACTAACCCTTATCCATGCACTTATCTGTAAGAATTCATAAAATGAACTGGTATGAAATATAAAATTACACAAGGGGCTCTATGCCCCTGAGAAAGTCCTAATTTATTTCTCTACCCTACATTATTTAAATTGTTATGAGAAATATATTCCATTTAATTTCATATTTCAATTGTTTCACATAACAAATTAGGAACAGACATTTAATACTAGGCAATGAAGGTTTATTAGACATAATTATGTATAAATTAATACTAGAATAAATTAATTGGTATATATCCATAAAAACCCTAATATATTTTTATGGTATTTAATGGGTATGAAAAATTAGACATTGTACATTTTAAAAAATATAGGATAGATTTTCAATAGGATAGTTACTGGGATTCAGATCACATAGCAATCAATGTAAATTATGAGGCTATGGGTAATTTGGATTTAAAAAAATTACACTTACAGAGGTTGCTGACAACAATTTATTTGCCACATATGTGACTCATTAATAAGAAGTATATTTTATGGAAATTATGACTTAGAACTTGGAGTGGTGGGGACCGAGCGTGTATTGACACTGAATAGTAAATGCCAGATCTTTAACATAAGTATTCAAAAGGTAATTTCTTAGGACATATTTGAGCAAAGTATCATGAATTTGTAAATAGAATTTCTTGGCCACAATAATTTGTCACTAAGTTTAGTGCTTAAATAATTGTGACAAGTATAGACCTTTGCAACTTACATGAATCTTTAACCTCTTTAAATTAAAACTGACAAACAAGCAAAACAGTTAAGGAGGAGGTACCAGGAACACACAGGTCTTCATTCTGAGCTTCCCAGAGAAAAGAACTGATCACAGGACAGTAGTTTATATAACAGCTCCATGTTTCAAAGGAGTTTGAAATGATCAGTGAAAAGACAAATATTAAAAGCATCTGGTCAAAAATGTTATAGATTCCACTGAAATTTTTGGTTTCAGTGTGAAATTGATGATAAAACACACATCTGAGAGTAGATCAAATGATTTATTATTCGTGTAATAATGTTTTCTTTGGGGAGCAAGGAAGAATCTCATATTGGTCAGAAAATAGCTTGAAAAACTGTCATGGGTTTTTATGTTTTCTTAGTTTTAAGAGATGCCATGCTGAGCGATCCTACAGCTGCATGTTTGAGACACAAGTGTTATAATCCCTGCTAACTCAAGCAAACCAGGTAATCAAGTCAGCATTTGATGTTTGAATGAGGGTAGACTTTAAGGCCCATCATTTATGTCATTCACCCCTTTAAAAAGTCTTTTGAATTCTTTGATTTAGAATTCCAACAGAAGTTTGAAAATGATTTATATAAAAAGCTACCTGCTGCCTGACAGTGCCTGAGGTCATATGAACAATGTATAAAGTCATATCTAATGTGTTGCTTAGTTAAGTGATAGATATGTCTATACAAGTGTACTCTTTGTTATTTGCCAAAAAATAAAATCACCTAATGGCACATTTTCTCAGGACATACCTAGTACCTTAAGTAATACATGACTTTATACGTGCTTTTGTTATGTAATGAAACGTAACTACCTTAGGAGTAATTTTAAGGAAGAAAGAGTTCTTAGAGTTCAAGTTCACAGGGGTTTCAGTTATCTGGGCTGAATTTGGAAGTTTCTACTATTGTCCAAAACTGCCATAAAACTGAGTTATGAAATAATTAGGTCATTCATTAGGTAAAAGCCCATGATCAAAAAGTCCATTACATGGCCGCCAAGCATTTGGTGGGTCACAGCACTTTTAGACTATGAGAGGTACCAATTTCTCCATGTTATGTTTTATTTTGCTGGCAATAAATATTTTATCAGGCAGGACGTAGTTGCCATGTGGTCACTCGAAAATGCATTTTTTTATGATTAATGTTAAGGAATACTTTTTTCACATACCCACTGGCTATTCTGTATCTTCCTTGAATAAATGCTAATGAAAATACTCACTTATTTTAATGATTGCTGAAAGTTAGTTTGCCTTTTTAGGATAGGAGTTGTAAATATGGTTTAGAGCCGAAGTCTTAATCAAATGTATTGTCTACAAACATATTCCCCACACCACAGTTAACCTTTATCTGTTCTTTTCTTTGTTTATAGTTTTTTTTAAATTTATCATAATTACTTTTCTAGTTTTCTCTCTGTTCCTATTTTTGTTGTTATAATTAAGAAATTATTGCTAAGACCAATGCCATTAAAACTATCTCCTTTTTTTTTCCAGTAGGTTATAGTTTCAGATTTCATTCTGCAAACATTCTCATTTGGTCATCATGCATGAAGAGAATTAAAGATAATATAATGCTACTTTCCAGGTGAGCATTCTTCTTAGAAGCACCATATATTTTGGATAAGTCCCTTTCATCATTGTGAGTCATTTGATTGCTGTTAAAAAATCTGTTAGCTGTGATTTAAGATTTTATTCATGGTGCCTATCACCCTTTCCCTTTCCGCTCCATTATACTCAATGGTTTCCACTGGAGAACCAACCTGTGCCAACTCCTTATTAATGCTGTCAGTAAGATGAAACAAATAAATCCAAAGACTTGCTAGTCCTTCAGGTATCCTTACGGACAGCTTTCTACTTTCACACACTTTGCTGTTATTGTTTGTTTCGTTTGTTTCAATGTGATATTTTTGTTACCAAACTATTCTATAAGTGATGTGAAATGAAGTCAGCCCTCTGAAGAGTCCTCTAAAGATACAGAGCCTTGACCTTATGCTCTGTCATCTTTCTCTTTATGTGCGAGAGACTACTGATTTTGATGGCTCTTTTTTTAGACCAAATTGTGCAGGATTGAAAGAAATACTAATGGCTATGAAGAAAAACATCCTCTTCTCTCCTGCCCAAGGTAATTGTGTCTTGGCCGTTACTTCTAGCGCTACAGCTTCTTAACTGGATTTTCGGAAATCTCAAAAAGGTATTCTATACCAGGGTCACTACTTGATATTTCTGTGGTGGGATTCAAGGTCTGTGAATCCTAGTATGACTTCTTGCTAAATATTTTTTCTTTTTATCACCTTTGACCCCTAGCTAAGTAAGCCCTTTTCCTTAGCATACCAGGAAACTCAAGTATACACACAAACATGTGTGCATATGTGTATGTAGTCATGCATATACATATTTATGTATATATGTACATATAAATGCAAACACACACATTTAAGACAACACATCTGAGTGTGTACTTGCTGACTATACTCTGCAGCCTACCGTAAAGTTCCAAGCATTTATTCTTTATCTCTGATTCATAGACATGATAAACTCTCAGCTTTGCTCCTACCAGAATAACCTCATTATGTGAGAAAAGGCTTTTATCACCTCAGAGAACAAGTGCACCAGCTGCCTTGATACTAGAAATATTTTCTTTTTTGTTTACAGTGACTCTTCCAACTTCTGTACATTGATAACACATAGATTTATGTTTCTATTTTGATTTATTTATACATTCATGAAAATAAAGCTATCACAGACTCTTTGAAGCTAAGCTTAGTTTAAGAAACAGGCTGAGATAATGAACTGAAGAAAAACAAACAGACAAACAAATAAACATTTCTTGTCATACATAAGCCAGAAAAGCAGTGAAATAAAGAAGGGGATGCTGTCATTTCAACCATCTTTGAATGTGTCCCTTCTGAGTGGACTGGGCATTGGAAACAGTTCAAAGTGTTCTCTTAAAAAATTGTCTTTGTGGGGAGGGAGAGCTAAACCTACAGAGAGGCAGACACGCCTGGGAAATCAGAAGAGACTGCACTCTGCACACATCTCTGACGCCAGAGGAAAACACCAAACGCCATCTGGAACCCTGGTGCACGGAGGCTCCCAGAAAGGGCAGCGCAGATCTTCCTGGTTGCTGCCTCCGCGGAGAGCTCATAGGCAGCACCCCACGAGCAAACTTGACCCTCGGGACCACAGGTAAGACCAAATTTTCTGCTGCAAGTGACCTGCCTGGTGAACACCAGACACAGGCCCACAGGAACAGCTGAATGCCTGTAGAGAGGAAAAACTACACGCCGGAAAGCAGAACACTTTGTCCCCATAACTGGCTGAAAGAAAACAGGAAAACAGGTCTACAGCACTCCTGACACACAGGCTTATAGGACAGTCTAGCCACTGTCAGAAATAGCAGAACAAAGTAACACTAGAGATAATCTGATGGCGAGAGGCAAGCACAGGAACCCAAGCAACAGAAACCAAGACTACATGGCATCATCGGAGCAAAATTCTCCCACCAAAGCAAACACGGAATATCCAAACACACCAGAAAAGCAAGATCTAGTTTCAAAATCATATTTGATCAGGATGCTGGAGGACTTCAAGAAAGACGTGAAGAACTCCCTTAGAGAACAAGTAGAAGCCTACAGAGAGGAATCGCAAAAATCTCTGAAAGAATTCCAGGAAATCATAAATAAACAAGTAGAAGCCCATAGAGAGGAGTCACAAAAATCCCTGAAAGAATTCCAGGAAAACACAATCAAACAGTTGAAGGAATTAAAAATGGAAATAAAAGCAATCAAGAAAGAACACATGGAAACAACCCTGGATATAGAAAACCAAAAGAAGAGACAGGAGCTGTAGATACGAGCTTCACCAACAGAATACAAGAGATGGAAGAGAGAATCTCAGGAGCAGAAGATTCCATAGAAATCATTGACTCAACTGTCAAAGGTAATGTAAAGCAGAAAAAGCTACTGATCCAAAACATACAGGAAATCCAGGACTCAATGAGAAGATCAAACCTAAGGATAATAGGTATAGAAGGGAGTGAAGACTCCCAGCTCAAAGGACCAGTAACTATCTTCAACAAAATCATAGAAGAAAACTTCTCTAACCTAAAAAAAGAGATACCCATAGGCATACAAGAAGCCTACAGAACTCCAAATAGATTGGACGAGAAAAGAAACACCTCCTGTCATATAATAGTCAAAACACCAAACGCACAAAATAAAGAAAGAATATTAAAAGCAGTAAGGGGAAAAGGTCAAGTAACATATGAAGGCAGACCTATCAAATTACACCAGACTTTTCGCCAGAAACTGTGAAAGCCAGAAGATGCTGGACAGATGTCATACAGACCCTAAGAGAACACAAATACCAGCCCAGGTTATTGTATCCTGCAAAACTCTCAATTAACATAGATGGAGAAACCAAGATATTCCAGGACAAAACCAAATTCACACAATATCTTTCTACAAATCAAGCATACAAAGGATAATAAATGGTAAAGCCCAACATAAGGAGGCAAGCTATACCCTAGAAGAAGCAAGAAACTAATCGTCTTGGCAACAAAACAGAGAGAAGAAAAGCACACAAACATAACCTCACATCCAAATATGAATGTAACAGGAAGCAATAATCACTATTCCTTAATATCTCTCAACATCAATGGCCTCAACGCCACAATAAAAAGACATAGATTAACAAACTGGATACGCAACGAGGACCCTGCATTCTGCTGCCTACAGGAAACACACCTCAGAGACAAAGACAGACACTACCTCAGAGTGAAAGGCTGGAAAACATCTTTCCAAGCAAATGGTCAGAAGAAGCAAGCTGGAGTAGCCATTCTAATATCAAATAAAATCAACTTTCACCTAAAATTCATCAAAAAAGACAAGGAAGGACACTTCATATTCATCAAAGGAAAAATCCACCAAGATGAACTATCAATCCTAAATATCTATGCCCCAAATACAAGGGCACCTACATACGTAAAAGAAACCTTTCTAAAGCTCAAAACACACATTGCACCTCACACAATAATAGTAGGCGACTTCAACACCCCACTCTCATCAATGGACAGATCATGGAAACAGAAATTAAATAGAGACGTAGACAGACTAAGAGAAGTCATGAACTAAATGGACTTAACAGATATTTATAGAACATTCTACCCTAAAGCAAAAGGATATACCTTCTTCTCAGCTCCTCATGGTACTTTCTCCAAAACTGACCATATAATTGGTCAAAAAACGGGCCTCAACAGGTACAGAAAGATAGAAATAATCCCATGCGTGCTATCGGACCACCACAGCCTAAAACTGGTCTTCAATAACAATAAGGGAAGAATGCCCACATATAGGTGGAAATTGAACAATGCTCTACTCAAGGATAACCTGGTCAAGGAAGAAATAAAGAAAGAAATTAAAGACTTTTTAGAATTGAATGAAAATGAAGGTACAACATACCCAAACTTATGGGACACAATGAAAGCTGTGCTAAGAGGAAAACTCATAGCACTGAGTGCCTACAGAAAGAAACAGGAAAGAGCATATGTCAGCAGCTTGACAGCACACCTAAAAGGTCTAGAACAAAAAGAAGCAAATACACCCAGGAGGAGTAGAAGGCAGGAAATAATCAAACTCAGAGCTGAAATCAACCAAGTAGAAACAAAAAGGACCATAGAAAGAATCAACAGAACCAAAAGTTGGTCCTTTGTGAAAATCAACAAGATAGATAAACCCTTAGCCAGACTAATGAGAGGACACAGAGGGTGTATCCAAATTAACAAAATCAGAAATGAAAAGGGAGACATAACTACAGATTCAGAGGAAATTCAAAAAATCATCAGATCTTACTATGAAAGCCTATATTCAACAAAACTTGAAAATCTTCAGGAAATGGACAATTTCCTAGACAGATACCAGGTACCAAAATTAAATCAGGAACAGATAAACCAGTTAAACAACCCCATAACTCCTAAGGAAATAGAAGCAGTCATTAAAGGTCTCCCAACCAAAAAGAGCCCAGGTTCAGACGTGTTTAGTGCAGAATTCTATCAGACCTTCATAGAAGACCTCGTACCAATATTATCCAAACTATTCCACAAAATTGAAACAGATGGAGCACTACCGAATTCCTTCTACGAAGCCACATTTAGTCTTATACCTAAACCACACAAAGACCCAACAAAGAAAGAGAAAATCAGACCAATTTCCCTTACAAATATCGGCGCAAAAATACTCAATAAAATTCTGGCAAACCGAATCCAAGAGCACATCAAAACAATAATCCACCATGATCAAGTAGGCTTCATCCCAGGCATGCAGGGATGGTTTAATATATGGAAAACCATCAACGTGATCCATTATATAAACAAACTGAAAGAACAGAACCACATGATCATTTCATTAGATGCTGAGAAAGCATTTGACAAAATTCAACACCCCTTCATGATAAAAGTCCTGTAAAGAATAGGAATTCAAGGCCCATACCTAAACATAGTAAAGCCATATACAGCAAACCAGTTGCTAACATTAAACTAAATGGAGAGAAACTTGAAGCAATCCCACTAAAATCAGGGACTAGACAAGGCTGCCCATTCTCTCCCTACTTATTCAATATAGTTCTTGAAGTTCTAGCCAGAGCAATCAGACAACAAAAGGAGGTCAAGGGGATGCAGATCGGAAAAGAAGAGGTCAAAATATCACTTTTTGCAGATGATATGATAGTATATTTAAGTGATCCCAAGAGTTCCACCAGAGAACTACTAAAGCTGATAAACAACTTCAGCAAAGTGGCTGGATATAAAATTAACTCAAATAAATCAGTAGCCTTCCTCTACACAAAAGAGAAACAAGCTGAGATAGAAATTAGGGAAACGACACCCTTCATAATAGACCCAAATAATATAAAGTACCTCGGTGTGACTTTAACCAAGCAAGTAAAAGATTTGTACAATAAGAACTTCAAGACTCTGAAGAAAGAAATTGAAGAAGGCCTCAGAAGATGGAAAGATCTCCCATGCTCATGGATTGGCAGGATTAATATAGTAAAAATGGCCATTTTTCCAAAAGCTATCTACAGATTCAATGCAATCCCCATCAAAATGCCAATCCAATTCTTCAAAGTGTTAGACAGAACAATTTGCAAATTCATCTGGAATAACAAAAAACCTAGGATAGCTAAAACTATCCTCAACAATAAAAGGACTTCGGTGGGAATCACTATCCCTGAACTCAAGTAGTATTACAGAGCAATAGTGATAAAAACTGCATGGTATTGGTACAGAGATAGACAGATAGACCAATGGAACAGAATTGAAGACCCAGAAATGAACCCACACACCTATGGTCACTTAATTTTTGACAAAGGAGCCAAAACCATCAAATGGAAAAAAGAGCATTTTCAGCAAATGGTGCTGGTTCAACTGGAGGGCAACATGTAGAAGAATGCAGATCGATCCATCCTTATCACCCTGTACAAAGCTTAAGTCCAAGTGGATCAAGGACCTCCACATCAAACCAGATACACTCAAACTAATAGAAGAAAAACTAGGGCAGCATCTGGAACACATGGGCACTGGAAAAAATTTCCTGAACAAAACACCAAGGGCTTATGCTCTAAGAGCAAGAATCGACAAATGGGATCTCATAAAACTGCAAAGCTTCTGTAAGGCAAAGGACACTGTGGTTAGGACAAAACGGCAACCAACAGATTGGGAAAAGATCTTTACCAATCCTACAACAGATAGAGGCCTTATATCCAAAATATACAAAGAACTCAAGAAGTTAGACTGCAGGGAGACAAATATCCCTATTAAAAAATGGGGTTCAGAGCTAAACAAAGAATTCACAGCTGAGGAATGCCGAATGGCTCAGAAACACCTAATGAAATGTTCAACATCTTCAGTCATAAGGGAAATGCAAATCAAAACAACCCTGAGATTTCACCTCACACCAGTGAGAATGGCTAAGATCAAAAACTCAGGTGACAGCAGATGATGGCGAGGATGCGGAGAAAGAGGAACACTCCTCCATTGTTGGTGGGATTGCAGACTGGTACAACCATTCTGGAAATCAGTCTGGAGGTTCCTCAGAAAATTGGACATTGAACTGCCTGAGGATCCAGCTATACCTCTCTTGGGCATATACCCAAAAGATGCCCCAACATATAAAAAAGACACGTGCTCCACCTTGTTCATCGCAGCCTTATTTATAATAGCCAGAAGCTGGAAAGAACCCAGATGTCCTTCAACAGAGGAATGGATACAGAATATGTGGTACATCTACACAATGGAATATTACTCAGCTATCAAAAACAATGACTTTATGAAATTTGTAGGCAAATGGTCGGAACTGGAAAATATCATCCTGAGTGAGGTAACCCAATCACAGAAAAACACACATGGTATGCACTCATTGATAATTTGAATTTTTTGAAACTTTACCTGTGCTCTCAACTTTCGAAAAAAGTATCCCCGTTTACTGTGTTGAGTTGGTACTGTACAGAAATTAACAGCCATATTGGTCTAGAAATGTTGAACTTAAGTTTTTTCCATTTGTACAGGGGTAACACACTGTATTAAATATGTAAGGTCTTATATACGTGGGTTTGATTACAAAAACTAATAAAGTATTCTCTAAATTACAAAAAAAAAGATAAAAAAAAGAATATCTAATCAGATATATGTGTGAAACTCTTACAAGAAACCTTAGTTCTTTATGTGATAACTAAAAAATTATTAATTAAGAAACATCCTACCATATTTGGATTTTGTGAGTAGGGAAGTGGGTGGGGGGATCCCGGAGGAGTTGGGGGAGGGAAAATTGTCATCAGAATATAGTACATGAAAAAAGTCAATTTTAATAAAATAAAACATATGTAAAACAGTAATAATGAAAGAAACACCTCACATTAAAAGATATTTACTCTGTATTCAGGGGCCAGTACTACTCCATCTCTTCAACTGTAACACAGGGATAACTTCCAACAGAATCACTTAAGGGATTAAACATCCAGATTTCTGGACTTAGCTTCTGCAGTGTATTGTTGACTTAATAAATGTTAGTTGTTCTCCCTTTAAAGTCATGATAATAAAGAAGTAGTCACCACAAAATAAAAAAAAAAATAAGTGGCTATTAGCCCAAATGCTTGAATTACCCTAGATGCCGAGAACAAATGAAACTCAAGACGGATGATCAAAATGTGAATGCCTCACTCCTTCTTTATAAGGGGAACAAGAATACCCTTGTCAGGGAACAGAGAGGCAAAGATTAAAAGAGAGACAGAAGGAACACCCATTTAGAGCCTGCCCCACATGTGGCCCATGCATATACAGTCATCCAATTAGACAAGATGGGTGAAGCAAAGAAGTGCAGGCCAACAGGAGCCGGATGTAGATCTCTCCCGAGAGACACAGCCAGAATACACAAATACAGAGGCGAATGCCAGCAGCAAACCACTGAACTGAGAATAGGACCCCCATTGAAGGAATCATAGAAAGAACTGGAAGAGCTTGAAGGGGCTCGAGACCCCATATGTACAACAATGCCAAGCAACCAGAGCTTCCAGGGACTAAGCCACTACCTAAAGACTATACATGGACTGACCCTGGACTCTGACCTCATAGGTAGCAATGAATATCCTAGTAAGAGCACCAGTGGAAGGGGAGCCCTGGGTCCTGCTAAGACTTAACCCCCAGTGAACTAGACTGTTGGGGGGAGGGCGGCAATGGGGGGAGGGTTGGGAGGGGAACACCCATAAAGAAGGGGAGGGGGGAGGGGGATGTTTGCCCGGAAACCAAAGAATTATTATTAAGTATTAAATAAATTAAAAAAAAAGAATGTCACGTCTCTGAAGAAAAAAATTGAATATCTCAGAAGATGGAAATATCTCCCATGTTCATAGATTGGCAGCATTAATATAGTAAAAATGGCCCTCTTGACTGAAGCAGTCTACAGATTCCATGCAATCCCCATCAAAACTCATTTCTTCAGAGTCAGAAAGAGCACCTTGCAAATTCATTAGAAATAACCAAAAACCCATGATAGTGAAAACTATCCTCAACAACAAAAGATCTTCTGGGGGAATCAGCATCCCTGACCTCAAGCTGTATTACAGAGCAATCATGATAAAAACTTCATGGTATTGGTATAGGCAATGAAATTGATTAATAGAATTGAAGACCTAGAAATGAACCCACACACCTATGGTCACTTGATCTTTGACAATGGACCTAAAACAATCCAGTAGAAAAAAGACAGCATTTTTAACAGATGGTTCTGGTTAAACTGGCAATCAGCATGTAGAAAAATACAAATCAATCCATTTTTATCTCCCTGTACAAAGCTCAAGTCCAAGTGGATTGAGGACCTCCACTTAAAACCGGATATAGTAAACTAATAGAAGAGAAATTGGGAAGAACCTCAAGCACATGGGAACAGAGAAAAATTTCCTATACAGAACACCAATGGCTAATGCTCTAAGATCAAGGCTCGACAAATGAGACCTCATTAAATTACAAAGCTTCTGTAAAGCAAAGGACACTGTCAATATGACAAAAGGGCAACCAATAGATTGTGAAAAGATCTTTACTAATCCTACATCCAATAGAGGGTTAATCTTCAATATCAATAAAGAACTGAAGAAGTTAGACTCGAGAGAGCCAAAAAACTCTATTAAAAATGGGGTACAAGACCCAACCGCCTGGTCAGGTGGGCACTCCTGAGGCTGCAGAGCGGAAGAGACCACCAACACTGCTCACCTCTGCCCACTTCCCTGGCCCAAGAGGAAACCGTATAAGGCCTCTGGGCTCCCGTGGGGGAGGGCCCAGGAGCGGCAGGACCCCTGCCTGAGACACTGCAGGAACCTGAAGGAAACAGACCGGATAAAAAGTTCTCTGCACCCAAATCCCGTGGGAGGGAGAGCTAAACCTTCAGAGAGGCAGACAAGCCTGGGAAACCAGAAGAGACTGCTCTCTGCACACACATCTCGGATGCCAGAGGAAAAAGCCAAAGACCATCTGGAACCCTGGTGCACTGAAGCTCCCAGAAGGGGCGGCACAGGTCTTCCTGATTGCTGCCACTGCAGAGAGCCCGTGGGCAGCACCCCACGAGCGAACTTGAGCCTGGGGACCACAGGTAAGTCCAAATTTTCTGCTGCAAGAAAGCTGCCTGGTGAACTCAAGACACAGGCCCACAGGAACAGCTGAAGACCTGTAGAGAGGAAAAACTACATGCCCGAAAGCAGAACACTCTGTCCCCATAACTGACTGAAAGAGAGGAAAACAGGTCTACAGCACTCCTGACACACAGGCTTATAGGACAGTCTAGCCACTGTCAGAAATAGCAGAACAAAGTAACACTAGAGATAATCTGATGGCGAGAGGCAAGCGCAGGAACCCAAGCAACAGAAACCAAGACTACATGGCACCATCGGAGCCCAATTCTCCCATCAAAACAAACATGGAATATCCAAACACACCAGAAAAGCAAGATCTAGTTTCAAAATCATTTTTGATCATGATGCTGGAGGACTTCAAGAAAGACGTGAAGAACTCCCTTAGAGAACAAGTAGAAGCCTACAGAGAGGAATCGCAAAAATGCCTGAACGAATTCCAGGAAAACATAAATAAACAAGTAGAAGCCCATAGAGAGGAGACACAAAAACACCTTAAAGAATTCCAGGAAAATATAAATAAACAAGTAGAAGCCCATAGAGAGGAGACACAAAAATCCCTGAAAGAATTCCAGGAAAACACAATCAAACAGTTGAAGGAATTAAAAATGGAAATAGAAGCAATCAAGAAAGAACACATGGAAACAACCCTGGATATAGAAAACCAAAAGAAGAGACAAGGAGCTGTAGATACAAGCTTCACCAACAGAATACAAGAGATGGAAGAAAGAATCTCAGGAGCAGAAGATTCCATAGAAATCATTGACTCAACTGTCAAAGGTAATGTAAAGCGGAAAAAGCTACTGGTCCAAAACATACAGGAAATCCAGGATTCAATGAGAAGATCAAACCTAAGGATAATAGGTATAGAAGAGAGTGAAGACTCCCAGCTCAAAGGACCAGTAACTATCTTCAACAAAATCATAGAAGAAAACTTCCCTAACCTAAAAAAAGAGATACCCATAGACATACAAGAAGCCTACAGAACTCCAAATAGATTGAACCAGAAAAGAAACACCTCCTGTCACATAATTGTCAAAACACCAATCGCACAAAATAAAGAAAGAATATTAAAAGCAGTAAGGGAAAAAGGTCAAGTAACATATAAAGGGAGACCTATCAGAATCACACCAGACTTCTCGCCAGAAACTATGAAGGCCAGAAGATCCTGGACTGATGTCATACAGACCCTAAGAGAACACAAATGCCAGCCCAGGTTACTGTATCCAGCAAAACTCTCAATTAACGTTGATGGAGAAACCAAGATATTCCATGACAAAACCAAATTTACACAATATCTTTCCACAAATCCAGCACTACAAAGGATAATAAATGGTAAAGCCCAACATAAGGAGGCAAGCTATACCCTAGAAGAAGCAAGAAACTAATCGTCTTGGCAACAAAACAAAGAGAATGAAAGCACACAAACATAACCTGATATCCAAATATGAATATAACGGGAAGCAATAATCACTATTCCTTAATATCTCTCAATATCAATGGCCTCAACTCCCCAATAAAAAGACATAGATTAACAAACTGGATACGCAACGAGGACCCTGCATTCTGCTGCCTACAGGAAACACACTTCAGAGACAAAGACAGACACTACCTCAGAGTGAAAGGCTGGAAAACAACTTTCCAAGCAAATGGTCAGAAGAAGCAAGCTGGAGTAGCCATTCTAATATCAAATAAAATCAATTTCCAACTAAAAGTCATCAAAAAAGACAAAGAAGGACACTTCATATTCATCAAAGGAAAAATCCACCAAGATGAACTCTCAATCCTAAATATCTATGCCCCAAATACAAGGGCACCTACATACGTAAAAGAAACCTTACTAAAGCTCAAAACACACATTGCACCTCACACAATAATAGTAGGAGATTTCAACACCCTGCTCTCATCAATGGACAGATCATGGAAACAGAAATTAAACAGTGATTTCGACAGACTAAGAGAAGTCATGAGCCAAATGGACTTAACAGATATTTATGGAACATTCTATCCTAAAGCAAAAGGATATACCTTCTTCTCAGCTCCTCATGGTACTTTCTCCAAAATTGACCACATAATTGGTCAAAAAACGGGACTCAACAGGTACAGAAAGATAGAAATAATCCCATGCGTGCTATCGGACCACCACGGCCTAAAACTGGTCTTCAATAACAATAAGGGAAGAATGCCCACATATACGTGGAAATTGAACAATGCTCTAGTCAATGATAACCTGGTCAAGGAAGAAATAAAGAAAGAAATTAAAAACTTTTTAGAATTTAATGAAAATGAAGGTACAACATACCCAAACTTATGGGACACAATGAAAGCTGTGCTAAGAGGAAAACTCATAGCGCTGAGTGCCTGCAGAAAGAAACAGGAAAGAGCATATGTCAGCAGCTTGACAGCACACCTAAAAGCTCTAGAACAAAAAGAAGCAAATACACCCAGGAGGAGTAGAAGGCAGGAAATAATCAAACTCAGAGCTGAAATCAACCAAGTAGAAACAAAAAGGACCATAGAAAGAATCAACAGAACCAAAACTTGGTTCTTTGAGAAAATCAACAAGATAGATAAACCCTTAGCCAGACTAACGAGAGGACACAGAGAGTGCGTCCAAATTAACAAAATCAGAAATGAAAAGGGAGACATAACTACAGATTCAGAGGAAATTCAAAAAATCATCAGATCTTACTATAAAAACCTATATTCAACAAAACTTTAAAATCTTCAGGAAATGGACAATTTCCTAGACAGATACCAGGTATCGAAGTTAAATCAGGAACAGATAAACCAGTTAAACAACCCCATAACTCCTAAGGAAATAGAAGCAGTCATTAAAGGTCTCCCAACCAAAAAGAGCCCAGGTCCAGACGGGTTTAGTGCAGAATTCTATCAAACCTTCATAGAAGACCTCATACTAATATTATCCAAACTATTCCCCAAAATTGAAACAGATGGAGCCCTACCGAATTCCTTCTACGAAGCCACATTTAGTCTCATACCTAAACCACACAAAGACACAACAAAGAAAGAGAACTTCAGACCAATTTCCCTTATGAATATCGACGCAAAAATACTCAATAAAATTCTGGCAAACCGAATTCAAGAGCACATCAAAACAATAATCCACCATGATCAAGTAGGCTTCATCCCAGGAATGCAGGGATGGTTTAATATACGGAAAACCATCAACGTGATCCATTATATAAACAAACTGAAAGAACAGAACCACATGATCATTTCATTAGATGCTGAGAAAGCATTTGACAAAATTCAACACCCCTTCATGATAAAAGTCCTGTAAAGAATAGGAATTCAGGGCCCATACCTAAACATAGTAAAAGCCATATACAGCAAACCAGTTGCTAACATTAAACTAAATGGAGAGAAACTTGAAGCAATCCCACTAAAATCAGGGACTAGACAAGGCTGCCCACTCTCTCCCTCCTTATTCAATATAGTTCTTGAAGTTCTAGCCAGAGCAATCAGACAACAAAAGGAGATCAAGGGGATACAGATCGGAAAAGAAGAGGTCAAAATATCACTATTTGCAGATGACATGATAGTATATTTAAGTGATCCCAAAAGTTCCACCAGAGAACTACTAAAGCTGATAAACAACTTCAGCAAAGTGGCTGGGTATAAAATTAACTCAAATAAATCATTTGCCTTCCTCTATACAAAAGAGAAACAAGCCGAGAAAGAAATTAGGGAAACGACACCCTTCATAATAGACCCAAATAATATAAAGTACCTCGGTGTGACTTTAAACAAGCAAGTAAAAGATCTGTACAATAAGAACTTCAAGACACTGAGGAAAGAAATTGAAGAAGACCTCAGAAGATGGAAAGATCTCCCATGCTCATGGATTGGCAGGATTAATATAGTAAAAATGGCCATTTTACCAAAAGCAATCTACAGATTCAATGCAATCCCTATCAAAATACCAATCCAATGCTTCAAAGAGTTAGACAGAACAATTTGCAAATTCATCTGGAATAACAAAAAACCCAGGATAGCTAAAGCTATCCTCAACAATAAAAGGACTTCAGGGGGAATCACTATCCCTGAACTCAAGTAGTATTACAGAGCAATAGTGATAAAAACTACATGGTATTGGTACAGAGACAGACAGATAGACCAATGGAACCGAATTGAAGACCCAGAAATGAACCCACACACCTATGGTCACTTAATTTTTGACAAAGGAGCCAAAACCATCAAATGGAAAAAAGATAGCATTTTCAGCAAATGGTGCTGGTTCAACTGGAGGGCAACATGTAGAAGAATGCAGATCGATCCATCCTTATCACCCTGTACAAAGCTTAAGTCCAAGTGGATCAAGGACCTCCACATCAAACCAGATACACTCAAACTAATAGAAGAAAAACTAGGGAAGCATCTGGAACACATGGGCACTGGAATAAATTTCCTGAACAAAACACCAAGGGCTTATGCTCTAAGATCAAGAATCGACAAATGGGATCTCATAAAACTGCTAAGCTTCTGTAAGGCAAAGGACACTGTGGTTAGGACAAAACGGCAACCAACAGATTGGTAAAAGATCTTTACCAATCCTACAACAGATAGAGGCCTTATATCCAAAATATACAAAGAACTCAAGAAGTTAGACTGCAGGGAAACAAATAACCCTATTAAAAATGGGGTTCAGAGCTAAACAAAGAATTCACAGCTGAGGAATGCCGAATGGCTGAGAAACACCTAAAGAAATGTTCAACATCTTTAGTCATAAGGGAAATGCAAATCAAAACAACCCTGAGATTTCAACTCACACCAGTGAGAATGGCTAAGATCAAAAACTCAGGTGACAGCAGATGCTGGCTAGGATGTGGAGAAAGAGGAACACTCCTCCATTGTTGGTGGGATTGCAGACTGGTAAAACCATTCTGGAAATCAGTCTGGAGGTTCTTCAGAAAATTGGACATTGAACTGCCTGAGGATCCAGCTATACCTCTCTTGGGCATATACCCAAAAGATGCCTCAACATATAAAAGAGACACGTGCTCCACTATGTTCATCGCAGCCTTATTTATAATAGCCAGAAACTGAAAAGAACCCAGATGCCCTTCAACAGAGGAATGGATACAGAAAATGTGGTACATCTACACAATGGAATATTACTCATCTATCAAAAACAACGAGTTTATGAAATTCGTAGGCAAATGGTTGGAACTGGAAAATATCGTCCTGAGTGAGCTAACCCAATCACAGAAAGACATACATGGTATGCACTCATTGATAAGTGGCTATTAGCCCAAATGCTTGAATTACCCTAGATCCCTAGAACAAACGAAACTCAAGACGGATGATCAAAATGTGAATGCTTCACTCCTTCTTTAAATGAGGAAAAAGAATACCCTTGGCAGGGAAGGGAGAGGCAAAGATTAAAACAGAGACTGAAGGAACACCCATTCAGAGCCTGCCCCACATGTGGCCCATACATATACAGCCACCCAATTAGACAAGATGGATGAAGCAAAGAAGTGCAGACCGACAGGAGCCGGATGTAGATCGCTCCTGAGAGACACAGCCAGAATACAGCAAATACAGAGGCGAATGCCAGCAGCAAACCACTGAACTGAGAATAGGTCCCCCGTTGAAGGAATCAGAGAAAGAACTGGAAGAGCTTGAAGGGGCTCGAGACCCCATATGTACAACAGTGCCAAGCAACCAGATCTTCCAGGGACTAAGCCACTACCTAAAGACTATACATGTACTGACCCTGGACTCTGACCCCATAGGTAGCAATGAATATCCTAGTAAGAGCACCAGTGGAAGGGGAAGCCCTGGGTCCTGCTAAGACTGAACCCCCAGTGAACTAGACTATGGGGGGAGGGCGGCAATGGGGGGAGAGTTGGGAGGGGAACACCCATAAGGAAGGGGAGGGGGGAGGGGGATGTTTGCCCGGAAACCGGGAAAGGGAATAACACTTGAAATGTATATAAGAAATACTCAAGTTAATAAAAAAAATGGGGTACAGAGGTAAACAAAGAATTCTCAACTGAGAAATATTGATTTGGTGATAAGCACCTAAAGAAACATTCAATATCCTTAGCCATCAGAAAATTCCAAATCAAAACAACCTGGATATCCTACCTCATACCAGCCAGAGTGGCTAAGATTAAAAAAAACTCAGGTAACAGTAGATGCTGACCACATGTGGAGAAATTCATCCTTTGTCGGTGGGATTCCAAGCTGGTACAACCACTCTGAAAATTAGTCTGGCAGTGGGACCAGACTATCTTACGACCGAGCTATACCACTCCTGGACATATACCCAAAATATACTCCAATATATAGCAATGGTACATGCTCCACTGTATTCAAAGCTGCATTATTTATAATATCCAGAAGTTGGAAAGAACTCAGATATCCTTCAACAGAAGAATGGATACAGAAAATGTGGTACACAGTGAAGTACTGTTCAGCTATTAAACACAGTGACTTTATGAAATTCATAGACAAATGTATGTAATTCATCCTGAGTGAAGTAACCCAGTCACAAAAGAACACACATGGTATGCACTTCCTATAAGTTGATATTAGCCCAAAAGCTCAAAATATCCAAGATATAATTCACAGACCATATGAAGCTCAAGAAGTAGGAAGACCAAAATGTAGATGCTTTAGTCCTTCTTAGAAGGGGGATCAAATACTCACTGGAGGTAAAGGGTGGGAAGGACTTGGGAAGAAGAGTATAGGGGTAGTGGAAAAAGGGGGGCAGGATCATGTATGAGAGGAGAGGGTCAGGAATTTAAACAGAGGTGTGTAGCAATGGGGGATGAGGAATTGGGGTTTCAGCCAGCAAGTCCCAGATGTCTGGAAAGCAAGAGGCTCCCAGGACACAACAGGGATGAGATTAGCTGAAATGCCCAACAAAAGGGAGAGAGAACCTTTAGAGACCAGATCCAGAGATAAGCAAGGTTCCTGTTGGGGGATGGGGCCACCCACCCGTCTCAAAATTTTAACCCTGAATTGTTCCTGTCAAAAGGAAATACAGTAACAAAGAGTAGAGCAAAGACTGAAGCAAAGGCCATCCAGAGACTGCCCCACCTGGATATCCATCCTATATGCAGCCACCAAACCCAGTCAAAAAGCCAAAAAAGTGCTTGCTGACAGGAGCCTTATACGGATGTCTTCTGAGAGACTCTGCCAGAGCCTTACTGATACATATGAGTATTCTTGCAGCTAACCTATGGACTGAGCATAGGGACTCCATTGAAGAAGTTAGGAAAAGAATTTAAAGAGCTGAAGAGGTTTTCAACCCCATAGGAAAAGCAACATCAACCAACCAGACCCCCCAAAGTTTCCAGGGACTAAACCACCAACCAAAGAGTACACATGGATGGACACCTGGCTCCAGCTACATATGTAACAGAGGACAGCATTGTCTGGCATCAATAGGAAGAGAAGACCTTGGTCCTTTGAAGGCTCAATTCCCTAGTGTAGGAGAACGTCAGGGCAGTGAATTTGGAGGGGGTGGGTATGAGAGGGAGCATCCTTGTAGAAGCAGGCGGAGGAGGGATGAGGGAGAGGGGCTTCAGAGGGGAAACCAGGAAAGGGGATAGCATTTGAAATGTAAATATATAAAGTATCCAAAAAACATGTGAGTTAGAAAAAGAAGAAGCAAGCAAGAAAAGAAAATATCCTTGCAAATGTAGAAGCAACAGTATTTAAGATGCAGTAAAAAGCACATATCCACAATAAATAATTGATCACAGGTCAATACTATAATGTAGTTCATTGAATTAGAAATAATCACACCATCTATTCAGTAGAAGGATAAAATTACTTGATGAGAGTATGGCAGAAAATTAATTAAGACCATCAATGATGACAGTGTAGAAGATAGAAAATGTTCCTAACCAATCAGATGATCCAACTTACAATGGTTAGATTTATCAGCACAGGGTCTTTTCCTTGAATGGATATCTCTGTATATAAAAAATGTATGAAATCTGTGTTTTTTCTTGATTTTCTGTGATCCTCAGTCATCAAACAACAGCATGACTTCACTGAAATTAATTTAGCTATTAAAGACCTGTAGTAGAAACTGTCAAAATCTTCAGAATCTCAATCTTCAAATATTAATTATATATATATAATCTATCTATCTATCTATCTATCTAATCTAAACCAAGGTTTTATTTTCAACAAAAATCCAGTATTTATTTTAGACAAGCATTATTTTAAAAAGAAATGATTATGATAAAATAATAATAACAATAATAATAATAATGATAATAAGCATTAAAGCTTTCAACTTGTTGCTATTTTCATCCTACACATAGGAAGCACTATATAATGTGCTACATAATATGATTGAGTTTCAATTCCATAAAAAGAAAGAGAAAACAAATATTTATCTTTAGTTAACTTCAAAGAAATTAAACTGAAAGGATCAGTTATACAGTAATTCATATTTTTTGTCAAATATTTTTATATTACTTCACTTATATACAAACATTAACAAATCTATAAACTTGAATATTCCCATGTTTATTTGGTTCCCAGCAAAAAGACTGCTTTTATTCTTACTTGGAAAGAAATAGCATAGAATCATTTTTGAGCTTATGGTGATTTGGAGAAATATAAATGTTACATTACATTACATGGACTGACCCTGGACTCTGACCTCATAGGTAGCAATGAATATCCTAGTAAGAGCACCAGTGGAAGGGGAAGCCCTGGGTCCTGCTAAGACTGAACTCCCAGTGAACTAGATTGTTGGGGGGAGGGTGGCCAAGGGGGGGGGATGGGGAGGGGAATACCCATAAAGAAGGGGAGGGGAGAGGTGGATGTTTGCCCAGAAACCGGGAAAGGGAATAACACTCGAAATGTATATATGAAATACTCAATTTAATAAAAAAATTGTCTTTGCATATACGAGTGACATCTCCTCTGTCAACTGGATACAGAATCAAAAAATGATTGTGCTCGGCAGCTCATCTCACCCATGAAAGTAGATTTTAGAGTTCTAGAGGAGGAGAAATATTGAAGCTTGCCCTTGGAAAGATACTACAACATAGCCTTTCTTTAATATGATTTTCCCCACTCCCACTTATGCAATAGGCCTGTGGTACCTGTCTGTAGGCTCTCTTCAGTTAACGTTCTGCATGTTAGACAAACTCTTATTTATACCTTCACTCACCATCGCTTTGCTTATCATAAAAATAAACTGCAAGCTTCTTACATTAGAAAGTGTGTTTGAAATTCGCATTCACATTGATATAAGTATTTTGTCAAGAATTTTCACTCCCTTGTAAAGTAATTTCATTCATAGCTAATGTATTCATTCCTTCAAAATTATTTATTTTCTATGTTCTTCAGTTTGAGCTTAAAAATGAATAAGTAAGTCAATAAATAATAAAGTCAATAGCTTAATTTGTTGTTTAGGGATGGCAATGAGGTTGTGAAAATGTTTGTACGTATTGGGAACTAACAATTGTGCTTAGTATTTTTGATCCGTGATCGCTCATGTTAATGGGTGAAAAAACATTTCAAATCCTGAACTTCTTATTTTTATTTATTGCTAAATAAGAGAAAAACTCCACATGCATTCAGTGTGATGCTCTACACAATAATTAGCTATGTTTATGATGAATAGTTTATATATTAAATTATTACTGTACAGGGGTTGACAGTCATGTGATGTTTTGATACATGAATGCATTAAATGAAAATCAGTGCAATTACCAGTCTGAAACTGACAATGTTTTTCATTTCTTTGTGATAAAAATATGTAAAACCATCTCTTGTTGTTTTAAAATATGCATTCCCCCAGTTCCCTATAAGAAAGCCTGCATGCCTTTATCTGGGGTCACCATTTTAGAGAATAACTGACCTGAACATGCTGGTTGTTTCTACAGAATAAGCACTCTTTGTTTTTGCATAAAAATAAAATAAAATAAAATGTGCATCCCACTGCTTTTAATTCAATCCTCCTAGTGTGTTTAGAATAGAAACTTTGCTCCTTTTTCTTTTCCTTTGTTTTTTGAGATGTTACATTATGGCCATTGGCCCACGCCTCCCATTGCCTCTATCTCCTACTCCAGGGTTACAATATGTTCAACAGTTAAATAATCATTTAAAAAGCCAGTCAATTAAATTGTGCAGACTATTCTAGAGCCCGAATGGCACTAACAATTTTTCTACCTGTTTTGTCTTAGAAATAATCTAAGTTCTGTAGACATTACTCAATCACATTTTTAGTCACTTAAGAGTTACTCCATAGTATTATTCCGCATTCATTGAACTCATCGGGGGGCCGGTGGGGTGAAGCACTGAAGGAATGTGGTGGTAAGCAAGTCACATGATTTCTAGACTTAGAAACTTGATCTAAATGGGGAATGTGTTAAGTAAGCAGATACATAAAAATCAGTGTTACATAATGTAGTAATAGCCAGAGGAGGATTTATCACTGCTGTCAGCAAGTAAAATTTTTCATCTGCACTGATATATTAGTTATGACCCATAGGACAAGGATAGATTAGTCAAGTGAAAAGGAGTATTAAGGGTCAAGTGTATTTCTGTGATGCACAAAGACATATATGAAGGCATCCTATTTCTGGAAAGGTATTTTAACTTAATACTTCTGAAAGGTAGTTTGAAATAGACAGTAAATTGCATAAGACTAGAGAACAAAAATAAAATCTAATATTTTATTTTAAGAGCAATAAGCTATTTTAAAAGTGATGAGTTGTATCTGAGACACCTTTTCCTTTCATGCTATAGAAAAATACATTTAAAAATAAACACATTAAAACAAAATATATGGAGATTTAAATTTTTTATGTTTATTGAAACTCTAATCTTATACTGCTCCTAAACTCTGAACACATGTGGAAATACAAATGTCAATAATACTTTATTCACACTGAATCCTAAGAATTTGTAGTAGAGTTATACAAGAGAATGTCCTATTAAAAATAAATGATGAGGTCTAGAGATGCCCATTCTTTAAGAGCACTAAAAGCTCTTGTAGAGCACCTTGGGTTCAATTCCCAGAACCCTCATGGTGACTCAATACAATTTATAATTCCAATTGCAGGGAATCCAATGCCTTCTTATAACTTTCATGGGATGATGCATGAGCATGGTACACACACACACACACACACACACACACACACACACACACACTCATTCATGCATACACACATGAATACACTTATGTGCTTACTCAAGAACACATAAGTATACATTAAATAAATGAATGAGTAGATAATTGTAAACATGAGACATTTGAGAGAAAATTGGTACTAAGTGTGCAACTAAATCCAAAATAATTGAAAAAAGAGAGAAAAACAGATGGCTATGTAGCATATGAAATAACTATTAAAATTGGATCCAATGAAAAAAAGGTAAATGATTTAGTATTATTAATTACTACTACAGCTGCTGCTGGTGCTACGACTACGACTATGATTACGACTACGACTACTACGACTATGACACTACTACTACTACTACTACTACTACTACTACTTATTTTGTAGGTCTATACAGAGGAATTAATCCAGAAATATGGATGCTCTGGCAAGGCATCACATCTAAAGACCTAGGTCTATGTGATCTTACTGGAATATAGGCATGCCCTTAGCAAGCACCTTTAATCCCTCTGGCTGGAATAAAGCCACACCTTTAGTATATACGTTTAGTATTAAACAATGACTCTAAGTGGGGAGCAACAAACTGGCAAATCAGAGAAAGATTTGAGAGAATGAGTTGGAGATAGTATACCGTCAACCCTCAAGAGAACAGACAGAAAGAGAAGCTACATTTGAACAGTGCAGGGAAGAGTGGAGTTGAGTTCAGTGCAAGTCAGTTGAATGCAGTTGAGTTTGAGTTCTTGCAGATCCATTAGTAAGTACAGTTCAGTACTTTTTGCAGTTCAGTACAGTTGCAGTTTTTTCAAGCAGAACAATTCAGTCAGAAGCTAAGAAAAGGCAAATTGAATCATTCAGCTTGGAGAGGCATTTGAGACAAAACAGTTGAATTGAACCAGCTAGGTAGAGTTCAGACTAAACTAGAATGGGTAAAGGGTATGGGGTAAGGGATTTATCAGTAAATTTCAGAGACTGAAACATTCTAGGCTTAGGTGAGCAGACTGAACCTTGAAGCTGAAGTCTTCTAGGTTGGGATTGCAGAAGTTTAGATTGTATAGAAGCTAGAAGCTTTCAGGCCTAGGCCTAGGAATAGATAGATAGAAACACTTTTGGCTCAGCCCAAGCTGTGTTTTCATAAAGCTCGGGTACAACTCTCATCTCATCCCTTCATCTGAGGAAATAAAAGAGACATTTACACATGTGAATGTTTTCAAATGTTATAAAACTTCAAACGGAAAAAGAAATGAAAGAATATTGTAATGATTATAGGGGTTAAGAATAGAGAATACTGTTCTGATCACCCAGTTGTGGATCTTCTTGGGTTTTGTGGTAAGAAATTAGCTCTAGGACTTAGTTTAAAATATTCCTTTCGTTGCAAACATCTTCAGTTATTTTTTGCTCCCATATCTATAGAAGAAAAGAATGCTGCTTACTATATCTGAACAAAAATATATTTCAACAATAAGACATATCTAGTTAATAGATCTATCTTAGGGTATCTATCTTTTGCCATTTCATTTCTTATGGTAATTGTGGAAGTTTGGGCTTTTGTCTGATAAGGTGTATTGTAAAAGTTAAGTATGGGTCTGTTACTGTGATGATCTCACCATGGTGTATCTGTAATGCAATTTTAGAAGGCATCACTCCAATGGCTTCAGATGCAACCGGAATGTTTTCATTTGAGGATACTTTATCAAATATAAGTTAATACTTGTAGCAAGATTCCTTGCTTCATTCTGGCAAGTGATAGCATCCAGCAAGTAAATCAAGAAGTCAAAAGAACAAACCTGTGACCTAAACTGGGGGTAAAGTGATATTAAAGTGTAAACAAATTGAGTCTAAGAGTTTGTTAATATACTACATGTTCTTTCTCTTAAATGGATTGAGTCTACTAGCACATTACAAAAGTTTATGATTCAAATTAAAATAAAGCACCTGTCATCCTAAATAACCAAAACTACAACAGCTAAGATCTCCTATAAAGATTTTTAAAATGTACACATGATTAAAGCTAGATGCATTAAGAACTGGTAATTATGCATTGCTTGTATGAGACCAAGAATATAATGGAGAAAATACAGGTATGCAAATGATGTTAATTTTAAGTAGTTAATATAATTAAAATAAATATCATGCAATGAATAATGTTCTAATTCAAATACATTCCACTTACTCTTACTGTAAAATAATATTTTAATTCTTTGCTTTCTTTATTAGCTTGTACTTTTCCTCACAGATCAAAGTTTCTGAATATTTTGAAGAACAGAACTGGCCTTAATTTACCAGTTTGTATGTGTACCCAAAATTGTAAATGCATATATTCCTAATTAAAATACAAGCTATAAAAGTCATCTGAATTTAAAAATAATAAAAATATTATAGCATCACACTCTGTCAGGAAACCCAATTTTAAAAAACCACGTGCATCTTTTTTTTTTTTTATAAAGTCTTTGGTGACTCTGAGGATTCAGAAAATTTCAGAGTGTTTGTTGGAAATTCTTTTGAAATGCAGAGTTTTTTTTTTTTACAATGAAAGAAATGAGTGCTGGTAAAATTTATGTTCTGTGTGTAATTCAGATAAAATACTGAATTAAAAAAAAGATACCCACAAGAGATTCAATAAAGGATTTCAGACACAGAAAACCATATATACTCTTTATCCTTTTGGTTTCAAGAATAAAACACAGAGGTTTGGTTGAACCAGCAAATGGACAACAAATAGTTCACTGGGGCAATGCTATCACCATTTATGCATATGGATATGTTATATGTTGATATAACCTCAATTATTAAAATAAAGTATAAAACTGAATAATTAGTTTCTAAGAGATAGACAGTAAAGTGCCCCCAAACCAAGAAACGTGATATGACTTTTCAATATTCCTTCCATTAATAAGGAGGGACTCTAACAGTGTCAAATGACATTTCATGATTTAAAAAAATTGCCAGTACTACAAGCAAATATGTCTAATGTATATCATAATATCCTCATTATGTCAGAAAATAAAATCAATTAGCCAAGATTTTCTTTGAATGCAAATGCTACAATGAGTGCTTCAAATATGTTTGTGCAATGAGTAATTATTGTAATCGCCACCATCCATGAAAGGCTTTACAGAGCTATTGTAATATAATTTAGTTTCATAATACAATCTTAACTCTGTATGAATAAATTCTATTCCTATTCTGAATGATATTATTAAAAGAGAATTTTTATGTCATAAGTGATGAAGGCTGCTTTAAATTGCTAAGATATTGCTATGCAGAGAACATCAAACCAAACAGAAGTGACATCACTGAAGTATGTACCAAATGTGCATCAATACATTGCCCTGGTTTGCTTGACTGACTCCTTCACACCACACTCCAGTAACCACGAGCCTCTGAATATTAAGTCTACAAGGGCTAATTGCAATTTATTGAACATGTCAGAGAGGCAAAACTTCAGTAAATCAAGTTTAAGTCTGCGGGTAGGTTATGATGTCCTCCCCATCCTCTTAACCAATTGACGGTTTCTACTTTCGGCTGGGAAACATTACGGAGAGCTCCTTGAATATCTGTGGCAGAAGAAAAATCGTTCAGAGACCAGATGATCCTGTTTTATAACACTTGCCATGAAGATTAGAACCTCTACTTCCAGCAATGCAAAATTTCCTGCTATTTCAGGGAATCTGACCCTGAACTGAACTTCTTCAGTCTGTCCAACCTAAATTTATAGGAGCTAGTGACAGTCTGCAGCACATAATGAAAGAAAAAAAATAATGGAGAGACAGCTGTTTGCTTTTGCAACCACATCCAGGCTATTGATGTTGGGACAAGAAAAGCTGAGGCATGTTGGATTCAAAAGGAAGTGGCCCTTAACATTTGCAAATGGAAATACCCTGTTTTTTTGTTGGTTTGGAGGCACCTGCTGGCAGTTGAACCAGAGGTCAGATAGGGGATACTTTTCCCTGCGAGGCTGGCACATAGCCAGTTTTGAGGAGCTAACTGTCTTTTACAGGGGATTGGAACCGGTATTGCACTATTCATTTACTTATGCATGACATCATTTGAAATATATATATATACACACACATATATGTATATATATATTACAAATTGTAAAGTGCAATTATTTGTAATGCAATACTATTACTATTATCCCCTTCTGAAAAGACCTTGAGTTATATTCTACTCATGATATTGAGCTCTTTGCATTTTAAACTTAAATATAACAAATTAGAAAATTGTCGAGAACACTGTACATTTGTGGCACATGTTTGTTCTCTTTTCAGTAAAACCTGTTATATGCCAATACATAACCAGCATACTGACACATTCCAATAATCTGTCACAAAGGCAAATCACCAAATGACCTTTATAATTGGATTTCGTATCTTCATTATCTGCGAAATACAATATTTAATTTTGTGAAGAGACATTTAACATGGCAAAACAGCAACAGCAACACACACCACACTTCCTGCTCTGCATCAAACATGCCATTTGTGAAGGAACAGAGGCGGACAGCAATCTCTCCAAAACAAATGCAGAGACATCTTTCTATCATATTTCCAAACTAAAATACTCAGTGTCCAAGGAATTTGAAGTTCCGTTCACATAGATATAGAATAGGAGGCCAAAATAAAACTGTACTGTATGAAGACTGTGTACAGATTTTAATGCAATGGGCTTGCACTTTGAAAAGACTGCTTCTCAAATGTCCAGGTAAATTAAGGTTTTCCTGCATTTCTGAATGCCATAATTTTACTTGCACCTTTCTCTACCTTCTCCCCCTCCTGTCTCTCTTTTCTCCACATCTGGTTTTTGCCCTCAGTTCCTCTCTCCTTTTATAATTTTCAGCCCTAATGTAAACTCCAGTTCCTTTCCTAGCAAAACTCAAGAAAAATGTCATGGAAATTTAGAAAATAATGCATTTATTTCTGCTACAATGTAATTTAAAAAGAAGACAACACAATATCAGCTAGTTATCCTAAAATATTACTGATAGAGAGTTCAGAATCAGCTCTCCACAAAGCAATGCCTCGAAATGGTCTTAAGACACAGCCTATTTATGTGGAGTATCTGCAAATACTAAGTGCAGCTGTTGGCTTAAATAAGGGAAACAATCACCCAGCATAAAATTAGAGAGTGCGGTGGAAATCACCTCCGGTTTTGAATATTGAGTTTAATACAAAATTAATTAAAATGTCATTGTAGTCTTAGTTTCTATTTATAATATCTTGTGTGATAATTTACCTCTTTACACATAGGAATAAATTCAAAAGAAATTTTTTCTAATGAGTTATTATTCAATTATTATAAAGAAAAAGTAAACACATGTATCTATTAATTCATTAGAATTCTTAGTTCTCAGCATCCTTGCCATGTCAGATGATGTTCGCTCACTCTGATAACCTGGACTCATCCCCCAAAGGTTTAAATAGCCTTTGTTCCCTCATTAAAATGAGCTGTCTCACTGGAGCTGCCTCTGGCCAGTCTGTGTTTGAGGTAGTTTAGCTCCTGGCAATCCCACCTCACTTCCTGTACCAGGATCCAGTGGTTGTGATTGAGGTTATTGTGGGCAATCACACCAGGGTGGGAAGAGAAACATGAATAGTACAAGTATTTTAGCTTCAAGTTCAACTTACCTAATAGATCTACTGGAACTGTTAAGGGTTGCAAACTGCCTAGATCGTTAAATAAAAGTAATGAGAGTAACTGCTTTTTTTTTCAGCAAATAGAAAAAACGGACCATATGGTAAGACCACAGATAACATATATAGATTCATACAGTTAAATCAGTAGAAAAAGCTATCATTAAAATATGAACTTGCTTGTATGTACGCTTCTTAGGGCTTACCACTTTGTATTAGAGAGTTAGCAGCTCATCGAGTAAGAAGGCTGGCTCTCAGCAGTTACCTAACTAGCTATTACTCTTCATCTAGGGGCAGGCCTTTCTGGGATTTTTCCTCATCCACACTGGCATGTCAACAGTGGCAGTGGTCAGGTCTTGTTTACACAGCCAAATTGCTGAGAAGTCATGGGTGTAGCTGTCTGTCATATAGATATGATACGATCTGACAGCAAATGTTCTGATTCTCTAACTCTTACAGGATTTTCACCTTTCTTCCTTGATGCAGCACTCAATGGACTCCTGGTACTCCTAGGTGTATTTATGTATTTATTTATGTACATATAACAATAATTATTAAAGCAAAAGAGGCCATGAACTTGAGAAGGATAAGGGAAAGGGAAGATTGGAAGGGTTGGAGGGAAGAAAGGGGGGTACAAAGTGATGTGGATAAAGCACAAATATATGATATTTTAAACTAAATTAATAATATTTTAACTGCAACAACAAACCCCCTCAGTCTTATATATGTGATGGAAATATGCAATATGACAAAAATAACCCACACTGTTCCATCCCTCCCAACTTTGTGTCTTGTGAAATCTCAATAAAAGCCACACAATTTTTCAAGATTTCCATATGAAATCCAGATCATCAGTTTATTTTGGGATTAAGCATTTTATACTTTTGTGAATGAACACATAAAACCAAAGTTTTGTTTTGTTTCTTGATACACAGCTACATTTTGATTTTAGAATACAATCTCACGAAGATAGCACAGACTGTGCTCTAATTCGCAAGTCTCCTTCTTTTGTCATATACATGCTGAGATTTCACATGTGTTGCCACCATCCCAACTACCAAGTACTTCTTGACACGGTCGTATTAGTGAATAGGAAATTGTGATTGTCATACATCACTTAATCAAGGTAGGATTTCAAGAAGAATTATAGAGATAGCCCAAGAAGATAATTTAATACACAATACTGGTTACACATTATTTAGAATGCTGGGCAGGGAAACAAAACCATAGATACCATTCTGTGGATTAGCAAGAGAAATGATACATTTGGGATGGGAGCAGATAGATTCACTGATGAAGTACGTTACACTGCAGCCACTTGCTTAGCATCCTTAGAAAAAAATTGTTTATTTTCAGTGTCTTATCCCACCAAAGGAGGAGGCAGTTACAGATGGAAGGGCTGCTCTGCTGTTTCTCCACCCTAATGTTCTAGTCTCTTGATGCCCTTGATGCAAAGGTTTGGTTATTGGCTGCAGGAGTAACTACAGGAGCAATTACTGTCATCTGCTGGTGCTGGAGCCATCAGCCATTGATAGGACACTGATATCAAGAGTTGTCACTGTCTCTATGCATCTCTGCCTCTCTGTCTCTCTGTGTGTCTCTGTCTCTCTGTCTCTCTCTGTCTGTCTCTCTCTGTCTCCTCTCTCTCTGTCTCTCTGTCTCTGTCTCTGTCTCTGTCTCTCTCTCTCTCTCTCTCTCTCTCTCTCTCTCTCTCTCTCTCTCTCTTGCCACTCAGTGACCTTCGGTGTGCATGTAGGGTTCCAGACATCCAGGGTAATGGAATTTGTAGAAGTCCAGTTGCAGAGTCTAGAGCAAGGACAGTGGTTTTACAGTTGTTAATAATAGTTAACTTATTGTCACATTTAGATGAAATCTTTAAATGAGAATATCAAGTAATAAACACCCCCCTATGAATGTGAGGTATTTGAAATGTTTTAATTGTCCTAGCACTGTTAGATCACATTTCATTTTAATGTTGGTCTTCTTTTTTTTAATTTTTAAAAAAAATTTTATTAGATATATTTCTTTACTTACATTTCAAATGTTATTCCCTTTCCCAGTTTCCTGTCCATAAGCCTCTATCCCTTTTCTTCCCCCTCCTCCATACGGGTATTCCCCCATACATCCCCTTACTGCCCCTCCCCATATTCCCCTGCACTGGGGGTCCAACCTTGGCAGGGCCAAGGGCTTCCCCTTCCACTATTTGAAATACATTATTTTAGCCTCTAAAAATATATTCTGAACATTTAGTAGCCTGCTTTTGTAAATATGATGATAAACACAATGAGATTAGAAAAAAGAAATAAACTCTGTAACTTATATATGCCATGTATGAATGGCTTAATAGTAAAACAATTATATGAAAGCTGTTTGTCCTTTTCATTAAATGCATACGCTTCAGTTCACATTAATGAAAAATTTTGACAAAAGTTTCCTCTCAAGTAAAAATATGCAGGTGATTTTTCTTGGTACAGTGTATAAAATATTTGAGAACTTTTTAAATACTTGGTGTTTTTAAGGGTCTAGTAGCCCTTAGGCTATGGTTTGTTAGAAAGCCACTAAAAGACTATAAAAGAACAGTAAAATAATGGCATTTTCTTCAAGACTCTAAATTTAATTTTATTTAACAAATAAAGTCTGAGTCACTGCACATACATGCTCAGTGAAGTAGATGTCATAGACATTAAAACATCACAACACTTCCTATAAAATACCACACAAAGCTACTGTGTGAAACATGTTTCACATGCATCCTTGGGTCTCATCCCCGCAGCACCCAGAGTGAACCTTCAGTGAATACATAGTGCTCTAAATGGAATACTCAGCGTTGTTTCTGCACCTCTGTCCTTAGCAATCTGATGTTCTTTCCAGGCTTCTCACCATCTTATTAAACATTAGTAAAGGGAATGTCAGCAGGCACACGGCCCTACACATGCACGTCTAACTCTGTAAATTAAACATGCTTGGCATGCATGCATTATTTATTCCTGTTTGCTTTTAGGTTCCAGCAGGTGAATGTTCAGAAAAGAAAGAAAAAAGAATGACTTATATATGAATCAGGCTTATAAATTATATAAATCAAGCCACTGAGTCAGGGAAAAGATAAAATTAAATGTGTCTGAGAAACTATATTCCAATAATTTTATAGGATAAAAAAGAAAGTCAGAAACAATTGAATATAATAACTTTTGAAGTTTGAAGGTTTCTCAGAAATACATGGACATATAAAATTAAATAAAATGTTGTTCTAAAAATACTGCTAAGGAAAACTTCAATGTGGTATGTGTTTTGGGTAGAAATACATTAATAAAGCAAATTGTTCAATTTTGATTTTTGTACTATGAGCATTTATAAGAATACCTGTATTACTAGAAAATACACACCAATGTGCTTAGATTTAAAGGGAACAAAGACTGCTTAAGCAGTTCAGAAAAGAAGTGTGTATGTGTGTATGCATGAGAGAGAGAGAGAGAGACAGATACAGAGACAGAGACACAGAGACAGAGAAACAGAGACAGAGACACAGAGAGAGACTGAGAGAGTGAGAGGGAATGAGAAAGCAAATGAATTAAAGTGTAGACCTGGTCCCATAGCTCTCTGTACTCAGATCCCATGGGGAGAGAGTTGGACTCTTATTATAAGTGTGGACAATCCCGAGAGCACAGATCACATTGAGAGAAAGAGGGTCTCCAGGAGTACTGACACATAGGCTTTCAGAAATGTCAAGCCACTGTCAGAGAGAGCAACATGAGAGATAACATGAGAGATAACCAGATGTTAAGAGGCAAGTCCAGGAACCTAAGCAGCAGAAACAAAGACTATTTGTCATCATTAGAGCCCAGTTCTCCCATCAAAGCAAATTCTGGACATCCCAACACACCAGAAAAGTAAGATTTGGATATAAAATCACATCTCATGATGATATTAGAGGACTTTAAGAAGGACATGAATAATCCCTTAAAGAAAAACAGGACAACACAGGTAAACACGTAGAAGCCCTTAAGAGAAAACACAAAAATCCCTTTAAAAGTTGCAGGAAAACACAACCAAACAGGTGAAAGAATTGAAAAAAACCATCCAGAATTGAAGAAATGGAAAGAGAAACAATAAAGTAATTACAAAAGGAGACAACCCTGGAGGTAAACCTTGGAGAAAAACCTAGGAAAGAGATCAGGAGTCATAGATGCCAGCATCACCAATAGAATACAAGAGACAGAAGAGAAAATCTCAGGGGCAGAAGACACCATAAAAAACATTGACACAATTGTCAAAAAAAAATGTAAAACGCAAAATGCTCCCAACTCAAAACATCCAGAAATCCAGGACACAATGAGAAGATCAAATCTAAGGATAATAGATATAAAAGAGAGCAAAGATTCCCAATTTAAAGGGCCAGTATATATGTTCAGTAAAATTATAGAAGAAAACTTTCTTAACCTAAAGAAAGACATGCCGATAAACATACAAGAAGCTTACAGAACTCCAAACTGATTGGGACAGAAAAGAAATTCCTCCTGTCACATAATAGTCAAAACACCAAATGCACAAAACAAAGGAAGAATATTAAAAGCAGTAAGGGAAAAAGGTCAAGTAACATATGAAGGCAGGACTACCAGAATTACACAAGACTTCTCATCAGAGACTAGGAAAGCCAGAAGATCCTGAGCAGATGTCAAACAGACCCTAAGAGAACACAAATGCCAGCCCAGGCTACAATATCCAGCAAAACTCTCAATTACCATAGATGGAGAAACCAAGATGTTCCATGAAAAAAACAAATTTACACAGTATCTTTCCACAAATCCAGCCCTACCAAGGATAATAGATGGAAAACTCGAACACAAGGAGGGAAAGTACACCCTAGACAAAACAAGAAAGTAATCTTCTTGCAACAAACCAAAAGAAAAGAGCTACATAAATATAATTCCAGTTCTTACAAGAAAAATAACAAGAAGTAACAACCGTTATTCCTTAATATCTCTTAACACCAATGGACTAAATGACCCAATAAAAAGAAATAGACTAACAGACTGGATATGTAAGGAGGTCTCAGCATTTTGCTGCATACAGATAACACACCTCAGTTACAAAGACAGAAACTATCTCAGTAACAGGCTAAAAAACAATTTTCCAAGCAAATGAAGCAGGAGTAGCCATTCTAACATCAAATAAAATCACCTTTCAGCCAAAAGTTGATAAGAAAGATAAGAAAGGATACTTTATATTCATCAAAGGAAAAATCCACCAAGATGAACTCTCAATCCTGAATATCTATGCTCCAAATGCAAGGGCACATATATTCATAAAAGAAACCTTACTAATGCTCAAAGCACACGTTGTACCTCACACAATAATAGTAAGAGACTTCAACATCCCACTCTCAAAAATGGACAGATCATGGAAACAGAAACTAAACAGAGACATATAGAAACTAACAGAAGTTTGAACCAAATGGATTTGGCAGATATCTATGGAGCATTTCATTCTAAAACAAAAGAATATACCTTCTTCTCAGTGCCCCATGGTACCGTCTCCAAAATTGACCATATCTTCATTCACAAAACAGGCCTCAACAGATACAAAACGATTGAAATAATCCCATGCATCCTATCATATTACCAAGGACTAAGGCTGGTATTCAATATCAACAAAAATGACAGAAAACCCACATGCACATGGAAGGTGAACAATGTTCTTCTCAATAATAACTTGGTCAAGGAAGAAGGAAAGAAAGAAATTAAAGACTTTTTAGAATTTAATGAAAACGAATACACATCATACCCAAACTTATGGGACACAATGCAAGCAGTGCTAAGAGGAAAACTCATAGCTCTGAGTCCTTCAAAAAGAAACAAGAGAGAGAATCCATTAGCAGCTTGACAGAACACCTGAAAGCTCTAGAAAAAAAAGAAGCAAATTAAACCAAGAGGAGTAGAAGGCAGGAAATAATCAAACTCAGGGTTGAAATCAACCAAGTAGAAACAAAAAGGACTATGCAAACAATCAGTAAAATCAGGAGCTGGTTCTTTGAGGAAACCAACAATATAAACCCTTAGCCAGACTAACCAGAGGGAGCAGAGAGTGTATCCAATTTAAGAAAAGCAGAAATGAAAAGGGAGACATAACAGAATCTGAGGAAATTCAAAATATCACATCCTATTACAAAGGCCTCTACTGAAAAAAAACTGGAAAATCTGGATGAAGTGGACAATATTCTAGATAGATACCAGGTACCAAAGTTAAATCAGGATCAGATAAACCATCTAAATAGTCCCATAACCCCTAAAGAAATAGTAGAAGTCATTAAAAGTCTCCTCCTGTCAAAAGGCCAAGCACTAAATCGGTTTAGTTCAGAATTCTATCAGAGCTTCATAGAAGACCTAATACCAATACTTTCTTTCCAAACTGTTTCACAAAGTTAAAACAAAAGGAACTCTATCCAGTTCCTCCTATGAAGTCACAATTATACTTAATAACTAAACCACACAAAGACCAAACAAAGAAAGAAAACTTCAGATGAATTTCTCTTATGATTCTTGATGCAAAAACACCCAAAAAATTCTTGAAAACCTAGTCCAAGAACCCATCAAAACGATCATCCATCATGATCAAGTAGACTTCATCCCAGGTTGGCAGGGATGGTTCAATATATGGAAATCCATCAATGTAATCTACTATGTAAACTAACTAAAAAAGAAAAACCACATGATCATCTCATTAGATACCGAGAAAGCATTTGACAAAATTAACACCCCTTTATGTTAAAAGTCGTGGAAAGATCAGGAATTCAAGGCCCATACCTAAACATAGTAAAAGCAATATGCAATAAACCAGTAGCCAACATCAAACTAAATGGAGAGTAACTTGAAGTAATCCCACTAAAATCAGTGACTAGACAAGGCTGCCCACGATCTCTCTACTTCTTCAATATAGTATTCAAAGTCCTAGCCAGAGCAATCAGACAACAAAAGGAGGTCAAAGGGATACAATTTGGAAAGGAATAAGTCAAAATATCACTATTTGCAGAAGATTTTGATAGCATATTTATGTGACCCCAAAAGTTCCACCAGAGAGAGAACTTCTACTGTTGATAAACAACTTCAGCAAAGTGGCTGGGTGCAAAATTAATTCAAACAAATCAGTAGCCTTCCTCTACTCAAAGGATTAAACAAGCTAAGAAAGAAATTAGGGAATTGACACCCCTCACAATACTTCCAAATAATATAAATTACCTTGGTGTGACTTTAACAAGTGAAAGATCTGGATGGCAAGAAGTTCAAGTCTCTGAAGAAAGAAATTGAAGATCTCAGAATATAGAAAGATTGCCTATGCTCATGGATTGGCAGGATTAATATAGTAAAACTGACCATTTTGCCCAAAGTGGTCTACAGATTCAGTGCAATCCCCATCAAAATTCCAACTCAATTCTTCAAAGAGTTAGAAAGAACAAATTGCAAATTCAATTTGCAGTAACAAAAAACCCAGGATAACAAAAACTATAGTCAACAATAAAAGAACCTCTGGGGGAATCACGATCCCTGACCTCAAGCTGTATTACAGAGCAACAGTGATAAAAACTCTATGGTACTGCTACAATGACAGGCAGGTAGACTAATTGAATAAGATTGAAGACAAAGAAATGAAGCCACACAGCTATTGCTGCTTGATCTTTAACAGAGGAGCTAAAACCATCCAGTGGAAATAAGATAGCATTTCAACAAATGGTGCTGGTTCAACTGTTGTTCAGCCTGTATAATAATGCAAATGAATCCGTTCTTTTCTCCCTGTACAAAGCTGTAGTCCAAGTGGATCAAGGACCTCCATATAACACCAGATGCATTCAAACTAATAGAAGAAAAAATGGGAAGAGCCTCAAACACATGGGCACTGGGGAAAATTTCCTGAAAAGAACACCAATCGTTTATGCTCTAAGATCAAGACTCGACAAATGGGACTTCATAAAATTGCAAAGCTTCTGTAAGGTAAAAGACACTATCAATATGGCAAAAATAGCAACCAACAGATAGGGAAAAATTCTTTACCAATCCTACATCAAATACGGGGCTAATATCCAATATATACAAAGTTAAATTTCAGAGAATCAAATAACCCTGGTAAAAATGGGGTACAGAGCTAAATAAGAATTCTCAGCTGAGGGATATCAAATGGATGAGAAACACTTAAAGAAATGTTCAACATTCTCAGTCACCAGGAAATGCAAATCATAACAACCCTGAGATTCTACCTCACACTAGTCAGAATAGTTAAGATCAAAAACACAGGTGACAACAGATGCTGGCAAGGATGTGGAGAAAGAGGAACATTCCTCTATTGTTGGTGGGATTGCAAGCTGGTACAACCACTCTGGAAATCAGTCTGAAGGTTCTTCAGAAATTTGAACATAGTTCTTCTATCTGAGGACCCAGCTATACAAATCCTGGATAGATACCCGAATGATACTCCAACAGATAATAAGGACACATGCTCCACTATGTTCATAGCAGCCTTATTTATAGTAGCCAGAAGCTGGAAAGAACCCAGATATCCCTCAACAGAGAAATGGATACAGAAAATGTACATTTACACAATGGAGTACTAGTCAGCTTTTAAATCCATTGACTTCATGAAATCCATAGGTAAATATATGGAACTAGAAAATATACTTACTGAGGTAACCCAAACACAAAAATAAACACACATGGTATGCAGTCACTGATAGTTGCATATTAGCCCAAAAGCTCTGATTTCCTCAAGATAGAATCCACAGACCACATGAAGCTCAAGAAGAAAGACTACCAAAGTGCAGATGCTTCAGTCCTTCTTAGAAGGGGGCCATAAATATTCACAGGAGGAAATAAGGAGACAAAGTTTGGAACAGAGACTGAAGGAAAGGCCATCCAGAGACTGCCCCTCCTGGGGATCCAGTCCTTATACAGTCACCAAACCCAGACACTATTGCTGATGCCAAGAAGTGCAAGCTTACAGGAGCCTGATATAGCTGTTTCCTGAGAAGCTCTTTAAGAGCATGACAAATACAGACATGGAAGCTTGCAGCCGAACATTGAACTGAGAACTGGTTTCCCATTGGAGAAGTTAGAGAAAGGACTGAAGGAACTGAAGGGGTTTACAACCCCATAAGAACAACAATACCAACCAACCAACCAGAGCTCCCAGGAACTAAAGCACCATCCATAGGGTACACAGGGATAGACCCATGGCTCCAGCTGCTTATGTAGCTGAGGATGGTCTTGTTGGTCATCAATGGGATGAGAAGCCCTTGGACCTGTGAAGGCTCAATTCTCCAGTGTCAGGGAATGTCAGGGTGGGGGGCAAGAGTTGTGGGTTGGTGGGTGGGGGAACACCCTCATAGAAACAGGGGGAAGGGGATGTCATAGGGGGTTTAAAAATGGGAAACCAGGAAAGAGGATAACATTTGAAATGTAAATAAAAATATATCCAATTAAAAATAAAGTTTCTGGAAAATCTGGATAAAGGTGTGTGTGTGTGTGTGTGTGTGTGTGTGTGTGTGTGTGTGTATACATATGTGTGTGTGTATAATATTCAGGACTTATTTGCATCATTAATTTATAGTTTTATAGTTTTTGGTTATGATATTATTTCAAGTTAAAAAACTTAAAGTATTTTTTGTGCATTATTTTCACTGTGCTATATTGACAACATAGGGAGGGCATGAAATGAAATGTGAGCCTTTTGTAACACAGTTTTGTTAGTCACCACTTTAAATATTTGTAACACACTGCATGACTGCAAACCCGTACGTCACTTCCTAATATTCTCATGGCAACGTGTTGTGCGTGAATTAAAGCTGCTCTTTACTTTACATCAACTTCGGGTGTCTTTTATTGATTTTTCCTGTTAATGACACCTACGTTACACTCACCAAAAAGGGCTTGTTAACTTAACAGAAAGAAAATTCATAGTATTCTCATGTATTTTTCCTCATTAAAATCGCATTATGACTGTAATGATTGTCTTAAATGGGTATAATTATTAATAAGAAAAGTGCACCTATTAATTTTAAACCTTAATGGCTGCAGTACTTTTTGATTTTCTAGAAACAATGTAGGCACACTTGCATGAACTTCAATTCCCTTTTACCCATACTTATTAATAATTCTACAGGAAACACAGGGCTGTGTAAGACAGAGGTCATAGGAAGGGAGACTGCACACAGCTTGCAAATTTCTGCACTAATTTTATATTACCAACGGAGGCAGCCTGTACCTGTTCTTACCTCCAAAGAGTACACTGCCTTAGTATATTGTCCTTCATGAGACTAGAAACTCAAAGGATTCAACATGATATTGTTTATAAAGATTTTATTAATTTAATTTACTAATTAATTTACTAATTTCCTTCATTTTTCCTTTAGATTCTGAAGTAGCTCAATAGAACCCATTTTGGTAGTTTAAATCTATAAAGGCAATAAAATAATATAAATCAAACTATTAAATAGATTTATTATCTCCATTAGCACTCATTTATCCTCTAGTAATTCACTCAGCCTTCCATTTCTAATATTTCACAAAAGTAGCTTAACTGCAAAAAACAGAAATTCTCTTCTTTGTCCTCATTAATTTGGAATTCTCATGTATCTCAATAGGAGAGAGTAAAAAGAAAAGGATTTCAAAATCCATACACCATCATGTAAATCCTGAAATTTGTCATACAAAGTGCTCAATTGTATTTCAAAATATCTTAATGCCTGAGTGTCTATCTAAAACATGTATATGCAACATTCTCTAAGGTTTAAGTTTTTGCTTAATTTTAGGGGAAGGTTGGAAATGGTAAGTGAAATAAATACAAAACAAATAACTTCTGTCTACATTCTTTCAATTTCTTCAAATAGTTTAGTCTTGTTTCGTATACACAGTAGGTGAAAGCCACTCAGAATCTTTAAAGGACGAGTGTAGCCTAGAATGTTTCGTTGAATTGTAGAATTTTAGACAGCTCTTCAGTTCCTCTTAAGTTAACCTGGGAAGAGTATACTTTGTATGGTGGGTGATAATAGTTCAGAACTGTAAGCACAAACGTTTAGTTGAAGCAGAATGTTTCAGGGGGAAAAGTTGGAGGAAACTGGGTTGTCAGTTTCTTTTTTGACACGAGTGAAAAATATATACATGAGTGAAAATTTTCGACACAAGAGTTCTTAATGTAGATTGGTTACCAGCAGTATATTGTAGAGATGGTAGAGCCCATCTTTTCTTTCAGAGATTCAGGCCACCAGAGGCTACCCACACTCCAGTAGAAGATTCCTCTACCCATGTATGTACAGATAGTGCTATATGGATTCACAGAACACTAAAGACATAAAGAAAAAGTAAACACACAAAGAGAGAGAGAGAGAGAGAGAGAGAGAGAGAGAGAGAGAGAGAGAGAGAGAGAGAGAGATTGGTAGGAGAAAGTCATTGGGGAGATGGGGAGATTAAAGGAGGTGAGGGAATGGGAGAAGGGATGTGATAGTGCAACACATAGAAGCATGTATGAGTATTAACTAAAATACTTTGAAAAGTAAAATGTGTCTCAAGGGAAAACAAATAATTGCTGGTACCAATCTGCCCATATCCTAGATTTTAAGAGTTTGTCCTTGCTATTTGCAAGAAAAAAGCAAATATAAGAGAACATTCTAAATTATTACACATTATAAAGTCATTCTGTTATTATTTAGTGACAAAATTTGCATTAGCATGAAGAAAATTTCACAGATATGGTTGGTTTGAACAACCCCCATATGTACATGGTATTTGAATTTTTGATTAGCAATTGATCTCAGTCATTGGGAACTGCAATGGAACCTTTAACAAGTGTGACTTTGATGGAGGAAATATAACCCTTCAGGCAAGATTTAAAAATTTATAGCCTTATCCACAACCCCCAGTTCATTGTGTTTGTAGGTGAAGATGCCATGCAATGACTCATCTTCTTGCTCTGGCCATCTGCTTCTCCTTCCCTCATGAACTCTTCCTCTGGAACCAAAAGACCAAGCATGCCTTTCTATAAACTACTTTTGGTCTCATAAGTACTGGGCTTATAGCCATCAATCATTACACCAAGGCTTCTCCTTCTTTTTACTGTTAGTGCAAGTTACTTTAGATTACAGAAGGCATGTTCAACCAGAGATATTTAAAATGGCCACATATAACATTTCTGCTGGACCCATAACTGACCTTTCTAGTTATCGTAAGTAGTAGGCTAAGATTTAAGAAGCTGAGCTGTGTGTGGTGGTGTTCATTAATTATGACCTGCAGCCCAATTTCCTGAAACAGAGAGAAATATTCTATAATTATTATATATTATTGCTCCAATCCATCCAGTAGTCGTACTATTAACTTCTCTCACTAATGAGTTATAGGATCTCTAAGAGAAACCGCCAGTGAACAGTCAAGGGATCAGGGATAACTCCACTACACATTAGAGAGTTTATATACAAATACAGCAGTAGTATGAAATTTTCACTAACAATGATTATTTGCTCAGTGCTTATGAATAACCACTAGGTGATATTCTAAATATATACATAGCATGAATTGTCTCTTTAATCCCCACAGTTATCCTATGGCATAATCATTAATATCAGGCCCACTTTTCAGAGTTCAGGTGGGCATTCTGAAATTCAAAGACAGAAAAGTATTGCTTCAGAACCAATATATTTGACCATAGATGTACCCAATTATTCATTTTCTTTTCCAGTTTATGCACAATTATTTTTCTTTTCTTGTACTTATATTATGTCTGAAGAAATATTGTCTAAAGATATCTTTCAGACAGTATTGTTCTCATGGCTTAGGTATATAGAACCGTGTGTTCTCATGTCTCTGTTGGAACAAAACATAGGACTTTGCCCAACTCATACCGACATCACTACTAAAAGCAAAATGACATTTCAAACTATGAATTTGTTGGTGTTTCTTTTTGTCTGGGAGTTTGTTTTTCTTTCAAATAGTAATTCAAGAGGGCAATATCAAAATCCCTTCCTCTAAAGCAGGTTCTTCATTCAGGAGTTTGTAATAGTCCTTCTAAATTATTTTATCAATGACATAGAGGGATATAAGTAAAAATTTATAACTTACTTCTGAGCCTACATAGCCAGAGGCTTCCTATAGCATCTTTGCTTTTGATCTTTCAAAGGAGTCCTTAAAATTGTTACATAACTCTAAGCATCATAACCAGAGATTGCTTAGTTTCTTAAAACACAAAATGCTATTACAATCAGGAAATAGCTATAGTGAAAAAAAGTTTCAAAGACAGTAAAGCAAAAGACATTTCTTTTTAAAAGGAAATACCTTTTTAATCCACCTGAAGATATGTTTTTGGCAATGGATACATTTTCATGCTGGAGGGGAAAACAAACAAGGTTAACACACAACTCAGGAAAATGCAGAGAAGAAAATCACCCAGAAATGAGCTCAGAGACCCAAAAGCTGCACATCAAACTTCAAATGTAACAGAAAAAGGGCAAAGCTTATTTTAAAGTCTATGTTTGCTGGAGAGATGGCTCAGTGGTTAAGAGCACTGACTGCTCTTCCAGAGGTCCTAAGTTCAATCCCCAGCAATCACATGGTGGCTCACAACCATCTGTGATGGGATTCGATGCCCTCTTCTGGTGTGTCTGAAGACAGCGACAGTGTACTCACATATATAAAATAATAAAAATCTATGTTTAATAACAGTTGTTCTTTTAAAATCATTTCTTTTTTGATATTTCTTTATAAGACTGTGTATTTTGTACTTTTTAAGATTAAAAAAATAAACATTGTGTTGTGAACGTGTAGATAAGAGTGTAGAGGCTGGAGAGGGTCTTAGGCTCCCATGGAGTTGGAGTTGTAGGACTTTGTGAGCCACCTAAAATGGGTGCTGAGATTTGCACTTTAGTGGACTCCAGGATCTGCAACTGCTCTTAACCTCTGAGCCACTTCTCAAGCCCAGACAATGTGCATTTTCAAAGTGTATTGTGTCAGTTAATTTAGAGCACCCTTCCAGTCTTCACTTTAATAAGCCCAGTTACTCAGTTACTTCAAGTTCAAAACTGTTAAAAGCTTGTTTTATTTTGCATGCTGCTGTTTCATTCTACATATCAATTTACATTGTTAAAATAGCTGTTAAACCAGAGGTACCACCTTGGAAATTCCCTCCAGCAGCTGACAAAAACACATTTTCACCAACAGTTTAACAAGGCCAACACCTGTCTGATACATTTTGGATTTGAGTTAACACACACACACACACACACACACACACACACACACACACACACACACTCACTCACACACACACACAAATGCTATTTTTACTTACCAAGATATCCAAAGAAATACATAGAAAGTAATTCTTAAAAAAAAAACCTCACAGCTGAACATGATTAACATAATAAATGACTTTTTAGCTATTTCTAACATTATGATTTATCTAGAATGACATGGATTAATAATGGGTGATGGCATATCAGACTAGACTAATCTTAATATTAGAAATATTTTAAATGCTTTAGGAAGAATAATCAGAAGTTATTGAGTCAAAAACCTAAATTATATCATATTAAAACGGGACTTACAGTCCTGCTCATTACCAATTTTCTAGAGATCGCTGGTGAAATCGTTAATCTATTTACTTCTTCATCTGTAAACCTGAAAGAATAGTGGCATTCTGGCAATGATCCAATGTCGTAATTTTCCTTGAATCAAAACATTGTTTGTAGACGGGAGGAAGTAACCTAATAAAAACACAAAGAATGATAACAACTCATGGAGAACTGTGGCTTACGAGATTCACAAGGCCCCCTCCTCAAGGATAGAGCAGTAAATAACTGTTAGGGAGAAACAAGGAGACAGAGTTACCTGCAGCTGACAGGAAGAGACTCTTGAACATGTTGAGTGGCTTACACGTGTGCAGAGAGATCCAGGGGTGTAGCTTTCCTGAGTCCCTATGGAGGCTGGAGTTACCAAGGTGCATTTGGATTGCCCTTCCTCCTATAGATAACTGCTTATCCGTGAGCTGCAAGCCATGCTAATATACTCATTGTCTCTATGCTTTTTGTTGGTTTTGTGTGCAAACCACTTAATATAATATGTGACTTACAAAGGAAAACTTCTTATAGTTAATGAATGCAAATTTTTCTCTCATGTCTATTTTCTTACATAGAAACACACCTTCACTCTATCTATAGCTTGCACCCTCAGTTAAAATATTCAGATATTCTTCTTGTGTTCTTTTATTTCTTTTTTTTCTAGGTGCCTGAATTAGTATATGTAGACAAGCACATTTCATTCATACCGTACAAATGTCAGTCATAATGCTTGTTTATTTCAAAGCTATCTAATAACTTATGTTAAAACTATTTTGGAAAACCACAGGTTTTGTTTTGGATACAGATTTCACGAGATGTTTAATATCGAGTCATCTAAGTTTTCTTATTTATTTATTTATTTATTTATTTATTTATTTATTTGGTTCTTGGTATATAAATCCTATGGCTAAATAATACTCCATTACTTTATCCATTTTTCTATTGATGGATATTTAGACTTACTTGATAATTTGGCCAGTGTGAATAGTACTGCAATAGACAGACAAATACGCAAACATCATTGTGGTGTATAGACTGACAGCCTTAGTATAGCTGGTCCAGACATTAGCTGTATTTTTACTTCTTTTTTTTTTTCTTTTCTTTTCTTTTCTTCGGAGCTGGGAACCGAATCCAGGACCTTGCGCTTGCACTACCACTGAGCTAAATCCCCAACCCATATTTTTACTTCTTGATGTAGCTCTGTCTTCACTTCCATTGTGAGTGAAGTAGATTACATTCTCCCCAATAGTATTTATGGAGTCCTTTAAGTTACATCCTCACACAGCATTTTATAAATTTTGTTAGTAACAGCTGTTCTGATAGAGGTGGAATTGAAACTTCAAATTTTTAAATGTGCATTTCATGGTGGACAACAATACTGAGTAACTCTTCTTCAAGTCTTTTTTTTTTTTTTTTGAGGGGGAAAGGTTTATTTCATTTACACTTTAGGAAGTTTCAGTTCATGCTTATTTGACCCCATTGCCTTTGGGCCTGTGGTAAGGCAATACAGCTCAGTGGAAGCTGTGCCGGAAGAAGCTGCTCGAGACATGCAGAGAGACCAGGGTCCCACTGTCCCCTTCAAGGGGACACTCTCAATGCTTAACATTATTCCTGTAAGCCCCACCTCTTAAGTTTCTGCCACCTCCCAGAAGCATCATGAACCAAGACCAAGTCTCTAGCATGTGGACCTTGGGAAGTATGTCATAGTCAAACTGTACCAGTAACCAAATCTCACAAAAGCAGCATGGAGTCTTCTCATAGATGACTTCCTATCTGTCCTTCTCCCCTCAGACAATGTCCAGGAGAAAAAGAGTCATCATGACTCACATGGGAAAAGGCAGGGCAGTCCTGAGGGACACACAGACTTCAGAATTAGTCAGATTTGCGTGGAATTGTGATTCTTTGCTTTCCTATGTGTGTGGCTATGAACAAGCCCTGTCTCCATTCTGTGTGTTTTCCCATGTGTAAAGTGAGACAAGCATTCGCTTGCATTAGTTGTATAGGATTGTTGTGTGCAGAAGATTTAAAAGTATATAATATAATCATAGTCTGCTTTCTATTGTTAGGATAAAACGTTCTGACCAAAAGCAACTTGGGGGGAAAGTTTGGTTTGGTTTACACATCCCAGTCAAAGCCCATCGCTGATGGAAGCCAGGGTTGGAATTCAAGGCAGGAACCTGAAGAAGAGGCCACAGAAGGGTGCTATTTTCTTGCTTCTGTCCGTGGCTTGCTCAGTCTGTTTCCTTTTTTTTTTTTTCTTCTTCTTTTTTTTTTTATTAACTTCAGTATTTCTTATATACATTTCGGGTGTTATTCCCTTTCCCAGTCTCCGGGCAAACATACCCCTCCCCTCTCCCTTTCCTTATGGGTGTTACCCTCCCCATCCTCCCGCCATTGCCACCCTCCCCCTAACAATCTAGTTCACTGGGGGTTCAGTCTTAGCAGGACCCAGGGCTTCCCCTTCCACTGGTGATCTTACTAGGATATTCATTGCTACCTATGAGGTCAGAGTCCAGGGTCAGTCCATGTATAGTCTTTAGGTAGTGGCTTAGTCCCTGGAAGCTCTCGTTGCTTGGCATTGTTGTACATATGGGGTCTCGAGCCTCTTCAAGCTCTTCCAGTTCTTTCTCTGATTCCTTCAACGGGGGTCCTGTTCTCAGTTCAGTGGTTTGCTGCTGGCATTCGCCTCTGTATTTGCTGTATTCTGGCTGTGTCTCTCAGGAGCAATCTACATCCGGCTCCTGTGGGCCTGCACTTCTTTGCTTCATCCATCTTTTCTAATTGGGTGGGTGTATATGTATGGGCCACATGTGGGGCAGGCTCTGAATGGGTGTTCCTTCTGTGTCTGTTTTAATCTTTGCCTCTCTATTCCCTGGCAAGGTATTCTTGTTCCCCTTTTAAAGAAGGAGTGAAGCATTCACATTTTGATCATCCGTCTTGAGTTTCATTTGTTCTAGACATCTAGGGTAATTCAAGCATTTGGGCTAATACCCACTCATCAATGAGTGCATACCAAGTGTGTTCTTCTGTGATTGGGTTACCTCACTCAGGATGATATTTTCCAGTTCCAACCATTTGCCTACGAATTTCATAAAGTCATTGTTTTTGATAGCTGAGTAATATTCCATTGTGTAGATGTACCACATTTTCTGTATCCATTCCTCTGTTGAAGGGCATCTGGGTTCTTTCCAGCTTCTGGCTATTATAAATAAGGCTGCTATGAACATAGTGGAGCACGTGTCTTTTTTATATGTTGGGGCATCTTGTGGGTATACGCCCAAGAGAGGTATAGCTGGATCCTCAGGTAGTTCAATGTCCAATTTTCTGAGGAACCTCCAGACTGATTTCCAGAATGGTTTTACCAGTCTGCAATCCCACCAACAATGGAGGAGTGTTCCTCTTTCTCCACATCCTCGCCAGCATTTGTTGTCACCTGAGTTTTTGATCTTAGACATTCTGACTGGTGTCAGGTGAAATCTCAGGATTGTTTTTTTTTTTTTCAGTTACTACTGTACTTTATTGTGTTCAACCAAATCACCATGTTAAAAAATAGCAAGCTGCCATAATAGAAAATAAGGCTCCTCTATCCAGCACCAGATAGCATCATTTTACTTTCAAGCCTAGAAATTGCACACATGTATATAAACCAACCGAAGATGAGGATTGAGAGTTCATCTTGGTGGATTTTTCCTTTGATGAATATGAAGTGTCCTTCCTTATCTTTTTTGATGACTTTTAATTGAAAATTGATTTTATTTGATATTAGAATGGCTACTCCAGCTTGCTTCTTCTGACCCTTTGCTTGGAAAGTTGTTTTCCAGCCTTTCACTCTGAGGTAGTGTCTGTCTTTGTCTCTGAGGTGTGTTTCCTGTAGGCAGCAGAATGCAGGGTCCTCGTTGCGTATCCAGTTTGTTAATCTATGTCTTTTTATTGGGGAGTTGAGGCCATTGATTTTGAGAGATATTAAGGAATAGTGATTATTGCTTCCTGTTATATTCATATTTGGATGTGAGGTTATGTTTGTGTGCTTTTCTTCTCTTTGTTTTGTTGCCAAGACGATTAGTTTCTTGCTTCTTCTAGGGTATAGCTTGCCTCCTTATGTTGGGCTTTACCATTTATTATCCTTTGTAGTGCTGGATTTGTAGAAAGATATTGTGTAAATTTGGTTTTGTCATGGAATATCTTGGTTTCTCCATCTATGTTAATTGAGAGTTTTGCAGGATACAGTAACCTGGGCTGGCATTTGTGTTCTCTTAGGGTCTGTATGACATCTGTCCAGGATCTTCTCGCCTTCATAGTTTCTGGCAAAAAGTCTGGTGTGATTCTGATAGGTCTGCCTTTATATGTTACTTGACCTTTTTCCCTTACTGCTTTTAATATTCTTTCTTTATTTTGTGCGTTTGGTGTTTTGACTATTATGTGACGGGAGGTGTTTCTTTTCTGGTCCAATCTATTTGGAGTTCTGTAGGCTTCTTGTATGCCTATGGGTATCTCTTTTTTTAGGTTAGGGAAGTTTTCTTCTATGATTTTGTTGAAGATATTTACTGGTCCTTTGAGCTGGGAGTCTTCACTCTCTTCTATGCCTATTATCCTTAGGTTTGATCTTCTCATTGAGTCCTGGATTTCCTGTATGTTTTGGACCAGTAGCTTATTCTGCTTTACATTATCTTTGACAGTTGAGTCAGTGATTTCAATGGAATCTTCTGCTCCCGAGATTCTCTCTTCCATCTCTTGTATTCTGTTGGTGAAGCTTGTATCTACAGCTCCTTGTCTTTTCTTTTGATTTTCTATGTCCAGGGTTGTTTCCATGTGTTCTTTCTTGATTGCTTCTATTTCCATTTTTAATTCCTTCAACTGTTTGATTGTGTTTTCCTGGAATTCTTTCAGGGATTTTTGTGTCTCCTCTCTATGGGTTTCTACTTGTTTATTTATGTTTTCCTGGAATTCTTTCAGGCATTTTTGCGATTCCTCTCTGTAGGCTTCTACTTGTTCTCTAAGGGAGTTCTCCACATCTTTCTTGAAGTCCTCCAGCATCATGATCAAATACAATTTTGAAACTAGATCTTGCTTTTCTGGTGTGTTTGGATATTCCATGTTTATTTTGGTGGGAGAATTGGGCTCCGTTGATGCCATGTAGTCTTGGTTTCTGTTGCTTGGGTTCCTGCGCTTGCCTCTCGCCATCAGATTATGTCTAGTGTTACTTTGTTCTGCTATTTCTGACAGTGGCTAGACTGTCCTGTAAGCCTGTGTGTCAGGAGTGCTGTAGACCTGTTTTCCTGTTTTCTTTCAGCCAGTTATGGGGACAGAGTGTTCTGCTTTCGGGCGTGTAGTTTTTCCTCTCTACAGGTCTTCAGCTGTTCCTGTGGGCCTGTGTCTTGAGTTCACCAGGCAGGTTTCTTGCAGGGGAAAAGTTGGTCCTACCTGTGGTCCCAAGGCCCAAGTTTGCTCGTGGGGCACTGCACAAGTCCTCTCCGAGGTGGCAGCAACCGGGAAGATCTGCGCTGCTCTCTCCGGGAGCCTCCGTGCACCAGGGCTCCAGACTGCGTTCGGTGTTTTCCTCTGGTGTCTGGATGTGCGCAGAGTGCAGTCTCTTCTGGTCCCCCAGGCGTGTCTGCCTCTCTGAAGGTTTAGCTCTCCCTCCCACGAGACTTGGGTGCAGAGAACTGTCTATCTGGTCTGTTTCCTTCAGGTTCTGGCGGTGTCTCAGGCGCAGGGGTCCCGCCGCTCCTGGGCCCTCCCCTACGGGAGCCCAGAGGCCTTATACAGTTGCCTCTTGGGCCAGGGATGTGGGCAGGGGTGGGCAGTGTTGGCGGTCTCCTCCGCTCTGCAGCCTCAGGAGTGCCCACTTGACCAGGCGGTGAGGTCTCTCTCCCACGGGGTTTGGGAGCAGAGAGCTGCTGTCTCTTCTTCAAGTCTTATTGACCATTTTTACTTCTTCCTTTGAACACTGTGTTTATTAATTAGATAATTTGGTCGCCTGAGCATTTGAGTCCTTTTTAAATTCTAGATATTAATCATGTTTGTTGCATAACTAGTAAATATTTTATAGTATTTTTTGAGGGTATCATTTCATTTGTGTGAAAAAAGGTGTTTAATTTCATTTGTTAATACTTGGGTTTATGTATGAGGTCATTGAAGTCCTTATCTATATTTATATATTGAAGTGTTTTTTTTAACTTATGTTTTCTTACTTACTTATATACTGAAGTATAATTTACCAATTTCAAAGTTTCCGTATGAGCATGACAAATACAGAGGCAGACACTCTCAGCCAACCCTTGAACTCAGGACGGGGTCCCCGATTGAAGGAGCTGAAGGGATTGCAACTCCATAAGAACAACAATACCAACCAACCAGAGCTCCCAGGGACTAAACCACCATCAAAAGATTATACATGGACAGACCCATGGCTTCAGCTCCATATGTAGCAAAGGATACCTTGTTGGGAACCAATGGGAGGAGAAGGCCTTGGTTCTGCCAAGGCTCAATGCCCCAGTTTAGAGAAATGTCAGGGCAGGAGGATAGGAAGGGGTGGGTCGATGGGTCGGGGAACACCCTCATAGAAGAAGAGGGATGGGGAATTGTTTGGGAAACCAGAAAAAGGTGATGACATTTGAAATGTAAATAAAAAATTCAATTAAAAAACGGAAGTTTCTATATGAAGTTGAGAATTGCTCTTCCTATTTCTGTGAAGAATTGAGTTGAAATTTTGATGGGGATTGCATTGAATCTTTAGATTGGTTTTAGTAAGATTATAATGAGGTCTCCTTGGGTAGTTTTGATTTGAGATTTGTAGAGTAGGAGAACAAGATGTAGTTTTGTTCTTCTACATGTGGATATGAGATTTCCTCAGTACTAATTGTTAAAGAAGCTATCTTTTCTTCAATATTTTTGCTTAGATTTATTTTGTTTTATTTAATATGTATACGTATCTTTGCTTAAATGCATAGTCTGTGTACCATGGAGGTCAGAAGAAGGCATCAGATCCATGGAGCTGAAGTGTCCAACAATGACAAGCTGTAATGTAGGTGCTGGGACTCAAATTTGGGTCTTCTGCAAGCACAATCAGTGTTCTTAACCAGTAATCCATCTTTCTATCACCTCCAGTGTATGTCTTTTAGTATTTTTTGTCAGATTCCAGATGGCCAGTATTACTTGAGTCTGCCATTTTATTCTAGAAATTTGTATAACATTCATCTCTCCCTTCCCCCTTCCTTTCTCTCCCTCCCTCCCTCCATCCATCCCTTCATCCCTCTGTCCCTCCCTCCCTTCCTTCCCCTCCCTCCATCCTTCCATCCCTCCCTCCCTCTGTTTTCCTCCTCTCCTCTGTCCATCCATCCCTCCATCCTTCTGTCCCTCTGTCCCTCCCTCCCTTTCTCCCTCCCTCTTTCCCTTCCTATCTCTCCCTCCATACATTGTCCCTCCTTCCCTTCCTTTCCCTCCCTCTGTCCCTCCGTCCCTCTATCCCTCCGTCTCTCTCTCTCTCTCTCTCCTCTCTTCCTCCTTTCTTTCTTTCTTTCTTTCTTTCTTTCTTTCTTTCTTTCTTTCTTTCTTTCTTTCTTTCTTTCTTTCTTTCTTTCTTTCTTTCTCTCTGTGCCCAGACCATGCTGGTTTTGTTACTATGGTTCTATAGTATTACTGGAAATCACACAGAGTGATTTTTGATTTCTCTTTTTTCCGAGGATTGCTTTTGATATTGAGGACCTCTTTTGTATCTCACGAGTTTCAGTTCTGTGTTTTCTGTTTCTATGAAAAATATCATTTGAATTTTGATGGTGCTGCCTTCATTCCAAATATTGCCTTTGGTAAAGAAAAATTTTCACTGTGTTTCTTTGTTGGTCCTATTCATGGGACGTTTTTCATTCCACTAATATCTTCTGTAACTTTCTCCAGTGCTTTAAGTTTTTCATTGAAAGGTTTGTTCCCTTCCTTGGGTTTATTTCTGTATATTTCAAAGACTGTATTTCCTGTTTTCTTTATTACTAGTATACAGGCTATTGATCAGGTCTATTGATTTTTGTATGCTACTATTTTGCTATTTTACTAATTTTAAGAGTTTTCTAGAGGGGCATTTAGTGTCTCATAAATTTAGGATCAGTACATGTATCAGTGAAAGGATGCTTACTTTTTGCTTTCCTATTTGTATCCCTTTAATTCCTTCCTTTCTTTTATTAACTCTAATAAAACTGTGCAAGATATTTAATAGACAAAGTGAAATACATTATATCATTCCTATTTTGATCAAAAATATCTTGTTTGTTTTAATTAGTATATTATTGACTATAGGTATGTAGTCTTTTATTCAATTTTGAGTTTGGCACTGAAAACAATTGTTCTCATTATGGCATTTTACATATATGTGTCATTATAAATTGTTCTGATATTGTTCCTGATCATTTGCTCCTGCCTTATTTCATGGACCACCACCCACAATTTTTCTTTTGTTTTCATATCACATATTATTCCATCACCCTCCTTTTCTTCTCATTCTTAAGATCTCAGTCTCTTAACTCTGTCTCTCTCTGTCTCTGTTTCTCCATCTGTTTATTTATTAATTATTGCTATCTAGAGAAAAAGAAATGAGAATATGTGTCATATTTGTCTTTCTTTTTTATTTTTATTGGATATTTTATTATTTGCATTTCAAATGTTATCCCCTTTCCCTGATTCCCATCCATAAGTCCCCTTTCTCAGCCCAAACCCTGCTTCTATGAGGTTTTCCCCCACCCACCCTTTCCTGCCTCCCTTTCCTGACATTTCCCTACACTGGGGCATTGAGCCTTGGCAGGATCAAGGGCCTCTCAACCTATTGATGCCCAACAAGGCCATCCTTTGCGCCATATGAAGCTAGAGCCATGGGTCTGTCCATGCATATTCTTTGGATGATGATTTAGTTCCTGGGAGCTCTGGTTGTTTGATATTGTTGTTCTTATGGTGTTGAAAACCCCTTCAGCTCTTTCAGTCCTTTCTTTAACTCCTCTAATGGGGAACCCATTCTCAGTTCGATGATTGGCTGCAAACATCTGCCTCTGGGTTTGTCATTCTCTGGCAGAGCCTCTCAAGAGACAGCTATATCAAGCTCCTATCAGCTTGCACTTCTTGGCATCAGCAATATTATCTGGGTTTGGTGGCTGTATGTATGTGGGCTGGATCCTCAGGAGTGGGCAGTCTCTGGATGGCCTTTCCTTCAGTCTTTGCTCCAAACTTTGTCTCCGTATTTCATTCTGTGAATAGTTTTGTTGCCCTTTCTTAGAGGACTAAAGCATCTGCACTTCAGTCATCCTTCTTCTTGAACTTCATGTGGTCTGTGAATTTTATGTTGAATAATCTGAGCTTTTGGGCTAATAGCCACTTATCAGTAAGTACATACCATGTATGATTTTTTGTGATTGGGTTACCTCACTTAGTGTGATATTTTGTAGTTCCATCAATTTGCCTATGAATTGCATGTAGTCATTTTTTTTGTTTTTTTTTTACAAATAAAGTTTTATTGAAATACAGTAACATTCATTTGTTTATTCAGTAATTGTGGCTGTTTTTTATGCTATGAAGACAGTGGGGCGAGGCAGTTATGACACAGACAAAATGACCTGCCAAGTCCAGAGTCTTTTTTTACACTCAGGTCTTTTATAGAGCATGTGGGCTGACATCTCATTGAGTAACAAGTGCTACTTGTCTAACTGTAGTTTGCATCATTTTCAGAGGCGTCCAAAGAGTTACAGTTAGAGAAAATATGTGGACAGAAGCCCACTGTGTGTGTGTGTGTGTGTGTGTGTGTGTGTATGTGTGGGTGTGTTTGTGTGTGTTTGTGTATATGTGTTGCAAACTTGTAAGCTAGCATTTGGGAGGCGGAAGCAGGAGGATTTAAGAGTTTCTAGCTAGCATGGGCTGCATGAAAACTGATCATAAAATATAGGAATGAATGACATGTGGCCTGTGGCTTTTATTACATTCTGGATAGTTTAAAGGAGGAAATTAAAAATGCAAAGCAATAGGCAGTATCTCTAGGCAATAATTTCAATGAACTGGACTATTACAGAGAAAACCGAAGGCCAGTGCAATACGCATGTCAAGTGAATATTCCTTGTGTTGGCAACAGTATGTCTCCTGCTGACAGAACTATAAGTGGCTGACAGACTGTGTCCGCCATGTTGGCATACAGGCCTCTTTCTCTGAAAATGTCCATCAGAGATGAAGAGGGAGAGGCTAGGAACTGTGAGGCATTGTCTAGGGGCCCAGTGCCCAGGCCTCAGAACTTCAGGGGGATGACGGGCCAGTACTTCGGCTGCTTTCTGTCACGGTGCTTGTCAAAGCTCAGCTGAACAGCAGCCTCCATGGCCAAGATCTTGGGAGCACTGTTTCCATATAAGCGCTTCATCTCTGCTTGGCGCCGCTCCCAGGGCTTCTCAGATGGGGGTTCCACTGACCTGTGGTGGTTGAAGTACAGGTCATGGTCTGCATTCACATAGTCATTCAGACGTTCCTCGTCCAGCTGCTGCTGTGGCCATCGCTCTTCTCTGTGCCTCTCGGTCTGTGCGAAGTACTGGCGGAGCTACTCAGTGATCTCCATATTGCTCAGGTCACACTCGACTTCGTCATCCGAATCCGACTCCAGCTCTGCCACTTCACACAGGGCTTTTTCATCTTCTCTTGCGGATGCCCGGCTTCGATGGCTGTTATACAGAGGCTGCTCGGGGCTTTGGGATGGGAAACACTGTAGGGAGACTCCTGCCACTCCCTGTTCTGACCTTGAGAGTTCCAAGGATGTCCAGTCTCATAAGCAAAGGAGCTCCAGGGTTGAACTCCATGAGGGAAGAACCATGGGGAAGTGAAATAGGAATCCCTGAACTTTCTGTAAGCATTCTGGTGGCTCTGCATCCAGAGCATTGCATGGTAATAATGTTGCCAGTATCTTGCATATACTGGGTGAGAATACCAAGATGTAGTAGCCCTCCATTTTGAGGCCATTGCTGTTACCTCTGATTGCAAAAGTCCAAGTGGGAACTCGTGGGCACGCGGCTTGCAGATCTCAGGCGGTGGGTAACAACGGATATAGTTCTCCTGGTGAGGAGGGAAAAGGGGCGGAGTAGTAGTCATTGTTTTTAATAGCTGAATACTACTCCATTGGGTCAATGTACCATTCCTCTCTTGATGGACATCTTGGTTCTTTCCACCTTCTGCTTGTTATACATAAGGCTGCTGCAAACATAGTGGGACATGTGTCCACTATATGTTGGAGCATCTTTTGAGTATATACCAAGGAGTGATATAGCTGGGTCCTCAAGTAGTACTATGCCCAATTTTCTGAGGAAACTCCAGACTCTAGAACCAAATGAATTTAACAGATATCTATGGAACATTCATCCTAAAACAAAAGAATAGACCTTCCTCTCAGCACCTCATGGTACCTTCTCCCAAACTGACCACATAATCGGTCACAAAACAGGCCTCAACAGATACAAGAAGATTGAAATAATCCCATGCATCCTATTATATCACCATGGACAAAGGCTGGTCTTCAATAACAATAAAAATAAAAGAAAGCCCATATACATATGGAAGCTGAACAATGCTCTACTTAGTGATAACTTAGTCAAGGAAGAAATATAGAAAGAAAGTAAGACCTTTTAGAATTCAATGAAAATGAAGGCACAACATACCCAAACTTAGGGGACACAATGAAAGCAGTGTTAGGAGGAAAACTCATAGCTCTGAGTGCCTCCTAAAAGAAACTGGAGAGAGCATACACTGGCAGCTTGACAGCACACCTGAAAGCTCTAGAACAAAGAAAAGCAAATACACCCAAAAGGCAGAAAATAATCAGACTCAGGGCTGAAGTCAACCAAGTAGAAACAAAAAGAACTATACAAAGAATCAACAAAACCAGGAGCTGGTTCTTTGAGAAAATCAACAAGATAGATAGACTCTTAGCCAGACTAACCAGACAGCACAAAGAGTGTATACAAATTTAAAAAATCAGAAATGAAAACAAAGACATAATAACAGAATCTGAGGAAATTTAAAAAATCATCAGATCCTACTACAAAAGCCTATATTCAACAAACTAGAAAATCTGGATGAAATGGTCAAATTTCCAGACAGATACCAGGGACCAAAGTTAAATCAGGATCAGATAAACCGCCTAAATAGTTCCACAACTCCTAAAAAAGCGGTTACTAAAAGTTTCCCAACCAAAAAGCCCAGGACTAGATGGGTTTAGTGCAGAATTCTATCAGACCTTCATAGAAGACCTAATACCAATATGTCCAAACTATTCCATGAAATAGAAACAGAAGAAGTACTACTCAGTTCCTTCTATGAAGCCACAACATTTATACCTAAACAACACAAAGACCCAACCAAAAAAGAGAACTTCAGACCAATTTCCCTTATGAATATCAACACAAAAATACTCAATAAAATTCTTGCAAACTGAATCCAAGAACACATCAAAATGATCATCCACCATGATCAAGTAGGTTTCATCAAAAAGCCAAAAAAGTGCTTGCTGACAGGAGCCTTATATGGATGTCTTCTGAGAGACTCTGCCAGAGCCTTACTGATACATATGAGTATTCTTGCAGCTAACCTATGGACTGAGCATAGGGACTCCATTGAAGAAGTTAGGAAAAGAATTTAAAGAGCTGAAGAGGTTTTCAACCCAATAGGAAAAGCAACATCAACCAACCAGACCCCCCAAAGTTTCCAGGGACTAAACCACCAACCAAAGAGTACACATGGATGGACACCTGGCTCCAGCTACATATGTAACAGAGGACAGCATTGTCTGGCATCAATAGGAAGAGAAGACCTTTGTCCTTTGAAGGCTCAATTCCCTAGTGTAGGAGAATGTCAGGGCAGTGAATTTGGAGGGGGTGGGTATGAGAGGGAGCATCCTTGTAGAAGCAGGCGGAGGAGGGATGAGGGAGAGGGGCTTCAGAGGGGAAACCAGGAAAGGGGATAGCATTTGAAATGTAAATACATAAAGTATCCAAAAAACATGTGAGTTAGAAAAAGAAGAAGCAAGCAAGAAAAGAAAATATCCTTGCAAATGTAGAAGCAACAGTATTTAAGATGCAGTAAAAAGCACATATCCACAATAAATAATTGATCACAGGTCAATACTATAATGTAGTTCATTGAATTAGAAATAATCACACCATCTATTCAGTAGAAGGATAAAATTACTTGATGAGAGTATGGCAGAAAATTAATTAAGACCATCAATGATGACAGTGTAGAAGATAGAAAATGTTCCTAACCAATCAGATGATCCAACTTACAATGGTTAGATTTATCAGCACAGGGTCTTTTCCTTGAATGGATATCTCTGTATATAAAAAATGTATGAAATCTGTGTTTTTTCTTGATTTTCTGTGATCCTCAGTCATCAAACAACAGCATGACTTCACTGAAATTAATTTAGCTATTAAAGACCTGTAGTAGAAACTGTCAAAATCTTCAGAATCTCAATCTTCAAATATTAATTATATATATATAATCTATCTATCTATCTATCTATCTAATCTAAACCAAGGTTTTATTTTCAACAAAAATCCAGTATTTATTTTAGACAAGCATTATTTTAAAAAGAAATGATTACGATAAAATAATAATAACAACAATAATAATAATGATAATAAGCATTAAAGCTTTCAACTTGTTATTTTCATCCTACACATAGAAAGCACTATATAATGTGCTACATAATATGATTGAGTTTCAATTCCATAAAAAGAAAGAGAAAACAAATATTTATCTTTAGTTAACTTCAAAGAAATTAAACTGAAAGGATCAGTTATACAGTAATTCATAGTTTTTGTCAAATATTTTTACATTACTTCACTTATATACAAATATTAACAAATCTATAAACTTGAATATTCCCATGTTTATTTGGTTCCCAGCAAAAAGACTGCTTTTATTCTTACTTGAAAAGAAATAGCATAGAATCATTTTTGAGCTAAGGTTTTATGGTGATTTGGAGAAATATAAATGTTACATTACATTTTAATTATAGTATGAAATTTGAATGTAATAATATTCATATAAGCTTTTATCAAATTTACTTCTAATCATGCAGGAATGAGAGGTCACTAAGTTTGACTTCCAGATAAGTATAGAAACACATCACATGAGGAATAATTTGAAGAAAGTTCAAGGTCAAGTCTTTATAAATTAGAGTATACTTGGGTTTTCTGTCATCTAAACTTAACACTGAAATTAAGAGTCAAGACCATTCTCAGACACCATGGATAGAAAATAATCTATCCCTGTACTTGCATATACTTTGCATTTGCTGCAGGAATCATATTCATCATCACACAAAGATCTGACACTTTAAAAATTGAGATTGAAGATCAACATAGACTTGGAGGTAATTTCAAAGACATCATTTTGCATTAACCATTCTTCTAGTATTCTGAATGGAAAAATTGTGTTTCTAGCTAGCCTGGCATAACCATGAATGATTTCGTGTGTGTGCGTGTGTGTGTGTGTGTGTGTGTGTGTGTGTGTGTGTGTGTGTGTGTGTGTGTGTTCTTCTATAGCAATTAGAAAATGCAAGAGTATTGCGATTTGAATTAGAATCTTTGCTAACCAATTGGGTCACTTGATTTTGAATTAGAACTCAGGCTTAAGGAACTGCTCTGTGCTCTTCAGTGCATAGTGCCGTCTCTGGCCTCTAGCTGCCAGATCTGAATAGCGTACCTTTCCTACCTTCCCTTAAGACAGTTTGACCTGTCTCAAGGATTTGTCTAGCATGCCCTGGGGATTTAAAATTATCTTCAGCTTCCCCTAAAAAAATCATTGTTTTAGAGTTCATAGAAAACTGTGCGTTAAGAAGTAGAAGATGTGTCTGCTTTTGTCAATGAATAACACAGACAACTACGGGTTTCAACACTGGACGCTAGAGAGTTCATTGAGGTCTAATTTAAAACAATTCTGTTATATTTACAATCAGGATTCGTAGCCAGATGGAAAAATCCTTCTGGGACTGGAACAATTCAATAAATACACTTTGGAAAGTTAAATTTGTATTGAACTATGCCTAGAACAGGAACCTAAAATGAACTTCTATTTGGAAACTACCTTAGCCACCATTCTATTGCGGTGAAGAGACACCATATATGAAACTGTTATAAGCAAAACCATTTAACTGAGGTTCATTCACAATTTTAGAGTCCATTTTCAGCATGGAAGGAAGAATGGTGGCACACAGGGAGACATGATGGTGGAAAGGAGCTGAGAGTTCTACATCTAGATCCACAGGTAACAGGAAGAGAGAGAGGTGCTGGGCCTGTGTATATTAAAAACTCAAAGCCCACCCCAAGTGACACACATCATTCAACAAGGTCACACCTTCAAATGGTGATAGAACATTCAAGTCTACAACTCTACTGTGCAGCCATTCTTATTAAGTATATATATAACAAATATATATAACAAAGTTGTCTTTTTTTCACAGTCATACACAGCTGTTTGGTTTGTTTGTTGGTTTCCTTTTGGATATTATTGTATTTTAATTCTTTTAAGGTCGTCCACACATGCAAGTTGTTTCTTTTGTTATTATTATAATTGTAATAATTATATTATTTTAATCTATTTGCAATCCAGCTGTTACCCCATCCTAGTATGCACTCCTACATTTCCTTATCCCATTCTTCCTTCCACCCCTGTCTCCAAGAGGATCCTCCCGCACCCCCAGGCCTCCCCCACTCCTGCAGCCTCAAGTATTTCTAGGATTGTGCATCTTCTTTCACTGACCCAAACCAGTCAATTCTCTGCTATCTATGTGCTGGGGGTCTCTGATTAGCTTGTATATGCTGCCTGGTTAATGGCTCAATATCTGGGTGCTCCCAGGGGTCCAGGGTAGTCAAGGTTGCTGACCTTCCTATGGGGTCCCCCTCTTCTTCCAATTCTTCCTAATTCAACCATAAGGGTCCCCAACTTCAGTGCTATGGTTAGGTGTAAGGATCTGCATCTCTCTCAGTCAGTTGCTGGTTGGGTCCCTCAGAGGACAGCCATGATAGGCTCCTGTCTGCCAGCACACCACAGCATCAGTGATAGTGTCAGGCCTTGGTATATCCCCATGAGATGGATGCACATTTGGGCTGGTCATTGAACTGTCTTTCTTTGAGTTTCTTCATTTTTATCACTGTAGTTCTTTTAGACAGGAACACTTCTGAGTCAGAAATTTTGGCTGTGGATTGGTAACACCATTACTCCTGTTGAGATCCTGTCTATTAGAGGTAGACTCTTTGAATGCCCTCTCTCCATTGTAGGGCATTTCATCTAAGGTCCCTTCTTTTGAATCCTGAGAGTCTCTCACCTCCCTCATCTCTGGTACTTTCTAGAGGGTCTCCCCACCTCCCCCCTTCTGAGGTTGCATAGTTCCCTTCATTCTGCTTGTCCCCCTGCCCCAACATGCCTGATCCTGTTCTTCTTTCTAGAATATTTTGGGAAGGTAAAATGACTCAGTACATAAAGGCCCTTCTTACCAAAGCTAACCACCTAAATATGAACCTCGAATTCACATTGTAGGAGAGAACTTAGTGTCTTCTGACTTCTTCAAAGCAAATTTCACTCTTCAAAAGTACTTTCCAACTCCCATCTCAAGAATAGGATCCATCTTAAGTAGAATAAACCTTTGACTTATTCTATGTAGTTTTTTTTTAATTTAATTAACTTTGTCTTGATTATTTTTGTATTTGTCTATTGATTGGGTGTTTATTTCTAAATATTTCTAAAGACCGGGAACTGCTATAAATGAATGTCTATAATTTGCCTCTAATAAATATTAAGTGGATTTCAGTAAATCAAAACACAACACCTTTCTTCTTTAAGGAAATGATCTATTTCAATATACCATAAACTAATTTGAAATAACATAATCTGCACTGTATCATTTATAACTATCCTGTGTCTGAGGAGCTAAGAATAGCTGAGTTCTAGAGTGTGAGGTACTGCATGGAGGCTGCTTGACTGAGGCTCAATGGAAAAGAAACAATCAACAAACAAATGTAGTTTTGAACAATGTCAACAGCAGAGAGTAGACAGGATTCTGGGCATAACATGGTAGCTCCCTCACATGACAGTGTCATCTGGAACTGCCTTCATTGATTTAAATATTAATCATTCAAAGAGAAAACATATAAACAAAGCTCAAAAGAGTTAACATATTTTAAAATCCATGCTATTATGACCTGAACAATCTAACCAAGCAATAAAAAATACTGAGCAATAGTTAGAGTCCTGAAAATTGTGCTTTAGAAGTAGGCAACATATGAGTACCCTCAGGAGTGGGTTGAATATTTTTGTCTTCTTCTGGAACACTGAGTGGTTTGGCCCACAATAAGTGCCAAGGACATGGTAGGGATGCATTAGGCATGCACTACCGTGACTTGGCACAGACCAACCTGTGCCTGTGATGTTCCACTCAGTGACTTGGCAGAAGCTTTGTCCAAGACAGGAAGAGTTGTGAAGATCCTTTGAGAAAAATACAGTCCAGAGAAAAGCAGCAAGGCTGAAGAAAAATAACGTATCCCATGGAGAAGCCAAGAATGTATTCGTATGCATGTGAACCGAGACTTCTCTGGTCTGTCTGGCACAGTACATAGGGAACCTAAAAAGAAGAATGCATCTCATTTGGTTACTGTTGAATTATTAAATATATTTAGTAAAATTTGCATTAAGAGTGAGTAAAGCATTCACTCATACTTACCGTACAGATCACTAATTAAAGCATTCACCTTAGTGCTGTGATCCTTCTTCAACTCCAGGTTCAAGAAACATCACATATCTTGGAAGCTTTCCATTTACTGTTTCACATTCTCAATCATGAATCTATAATCTGTCTTTTGTAGGTGTGGTGAATGGAGTAGTGGAAAGACATGAAAAATACTTGCTTTAAAATCCTCACCTTTGTTAAAAAGAATATGTCATTGAACTTAGGTGATTCTAGTGTGGCGGGTTCACTGTCACTTAGTGTGGTAGTGTTCTTTGTCAGTAAGACAGCACCTAGAATTACCTGGGAGATGAACCTGTAAGTAAGGGTGCTTGCAGGCCATTGTCTTCCCACTAATTAATAAGTGGATTTCAGTACATCAAAACACAAAACCTTTCTGTTTTAAGGAAATGATCTATACCATGAATCTAATTTGAAACAACATATTCTGCACTGTGGCACCTTTTGCTGCCTGGGATCTTACCTAGTAGTGAGTGGAGAAGAGGAACTGTGTAGCAGTGTACAATCATTTCCTTCTTCTTCCTTAGCATGAGTGCCACCCTCCTGCTCTTTCCATTATATCTCCCATCTTTGGTAATGTGAGTAAGTAAGAAAGTAAGTAAGTAAGTAAGTAAGTAAGTAAGTAAGTAAGTAAGTAAGCAGCCTTTCTCCCTTAGATTGCCTTTGTCAGATATCACAGCATCATGGTAGAAGCAACTTATAAAGTCAGGTAATGACAAATTCAAAACAAACTTATTCTGGACAGGTTCGTGTCTTTTCATTGAGCTTTGGCTAAGGGAATGTTTTTGTTGTGTTGAACATGGAGACAAGGCCAGGTAAATAAAGGTCTGACAACATAGAATGCCAGCCTTCAGGATGAAGCAAAAAGAGCAAGGTATCTTCAAGGAATAAAAAGACAGGTCAGTTGGTTTCTCAATGAGATGGAGAAGAGAGGGACATTTAAAAGAGATTTTGGTGCAGATCCTATTAGGGATTAGAGTTAGAAGTACAAAGTTAAATCTTAATGTGATGGGAAGGAGTCAAAGGTAATCATTCCCTAACCTGCTCAACAGTCATGCCTGCCTTGGCAACACATTCAGGACTTCCCATTCACCATATGAACAATCAAAACAACTGGTGGTAAAGCTTCCGTGACCTGCATCTGAGACTGGTGCCATTGTGGTTTCTATGGCTTTTACCTTTATAAGTGTTATACACTTAAATTTTCAAGTTGATAACGTTTTGGGAAAAAAGCCTGGTCTCAGTCACTATTTAAATGAAAGACTCTTACTTGGTCCATTGCATAGTGATCTGAAACTTACTTTCTGCACTAAACAACAGTTTTTGAAGAAGAGCAAAGAGAGGCACCTGGGATTAAGGAAAGAGTAAAGGGAAGGAGAAGTGATGTACTTATTTTACAATCTCAAAAATAAGAGAAATAATTATAGTAGTTTTGGAGTGATGTGAATTTCATAGTTGTTCTTTGTGGAAACTGTATTTGGGTTGTTCTGTGTGGAAGTTCTATTGAAAGCTATTTATAAAGTTTAACACCAAGGACTTAAAGGTACACACTATTTTTCTCCTATGAAGATTATTCCATTTATCAATCATGTCAAGATTTAATGACAATGTTACTGACAGTAACATCCACAAAAAAGAAAATTAGTTGTAACTATAATTTTCAATTTCATAATCACTCTCCTTTATGATTATAATGCTATAAAGCTCAATCACCAAGGAATATTTATATTAATTGTAATTGCAATTACTGCACAATTCATGTTAAGGCCATTGTTTTAATTGACTTTTGGTATTAAAGGCATGTATCAAACCATCCGTTTGTTATTTTATTATCAGTTATTGACAGGAGAAAACCAAGTTGACTTTGACACATCTATATAATTGAAGAAAATCTGAGTCCAAGTCCGTGTCAAGACTTTTTCAATGTCTGTAAGTTATAAGCTTGCTTGGGTGTTTGATTACTTGATCAATGCATTATACAAGTAATGAATAATCATATCTGTTAGTGGAATGTGAAATGAAGAGGGCAATAAAATGTTAGAAAATATAAATGTCAGTATTTTTCATACAAACCAAGCTAATTGAACGAGCACCTGTAGTGCAGTGAAGTTTTTGGCTCCAGTCTCCAGCTACATAGAACCAAGCTCATTTCCTTGGTTATAGCTCATGAATCCAGTCATTATTATAGGCACATTCAGTATATCTTAATGTAGTTTTCTTTTCAAAAACTAAAGATAGGGCTGGAGAGATGACACAGTGGTTAATCTTAAGAAAGAAGTAGCGATAAAATAATTCACAATGCTATTCTTCTTTACTCATAATCAGTGCCTTATTCAGCTACCATCAGGAACTTTCTCTTGCATCTCTAAATCGTTTGTCTCCATCATGTCTCTCCCCTCAGAGCTCAGGGAATCCCCACAGAAAGGAGACAATAAGAGTATAAGAGCCAGAGAAAATGAAGAACGTCAAGAGAACAAGATCTAATCAACTGAGCAACTCATTTTGAACTTGCTGAAACGCAGCAGCAAGCACAGAGCCTGCATGGGTCTGCACCAGGTCTTCTGTATATTTATTATGGCTCCCAGTTTACTGTTTTTAATGTGACTCCCAAGTGCGGGAATGAGTGTGTCTCTGGTTCCTGTAACTTCTCTTGGAGTCTTCTGTTGCTTTGCCTTGTTCAACTTCAATGTGATGGTCTTTACTTTATCTTATATTTTACTTTCTTATCTATCATTTTTTTCTCTTTAGAATCCTATTCTTTTCTAAAGAGACTTAGAGGGGGAGGGGACTTGAGGAAAAACTGGGAGGAGGAGAATAAGGTGAAACTATAATTAGGTTTGCTTACACATTAGGTGACTCATGACCACCTGTACGTCTGGTTCCAGGAATCCAGCACACTCTTTTGCTTCTGTGGGAATCCCACACCCACTGCCCATCACCACACACATAGTATAACAACAGATAAATAAACATTAAAATTAAAATTAAATCTTAGAAAAAATGAAGAGATAGAAAACACAAGCATATTTTTCCCTTATGGTGACAGTGCAACTTAGGACAGTCATTTTTAGAAAGATAAAAACCCATAGTTAAAACAATAACATATAAAGTTAACATAGCTTCTTTAGTTTCATTCAAATATGATAAAAATTTTTATAAAATTTTCAAAGATTTCTTAGAAGGTTTTCATAATTTAATGAATTCTTTGAGTTACATTAGAGGAAAAAAACCCTCATCGTATCATGGTAATAAAATTCATTCTTTTTAATACAAACTTTACAATGTATTTTAAAGTGAAATCTTATGATCTATAAGGTGACTCTCTACCTTAAAATTGAACATCAATGTTATTTCAAAGTAATATGTTGTGACATAGAAATTATAAGAAGAGGGTTATTTAAGCTAAGCGGTAAAAGACACATATTGGTTTATAGTATTCCTCCTCACAAACTAAAGAATCTTAAGTTATTTTACTCTCTTAGAAGATGGGGAAGGTAAGAATCAAAAGCTAAGCAGAAATTGAAGTGGTCAGGTTTGTTTAGTTCTGAACATTAGAGGCATATTCTGAGTGCACAATGCTGCTCTTGTGGCCATAGTATACAAGTCTCTACTGTAAAAGCAATAATAGCATGATCCATGTTTTATTTTTTTTCTGTTGTCTTTTTTAATTGGCTATTTTATTTATCTACATTTAAATGTTATCCCCTTTCCCGATCTCCACTCTGCCAAACCCTTATGCCATCCCTCCTTACCTTGCTTCTGTGAGGGTGTTCCCTCTCCCACCCACCCACTCCTATCTCACCATCTACATTGGGTCATAAAGCCTTCACGGGACTCCCTCCCACTGATGCCAGATAAGGCCCCAACTCCTTCAATACTTCCCCTCACACCTCCACTGGGGTCCCTGTGGTCAGTCCAATGGTTGGCTTCAAATATCCCTATCTGTATTGGTCAGGATCAGGCAGAGTCTCTCAGAAGACAGCTGTTGTCAGGCCCCTGTCAGCACACACTTCTTGGCATCAGCAATAGTGTCTGGATTTGGTGTCTTCATGTGGGATGGATCCCCATGTGGAGCAGTCTCTGGATAGCCTTTCCGACAGTCTCTGCTCCACATTTTGTCCCTGTATTTCCTTTAGACAGGAGGAACTCTGGGTTAAAATTTTAGAGATGGGTAGGTGGCCCCATCCTTCAAGCAGCGGGCCATGCCTAGACTCTGCATATGGCCTCAAAAGGTTCTCCCTCCCCTTTGTGGGGTATTGCAGATAATTTCATCCCCGTGAAATCCTGGGAGGCTCTGGCTTTCCTGGCATCTCAGACTTTCTGCTTGCTACTATCAGTTTGCCATGCCCCATTGCTACATACCTTTGTTTAATTTCCTGACCCTCTGCACATCTCCATCTCCTCCCATACCTGATTCTGCCCCTCTTTCCCCCTCCTCCTCCTTTCTTCCTCCCAAGTCCTTCCCATCTTCTACTTCCCTTGATTATTTTGTTCCTCTTCTAAGTAGGACTAAAGCATCCACTCTTTGGTCTTCCTTCTCTTGAGCTTCATATGAACTGTAAATTGTATCTTGGGTGTTCTGAGCTTTTGGGCTAATGTCCACTTATCACTGAGTGCATACCATGAGTATTCTCTTATTTTTTATTGGATATTTTATGTATTTGCATTTCAAATGTTATCCCCTTGCAGTCCCCCCTCTCCCATACCCCCTCCCCATACCCCTGCTTCAATGAAGATGCTTACACTCCTACCCACCCACTCCCACCTCAACACGCTGACATCACCCTACACAGGGAAATGAGCTTTCACAGGACCAAGGGCTTTTCCTCCTATTGATGGCAGACAATGCCATCCTCTGCTACATATGAGGCTGAACCCATGAGATCCTACATGTGTACTGTTTGGTTGGTGGTTTAGTCCCTGGGAGCTCTGTGGGGTCTGGTTGGTTGATTTTGTAGTTATTCCTATGGGGTTGTAATCCCTATGAGCTCCTTCAGTCCTTTTATCTAATACCTCCGTTGGAGTCCCTGTGCTCAGTCTGATGGTTAGCTTCAAGCTTCTTCATCTGTATCAGTAAGGCTCTGGCAGAGCCTCTCAGGAGACATCCATATCAGTATGACCTTCTTGGCATCAGCAATAGTGACTGTGTTTGGTGGCTGCCTATGGGATGGATCTCTACGTAGATGGCTTTTCCTTCAGTCTTTGCTTCATGCTTTGTCCCTATATTTCCTCCAGTGAGTATTTTGTTTACCCTTCTAAGAAGGACTGAAGCATCCACATTTTGGTCTTCCTCCTTTTTGAGCTTCATGTGGTCTGTGAATTGTTTCTTGGATATTCAGAACTTCTGGTCTAATATCCACTTACCGGCCTGTGAATACCATGTGTGACTGAGTTATCTCACTTAGGACAATATTTTCTAGTTCCATCCATTTGTCTAACAATTTCATGTAGAATCATTTTTAATAGCTGACTATTAAAAACACAAGTACTCCATTGTGTAAACATACCACATTTTCTGTATCCATTTCTCTGTTGAAGAACATCTGGGTTCTTTCCAGCTTCTGCCTATTATGCTGCTCTGAACATAGTGGAACATGTGTTGTTGTTACATGTTGGAGCATCTTTTTGGTACATGGCCAGACGAGGTATAGCTGGGTTCTCAGGTAGAACTATGTCCAATTGTTTAAGGACTCCCTAGACTGATTTCCAGAGTGTACCAGCTTGCAATCCCACCAACAATGGGGGAGTGTTCCTCTTTTTCTACATCCTTGCCAGAACCTCTACTGTCACCTAAGTTGTTGATCATAGCCATTCTGACTGGTGTGATGTGGAATCTCAGGATATTTGTGTGTGTGTGTGTGTGTGTGTGTGTGTGTGTGTGTGTGTGTGTGTGTGTAAAATAGAGTTTATGCAGGGCATGTAGAGGTGATTTGCATTTCCCTGATGAGTAAGGATGTTTCTTTAGGTACTTCTTGGCCATTTGGTACCCCTCAGTTGTGAATTCTTTGTTTAGCTCTGTACCCTAATTTTTTAAACAATCAGTTTTTGACATATTTTACTTTAAATTTCTTCTGTAATAAAGAGAAGAAATTGAAGGCTTCAGGAGAGAAGCCCCTGTCATAGAAAGGCCCCCCATTCCAACAACAGCAGATTCCATCATGGATGCTCTTAAGGGAAGATGGGAACAGTGATATATTTTAAAGATTTAGAGATATAACTGCCAATCCGAGTTATTCTACCCTACAAAGTTATCCCATAATGGTAGAAGACAGACTAGATATCATTAATGAACACAATTATAATAATTCATTACCACTGAAACAGCACTATGAAAGAAACTTGAATACATCCTTCACACTGAAATGGAACATGAACATAAGAGAAAAAAGAAACCCAAATAACCATAAAAACAATTATTAGAAAGGTATCAAATATGCAACAACAGACAGTAATTAATATACAGTTTTCAATAATAATTGAATAATAATGGTCACATTAGTTAATCAAAACACACACAGAAGATTGCTTTAAAAATCACACATTAATACTTTTGTTGTTAAGGGTGGAATTATGTTTGTATGGCTATCTTCTTCTGGGGTAGTTGAAAGATTACTTTCTTGCTTCTTTTAGTGTGTACTTTCCCTCCTTGTGTTGGAATTTTCCATCTATTATCCTTTGTAGGGCTGGATTTGTGGAAAGATACTGTGTGAATTTGGTTTTGTCGTGGAATATCTTAGTTTCTCCATCTATGGTAGTTTAGAGTTTTGCCAGGTATAGGAGCCTAGGCTGGCAATTGTGTTCTCTTAGGGTTTGTATGACATCTGTCCAGGGTCTTCTAGCTTTCCTAGTCTCTGTTGTGAAGTCTGGTGTAATTCTGATTGCTCTGCCTTTATATGTTACTTGACCTTTTTCCCTTACTGCTTTTAATATTATTTCTTTGTTTTGTGCATTTGATGTTGTGATTATTATGTGATAGGAGGATTTTTTCTGTTTAAATCTATTTGGAATTCTGTAGGCTTCTTGTATGTTTATGGGCATCCCATTCTTTAGATTAAAGTTTTCTTCTATAATTTTGTTGAAGATATTTTCTGTTCCTTTGAGTTGGGAATCTTCCCTCTTTTCTATACCTATTATCCTTAGGTTTGATCTTTTCATTGTGCCCAGGATTTCCTGGATGTTTTAAATTAGAAGCTTTTTGAATTTTACATTTCCTTTGATGGTTGTGTCAATGTTTTCTATGATATTTTCTGCCTCTGAGATTCTCTCTTCTACCTCTTGTATTATGTTGGTAATGCTTGCATCTATGACTTCTGATCCCTTCTAGGTTTTCTATCTCCAGGATTGTATCACTTTGTGATTTCTTCATTGTTTCTATTTCCATTTTTTGATTCTGGATGGTTTTGCTCAATTCTTTCACCTGTTTGGTGTGTTTCGTGTAATTAAGAGATTTTTTTTTTGTGTGTTCTCTTTAAGGGGTTCTGCCTGTTTACCTGTGTTGTCCTGTATTTCTTTAAGGGAGTTATAGTATTCTTAATGTCCTCTAACATCATCATGAGATGTTATTTTAAGTCAGAATCTTGTTTTTCCAGTGTGTTGGAGTATCTTGGACTTGCTATAGAGGGAGAAATGGGTTCTAATGGTGCCTATTAGCCTTGGTTTCTGTTGCTTAGGTTTTTGCACTTACCTCTCACAATTTGGTTATCTTTGGTGGTAGCTGGTCTTGTTGTCTTTGACAGTGGCTTAACCCTACTGTAAGCCTATGTGTCAGCACTACTGGAAGACCAGCTCTCTCCTGGAGGGATCTGAGTACAGAGAGCCATGGCACATGGTCAGTTCTGGGTGCAGATGGAAACCCGTGTGTGCTCTTTTGTAACTGAGTTACCTCACTCCTGATGATAATTTCTAGATCCATTCATTTGCTTAAGAATTTCATAAATCCATTTTTTTCTTTTTTTTTTTCTGGAGCTGGGGACCGAACCCAGGGCCTTGTGCTTCCTAGGCAAGCACTCTACCACTGAGCTAAATCCCCAACCCCCATAAATCCATTTTTAATAGCTAAATAGTGCTCCATTGTGTAGATGTACCATAGTCTCTGTATCCATTCCTCTGATAAGGGTCATCTGGGCTTTTTCCAGTTTCTGGCTATTATAAATATGGCTGCTATGAATATAGTGGAGCATGTGTCCTTATTACATGTTGGAGCATTTTTTGGGTATATGCCCAGGAGTGATATAGGTGGATCCTCAGATAGTACTATGTGCAGTTTTCTGAGGAACCACCAAACTGATTTCCAGAATGATTGTACCAGTTTCCATTCCCACCAATGATGGAGGAGTGTTCCTCTTTCTCCACATCCTTGCCAGTATCTGCTGTCACCTGAGTTTTTGATCATAGTCATTTTGACTGGTGTGAGGTGGAATCTCAGGGTTGTTTTGATTTGCATTTCCCTAATGACTAAGGATGGTGAACATTTCTTTTGGTGCTTATTGGCCATTCAAGTTTCATTATTTGAGAATTCTCTGATTATCTTTGTACCCCATTTTTTAATAGTGTTATTTGGTTTTCTGGAGTCTAATGTCCTGAGTTCTTTGTGTATATTGGATCTTATCCATCAGATGTAGGATTTGTAAAGATCTTCTCCAAATCTGTTGGTTGCTGTTTTGTCCCTTTGACAGTGTCCTTTGCCTTGCAGAAGCTTTCAATTTTATGAGGTCCCATTTGTCAATTCTTGATATTAGAGCATAAGCCATTGACATTCTGTTCAGGAAAATTTCCCCTGTGCCCATGTGTTCGAGATTTCCCCCCTTTTTTCTTCTATTTGATTCAGTGTGTGTGTGTGTGTGTGTGTGTGTGTGTGTGTGTGTGTGTGTGTGTGTGTGTGTAGGTCTTTGATCCATTTGAATTTGAGTTTTGTACAGGGAGGTAAGAATGGGTGATCCATATTTTAAATGTTTTATTTTTATTTTTTTATTGTAGAGGTTTTATTTTTACCTATGTCAGCATCACCGTCACATAAATAGAATAAGCAATAATACGTCCATTAGTGAAAGTCACAGAATGTCTAATTTTGTATTGTTTTGACCACTTTTTTTTGATTTATGCTATTTATTTTTTTTTAAATTTAGAGAATACTTTATTAGTTTTTGTAATCAAACCCACGTAGATAAGACCTTACATATTTAATACAGTGTGTTACCCCTGTACAAATGGAAAAAACTTAAGTTCAACATTTCTAGACCAATATGGCTGTTAATTTCTGTACAGTGCCAACTCAACACAGTAAATGGGGATACTTTTTTCCAAAGTTGACAGCACAGCTAAAGTTTCAAAAAATTCAAATTATATATCTGTATATATATATTTATATTTATATAAAAAGACCAATAATAGCAGTGTGTTATGCATCAACAGCAGCAACAGCTTTTCCAGGTTCTGCAGTCATCTGAACAAAACTGTAGAGACATCCAGCACACTCCATTAAAAAAAAAAGTGAAAAAAACAAAACCCGAGAAAACAGCACAGTTCTGTTACTCTTGTGGTACCTGGCACCATTTTTTTTTAAATTAGCTTCTCAATCATCATCTGGAAAGAAAACATTCTGAGCAACATCATTAAAAACAGCTCTGATAAAGCACGGTCACTACTACGTATCATAAAGCAGGTACAAGCTATTTTACATCCACAGAGGTATGATACAGTACTGTCCTACATCTATAATAGTAGAGGATACAATTTAAAAGGCATTATTTGAGACTTGATTCTACTTTTCCAGCAGAGGGCCCAAAGGATGGTGTGACACAGCTTTGTAAAGAAACATACTCTAGACAGGATTTCCTTTCACTAGTGGCACAGTTCTAAGGATTCATTCTCTCCATGAATGTCAGCTAAAACCGTTATTAAAAAAATGAAATATCCCTAAAACAAAACCGTATAACCACCGGATTCACATGAAGATGACCTAGTGGAGACAAGCTGGACCTCACCTTACCAACAAGCTATCAAATCTGTTATGTTTAAACAGTGAGACCTCCAAGGAAGGAGATGCCAAGTAGTGCTTCAAAGCTTCGGACCACAATCAAACACAGCATCCTTTTCAACAGAAGCAGAAGCTCATCTGAATATGCTCAAGGATGCTGACATCAACATTTAATCATCTCCTCACTCATCCAGGAAGAAGGGGAGATCAGTTACTACTGTACTTTATTCTGTTCAACAAAATCACCATGTTACAAAAATAGCAAGCTGCCATAATAAAAAATAAGGCTCCTCTATCCAGCACCAGATAGCATCATTTTACTTTCAAGCCTAGAAATTGCACACTTGTATATAAACCAACCGAAGATGAGGATTGAGAGTTCATTTTGGTGGATTTTTCCTTTGATGAATATGAAGTGTCCTTCCTTATCTTTTTTGATGACTTTTAATTGAAAATTGATTTTATTTGATATTAGAATGGCTACTCCAGCTTGCTTCTTCTGACCATTTGCTTGGAAAGTTGTTTTCCAGCCTTTCACTCTGAGGTAGTGTCTGTCTTTGTCTCTGAGGTGTGTTTCCTGTAGGCAGCAGAATGCAGGGTCCTCATTGCGTATCCAGTTTGTTAATCTATGTCTTTTTATTGGGGAGTTGAGGCCATTGATGTTGAGAGATATTAAGGAATAGTGATTATTGCTTCCTGTTATATTCATATTTGGATGTGAGGTTATGTTTGTGTGCTTTTCTTCTCTTTGTTTTGTTGCCAAGACGATTAGTTTCTTGCTTCTTCTAGGGTATAGCTTGCCTCCTTATGTTGGGCTTTACCCTTTATTATCCTTTGTAGTGCTGGATTTGTAGAAAGATATTGTGTAAATTTGGTTTTGTCATGGAATATCTTGGTTTCTCCATCTATGTTATATTTTACAAGTTGCACACTAAACTTGGATTATACATAGAAAAATACATTAGAAATGTGTTTGTTCTTTTTAATTAGCCAATATGTTTTGTCACTAGGCATACAGCCATAGAATTTAGTTTATAGAAAAAACTACAGCCATGATTTATGCTAACTTGGAAATAGCAAAAGAATAATTTTGTTTAACTTGCTAATGGAATCATATTGTGCATTTAAATATGACTTAGCTCAATTGGGTACACATCACATTACTAGCATGATTTGCTTCCTTGCTTTTCAGTATGTCACTCAGAAAGATAGATAGAAAACTATACAAATATCCAAACCTATGGAAAAGTGGATGATCTATATTTTTACTGTTGAATTCTCAGTGAGATCCTTTCATTTATTTATTTTATTTTGTCAACTGAATCACTGTATGGATCCTGTGCTTCAGTGAAATCCTGTGCTTTGATTATTTTCTTTTTAGGTACCTCATGGTTAGATGTCACTCATCATTCTTAGCCTCTAATTTGTACCTTCTCTGTGAATGAAATCTCCAGACAGAACAACACACAGGAGGGTATTTCAAAAGGGTTCATTCAGTCTGTGATCACTTAGCTTCAGGTACTTGGCCACAACATTGTGGCCCTGCCCTGGGAGCTGGTGGCAGAGGACCTTCTGCACATGCCAGAGAGGAAGCAGAGAGGATCTGGTGACCTGCTTTCTCCAGGAAGACGCCATCTTGAAAAGTTTCTAGAACTTCTCCAAATAGCATTATGAACTGGAGACCAAGTGCTCACATGAGCTTCTTGGAAACATCTCATATTCAAATCTTAGCAATACTTGTCTGCTCTCAAAGTCTGTACATTTCTCAGTCTTCTCCTAGAATTTATTCAATATACAGAAAATGTTTACCATATTTCATCTCCAGAATATAGGAAGATGCACACATATATTTACCTATATAATTTGTGGTAGTAACTAGGAAAACACACATTTTAAAAGCAGTCTTCTAATTTCCATGTTTACTAATTCTTTATCTGTCTTCAACTTATGAATCACTTCCACATCTCACCTATTCCCAATGCATATGTAGTCTTTGTGCTTCTCACTAACAATGATACTGAAATGAGGAGGTTCTTTTTTAGTGTTCCAACCCATACAGCATCCTGATGCTGATTATACCAGTGTGAAGTGTCAAGAGGAGTATTAGAGCCTCTGGGTCACTGCATAGCTGTTCCTTTTTCAAAAGGATGATTTTTTTTCCCTATTTGATGATTTACTATAGCCTTAAAGTATTATATCCAAATTGAGGCCTGTCAACATTTTTTATTAAAAATTATAACTAGAAACTAGTACTCTCTTTTTATCTAGTGGCTTAGGAAAAAAATCACTGCACAAAGAATAGAAAGCTGAATTAAGACTGTGGTCTGTATATCAGCCTGAAGACTCACCAGAGAGATCCTTGATAAAACGATATACCCTTACCCTTGGATACAACATGAATCACAATCTTCACTATTTCTCTTGCATTCTCCTCAAGTATGAAATATGATATCTTTGGATTCAACCTGGAAAAATTATAATACTGTGTGATGGTTAATATTTGCTGTCCATTTCAATAGATTTAGAATCAGATATGAGCCTTTATGTGTGCCAATAAGTTTTCCAGAAAAATTTGTAAAGAGTATAGAAACACCCTGTGTGGCTGTTACAGTCCCAATTAGCTGATGACCTGGACAAAATACAAAGGAGAAAGTGAATGGAGTTTGCAGTGTCCATCATTGTCTGGTTCTTGACTGTGGAATAAATGTGATGAGCTGACTCATGCTCTTGCTGCCTTAATTCACCAACTTTACTGTCCTATTAAGACTTGCCTATCACAATGAACTGTATTCTCAAACATGGCCCAGGTAAACTCTACCTTTCATTAGTTGCTTTAATTGATGTTGAATGTGATTGTGTTGTCACAAGTAGTACAAATACTTGACTGTAAACTTTTAAGTCTCTATATGCATCCATTTTATAAGTCCTTCATGGAATACTAGTTTCCTATAATAAAAGCACAGCTTAAAATGCTGCTATTTACATTATATTGGACATAACCATTTTCAGTGCTCTGTACAATGCATTTAGTTGATTCTCATAAAAACTGTACTAAGTGCTTATATCTTCATTTTATACGTGATAGAATAAGATGCTGGGGACATGAGTGGTTCAATATTTTGCCCTGAATCAAAGGGTTATTGGATGAAATTCAAAGATTCAAACCTCATATCATCAATGCTTCTAAATTCTCGACCTAATAATGTCCTCCCTGAAAGGCCTGCTGACATTTGCATGTTATTCTATTCCATTGACTCTTTCTGTCCTGGTTTGTCTATTGTATTTACTAGGTCCTTATTTTGAGGACACATCTTATGAAGTTCTAAGAAGGGCTCAGCAAGCTCTTGTCTTTTTAATATTTATGCTGTAACTATGTTGGAGTATCAGTTAGATATAGTCGAACCACCTTATAATATCTCTCTCTGGAAATAGCAGCAGCTCAGAATACACCGGTATCTTCTATTCTGCAGTTCTTTTTCTTGTGTATGGGGTCAACTTAATTAAGCAGGAAATATTTCCCTATGTGTCTTCCCTCCTGTGCTTCTTGTACAAGCTGACCAATGGGATATTTTGTGTAAGTTTTAGATGGAGGAAACAAATTAGTAGTCTTGTTCTCTGGAAACTGATATAGAAACAGGAGGTGCTGCCTGTCTCACACAGTGTCTTAGACTACATAGTCTACTTATTGGCATGAGCAACAAGTTAAAATCCCACCCACCCTTTACCATCTATGTGATTCTTCGGCCATTGTATATTAAGATATTTAATAAAGATGGTCAGTTTTTCCCAAAGTCAGGCTTATCGCTGAATCAGATTCTGGGTGGCAATGAGAAGGTAAGGTAGCTTCACACGGAGGATCTACTTTGCTTAGACTCACACCTATATTTCCTTTCCAACTATCTGAGGAATTGTCTCAGGTTTTTCATAACTGTGACTAAGTGTCATGACCATAAGAAACTTGAGGAGAAAAAGGCTATTTCCACTTAAGCTTTTGGATGGCAGCTCATCACTGAGAGAGGTCAAGGGAAAAATTGAGGACAGGAACCTAGAATGAGAACCTGATACAGAGGCCATGGAGGAATCCTGCTAACTGGCAAGCCCCTCACAGCTAACTCAGCCTGGTTTCTTAAAGCTTTCTTAGAGTACCGGCTCAGGTTGTGGCGCTGCCTACAGTGAGCTAGGTCTTTACAAATCAACCCCCAATCAAGAAAATGTTCTGTAGCCTTTCCCACAGGACAATTTGCTGGTGGTATCTTCCTAATTAAACTTTTTTCCTTCCTAAATATTTATGGCTTGTGTCAAGTTTACATAAAACTGCCCAGCACAGGACTTAAGATCATGTCTCCAAAGCATAAACTACAAATATATGTATATATACATATATATATATACATGTATATTAACAAGGACAATTTCAAATAAATAAATAAATAAATAAATAAATAAATAAATAAGTAAATAAATAAGCATGTGCTTAGACAAAGTTTAACTGCTAATAGTCAGAAAGCCACCCAAGCCCATCATAATACTCAGCTCAAGTCCAAAGTGCTGAGAGCCAGGAAATCTTTGTTGTATGTCCTAGATTCTTAAAACCAGAAAGCCTAGAGGTTTGATGTCTAAGTGATACAGAAGATGGCACCCTGCTTATAATAAGGAAGTGGGTCCATAGAAAATAATGTAAGATGCTCACATGCACCATAACAAAAACAGAGGCTAGTGTGAAAAGGAAAGACGCCGGTATAACATGGCAAGATCTGAGACACTGTCCTGGGAAGATGAATGGATTACTTGTATTTGGATATAAGATATCTAGACTGACAGAATAGAAAGTAGTAAGGGATCTGAGCCAGTGACAACAGTCCTGGTGGCCCTGTCTGAAGCCCTGGAGTAACATGTGAGGTTTATGTAAGTATGGCTGATTTAAAAAAAAAAAGGCTTCTATCTTGGCGACTACCTCAAACCAGTGATAGACAAGGAAGCAAATCTAAGTTATTCCTGAGAGGCTGCAGCTACAGCTCTGTGGCTGGCACAGAGTTCATTTCTCATCTGTGATAAGGCTACAAACTGACCATGGAAGTGAGTAAAGACCACTTGTAACCATATTTGTAGTATCTTCAGGGTCAGGACGGAGTGATGCTGCCCAAGTGACTGAAGCCTGCTAGCAGATAGTCAAGAGCAAAGCTAGAATCAGACATGAACGAAAGGCAGATTCAGTTAGCTTTAACTTTGTCAGGGACAGAACAGCCAGTGGCCATCTCTCTGGTTGGGCAAGGGAGGGTCATTCATAGAGTGTGTGGCTCCTTCATTTAAATGCGAATGATAAGCCCAGGGAAGTAATTTCAATAGAAAGTACTTCCAGTTTGATTCAGTTTCTGACCCTACAGTCCCCCTAACCCAAGAGAATCAATGCTTTTTTTCTTTCTTTTTTGGAATCTTTTCCAGTCTCAGGATTTTCACAACGTCTTAATCTTTTACTTCTCTGTTAATTTTTTAAAAGATTTGTTTCCTGTCATTTTATGTATATGAATATTTTACTTGCATGTATCCATGTGTATCATGTGGTGCCCAGTTCACACAGAAATCAGAAGGAGGCGTCAGTCTTGGGACTGGAGTTACAACAGTTGTGAGATACCATATGAGTGTTGGGAATTGAGCCCAGGTCCTCTGCAAGAACAAGTGCTCTTAGCTTCTGGGTGATCTCTTTAGCGCCTGTAATAATTCTTAATAAAACTTTCAGTCGCTCTCCATATGCTCACGAGAGTCTGCATCATTATCTTATGCATGAGATAATGAGCACTGTGTTCCTAGCTTGATCATTGATGACTGTTTCTGGCATCCACATCTTTAAGTCATACACAGCTCACTGAATGATCTCATTGCACTAAAAACTCCTGCTTCACAAGGGCAAGAGGAATAAAGTTCTTAGTACCACAGGAAAAACAAAAGAAAGCAAACTTTTTCTCCCGGTCTTTATTCTGTTTGGACTCTGGACTGATTAGACTGTCTCCTACAGTGAGGTCTGATCTTTCCAACTTAATCCACTAACACATAAATCTCTCTTCTCTAGAAAATCCTCACAGAAGATACATATCATATTCTGCCATTCCTTTACATGTTCCTTAATTAAAGTTGAAATTTAAAATTAGTCACCACAGTTTCTAAGCATTACTTTCAAATATGAATCAAACTCCAATTAAAAACCATTCATTTTTACCTTATTTTATGCTTCAAAATCTTAAATAGTATACATCCCACTTCCCATTTTTTAAAATTTCCCTGCAAACTGTTACCCTGTATGATAGTTTGAACAAGATTGGCATCCAAAAGCACGTATAGCAGGATGCTCAGTTACCTGAGAGTGGAACTCTTTGATAGCATTAAAATCACTAAAAAGTATTGTCTTGTTGGTGAAAATGTGTCACTCAGAGTGGGCTTTGAGTTTTCAGAAGCCCATGTTAGGTCCAATGGCTCTTCTCCCTGCCTGTGGATCAGGCATAAAGCCACCTGCTACTGCATCAGCAGCATGCCTGCTTGCCTGCTGCCACACTCCCCACTTAATGATAAAATGTACTAACCCTCTGAAACTACGGGCAAGCCCCCAATTAAATACTTTGTAACAGTTGTGTCAGTTCTGGTGTCTCCTTACAGTAGAAACCTTAAGTAAGACAAGGAGTATATGGAAGAAGCATGAAGAAGCTGAAAGAAGGAAAAGGAAGGGGACAATGATGTATTACATTATAGTCTTAAAATTAACTAATCTCTCTCTGTGTGTATATACATACATATATACATGTCTATCTATGGCTCTATCTACTTATCTATATCTACATACATATTTATATACATATATGTAGACAGATATAGTTAATTTTAAGATTATGATATGGATAGATATAATGATCATTAAAATATTTAGCAAGTTTACTTCCAAAAGTTTTCTTTGAATGAATATTCAAGGGTTTTCATGATCCCAGATAGGACCATTACGTCTCACTACCATGTTGGCTGAAATAATAGATATAATCATGATTTCTTAAAATCAATATTCTGCTCAAAAATCATATAAGAACCTTCTTTCCTTTGCCAGGAAACTTGGATAACAGAACATTTCTGCACACAAGTACCTGACATGATGTATTATAAGTGGCAGAGATGTGCAAATACCCAGTTTTTTAGCACTCTTGTCCATGCTGAATATACCTCACAGATGTGAGGTCTCATGTAGGGTTGAATTCAAAAAGGAATAAATTTTGAAAAAAAGAACAATGTTCTTAGTTACTATGTAAAGGTACTTGATAAGTATATGTCTTTACATTATGGTCCCTATACTCTGACAGTCCATTTTAAAGGTAATAAATCTATTAATAATGAAACAGCCAAATTATTTCCTACCCTGATTTCTAGGTTTATAGAAGATAACAAAATCCTCATTGCTACTGTATTATAAGTATGAATATCTACAGACTGGGTCATATTTTAGATCAATAATTTAATTCAACAACACTATAAAATTAAACTTATTTTTCATTCTATCTTTTCCTGAAACTTACAATAATGATTTACAAAGGACATTTGCTAGTAGCCAGATTTATGCTTTTCTTTTCTTTTCTTTTTAAAGAATACAATTCTTGAACATCTAATTTAATTTGATTCTCAATAATCATGGTATCTGCCGGTCATACCATGCCATGAATGAAATTTAAAGTGTTCTTTATATTTTATTTGTGTGTTATTGTATCTCCTCATAAAAATACACTAATGTTATTAACAGTTAAAATTAAACATTGTGTGATAGTAAAAACATTACTTTTACCTACATTCTAAAATTTGATGATTTATCAAATTCACATATAAAAATTATTTGACAATCGATATCTAACTCCTAGTGCCCATTCAATGAAATCTCATATGGTTTATATTTGTAAACATACTATATATATATATATATATATATATATATATTCATTTTCTCTATTTCCTTTACAATTACATCTGTGAAATTTCCACCCAGGTAGGTTCTTGTCCCATTGTTAGTGAAACTTTCCTTAATTTCTTAAATTCCTGTATGTTGACAGCATTAGTAGTCTCTTCTCAGGCATTGCTAACCACTCTTACAAATGCATAGGGAGAGTCCTTGTGAGTCCTGTAACTTCCTGAGCTTCCTGAGTCTGGTAAGGTGACTGACTCCTTGTGATCAAATGTTGTATGGCTTCAGACCAAAGGCATTCAGTTGGTCTGGGGCTTCTATCATACTTACATAAGGGTCTGTGGTGGTTTGAATGAAAATGGTTCCAGTAGGTTTGTGCCCTTGAATATTTTGTTCTTAGTTTGTGGACCATTTCAGGAGAATTAGGAGGTGTGGTCTTTTTGGAGAAAGTGAGTCATTGGTGATAAGATTTTAGGTTTCAAAAGCCCATTTCAGGTTAGGCTTCTCTCTCCTTCTGTGCTTTCTACAAACAGATCAGAATGTAAATTCTCAGCTACTATTCTAGCTACCTGATACCTGCCTTCTCCCATGCTTCCTGCCCTCATTACATGGACTCCCCCTCAGAAACTGCAAGCAAGCTTCCAATTAAATGATTTCTTTTATAATTTGCCTTGTTCATAGCATCGGTCTACAGAAATAGAACAGCATCTCAGAGATGGCAACTATAATTAAATACCAAGGATTGGGTAAATTACAAACACGGTCCAAGTTTTGGAAGATAAAAAGTCAAAGATCAAAGTGTCTGCTCACTCCGGGTCTCATTTTTTAATAAGAGGTTCCTCCTTGCTGGGTACTTACCTGGTAGGAGTAGCAAGTGAGCTCCTTGTGCCTCTTTTAAAGGCAGCAATATCATTCCGTGATGCTGAATTTCATGCTCTAATTGTCTCTTAAAAGCCTTTCATTGTTATTCAGCATCGAGGACCTGGCTTCAATGCAGGTTTTGTGAGGAACACAAGATTTCACAGCATACTGAATTATCTTTCCCAAGATGGTCATGTAGTATTTATATAATTCATACTAAAAGTTGGATGTTTTGGGTTTTGTCAACTTTATATCAAATCTGACTTTTCCATTTCAGGTCTAGAATGTAAACTGATTGGCCAGGCTATCTAGAGCTAGTAGCACATTGCTTCCATATGGACTCTTCCCATGTGTAGCCTGAGCCCCTTTACTGTGGGCTCGTTGACAGCATGGGATTTAATGGCTTCAAGCTTCATACTTTGTAACTGATTACTCCTGACTGCTTCTAAATATTTCAAAGAGACAGAGAGGAAACTGAATTTCTGATGACCTAACATTTAAAATGATTGACCATCAGAAGTCCCTAGCTTCTGACTTCTCAAATAACAGATTAAGGCCATTTCACATATACCAGAAAGAAATTAGTCCCTCCCTGTTAATGGGGAGAAAACTGGACGTTGTTGCTATATTTTCTTTGCTTCCCATACAGGTAAATTCCTGAAACCTAAAAAAACAAATAACCTCTGCGGTACTAAATTGTTTATGACTAAGGGTTGAAAAAGTTAAGTTTTCTAATAAATATTCATAACACCTTTCTCATTTATTTTTCATAAAATAAATCTTAGCTTACTTTAAACTCTTAGACTTTAAGTCAGTTGAAATCTCTGATGCCATTTCCACAAAAGCAAATTTACACTATGATTTGGCTGTGCTATCTTTTACATATCTCTAGAAGACACTTGAAAATATAGCACTTGTGATCTTTCTCATGAAGGTTTTCAATGCAATATTCCACAATAGTGTCAATAAAAACCAACGATAGCAGAAACTTATTGTGGAATCAAAACTAATAACAGTTTTTAAAATGCTGACTTATCTCATTGACCTTAGAACTTTAGGAAATGGGACAACATATAATGAAAAACATAGCTTAAAATTTCACTCCAGAAAGAAAAATGGTATGAAAGATTAATTTGGAAGACAGTGTTTTAAGAGAGACTAACACTATAAATGAGAAAAATTTTAAGAAAAATAGCTAATGTAAAATTTATGTTAAAACAAAACTTAAAAAGAGCAATGCATGAATGAATATATTTAAATATGAATTTATTTAGAGATAAATATGAAATATGAAAGTAATCATGATGTATACAGTATATTCCTAGATCTGGTTCTATTTTCTTTTTTATAATTTTCTTTTATTTTATTGGATATTTTATTCATTTACATTTCAAATTTTATCCCCTTTCCCTGTTTCCCCTCCACAAATCCCCATCCCATCTGTCCTCCTCCTGCCTCTATGAGAGTTCTCCCCCACCCAACCAACTATTCTCACATCACTTTCCTGGCATTCTCCTACATTGGGGCATCGAGCCTTCAAAAGACCAAGGGCCTCTCCTCTTACTGATGCCAACCAAATAAGCCCATCTTTTGTTTGCTACATATAAAGCTGGAGCCATGGGTCCCTCTATGTGTATTCTTTGATTGGTGGTTTAGTCCATGGAAGCTCTGGGGCGTCTGGTTGGTTAATATTGTTGTTCTTCCTATGGGACTGCAAACCCCTTCAGCTCCTTCATTCTTTTCTCTAACTTCTCCATTGGTGTCCTTATGCTCAAAAGGGAGACAAAACTGAGGAAATTCAAAAAAATCATCAGATCCTACTACAAAAGCCTATACTCAATAAAACTGGTTTTATTTTCACTATCAAAATAAAGACAGACATATTAAAATTCTGTTTAAACTTTCCTTTTTGGAATTTATATGTTGTAATTTATTTTGAAATATGTATATATATTTATATAAACACTATGTATAATAATATATACTCTTACAAGTAACTAATTTTTACCATTGTAATATATTTGTACAAATGCTGATTTAACACTTAGATATATGCTTTACACAAACTATGAGTACCAAAATCCATACACATAATACCCAATATTTCTTCTAATAAATTAAGAATAAATATTACATTTAAAGTAATTTGTAATAATTATATTTTCATATAGTCTTGCAATAAAATTTTAAATGTTAAAATTGGATATACATTGAGGAAAAGACATATTCTTCTCTTCAAGCCATCTTGTTTCTACTCTCATAGTGAATGAAGATAAAGCATTTTATTTTCTATGATATTCCTATACTCGTGCATTATAAAATTCCCCCTAATGGAGAATAGTTTATCTGCATACTTTTGTGTTATATACACATTACCTTCTGCAAAAGGCAAAATTTTGAAAGTACAAGAGAAATCACTGAATGTCAACCCTAGTACATGTGAATAATTAACAAAGAAAATGTCTAAAACTAAACTGTTCTTTTATAATTTCATACATGTATGGGAGGCATTATGATTATTTGCACCTTCTCTTCTCTGCATCCAATCCCTGCCAACCTCCCTTTTTCCTTACAAGTACCTCTCTCACTATCATGTTTTTCTCATTGTTGCTTTGTGACCCACTGAGTTTAACCAGGATGGTCACGTGGAAATGCAACTATCCGATAGAGTTGATAGACTCAAAAACTTATGGCTGGGATATTATAGGTCTTGAAAGAGGCAGTCAGCTACTTCTGTGTCCTAACATGGTCAAAAGAATAACCCATGGTGAGCACTACTGTGGGAAACTTTGAGAAAGGCCTCAAAGAAAAGGATGCTTTTACCTCAGGTGCATTTTGTTTTCTAGATTGTTTTTCGATCAGCTTCCTTGCCTCCTGTGACAAATATTTACATTCAATTCATAAAGTATGGTTATCTCTGTTGGATGTCAGAACATAGCTATAGAACCCAATCTGATTAGTGTACCCTGAATCTGGATATGACCTTGTGCCTTGACTTGTGCTTTCCCAGATATAATCCATAACTCATACCAGACAACTGTGTTTAAATTGGTCTGTCCTGAGAAAGTTCTGGGAAAGGAGTACTCTGTTTATATTTAGTATATGCTTACTGGTGTTTATTTACATGTTTTATGAACTCAAACAACCTTTCTTGGTTGATCGCTTTTTTGTTTTTCATGGATAAAGTACACCAAACTCATTTAGTTTGTCTATAGCATTTGACTGTAGTCTGCCCCATTCTTCTAGGTCCTCAGACCCCATCTCATGCACAGTTCAGTATAGGTTGGCTGAAAAGTCGACACTGCTTCTGTTCGGCTAAGTGTACTCGGTGTTACTTGCCTTTTCAAGCATTTCTCTTCAGACACAACTGCTAGTTAGTCTTAGAAACAAGGGGTTAAATCTGGCAGGTTGGTTCTGGAAAGGAGCTGGCACAAATTTACTGTTCAAGAATGAGCTTTGTTAGTAGAAGAGCCTAATAACATTGGAAGCCCCAGTCATGACTTATGGAAGGTTCTTGAGACTACATGAATGGAAGCATTAAAAACAGACTTCCTTTTAATCCGGAAAGCTTCATTAAAACAGATAGCTGAAGGGAAAAGGAAAAGACATAGCTGCCATAGACTGGATGAGAGAAATGTATTATTTTTATATCCATTCAGGGGCTGGCAGGAAACTTTTCACTGTATGATTTATTTTGGGGTAGCCTATGTGTTGGCAAGCATAAGAGAATGAAGTACTTGGTAAGACATCAAATTGGAGATGACGAAAACCACAGCACACAACCATCTTCTTAACCTTCTGTGTTAAAGAGAAGGGATTGAAGTGTATGGAGCCTGATGTTAAGACTTCAAGAACTGGCTGCTTATAGTGACTAGTGTCTTAAAGTGTCATGTACTTGCCCTAATTATCAGTAATATGTTTCTTAAATGCATATGAGTTTGGAAAAAGAAAAGTATTTTTATAATAGGTTGAAAATAAATTGTACATATACTAGTCTGATATCTTGTTACTAGAGAAAAATAAAGAGATATGAATGTGCCTCTTGTATTTATGCTTATCCAAGGCTTTCTCTACAGAGAAGTTCTGGAAATATTGAGACCCCATTCGTAATGAGCATTCATGTCATGGTATTTGCAAGACTTCCTCTAGTTAATGGATGTGTGATCTTTGGAGAAGGATTTGATTCTGTGTCAGGGGAAGGAAAACTACAGGATAACTCAGCCATCTTTTGTTCCTAAAAGATAAAGAATTTCTTTTAAAAGATGATGATGCATGGGAGAGGGCATTGGAAATCAAAAGAGTTCCATAGGCCTATCTAAAACACCAGGAACAATAAAGTAAAAGGTTGATAACCCATCCAGTCTAACACAAGGAACAAACCTTGAATATACAGTACCAGATTAGAGCCCAGAGAATGGCATGATTAATCCATTTCTCCAGCAAATATGCATAAAATTTTTAAAGAAGTGTTGAAAAAGTTGATAGCTCAGCATTATAGACTAAATCCAATTAGTAGAGAAAAATATTTAAATTAAAATCTTCTATTCTAATAGCATAGAAATAATTCTCAGTTTTAAGATATCATGCTGTACTTATGTAAAATTTAGAAGAGATAGCAAACTAGATATGTATATAGTGTCAAAGCATCCCCTGCTATCTTCTTACTGGTACAGAGTATAGAACTAGTAATTTTACAGAGGACAAACTAGGGACACACGACAGCAACAAACTTGTGCTGTTTGTTTAGTTTTTCCAGGTAAAGTAATACGCTCTTGGATGAGAGAGTGAGAACAGCTGCAAGTGCACAGCATGGATTTAATTATGTGAAAATATTAGATATGATAAATCTAAGTGAGAAAATGATCTTGGGGGGAGAGAGTTAATGGTAAAGAACAGAGAGATGGAACAGGTGTGTGTGTGAGTGTGTGTGTGTGTGTGTGTGTGTGTGTGTGTGTGTGTGCATGTGGAAGCACACACAGGCAGTTAGCGCAGGCCATGCAGAAAAATTTATCCTTGTACTTGGCCTGGATCCCTCAATTCAGAAAAGGATGAGAAAAGCTGTTATCTCTTCTCACTGGAAAAAAAAAAACATCAAAAAATATTTTTTGTAACTTTAGATGTGAACTTTCCCCTCTCTACTTCTTTCTTAAAATTATCGTATTTTTCAAGATTACTTAGAATCATTTTCTTTTAAACTTGTAAAGATTGCCCTTAGATGTCTCTGAGGCAGACAGAGAAATCACCAAACATTAGCAAAAAGTTCGCTCATTTTCTTTCTTTTCTGACTTCAGAAGGTGAAGTGAAAGTTACCTTCAAGTGAATATTCACTTTCAACATCAAGGCCCAGTGACAGAATTTGAAACTGGATTAGGTTGTATTTAATTAGAGCTAAGTTCCTCAAGGGCTTATGGTCTTTTGGTAAAGATCTAATGAAAATAGTGTTAGACTGAAGAATTTGGATAGTTTAAGTTTCATAAATGACCGCTCAATTATTAAGACTTTATGAGATCCTTGAGTAAGAACGAATAGTTTCTTCATGTACTAGCTCATGTTCACTTCAGAATTATAGTACCTATAATATGGCATCACATCACCATCCTTCATTTGGTGAATAAACCAGAAACCATCTGCTAAAATTTACATGCAAATCTAGGACAAATAAACATTTTTAATGAAAAATTACAGCCTTGGATAATAATGCATTTTTCAATTCATTTTTAAGTACACATAGAATATAAAAATGTACATATTCATGTTTGCTAAATTTGATATACAATGGTTAATTCAGTTTAAAAATACATATTTTCTCAGACAGTCAACATTTATTTTTTATTTTTTCTGTTTATTTTGCTTTGCTTTGTTGTTTTCAGAGGTGGGGGTCTCTTGTATGACAGACTGGCCTCAAATTTACTATGTAACAAAGGATGACCTTGAATTTTTGATATTCCTATACCTTCTTAGTAACAAGGTTACAGACGTGTTTAGCCACACTTGATTCATGCCAATGTAAAGCCAATGAAAATCTTTCTGCATGCTTGGCAAACAATCTACCTTGATTTATGTCCCCACTCCCTTTTGATATTAAATCATAGAACTGATTTTTTTCTTGTATAAAGTGTACCACATGATATACTTCACATGTATATAGCATACTTTAAATGGTACAAAGTCACAAAAACTTTGCAGTCTTCTTCAGTTTCTTCCGTTGATATTTTACAGTTCTTGTAGTATCGGTTTTTTACTTTGGTTTAATTTCTTCCCAGTATGACTTTTATTTTAGCTCCTAAAAGTGCATTATTATCCTCTTCACTAAAAGCACTACTTGTTTTTACATATTTTTCTAATTTGAAAATATATTGAATTCATTCAATAATTCTGTGATTTTAGAGCATTCACATTGGAGATTTGTTCTATAAAAGATCATGTCATCTGCAAAAATGATTACGTGATTTATTTTTCTACTTTGGAAGATTTTTATTTCTTTGTCTTGACTGATGATTCTGGCTAGGACTTCCAGCACTATGTTGACAAAGTTAGGCACCTTGGTTTTGATATAGATCCCAGAGAGAAGGCTTTTTGCTTTCCTGTACTCAGTACAGGAAATGTTAGCTTCTGGCCTGTCAAAACACCTTTCATCATATTGAGGTATGCTTCTTGTCAGTGACCAATGCTTTTTTTATATATTAAAGAAACAGCATAATGAAGAGATATATTATGATAGTTTATTTAGACAAGATAATTAATGTCTGTTCTTATAAGTTCACCTTACAATATCTACCTCTAATTTGTATTTTAATATCTGCTACTTATAAATTTATAAATATAAGTGTGAATATATAAATCATTCAATTATCTGTATAGTTTACAGAATATCATACATAGGTAAATCTTAGTTTAGATTTTTTCATCTCTGTGAATGCACATTTTTATTTTTGTACCAAATCCAACACAATCTTAGTATATGATTGCTCATACTTTGAGAATAAATGACAGCTTTCATTAAAATGTTTATATCTAGCTACTCATTTGGGGGAAACCCAGTAAAATAACAGACAAAACTCAACTTATCTATTTAAAAATCACAAATCAATCACACTTTTCTCTTATTTAGAATAAATCCTTTTCTCATACAATATATCCTAATAGTTTCCTCTCTTTACTTCACCCAGTTTCTTCCCAACCCACCTCCGCCCTCATGATCCACTTCTGTGAGGTTTGAATTGGACCTCTATTGGGACCTCCTGAAATGAGACCCACAGAGGCAGTGATCAATGCAAAAGCACGAGGAGTTTAATCATTCCAACATGTTGGGGTCATATCACTTCAAGGAAGAGATGACCCTGAGCAGATTTTAATAGGGGACTCTATACCTTGCAAACAATTGAAACAGAGTTAAACAACGGTAACTAGGCAGGGTACTGTGTGCATTTGTTGCAGCGAACCACTTTAAAGTAGACTCATTGTACCTTTCAGGACTAGCCAAGGTATGTGTGTGGGGGTGCGGTGGGGGGGGTCAGTTGGGAATCACAGGTAGCTTTGTGTGACAGTTTGGCTTGCAATTGCTCCAGGAAATAAACCAACTTTTTTTTTTCTTGCTGGAAGGAAGGGGCCCTTGTGCTTGGAGATTTGTGGTGGGAATTTTCCCACTGGCCCAGGATTGGCCCCAACTCTGGCTCTTTCACTCGTTTTCATAGTCAAGAGTCACATAAAAATACTAAGCTAATAGTTATACTATATACAAAGATGACCCGGTGCAGAGCCAGGTCCTGTGTGTGCTGCTTCAGTCTTTGTTAACTTATATGGGTCTTGCTAAGTTGGTTTAGAGAGCCTTGTTCTCCTTGTATCTTCCAACCCCTCTGACTCTTAGAAATCTTTCCACTTCCACTTGTGTGGAATTCCCTGAGCTCTGAGTGGAGGAGTGTTGATGGAGATCTCCAGTTTATAGAGTCTCTCCATATAGAACGTGGCTGTGAGTCTCTGCAACTGCTGCCATAGGAAGCCTCTCTAACGATGCCATTGATCTAGGATTATAGCAGAATGACATTAGAAACCAATTTATTGAAATTTTTTTGCCAGTCTTATTTGCCTCTATCTTAGGTCTCTGTGATTTCTATTCTCTGTTACCCAGGTAGAGTCAGTTATGGGTTCCTTTTGTGAAATGGGCCTTAGTCAAATCAGACATTGTGTGACGATATTCACGAGTTCTGTACCACTATTCTAGCATATTTCCAGGTAGGACTATAGGTTAAAGGTTCTGTAATTGAGCTGTGTTCATGTTACTCTTTCATCAACGTATAGAGTACATTCTCATACCAAAGAGACTAGAATGTAGGGGTGAAGGCTTCATGTAGAAGCCAGCTTGAATTCTCTTTAGAGTCAATGAGTTGCATGAGGTTGTCATCAGCAGTGGGGCCTGTTGTCACTTTACAGAGAACAATCTTTTGTCTTAACATTAGTCTGGCTCATTTAGGTATTTCTATGACACACCATGGTCAACAACTCAAATGCCACCTAATCCCACAACTAGAAGCCTTGCCTGGGTATTGGAGATGGCTAGTTGAGATTTCATATCTCCACAACTAGGAGTTGTCAATAAGCTCCCTTTCATAGATTCCAGGAACTTTCCACAGCAGTAGGTTTCAACATTACTCCCCCAATGTGCCTTAGCTACAGTCATCAATCGCTGTACTCTCTTTCTCTCTATCCCATCTCCTTCCCCTACTTGATCCTTGTGTATCTGTCCTGTCTCTATCTGCTCCAAGTCTGACCATTAAATTTCTTCTATTTTACCCTCCCAGAGAGATATGTGCATCCCCATAGACCCTTCGTCTTTACCTAACTCTTTTGGATCTGTGCATTGTATCTTGCTTATTATTTACTTAATGGCAGATACATCCTTATAACTGAATACATATAATATTTGTCTTTCTGGGTCAGGGTTACCTCACACAGGAAGTTTTGTTTCTAAAGCTCCATCCATTTGTCTGTAAATGTCATGACATTATTTTTTAATAGGTGCATAATATTTCTTTGTGTAAATGTACCACATTTTGTTTATCCATTCTTCCATTGAGGGACATGTAAGTTGTTTCCAGTTTCTGGCTCTTATGAATAAAGTCTCAATGAATACGATAGTGGAAATGTCCTGTTGGTGGAATGACATATCTTTTTGGTACATGTTCAAGAGTGGTATATAGCTTAGTTTTGAGGTAAATCAATTCTCACCTTTCTGAGATATCATCATAGTAGCTGTCCAAGTTTTCACTCCCATCAGCAATGGAGGAGTGCTTCCCTTGCCCCTCATCTTTGTCAGCATGAGCTGTCACTTGTGTTACTGATTTTAGTCATTCTCAGGTATTCTCAGGTATAAGGTGGAATTTGAAAGTAGTGTTGATTTGCATTTCCCAGCTGGCTAAGGTGTTAAACATTTTTAAAGGTGTTCCAGCCATTAGACATTTCTCCATTGAGAATGCTCTGCTAGGATATGCAATTCATAATCAATTTACAAATTGGATTACTTGGGTATTTGATACCTAGTTTCTTGAGTTCTTTATATATTTCGGATATCAGGCCCCCTCAAATGTGGAATTGCTAAAAGTCTTCCAACTCTGTAAGTTGCCACTTTTTGCAATTGACAGTGTCCTTTGCCTTACTTTTTTTTTCAGTTTCATACGGTTCCATGTATTAATTGTGGATCTTAGTGCCTGAGCTATGGGTGTTCTGTTCAGAAAGTCTTCTCCTGTGCTAATGTGGCTATTCCCCACTTTCTCCTGTATCAGGTTTAATGTATCTAATTTTATGTTGAGGTCTTTGATCCACTTGGACTTGAGTTTTCTACAGGTTTATAAATATAAATCTATTACATTATTCTATATGCAGACATTCATTTTGACTAGAATTATTTGTGGAAGATGGTATCTTTTTTTGCCAGCGTTTACTTCCTGCTTCTTTATTTAAAAAATCACCTGTCCATATTTGTGAGGATTTATGTTGTGGTCTTCAATTAAGTTCCATTATCAATGTGTTTGTTTTCATGCAAACTTCATGTAGTTTTTATTACTATACTCTGTAGTATAGCTTGAATTTTGGAAAGGTGGTACTTCTGGCAGAATTTTTATGGGATTACACTGACTGTAGATAGCTTTAGGTATAATGAACATGAGAGATCTTCTGAAATCTTAAATTTCTTTCTTCAAAGACTTGAATTTTTTATAATACAAGTCTGTCAGTTGCTTGGTTAGAATTTCCCCCAAATATTTCAGGTTATTTATGGCTACTATGACAGGTGCTGTTTCCGTAATTTCTTTCTCATTCCCTTTATCATTTATATATAGGAGGGCTGCTGATTTTTTCAGTAAATCTTGTATTCAATCACTTTGATGAAAGTGTTTCATGATTATGGGATTTCCCTAGTAGAACTTTTTGGGTCTCTTATGTATAGTACCATATCATCTGCAAATAACAATAGTTTGAATTCTTCCTTTCCAATTTGTATTCAGTTAATCTCCTTCAGTTGTCATATTGCTCTATCTAAAACTTGAATAATTATTTTGAATAGAAATGATATGGGCAACCTTGTCTTATTACTGAATTTAGTGGAATTGCTTTGAGTTTCTCTCCATTGAACTTGATGTTCGAAATAAGCTTGCTGTAAATTGCCTTTACTATGTTTAGTGTTTAGGTATGTCCCTTGTATCATGTCTCTCTTCAGGACTTTTTTTTTTTTTTTTATTAACTTGAGTATTTCTTATATACATTTCGAGTGTTATTCCCTTTCCCGGTTTCCGGGCAAACATCCCCCTCCCCCCTCCCCTTCCTTATGGGTGTTCCCCTCCCAGCCCTCCCCCCATTGCCGCCCTCCCCCCATAGACTAGTTCATTGGGGGTTCAGTCTTAGCAGGACCCAGGGCTTCCCCTTCCACTGGTGCTCTTACTAGGATATTCATTGCTACCTATGGGGTCAGAGTCCAGGGTCAGTCCATGTATAGTCTTTAGGTAGTGGCTTAGTCCCTGGAACCTCTGGTTGCTTGGCATTGTTGTACTTTTGGGGTCTCGAGCCCCTTCAAGCTCTTCCAGTTCTTTCTCTGATTCCTTCAACAGGGGACCTATTCTCAGTTCAGTGGTTTGCTGCTGGCATTCGCCTCTATATTTGCTGTATTCTGGCTGTGTCTCTCAGGAGCGATCTACATCCGGCTCCTGTCGGTCTGCACTTCTTTGCTTCATCCATCTTGTCTAATTGGGTGGCTGTATATGTATGGGCCACATGTGGGGCAGGCTCTGAATGGGTGTTCCTTCAGTCTCTGTTTTAATCTTTGCCTCTCCCTTCCCTGCCAAGGGTATTCTTTTTCCTCATTTAAAGAAGGAGTGAAGCATTCACATTTTGATCATCCGTCTTGAGTTTCGTTTGTTCTAGGGATCTAGGGTAATTCAAGCATTTGGGCTAATAGCTACTTATCAATGAGTGCATACCATGAATGTCTTTCTGTGATTGGGTTAGCTCACTCAGGATGATATTTTCCAGTTCCAACCATTTGCCTACGAATTTCATAAAGCCATTGTTTTTGATAGCTGAGTAATATTCCATTGTGTAGATGTACCACATTTTCTGTATCCATTCCTCTGTTGAAGGGCATCTGGGTTCTTTCCATTTTCTGGCTATTATAAATAAGGCTGCGATGAACATAGTGGAGCACGTGTCTCTTTTGTATGTTGAGGCATCTTTTGGGTATATGACCAAGAGAGGTATAGCTGGATCCTCAGGCAGTTCAATGTCCAATTTTCTGAGGAACCTCCAGACTGATTTCCAGAATGGTTTTACCAGTCTGCAATCCCACCAACAATGGAGGAGTGTTCCTCTTTCTCCACATCCTCGCCAGCATCTGCTGTCAACTGAGTTTTTGATCTTAGCCAATCGCACTGGTGTGAGGTGAAATCTCAGGGTTGTTTTGATTTGAATTTCCCTTATGACTAAAGATGTTGAACATTTCTTTAGGTGTTTCTCAGCCATTCGGCATTCCTCAGCTGTGAATTCTTTGTTTAGCTCTGAACCCCATTTTTTTTTTGGAGCTGGGGACCGAACCCAGGCCCTTGCGCTTCCTAGGTAAGCGCTCTACCACTGAGCTAAATCCCCAGCCCCTGAGCCCCATTTTTTAATAGGGTTATTTGTTTCCCTGCGGTCTAACTTCTTGAGTTCTTTGTATATTTTGGATATAAGGCCTCTATCTGTTGTAGGATTGGTAAAGATCTTTTCCCAATCTGTTGGTTGCCGTTTTGTCCTAACCAGAGTGTCCTTTGCCTTACAGAAGCTTTGCAGTTTTATGAGATCCCATTTGTCGATTCTTGATCTTAGAGCATAAGCCATTGGTGTTTTGTTCAGGAAATTTTTTCCAGTGCCCATGTGTTCCAGATGCTTCCCTAGTTTTTCTTCTATTAGTTTGAGTGTGTCTGGTTTGATGTGGAGGTCCTTGATCCACTTGGACTTAAGCTTTGTACAGGGTGATAAGCATGGATCGATCTGCATTCTTCTACATGTTGCCCTCCAGTTGAACCAGCACCATTTGCTGAAAATGCTATCTTTTTTCCATTGGATGGTTTTGGCTCCTTTGTCAAAAATCAAGTGACCATAGGTGTGTGGGTTCATTTCTGGGTCTTCAATTCTATTCCATTGGTCTATGTGTCTGTCTCTGTACCAATACCATGCAGTTTTTATCACTATTGCTCTGTAATACTGCTTGAGTTCAGGGATAGTGATTCCCCCTGAAGTCCTTTTTATTGTTGAGGATAGCTTTAGCTATCCTGGGTTTTTTGTTATTCCAGATGAATTTGCAAATTGTTCTGTCTAACTCTTTGAAGAATTGGATTGGTATTTTGATGGGGATTGCATTGAATCTGTAGATTGCTTTTGGTAAAATGGCCATTTTTACTATATTAATCCTGCCAATCCATGAGCATGGGAGATCTTTCCATCTTCTGAGGTCTTCTTCAATTTCTTTCCTCAGTGTCTTGAAGTTCTTATTGTACAGATCTTTTACTTGCTTGGTTAAAGTCACACCGAGGTATTTTATATTATTTGGGTCTATTATGAAGGGTGTCGTTTCCCTAATTTCTTTCTCGGCTTGTTTCTCTTTTGTATAGAGGAAGGCAACTGATTTATTTGAGTTAATTTTATACCCAGCCACTTTGCTGAAGTTGTTTATCAGCTTTAGTACTTCTCTGGTGGAAATTTTGGGATCACTTAAATATACTATCATGTCATCTGCAAATAGTGATATTTTGACCTCTTCTTTTCCGATCTGTATCCCTTTGATCTCCTTTTGTTGTCTGATTGCTCTGGCTAGAACTTCAAGAACTATATTGAATAAGTAGGGAGAGAGTGGGCAGCCTTGTCTAGTCCCTGATTTTAGTGGGATTGCTTCAAGTTTCTCTCCATTTAGTTTAATGTTAGCAACTGGTTTGCTGTATATGGCTTTTACTATGTTTAGGTATGGGCCTTGAATTCCTATTCTTTCCAGGACTTTTATCATGAAGGGGTGTTGAATTTTGTCAAATGCTTTCTCAGCATCTAATGAAATGATCCTGTGGTTCTGTTCTTTCAGTTTGTTTATATAATGGATCACGTTGATGGTTTTCCGTATATTAAACCATCCCTGCATGCCTGGGATGAAGCCTACTTGATCATGGTGGATGATTGTTTTGATGTGCTCTTGAATTCGGTTTGCCAGAATTTTATTGAGTATTTTTGCGTCGATATTCATAAGGGAAATTGGTCTGAAGTTCTCTTTCTTTGTTGTGTCTTTGTGTGGTTTAGGTATAAGAGTAATTGTGGCTTCGTAGAAGGAATTCGGTAGTGCTCCATCTGTTTCAATTTTGTGGAATAGTTTGGATAATATTGGTATGAGGTCTTCTATGAAGGTTTGATAGAATTCTGCACTAAACCTGTCTGGACCTGGGCTCTTTTTGGTTGGGAGAACTTTAATGACTGCTTCTATTTCCTTAGGAGTTATGGGGTTGTTTAACTGGTTTATCTGTTCCTGATTTAACTTCGATACCTGGTATCTGTCTAGGAAATTGTCCATTTCCTGAAGATTTTCAAATTTTGTTGAATATAGGTTTTTATAGTAAGATCTGATGATTTTTTGAATTTCCTCCGAATCTGTAGTTATGTCTCCCTTTTCATTTCTGATTTTGTTAATTTGGACACACTCTCTGTGTCCTCTCGTTAGTCTGGCTAAGGGTTTATCTATCTTGTTGATTTTCTCAAAGAACCAACTTTTGGTTCTGTTGATTCTTTCTATGGTCCTTTTTGTTTCTACTTGGTTGATTTCAGCTCTGAGTTTGATTATTTCCTGCCTTCTACTCCTCCTGGGTGTATTTGCTTCTTTTTGTTCTAGAGCTTTTAGGTGTGCTGTCAAGCTGCTGACATATGCTCTTTCCTGTTTCTTTCTGCAGGCACTCAGCGCTATGAGTTTTCCTCTTAGCACAGCTTTCATTGTGTCCCATAAGTTTGGGTATGTTGTATCTTCATTTTCATTAAATTCTAAAAAGTTTTTAATTTCTTTCTTTATTTCTTCTTTGACCAGGTTATCATTGAGTAGAGCATTGTTCAATTTCCACGTATATGTGGGCATTCTTCCCTTATTGTTATTGAAGACCAGTTTTAGTCCGTGGTGGTCCGATAGCACGCATGGGATTATTTTTATCTTTCTGTACCTGTTGAGGCCCGTTTTTGACCAATTATATGGTCAATTTTGGAGAAAGTACCATGAGGAGCTGAGAAGAAGGTATATCCTTTTGCTTTAGGATAGAATGTTCTATAAATATCCGTTAAGTCCATTTGGCTCATGACTTCTCTTTGTCTGTCGACATCACTGTTTAATTTCTGTTTCCATGATCTGTCCATTGATGAGAGTGGGGTGTTGAAATCTCCCACTATTATTGTGTGAGGTGCAATGTGTGTTTTGAGCTTTAGTAAGGTTTCTTTTACGTATGTAGGTGCCCTTGTATTTGGCGCATAGATATTTAGGATTGAGAGTTCATCTTGGTTGATTTTTCCTTTGATGAATATGAAGTGTCCTTCCTTATCTTTTTTGATGACTTTTAGTTGGAAATTGATTTTATTTGATATTAGAATGGCTACTCCAGCTTGCTTCTTCTGACCATTTGCTTGGAAAGTTGTTTTCCAGCCTTTCACTCCGAGGTAGTGTCTGTCTTTGTCTCTGAGGTGTGTTTCCTGTAGGCAGCAGAATGCAGGGTCCTCGTTGCGTATCCAGTTTGTTAATCTATGTCTTTTTATTGGGGAGTTGAGGCCATTGATATTGAGAGATATTAAGGAATAGTGATTATTGCTTCCCGTTATACTCATATTTGGATGTGAGGTTATGTTTGTGTGCTTTCATTCTCTTTGTTTTGTTGCCAAGACGATTAGTTTCTTGCTTCTTCTAGGGTATAGCTTGCCTCCTTATGTTGGGCTTTACCATTTATTATCCTTTGTAGTGCTGGATTTGTAGAAAGATATTGTGTAAATTTGGTTTTGTCATGGAATATCTTGGTTTCTCCATCAATGTTAATTGAGAGTTTTGCTGGATACAGTAACCTGGGCTGGCATTTGTGTTCTCTTAGGGTCTGTATGACATCAGTCCAGGATCTTCTGGCCTTCATAGTTTCTGGCGAGAAGTCTGGTGTGATTCTGATAGGTCTCCCTTTATATGTTACTTGACCTTTTTCCCTTACTGCTTTTAATATTCTTTCTTTATTTTGTGCGTTTGGTGTTTTGACAATTATGTGACGGGAGGTGTTTCTTTTCTGGTCCAATCTATTTGGAGTTCTGTAGGCTTCTTGTATGTCTATGGGTATCTCTTTTTTTAGGTTAGGGAAGTTTTCTTCTATGATTTTGTTGAAGATATTTACTGGTCCTTTGAGCTGGGAGTCTTCACTCTCTTCTATACCTATTATCCTTAGGTTTGATCTTCTCATTGAGTCCTGGATTTCCTGTATGTTTTGGACCAGTAGCTTTTTCCGCTTTACATTATCTTTGACAGTTGATTCAATGATTTCTATGGAATCTTCTGCTCCTGAGATTCTCTCTTCCATCTCTTGTATTCTGTTGGTGAAGCTTGTATCTACAGCTCCTTGTCTCTTCTTTTGGTTTTCTATATCTAGGGTTGTTTCCATATGTTCTTTCTTGATTGCTTCTATTTCCATTTTTAATTCCTTTAACTGTTTGATTGTGTTTTCCTGGAATTCTTTCAGGGATTTTTGCGATTCCTCTCTGTAGGCTTTTACTTGTTTATTAATGTTTTCCTGTGCTTCCCTAAGTGTGTTCATGTCTTTCTTGAAGTCCTCCAGCATCATGATCAAATATGATTTTGAATCTAGATCTTGCTTTTCTGGTGTGTTTGGATATTCCATGTTTGTTTTGGTGGGAGAATTGGGCTCCGATGATGGCATGTAGTCTTGGTTTCTGTTGCTTGGGTTCCTGCGCTTGCCTCTCGCCATCAGATTATCTCTAGTGTTACTTTGTTCTGCTATTTATGACAGTGGCTAGACTGTCCTATAAGCCTGTGTGTCAGGAGTGCTGTAGACCTGTTTTCCTCTCTTTCAGTCAGTTATGGGGACAGAGTGTTCTGCTTTCGGGCGTGTAGTTTTTCCTCTCTACAGGTCTTCAGCTGTTCCTGTGGGCCTGTGTCTTGAGTTCACCAGGCAGCTTTCTTGCAGCAGAAAATTTGGTCTTACCTGTGGTCCCGAGGCTCAGGTTTGTTCGTGGGGTGCTGCCCAGGGGCTCTCTGCAGCGGCAGCAACCAGGAAGACCTGTGCCGCCCCTTCCGGGAGCTTCAGTGCACCAGGGTTCCAGATGGTCTTTGGCTTTTTCCTCTGGCGTCCGAGATGTGTGTGCAGGGAGCAGTCTCTTCTGGTTTCCCAGGCTTGTCTGCCTCTCTGAAGGTTTAGCTCTCCCTCCCACGGGATTTGGGTGCAGAGAACTGTTTATCAGGTCTGTTTCCCTCAGGTTCCGGCGGGGTCCTGCCGCTCCTGGGCCCCCCCCACGGGAGCCCAGAGGCCTTATACAGTTTCCTCTTGGGCCAGGGATGTGGGCAGGGGTGAGCAGTGTTGCTGGTCTCTTCCGCTCTGCAGCCTCAGGAGTGCCCACCTGACCAGGCGGTTGGGTCTCTCTGTCACCGGGTCTGGGAGCAGAGAGCTGCTGCGGGCCGGGATCCGCGGGTGTGGGACTTCTGGTAAACACAGAACGTGCCCGGTCCTAGAGAAATTCTGCTTCCGTGTGTCCCAAGCTCACCAGGCAGCTTTCTTGCAGCAGAAGATTTGGTCTTACCTGTGGTCCCGAGGCTCAGGTTCGCTCGTGGGGTGCTGCCCAGGGGCTCTCTTCATCGGCAGCCTCTCTTCAGGACTTTTATCAGAAGGGGTGTTGAACTTTCTCAAAAACTTTTTTTTGTGTGTTATTCTCTTTGTTCCTATTTTATTGATTTCGGCTCTGCAGTTGATTATTTCCTGATACTTATTCCTCTTTTATGTGGTTACTTTTTTTGCTCTAGAGCTTTCAGATATGTTGTTAAATTGCTAGTTTGAGATCTCTCCATTTTTTTTATGTAGGCACTTAGTGCTATGGACTTCTTTTAAGCACTGTTTTCATTGTGTCCTCCAACTTTCTATATCCAGTGTATTCATTTTCATTGAATTATAGAAAGTCTTGAATTTCTGTCTTTATTCTTGTTTTTGCCAGTTTTTCATTAGGTAGAGAGTTGTCCAGTTTCTATGATTCTGTAAGTTTCCTATTGTTGTTGATATCTAGGTGTAAGCTCTCATGATCTGATTGTATATAGAGAGTTATTTCAATTTTCTTATATCTGTTGAGACCTACATTGTATCAGATTATGTGGTCAGTTTTGGAAATAGTTCATGAAATACAGGTAAGAAGGTATATTCTTTGTGTTTCATTGGAATGCTTTGCAAATATGTTATGTCTATTCGGCTTATAACATCAATTTGCTCCAGCATTTCTGTTTAGTTTTTCTGTTTGTTTTGTTTCAGATAATCTACCTGTTGGTGAGAGTAGGGTATTTGTTAATCTTGAAATTAATGAGAGAAATACTAGTTTCACAGTTTTAAGCTAAATTTGTAGCAATCTTTAATTAAATTCTGGCCAGTTCACTACTGGGTTCTCATGAAATTCCAGAAGCTTAAAAAGGCAAAACTTCATATTTCTCATAAGGTCTAATCAGTGGCAAGCAAACACCCTCACATATGTCCTGCCTACATGCTTCCTACCTATAAGTGATCAAGCACATCTGCTGTAGTTGATTCAAACAAACTTTTTCGGTGAAGAAAAATATGTGGCTTGCTATTTCTTAAGAATTTTCCAGGCAGTTACGCTGTACTTTGGCAAATGGGTTAATTTTTGGCTCTTATATTCCCCTGTTGAGTGGTATCTTGAGTTAAATCCATGACTCTGTGATAGGTACTTAGTTATATTGGAATACAATAATCATCAGCTTAATGGTACCCAGAGAGTAAACAGAAAGAGCAAAGGCCCAGTGATGGCTAACACTAGTTACTGTCGAAAAGGAGCCTGGGAATGGGTGTAGCTCCAGTCACTTATCTCATCTCTTTCCTTTTTGCAATGTTCCTGTCTGTAGAACCAGATTATAATCCCAAATAGTTTGTTTAGAAATAATACTTTCCTCTAAAGTCATAGAATATTCCTTTGTTCTGCATATAGCAGGCCAAGATCCCTATCACACTGTAGAACTATTTCATTAATGAATCTTCCTGTTGATCAACCTGGACCGAATTTCCTAGAATGTCAGTTGTCATTATAGCTAGCCATTTTGTCCCTATGCCAGGGAATTTCCTTTTGAGTTAGAATTTTAGCTTGTTGTGGGCAAGGGAGAGCAAACTCTCTTCTGCAATAAGTCAGTCTGCAATAAGTCAGACGTAAGTCTGACTGACACTAGGATGTTGGTGTCAGGGCTCAGGAAGACTGGAAGACTAGTCAAAGACTGGACACTGAAGCATTCATGAGAAGCATCTGGTAAGTTGACCCAGCTGAAGGGACAGGGAGCAATCACATCAGCTGTGCTAGTCCACATCAGCTTTCAGAATGTCCAGAGCTCAGCGGTTTTCAGTGCACAGCTGATCTCTGGATGGTATCTGTCAGCCAAGTGGAAATCTGCTGAAACAAATATAGATGAGGGACAGTAGGTAAAGTTTAGGAACTTAAAGGAATAACCTACATCTGAAAGGTTTAGGCTCATAGCCCTAGTAATTGGGAAAGGGAAGGAGTCCCAAGACCAGGGAAGAGATTTCATCCTTGGGAATAGACAGGTTTGGAGATTCAGGGTGTACTTACTTGGAGTTCTATTTGATCTACAAGCAGTGAATTCAAGTCTTATAATTCCTTCAATTCTCTGAAGCTTACATGAAATTTCAGTTTTCAAAAGGAGATTCAGATAAATTTGCATTACTCTTGTTTGTAATATGTACTGAAATAGGTATTGTAGAAAAGTCAGTTATCAGGTATCTGTAAAATAGCTGGAATAGACTCACGCCTTTGAATCCAAGCCAAATCTATAGTTTTGGGTTTAAAAGAATCAACACTTTTTATCTGTCTGGAGAGGGAGATATATAGATTGGAGAGAGATTTTTTTTTGTCTGATGAGAAACACCTATAAGTCTATAATACTTAGCAGACAACCAAAAGAACTTTAAAATCCTGAGCTGGTGACTGAGAGCTCCCCTGATCAACATTAAAACTTTGAACCTTTGAAATCTTAGTAAAACAATAATATAGATGGAAGAAATTTAAAACATCATCCCTTATTTACATACCTTACATAATTTTCCTATACCTTTATAATTTACATAGATGTGAACTCACCACATTTTTCCACATAATCACTTATCAGTGACATGGGTAGTTATTATTGAAAGCTTTCATTGTTTCTTTAAAGTTGCACCTGAAACATGTTTATCCTTTAATATGAAGCTTCTTAGTAAGGCAAACCGCCTTTCTTTTCCTAAAAAATCCAGCAGCTCTAGATAAATTAAAAAGGTGCCTGCAGCTTTGCGGGAAGAATCTGGCTTCCTGCTGATGCCAGACTGCAAAGCTCCAGTTTAGCCTAGCCATCAGTACCATCAGAGATCTTCATACAATATAGTATGGAGTATAACTCAAGGAGCTTACGTTATCAATTGAAATGACAGAGACTAGTACATTATCTAAACAGTCATCACAGTCCCCTGTAGTCTCCGTCACTTTGCTTTGAGGGCAGAGGTACCAGAGTAGCATCACTCTTCAGCCGCCAGGCCCAGAAGATGAGAGACTTTCCTGTGGTAGAGGGCAAGGGTAGGGGTGGAGGCTGAAGTTACTTTAGGCAAAGTTGGGGAATCAACTCTCCAGTATCCTGATTTTCCAGTTTGGGCTGGGCCCTGGCAGCAGGTGAGGTATTGTGGTAGTCGTGCTCAGTTGTTAGCATAACCACAATCCAGATGCAGTTCTCAATTGGGCCCCACCATCTTCTTAGAGACCCCAGAGTCACTGCTGGGAGCTGGGGGGGGGGGTCCCTACTGTCATAGTAAATTTAAACATCTTAACTGGCATATTCAATAGACCTCTTCGAGGACAATTATATATTAAGTATATCTTTAGCTACTTGCTTTAGATATAATCTTGAAATCATTCATGAGGGCAAATAAAACTTTTATTTTCTGCAATTAATTATATTAGTACTTAGTCTGATTATAAGTAGAATTGTGAACATGTTAAGGCTTAATCATCTTTAACAGTTTATAAAATATATAACAACTGCTGAACTGAAACTTTTTTTAGTATCAAAATAAAACTTTAAATCATGAATACAGTCTACTGAAGAAATGGAAACTTTACTTTCATGGTCCTTATATAATACACTTTTACAGAATATAGAAATATCTAGGTTTTTTTCATTTTAAAATTCTGTAAAGCTTCACATTTTCCTTTTATAGAAGTTTAAAATCTCTCAATTGCGTGTTTTTTTTTTTTTTTTTTTTTGAGCTGGGGACTGAACCCAGGGCTTTGCGCTTCCTAGGTAAGCGCTCTACCACTGAGCTAAATCCCCAGCCCCGCGTGTTTATATAGTATCAAAATAAGATTCCTTTTTTACTTCAAAAGGGAAGCTACAGGAGACAATCACAACCTACTCAAAACAAAACCAAGTTCCAATATATTCAGTACTTGGGATTCTTCTGGAACTTGGATCACCTCTCTGGTCCCATCATTGGCAGCATTTATAGCCTGCTTTCTAGATCCCAGCCAGCTCCACTATCCCTTCATATCTTAATACCAACATCAACTGGGTGACTCAAATGCTACAAAGTTTGGCTGCCAGCAAGTACATTCTTGTGCATGAATGCACAGAGGTGCAGTTCTAATACCTTATTAAACAAGCATTGTTTTTAAGTTTTACCTTTCATTAAAACTTGTTTTCAGCACAGGAAAAGCATTATCATATAATTTTTCCCAATCCAAAGTATCTTGGGGGCCTGTTATTTTCTCCTTGACTGAGTCAAAATCAAGATGGAGGTGAAGGCATATTACACTCTTCTTCTCCAACTGTAACTAACAAAGACGACTGCTGGCCATGTAACTGAGTAAGGAAGGTGGCAAGTCATGTGTTATACTTACCCTAGAATGGAATTGTTCCAGATGGTTCCTTTAAGGTTAGCTATATTCCTAATCACCAACCTCATGTCACGAGCTTTAAGCTAACTTTTTAGAACAGATATACCCAATAAAATAAGCTTGTAAATCCTGAGGTGCAGAATGTTCATGTAAAGCAAATTTAAGTGGCTTGCCAGATACAGGGCATAGAGACATTAAAAAGCATGAGCTTGCTGCCGATTGTGTTTTTACACTGTCATCTTGGCATCTGGCTTTGGGATGCTTAGGTCTACCTAGTGGTTTCTGGACTTGTATTTGTTGGGTGGGTGTTTACCCCTTGATTTCCCTTTCCTCTCTGCATTTTTAGAGGCTTTGTGCTGCCTATTTTTCAGGCCTGTTCAACCAGTGTGTGTTCAGAAGGAATGCCTGCTGGTTTTTGCTGGTGGGGTAGTGGGATGAGTTGGGGGATAGAAAGTTGGAGGAGAAGATCATTGTGATCCACTAAGGTCAGAGAGGAAAGGAGGATCACAGCAGTTTTCTGCTACAGAGCTAGGGATGATAATGAAGGGATTGGATCTCAAGAGCAACAAAGAGGGAGGAGTACATCTAATGTCAGCCCACTTGTTGTCTTGCAAGTAAGGCTCTCGGATTTTCAGACAGTGATTAGGGGCTGGGATAGAGTGGTGAGTGGCAGGGGTACAGGTTAGAATGGATGATCCGGGAAATCAACAGAGGATGTGGGCAGGGGATAAGGGAGGCTTCATATGGTGGTCTGTTGCTATGCTACGGGCAAGACTGAGGGGAGTGTATGTGGGGAAACGGAGATAGCCTGTCACTTTTTAAAATGAAGACAAGAAATAGATATTATATTGAAAGGAAAGCTCTGGAAGGAAATCATTTCTATGTTAACTACATTTTGTTAGGCACAGAAAGATGAGTAACACACAGTCTTGTTTGTGATTTATTAACACGTTGAACACATGAGTAGAGTAAAGTCCTTACCAGAGGTTGAGGAGGTGGAGGAGTGGGAAAAGAAAGTCTAATTAATAGGTATTAATTATTATCAGACCGAAGCGAGATGTTGAGTGTACTGTGTCACTCTATTGTGACTATTGATATCAATAATCTCTGCATTTCAAAAACCTGGAAGAAAGAGTTTTTGAAGTTTCACCAAAACAAACAAGCATTGAGGAGATGGCTATTTAAGCTCACATAGACATTATACAGCACATGTACATCTCAAATAACTTATTTAAAATAGCCACATAAATACTTTGTAAATTTAAACAAAAGGCAAAAGTTTTTACAATGAAAACTATAAAACCTCAGTGGTATGGGAGGCAGAAGAAAGCTTTACAACATGGGGAAGAGCCAGGGTTTTAGTATTGGCAGAATCATATTCACATATCCACAAGACCTACTGGAACACACAGAGTTAAGACGATTTCTATAAAATACCGCAACAGCACTGCACATGTGGAAAGAAAGAAAACTGCATGAGTGGTCAAACACACACATACATCTAAAATTTATATGGAATCATCGCCAAAGATAATGCTGTTTTCATTTATTTATCATTTAACATAAATTTTTTTTTTATTAACTTGAGTATTTCTTATATACATTTCGAGTGTTATTCCCTTTCCCGGTTTCCGGGCAAACATCCCCCTCCCCCCTCCCCTTCCTTATGGGTGTTCCCCTCCCAACCCTCCCCCCATTGCCGCCCTCCCCCCATAGACTAGTTCACTGGGGGTTCAGTCTTAGCAGGACCCAGGGCTTCCCCTTCCACTGGTGCTCTTACTAGGATATTCATTGCTACCTATGGGGTCAGAGTCCAGGGTCAGTCCATGTATAGTCTTTGGGTAGTGGCTTAGTCCCTGGAAGCTCTGGTTGTTTGGCATTGTTGTACTTTTGGGATCTCGAACCCCTTCAAGCTCTTCCAGTTCTTTCTCTGATTCCTTCAACAGGGGACCTATTCTCAGTTCAGTGGTTTGCTGCTGGCATTCGCCTCTGTATTTGCTGTATTCTGGCTGTGTCTCTCAGGAGCGATCTACATCCGGCTCCTGTCGGTCTGCACTTCTTTGCTTCATCCATCTTGTCTAATTGGGTGGCTGTATATGTATGGGCCACATGTGGAGCAGGCTCTGAATGGGTGTTCCTTCAGTCTCTGTTTTAATCTTTGCCTCTCCCATCCCTGCCAAGGGTATTCTTTTTCCTCATTTAAAGAAGGAGTGAAGCATTCACATTTTGATCATCCGTCTTGAGTTTCGTTTGTTCTAGGGATCTAGGGTAATTCAAGCATTTGGGCTAATAGCCACTTATCAATGAGTGCATACCATGTATGTCTTTCTGTGTTTGGGTTAGCTCACTCAGGATGATGTTTTCCAGTTCCAACCATTTGCCTACGAATTTCATAAACTCGTTGTTTTTGATAGCTGAGTAATATTCCATTGTGTAGATGTACCACATTTTCTGTATCCATTCCTCTGTTGAAGGGCATCTGGGTTCTTTCCTGCTTCTGGCTACTATAAATAAGACTGCGATGAACATAGTGGAGCACGTGTCTTTTTTATATGTTGAGGCATCTTTTGGGTATATGCCCAAGAGAGGTATAGCTGGATCCTCAGGCAGTTCAATGTCCAATTTTCTGAGGAACCTCCAGACTGATTTCCAGAATGGTTTTACCAGTCTGCAATCCCACCAACAATGGAGGAGTGTTCCTCTTTCTCCACATCCTTGCCAGCATCTGCTGTCACCTGAGTTTTTGATCTTAGCCATTCTCACTGGTGTGAGGTGAAATCTCAGGGTTGTTTTGATTTGCATTTCCCTTATGACTAAAGATGTTGAACATTTCTTTAGGTGTTTCTCAGCCATTCGGCATTCCTCAGCTGTGAATTCTTTGTTTAGCTCTGAACCCCATTTTTTAATAGGGTTATTTGTTTCCCTGCGGTCTAACATCTTGAGTTCTTTGTATATTTTGGATATAAGGCCTCTATCTGTTGTAGGATTGGTAAAGATCTTTTCCCAATCTGTTGGTTGCCGTTTTGTCCTAACCACAGTGTCCTTTGCCTTACAGAAGCTTTGCAGTTTTATGAGATCCCATTTGTCGATTCTTGATCTTAGAGCATAAGCCATTGGTGTTTTGTTCAGGAAATTTTTTCCAGTGCCTATGTGTTCCAGATGCTTCCCTAGTTTTTCTTCTATTAGTTTGAGTGTGTCTGGTTTGATGTGGAGGTCCTTGATCCACTTGGACTTAAGCTTTGTACAGGGTGATAAGCATGGATCGATCTGCATTCTTCTACATGTTGCCCTCCAGTTGAACCAGCACCATTTGATGAAAATGCTATCTTTTTTCCATTGGATGGTTTTGGCTCCTTTGTCAAAAATCAAGTGACCATAGGTGTGTGGGTTCATTTCTGGGTCTTCAATTCTATTCCATTGGTCTATCTGTCTGTCTCTGTACCAATACCATGCAGTTTTTATCACTATTGCTCTGTAATACTGCTTGAGTTCAGGGATAGTGATTCCCCCTGAAGTCCTTTTATTGTTGAGGATAGCTTTAGCTATCCTGGGTTTTTTGTTATTCCAGATGAATTTGCAAATTGTTCTGTCTAACTCTTTGAAGAATTGGATTGGTATTTTGATGGGGATTGCATTGAATCTGTAGATTGCTTTTGGTAAAACGGCCATTTTTACTATATTAATCCTGCCAATTCATGAGCATGGGAGATCTTTCCATCTTCTGAGGTCTTCTTCAATTTCTTTCCTCAGTGTCTTGAAGTTCTTATTGTACAGATCTTTTACTTGCTTGGTTAAAGTCACACCGAGGTACTTTATATTATTTGGGTCTATTATGAAGGGTGTCGTTTCCCTAATTTCTTTCTCGGCTTGTTTCTCTTTTGTATAGAGGAAGGCAACTGATTTATTTGAGTTAATTTTATGCCCAGCCACTTTGCTGAAGTTGTTTATCAGCTTTAGTAGTTCTCTGGTGGAACTTTTGGGATCACTTAAATATACTATCATGTCGTCTGCAAATAGTGATATTTTGACCTCTTCTTTTCCGATCTGTATCCCCTTGATCTCCTTTTGTTGTCTGATTGCTCTGGCTAGAACTTCAAGAACTATATTGAATAAGTAGGGAGAGAATGGGAAGCCTTGTCTAGTCCCTGATTTTAGTGGGATTGCTTCAAGTTTCTCTCCATTTAGTTTAATGTTAGCAACTGGTTTGCTGTATATGGCTTTTACTATGTTTAGGTATGGGCCTTGAATTCCTATTCTTTCCAGGACTTTTATCATGAAGGGGTGTTGAATTTTGTCAAATGCTTTCTCAGCATCTAATGAAATGATCATGTGGTTTTGTTCTTTCAGTTTGTTTATATAATGGATCACATTGATGGTTTTCCGTATATTAAACCTTCCCTGCATGCCTGGGATGAAGCCTACTTGATCATGGTGGATGATTGTTTTGATGTGCTCTTGAATTCGGTTTGCCAGAATTTTATTGAGTATTTTTGCATCGATATTCATAAGGGAAATTGGTCTGAAGTTCTCTTTCTTTGTTGTGTCTTTGTGTGGTTTAGGTATAAGAGTAATTGTGGCTTCGTAGAAGGAATTCGGTAGTGCTCCATCTGTTTCAATTTTGTGGAATAGTTTGGATAATATTGGTATGGGGTCTTCTATGAAGGTTTGATAGAATTCTGCACTAAACCTGTCTGGACCTGGGCTCTTTTTGGTTGGGAGACCGTTAATGACTGCTTCTATTTCCTTAGGAGTTATGGGGTTGTTTAACTGGTTTATCTGTTCTTGATTTAACTTCGGTACCTGGTATCTGTCTAGGAAATTGTCCATTTCCTGAAGATTTTCAAATTTTGTTGAATATAGGTTTTTATAGTAAGATCTGATGATTTTTTGAATTTCCTCCGAATCTGTAGTTATGTCTCCCTTTTCATTTCTGATTTTGTTAATTTGGACACCCTCTCTGTGTCCTCTCGTTAGTCTGGCTAAGGGTTTATCTATCTTGTTGATTTTCTCAAAGAACCAACTTTTGGTTCTGTTGATTCTTTCTATGGTCCTTTTTGTTTCTACTTGGTTGATTTCAGCTCTGAGTTTGATTATTTCCTGCCTTCTACTCCTCCTGGGTGTATTTGCTTCTTTTTGTTCTAGAGCTTTTAGGTGTGCTGTCAAGCTGCTGACATATGCTCTTTCCTGTTTCTTTCTGCAGGCACTCAGCGCTATGAGTTTTCCTCTTAGCACAGCTTTCATTGTGTCCCATAAGTTTGGGTATGTTGTATCTTCATTTTCATTAAATTCTAAAAAGTTTTTAATTTCTTTCTTTATTTCTTCCTTGACCAGGTTATCATTGAGTAGAGCATTGTTCAATTTCCACGTATATGTGGGCATTCTTCCCTTATTGTTATTGAAGACCAGTTTTAGGCCATGGTGGTCCGATAGCACGCATGGGATTATTTCTATCTTTCTGTACCTGTTGAGGCCCGTTTTTTGACCAATTATATGGTCAATTTTGGAGAAAGTACCATGAGGAGCTGAGAAGAAGGTATATCCTTTTGCTTTAGGATAGAATGTTCTATAAATATCCGTTAAGTCCATTTGGCTCATGACTTCTCTTTGTCTGTCGACATCACTGTTTAATTTCTGTTTCCATGATCTGTCCATTGATGAGAGTGGTGTGTTGAAATCTCCCACTATTATTGTGTGAGGTGCAATGTGTGTTTTGAGCTTTAGTAAGGTTTCTTTTACGTATGTAGGTGCCCTTGTATTTGGGGCATATATATTTAGGATTGAGAGTTCATCTTGGTGGATTTTTCCTTTGATGAATATGAAGTGTCCTTCCTTATCTTTTTTGATGACTTTTAGTTGGAAATTGATTTTATTTGATATTAGAATGGCTACTCCAGCTTGCTTCTTCTGACCATTTGCTTGGAAAGTTGTTTTCCAGCCTTTCACTCTGAGGTAGTGTCTGTCTTTGTCTCTGAGGTGTGTTTCCTGTAGGCAGCAGAATGCAGGTTCCTCGTTGCCTATCCAGTTTGTTAATCTATGTCTTTTTATTGGGGAGTTGAGGCCATTGATATATAGAGATATTAAGGAATAGTGATTTTTGCTTCCCTTTATATTCATATTTGGATGTGAGGTTATGTTTGTGTGCTTTCATTCTCTTTGTTTTGTCGCCAAGATGATTAGTTTCTTGCTTCTTCTAGGGTATAGCTTGCCTCCTTATGTTGGGCTTTACCATTTATTATCCTTTGTAGTGCTGGATTTGTAGAAAGATATTGTGTAAATTTGGTTTTGTCATGGAATATCTTGGTTTCTCCATCAATGTTAATTGAGAGTTTTGCTGGATACAGTAACCTGGGCTGGCATTTGTGTTCTCTTAGGGTCTGTATGACATCAGTCCAGGATCTTCTGGCCTTCATAGTTTCTGGCGAGAAGTCTGGTGTGATTCTGATAGGTCTCCCTTTATATGTTACTTGACCTTTTCCCCTTACTGCTTTTAATATTCTTTCTTTATTTTGTGCGTTTGGTGTTTTGACAATTATGTGACGGGAGGTGTTTCTTTTCTGGTCCAATCTATTTGGAGTTCTGTAGGCTTCTTGTATGTCTACGGGTATCTCTTTTTTTAGGTTAGGGGAGTTTTCTTCTATGATTTTGTTGAAGATATTTACTGGTCCTTTGAGCTGGGAGTCTTCACTCTCTTCTATACCTATTATCCTTAGGTTTGATCTTCTCATTGAGTCCTGGATTTCCTGTATGTTTTGGACCAGTAGCTTTTTCTGCTTTACATTATCTTTGACAGTTGAGTCAATGATTTCTATGGAATCTCCTGAGATTCTCTCTTCCATCTCTTGTATTCTGGTGGTGAAGCTTGTATCTACAGCTCCTTGTCTCTTCTTTTGGTTTTCTATATCCAGGGTTGTTTCCATGTGTTCTTTCTTGATTGCTTCTATTTCCATTTTTAATTCCTTCAACTGTTTGATTGTGTTTTCCTGTAATTCTTTCAGGGATTTTTGTGTCTCCTCTCTATGGGCTTCTACTTGTTTATTTATGTTTTCCTGGAATTCTTTCAGGGATTTTTGTGTCTCCTCTCTATGGGCTTCTACTTGTTTATTTATGTTTTCCTGGAATTCTTTCAGGGATTTTTGCGATTCTTTCAGGCATTTTTGTGATTCCTCTCTGTAGGCTTCTACTTGTTCTCTAAGGCAGTTCTTCATGTCTTTCTTGAAGTCCTCCAGCATCATGATCAAATATGATTTTGAAAATAGATCTTGCTTTTCTGGTGTGTTTGGATATTCCATGTTTGTTTTGATATGAGAATTGGTCTCCGATGGTGCCATGTAGTCTTGGTTTCTGTTGCTTGGGTTCCTGCGCTTGCCTCTCGCCATCAGATTATCTCTAGTGTTACTTTGTTCTGCTTGCTATTTCTGACAGTGGCTAGACTGTCCTATAAGCCTGTGTGTCAGGAGTGCTGTAGACCTGTTTTCCTCTCTTTCAGTCAGTTATGGGGACAGAGTGTTCTGCTTTCGGGCGTGTAGTTTTTCCTCTCTACAGGTCTTCAGCTGTTCCTGTGGGCCTGTGTCTTGAGTTCACCAGGCAGCTTTCTTGCAGCAGAAAATTTGGTCTTACCTGTGGTCCTGAGGCTCAAGTTCGCTCGTGGGGTGCTGCCCACAGGCTCTCTGCAGTGGCAGCAACCAGGAAGACCTGTGCCGCCCCTTCCGGGAGCTTCAGTGCACCAGGGTTCCAGATGGTCTTTGGCTTTTTCCTCTGGCGTCCGAGATGTGTGTGCAGGGAGCAGTCTCTTCTGGTTTCCCAGGCTTGTCTGCCTCTCTGAAGGTTTAGCTCTCCCTCCCACGGGATTTGTGTGCAGAGAACTGTTTATCCGGTCTGTTTCTTTCAGGTTCCGGTGGTGTCTCAGGCAGGGGTCCTGCCGCTCCTGGGCCCTCCCCCACGGGAGCCCAGAGGCCTTATACAGTTTCCTCTTGGGCCAGGGATGTGGGCAGGGGTGAGCAGAGTTCGTGGTCTCTTCTGCTCTGCAGCCTCAGGAGTGCCCACCTGACCAGGCGGTTGGGTCTCTCTCTCACCGGGTCTGGGAGCAGAGAGCTGCTGCGGGTTAACATAGATTTTTAAGAACAACAAAGAGTCCACATTTCTTACTTTGTGCTGTTTTTGCTTGTTTTGCTTTTTAAAGATTTGCCCGGAAACCGGGAAAGGGAATAACACTCGAAATGTATATAAGAAATACTCAAGTTAAAAAAATAAAAAGATTGATGAAGCTAAGAAGTGCAGGCTGACAGGAACCAGATGTAGATCTCTCCTGAGAGACACAGCTAGAGCATGTCCAATACAGAGGTGAACGCTAGCAGCAAACCACTGAACTGAGAACAGGATCCCTGTTGGAGGAGTTAGAGAAAGGATTGAAAGAGCCGAAGGAGTTTGCAACCCCATAAGAACAACAATGCCAACCAACCAGAGCTTCCAGGGACTAATCCTCTACCCAAAGACTACACATGGACTGACCCATGGCTCCAGCTGTGTATGTAGCAGAGGATGTAGCTGGACACCAATGGAAGGAGAAGCCCTTGGTCCTGCCAAGGTTTGACCACCAGAGTAAGGGAAAGTCAGGGTGGGGGTCAGTAAGGGGGGAGTGGATAGGGAGAGGGGACACAGGGCTTATGGACAGGAAACTGGGAAAAGGAATAACATTTGAAATGTAAGTAAAGAAATATATCCAATAAAAATTTTAAAAAAGAAAAAAAGATTTATTCATTTATTTATTTTATGTATATGAGTACACTGTAACTATCTTCAAACACATCAGAAGAGGTATAGGATCCCATTACAAATGATTGTGAGACACCGTGTGGTTGCTGGGAACTGAACTGAGGCCCTCTAGAAAGCGTTCACTGTTCTAAGGGCTGAGCCATCTCTACTGCCCCAGAACCCACATTTCTAAAGTTGTCTGTAAAGCACTTAAGGATTTGCCAGTTCTTTATAAATAGAACTTTTACTACAAGAAGAAATATGAGCAATTATAGTGTTTTTTACAAATTAATATTCATAGATGACAAGAAGTTTAGTGTGGCACAGATTTTATACAACGGGAGTAGAATTAAATTTGGGTTTGTTCAAAGATATGCTAATAAGTGGTTATTAAATATAGAATAAACTAATCATTTCTTTTTGAATGGCAAGTCAGTCTGATATACCAAAAATTCCATATTTTAACTTATAAACTGTTAGGGTGGACATGTTATGGTAACTCAGTTACCTTTCCTATAATTTGGAAAATGTAATGATTCCTAGTTCTTGACTTTAGCGTTTCCTGCACAAAACATCAAGATGATGAATTTTAGTTAAAACAACATTTATCACATACGTATAAAAATACTGAGTCAAATTGTGTTAAATATGTTCATCTGAGTGTTTAAATGTTCATGCATGTGTCCATGTGTATGCAGGAACAAATACATGTACATGTTTATACAGGTCAGAGGTCTGTGGTGGGCGTCTTCCTGAGTTGTTCTCTGCCTTATTACTTTAGATAGAGTCTCTCAGTTAATCATAGAGCTCACAGATTGGTCTAGACTGTTTAGCCCATTAGCCCCAGAGACTGTTTATTCTCACTTCCCCACAGTTACTGTGAAAGGCACTTCGTGTAATGCTCACCTTTTATGTAGATGCTGAGTAACTGAAATCTGGGGAGGATGTGGATTAGATCTCCAGCACTTTATATGCTGGAATGTCAATTGCCTTGATCTTTTACTGGACAATTGTAGGCAGTCACAGATGCTGTGAGTTCAAATTCAATGTAGACACACTGTTCCTGACAAATGCATCTTTTAGGTAAAAACATTTTTCTAAATAAATTAATTTAGTTGTAAGCAAGTCTATCAGTCCAGCTTTAGAAATGATTGACTTGCTCAAATGTTTGACCACAATTACGACTGTGCAATCTCCACTCCCCGAATTGCTCTGCTCTTATAGATAGAAACTCGTTCCTTTCACTGTACTCTCAATCTGCTAGATTTACAGTCATGTGTCTCTTAATCTTGATGTACTACAATATTAAACTTTTCCTCTTAGTTAACCTCAGAAGAAAACTGTTTGTATTCTAAAGTTCATGATGCGCATTATAAAGAAGATAAAAGTTTATAGCAATTCCACATCATTGCCTACAGAAAAATAGTTGCCCTTATTTTTAAAGTGTCCTGCTTTTAGCGCTCAAATTTGAACTAACATCATCAGAAAACATTTCGTGTGTGTGCATATGTGTGTATGTGCGTGTGTGTGTGTGCATGTGTGAATAAAATCTCTAGATATTTTTTCTCTATATAATGTCCCACATATACAATTGTAGAGAAATACTGCTTTTATAAAGATGGAATCTCAGTTGAACACTGAGCCACCGACCAGGCAGCATACAGGAGCTGTTCCTCCCCACCCCCAACCTCCCACCCCCAACCCATATACATCAGACAACTGCCTGGTAAAAGACTTGAAGCCCCAGAGAGTGGGAGGCCTGAAAAGTGAGAACATCCTCTTGGAGACAGGAGGCAGGAGGAATGGGATGAGGAACTGTGGAAGGAGGCACCAGGAGGGGGGCAATGACTAGATTGTAGAAAAATAAAAGTTAAAAAAAATAATAAAAACAGCAACAACAAAACAAAAATGGAATGTTTGAAGTTTACTGTGCTAGAAATCGAATAAGGCATAACAAGGAAAATGTTGATAAATCAGGAATGTGGGGGAAGATAAGGAAGAACAATGGCTAGTGTGGACTATTTACTCCTCTTAGGTGGTGATCATAAAGGGAATGACAAAACATTATCCCCATCAAACACTTATGATAATTCTTTCCAACAAAGGGAAGGGAATATCCACAAGTAGCACTGATAGCTCCTTAGTTCGCCAGGATACAAATTTATTGGGAAATCATGGGGATATCAGAGATAAGCCAGACAGAATGACGATCAGGAGAATCAGCCAATGATATAGCACCTCAAGCACAGTACATCAGCCTGGTGTTCAAGTCTGGGACATTGTAATCCAATAAAGAGGCAGATAAAGAGTCCAACTGCTTAAAACATTACTCCCTGAGCCATAAACTGATCTTGTCCTGGAATTAGGGTTCTAATATCACTTCTAAACTCAACCAGTTAAAGACAGCCTGCAACAGCATGAATGATATCCTTTAATGAGCATTGGTCAATAGCTAGGGAAATTCAGCCAAGAAAAGTAACTGATGGCTGCAGAAAAGAGGACGGTGATGTTCCTTGGTCCGAAATAAATGTCTAAGTCAATTTATATGGTAGATTTTGAAGCAGAGACATATAACACAGGCTCACATTGGAAAAATAAACAAATTGATTCCCAGGGACCTTACAATAAATTAAATTGAGAGTAAGAATGATCGTTTTCTTGAGTAGAATGTATGTACAATTACATATCTAATGTGCATCTCTATACACACACACGTATATATGTGTGTGTGTATATATATGTGTGTATATATATATATATATATATATATATATATATATATATATATAATGGATATACAGTTAGATTTCTTAGGTAACTTAAAGGCATAAGGTAGAAAAAGAGGTCCATCTGAACTCCCAGAAAAGACTGTTCATTTCAAACATGAAGGAACAGACACTCTCCCACCAGAATGAGGACGCTCTCCCACCAGAACATGTAAAAGAGGGAGGAGACATGTGGAATTAATATGGGGGATTGGGGAGTGGGAAGTTAAATGCAGTTTCAGGAACTACAGGCAATCTCTACATCTTGGAATCTTTGGTCCAGCAAAGGCGGTTTTATCCTTAGAAATTGCCTGCCTGGGGTTATCAGGATGCAAGTGATAGTGGGCACCTGAGGTAAACAATGTTAATGAGTGGGGAGGGACTAGAGTTTCAACATAGAGGGAGGATTTCCAACAAGACTTAGGGGAATGGAAAGTCCTCTGTCATGGTATGGAAGAGTTTGTTCAAGGTTTATCCCAGAATCACATATCTCTAACCAAAGTTTTGAGACATATTCCATTAGAGTTGAAACAGTGCCTTGTTCAGAACAAGTAGAATGTCTGATTACACTCAAGAGTTGGATATTCCAGGAGAGTCCAGATGGGAGGTGGAGGAGAAATGTGGAGGGCAACTGCCACTCAGAACCTATACTCCCAGCAACTCTAAAACCTCGCTCTTAAAGTTTACAGCCTCAGTTTGCACACTTGTGGTTTTCTAGCCCCATAGTTGTGGATTTATGCTCTCATAACCGAAGCGGAATGCCTAATTTCCTTCTTTTGTGCTTAGCTGATAACTGCCTTTTAGAAAAAGATGAAGAACTCTGTGAAAGCTAGCAAGTTCAATCTTCCCAAAGCACCTATTTTTGAGGTAGGAGCAGCTCCCTGCTATTAAGATAAGAAAGAAAATGAAGCAGAGCTTTCAACCTTGCCTGTGAGTCAAGCGCTTTCCCTCTGATATGCTCTGTGAAATATAGATGTCAGAATAAAATCAATGCTTCTTCCATGAGGAAGTCTGAACGAATGCATGGCATCTGCTGTCAGAAGCTCAGTGCACAGTTTCGGCTTCAGCTACATTTGCATCATAATTAAACATAAGGAGATATTACAATATTCCTTTCTTTTTATATGTTGGATATAATTTCATTTTCCCTAATTAGCTTACCATGCATTTTGATTTAATAACATAAAAGTTGTTCACTTTTGTGGTTGTAGAAAGGGGAAATAATCTTACAAGTTCATGAAACTTTAATAATTTCAGTTTCCAAACAGTAAATAAAACTCGATTTCATAAATATTTAAATCCTTTTTTTCTTTTAAAAAATGATTGGCTTCAAGCAGTGCTATTCGAGAAGGCTGCTTTATAGCTAAGTTTATTTGGTTTATTAAGGATAAAAGTTTTTTTTAAGCAATAAAATTTCAGTCAATCAAGTGCCCTTCATCTTGAAAAGATAAGATCACCAGAACTTCATGTGGTGTATGATATAAGCGTATTTGTAATATCCAGGAAAGGGCAACATAACACAAAGTTTCTAAAGGTCCACACATGAATGTGCTAAAATCCATGCTGTCTTTTCAATTAATTTTTGTGCTTATTAAAAAATGCAAAAAATCTCAAAAAGGCAGTTATCTCATATTTTATAGTGAGATATAGCTGTCTTTCTCTTCTCTCTCCAACTTCATTTCATTCTTCAGCAACACTTTCAGCTCTTTTCTCCAGATAATTAACGTTATGATTGTGCTGTTTTTCTAATTCCCAATTGTAAACAATTAATATTTCTTTGAATAGAACTCTGCTTGCTATGTTTACCAAACACTGACATCTCATACACAGACACACAGCACACAGGGTCACATACAAATCATGCGAAAGCTCCTATAATAGCTGTTATATTTAATTAAACTAGTACGCAGTGCTTGCACTGTTCTGAGTAAGCTAATAGAACCTCAGTGGTATAGCATGATTAATTGCAACCTTTTGTTTTTTCAAAGATAGTAATTGCACTGGTACTTTTTATTTTCTATCTCATAAAACTCAATGCATTTGCAAATTGCAGCTAGCTTGAGTTGAGTAACAAAAATGTGTATTCAGTAAACATATTTTTATATGTATATAGAGTAGATATTTTTTAAACCAGATATTGGCTTCTTTAGGTTATTTCACTCAGAGTATTTCATCCAGGGCAGTTTTCATCTGTAACTACTAAAATTTGACAAGAACCGATGATAAGATACAACCCACACTTTATATTTAGATATACTCTGTGGTATTAAAAGGACTAGAGGTGCCTTATCCTCAAAAGGCAGGAGGACTGGGTCAGAGAAGATGGCTCAATGGGCAAGAAAACGGCTCATGTCGTAAAGACATGATCAAGATGCAAGTTCAGAAACACAGCAGCCGGGGCGGGGGGAGGAAATTTCCAGGTTTGCCCATATGCTGTTGTCACTCCAGAACTCCAGAATAGAATGGGGCCTAGAGGAAAGATTACCTTTGAGGCTTATTGCCTTCTTAACTTGAGGCTCAATATGAGAGAGCTGTCTCACATGAATAAGGTAGAACTTGGTAGAGCAGGATAGCTGATGTCTTTCTGTGGCTTCTGCACACACACACACACACACACACACACACACACTCACTCACATACACACAAACACAAACACACAGGAATCACATTTTACACAGTTATAATCAATAAAGATGTGACACATTGGATAGCTGATGTCTTTCTGTGGCTTCTGCACACACACACAAACACACACACACACACACACACTCACTCACATACACACAAACACAAACACACAGGAAACATGAATCACATTTTACACAGTTATAATCAATAAAGATGTGACACATTTGTATTCATATATACTCCGTTATCTAGTGTATTTCTGGCTCCTCTCCACCCTTTCTATGATTTTCTAGGATCTACATGCTCTGCTCACATTTTTGGCTCATTTTTCCCCTCCAGCATTCTTACATGCTTTCCTTTTCCTAACCAGGCTCTCTGGTATCAGCCACAGAAGGGCATAGTCTTAATATGATATACCTCTACCTACGTTCTCTGGTGTGGCTAGGCCAGGACATTTTGCATAATGTTAGGAGATTATTGGAAGCTGTTCTTACACTAGGACCACTGGCATAATTTAACTATACGTGGAAAAATATTTGAGCATAATAAATGTATCCTCAGCAGAGCAAAATATTACACATTCAGTACTACTTCTTGGCTACATTCCCCAGATTCCTGAGGGCAGTCACTCTAGAATAACCCCAAAAGTAAATGTGACAGCACAGGCATAGCAGTGTATACCTAGACAGCCTTGGCTAACTCAGATGTCACCAGTCTTGCTTCTAGCTCCTCGAATAAATGCAGAATGTGCTGAGCATGCAACATCTGGGATGAAGAAGGCCTGTCTGAAGTAATGTGGACCCTGCCCTTGTCCCAGTAGACTAAGATGTCCTACAATCCTTGTTCACAGTGATCCAACTGTTACTTGGACATAAAATTAAATGAATCCTTCCAGGATTTCTTAGCTGGTACAGAATGTCAGGCTTCCTTACCTGAGACAGGATGCCATGCATACATACACAAGACTTACTGTGCCTAAGGCAGCTTTTCTGAGAATTGATCGACAGGTGGCTTGTCTTGGATCTTGATGTCTTGTCTTCCCCAATTTATGTGATCTTCAGCTAAGAATGAAATGGGTAAGGGAATGTCTACTGCCTCAGGTAGGTCTGCTAAAGTCCCTGCTGGAAGCTAGAATTTGCAGACTGTGGGAATTGTATTTATGTACAATCTCCTACCAGATCAGGGACTTGCTTAGTCTTATCCCTGAAAACTGTCTTAAAATGTTATCTTTCTAGTGTTACCAAAAATATCTGATAATTTCATGAAGTGTCACGGCTTTTTCCTTTAAGTGAAATGGGTCTATGCAGTGATGGACCTTAAATTTGAAGAATCACTTTTTAAAATAAACTACGTGCTCGTGGCTTCCTGAGAAGAGTGTGAGAAGTGAACACATCCATGACTGAAGATGTCTGCAGCTCACATATTAACTTAGTTATCAGTTTTCCATTGACGAAGTTAATGTTCTATTGCTGTGAAGAGGAAATGGGACCAGGGCAATTCTTATTAAAAAAAAAAAGCATTTAACTAAGGGCGAATTTACAGTTTCAGAGGGTAAGTCTATGGTCATCATGGCAGGAACCAGACAGGAATGAAGCACTAGCTGAGAGCTTTACATCCTGATTGCTAAGCAGGAGAGAGAGGGAGTTATGGGGAGGGCACTGGGGGAGAGAGGTAGAGGGAGAGGAAGAGGGAGAACCTACCTGACATGGGCTTTTGAAACCTCAAAGCCCATCCCCCTAGTGACACACCTCCTCCAACGGGGCCACACCTGCTAATCCTTCCCAAACAGTTGACAAACTGTGGATTTACCATGCAAGTATATGAACCTATGAGAAATCGTTGTCATTCATAACCACACCTATATGCACACTTCCCTAATGAAAAACATTTTGAAAGTATGTAGACAAATCCAGTGTCATTTTGAATTCATGTCCTCTATAGTATCTGTTTTGTAGACTTTCTTCTGCGTGTTTTTAAACTTCTTAGAATTTAAATTGCAAATCACCAAAACTCACATATTGAAGTCCTCCTCCAGATAACCCCAGATATAACTTAATTTGGAAGCAGGGTAATATAAGATGTATTTAGTTACAATTTGGAGAGGCCAAGATCTAGTATGACAGATCTTCATGCACAGAGAGAAAAGCAGACACGAATAACAGCATTCATCTGTCAAAGACACCGTAGAGTCACGAGGAGGGAAGGCAGTAAACTCCAAGAGAGGAGTTCATTAGACACTCTCTACAGCCATTTGAGGAAGTGACCTTGCTGACAACTTCATCTTGTCCATTTTATCTCTAAATGTGTGACACATTATTTTTTACTTTTAAATAGTGCAGCTTGTAGTATTTTGTTATAATACTTCTAGGAAATGAATACACAAGTTTATTTACAGTGTTGTAAGATTTGATCATATCATACTTTGTTTTATATTTTTGAAGGAATCTATTTTAGCATGAAAACAGGAGAACATCAGCTCTACCATGTAGTTCATGTTTTCTTCTGTAAAATGTGCTGAATTATCCACAAAACTGTAAGCTTTAACCTTACGTGCTATGAAGTTGAAGATGAGGTGAAGGCTACAGATGTTGAGTGTCAGTAACCGTGCGAGAAGTATTAATAGAAAACCAGTGTTTACACTTGGCATGAACTGGTGTACTGAAGTACGTGAGTCAGGTATGCTCCATAGACAGTTGAGATTAACATTTCAAATATTTTTAAAATGTGTAGATATACTTTGAATATTTGCATAGAATCACCAAGGTAAATGCATCTCCTCTGAACAATCTCACATGATTGGAATTTGGATTTGGATTTGGGTCAAGTTCTCCAGATATTAAGCAGCTTCTGGAACAAAATATTAATGCATGTCAGGAGGAGATCAGAAACTGACCCTATGTGTATCATGTGACAGGCAATGGCATCACGCTCCAAAGCAGCTACTTCAGAGAAGAGGGGCCATTGCGATGCCTGGTGACCGTTCCAGCTGAAGTTATATTTAGTTCTGCTCCTGGTTTAGATTTGAGGTGGGCTTTTCCTCACTTAGAAGCACATCCCAGTCACATTTAACCATGTTTGTTTCATTTTATCAAAGAAAAGCTCAAGGAAACTTTAACAAGCTAGGCATCAATTTAAAAAGAAACCAAACCATGATCATTAGAGTTGTCTAGAAAGCTGTCCTATACATTTATTTGAGTTTTTCCCTGTAACACATTATTTTCTCTTTTGACTTCATGCTTAATTTTATAAAGAAGAAGGCATTACAAGTTGAATAGTTTTCCTATTTAAAACTATTGTGGAAATATTTAGACAACTGTGATGAATAGCTAAAGTCTTTAAGCCATACAATTAAAACTAGATGACGGTTTTGAAAATTAAACTCCTAGTTCCTTTACAACTTTGTTTTAAGTTTGTTACTTAAAATAAACACCAGGAAATGATATTTGTAGGGGGACTTCATATTTGTCCATATTCACAAGTTACTAAAATTCTGAATGTCGCTGTGCTACAAAAGCCTCGGCTGTATTTGTGGCAATGAGAGCTCCTGCACGAATGTGTGTCCCCAGTTCTCCCATCTCTTTCAAGAGGTAAGATAGAGTATATTTTAAAGACATAGTGAGGAACAAACGTTTTACATTTTAGTGCTTTCTGATAAGTACACCTTTTCCACACTCACAAAGAATTACCACTTGGCATTCCTTGGTGTCATTTGACCCTCTTCTTTCATCCATGCCATATGGAACTTCATACATGAGACAGAATCCCAAACAAGTAATCATTAGTCGTACTGCGTTTCAATTGTTGGAGATATCTCTGCACAACTATAATGCAAATAATGGAAGGTTTATTTACAGTCAATCAGTTTTCATTGTGATGTTGGAAATAACATAATCTCACCCGACGCTGTCCATTGTAAGCAGTATATGATTAAAAAATGTGGTTTATAGATGTAAAAAGGATTTAGAGATTTTGAAGCATATCAATATTTTTGTGGTCCTTTTAGAAAGTAACTCCTAGTTATGAAGGCAATTAAAAATAATTCTGTTTTTCATATTGCTCTAAGAATTATGGCCTGCTCTGCATAATTAGAAGGGTTGAATTCTACTGTTTATATTTCAAAATGAGCTAACAAATGACAAAGAATTATCTCTGACTCTTATCGCACCACAATGTTTTCCTGGGCTGTTGACAATATGTTCTGGTGAAAAGGCCCATTTGTTTATGCATCAAAGACTTATCAACTGAGTTAATTAAGCATGCAGCAGAAACCATCTTTGTGACAATCACTAGGTTGCATAGAACTGCATCCAAAGCATTTGATGAGCATCAGGAGACCAATGATCCCAGCTCCTGTAGTTCTCTGGGGTGTGCTGGCACAGTGCGTGAGACTGTACAGAGTAGCAGAGAAAGACAGAGGAAGAACTAGCTGACAGATTCTATATTTGTATTTGAGGAGCCATGTAGACCAGGATCTCCATCAAGCTCTGCTATTGTCGTACCTGTGAGCAATGACCCAGTTGGTATCCACTGGTGGATTTTAAGATTCTGTGTTTCCCAAGAGAACCCTCAAAAACTGTGCAAACAATACCACTAACTGTATTGAACAAAAGTACATGTTGCCAGACCCTTTAATTAATTTTATGACACTCACAGGAAGCAGTCATAGAGAGAAATTTCTAAAGCTTTGACAGGATCCTTAAAAGGATATAATAAATAAATAATGTGCCTATGGTACTTGAAATCTCACATCTTGTAAATCATAACACTTAGCTTCTCATAAATTTCCTTTATACTCATTTTTTAAGGATGTGTATTTTATAAAATAACAAAGATAGTCTTTATTCCACAAAGTAATAAATACTTAACTTTCAGTTTTAGCAAAGTCATTATAAAATTATTTCTCCTTTTTAAATTGATATGCAAATCTCATGTCTTTTTAGAGTAATATTTTTATTAACTATTTTAGAATTTCATAATTTCATATGTTTAGACAAATTTTTTAATTAAATTTATCTTCCACTATTTCCTAATTTCTCCTGGATGCACCTCACATCACCATATATGTTCATGGTTAATCATCTACACCATTTCCTATAATATTAAAACTTTCGTGTATAAGAACATGCTTTAACCACGACGACTAACATGTGTGTTTGTGTGTGTGTGTTTGTGTGTGTGTGTTTGTGTGTGTGTGTGTGTGTGTGTGTGTGTGTGTGTGTGTGTCTGCTCTTAGAAAGGCACTTTGACTCTTACAACCAGCCCTGATGTTCTCTTCGGTGTGTCTGTAATTAGAAAGATACAGCAGCATCATTACTGACAGAATTTAAAAATACCAAATAGATTTAGTTCCAAAAATTTACAAATATTTATAAAGTATCTTAAATGATTTTTTAAAAAATTTATTCTCTCACATATTACATCCCAACAGCACTTTTTCCTCCCTCTTCCTTTTCTCCTTTCACTCCAACTCCCACCACCTCTCCTCATCCCCAGTACCACTTCTTCTCCATTTTCCAGGAATATCAACCAAACATGGCATATCACGTTGCAGTAAGTCAAGGCACATCACCTTACATTAAGGCTGGATGAGGCAACACAGAGGAGGAAAAGACTCACAAAAGAAGGTGAAAGAGTCAGAGACGGCCCCTTGCTCTCACTCTTAGAAGTCCCACCAGAAGACCAAGCTAGGTAATCATAATAATAGATATAGAGGGCCTATGTCAGATCCATACAGGCTCCCTGATTCAGGTACAGCCCTATGAGCACCTATGAGACCTGGTTAGTTAATTCTGTGGATTTTCTAGTGGTGGTTTTGATTAGAAATCATATTTCTTTAGACCAAGGTACTTGTAAAGTATAATAAAACAGGGTAGGTATGGCCTTTATGCCTGTAATTTTAACACTTAGGAAACTAAGACAATAGGTTTAAGAGACAGACTGAGCTACATGATGAGCTCCAGGTAGCCTGGGCTACCCTGTGAGATCCTGTTTCAAAAACAACATAATTAAATGCTCTGATGAGATGACACAGTTGCATTCAGAATGCCTAAGTATGTGTGCATAATTAGGAGGAACCTAAGAAAGCTGAAGCCAACAGAAGAAATAGCCACAACTAGTGGGGAAGCATGAAAGAAAATATCAAAATGAAATGTCGAGTACTAGAGGGATGTCTGAATGAATTAGAACCCATTCTGTGAGAGCATGTGGGTCTATGTACACATAGATTCCTAGCACCCATATAAAAGCTGGTGCATGGGGCTGCACCAAGAAATACTTACAATCCCAGCTATGGTAGAAAGGGTGGTGAATAGAGAGAGAAAGTTCACTATAGATTGCTGGCCAGCAAGCCAAAATAAACAAACTAATGAGCAAATAAATACAGCAAGCTCCATGTACACCACCTGCCGCTAAAAGATAGGTAAAGATGATAGATCAGGTCACCTGGCATTGTATGTGGGGGCAGATGACACCTGTCCCCAACCATGAGCTTTTGCTATTCTTCCTGGGGAATGGAGTTCAGTTTCTAAGACCTACATCAAGTGTCTTACAACCGCCTGCAGCAGTGCAAAGGAATAGACCTTTTCCCCCGCTGAGTGAACTTGTATACCTATGGCGCATATGAATGCTTGTGCACACATTTGTGCACACAGCACACACACACACACACACACACACACACACACAGAGAGAGAGAGAGAGAGAGAGAGAGAGAGAGAGAGAAAGAGAGAGAAACAAAAATGAAGGTAAAAGTACAAACACACAAAAAGAAATAAGGTAAACATTTGCAAAATAATTAGGAACTAAAACAATGTATTCACTATTTTTAATTCTGTCAGTAATGAGGTTGTTTTTTTCTAATTATAGACATGCCTCACATGCCAGGGCTGGTTTAAGAGTCATAGTGCCTTCCTAGCAGTAGACATACAGACAGATATCAGACAGACACATAATGTTAGCTATTTGAAATCATGTTCTTATACATAAAGGCTTTAAAAAAATAAGGTAAGCTTGTGAGTAATCTTCAGTCAGAGGTGAAAGAGGTTTATACTCAGTGAACATAAAACTCAGATGCCGCTAACATCCTGAGGCACCATGACCATTAGAAGCCATATAAACTCCAGGAAACCCAGTATTCTGTGTGGATGCGAGGGAGTCATTTCTGAAGGTCTTCCTTTCATTATCTAAAGCAATGCACTTTGTCATCCATTTGTACATCTGACCCTTCCACACTAGCAGTATCTGGTTGTGAATGTTCGGACACCTGCAATAGCTAACCAGGTCACCATGCAATGACATTTGTGAAGGATTTTCTTCATGTACCCTATTAGTTATTTCTTTTCCTACATGGTACATCAGCTTCTACATCAATCAGTAAATGATTATAAGAACGGTTACTAAGACACCACATTCTAAACTTTAATAACAGTTTACTCTTTACATGGTGTACGGACAAGTGGGTATGTGGGTATGGAGGTCACAGGTTGATGCCAGGTATCTTTTGCAATTTTTCTTTATCTTATTTTGGAGACAAGGTCTCACTAAACCTGGAGTTCATCAATTTGACTAGATTTGAATCAGGTCAGCAAGCTCTAAGGATTTATCTGCCTCTGTCATCAGAGCAAGCATTACAGGAGTACATTGCCATGCCTGACTTTTCCATGGGTGATGGGAATGATTCCAGCTCCTCATACTTTACAAACTGAGGTATCTCCCTAGCTCCCTGATGGCTTGTGTTAGAGACAAGGTCTTATGTTATAATCTGGGCTATCCTCCAACCTGCCGATGATGCTCTTAAACAGCACATCCCCTGTCTCCATTTCTACAATCCTGAGATTGCAGGTGTGCTACGCCTGGTTCACCGCGCTCAGCAAACGACCTACCAGTTCAACTGTGTTCCGAGTCTCACACAGGTCTTAACATACAAGAAGTATTCACAAAGATAAACTCCATTTTAGGAATGTAATAGACTTCCTTAACTTATACCACAAATGAGGTTGCTTTAAATATTAAAGTGTTGTGTTATTTTCCCATATTTTTCTGGTTTGTTTTAGTTAGTAGAAGGATCCCACAGTCTGTGAGGAAAAGATCTCATAACCCAAGCACTCAAAATGTTACGAAGTATAATACAGACTTTAATATTAAGCGGCATTGTTTCATCGAGACTGTGTTCAGCCTATGAGTATTTCCAATGTGGTGTAGAAGGGAACGGTGGGTTTATTTCCTCGTCTTCTGTGCATGTTTGTTTAGGTGAGAGTTAATGGCCCTGGAATTGGTTACTCAAACAGCTATTTATGTGCTTCCTTTTCTTACTCTGCCTCTGTTGCTCGAAGCAATGGGGATGAACAAAGGGTTGAATGATTTGTCTTGAGCCCAGACCTTATTGATTGACCTCAGCAATACATGGAAATTGAAAATCGTTGTATCCAAACAGGCTTTGAAAAGACATGAATATGTGTATTGATTTTGTACCTGAAAACTGAACTTTTTGGTCATTTGTCAGTTTCACCGTATTCTTATCCCCTGTAGAAGAGAGGGAAGCAAGTCAATTTCTGGAGGCCAGGAACAGGCAATAAACACATTAATCAGTAGGCCTTATATTTCTATTTTCTGATTTTGTAAGAAAGGGAAAGAGTATAAGCAGTTACTAATGTAGTAAAAGTTAATGGAGAAGTCATGGGAATTCAGAGGGATTACATAGATTTTCTCCAGTTGAGCCAGAATATCCTGGAGGAGATGTCAATGCTTTACTCACATGGTGGAAAAGGCTGTGGGAAGTGTCTGAATCTACAGCAGCCCAGAAGCATTTCCCACAGATTCCAAAAGGGGTTGATCGGAGTGGGCCACCTGGATAAAACTTACAAATTCATAGATGATTCTGCCTGCCTGTCAGGATAGGGAACCATTGATGTTAATCAGGAGACAATCAACTCTGCATCTTATAAACATGCACAACCTGATTCCACACATCTGGGGAGCTGACAGCCTAATGAAGTCCCAGCTGAAGCCCCTGCCAGAGCAGCTGCCACACCACAGACCAGGAATCCACAGTACTTCTCCTGAGGTTTCCCCCTTCCTCTAGGGAAAGCACTACAGTCCTCTCTATCCTGCATACTGCATTGCTAAGGTCGATCACTAAGTTACATGGCACTCTATCTTCTCTCAAATGAAATCTCTGTTTTTAAGTCTAGAATGACATTGTTCATTGTTTAGTATTTAAAGCAACACTGTATTATTTAAGTACACATATTTAAAGAATTAATTGATTGATTCATGGTTGGGTTCCCAGGAGCAAGCATGTAGGAAATTATAAGCCAAAATTCTTTACACTAACAGCTGTGGAGATGGAAAGGAAGGAAAGAGAAGTGAAAGGAAGGGAAGGGAAAGGAAGGGGAGGGAAGGGAAGGGAAGGGAAGGGGAGGGGAGGGGAGGGGAGGGAAGGGAAGGGAAGGGAAGGGAAGGGAAGGGAAGGGAAGGGAAGGGAAGGGAAGGGAAGGGAAGGGAAGGGAAGGGAAAAAATGAGTGACAAGGAAATAGTTAGAGCATGCAGCCTCAATAAAGGGTAATTAAGCCCAGTTTTTCCCAATTTGATAAAAGAGTGAGTCTTTAGAGCTAGCATCAAACAGTCACTTAATGTGGGCTGCCCCAAGATAGGAATATGGCATTTGGTGAGGTGACAACTAAGAGCTATCGGGCTGGAGCACTACCAGAAACCAACTCTTCAGGCCCAAGGCAAGATTTGATCAGTGCAACACACAATATGCTGAAGTTTACTCCTCATAATGCTTAAGAATTATTTGGATGAACACTGTTTTCAATTTATAAAGAAGTGCATATCCTGGGGGAAACGGAAATGATGGACAGTCTGCCAAATATAGGGCATAGTATCTGCAACTGCATTTGGGATCATAACTGACACATTGCCTCTTCTGATTATCAACCAGGTCAACCTCTGCTTTCCCTAACTGCTTTCCCTTACTGTATACCTAATGAACCTCATGTGTATTTTGATAAATAGAACCTTTATTTCCTTGGAGTCTAGAACATACTTGAAAATAATATGTAATTAGCTCCTAGAATTGGCATCTAGTCTTTCTACTTTTGTACATGTTTATTTTGTTCTGTAGTCAAGTGAGGCTCCTGGATCATAAGAGACTATTATTAGAGCAGCAAGGGACCTGGTTTTCCCATGCACTACTGTACTGTCGCCTTCTAAATCAATGTGGTAAGAGCTACACAAGAAAGCATGAAAGTGTGCAGAATGGTATTCTTGCACCAACTGTAAATCCTAACATTATACTTTGGGAGTTTAAATGGACTAAAAACTTCCCAACTGTAACCCAACAGGAGGAAAATTTTTATGTTCTTCATGAAACAGATCTTCTCTTCATAACAGCATTCTATAATTCAGAGAGAGTGGAGGGAATGGAGTGGGTGAAGGGAAGGCACACAATAATGCTAAACTCCCATAGGTTTTTGTCTAGTAGTGACAAGTTGTCAATCCAGACAGAGTTGAGTAAATAGTAGCTCTTTTGGAGAACTATGAGATAATGTACTTAGCCTCTGGTGCTGCAGCTACTACTCTTTCCCCAGTAACACAGTTTGAATGAGTCAACCAGTTCCTGTAGACACAGCCATTTCCCCAGCATTCTTATTCACAAGAATTACTCCTAGACACATTTTATTATCAGATTTTGATGTTTTTGTTTTAAAAAATCAAATGTAAATAGAAATTAAAGTCATTCAAAATAAAAGCTTGATAGCAAGCTGTCACATTAATCAGATCTCTAAATAACTGTCTGAATCTATTTGGGCTGTTGTAACCCAATGACAAAAACTTGATAGCTTATAAACAGCAGACATTCATTTCTCCTGGTCGGGAGACTTAGAACTTCATGAAGAAGGTGCTGGCAGAATGTCCATTGTCAGATAGTTCAGACAGCCATATAATTGCTGTCTTCACATATGCCAAATGCTTCGAATTCTAGAGTTTCTTGCATGGTGGTTTTGATACCACTTATGTGTTTCTAATAAACTCTGCCTCATGTTTTTATCTAGGAAATATTAATAGCATTTGGGCATTTAGTAGTCATATCAAGAACATTTTGGTGAAAATATATATTAAAAGATAAAACAATAACAAAATAAACAAAAATAAAATACAGGTTCTTGTAATGTTTTGTATGACATTTCAGTTGAAGGACTGACCAGACAAAAATGTCATATTTTCTCTTTGCACTTAGAAATAAATTATTCATTTATTGACTCTTGAATTTGAATTCAAATAGGTTTCCAACATATACACATGTGAGGATTCATTTGATTATCAGCAAAAGATATAAAATATGGGTTTTATTCTTTAAAAGTAAGAATTGTCATTTATTAGAAAAAGTATTATTTGCTTTAAATAAATTTTATTATCAGACTTCGGTATAATTATAGTTAAGGCTATTACAAAGAAGTTGTTTTCCTATCCATGGATTTTGCTGGTTCCATTTGAGTTTAGTTATAGTCATTTCCTATATCTGTGAAGAATAAAATAGGGATAATTTTGATTGAAATTGCATTGAATATCTGTAAATAGCTTTTGAATGAATGGGTCATTTTCACAAGTTCACAAAGTTCTTTATAAGCGTAGGATGACTTTCCATTTTCTCTTTCTCCAGAGGTTTAAAATTTTCGTTGTAGAGGTTTTCCCCTTCCAGAGTTAGGCTTACACAAAAGTATTTTATTTTCTTTGACACTATTTTAAATGAGAGTCTGGCCATAATCTTTTCTATATATTTGAGAGTACTTTATGGAAAAACTATTGATTTGTGCAAGGTAGTTGTACCCTGACACATTACTAGTTTTCTGGTAGAGTTTTTACGATATCTAACATATAGGATTCTGTTATCTCTGAATAGGATTGCTTGATCTCTTCTTTCCCTATTTATATCCACTTAATTTCCTTTGTTTGTCTTATTGCTCCAATGAGTAATTTGAGGAAATGCTTAAATGGAGTGGAGAGAGTGGGCATCCCTGTCTCATTCCTAACTTCAGGAAGATTGCTTCAATATTTTTTCTCCACTTATGACGATGTTGACTGTGGGTTTCTTGTACATGGATTGATTTTATTGCTGTATGTTCTCTCCAGCCCTATATTCTCTAGGACATTCATTATAAAAGCATGCTGGATCTTGTCAAGGCTTTTTCTGCATCTATTCAGACGATCAGATGATTTTAAATCTACTTATGCTGCTTATTGAATTTATTGACTAGTATATGTTGAACCATACCTCCATTGCAGGGATAAAACCAATGCGTTCATTGCATAATATTATTAATGAATTTTTTTTATTAACTTGAGTATTTCTTATATACATTTCAAGTGTTATTCCCTTTCCCGGTTTCCGGGCAAACATCCCCCTCCCCTTCCTTATGGGTGTTCCCCTCCCAACCCTCCCCCCATTGCCACCCTCCCCCCACAGTCTAGTTCACTGGGGGTTCAGTATTAACAGGACCCAGGGCTTCCCCTTCCACTGGTGCTCTTAATAGGATATTCATTGCTACCTATGAGGTCAGAGTCCAGGGTCAGTCCATGTATAGTCTTTAGGTAGTGGCTTAGTCCCTGGAAGCTCTGGTTGCTTGACATTGTTGTACTTTTGGGGTCTCGAGCCCCTTCAAGCTCTTCCAGTTCTTTCTCTGATTCCTTCAACGGGGGACCTATTCTAAGTCCAGTGGTTTGCTGCTGGCATTCGCCTCTGTATTTGCTGTATTCTGGCTGTGTCTCTCAGGAGCGATCTACATCCGGCTCCTGTCGGTCTGCACTTCTTTGCTTCATCCATCTTGTCTAATTGGGTGGCTGTATATGTATGGGCCACATGTGGGGCAGGCTCTGAATGGGTGTTCCTTCAGTCTCTGTTTTAATCTTCTCCTCTCCCTTCCCTGCCAAGGGTATTCTTTTTCCTCATTTAAAGAAGGAGTGAAGCATTCACATTTTGATCATCCGTCTTGAGTTTCGTTTGTTCTAGGGATCTAGGGTAATTCAAGCTAATAGCCACTTATCAATGAGTGCATACCATGTATGTCTTTCTGTGGTTGGGTTAGCTCACTCAGGATGATATTTTCCAGTACCAACCATTTGCCTACGAATTTCATAAACTCGTTGTTTTTGATAGCTGAGTAATATTCCATTGTGTAGATGTACCACATTTTCTGTATCCATTCCTCTGTTGAAGGGCATCTGGGTTCTTTCCTGCTTCTGGCTATTATAAATAAGGCTGCGATGAACATAGTGGAGCACGTGTCTCTTTTATATGTTGAGGCATCTTTTGGGTATATGCCCAAGAGAGGTATAGCTGGATCCTCAGGCAGTTCAATGTCCAATTTTCTGAGGAACCTCCAGACTGATTTCCAGAATGGTTGTACCAGTCTGCAATCCCACCAACAATGGAGGAGTGTTCCTCTCTCTCCTCATCCTCGCCAGCATCTGCTGTCATCTGAGTTTTTGATCTTAGCCATTCTCACTGGTGTGAGGTGAAATCTCAGGGTTGTTTTGATTTGCATTTCCCTTATGACTAAAGATGTTGAACATTTCTTTAGTTGTTTCTCAGCCATTCGGCATTCCTCAGCTGTGAATTCTTTGTTTAGCTCTGAACCCCATTTTTTAATAGGGTTATTTGTTTCCCTGCAGTCTAACTTCTTGAGTTCTTTGTATATTTTGGATATAAGGCCTCTATCTGTTGTAGGAATGGTAAAGATCTTTTCCCAATCTGTTGGTTGCCGTTTTGTCCTAACCACAGTGTCCTTTGCCTTACAGAAGCTTTGCAGTTTTATGAGATCCCATTTGTCGATTCTTGATCTTAGAGCATAAGCCATTGGTGTTTTGTTCAGGAAATTTTTTCCAGTGCCCATGTGTTCCAGATGCTTCCCTAGTTTTTCTTCTATTAGTTTGAGTGTGTCTGGTTTGATGTGGAGATCCTTGATCCACTTGGACTTAAGCTTTGTACAGGGTGATAAGGATGGATCGATCTGCATTCTTCTACATGTTGCCCTCCAGTTGAACCAGCACCATTTGCTGAAAATGCTATCTTTTTTCCATTGGATGGTTTTGGCGCCTTTGTCAAAAATCAAGTGACCATAGGTGTGTGGGTTCATTTCTGGGTCTTCAATTCTATTCCATTGGTCTATCTGTCTGTCTCTGTACCAATACCATGCAGTTTTTATCACTATTGCTCTGTAATACTGCTTGAGTTCAGGGATAGTGATTCCCCCTGAAGTCTTTTTATTGTTGAGGATAGTTTTAGCTATCCTGGGTTTTTTGTTATTCCAGATGAATTTGCAAATTGTTCTGTCTAACTCTTTGAAGATTTGGATTGGTATTTTGATGGGGATTGCATTGAATCTGTAGATTGCTTTTGGTAAAATGGCCATTTTTACTATATTAATCCTGTCAATCCATGAGCATGGGAGATCTTTCCATCTTCTGAGATCTTCTTCAATTTCTTTCCTCAGTATCTTGAAGTTCTTATTGTAGAGATCTTTTACTTGCTTTGTTAAAGTCACACCGAGGTACTTTATATTATTTGGGTCTATTATGAAGGGTGTCATTTCCCTAATTTCTTTCTCGGCTTGTTTCTCTTTTGTATAGAGGAATGCAACTGATTTATTTGAGTTAATTTTATACCCAGCCACTTTGTTGAAGTTGTTTATCAGCTTTAGTAGTTCTCTGGTGGAACTTTTGGGATCACTTAAATATACTATCATATAATCTGCAAATAGTGATATTTTGACTTCTTCTTTACCAATCTGTATGCCCTTGATTTCCTTCTGTTGTCTGATTGCTCTGGCTAGAACTTCAAGAACTATATTGAATAAGTAGGGAGAGAGTGGGAAGCCTTGTCTAGTCCCTGATTTTAGTGGGATTGCTTCAAGTTTCTCTCCATTTAGTTTAATGTTAGCAACTGGTTTGCTGTATATGGCTTTTACTATGTTTAGGTATGGGCCTTGAATTCCTATTCTTTCCAGGTCTTTTATCATGAAGGGGTGTTGAATTTTGTCAAATGCTTTCTCAGCATCTAATGAAATGATCATGTGGTTCTGTTCTTTCAGTTTGTTTATATAATGGATCACGTTGATGGTTTTCCGTATATTAAACCATCGCTGCATGCCTGGGATGAAGCCTACTTGATCATGGTGGATGATTGTTTTGATGTGCTCTTGATTTCGGTTTGCCAGAATTTTATTGAGTATTTTTGCATCGTTATTCATAAGGGAAATTGGTCTGAAGTTCTCTTTCTTTGTTGTGTCTTTGTGTGGTTTAGGTATAAGAGTAATTGTGGCTTCGTAGAAGGAATTTGGTAGGGCTCCATCTGTTTCAATTTTGTGGAACAGTTTGGATAATATTGGTTGAGGTCTTCTATGAAGGTTTGATAGAATTCTGCACTAAACCCGTCTGGACCTGGGCTCTTTTTGGTTGGGAGACCTTTAATGACTGCTTCTATTTCCTTAGGAGTTATGGGGTTGTTTACCTGGTTTATCTGTTCCTGATGTAACTTCGATACCTGGTATCTGTCTAGGAAATTGTCCATTTCCTGAAGATTTTCAAGTTTTGTTGAATATAGGTTTTTATAGTAAGATCTGATGATTTTTTGAATTTCCTCTGAATCTGTAGTTATGTCTCCCTTTTCATTTCTGATTTTGTTAATTTGGACGCACTCTCTGTGTTTTCGTTAGTCTGGCTAAGGGTTTATCTATCTTGTTGATTTTCTCAAAGAACCAACTTTTGGTTCTGTTGATTCTTTCTATGGTTCTTTTTTTTCTACTTGGTTGATTTCAGCTCTGAGTTTGATTATTTCCTGCCTTCTACTCCTCCTGGGTGTATTTGCTTCTTTTTGTTCTAGAGCTTTTAGGTGTGCTGTCAAGCTGCTGACATATGCTCTTTCCTGTTTCTTTCTGCAGGCACTCAGCGCTATGAGTTTTCCTCTTAGCACAGCTTTCATTGTGTCCCATAAGTTTGGGTATGTTGTACCTTCGTTTTCATTAAATTCTAAAAAGTTTTTAATTTCTTTCTTTATTTCTTCCTTGACCAGGTTATCATGGAGTAGAGCATTGTTCAATTTCCACGTATATATGGGCATTCTTCCCTTATTGTTATTGAAGACCAGTTTTAGGCCGTGGTGGTCTGATAGCACGCATGGGATTATTTCTATCATTCTGTACCTGTTGAGGCCTGTTTTTTGACCAATTATATGGTCAATTTTGAAGAAAGTACCATGAGGAGCTGAGAAGAAGGTATATCCTTTTGCTTTAGGATAGAATGTTCTATAAATATCCGTTAAGTCCATTTGGCTCATGACTTCTCTTAGTCTGTCGACATCACTGTTTAATTTCTGTTTCCATGATCTGTCCATTGATGAGAGTGGGGTGTTGAAATCTCCCACTATTATTGTGTGAGGTGCAATGTGTGTTTTGAGCTTTAGTAAGGTTACTTTTACGTTTGTAGGTGCCCTTGTATTTGGGGCATAGATATTTAGGATTGAGAGTTCATCTTGGTGGATTTTTCCTTTGATGAATATGAAGTGTCCTTCCTTATCTTTTTTGATGACTTTTAGTTGGAAATTGATTTTATTTGATATTAGAATGGCTACTCCAGCTTGCTTCTTCTGACCATTTGCTTGGAAAGTTGTTTTCCAGCCTTTCACTCTGAGGTAGTGTCTGTCTTTGTCTCTGAGGTGTGTTTCCTGTAGGCAGCAGAATGCAGGTTCCTCGTTGCGTATCCAGTTTGTTAATCTATTTCTTTTTATTGGGGAGTTGAGGCCATTGATATTGAGAGATATTAAGGAATAGTGATTATTGCTTCCCGTTATATTCATATTTGGATGTGAGGTTATGTTTGTGTGTTTCATTCTCTTTGTTTTGTTGCCAAGACGATTAGTTTCTTGCTTCTTCTAGGGTATAGCTTGCCTCCTTATGTTGGGCTTTACCATTTATTATCCTTTGTAGTGCTGGATTTGTAGAAAGATATTGTGTAAATTTGGTTTTGTCATGGAATATCTTGGTTTCTCCATCAATGTTAATTGAGAGTTTTGCTGGATACAGTAACCTGGGCTGGCATTTGTGTTCTTTTAGGGTCTGTATGACATCAGTCCAGGATCTTCTGGCCTTCATAGTTTCTGGCGAAAAGTCTGGTGTGATTCTGATAGGCCTGCCTTTATATGTTACTTGACCTTTTTCCCTTACTGCTTTTAATATTCTTTGTTTATTTTGTGCGTTTGGTGTTTTGACAATTATGTGACGGGAGGTGTTTCTTTTCTGGTCCAATCTATTTGGAATTCTGTAGGCTTCTTGTATGTCTATGGGTATCTCTTTTTTTAGGTTAGGGAAGTTTTCTTCTATGATTTTGTTGAAGATATTTACTGGTCCTTTGAGTTGGGAGTCTTCACTCTCTTCTATACCTATTATCCTTAGGTTTGATCTTCTCATTGAGTCCTGGATTTCCTGTATGTTTTGGACCAGTAGCTTTTTCCACTTTACATTATCTTTGACAGTTGAGTCAATGATTTCTATGGAATCTTCTACTCCTGAGATTCTCTCTTCCATCTCTTGTATTCTGTTGGTGAAGCTTGTATCTACAGCTCCTTGTCTCTTCTTTTGGTTTTCTATATCCAGGGTTGTTTCCATGTGTTCTTTCTTGATTGCTTCTATTTCCATTTTTAATTCCTTCAACTGTTTGATTGTGTTTTCCTGGAATTCTTTCAGGGATTTTTGTGTCTCCTCTCTATGGGCTTCTACTTGTTTATTTATGATTTCCTGGAATTCTTTCAGGGATTTTTGTGTCTCCTCTCTATGGGCTTCTACTTGTTTATTTATGTTTTCCTGGAATTCTTTCAGGCATTTTTGCGATTCCTCTCTGTAGGCTTCTACTTGTTCTCTAAGGGAGTTCTTCACGTCTTTCTTGAAGTCCTCCAGCATCATGATCAAAAATGATTTTGAAACTAGATCTTGCTTTTCTGGTGTGTTTGGATTTTCCATGTTTGTTTTGATGGGAGAATTGGGCTCCGATGGTGCCATGTAGTCTTGGTTTCTGTTGCTTGGGTTCCTGCGCTTGCCTCTCGCCATCAGATTATCTCTAGTGTTACTTTTTCTGCTATTTCTGACAGTGGCTAGACTGTCCTATAAGCCTGTGTGTCAGGAGTGCTGTAGACCTGTTTTCCTCTCTTTCAGCCAGTTATGGGGACAGAGTGTTCTGCTTTCGGGCGTGTAGTTTTTCCTCTCTACAGGTCTTCAGCTGTTCCTGTGGGCCTGTGTCTTGAGTTCACCAGGCAGCTTTCTTGCAGCAGAAAATTTGGTCTTACCTGTGGTCCCGAGGCTCAAGTTCGCTCGTGGGGTGCTGCCCACGGGCTCTCTGCAGCGGCAGCAACCAGGAAGACCTGTGCCGCCCCTTCTGGGAGCTTCAGTGCACCAGGGTTCCAGATGGTCTTTGGCTTTTTCCTCTGGCATCCGAGATGTGTGTGCAGAGAGCAGTCTCTTCTGGTTTCCCAGGCTTGTCTGTCTCTCTGAAGGTTTAGCTCTCCCTCCCACAGGATTTGGGTGCAGAGAACTGTTTATCTGGTCTGTTTCCTTCAGGTTCTGGGGTGTCTCAGGCAGGGGTCCTGCCGCTCCTGGGCCCTCCCCCAAGGGAGCCTAGAGGCCTTATACAGTTTCCTCTTGGGCCAGGGATGTGGGCCTCTTGGGCCAGGGATGTGGGCCGAATTTTTTAAAACATATAGAAATTGAGCTTTAACAAGGCCCTGGGTTCGGTCCCCAGCTCCGAAAAAAAAAAAAAGAACCAAAAAAAAAAAGAAATTGAGCTTTATTGTAGATAAAATACTGAGATGGGAGTCATACATAGTTATGAGCTTTTGGAAAGATTTTGTCCCATGCATCAACTAAGGTTTGGCTAATCTGTATCCAATGCTAGACTCTATGCAAGATGCTGATCAGTTCTTCCAAAGTTAATGGCATGTGACTGAAAGACCAGGGTATTTAAAAGTGTCCAGGTACATATGTAGCAGAGGATGGCCTTATCTGACATTAAGAGGAGGGAAGGGAGGCTTGATGTCCAAGAATAAGGGTGTGCTAAAAGGGCAAGGCAGTAGTGGGTGAATGGGTGGAGAAGCACCCACATAGAGGCAAAGGGGAAGGGGAGGGGGATGAGATGGGGGTTAGTGAAGGAGTAACTGGGAAGGGGGATATCATTTGAAATATAAATGAATAAAATGATTAATATAAAAGTAAAATAAAATAAAGGTGATTCTCCCATCTCTTACTGTTGCTGTATTTCTTTTTCATCTTCCATATTCACTATGACTAGCTGTGCCATGTCTTCGTGAGGAACTACAATCACCTGGAAAGATGCAAAGAGTTTGAATAGTGTACCAGCTATAAAGCAGAAAATTGTGTATGAATGAGAAGAACTTTGAGCCAAGTTCACTCTAACAGGAGTACACATCTAACAACATATGATTAATTCAATAAATGTATGAACTGGTCATACTTTTATGATCCAGGGTGGGAAATGACTAAGTGTACAGTTAACAATGTTGAACCTGGGAAGACAATCATATATTGGCTAACAGTGCTATGGGAGACTTCTCATAGAAAGCAGCTCATAAACAAGGAAGAATTTGAGGAAATTCTTTCTAGGAAGAGAGAAGTCTGAAGAGGTTTATTTATTTCTTTTCTCAAATTCCTGTTCACATCTTAACATTGGGAAAATACTGTTTTTCCTAATACATAGGAATGGTTTCCTTTCTCAAACCCAAGTGCAGTTACTGTATTTTCTCAGCCTCTACAGTTGCTGCTTGTAACCACCTTTACTTTAATTTTTGACTCTTACAATTATCTGTTCTCAACTGTAGTTGTGCATGTGATCTCCTTGAAAGAAACAACCTAACATTCTGTGTTTGAGTGTGAGTGCATGTATGTATACAATGTGTGTTTGTATGTGTGGGGTGTGTGTGTGTGTGTGTGTGTGTGTGTGTGTGTGTGTGTTACAATAAGTAAAGATACTGGGTCTTGTTAGAAGGATCTTAGTTTCTATGCCATAAACAAATAAAGAACCAACAAAGCACTAAAAATGAAATTACCGTTCGGTAGTCTTGCGTCAAATATTACATTAAATAATTCTGTATCTCAGATGCTACAGTTTCACTTGATATTTCACAAAGAAAACCACACATACACAATATAGGAGCTACTTGTTGAGTTTCAGACAGTGGCTTGAGAGTGGCACAAATAACTTCACTGAGATTTGGAAGTCTAAGACTTCGGTGGCTAGTGTTGTGAGTCTGAGACTCCCCAGTTATTGAACTGCAATAGTGATATCAAAGGCCTTCTTGAGATTGTCTTGCTTTTCACTTGGATCATGTAGACTCCTTTCTATTTTTCACTGGATTTGAGGTCACTGAATACTTTGTTTCTCTGCAAGGCTACAGTTCTGCAAATTCTGACCAGTGCTATTCCCATGACAGTGATCTTCTTCCTTTATAGGCCCCCGGGGCCATGCTGTAGATTACTCATGAAGCAGACATATAGTCATACTTTGGGACACATATACTTTTCATTTATTTTTCTACCAAGGCATTCTATCATCCCCCTTTTTGAGACAGAGTCATTTTGATTTTCTCCACTACATTTGTCAAGGGTAACTGTCATGCAAGCTTCCCGGAACTCTCCTGTTTCAGCTTCTCTTCTACCTGTAGAAATACTGTAAATACACAAAGCAGAATCAACATCAGCCTCCATTGTCCTGCCATGGCTTCTTTTCTTCTCCCCCCTCATTAATTTTTAAACTATGTTTGTAAGTGATTTATAAAGCATTTTTGTTTCTATAGTCTTTTGTGTATTGGGGGTTATAGTTTTCTTTGTGTATATTGTGACTTTGCTTGCTTTGGATATTAGAGTGATACTGGCTTGGCAGTTCTTCTTTTGTTTCGTTCCCTTGTTTTAATTAAAGAGGGATTGACTATCTGGTAAACTCTGTTCATTTTGTCTGCTCCTGGACTATTATGAGTTGGATTTGTTTTATTATTATTTCTGTATTCTTAGTTGTTATAGTTAGTTGGTGAATTCTTGGTTTAAAAGGATGGTTCTTTTGGTTTTTACAGGTAAATAGAGTGCAGGATTTTTTTTTAAAAAATGTCTTTATGTTGATTTGAATTTCTTTTGAGTTTCATGTCTCCTGTAGTGTCCCACTGTTTGTTTCTGATTCTGTTATTTTGGGTCTTCCTGTTCTTTCTTTTGTTTAGTTACACAAAGGTCTGACAATCTTGCTAATTCTCATAAAGAACCAGATCTTGTAATTATTTGTTTTTGTACTGGAGTCTTTGTTTTTATGTCATTGATTTCTGCTCTGACTTTTGTTATTTCTAGCTGTCTTCTGGATTTGGATTTGGTTGGTTCTTTTCTCCAACTTTTGAATTTTAAGTCATTTATTGTCCTCTTTCTAAATTTTCTAATGTAAGCAATAGGTGTCATCAATTTCCTGTGTAAGGCTGCTTTTTTTGTTTCATGAAGGTTTTGTGGTGTTTCATTTCATTAGTTGCAAATTTTTAATTTCTTTTTTAATTTATTTTATGAACCGTTCATCATTCAGTAATGAGGTTTTTAATCTCTGAGAATTGATGTATTTACTAGAGATTTGCTTGCTTCAATTTTAATTTTTATTACACTGTGGTCAGATAGGATATAAGGAGTGATTTCAATATTTTGAATTCATAAAGATTTCTGTCCTGGAAAAGCTTCTGAATTCACTGAGTAAAATGTGTATTCTTCAGTGTTTGGGTGGGATATTGTGTAGATATTTGTTAGTTTCATGTGGCACATGCTGATATTCAATTTTTATGATGTATTTCTTGTCCAGATGGCATGTCTACTGGAGAAAGTGGAGTTGGAATCACTTCTATTAGTGGTTTATATTAATCTGTGTTTTCAGATCCAGCAATATTTCTTTAATGAAAGTAGGTGCTTTAGACTTTGGTGCATATATGTTTGATAGTAATGTCTTATTGGTTAACTATTCCCTTGATTAGGAAGAATTTCTTTTCTTTAACTATTTTGATTAGTTTTAGTTTAAAGTCTATACTGTATATTTCAGATATTAGCAGAGTGACACCTGTTGCTTTCTGTTACTCTTAGATTGGAGAGCTTTTGCTTTCCTTTTATGCCAACGTGGTGCTTAGTTTTAAATTTAAGAGGTGTTTCTTGTAGACAACACACAGATAGAGTTTGTTTCTTGATCCATTTAGTCAGTCTTTGTCCTTTGATTTGAGAGAGTGGTCATTGTGTTACTGATTTTTGGTATGGTTGTATTCTTAGTGTTATCTTTTATTTTAATAACTATAGCTTTGTTATTTCTTTCCATAGTCTCTCTGCTATTTTTATTCCTCTCAGCATCCTGAAATATCCCTGTATTTTTCCTTCCACTCTGGCAGATACTTTTTCTGCGTATCTCAGCCTCCGTTGACTACCATAGCGTTCACAGACTTGGAATGCACTACTCCATACTCATCTGGCTTTTAAGCTTTCCATTTCACATACATGAGGTTTTATTATCTAAAATTACCCAGTTCAATTTCCATCTTCCTAGACATTAACATTATTTTAAAAATTAAATCAATTTGGTTCCTTACAAACATTTTTGAAATTATGTCAATCCCCAGTTGTAAGTTAATCCTTAAAGATTGAGTTCACTGAATATTGTAATAGATATCAAATACTTTTATGTTTAAAATGTTAATATACCTTTTCATCTATAATATTTTCTAATCAAAGTCCAATCAGAGAGAGGTTTTGAGTGAGTCATGAGAACTGATTAGTAATAACCATTCAAGCATGGGTTTATATTTGAAGAGACATATAAGGTCCTCTGTAATGAATCTGAAGGTTTTTCCTCTGCTTTTCATAGTGCTCTGATAATATAGCATTACATCTCTCTGTTGTGTACTACCAGTGCCTAATCACTCACTCCTTCACTTACAGACAGGACACTGTCAAGAAGCATGATTGTATGAATGACACATAAGAGTGATGAAAAGTTAAATGGTCCCTGAAGATTAATGTCTCTAATTTGGGCAGGACTAACAAGTGAATTATCAAGATATTTAAGATATATAAATTCAGATCATTTTAGTAAAAAGATTTAGTATGAGCAAATACTCTTTTTAAAAAAAGTATCTAGATGTTTAGAAACATCTAATATTATACCCTTGGTTTTAATGCCCTGGAGAAATGATAGTAATTAATAACATAGTTGTTAAATTCATGTCATTTTTATGGCTTCCTCATTTTTTATCTTGTAATTTCTCTCAACGCAAAGATTTAATTACTGTCATTTTTGGACATTGTATCTTACTGCCTTGGGTTTGTTTCTTAAGCAGGAATGGAGGTCCTCTGAAATATCTTATAAAATATTCGTGATATAGAAAAGAAATCTAAACAGAATGATTTTGAAAGTTAAAAAGAGCTAATTACTGGTCCCTTTGAAGTTCTTTGAAAATAGCTTTTTAAAGCTCGCCAGATAAGTCTCAGCTTGCCCAAAAGGGGAATTCAGAAATTATTCACAAAGTGGCATTTCACATCTAGGAATCTTTCCTGGAAATTAGAAGCTGTTTGGAGAAATGAAAGGGCTCCAGGGAAATGGGCAATGAATTTTAAGTGTTTTAGGTTATAGAGCAGAAAGTATGATAATTCTCTATTTTAAACGAAGACACTGTTTTCTGGGGGAGTCATAGTGGATCAGGATATGCCAGACAGCTAATGTACCTCAGCTTTTACAGAAAGCAGGCGCGTATCCTAAAGGTAACATTGTATTTTCAGTATGTTTATAATTATACTGTATTCGTGTCTATATTTATATGTATATACATTATTTTAGGGTGAAATAATTTCTCATTCAAAGGCAGGCAAGGTAAAACCATGGTTCTATAAACTAAAACAATTCCTGACTCACAAGTGACTATGTTGACAAGAGATAAAACAGCACACAGAGGGAATGAGAATCCAGGGCAGTGGCAGAGGAAGACTGTGCAATTGGTCTCCTGGACAAAATGCAAAAGCAAGCAAGCAAACAAACAAACAAGGCAGCTGCTCAGTACCCTGGAGGACAAACAGAAGCAGCAGGCACTGCTGGGCTCTCAGGCTCAGACGGAAGCGGGCGAGACAGTGTTCTGCTTTTCCTGACTGGAATCTGGGAAACCATCATAGGACATAATTAGATAGAGAATAAAAAACAAATAAAGAGATTTGATTCTCATTTGAAACAAAACCTTTAATGCAGGGGAGAAGGAGGAGTAAAATCTATTCTTTGGGATACTAAACACACACACACACACACACACACACACACACAAAGGCAAAACTAAAGAAGTAAAAATAAAATGACATAATTAGGGCCAGAATCCTGAATGAAAAACCAGGGCTGAGGTAGGCAGCCACAGTGAGAAGTGCAGAATGCTGAAATTTAAGGGCACCGAGGTTGTCCAAGATTAAGACATAGGTAAGAATTAAGCAACACCATCAATCTGATGTTTGTCATGAGGTTAAGGAATTAAAAGTGAAAGCCAGACCCGTGTGCTCCTGTGAGAGCAACAAGAGGCAGATTTCATGGAGGATAGATGCAAAGGGAGATCTGAAGGTTAGAGGCAGAGTCAGATGAAATAAAATACTATTGTACTTAAAACAAAACAGGAGTGACGACTCCTAGTGAAATTCCATTATACTCATAGATCAGCGCCTTATTCTGTCATTGCTAGAGAAGCTTCTTTCTGCCGCACCAACCAAGGAGAGCACAGGGAGAGACCCACGGCTCCAGATACACATGTAGCAGAGGATGGCCTTGTCTGACAGCAAAGTGAGGGGAGGTCTTTGGTCCTGTGGAGATTTAATGCCCCAGTGGGGGGATGCTGGAGCGGTAGAGTGGGAGAGGATGGGTGGGGGAGCACCATCATAGAGGCAAAGGGGAGAGGGTGGAAAAGGGAGGGGGGTTTGTGGAGGGGCAACTGGGAAGTGGGATATCTTTTAAGATGTAACAGAACGGAATGATTAATAAAAATTAGAAGGGGAAAATTTTCATGGAAGGAGAAAAGTTTTTGAAAAATATGAATTCAATGTTTTAATAAGAATAATGTGAATTCGGTTGCTTCTTGGCACCTTTCCTTACAAGGAAGCCTGCAAAAGGTACAGAAAAGGGTCTTGCCCAAAAGAGTTTCATAGTGTCTTTGTTAATAAGCATGAAAAAAGAAAAAAAAAACGCACCAAGAAAGGAGAATCCATTCCTTTCTTGTAAGTCTGGGCCAGTAATGGCTTCTCTTTATAAGCAAGAGGGTTTAAATGTATGTAAATATGTATATATTCTGCCCTCTCCCCATATATATATATATATATATACACATATATATTTTGTATTTTTTTATATTTCAAGCTATCACTGGCAATCTACCCTTAGCAGACATTATCTATCGAACAGAATAAAAATGTGTCAACTGATAAAATAATAAAGAATAGAGAGAGCCACAGTCAGACTTTGTGTACAGAGTAAGAGACCTGAAAATACTCAGGTCTAAATGGGATGTCTCTATCAAGACTTAGGGATCAGGGAGGAGGCAGAAAAAATGTAAGTGCTGAGGAGCTGAAGGACAACAGTGGAGACTTCAGCAGCATGCGTGGGGCCTGCATGTGTCCGCATAGGACCTCATTATATGTGTTACAGCATTCAATTTTGTATTTTTATGGGACTTCTCAGTGTGTGACTTCTCGGGCGCCTCTGTTCATTTGCCATGTTCAACTTCGATGTGAAGTTTTTTGTTTTATCTTACAGTTTATTCTGATATGTTTGTCCTTATTTCTTAGAAGCTTGCTCTTTTCTGAAGAGAGGCCATGATTGGATCCAGACGAGACGAGGTGGTGGTGAGAGGGACTAGAAGGTGTAGAGAGAAAGAGAACTGTAATCCAGGTATGTTGCATGAAAAGAAAACTCTTTTAAATGAAAGGGGGAAAGAAATATTAATTAAAATTCATGTCAGGGTCATTTGGAGATCTAAACGAATAGGGTAGTTTGTGTTTGTTTTTTTGTTTGTTTGTTTGTTTGGTTGGTTTTTAGATTTATTGTACAGAATTGTAAACATGACCTGGAGGAAGGCAAGTTGTCTTTTTTGGTGGGTTGACAAGTGGAAACGTAAGGAAGCTTGTGGTGTATCTCTAATGTGACTCTGATAGCCCAAGAAGTCAGGAAAACAGAAGTAGCAGGTTGACGGTGCAGGAAGAGCCCTGTGGATATAGTTTATCTGGTAGAATTCTGGCTTAGTGTGTATGTACCACTGGGTTTGATTCCCAGCACACACCTGTAATCCAAGCATTTAGCATGGGAGCTGAAGCACATCCTTGACTATGTGGTAAGCTTGAGGCCACCCTGGAATATACAGACTCTGTCTTTAAAATAAAGAAGAAAGAAAAAAAAAGAGTCCCAGAAAAAAACCATTTAAGTTTGACTCAGAAAACAAGAAAAAACTTGAAATCACATTTTTAAGTATCTGTAGACATAACTGTTATTATTCACCTGAAGTAATTACTTCAGAGGCTTGCTGCTGAACAAGATCACCGTTTCTAGTTTTTTCTTAACTCTAGCTGGCTGGTCAAATTCAGCTGTTCTGACTCAAACTCCTCTCTAAGTTGACTGATTCAACCAAAACGGTTGGCTTCTCTAGGTTACTGCATTAGTGTGCTAACTCTAACAAGCTATTCTAATCTTCTGGTGCCTTCTGGATCATTCAACCTTCACACATGCCTTTTTTTTTCTTTTTCTTTTCGTAACCTGTCTTTGTAAAAATGTCCTGATAAAACCTGCCCCTGAACTGCACCAACTGAACCTCCACCAAGTGTGCTGGCTCAAACTCAGCTTGACCGCATTGCCTCACAACTGACTTGCAACTCACTGAATTGCCCTCACTTTCAAACATGGTAGAAGGAACATGGTTGCTTTTTTCTACCAACTAACCTTACCTACATTATTTGAGATTAAAAGTGTGTACTGTGGGCATGTATGTATTCTAGCCAGATCATACTATAATCCTTAGTATATCTGCATTCTAACTGGATATCAGAGACCTAGAAGATCTTTGGATGTGGTCTCTTGCCAGAGTAGCCATATTGCTGGATTAAATGTCCTCTGCAAGTATCAAACAAAAAGAATTGAGTTTTTGCTTGAAAAGACTTGGCCTTTGACTTTCCTTAATCTGTTAAGATGATGTCCACCCATGTAAAGAAGACAAAAACTATCAGACTACCAAAACCAATCGAAAACACAACAGAAATGGCAACTTCATCTCCGTTAACAAGTGAGTATCCCCTCTAAACCAAGAGGCACTGCTAGAAGAGTTAGAGGTCTGTGGCGCAGGCTGATTACAGCAACAACAGTCTCCAGTCCATCCTACTCTCTACCATAACTTTACTGAAAGCCTGGTGGAAGGAGAGAGGTAACCCACTCACTCTTCCCACTGGAGATGTCTTCCACTGAAAAGGAAGGGATTTGACAAAAAAGACAGGAATGTAAGGAGATGTGGGAAAAGTATAAGGACCCCTAATCCCAAAGTCTGCTTGAAATCTCTTGTTGAACTAAAAGTTGAGGATTTTGGTACAAATAACAAAAAAATTGCCTCTATAGAGAAATAAATTATTTTAAATAGGTTCATTTCAATAACAAACTAGTTGAAGAGGATGATTATATGACCTTTTTCTGCATATAGGCTGCATATAGTTTTGTTTTACCAGCTATATTCTATGCAACCCACCAATTACAATGTGTGTGTATGTGTGATTTGATGGTATTTACCATATATATATATATATATATATATATATATATATATAGAGAGAGAGAGAGAGAGAGAGAGAGAGCCCTAACCACCTTTGAGAGGTAACTTGGACCACTGCAGCTGCACAGCTGTACTATGACCCAAGCTGGCACCCACTTGAGCATGCCATGAGCACACATACAGTGCTTTCCCTAATGACCACCCTAGTTATTATTGTTCATGCTTAAAACTTCTGTCAGTGAACTGCGGATCTGCTTCACACTAATTGAAAAGAACCTCAGAGTCCCAGAAAGAGTCCTAGCTTCATCTAACTAGGTCCCTGAAGAGGGCCTCTGGGTGCTACAGGGAGCAGTGTGGAGCTGTGCCTCTGACTGCTAATCCCATTACTGCTGAGAGTAAGAATTTTTTCTCATCCTCTCCCTGCAAAAAGAAAGGAACTGCACCAAAATGGTTACCAGAATTACAGCTGGTTATAAAACTTTAATTCCAAAATACTATTGTAGTTCACCTTATTTATTCTTAGAGATGTCTGCTTATATCTGCCTTGTAGTTACAGTGAGAGCGTTGTACACATTTGTGAATATATGTTTGTTTATGTACAATATGTACAGGACAGAAGATGACAATTGCTGCTACCAAAAGAAAGGATGTGGGGAATTAGCACATCTACCTTAGAAGTTAACATTTAAGTTAATTATCTTAAGAAAATAGCCAAGTTACAGGGGCTTTTTTTGTTTTGATTTTTTTTTGTTTTGTATTTTATTGCATACTTTTTATTTACACTTCAAATGTTATTCCCTTTCCCAGTTTCCTGGCCATAAGACCCCTATCACATCCCCCTCCCCTTCTTCTATGAGGGCGTTCCCCCTCCTCAACCACCCCCTTCCTGCCCCCACCCTAACATTCCCATACACTGGGGACTTCAGCCTTGGCAGGTCCAAGGGCTTCTCCTCCCATTGGTGCCCAACAAGGCCATCCTCTGCTACATATGCAGCTGGAGCCATGGGTCTGTCCATGTATACTCTGGGTAGTGGTTTAGTCCCTGGGATCTCTGGTTGTTGGTATTGTTGTTTTTACAGGGTTGCAAGCCCCTTCAGCTCCTTCAATCCTTTCTCTAACTCCTCCAATGGGAACCCCATTCTCAGATCAATGCTGTGAGCATTCATCTCTATATTTGTCATGCTCTGGCGGAGCCTCTCAGGAGACAGCTATATCAGGCTCCTGACATCCCGTACTTCTTGGCTTTATAGATAGTATCTAGTCTTGGTGAATATATATATATATATATATATATATATATATATATATATATACATATATATGCCATATTCCCATGTGGGGCAGGCTCTGAATGGCTATTCCTTCAGTCTCTGCTCCAGACTTTGTCTCCATATCTCCCCCTATGAATATTTTTGTACAGAAGCATCCACACTTTTGTCATCCTTCTTCTTGAGCTTCATGTGATCTATGAATTGTATCCTGGGTAATTCGAGCTTTTAGCCTAATATCCATTTATCAGTGAATGCATACCACATGTGTTTTTTGTGATTGGGTTACCTCACTCAGGATGATATTTTCTAGTTCCGGTTTTTAATGAAGGGTTTCAGATTCATATGTCTTGTTTATTGAATGGGGTCAATAGTGAATTATGATATAGGGGCATGTTTTAAAACTCCAGTGTGTGTTCATTCTTTTAGATCCTGTTAATAAGCACATTCTATTATAGAGTCACAAGGAGATATTCAGGATTGAACACTTATAACAAGTTTCAGGATGATGTCTCTCCCATTAGGAGTTACAGTAGACTACAGTGTTGCATGCTTAGCAACTGTGAATACATGCGTGATTAACTTCCTCATCTGCAGGCCTCACCAGAGAGAATGGAATGCTATTGCAGAATGTATGCAGACAAAACTCTGTTAGAACAAATGCAGAAAGCACTGTTAGCCTTGGTTTTCAACACTTTTCTAAACACTTCCCCACTTTGTATCATCACATTTTATAGTCATTAATTCTAGCCCAGACAATTTATTCTTGTAGTGTGCCCTAATATGAATAAATTTTAGCGAAGTTACTAAAATTTGGAAAAATAAAACTATGCCCCAGAAAACCACTATGAATGTTCAGTGAGGTGATAGATTTAAACATTAACACAGAAACTGTATTGAGCAGACGGATCCTGTCATCAGAGTTCCCATTGTCTCAACCTTAGCAAGTGTTGAGCCACATTTAAAAACTTATTTGACAAATATTCGATTTTATGTGAATGAACAAATGAACTTCTCTCTAGAATGTGTACTTCCAAGTGGAGAAATGAAGCTTTTCAAGGATAATTTATTCATTAATTTTATTGCATATTCCTTTTACTTCAGAATATGATTGTATCTTATTATACTTGAAATTAGACAAAGGTCATTTCTTAGTATACGATCCATTCACAGAATGAAAAAACAAACCACTCATTCACAACACGATTTCTTCTATTTTAGTCATAACATGAACCTGCACTTTATGGTGCTCTCAGTGGAAAGGGTTTTTTTTTTGTTGTCGTTGTTGTTGTTTTTTTTTTTTCCACATAAACTGTTTCTTCCTTTCCCTCCTAAAACATTGTTCTTATTCTGCCTCATAATATGCACATCTATCTTATCCTTAAAATTCATATTCTTGGAACTTTATATTTAAATTTTATTCTTGGTTTTATAATTCATATTATTTTCAAATACATATAAAAAGGAAAATACAAGAAATTTATAATAAAATTATTAGCTAAAGAAATTGGTATACAATATTTCAAGAAAGAGAAAAGAGTACATGAAAGTTAAAACTGTTTGAGTTGCTACACAGGACTTTGCTCAGGCCTTTGGTCACTGGTGACATAGATTCTCAATATTTAAACCAAGTACCAAGATCTTACTATGTGTAAATTCTTAGACTCTAACTTACAACTCATATATTTCCTCCCTTAGGTGTTTAAAAAGCCCTGTGATCTCAAGCTTCTAATTTAGTCTGCAAATATTTGTAAGTACATACTGAATTAAACATCTGCTAAATTATTTAATTGTTTTTAGAAGTAAACATTATAAAATATAAATAAAACACTGAATGCTATTACATAAGTATTACTACAATATCATTTAAAATTAAGCTAAATTTTATGACATTGAAGTACAGCATGTATATTTCTAATTTTCAGCATGAAACTGAGGCTTCACTCCTGTTTTAGTCTTGATATGATTTAGTAGTGTACCCTGAAGGTTTAAGAGGAAGACTCTTGGTATCCAGTATAGTCCTATCAGGAGGTAGTGAAACCTTCAAGGGAAGCCTAGAGGTCTTAGTCACTGGAGAATGAGAACAGAAAAAGTTTTTCCTGGGTTCCTTGAGGCTCTTAGATGTACTGCTAAATGAGTATTGGAATGTATTACTAAATGAGTAATCATATCAATTTCCATTCTCTTAGACTTAGTAGGTTTTGTTGTTGCTCTGGTTGTTTTGCTCCTGACATTGCTGTGGGATGCGGGTGAGGCAGCCTAGCACTAGAGCACACCAAAGAACCTGTCTTATACTGTTTAGACTTTAGAATCTCAGCACTGTGACTTATAAAACCTCATTTTATTCATAAATAGTCTCTGCTTGGCATTTCATATCAGTGATGAAAAGCGGACTAATAAACCAACTCTAAAAAGTTAGTTCAAAATGGTGATAATTTGAATATATATACATATATATGTATGTATATATATGTATGTATATACATGTATATATATATATATATATATATATATATATATATATATATACCATAAAGATTAAGTGAGAAGTATTGCCTGGTTTCCCCTTCCCCTTTTGGCTTATGCTAAGTGTGCGAGCATCTGTATATGTAAGTTTGGATTATGCCAAGTGCAATGCAATCTTTATTTCATCAGTTAGTTCTCTCCATTACATACTTCATAGCACCACCTATACAGCCTGGCTGCATTTGCATAATTACTACACCAACAAATTACTTTCAGGTAAATATGTACAAACTACTGTTATCCTTCAAGAATAATAATATTTCCGCAAACTGTTTCAAATAACATTTTAATTTCTAAGGCTCTTTGGACTCTCTACATTTTTTATCAGGTTAATGAAATTTATCCTTCTGATCTCGGCTACCAACAAATAATAAAATAAAATTCCACACATTATTCATAGGAGTAATTATAATTTGCATATGGTTATTTCTGGGCATTTGACATTCAGAAGAGATGATCAAATGTCATATTCATTTCACCTGTAGTACTCAGAGCACAGCAGAGCACAGCATATTATACACTGCTAGTATCAAATAAATTATATAACAGCAAACCATTGTTTTCAATATAATAAATAGTTAAAGTCTACAGTTCTTGACCAACGAATTCTCAGGAATTATTTTACCATTTGACCACTAAAAAGACTGTGATAAGCATATGTGTACTCTGACCTCTTAAAGAGGAAAGTTCCAGGACTTTCCATTTACTCTTTAAAGATTTATTTTCAAGTCTGTGTGTTTTTGGTGGGGAACTGGAGATAAACATGATGCAGGTGTCCATAGAGGCCAGGACTGTTAGTTCCTTAAAACTGGAGACACATATGGCTATCCCTGAGGTTCATCATATGGATATTAGGAACAGAACTCATGTTCTCCCTAAGAGCAGTACATGGTTTTAAACACTGAGCACTTTTATCCACTCTAGTCTATCTCCTTCACAGTTATTTTAAACTGTAAGGCTTACTGTTACTTTAGAAACTCTCGAGGCTGGGAGATACAAGTTTCTGACCTGAATTTTGGTATGAAGATCTTGAGGTGAAGTGGCTTTGAATCCCAGGAGTTTAAGGCAAGGAGATCTCTGAGTTCAAGGTCACCTGGGATAAAGCAAGTCCCAGACCCAGGTGTGGTGGTACACACTGTTAATCTGGGACACACCTTCTGCTGGTGATTTACATAAGGACAGTGGAAGAAGGAAGAGTCTCTCTTTTTTAACTACCTGCCTGCTGTAGGACTGAACCACTGCTAGATCCTTTGACTTCCATTCATAGCTGCTGATGATCATTGTTGGAGAGTTTGACTACAGACTGTAAGTCATCTACCAATTCTCTTACTATATAGAGACTACCCGTAACTTCTGTGACTCTAGAGAACACCATCCCAGTGCTCTCTCTCTCTCTCTCTCTCTCTCTCTCTCTCTCTCTCTCTCTCTCTCTGTCACTTGCTTATGAATCAAGGTATACACTCTTATCCATGCTTGCCTTTAATCCAAGCACTTGGGAGGCAGAGACAGGAGGATCTTTGTGAATTTATGACCAGCCAGATTTACATAGCACATTCCAGGACAGCTAAAACTACAGAGAGAGACCCTCCCTTAATACCAAAACAAAAACAAACAAACAAACAAACAAAAAAGATGTAAGCTCTCAGCTATTCCTGCCGACATGCCTTTGCTCTGCCATCATGAACTCTAGAGCTCTGAAATGTTAATCCCAATTACATCCTTTATTTTATAAAAAGAAAAAAGAAAAAAAAAACTCTCATGCTCATGGATCAGCAGGATTAACATAGATAAAAAAAATGTGCATCTTACCAAAAGCAACCTACAGATTAAATGCAATCCCTGTCAAAATTCCAACTCAATTCTTTACAGAGATATAAAGAGCAATTCTCAAGTTCATTTGAAACACACACACACACACACACACACACACACACACACACACACACCAAACAAACAAACAAACAAACAAACAAACAAACAAAAAACACCAGAATAGTGAAAACTATTCTCAACTATAAGAGAAATTTTTGGGGAGTCACCACCCCTGACCTCCAGTTCTACTACAGAGAAATAGTGATAAAAACCACTTGGTATTGGTAGAGACAGGTATGTAGACCAATGGGATAGAATTGAAGACCCAGAAATGAAACCATACACCTATGGTCCCTTGATCTTTGACAAAGAAACTAAAACTGTCCAATGCAGAAAAGACAGCATATTCAACAAATGGTGCTGGCTTAAGTAGCAATTTTCATGTAGAATAATGCAAATTGACCCATTCTTATGTCCTTGTACAAAGCTCAAGTCCAAGTGGATCAAAGACTTGGTCCAACATAAAACCAGATACACTCAAATTAATAGAAGAAAAAGTGGGAAAGTGTCTTAAACACATTGGCACAGGGGAGAACTTTCTGAACAGAACACCAAATGGCTCAGGAACTAAGATTAACTCTTGACAAATGGGACCTCATAAAATTGAAAAGCTCTATAAGGCAAAGAACACTGTCAATAGGACAAAATAGCAACCAACAGAATGGGAAAATATGTTTACTAAACCTACATCTAATAGAGGGCTAATATCCAATATATACAGAGAACTCAAGAACCAAATAACAGAGCTAAACAAAGAATTCACAACTGAGGAATCTCAAATGGTTAAAAAGCACCTAAAGAAATGTTCGTCATCCTTAGTCATCAGGGAAATGAAAATCAAAATGTCTGTGAGATTCCAGCTCATATCAGTCAGAATGGTGAAAATCAAAAACTCAGGTGACAGCAGATGCTGGCGAGGATGTGGAGAAAGAGGAACACTCCTCCATTGCTGGTGGGATTGCAGACTGGTACAACCATTCTGGAAATCAGTCTGGAGGTTCCTCAGAAAATTGGACATTGAACTGCCTGAGGATCCAGCTATACCTCTCTTGGGCATATACCCAAAAGATGCCCCAACATATAAAAAAGACACATGCTCCACTATGTTCATAGCAGCCTTATTTATAATAGCCAGAAGCTGGAAAGAACCCAGATGCCCTTCAACAGAGGAATGGATACAGAAAATGTGGTACATCTACACAATGGAATATTACTCAGCTATCAAAAACGACTTTATGAAATTCATAGGCAAATGGCCGGAACTGGAAAATATCATCCTGAGTGAGGTAATCCAGTCACAAAAGAACACACATGGTATGTACTCACTCATAAGTGAGTTTTAGGATAAAAACTCAGAATACCAATGATACAATTCACAGACAATATGAAGCTCAAGAAGAAGGAAGACCAAAGTATCCATGCTTCAATCCTACTTAGAAGGGGGAACAAAATAATCACAGGAGGTAGAGTGTGGGAGGTACTTGGGAAGAACTGAGGAGAGGGAGAAGAAATAAAGGAGGTGGTAAGATCAGGTGTGGAAGAAAACAGGGAAAAAATACAGAAGGTCAGGAAATTGAACAGATGTGTGCAGCAATGGGGGATGGGGAATTTGGGGCTAGCTAACAGAAAGTCCCAGATACTAGGAAAGCAAGACACTGCCAGGACCCAACATTAGCTGAAATCCCCCACAAGGAGAGAGAGAAACTGTAGAGATCATATTCAGAGGTTAGGCACAGGCCCCAGTTGAAGGAAGGGGCTACCTACCTTTCTCAAAATTTATCCCAGTATTGCTTCTGTCTAAAGGAAATACAGGGACAAAGAGTGGAACAGAATCTGCAGGAAAGGCTAACTACAGACTGTCCCACCTGAGAATCTATGACTTATGCAAACACCAAACCCAGATACTATTGCTGATGCCAAGAAGTACTTGCTGACATGAGCCTGATACAGATATCTTCTGAGAGGTTCTGCCAGAGTCTTACTAATACAAATGGGAATACTTGCAGCTAACCATCCAACCACAGGCACCCCAATAGAAGAGTTAAGGGAAGGATTGAAGGACCTGAAGGGGTTTGCAACCCCATAGGAAGAATATCAACCAACCAGACCCCAAAGAGCTCCCAGAGACTAAAGGACTAACCAAAGAGTACACATGGAGGGACCCATGGCTCCAGCTGCTTATGTAGCAGAGGAAAGCCTTATCTGACATCAATGGGAGACAAGTCCCTTGGTCCTGTGAAGTCTTGATGACCTTGCTTAGGGCGATGCTTGGGTGATGATGCATGAGTGGGTGTGTGGGCAAGGGTGTACTCTCATAGAAGAAGGGGGCTGTCATAGAAGGTTTTTGGAGGGGAAACCAGAAAGAGGGATAATAGAAACTAACACAAGTTATGAGCCAAATGGATATAGAACGTTTCATCCTAAAACAAAAGAATAGACCTTATTCTCAGCACTTCATGGTACCTTCTCCACAACTGACCATATAATCGGTCACAAAACAGGCCTCAACAGATACAAGATTGAAATAATCCCATGCGTGCTATGAGACTAAAGCTCAAACAACAACAAAAACAACAGAAATTCCACATATATATGGAAGCTGATCAACACTCTACTTAGGGGTAACTTTGAAAAGAAAGAATAAAGAAAGAAATTAAAGACTTTTTATAATTTAATGAAAATGAAGGGACAACAGACCCAAACTTATGTTACACTAGGAAGCAGTGCTGAGAGGAAAACTCATAGCTGTGTGTGCCTCTAAAAAGAAATTGGAGAGAGCATACTTTAGCACACTCAGAACACACCTAAAAGCTCTAGAACAAAAAGAAGAAAATGCACCCAAGAGGAGTAGAACTCAACTCAGGGCTGAAATCAACCAAGTAGAAAGAAAAAGAACTATATAAAAAAAATCAACCAAACCAGGAGCTGGTTCTTTGAGAAAATCAACAAGATAGATAAACCCTTAGCCAGACTATCCAGAGAGCAAAGAGAGAATATCCAAATTAACAAAATCAGAAATGAAAAGGGAGTCATATCAACAGAATCTGAGGAATTTCCGAAAATCATTAGATCCTATGACAAAAGCCTATATTCAACAAAACTGGAAAATCTGGATGAAATGGATAATTTTCTGGACAGATACCAAGTACCAAAGTTAAATGAGGATCAGACATACCATCTAAACAGTCCTATAACTCCTAAAGAAATAGAAGTAGTTATTAAAATTCTCCCAAACAAAAAAAAAAGGGCTCAGGACCAAATGGGTTTAGTACTGAATTTTATCAAACGTATTCCACTACACAAGAACCTCAAAGAAAATAACCACATGAACATCTCATTAGAGGCTGAGAAAGCATTAGACAAAATACAACACCCTTTCGTGTTAAAAGTCTTGGGAAAAAATGCAGGCAAAACCAGAAAAACAAACAAACAAACAAACAAACAAACAAACCACAAAACATTGATGAGGAAAAAAAAGTATTGGAAAGATCAGGAATTCAAGGCCCATCCCTTAACATAGTAAAAGCAATAAACAGCAAATGAGTAGCCAACATCAAACTAAGTGGAGAGAAACTTGAAGCAATCCAACTAAAACCAGGGATGAGACAAGGCTATCCACTCTCTCCTTACTTATTCAATATAGTTCTTGAAGTGCTAAATAGAGGAATCAGACAACAAGAGGAGGTCAAAGGGATATAAATTAAAAATGAAGAGGTCAAAATACCACTATTTACAGACAATATAATAAGTATACTTAAGTGACCCCAAAAGTTTCATCAGAGAGCTACTAAGCCTGATAAACAACTTCAACAAAGTGGCTGGGTATAAAATTCACTCAAATAAGTCAGTAGCCTACCTCTCCTCAAAGGTTAAACAGGCTGAGAAAGAAATTAGGGAAATAACACCCTTCACAGTAGTCCCAAATAACATAAAATACTTCGGTATGACTCTAACCAAGCACGTGAAAGATCTGTATGACAAGAACTTCAAGTTTCTGAAGAAAAAAATTGAAGAAGATCTCAGAAGATGGAAAGACCTTCCAAGCTCATGGATTGGCAGGATTAATATAGTAAAACTGGCCATTTTTCCAAAAGCAATCTACAGTTTCAATGTAATTCCGATCAAAATTCCAACTCAATTCTTCATAGAGTTAGAAAGAGCAATTTGCAAATTCATTTGGCACAACAAAAAACCCAGGATAGCGAATACTATACTCAACAATTAAAATACTTCTGGGGTAATCACTATCCCTGATCTCAAGCAGTATTAAAAATTAATAGTGGTAAAAACTGTATAATATTAGTACAGAGTCAAGCAGGTAGATCAATAAAATAAAATTGAAGAACCAGAAATGAACCCACACATCTATGGTTATTTGATCTTTGTCCAGTGAACTAAAACCATCCAATGGAAAAAAGATAGCATTTTCAACAATTGGTGCTGGTTCACCTGGAGGTCAGTATGTAGAAGAATGCAAATTGATCCATTCTTATCACCCTGTACAAAGCTTAAGTTCAAGTGGATCAAGGACCTCCACATTTAACCAGATACACTAAAACTATAGAAGAAAATTGGGGAAGAGGCTCAAACACATGTGGACTGGGGAAAATTTCCTGAAAAAAAAAACACTGATGGCTTATGCTCTAGGATCAAGAATCAACAAATGCGACCTCATAAAACTGCAAAGCATCTCTAAGGCAAAGAACACTGTCATTAGGACAAAATGGCAACCAACAGATTTGAAAACCATCTTTCCCAATCCTCCATGTGATAGAGGGCTAATATGCAAAATATACAAAGAACTCAAGAAGTTAGACTCCAGAGAGCCAAATAACCCTATTAAAATGGGGTATAAAGCTAAACAAAGAATTCTCAGCTGAGGAATCTCTAATTTTTTTAGGCTGAGAAATACCTAAAGAAATGTTCAAAACATCCTTAGTCATCAGGGAAATGCAAATCAAAAGTAGCCTGAGATTCCCACCACACACCACTCAGAATGGCTAAGATAAAAAAAAACTCAGGTGACAACAGATGGCGGTGAGGATGTGGAAAAAGAGGAGCACTCCTCCATTGTTGATGGGGTTGCAATCTTGTAAAACCACTCTGGAAATTAATCTGGAGGTTCCTCATAAAACTGGATATAGTACTACCTGAGGACACAACTATACCACTCCTCGGCATATACCCAAGTGATACTCCAACATACAACAAAGACACATGATCCACTATGTTCATAGAAGCCTTATTTATAATAGCTACAAGCAGGAAAGAACCTAGATTCCCTTCAACAGAGGAATGAATACAGTAATTGTGGCATATCTACACAATGAAGTACTACTCAGCTATCAAAAACAATGACTTCATGAAATTCATAGGCAAATGGATGAAAGGAGAAAATATCATCCTGAGTAAGATAACACAATCAGAAAAAACACACGTGGTATGCACTCACTGATAAGTAGATATTAACCCTAAAGCTCAAATTACCCAAGATACAATCCACAGACCACATGAAGCTAGAGAAGAAAGATGACTAAAGTGTGGATGCTTCAATCGTTCTTGAAGGGGAAGCAACAATATTCATAGAAGGGGATATGGAGGCAAAGTTTGGAGCAAAGTTTGAAGGTGTGGCCATTCAGAGCCTGACCCACCTGGGGATCCAGCCTATATATACACAGCCACAAAACATGGGACAATACTGATGAAACCAAGAAGTGCATGCTGACAGGAGGCTAATATAGGTGTCTCCTGAGAGGTTCTGCCAGAGAATGAAAATACATAGGTGAATGCTAGCAGGAAACCATTGAACTGAGAATGGAGTCCCATTAAAGAAATTAGAGAAAGGATTGAAGGAGCTGAAGGGGTTTGCAACCCTGTAAGAACAACCATCCCAACCAACCAGAGTTCCCAGGGAATAAACCATTATGCAGAGTACACATAGACTGACCCAGGGCTCCAGCTGCATATGTAGCAGAGGATGGCCTTGTTGGGCACTAATGGGAAAGCCCTTGGTCATGCCAAGGCTGGATCTCCCAGTGTACAGTAATGTTAGGGTGGGAGGGCAGGAAGGGGGGTGATTTGGGAGGGGAACACCCTCATAGAATAAGGGAAGGAGGATAGAATAGGGGGGTTATAGAGGGAAAACAGGGTAAGGGAATAACACTTAAAATGTAAATAAAAGTGACACTGCTGGAACCTGAAGGAAACAGACAGGATAAACAGTTCTCTGCACCCAAATCCCGTGGGAGGGAGAGCTAAACCTTCAGAGAGGCAGACATGCCTGGGAAACCAGAAGAGACTGCACTCTGTACACACATCTCGGACACCAGAGGAAAACACCAAACGCCATCTGGAACCCTGGTGCACTGAAGCTCCCTGAAACGGTGGCCCAGATCTTCCTGGTTGCTGCCGCCAAAGAGAGCGCGTGGGCAGCACCCCGCAAGCGAACTTGAGCCTCGGGACCACAGGTAAGACCAACTTTTCTGCTGCAAGCGACCTGCCTGGTGAACTCAAGACACAGGCCCACAGGAACAGCTGAAGACCTGTAGAGAGGAAAAACTACACGCCCGAAAGCAGAACACTCTGTCCCCATAACTGGCTGAAAGAAAACAGGAAAACAGGTCTACAGCACTCCTGACACACAGGCTTATAGGGCAGTCTAGCCACTGTCAGAAATAGCAGAACAAAGTAACACTAGAGATAATCTGATGGCGAGAGGCAAGCGCAGGAACCCAAGCAACAGAAACCAAGACTACATGGCATCATAGGAGCCCAATTCTCCCATCAAAAAACAAACATGGAATATCCAAACACCAGAAGAGCAAGATCTAGTTTCAAAATCATATTTGATCATGATGCTGGAGGAATTCAAGAAAGACGTGAAGAACTCCCTTAGAGAACAAGTAGAAGCCTACAGAGAGGAATCGCAAAAACGCCTGAAAGAATTCCAGGAAAACATAAATAAACAAGTAGAAGCCCATAGAGAGGAGACACAAAAATCCCTGAAAGAATTCCAGGAAAACATAAATAAACAAGTAGAAGCCCATAGAGTGGAGACACAAAAATCCCTGAAAGAATCCCAGGAAAACACAATCAAACAGTTGAAGGAATTAAAAATGGAAATAGAAGCAATCAAGAAAGAACACATGGAAACAACCCTGGAAATAGAAAACCAAAAGAAGAGACAAGGAGCTGTAGATACAAGCTTCACCAACAGAATACAAAAGATGGAAGAGAGACTCTCAGGAACAGAAGATTCCATAGAAATCATTGACTCAACTGTCAAACATAATGTAAAGCGGAAAAAGGTACTGGTCCAAAACATACAGGAAATCCAGGAATCAATGAGAAGATCAAACCTAAGGATAATAGGTATAGAAGAGAGTGAAGACTCCCAGCTCAAAGGACCAGTAAATATCTTCAACAAAAATCATAGAAGAAAACTTCCCTAATCTAAAAAAAGAGATACCCATAGGCATACAAGAAGGCTACAGAACTCCAAATAGATTGGACCAGAAAAGAAACACCTCCCGTCACATAATAGTCAAAACACCAAATGCAAAAAATAAAGAAAGAATATTAAAAGCAGTAAGGGAAAAAGGTCGAGTAACATATAAAGGCAGGCCTATCAGAATCACACCAGACTTTTCGCCAGAAACTATGAAGGCCAGAAGATCCTGGACTGATGTCATACAGACCCTAAGAGAACACAAATGCCAGCCCAGGTTACTGTATCCTGCAAAACTCTCAATTAACATAGATGGAGAAACCAAGATATTCCATGACAAAACCAAATTTACACAATGTCTTTCTACAAATCCAGCACTACAAAGGATAATAAATGGTAAAGCCCAACATAAGGAGGCAAGCTATACCCTAGAAGAAGCAAGAAACTAATCGTCATGGCAACAAAACAAAGAAATGAAAGCACACAAACATAACGTCACATCCAAATATGAATATAACAGGAAGCAATAATCACTATTCCTTAATATCTCTCAACATCAATGGACTCAACTCCCCAATAAAAAGACATAGATTAACAAACTGGATACGCAACGAGGACCCTGCATTCTGCTGCCTACAGGAAACACACCTCAGAGACAAAGACAGACACTATCTCAGAGTGAAAGGCTGGAAAACAACTTTCCAAGCAAATGGTCAGAAGAAGCAAGCTGGAGTAGCCATTCTAATATCAAATAAAATCAATTTTCAACTAAAAGTCATAAAAAATATAAGGAAGGTCACTTCATATTCATCAAAGGAAAAATCCACCAAGATGAAGTCTCAATCCTAAATATCTATGCCCCAAATACAAGGGCACCTACATACGTAAAAGAAACCTTACTAAAGCTCAAAACACACATTATACCTCACACAATAATAGGGGGAGATTTCAACACCCCACTCTCATCAATGGACAGATCATGGAAACAGAAATTAAACAAGCATGTAGACAGACTAAAAGAAGTCATGAGCCAAATGGACTTAACGGATATTTATAGAACATTCTATCCTAAAGCAAAAGGATGTACCTTCTTCTAAGCTCCTCATGGTACTTTCTCCAAAATTGACCATATAATTTGTCAAAAAATGGGCCTCAACAGGTACAGATTGATAGAAATAATCTCATGCGTGCTATCAGACCACCACGGCCTAAAATTAGTCTTCAATAACAATAAGGGAAGAATGCCCACATATGCGTGGAAATTGAACAATGCTCTACTCAATGATAACCCGGTCAAGGAAGAAATAAAGAAAGAAATTAAAAACTTTTTAGAATTTAATGAAAATAAAGATACAACATACCGAAACTTATGGGACAGACGAAAGCTGTGCTAAGAGGAAAACTCATAGAGCTGAGTGCCTGCAGAAAGAAACAGGAAAGAGCATATGTCAGCAGCTTGACAGCACACCTAAAAGCTCTAGAACAAAAAGAAGCAAATACACCCAGGAGGAGTAGAAGGCAGGAAATAATCAAACTCAGAGCTGAAATCAACCAAGTAGAAACAAAAAGGACCATAGAAAGAATCAACAGAACCAAAAGTTGGTTCTTTGAGAAAATCAACAAGATTGATAAACCCATAGCCAGATTAACGAGAGGACACAGAGAGGGTGTCCAAATTAACAAAATCAGAAATGAAAAGGGAGACATAACTAGAGATTCAGAGGAAATTCAAAAAATCATCAGATCTTACTATAAAAACCTATATTCAACAAAACTTGAAAATCTTCAGGAAATGGACCATTTCCTAGACAGATACCAGGTACCGAAGTTAAATCAGGAACAGATAAACCAGTTAAACAACCCCATAACTAATAAGGAAATAGAAGCAGTCATTAAAGGTCTCCCAACCAAAAAGAACCCAGGTCCAGACGGGTTTAGTCCAGAATTCTATCAAACCTTCATAGAAGACCTCATACCAATATTATCCAAACTATTCCACAAAATTGAAACAGATGGATCACTCCCGAATTCCTTCTATGGAGCCACAATTACTCTTATACCTAAACCACACAAAGACCCAACAAAGAAAGAGAACTTCAGACCAATTTCCCTTATGAATATCGACACAAAAATACTCAATAAAATTCTGGCAAACCGAATCCAAGAGCACATCAAAACAATCATCCACCATGATCAAGTAGGCTTCATCCCAGGCATGCAGGGATTGTTTAATATACGGAAAACCATCAACGTGATCCATTATACAAACAAAGTGAAAGAACAAAACCACATGATCATTTCATTAGATGCTGAGAAAGCATTTGACAAAATTCAACACCCCTTCATGATGAAAGACCTGGAAAGAATAGGAATTCAAGGCCCATACCTAAACATAGTAAAAGCCATATACAGCAAACCAGTTGCTAACATTAAACTAAATGGAGAGAAACTTGAAGCAATCCCACTAAAATCAGGGACTAGACAAGGCTGTCCACTCTCTCCCTACTTATTCAATATAGTTCTTGAAGTTCTAGCCAGAGCAATCAGACAACAAAAGGAGGTCAAGGGGATACAGATCGGAAAAGAAGAAGTCAAAATATCACTACTTGCAGATGATATGATAGTATATTTAAGTGATCCCAAAAGTTCCACCAGAGAACTACTAAAGCTGATAAACAACTTCAGCAAAGTGGCTGGGTATAAAATTAACTCAAATAAATCAGTAGCCTTCCTCTACACAAAAGAGAAACAAGCCGAGAAAGAAATTAGGGAAACGACACCCTTCATAATAGACCCAAATATTATAAAGTACCTCGGTGTGACTTTAACCAAGCAAGTAAAAGATCTGTATAATAAGAACTTCAAGACACTGAAGAAAGAAATTGAAGAAGACCTCAGAAGATGGAAAGATCTCCCATGCTCATGGATTGGCAGGATTAATATAGTAAAAATGGCCATTTTACCAAAAGCGATCTACAGATTCAGTGCAATCCCCATCAAAATACCAATCCAATACTTCAAAGAGTTAGACAGAACAATTTGCAAATTCATCTGGAATAACAAAAAACCCAGGATAGCTAAAACTATCCTCAACAATAAAAGGACTTCAGGGGGAATCACTATCCCTGAACTCAAGCAGTATTACAGAGCAATAGTGATAAAAACTGCATGATATTGGTACAGAGACAGACAGATAGACCAATGGAATAGAAATGAAGACCCAGAAATGAACCCACACACCTATGGTCACTTGATTTTTGACAAAGGAGCCAAAACCATCCAATGGAAAAAAGATAGCATTTTCAGCAAGTGGTGCTGGTTCAACTGGAAGTCAACATGTAGAAGAATGCAGATCGATCCATGCTTATCACCCTGTACAAAGCTTAAGTCCAAGTGGATCAAGGACCTCCACATCAAACCAGACACACTCAAACTAATAGAAGAAAAACTAGGGAAGCATCTGGAACACATGGGCACTGGAAAAAATTTCCTGAACAAAACACCAATGGCTTATGCTCTAAGATCAAGAATCGACAAATGGGATCTCATAAAACTGCCAAGCTTCTGTAATGCAAAGGACACTGTGGTTAGGACAACGGCAACCAACAGATTGGGAAAAGATATTTACCAATCCTACAACAGATAGAGGCCTTATATCCAAAATATACAAAGAACTCAAGAAGTTAGACCGCAGGGAGACAAATAACCTTATTAAAAATGGGGTTCAGAGCTAAACAAAGAATTCACAGCTAAGGAATGCTGAATGGCTGAGAAACACCTAAAGAAATGTTCAGCATCTTTAGTCATAAGGGAAATGCAAATCAAAACAACCCTGAGATTTCACCTCACACCAGTGAGTATGGCTAAGTTCAAAAACTCAGGTGACAGCAAATGCTGGCGAGGATGCGGAGAAATGGGAACACTCCTCCATTGTTGGTGGGGTTGCAGACTGGTACAACCATTCTGGAAATGTCAGGAGGATCCTCAGAAAATTGGACATTGAACTGTCTGAGGATCCAGCTATACCTCTCTTGGGCATATACCCAAATGATGCCCCAACATATAAAAAAGACACGTGCTCCATTATGTTCATCACAGCCTTATTTATAATAGCCAGAAGCTGGAAAGAACCCAGATGCCCTTCAACAGACGAATGGATACAGAAAATGTGGTACATCTACACAATGGAATATTACTCAGCTATCAAAAACAATGCCTTTATGAAATTCGTGGGCAAATGGTTGGAACTGGAAAATATCATCCTGAGTGAGCTAACCCAATCACAGAAAGATATACATGGTATGCACTCATTGATAAGTGGGTATTAGCCCAAATGCTTGAATTACCCTAGATGCCTAGAACAAATGAAACTCAAGACAGACGATCAAAATGTGAATGCTTCACTCCTTCTTTAAATGAGGAAAAAGAATACCCTTGGCAGGGAAGGGAGAGGCAAAGATTAAAACAGAGACTGAAGGAACACCCATTCAGAGCCTGCCCCACATGTGGCCCATACATATACAGCCACCCAATTAGACAAGATGGATGAAGCAAAGAAGTGCAGACCGACAGGAGCCGGATGTAGGTCGCTCCTGAGAGACACAGCCAGAATACAGCAAATACAGAGGCGAATGGCAGCAGCAAACCACTGAACTGAGAATAGGTCCCCCGTTGAAGGAATCAGAGAAAGAACTGGAAGAGCTTGAAGGGGCTCGAGACCCCATATGTACAACAATGCCCAGCAACCAGAGCTTCCAGGGCCTAAGCCACTACCTAAAGACTATACATTGACTGACCCTGGACTCTGACCTCATAGGTAGCAATGAATATCCTAGTAAGAGCACCAGTGGAATGGGAAGCCCTGGGTCCTGCTAAGACTTAACCCCCAGTGAACTAGACTGTTGGGGGGAGGGCGGCAATGGGGGGAGGGTTGGGAGGGGAACACCCATAAGGAAGGGGAGGGGGGAGGGGGATGTTTGCCCGGAAACCGGGAAAGGGAATAACACTCGAAATGTTTATAAGAAATACTCAAGTTAATAAAAAAAAAAGAAAAGGAAAAAAATGTAAATAAAAATATCCAATTAAAATATTGGAAAAATCAGATAATCAATAGAAATTAAAAAAAGAGTATCTCATAATACTAGAATGGTTTGGAACGTAGTTTGAAGAAGATGACAGAGAATATGAGTGCGAAACATTGTGAAGATATTATGTCTTTATTAACTTCAATACACAATTGAGTGCAAACCCATTAAAAGGAATATATGGTTCATGTAGATTTGTTCATTTTAATATCTTTATGCCTGTAGAATCTATTGTACCTCAAGAGTTATATATTTGAATGGTTTGACTCTGTATATTAATTTTAGTATTTAAAATTTAAATACTAGGTGTTTATCACCCAAGCCAGTGATTTTTAAACATAGAGTAAGCAAGAAAATTGTCAGGATTTTTAAAGCTATTGTCAGTAAACATTCAGTATAGTTAAAGAGCTAGAAGGCCAGAGACCTTCAGACTTTAATTCTACTTCTGAGACCATCAGTATTTAAAAACTACATCCAAGTCTCTGTAATACTTCAAACCAGTCCAGGCTGCACTGCCTCCTGGCAATTGAGTATGAAAATGCCCTGTCTTTGTCAATAAAAAGAAACCCGCTGTTAAGAAAAACCTGTCTCATGGTAAGAAGTTTGCCTGCTTTCTGTGCTTTCTTTTCTACTGGTCTCTGCTTTGCTAAGCTCCGCACTGCTCTGCTCCCTCTGCTCTGTTCTGCTCTGGTCTGTTCTGTTCTGCTCTGTTCTGCTCATTCTGCTCTGCTCTCTGCTCTGCTCTGCTCTGCTCTGCTCTGCTCTGCTCTGTTCTCTTCTGCTCTGTTCTGCTCTGCTCTGCTCTGCTCTGTTCTGCTCTGTTCTGCTTTCTGCTCTGCTCTGCTCTGCCCTCTTCTGTTCTGCTCTGCTCACTCTGCTCTGCTGTCTGCTCTGCTCTGCTTTGCTCTGCTCTGCTCTGCTTTGCTCTGCTCTGCTCTGCTCACTTTGTTCCTTCTGCTCTGCTCTGCTTTGCTCCACAGTGCTCTGTTCCGCACTGCTCTGCTCTGTTCTGTTCTGCTCCCTCTGCTCTGCTCTGCTCTGCTCTGCTTTGCTCTGCTCTGCTCTGCTCACTTTGTTCCTTCTGCTCTGCTCTGCTTTGCTCCACAGTGCTCTGTTCCGCACTGCTCTGCTCTGTTCTGTTCTGCTCCCTCTGCTCTGCTCTGCTCTGTTCTGTTTTGCTCACTCTGCTCTGCACTGCTCTGCTCTGCTCACTTTGTTCCCTCTGCTCTGTTCTGCACTGCTCTGCTTCCTATGCTCTGCTCACTCTGCACTGCTCTGCACTGTTCTGCTTTGCTCTGCTCATTCTGCTCGCTCTGCTCTGCTCTGCTCTGCTCTGCACTGCTCCCTCTACTCTCTTCTGCTCTGCTCTCCTCTGCTCCCTCTGCTTTACTCTCTCTCTCTCTGCTCTGTTCTTTTACTGTCATCGTTCCTTGTTCTTGCGTTTTATCAGGACACATGATCACATGGTATTCCAAGCATCTTTCTTTGAAAGTTCACAACAAATTCAAACATAAATTCAAATTATAAATTAAATAAGAAATTACAACATAGATGTTTACATGCTTTTACATTAAGTATAGTTATCTAATTAAACACGTATAGTTAGCATGACTTGTCAAAAGGCAAATCATCTGCCTAGTGCCTTATCATTATAGATAAGTCCAGTAAATATTTTATTCCTTGTTCTTGCACCTACAATGAATTGTTAATTATAAGTTTATGACCTTTAGTTATCAGATAGTGGTTTCATAATTCACCTACAAGGAATGTTTCCTTGATCAAAAATGTGTTTCAAGCCTGGTTTCTAACTGCAATTAGGTTATGATGCATGAAGGTTTACAGAACTAAATGCAGTCTTATAGAGGGCTCAAAACTTACTTATATAAATTTAGGAATTCTATAGAATCAATATTAGGAATTATTAAATCATCAATTTGTCTACATAGCATTGCTACAAGAGAATACATCTTTGTTGATCTACAGAAAATCTGCCCAATAGGTTGGGCTAATGCTCGGGAATCATACTACTGTTAATAATAACAGAAAGTACATAATAACAAGAATAAATTCTTGCAATTTTAGAGTTATTAATAGCAGTCAAGCAAAATGCTATGTCATCTCCAGAATGTCACTTGTTTGCTTTTAGCCATTTCTAGATGGCTCTTGACACCAGATCACACAACTAAGTTAAAGAAATAAATAGCTGAAGAGAGACATTTATGAGTAACTGGTAGAATCACTAGTGTTTAGAAGTATAGTTTATTAAAACTTACTTACAAATTTTATATAACTCCAAAGAAATTCGGATGAACATTTTCCATGAATGAACAAGTCGACTCTTATCTAATAGTCTCATGGAGATTCTAGAATAAAATATAAATAAAAATTTGTAAAACAGAGTAATAAATTTGGAAGATGTACAGCCTGATTTTAAGGTATACTGCCAAAGAATCTGAGATGGTGGTTTCCCAAGTTTATTAACTGGAACCACTGTTTTACTGATGTTTTCAATGAAAGTCTACATTATTGTACAGAGAAAAAGATTTATGCTTTTATTTTCTTCCAATATATAGTATGGAAATAACTTGGTATTTTTAAATAAATAAAAGAATGTTGACTATCTAAGCTGTTGATTATATTTCTTTAAATTTGTTTTCGGTAGTGTTTTTCATTCATTACTTAATTAATTCACTTTACATCCCATCCTAATTGCAGTCCCCCTCTCCATAGTTTCAACCTCAGAAACTATTCCCACATTACCCATTCCCTTTTTCCTTCATGAGTATCAAACAGTCCTAGCACATCGAGTAACAACAGGAAGTCCAGTTAGGGGAAGTAGATCCAAAGACAGGCAGGCAACAGAGTCAGAGATAGCTCCCACTCCAATTGTTAGGTGACCAACTTGAAGACAAAGCTACACATCTGCTACAAAATGTATATGGGCCCTAGGTCTAGCTCCTCCGTGCTCTCAGTTTCTGGGAGCCTCCATTGATCCAAGTTAGTTGACTCTGTAGATCTTCTTGTATTGTGCTTGACCTTTCTGGGTCCTTCAATCCTATCCACCACTCTTTTCAGAAGACTCACCAAGCTGTTCCTAATGTTTGTCTATGAGCTGTTGGATGGTGCCTCTCAGGAGAGATTTATGCCAGGGTTCTGTATGGAATCATAGCAGAGTACCATTAATAGTGTTAGGGGTTGACTCTCCTATGGGATGAGTCTCAAGTTTGACCAGTCATGGTTGTCCATTGCATTAATCTCTGCTCTATTTCTATCCCTGCACATACTCTAAGCAGGAAAAACTTTGGGGTGAAGTTTTTTGGGTGGATTGGTGTCCTCTTCCTCCCATGGGAAGACCCACCTGACTATAGGAGGTGGTCACTTCAGTCTCTGTCTCCAGTTTCTTGTCATCTCAGCTAGGATCATCCAAGACTCCTGGGAACCTCCTTCTTTCCAGGTTTCCAGATTGGCCCAGAGATGCACCCTTATTAATTTCTATGCCAAAATTTATTATTTTAATGCAAAAATGCTATTGCTTTAGGGGTAGATACATGGCTGGTTTAGTGAGAATATGGAGTTAACAATCACCAGTTTCTATCTATTATAATAAATGTTGATGTAGGCAAGCAAGTTTCATTGACTTTAGCTAAGGAAAAAAGAAGAAAGCTAAAAGTTAAAAATATATTATAAAAATATATTAGAATGGACTCTTCACAAATGTCATTAGAGTTGGGTGAATAATTTCAGGTTAAAGAAGAAAGAAGAGACCTGACAGCTTAGCTCAATACACGGTTAGGAAGAGGGTCCCTGGCACATTGAGAGAAATGATATTATGAAAGGGACATGCTGTGATGGTTGGAACAGAGAGCTTTGAATTATACAATTAAAGTTTATTGCAATGTGAAATATAATGAACTTTATAATTGAATATTATTATTATTTAAATATTTACAAGACGAGCTTAGTAACAGGCACAGCAGTATCAGAAGGTAAAGATGAAATGATAAAGCAAATATATAAAGCATTAACAATTGATGAATCTAAGTAAAGGATACAGTGAGATTTCTATGCATTATTACCCTTATCACACTTCTAACCAGTTTCAAACTGCTTCAAATGTAAAACCAGGAAAGCTAGTAAGCATACATACATACCTTAATATTAACTGTATTTAAATAGAATAAAGGGAAATTTTTAATCAAAAAAGTAAATTTATGAAAGAACACACCAAAGATGAATTTTTTAAAATTAATTTAAAAACTCCTAAGAAACTATCATATTATTAAAAAAGCATAATTTATATAAAAGGAAGCAATTATTGAACTGTCTTTTTTGTATTTCCTCCTTCCATGGGACAAAGCAATCTGTGGATATACAAGTAAGATTAAAGAGGGTGGGTCAAAGCCAAAATCATAATGTTTTTATGTCATGTTGTGATGGTTTGTATATGCTTGACTCAGGGAGTGACACTATTAGGAGGTATGGAGTATGTGTATCTTTGTGTGTGTGGGCTATAAGACCCTCATTGTAGCTGCCTAGAATTCAGTCTTCCACTGGCAGCCTTTAGATGAAAATGAAGAACTTTCAGCTCTGCCTGCACAATACCTGTCTAGATGCTGACATGCTCCTGCCTTGATGATAATGGACCAAACTTTTGAATCAGTTAGCCAGCCCCAATTAAATGTTGTCCTTTATAAGACTTGTCTTGGTCATGGTGTTTTGTTCAGAGCAGTAAAACCGTAACTAAGACACATGTGAAGTGTGTATTTAAAAAAAATTATAGGGGTTGGGGATTTAGCTCAGTGGTAGAGCGCTTGCCTAGAAAGCGCAAGGCCCTGGGTTCGGTCCCCAGCTCCGAAAAAAAGAAAAAAAATTATGAATAAATATGTGGAAGATTCTCATTATAGTTTTCTCTGGTAAAAAATTATACAATTCATAAATTAAAGGACATGTTTTCTCCCAGTTAACCTCTACACCATCTATTTCAGAGTTACTTACAGAAACAATTAGTTTTGGAATAAATTATGCATACTGATAGAAACAGTGCTAATTGAAGCCAGTTATTTTAATCTGCAATCTGAACCTGAAATTAGGAGTTGGAGGCAATCAGAAAGATAAGGTTCTCAAAATTATATGACAAAAATGAAAAAGGAGAATATCTTTCTGATCTGTCAATATTTAACAAAATTTCCTGCTAAGCTTAGGTTTAGGACCAGTTCTCTGGAAGCTAATGAGGTTAAATATTGAAGTAAATTCCATGTCCACTAGACAAGAAAGCAGAGAAAAAATTCTGCACTCCGTTATGAACTTTCTAGCCAAGACTTACTTTTCTTTGTCACAGGAATGCAAAGATCCTGTGATATAAATTTTCAATAAATAGGAAGCCTAATGCAGGAGCATATGTAGGCAAATTTTAATTCAGCAGCACAACTACCTTGGCTGGAATACAGACACACCCATGGTACCTACCTTTAATCCCAAACAATGTAGGTAAGGTGAGTTTGTAAAGTAAAACAGCCATGTTTAAGAATGATGCCAAACAGAGGGGAAGATGAAATGATGAATCAGTGAAAGATTTGTTAGAATGAATTATAGATAGGATATACACAACTCTCAAGAGAACAGATGGGAAAGGAAAAAAAAGAGTGGAGGGCAGCTCAGCTGAGTTCAGGCAACACAGTAAAGTTTAGTTGACATCAGTTCAGTGCAGTTAGCTGCAGTTCAATTGGATGTGGTTGAGTTGAACTGAGTTTGAGTTGAGTTCCATTCAGTACTGCTTAGTTTGTGTAGCCAGTGCACTTCAGTAAATGGAAATCAGAAGCTGTTTTTCCAAAGCAGAGCAATTCGGTGAGAAGCCAGTAGGATTTGAATCAGTTAGCTTGGAGAGGAACTTTGAACCAGAACAGCTGAGTTGAACTAGCCAGCTAGAGTTCAGAAAGAACTAGAAAGGGGGAGCTTATTCAACAGTAAGCCTCTGAGACAACAATTTGATCAGCTGAATAAAAGTTACTATTACAAGCTGTTGCAGTAAAAATAAAAAAAAGGGCAGAGTGAGCATCAGGAAACACCCCTTTTTTATCTTTAATCACTACAACAAGCATTTCACCTGCAATCCTAGTACTTGGGAGACATTAGGATCAGGAAATCACTTTTGGTTATGCAAAGGTTTCAAGGTTGGCTTGGACTATTTGAGACATCAAAACAAAATGCCAACAAACACCAAACCACACAAATAACTTCTGAAGTCATTTATCCAAGTTCATAAATATCTGTTATCACCATAAATCAAAAGATATTTTAATTAGATTAAGTATTTATAGTATAATTTTCTGTCGAGAGTTAAGAAAATAATCAAAGCACTCGAGGGAAATTACTTAAGGTCAAGGCTTTATAGCAACTCATGTCAGAAAATGTAGTAAATAAGATTTGAAATTTAAATAAATAAATACATTAAAAAGATGTTGTTAAAGCCTGTCCCCTTAGCATTGTTACAGCCATTTGGTTCCATGTCTGCCAATTATTTCATATTGTTGCTGTAATATGCCTGCCAGTCATCGACACAGAAAAATATCTTGACTCAGAGAGGGTCATATTGGTGACATATCTTGTGTTCTGTGTGAGGTTTGTTAATCTTAAGAAGTTCTGCAAAGTTTTACATAGGACCATCATATTAAGGTCACTATGAACTATTTTGTTTAAAATGGTTTGAGTCAGAGCCAACACCAGGTAGCACTTTGTGCACCTGCATATGAAGTCACTGTGGTTTTTGTGAATTTAGTGTTTATAAGCTGATAGAGAAAGATATTTAGAGTCATAGCCTTAGCCCCCAAATTCTGAGTATGGTGTTCGTACTCAATAAATCTTAGGATGTGTGTCAATAAACCATCTCTGTCTGACTAAGATCAGTGTTTATGTGGCTTATGGGCAACTCCTGAACCCCAACATTGTAAAACTCTCTCTCTGTCACACACGCGCACACACACACACACACACACACACACACGCACGCACGCACACACACACACACACACGCACACACGCACATGTGATATATATATATATATATACATGCATAATGGAAACAAAAAACAAAATAGAGATTCTAGAAACAAGTGCACACATTCAGAGTCAATTATTGTTAGCACATTAAAACATGACAGGGAAAGATGGTTTTCAACAAATGACCCTGGAATAATTAATTACATGCAGAAGAATGAAATTAGATCCTATACTTGTGCTATATACAAACATCAACTCCAAACAGATTTTGAACTTAAGTTTCAGGGGTTAAAATATGAAATCACTGTAAGAAATATCAGGAGAAAATACTACAAAGAAGTAACACGGTCAGTGACTTGTTTTACATGACTCTTACAACCTAGGCAACCAATGTAAAAATGCACAAATGTAATTACATCACACTAAATAGCTTGAAACACAGTGTGAGAAATGATAAACAGAAGAAAAATAAATTTGCAAACCAAATGTCTGACAAGGAGCTAATATCTAAATTATATATGAAACTTAAGGGATTTTCAAGTAAGAAAACAAATAACCCAATTTAAAAACTGGCAAAGTGGTAGGATGCAGAAACACACAAATATAAGTAGATTTCTATTAGTGAGCTGTCTGAAAAAGACATCAGAAAAACAATTCCATTTATAACAGCTACTGAAATAAATAAAATATTTAGGAATAAATTCAACTATGAAGATGAAGGATCCCTACAACAAAATTATTATATATTTATTAAAGAAACTGTAGAAAATAGGGCCAACATATGCATTGAGCCAAAAACTTCATCTTCACTAAATGAGGCTAGGCAAGCTAGATAACCCAAGGAAAAAGACCCCAATTGGAGCCCCTGTCTCTCACCAAGTACAAAAATTAATTGAAAATGTATAAAATACTTTGATGTAAGATGAGAAGCACTAAGACTGCTAACAGAAAATGGGGGAGAAAGATTTCAAGATAGTGGCACAATCAGTCATTTTCTGCTAAGAATACCAAATGCATAAAAAGGCACAAGCAAGGATTGACAAATTGTTTCATCAGATTAAAAAGCTTCTCTGCAGCAAAGGAAGCAATCGGAGTGAAGACAGTCTATAGAAAGTGAAGACATATCTACCACCTATTCATCTAATAGAGGAATAACATCCAAAAACAATAAGGAACTCAGTCATAATAATACTAAAAATAATTAATCAAATTAAAATTGGACAAATAAAAATAACATGAATTTGTATTGCCCTAAAGAGGAAATCTAAATGTAGAAGAAATAGATCTAAAACTCTCAATATCTATAGTCATTAGGTAAGGAGCATCATAAGTATAATAAGGTCCCATCTCATCCTCATTAGTTAGCATGACTGTTCCAAATCCCATAGTACAAACAGTGAATGTTGTCAAGGATGCAAAGAAAGGGAACTCAGAATATTGCTTATCAAACACAGCTTAGTACGGACACTATAGAAAATAATAGGGAAGTTCTTCAGTGGTCTAAGGTAGACTATTATACAATCCAAATATTCTGTTCTTGGGAATATATCCCAGAGAATATGTAGTCAGCATATTCAAGAGATACCTGCATCACCAAAATTACTGTGAGATTATTCATAGTAGTCAATATATAGAATCAGCCAGCGGACCCACAACACATGATGGATAAAGTGAATGTGGTACATATATACCACATAGCATTATGAACTAGATTCAAGTTCAAGTATTTGAAAATAGAATACTTTCTTGGATACTTATCATGGGTTGTTGTATAATGTCTTTCTTGCTAATGATCTATATGCAGTATCTTTGATGCATGCAATTATGACTTCTCTGCTTGTCACTTAAAGCAACACTGTTAATCTAGAGTCTACCAGGCACTTTCCCTGGACCCATTCCACTTCCACACATTCCCTCATCAGGAGTTGAGAAGACAAAAATCTGTTTTTTACCTGTCCTACTATGGTTCACAAAGACATATTTGTTACTACCCTCATAAGTTCTATTTGGAAACACCACCTTTCTTTCTATTGGAAAGTGAAAATAATTGCTTAAAACATAAAATACTTAGAATGCTACAGTCCTCATCTCTAAATCTAAACTGAGGAAACAAAATAAACCAGAGCTAATATCACTGGGGTCATGAGAAACAAAGATGCAATAGCAAGGTTAAGTTTCCAATGAAATGTATCAAATACTAGTCTCCTCTAATACTATCTACAAGAAGGCAACCACTTGATGCGCACTTGATCTGAGACTAAGGAGATCAATTTAGGTTGCAGGATCTCTAAAAATATACATTGTTACTAAGATGTATGTGTTAGTAATTTATTGTTTGCTTAATTTTTAAGGCCTTATTGCTATGAAGAGAAAACATGACCAAGGTAACTCTCATAATGGAAAACATTTAATTGGCGCTGACTTAAAGTTTCACATATTCACAGGAAGCATGGCAGCACTCAGGCAGACATGGTGCTGGAGAACAAACTGAGAGTTCTACATAATGATCCAAAGGTAGCCAGAAGAAAACTGTCTTCCACAGGAAGCCAGGAGTACATTGTCTTCTACAATGGGGAGAGCATGAACATAGGAGACCTCAAAGTCCACTTACACAGTGACACACTTCCTCCAACAAAACTACACCTACTCCAACAAGGCCACACCTACTCCAATAAGGCCACAACTATTAATAGTGCCATTCCCTGTGGCTAAGCGCTCAAACACATAAATTTATCGAGGCCAAACCTGTTCAAACCACCACACTTATGATTGGTGATTAATTTATTTTTTATTTTTATTTTTTATTAGATATATTACTTTATTTACATTTCATATGTTATTCCCTTTCCTGGTTTCCTGTCCATAAGCCCCCATCCCTTTCCCCTCTCTTATACAGGTGCTTTCCTCACCCACTCCCTTTACCACTCCCCTCCCCCCTACATTCCCCTGCACTGGGGGTCCAGCCTTGGCAGGACCAAGGGTTTCCGCTTCCACTGGTGCCCCAACAAGGTTATTCTCTGCTACATATGCAGTTGGAGCCCTGGGTCAGTTCATGTATAGTCTTTCGGTAGTGGTTTAGTCCCTGGGAACTCTGGTTGGTTGGCATTGTTGTTCTTATGGGGTTGCAAGTTCCTTCAGCTCTTTCAAACCTTCCTCTAATTCCCCCAAAGGGGGTCCTGTTCTCAGTTCTGTGGTTTGGTGCTAGCATTGACACCTGTATTGGACATGCTTTAGATGTGTCTCTCAGGAGAGATCTATATTTTCTGGTCCCTTTCAGCATGCACTTTTTAGCTTCATCAATCTTATCTAGTTTTGGTGGCTGTATATATATATATACATATATATATGCAGATATATATATACATACATACACACACAATCTTTTCTCTTGGCAATGTGAGGTTTTATAATTACAATATCAGAGGTCACATATATAACTGCAACTAATCTGCATATATATGTTTTTTCTTTTAATTTCTACTTCCTATGACATTTTCTTATAACAATAGTTTAGTAAAGTAAATATATAAATGTCTCATTGATTAAATAAATGTATAAGCTTTTATTATTTGATAAACTGACACCAAATAACTAAATGACTTTCTATCAGTCTGCGTTTCTTTTCTTTATGTCATCTGATAAACTATATATTCTTAGATATGTGCACTTACAATAATCTGATGAAAACATATTTTTTTCCTCTAGTCCATAGCATTTTCCAAATCTCATAAGAACCATTAATAAATTGATTAGGTGGCCAACAAAGTTGAATGAGTGTTGTTTTTCCTCTGACCCTTTCCTTTCACTTTCATATCCAAAGTTTGCTTTTTCCCTAAGCCCAAAATTAGTTACTTGCACAGGCTTTTTTCATTTTTTAAATGATGTTCCATATCACAATATATCTTATCCAGGTGTGCATGGAGTTCATATGATCTATCAGCCCATCATCTATGTACCTATCATTTACTTATCTATCATTTAGTGTACCTAAAATTTTCCCCACCTTGTGCTAACTAGCTCCTATGAGATGTGCCATGAAACCATTGGCTACAAATACCCTAACATTTTCACTTAGATTATTTGGGCAGGACAAAGTGCTTTTTGTGTATAATGAGAGGTTTTCCTCCACTACTGCAATTAAAAATATTATTGAAGTCTAGAAATATGAAATGATCATCAGAGAAGCAAAGTGATGTAGAAATAAAAATGTTGACCAATCTAACTCCCATATGTTTTTTTCTTCTCTCTTTGACCTCCTCCATATTAAACTGTATAATCATACTGCCATTGAGACATTTTCAAGTATGGTACTTTTAGATCTTCCTACTATTAAATGTTCAATGATATTTCCATTTCTTAAGGAATAGTATATTTTAAAAATACTATTGTAACCCACAACAATAAAATATAATAAATACTAAATTAATATTTGTAAATAAATGGGTGCATTTTGTACTACAAAATTTTTCATATGTTATCTATTGGTTGTAATATGATCAGCCATCAGTAAGACGTGTATACAAAAACAATCATAAAATATTCATTAGTAGCACACAATTAGAAGACAACATTGAAGTGTAAATTTATAATTAATAACTATAAAATAACTGAGACGCCTATGGGTGAAGGTTACAGTGAACTTTTTTTATTTTGGATGGATACATAAATAATAAGTAAAATTTCATATATACACACACAGTGAGATGCCTCCATGGGAAATATACTTCCTTCCAAGGCCAGGGACCTGAGTTCCATCTCTGATATGCTGATGTTTATGGCATAGGAAAGGTCTTTGTAAATCCTTATACACCCAATAAATATATCTAATAATTAGGTTTGTAAAAAATCTTAGTTATCATAAAAGTAATTAATTTCTGAAAAAAAATAGGAACCAAATCAAGACCAGATATTGCCAAAATTTATTGTGGGGCAATCATTGGCAAGAGAAAATTTTGCTTAACACAATGCATTTTAATAACATTTCTTCCGTTAGTTTATATGGTAGGAAATGATTCATAGTTTTAAATAACTCTTCTTTGTTTCCTAGGTATAAGAATGTACTGGCCCTTGTGAGGATCTGTAGCACGAAGCTCTGAGCTATTTGTCTTTTTGAGTCTATGAACCACGATGAAGAAAGATAAATCAGCGTGATTTCAGAGGACAGGCCTTTAATTAAACGATGCTCATAACTCACACATTCTGTTTCCTTGGAGCTCTTTGTGAGATTCTCTTTAGCTTAGCTTTAGAGGTTGAATGTATAAACACGTTCACTAAAGCTCTGCATTGCTTCAAATTTAACCCCAGTTTTCCCTTCTTATTGGAAATGATACCTTCAGCATTTCCAGGGATCTTACTAGGCATTGTGTTATCACCCAGTTAGATTCATCTTTGCAGCTTCTAAAATGTATATAACTAGATAATAACACATCATTTTAGAATCAGTTCCTTGAGGATTTTTTTGTGATGAGTTTTGACTATGTTTCTCTCTCTCTCTCTCTCTCTCTCTCTCTCTCTCTCTCTCTCAGCTCTTTTCAAGTGTATTCTCCTTAGGAACCCTTAGTATAAAATTATCTTTATGTATTACAGCAAAGAAACAAATAAAAATTAAACTTAGCTAGAGCCATATAAGAGTTGGGAAGGATTTTGTTATTGTTCTGTGAGTATCTGTCCTGTCTGTTTTGGGGGAGGTTTGACTACCTTTCCTTAAATGCTTCTTACTCATCTAGGTAATTCTGATAACAATTCTGTGATGAGTCAGTTTTGAAATTAATACTAAAAGGAGTCAACAAGATAAATACAAAATGCGTATATTGGAAGAGACAAAAAGAACAAACAAAATATTTACAGATACTCTAACTCCTTCCTAATAGCAAGCTTACACTAAATTTGTCTTTGATACTAAGAGATGACATATGTTGTCCTTGATACTTGAAGTCAAAACAAATGAACTCAGAAAAACTAAAATTATATGTCAAATATATTTACATTACTGTGCCCATACATCTGTGCATTTTTCAACTCTCATCAGAGAAGCTTCTTGCAGTCAATGGCACTTACCACAAAGGCCATATCCTGACAATGCACAGATAATGTGAGTCTTCAGAAAACTCAGTCCTAAATAGAATGATTTTACCAACACGCCCCCCCCCGCCCCAACAAGGTTCAGAAATCTGTACAGAAAGAGGCAAAACGTTGCAAGAGCCAGAGGTTGTGGATGACCTCCAGAAAATAGCACCTTTCAGGCACAACAGGACCAATAGACATATCAACCCAGAGAGACTGTGGCAGCCTGTGCAAGATCTACAGAGGTTCAAACCAGACAACACTTCAGTGTTGAAAATAGAATGAAGTAGACACAAAGTCCCAACCCAAATAACAAAAATGCTATTTGGAATTACTACTTGCTTGGAAAGGGAAAATTAGTTTTCTACAAAAGAGTGATACTGTAGAGCGACAAATTCTAGGACAGATCTTAGGACCAAGAGCAACTGGCCAGTACAAGAGAGAGTCCTCATTTTATTTGTGTCCTTTGGTTTTGTTTTGATTTTTTTTAATCTTAATGAATTTTTGTTTGTTTTGATTTCATTTTTGGCTTATTTCGTGTTTGAGAGTAACAAAAATAACATAAAGTTAGATAGTGAGAAAGGGATGGGAGGAGTTGGGAGAATGAAAAGAATTGGTTCAAAATACATTATATGAAAAAATATTAAACTTAGCAGACTGAGTGTATATCTTCATCTCTCCCTCACTCCCTCCAGACCCAATCATTCATTCTTAACCTCAGCTCTGCAACAGAATATCTGCCACAGCCTTCCCTCCCTACCCCACATCTCCTATGGATCATACACATCCTCCATCCCTCCCTCCTTTTTTAGAAACTGGAAGGACTGTCCAGTCCTGACTGCACCACTCCTGAGTTTAATTCTCTTAGGCTTCATGTGCTTTACAGTTTTGTGGGAAACAAATTCACAAACCAGCAGAGACAAGGGCTGAAGTATATTCAATATCTGTTCCCATCTGGAACAGCTATTCCTCCTTGTTCCTTCCTCCAAGATTAACAGAAGATTCAGACCCTCACCTTGAGCTTCAAGTGCATCCCACCATATTGTCCCATTTGTCAGCAGGCCAGGAAATCTGCCAGCAAACCCTGGCCTGACTTGACTCTGCCTACAGACAGGCTGTCACAGAAGCAAGCAAATGGCTCCCAGCATCTTCCCTTTTTTATTTTATACAAGCCAAAGCTGTCTCTGCTATTGGCACAGAAGGACTGTGCCTGTCATAGGTGTCCCTTCAAGAGCTGTGAATTTTAACTGTCTTTGGAAAAATGAATCCTGGCATTCATGCCCTGTCTTAGGTTGATCTGCCTCTGAAAGAATCTTACCTATCTTCAACTACCAGCCTCTGAGATGGAGGATGTAGCCCATTAGGTTACAGTTTTGAGCTGAATATGATGGTTATATGCACAGATATTCAGAAAGGAATGGAGGGCACACTTGATCACAAGGGATAACAGGCATAATCCTATAGCTATTACAGTACTCAGGGCAAGTTCTGAGAAGGCCAATTGAGTAAAAGAAGACAGGGAATGCATGTTCTTTCTTAATTGCTCTAACCATTTAGAGGCAAATTTGTAGCATTGAATTGTAGGGGTTTGCCATCTTTTAGAATCAAATTTTTGATGCAATTGAATTAGATCCAAGGAAATGTTAGGATCATGCAAAATAACTTTAAGATGCAAAGATACCTAGTCCCAACCTAGCTGGCTTTTATTATACACCTTAGGAGTAATATAATCTATTGGTATTGTACATGACATTGCAAATGTGATCTCACCTTTAGCCCATGAACTTTGTCTCCTAATCACTTTACTACCTCATATAACGTACTTACCTTATAATCTAACTTACTATCTATATTTTCTTACATCCCTAAGGTCAAGGTGACATTCTTAGACAAATCATTAACAAAATGAGCAGTTTGAAAAGATTGAGGCAACATTACTCCAACAACAGCAGCAGTAGCCATAAAAGATACTATAGCAAGAATTTAGCAATGGTCAATCCAAGCATTCTCTTAGGTCTACTCAAAGCTTTTTGAATTTCACCCAACACTTAAAAACCTCTATCTGCATACAAGGTTCCAAAACATTGACTGGAAGCATAACACATGAAGGTTGGTAAAGTACCATAACAGAATTTTTTTGTACAATGTCAGATACTCAATTCATGAAGTTATATCCATAGCAAATTGCAATGAATCTAAACCCATACACAGTAATGTTAGTTTTTCCTACCAACAATACATATGGTGGGGAAACACAGGCAAGTACATTTTCTTCTGACATCAATCTGAACCCAGTGTTCCATTTCTGTTTAGTAGCTATATTAGTCAGCCTAACATCTCCCAAATATAAGTCTGTGTCTGACCACCAAAGTCCTCTTGGAGTCCATTTTGCCAGTTGTCTGAGTTTGTTTGAAGACTCTCCTCTGTTGCTCCTATCTGACAGCTCTCTTCGGGTTGTCATCAGGAAGTGGTTCATCAGCATCAGCAACAGCATCATTGGCCAGTCTGGTCAATTGCCTTTTCCTCATGCAAACTCTTTGGAAGCCACCTGGCATTTTGGTATCCCGGTGGAAAAACAAAAAACCATGCCCTCTTTCCCATACTGACGCTGGTTCAGGACCATGCCATATGGAAACAAGCAGGGTCTGCCATTTCTCCTGGACACCAAGTTGTGGGACCCCATACATGCTCAGCAGCAGAGATTCCCTTGCCATTCGAGTTAAAACATTTTAAATAAACTTCTATGCTGAAGGAGTATACAGTCTCCCTTTTAAAATTTTACTGTGTAGCTGAATTTTTTAGAGTGCCATGGGCTCATTCCACAGTTCTCTGTCCTTGTGTATGTAAAAAAAATCATTATATATCTAATGTATATAGGTGTTAATTATACTAATCCAGCCAGTATGAAGTTGAGCAGTTCTCTGAGAGGGCAATGAGGAATATAGAAAAGACAGAAAATTAGAATCAGAGACATAGGTTACATCTTCCCCTTCTAACCTCCCTCCAGAACTGTCATACAGGCATCCTCTGCTAGTTCATAAGTCACTGTCGCCAGGGAGGCAGATAACTTGACTGAGGACCTTCACTTTTCCTTATGATCCTCCAGTCCCAATACCCTCAGACTCATGCCCAGCTCTGCAGCAAACACCTGCTGTGGTAACTCTTTTCTTTCAAAGCCCATTCTCAACTGATCATAAAAATTTCATCCTGCAACCTTCCTTCCCCAGACTCATTCCATTATCCCAGTCTCTAACACCAGCAGGCATTCCTTGAGAACACTCCAGCTGTGTGGGTCAGGGAAACAGATTCAATACAGTAATCCAATCCTCAATGCTATAGCATACGTTCTGGGGTGACCTATCTTTACTGCCTATCCCCATTTCAAGGAGACTAAATAAGTAGATTTTGATTGAACATTCTGTTCTGCTCCATTCTCTGAAGCCCTGAGACCTTTAGCCTATCCACATTTCTACATGTAGGTTCCCAATACCCAGAAATACATTTTACCCAGTGGTCACACCCATCAGTGCCACAGAACTTCCTATCAAGCAACACAAAGCCATTATACTTTCTTAAAAACCAAAGGAAACAGAAACCAAGGAACAAAACAAACACACAAGAAAAAAAAAGCCAAAAATCAGCTCCAAGATCTATAGTCATATCAATCCCAGATGCCTAGATGCCAACATAAAAACACAGTCAGTAACAGCCAGGGAAATATGTCTTCAATAGAACTTATCAACTCTTCTACAGCAGGCTCTGCGTTATCCAATATAGCTTAGTCACAAGAATGAAGACCTTAAAACTGCTTGTTTGAGGATGACAGACAGGCCTAAAGAGGAAATTAATAAATACCTGAAAAAAATCAAAGAAAATACAAACAGTGCAAGGAAATAAATAAAGTTGCTCAAGACCTGAAGATGGAAATAGAATTGATGAAGAATATTCAAGCCAAGGGAATTGTGAAAATGAAATGTTAGAAATTTGAACAAGAACCACAGAGAAAAGATTAAACAATAGAATACAACAAATGGCAGAAATAATCTCAGGTATTGAAAATACAAGAGAAGAAATGGATAAATTGGTTAACAAAATTGCTGAGTCTAAAACACTCTAGCACAAAACATCTAGGAATCAGGCACACTATTAAAAGACCAAATCCAATAGAAATAGTAAAAGGACAAGAAACACATCTTAAAAGCCAAGAAAAGGTTTTCTAACAAATCATAGAAGAAAAATTTCCTAACTTAATGAAGGAGATGCCTATAAAGGTACAAGAAGGACACACCAAATAGACTGAAACAGAAAACAAAACACCCTCTGCACATAATAATCAAAATAACAAATATATAGCAAAAAGAAAGAATATTAAAAGCTATAAGGGAAATAGACCCAGTGATATATAAAACCAGGCCTCTTAGAATTATACCTGATTCTATAGGAAGACTTTAAAAGTCAGAAGAGCATGGACAGATGTGCTGCAGATGCTGCAGCCCAGACTACTATACCCAGCAAAATTTCCAGTCACTGTTGATAGAAAGATAGAATATTCCATTATAAAGACAAAATTGAACAATAGCAGTCTATAAATACAGTCTTACATAAGGTGCTAGAAGGAAAACTGCAACCTAAGGAGGTTAGTTACAACCCTGAAAACAAGCAAATAAATAATCTCATACTAGCAAAATTCAAAAATGAGAAGTGCACGCACATGCACGAGCGCGCACACACACACAAACACCATACCACCTCTACCAACAACATCATTAACAACAGAAATAAAATTAGAAAAATAAACAATCATCGCTCAGTGATATCTTTATGTATCAATAGTCTCCATCCATCCCCAAAGACATAGACTAATGGAATAGATATGAAAATGGATCCATTCTTCTGCCATATCCAAGAAACAACTCTTAACATCAAGGATATAAATTACCTTAACATTAAAGGTTACAAAAAAATTACAAGCCAATGCACCTAAGAAACCAGCTGGTATAGCCATTTTAATATCAATCCCAAATTAATATCAAAGACATAGGAAAAGACACTATAGACTTATCAAAGAAAAAATCCACCGAGACAAGATTTCAATTTCTAACATCTATGCACCAAATAAAAGAGTTCCTAAGTTCTTAAAGGGAACACTGTTTAAATCACATATTGACCTCACACACAGATAGATGGAGACTTCAACACCCCGCTCTCACCAATAGACAGGTTGTCTAAGAAAAAAACTAAATAGAAATAATGGAACTTACAGATGTCCTAATCTGATGGATCTATCAGATGTTTATAGAACATTTTATTCAAACAATTAAAATTATACTTTCTTCTCTGCAACTCATAGAACTTACTCTAAAGTTGACCACAAACCCAGACATAAAACAAGTCTCCACAGATAAAAGTTGAAATAACTCACTGTATTCTATCTGGCTACATAGATTAATGCTGAATATTAACAACAACAGGAACAACAGAAAGCTTACAATCCCATGGAAACTAAATAACTGTCAATTGAATGAAAAATGGGTAAAGACAGAATTAAAGAAGGAAACTAAAGACTTTTTAGAATCCAATGAGAATTAATATAAAACATCTCTAACTTATGGAACATAATGAAAGTGCTTCTGAGAGGAAAGTTCATAGCGCCTAGTTCCTACATAAGAGAGAGAGAGAGAGAGAGAGAGAGAGAGAGAGAGAGAGAGAGAGAGAGAGAGAGAGAATGAACTGGAGCGATCTTACACTAGCTACCTAACAACACACGTGAATCTATAAAGAAATAAGCATACTCATGAGGAGTAGAAGAAAAACAATTCAAAGTTTCAATGAAACAAAGACTTGGTTCTTTGAGAAAATAAACAAAATGGACAAGTCCTTATTCAAATGAACTAAAAGGTGAATATCTAAATTAAAATAATGAACAGAAGAAGGATATAGTAAGAGGTACAGAGGAAATAAAGATAATCATAAGGACATACCTTAAAAACCTGTACGCCACCAAATTAAAAAAATCTAAAACCAATGGATAATTGGTTTCTCAATACCAATTATCAAAGTTAATTCAGGATCACATATAAATGGACCTATAATCCCCACTGAAACAGAAGTAGTCATTAAAATTCTCTCAACCAAAAGCATCCAGGGCTAGATGTTTTGTAAAGAATTTCAGAGTTTAATTTCAAAACTGCCACCTAATTTTAACAGTACAGATTATTTTCTTTACCTACTCATCACAGTTGTACAATTAGTTCTTAAACATTAGCTTTAAATAGAAAAGCTATTCAATTTAATATTTACTCCTTTATATAATTAATCATGAAATCTGAAAGAAAATTATGCCTTAGCAAATGAATGGAACTAGAAGAAAAAATCATCCTGAGAGAAGACCCAGAAAGATGATCATGGTATGTATTCACTTATATGTGGATCCTGGCCATTAAATAAATGATATCAACCTATAATCCATGGACCCAGAGAGGTTAGGTATAGAGGAAGCAACTAGGGGAGAACACATGAATCTCCCTGGGAGGGAAAAATAAAGTAGACCTTATGAGTGGAGTGGGGGCACTTGCGTGGGGACAGGAATGGAAAGATCAAGTGTGGAGGGATAGGAAATGAAGGAAGAGATAGCTGGGGCCATTTGTGGGGTAATATAGAACCATAGTGCAATGCTAATTTCCTAAATGTAAGAAAGGCTATACTATTGAATTATTCAAACAATGCAGGAGATGGAGTACCAACAGGGAATCTCTTGTAACCAAATGATGTTTCCAGTACAGGGACTGGGTTACCTCCAATTTAGCTGTTGGTCAAAGGGGTCCCATGGAAATCTACAAGTACTTTGGCTTTTTAGATGACAATAAGTTGCTTTTTGCAAACTAACCAAAGTACCCCATTGCTGAAAACAAGACTCACAAAACTATTAAACATGAAGAAGGTAAGCTGGTGCCTACATAGAATCACCCATGCCTATGTTTTACTGTGTTTGGTACAAGAAGGTACTCTCTAAACTAAGAAAAGGGAATCTTAAACATTAATCCATCTACAAAATTATTTATGCACAATCTTTTCTGCCTATAAAATAACCATAGGGCAATGATGGCACAAAATTTGTGGGAGTAGCCAACTAATTCATGCTTGACTAAGTCCCATCACACAAGATTGAACCTATGCTTGGTACTCCTTGGGTTACCAAGAAGCAGAGACTAGATAACCCAGAAACCTAGTATAAAACAAACACTATTAGTCTTTAAAATAAAGATAAATTGGCTACTGCTAATATTCTTCTAAACTCATGTATCAGTGCTTCACTCAGCCATCATCAGAGAATTTTCTGCCTGAAACAGATGAGAATAAATATAGAGACCCACGGTCAGATCTTACACAGAGTAAGATCTTGGAACACACAGCTCTAAATAGGATTTCTCCATATTCCCTCCCCCTCAGACTCAAGAAAGCCCATGGAATAGCAGGCAGAAAGAATGTTTAAAGGCCATAGGGGATGGATGACATTGGTAGATCAAGGCCCTCTAAATCAACTGATCAAAGCTCATATGAACTCACAGAGGGTGAAACAGCATCCACAACAACTACGAGGGTTTGCACTTGGTCCTGTGTGTATATTATTGCTTTCAGTTTAATACTTTTATGAGAATCCTGAATGTGGGTCTCTGATTCTTGTGCCTTCTTTTTGGGTTCTTTTGCTTTTCTTGGGTTTCCCTGTCCAACTTTAATGTGAGAGTTTTTGTTTTATTTTATTGTGCTTTATTTTTAATAAAATTTTTAAAATAAAAAATAAAAATGATTTTATATATTCAGTAGACCATACTTTAATCAAAATGCTGGTTTTGTTAATGGAAGAGGAAGCTATGCTGCAGAAGCTTGTGCAATGACCAATGACAGACATAGACTATACATAACTACCTATCTAGGTCACTCTATCTAAACACGATAGCTATAGGTTGACTCTGTCTTTCCTCTGTTATTTATTATTTCTATACTGAGGAGCATCCTGTGGTGGGCCACCTTGGTAACTAGGAAGCTGAGGTGTATGCATATGCACAGTTATCCCTCTAATAGGAGGACATTTTCATTTGAAAATCTATTTGACTATGGTTTCTGAATTATCTAAATTATGTGGAGTTTCTCTTCAAGTGATATGCATATAGAAATAATCTTTTTGGAGGTATATATAAAAATGATTCCAGGAAGATAAAAGTTTTATAAAATACTAGTTACCAAATTATAGGTTGTAAGCTACTAACATTGCTGGTGTGTGAGCTATGTGTATCAGTGGGGAACATATGTCACTATCTGTGTCTTTCTGAAAACCATGAAATAACGACTCCCAGATGCTTTCACTTCCTCAGTGCAGTAATTATATTTGCACTTAATTTTGAGCATGTTACATATAATATTTTGCCAAAGATGATCATTTGGAGTCATTTTGACACTGGCTTAGCATCATAAATATTGACTGTAAAACAGAATTGACTGCATTTGCCTAAAATATGAGGATTTTGATCCAATTATATGAGAATTTGAAATGGAAAATAGGCACAAATCTCTGTCAGTCCAGGATTTGCAGAGGCGGATGTGAGCTGTCATTGCCAATATTCTCATTGTCTTCTTTGGCTTTTAATAACTGAATAACATGTACCACCGTTTAGCCACTACAGTGAACTATCAAACAGCAATACTCCACACATGAACACAAACAACAAGAACAAGAACAATAATTTAGTTCATTTTATTCCATTCCCTGACTTTCTGTTCTTTTCTGGAAACAAACAAAGAATATAAACTAAAACAAAGCCATCGAACTCCAACTACCTAAGACCCAATTTTGTATGAAGACTTCTTCATGCTCTTGTAACTATCTAGTTATCCTCTACGTGTTATGTGATCATGCAGATGAATGTGAACATCTTGATTATTTAGTAGATATAAATCTTTGTATTCTAATCATTCTCCAGTTGATTGTGAAACTATAATTTCTGGCCATAGCCACTGTTTTATGAATGTCGAAGTTGCATTTTGCTTTAGAAGAGCAAACAAGAGCAATATCAACTGTCATTAGGGAGATGCATACAGAACCTGCACCAGAAGATGATTGTTCTCTTAAAGGTCAAATGCTTGCACAGTTTCCTTCCTGCATAACCTATTTTCATTCCTACCATATTTCTTTGTTCCTTTACTCACATTTAGTATGAAAATGTGTAGGTAGTCTGAGCAAGAAAAGATTCTATGGGAGCTCTGGTGGGGGGGGGGTCTGTTGGTATTCTTGATCTTCCTATGGGTGGCAAATCCCTTCAGGTCCTCCAGTATTCTCTCTAGCTCCTCCATTGGGGACCCTGTTCTGAGTCTAATAGTTGGCTATGAGCATCTCCCTCTGTATTTTTCAGGCTCTGACAGAGCATCTCAGGAGATCAGCTAAGGACTACCCATGCAGTGACCCACGGCTCCAGCAGCATAAGTAGCAGAGAATGGCCTTATCAAGCATCAATGGGAGGACAGTTCCTTGGTCCTGTGACCAAGGGCGGGAGGACGGAGGGAGTAGGTGGGTGGACGAGCACCCTCATAGAAGCAGGGGAAAGAGGAATGGGACAGGGTGTTTCAGGAGGGGAAACCAAAAAAGGGGATAACATTTGAAATGTAAATAAACAAAATATCCAAAAAAAAGAAAAGAAAAAAGTCTATGGTGGGCATTAGACTGTGAGACATGCAAAGGAAAGTCAATATATGCAATCATAGCCTGAGCATGGACAATGGAGACCAGAGAGTATGGACTTTCATGATAAGGGTACATTACATTGAGTAAAGAGGTCCCTGTGCAGACACAATGGCCACAATGAGAGTGGAGTGTGGGTAAGCACAGAGAGCACTGATCCAATATAGGAAATGAAGGTAAAGGGTAAATAAACATTGTTACTATCAAGGGAGAGTTAGGATATAATTAAAGTAAGTGTGCATTGCAAAAGGTATTTGAGATGCTAATGTGAAAGGAGGCGTTATTGTGAATTCATGATTTTAATGCCCTTTGGCCTGTTTTATTTTATGCTGATGTGCACTTTAAAAACATCAAAATCAGTCTGTTGGAATGTTGAAATAAAACTAAATAAACATATAATGGAAGGTATCTAAGTGAGTACATTTGAAGGTCTCAGTTTTACCAACTCATGGTCATTGGCACATGGTCATATGACATGGCTTTATAAAGTGTTCTCTCCTCTAATAAAAAGATACTGATCTCATGGTAAATGTGACTGATTCTAGTTACAGTACAGAGAAAAAGCAGAAGATTCTGGAACCTGAAGAGTCAGAAATCAAGAAGTACTTTGAAATGAAAACAATATGTCAAAACAAAAACATCATCAAAGCAAAACAAATTAACTCAAGGGCTGGGGATGTACCTTGACAGAAGAGTGAAGCTACTAACAACCACAGTAATGATAACAATAACAAAATAGTTTGAAGTCATGCTGAAGGGTTTAAATGAGGCAAGTTGGACATTCAAGTAAAAAAAAAATAAAAACAAACCACAATTGCAAATTGTAACCTTATGACCAAAATAAGAATTTGCTGATAATTACATAAATAAAAGAAAAAAAGTTTTTCTTTTGAGAAAGTACTAACAAATATAAAAAATAATAAAGTGAGACAAATATCTACTTAACAATGAACATGGCAAAAATTATTTTGGTAAGGAAACAACATACACAGAATTTAGTCATTGAGATAATACAGAAAAGAGAACACATTCACCTACTCGAAATCCTAACCCTCAAAGTACATGTTGAGAGGAGGAGAAATTAGTTGGCAGTAGAAGAAGTAAGCACTGATTTAATTGAGTAATGGGGACGTGGAAAGCAGGTGCTACCTGATGGGAGCTACAAGCAGAGCATGACATCATTCTAGGAAATCTCTATTGAACATGTAGAACCCATACCTCATCTTTCAGGATATATCATACACCCACTTCAAAGGTAATTAGGAGAACAGTTTTTCAAAAGTAAATCTTCACAAGTAACAAAGTCGTGAAAATTAAGGAAAGACTGGATAAATGTTCAATCTGTAAGGACTCAAATCATTTCTAAATGTCATTTATGAAAACATGCTAAAATTTTGCCATTTATATAAATATGTATGTTTAAATATAAACATATACAGGAACCATTTAATGGGACCACTAGTAAAAACTGATGATAAGGTCCATTGTGTATTGAGCAAACCATCGGTGTCCACTGTCTGGCTCTGATAGTTATATTGTGGCCCTTTTGGAAACCCTGTTCTCTTTCTTTCAGAAAGTACACACACACTCATGTGTTTGAGGGTGGTGAACATTGGGTCATTTTTAGCAATTAATTCTGTGGTTGGGGTAGGGTGTTCTTTGTCATAGTCTTACAACTTTCTCTATAATTTTAAAATCTTTGAAATTCTTTCCAACTAAAAAGAAAAATGAGAAATCACCAGTGTAACCTGTACGCTATCCCTATAAATTTTCATGTTCTGTTTCAGATCAGAGGGCAAGTGTTTCCAGTTATCAAAGAAAGGAGCAATTTGTACTAATTTTGCTAGAAGGATATCAAAGCAGAACAATATGTCCTGATAGACCCCCCAAATAAGTTTAAAGAGCAATTGGGTAAAATATGTGCATAACGTGGTACCAGTTCTCAATTTTCCTGGGCTTTCTTTCTGTAAGTTTACCAATAAAATTTTGGCAATGTAGATAGACTTCCTATTTTCTAGACAAGAGTCTTTTCAATCACATGCCTATATACTCTTAGCAAAAAATTGAGGCAAAATTGTTCTCTTTGAACCAAGAGGGGACAGTAAAAACAATATCACATTGCCACAAAAAGAATTCACTGTTCTAACTCTCTCCTTAATATAACTTACTGAAAGGTTTTTGAAATTATTGACAGGTTATGTGCATAATTAACAGAAAGTGATGACTATAGGCAATAGTAATAGACATGAAAAATTTTCAAATCTTCAACAGAGAACATGTCAGTGATCTCATCGTATGAGAATTTTTTATTAAGTTAGATAAAAAAATTCAGAAAAACAACTCAGAAGCAAAAAAAAAAGGAAATGCTTTAAAATTCTTCAAGTTGGACTAGATATTAGAGAGGGATTTTATGTGGGATTCTGTCAGGAGCCATAATGGGATAAGCTAATAACTAGCGGGTGATCTTCCTGAGATGGTCTGCTTCAGATTGAAATATAATGAATGACAGAATCATTCTTATAGGAAAGTCCCATGTGAATTCATTTTGGGAAAGATTCCTGCTATTAATATGCTTTCCTTAGTATTACTAAACACACACACACACACACACACACACACACACACACACACATGCACATACACGCACATGCACACACACACACACACACACACACACACATACACAGTCACTAGGTATTAGGCCACCCTTTTCAGCAGATCTCTGAAGATGTACTGTCTTTTAGTGATGCTGTATAGACCAATAGATGATTTCCTAAGTCTTAATATGATCCTATAAGAATTTCTAAAATTGTATGAGTGATTATTAAGCTCTTGTATTGTGGGACTGCTATTAGCTCCTTTTCTTTTAGTCAAAACTACAATGAGAACTCTGTTAGTCTTCAATGTGTCACCAGGTAATTGTTCTTAGATAGTAACCAGAATTTCTCCTTCTCAGAGCACAGTTGCAAAACAGTTAACCAAAGGTCATAAAACAGAAACTAATGATTTACTATAAGTGCTAGAACAAAAGATAAAATATTGGCTGAGATTATCTATACAAACCTTCACTAATAACTTAGTTATGGCTTTTAACTTCTAGTGAACCTGTGGCTCTGTGACAGATGATGGATGTTTAGCCACATAATTACTCCTAATGGATATGAATGTAAACATTCTCTGTTGTAAATTTCTATTTCAATTTATGATTTGATTTTGTGTGAACTTGTGATGAACTTTTTTTCTATTATTACATTTTTATTGGAATTTTTGATAATTGGATATTTTTATTTACATTTCGAATGGTATTCCCTTTCCTTGTTTCCAGTACAAAAGCCACCAATCCCATCCCCCTACCCTTCTACTATAAGGGTGTTCCCCCTCTCCAACCACCCCCAGTTCCTGCCTCCTTGCCCTGACATTCCTCTACACTGAGGAGTTCAACCTTGGCAGGACCAAGAACTTTCTCCATTGGTGCCCAACAAGGTCATCCTCTGCTATATATGCAGTTGGAGCCATGGCCTGTCCATGTGTACTCTTTAGATGGTAATTTATGCCCTCGGAGCTCTGGTTAGCAGGTATTGTTATTCTTATGGGGTTGTAAACCCCTTCATCTCCTTCAATCCTTTCTCTAACTCATCCAATGGGGACACGGTTCTTAATTCAATGATTGGCTGCAAGCACTCTGTATTTGTGAGGTTCTGGCAGGTCCTCTTAGGAGACAACTATATCGGGCTCCTGTCAGCATGCACTTCTTGGTATTAGCAATATTTTCTGGGTTTGGTGGCTGTATGTATATGGGCTAGATCCCCAGGCCATTAATTCAGTCTCTGCTCCAAAATTTGTCTCCTTAGAACATTTTTGTTCCTTCTTCTAAGAAGGACTCAAGTATCCACACTTTGGTTGTCCTTCTTGAGCTTCATGTGGGCTGTGGGTTGTATCTTTGGTAATTTGAGCTTTTGGGCTTTAGTGCATACCATGTTTGTTATTTTGTGATTTGGTTACCTTACTCAGGATGATACTTTCTAGTTCCATCCATTTGCCTATGAATTTCATGCAGTCATTTTTAATAGCTGAGTAGTATTCCATTGTGTAGATGTACCACATTTTCTGTATCCATTCCTCTGTTGAAGGACATCTGTGTTCTTTCAAGCTCCTGGCTATTATAAATAAGGCTGCTATGATCATAGTGGAGCATGTGTCCTTATTATATATTAGACCATCTTTTAGTTATATGCCCAGGAGTGGTATAGCTGGTTTCTCAGGTAGTACTATATTCAGTTTTCTGAGGAACCTCCAAACTGATTTCCAGAGTGGTGCTACCAGTTTGCAATCCTACCAACAATGAATGAGTGTTCCTCTTTCTCCCTCTTTCTCCACATCATTGCCGACATCTATTGTCACCTGAGTTTTTGATCTTAGGCATTCTGACTGGTGTAAGGTGGAATCTCAGGGTTGTTTTGATTTGCAATTTCCTTCATGACTAAGAATTTTAAACATTTCTTTAGGTACTTCTCAGCCTTTCAATATTCCTTAGTTGAGAATTCTTGTTTAGCTCTGAACCCCATTTTTAATAGGGTTATTTGATTCTCTGGCATCTAACTTCTGAAGTTCCTAGTATATATTAGATATTAGCCCTCTATCAGAGATAGGATTGGTAAAGATTGTTTCCCAATCTGTTAGTCACCATTTTGTCCTAATGACAGCATCCTTTGTCTTACAAAACCTTTTCAATTTTATGAGCTCCATTTGTCAAATATTGATTTTAGAGAAAAAGTCTTTGGTGTTCTCTTCAGGAAATTTTCCTCTGTGCCCATGTGTTCAATGCACTTCCCCATGTTTTCCTCTATTAGTTTGAGTGTATCTGGTTTATGTGAAGGTCCTTGATCCACTTGGGCTCCAGATTTTTACAGGGTGATAAGAATGGATCTATTTGCATTCTTCTGTATGCTGACCTCCAGTTGAACCAGCACCATATGTTGAAAAGGCTGTCCTTTTATTGCAGTGGATGGTTTTAGGTCCTTTATCAAAGATCATGTGATCATAGGTGTGTTGGTTCATTTCTGGATCTTCAATTATAGACCATAAGAGAACACAAATGTCAGCCCAGGCTACTATATCCAGCAAAACTCTCAATTACCATAGGTGGGGAAACCCAGCTATTCCATGACTAACCAAATTTGCACAATATCATTGCACAAATCTAGCTCTACAAAGGTTAATAGATGGAAAACTCCATCACAAGGAGGGAAACTACACACTATAAAAAGCAAGAAATTTATCTTCTTGCAACAAACCTAAAAGAAGAGAACCACACAAACATAATTCCACATCTAACAATAAAAATCACAGGAAACAACAGAGTTCATCACTTTGTAGGATTGGAAAATCTAGATAAAATGGATGGTTTTCTAGACAGATACCACATACCAAAGTTAAATCAAGAGCAGGCAAACTTTCTGAACAGGCCCAATTCCATATAGAAATAGAAGTCATTATAAACCTCCCAACCAAAAAAAGCCTGGGGCCAGATGGATATAGTTCTACCAGACCTTCCAAGAAGACCTGATACCAATATTCCTCAAAGTACTCCATAAAATAGAAACAGAAGGAACACTAACTAATTCATGCTATGAAGCTGCAATTACTCTGTTACCTAAAACACACAAGGACCCTCCTGAAAAAGAGAACTTCAGATCAATCTCACATATGAATATCAGTGCAAAAATCTCAATAAAATTCTTGCAAACTGATTTCAAGAACACATAGAAACCATCGTTTACCACGATCAAGTAGGCTTCATCCCAGGGATGCAAGGTTGGTCCAATATATGAAAATCCATTAATGTAATCAAACACATAAAATCACTTTTCAAAATGTCCCCTTTTCTTTCTGAGACTTCCTACTAGCAGGCTGAAAGTTAGAGCTGCACCATCCCTGCTGTGATAGAACAAAGGCCACATTACTTAATCCCCTGCTGTCAGGCTGCAGATGTCAATGCTGAAGCCAGCAGCCTTTTACCCTCAGAAAGAACAAGAAAAGTTTTAGGACATTTTAGAAGTTATCATCAGCATTTCAGTATAGAGAGCTAGAATGTCTGGAGATCCTCAGACTTTAGAGCTACACCAGAGTCCTAGTCTGTTCCCCTGCTAGTATCCTCTCCAGGCTATGAGACTCATAACCTGTAAGTCCTGGAAGACTTGCATCAGGTCTGTTTGAATTTGAACTCTAAGCCCTCCTTGTGGAAGTTTCAGGTGGTACTACGGGACAGAAAGAGTCTAGACTTTTCATTTCTCTGTTCAGTGCCATAATTATGCCTGCATCTCTTAAAATATTGGAACTCAGATAATTGTCCAGATTCTTTTTGTCACTGAAGTAAGCAAAACCATCATAGGCTTCCTCTCTAATAATATGGGTGTTTGGGAGGTTAGATCTGCTGGATTTTTTCAACTGTGTTGATAACCTAGAGAGATGATTCTATGTTCCTAACAACTAACCCATAACACATTTTGAATATTAATAAAGGAATATTTTTAACACAATACAATATACATAATACTTGATATTTTATATTTTATATGTTTTTAACTTTTAAAACATTTTAATATATACTTTTAAAAATATATATTCTATATTTGCCATCAAAATTAAAAATTGTTCATATATTTTATCAACCTGTATGAATGTTTTAAAATCATTACAGTATTATCTACATAGACATTCCGAAAACTCATCAATATTTTAATGCCTTAAATTATCAGTAGAAACAAGAAATTACTATGTCGGATAAGGTCTTGGTGATGTGAAAACATTAACCATCTGCTAAATACTTTATGATTAAGCACCAACTTAGCATGAACTATAAAGTTGACACTGATTTAAACAGAAAGCTGCCGGTATATTGTAAAGTAAGAAAGAATTAATTGGCATAAGCTTATGGCAGGCATTCTTGGTGTCCTGGCTTCCTACAGCAATGAAGCCCTTAAATGCTTAGCCATGTCACAAGCTCTGCCAATGAGAAATATATGAAAAATAAAAGTGGAGCTTCTGAGAAACCCTTTCAGAAAACATGGCACTGATGTAAATCTGTGAAATCTTCTGGAGATGGAATAAAGTCAGAGAAAATTATGGGGACTTGAGAAGGGAAATAAGCCCCTCACCAGTAGTCTGGTTGAAATCTCTTGCCAGCTGCAGTTTAGAATGCTCACAGATTTGCTTATGGTCTTTCTTCTCTCCTGGTTATAAAGCTGCAATTCCCTAGGACTCTAACTGGAATTCCCTTGTGGCTCCTGGTTTTACTGTATCAGACTCTAATCCCCCATAGGAGGGATTACAACTCTACCCCATGATCTTTGTTATTGGAAAGGTGATAAGAAGTCCAGTAAGTAATAAAATCCCCAAAGCTTCTGAAAGCCTATCTAATGTCACATTAATTGTAACTCTTCTTGGATAATCCCATACCTGTACTTTTAGATGTGTCTTCATTTTTTATAAGCTTAGACAGTGTCTCACACTTGTTTGTCCTGAAGTGATTTTCATGTGAGGAAGTGAAGAATCCTATTTTATAAGATTGAAGGTCCCTAAAAGATCATGAGAACTCCCTCATCTGGTTGAGGACAATGATTGGGTTCTGTGTGTCTGTGTTGGGAGCTGATGACATCCCTGTCTCAACCCTCTTCCTCCTTTCTTCTGAATCTTGAAGTGTGAAATGGTACCTATGGGCAGAGTTAACATTTTGCAATGTTGCTGATAACACTAATGTAAAAAAGAGATGTTGAAAAAGAGGACCTGTGTTCCATAGGGTCATTTCCCGGTGCATCTTCCAAACTCTGTGTTATTTTTTAATTGTTAGGAAATAAATAACTGTTTTATTCTAGCAATCCCTCAATTCTTTGAAGTTTGTTTTATTTAAACGTATATGTCACCATAATTTATATGATGTAAAGTGAGACATTTGAATAGCATAGTGGAGCATAGAAAACTTAATCATCGGGGCAATATCATCTAACTATGACAAAAATTGTAACAAGGACTTTACTTTTAGTTCCATACTTCTGAGATGCTGAGAAACATTAGCCCAATAAACAATAATCTATCATTAATAAATAATCAATAATCAATCAGTTTAGTATAACAGAAACTAAATTTGTTTTCCCAGAAAAATTGTTCTATAGCCAAGAGAATGTTTATACATAGAAACCAATGAACAATTATACTTTTCAAGTGATCTCTCTGATGCCTGTGCCATGAGTCATCCACCATACTCACATGCAGAGATAGAATAACTATTTATTTATTTATTTGTTTGTTTGTTTGTTTGGGCTTTTCTGTAATACTTCATTTTCCAATTCCCTTCAGTTTACTTCGAAGATACCAAAATAAAAGATGTGCACACCACTGCCAAATCACAGTGTCTTTTGAAGGGTACAATATACTCATGAAACCAAGAGAACTGCGGGCTTTCCTTTTGAGAACCCTGAATTGTAGTTTCAGCCCAGGTCATACATATACGTAAACAAAATATTAAAAGAAAAACATTATTTTTCTGAACTTGAGTTAATAGCTTTCCTCATGTGGTTCAAATTGTGAAAATATATTTTACCATGACGTTTAATGAATTTTCCACGACATTGTCCAATGATTGTACAGGATGCACGTATAGGCATCAGATGTTCAAATCAGTATTGATATTCACAATTTTTATAGCAGAGGGAAGGGCACAAATGTAAGGTGCATGTAGAAAACGACCTATGTAACTACGAACTGTCCTAGCAGAGAGAGTCTTTGGTCTATGCTCTTTCTATTATGGCTATACCTATAGCATCTCAGCTTCTGATTTTCACAGGCGATGGAACATTTCAAGAAGGTTTCAAGAAATCGTGTGCTTGCAGTGCCGCTGTGTTGGAAACCTTGAGAATAGCAATCTGCTCTTTAAATTGTGTACTATTATTTTTTAGATTGTCTATGGTATAATCTTTATTTTCCTCTAACGTGGCAAAATGATAGACATGTTTTCATGAACAATCACTGGTTTTACTTTGCATGTGGACTCTGATATGTTGCACTTATAAATAAGATCATACATTGTTGCTAAGGGCATGCATTGTTTAGTTTACTATCAACCGGACACATCCTGGGATCATTTTGGAAGAAGGATCCTCAGCTGAGAAAAAAATGTGTCTATCAGATTGTCCTATAGACATATCTGCTGTGCGTTTGCTTGATTAATGGTTGATGAAGGAAAACCTAGAACATAATGGAAAATGCCAGCCCTGGGCCAGTGTTTTCTGGATTGCTTAAAAAAAGAGACGGAGGCAGGCAGCGAGCATTCTTCTGTGGTCTCTGCTTCAGTTCCTTCTTCCATGTGCCCTGATTTCTCTCAGAGTTGAGAATGAGATAAAGATTTGAATGCTAAGTAAACCATTCCCTCCTCAAGTTGCTATTGGCCGTGGTCTTTATCACAGCAACAAACTAAGACAGAGTGTTTCCTCCTAAAGTTTATCATGGACTTCTCAGTAACATCAACTGCCGACATTTATGAAGCTACCACTGAATGACTGACTGCTGTTCATTTCAACTTGTATTATTACGTTTTTTTACTTTTCTAAAGAGAATCTGATATAAATTGGTATTAATTATGCATTAAATATCCAGGTACTATTTCAAGCATTTCTATTAAAGCCTGTTTTAGCTTGATAATTGTAAGATCTATGAATTATATACTAAAATGTAAGGAAAGAAAATGAAATAAAACAAAAATGAAGTCTCTAAAATATTCCTAAAGTATAGATACCCTTGTAGGAAGGGTTCTTGATGGTAGACTTTGGAAACAGACAAAGCTACTTACATCCTCAGTGTGGTATTTTATAGAGTTCATGGGTGTTATTGTGATCATATTATAAGAAAACAATCATTTGGAGGAGAATATAAGAGTTATAATTTTTTTCTGATTATAAGGTTACACTAAGAAGTTGATCAAAGAAAAAGAGGACAAATTTAAATTTTGAAGAAAGGCCATGGGAATTGCAGACCCTTGAAGAATGATTAGGAAAATTGCATACAGTAAAGTCTGAAGTGACTGCAGAGTTGATAAGGTGTTTGAGAAAATGGTTTTCAAAGAAGTTATTGTTTTATATTTATGCGCCCGTCCAGCTGATGACAACACATGAACTACTCGATAATATAAGTATATATTTTAATGTTCAGAGAAATGTTTGCATGACCACAGAACAACCTCATACACTGATGATAAAATTATTGTCCTATTTTACAACCTAACAGAGTTTTCGATTATATGCAAATCATCTAGAAACCATCTATAAAAGTCTAATTTATTCAATAATGTCCCTTAAAAACAAGAAAAAAATTTGTAGAGGTTACCAGTAGAAATCTTCTATCCATACCCAGAATATCTGTTAGCAAAATTTATCTGAACATAAATGCATAAGTATCTGAACATAAGAAGACATTATTTTCTTCTACATATGCATAGTGTCCCTCAAAAGTGCTTTATAAGATCATCCAATAAAAGCATATAGAACAGTCAGTGTGGAAAATTAGGATTCCATAAATGGTATCACCACAGATTCAACATGAGAGAGAAAGATCAATAGTAACATAAGTCAAAAAGTGAAAACACATTAAAACGCTCCCCGTGGAAAAGACTTTACAATGTCTATGAAATGACAAAGTGATTGTATCAAAGGCAGTGTTAACAGCGACTCATTTCCTCCTAGTGAACTCTCAAGCATACATCTGAATGCAGTTGATGTCTAGAAAATAACTGGATATTATCACTCACTGCCTTTTACGGAAAACAACGAACATGGAGAGCAATTCCCATATCCTTTTGTGTGTAGCTATGCAGTGACATTATATTACACTGTACTCTTTCCTAGTCAGAGCGATATTCCTGTGAAAACAGCATGCTGTGTGTTATGTAGAGTAACAAAAGGCATTATTGAGATGGTTGTATAATCTGCACTCGTCACATTCCATGGTTTAAGTAGGCAAAGTTCTGGTTAGCTAAATGGTGTTCTTTCCAGTCCTCACTTTGGGAACCTCTGCCATTTATGATAGAGTATACCTTTTCCTGCTTGGGTATCTATGAATGAAATTCTGAGAAACTGAGGAGAGGATTAGGCTTTTGATTTGCACAGTCCTAGCAGCTGAAGTCCAGTAGATGAAACTGCAGTGGCTGATAATCTTCCTGGTGATGTGATCTGCAGGCGGGAATAAGAAAGGGCACTTAGCAGGACTTGGCAGTTTTGCTGGTTATAAAAGAACATATTTTTCATTTAAGTTAAAATATGCCTTATACGAGTAATCAGAAAAGCTTATATATCTTCCTCAACCCTTTAAGAATAAATGATAGACTAATAAAGCTCTTCCCATAATAGGTTGCACAGTAAATGGAAAAGAGTGTAAATAGATAACCTCACATACACACACAGACTTTGCAGATAGGATTAATTATGTCTCAAGAAACAAAAAGCTTGTCTGAACCACTGAGGTAGGGCAATGTAATATAGAGATCCTATAGCAGGAGGAAGCATGTCAGAGATAGATCCATGGCAGGTGCAAGTATGAGAGAGATGTGCTGTGAAGACAGAGGAAGAGGCCAAGAGCTAAAGAAAGCAAGCAGCCTCCAAAAATCTGGCAAAAGAAAACTGTGCATCCTAGACACTCCAAAAGGAATCCAGCTCTTTTGGTTCCTTAATTTAATCCTGTATTTGAAAAAGAAAAAAAAAACCTTTGGTATGTCAGACTAAAAATAATGAGTATGACAACTTGATGTATCAGCTGCGGGAATCTGTGAATGACACTGTTGAATAGATCATCATATAAATTGCACTACTGTCTTTTCCGGAAAAGCTATATTTTATTTAAATGTAATGGGATCTTTAGTAGGCTTTTTTTTTGAGGTTTAAGCAATTAGATTCCTTTTGGTATGTGTTTTTAACATTTAATGACTACACATGCACACACAGAGAAATCCATCCAGGGATGCCCTCAGGGCGCAGGTAAAACCATTGTACTACAGGAGCACACAGCCGGCACCCAGAAAATGGCCAGAGATGTGATAAATTCTCAGTTGTTAGCCTGTTATAGCTTGTCATACTCCCTCAAAAAATTACAGTCGTTATAAAAATGTGTTCTTAATTTTAATTAGAAATAATGACCTGTAAGCATACATGAAGATATTTGAGTTCTGAAACATCTCTAAATTATATAACAGATAAAGCAGAAAAATAGAAACTAGTTCACAACCTCTAATAGGATAACTATTTTATAACTATATCAATACAAGATTTGTCAAAAGATAGTCTAGAATGTATTACCACCAGCATTTTTCCACTGTCCAGAGTTGTCAGTGACAAGCAGTCTATTGGCTAGTATTGGCTTTCCCTTCCCCAAAGGGCATGTGCTTGCTGCCTAATTGAAGTGGGTACTCGGTGTAATAAACAGTGAATAGATGTCAACAGGGCACGCCAACATCCTTGTTCTTTTCCCATGGTAGCAGTGATTCTGAGAGAGGCAGGTGGTCCAGCCATGAGCCCTCTCTGGGGACCTTGAAGAGCCTTGTTCCAGAGGGATCCAGCTGAGACCTAGGCAAACGGGAAGTAAACTAGGCTTCAGTGAATCTCTGACATCTGAGGGCCCTTCTCCTAAGCCTCTGAGATTTGGAGACTTAGGATAATCCAGCAGGCAGTTTTCAAAGTGTGGTCTGAATAATTGTCTGGGGCTCCAGAGTCCCTGTGGAGGCTTCTGGGAAATCCTCCCTTTCCAAACACAGATCTACTTAAGCTTGGGTTCCCTTCAGTCAAAGTACAATGTGACTAAATGCTTTAAGCAAAAGCTGAAGCCTGGTTGCCTTCTTAACACAAAAAACCACGGAAAACATTTAGATGTTACTCGACTGATCATATTTGAGAAAATGTGCTATATTTTATTAAAACAGCTTATAATAATAAATGATGAATGGTTACTATTGTTTAAAAAAACAATACTATGAATACTATAAATCCTCTCGTTTTCTATTTCATACACAATCAGCACCGTAAGATAGCATTCTTGATCTATGAGGTTTGGGATTTTCTAGTGATGCCTGCTGACTGGGCAAGAGGTTGCTATTCTGCCTATGTTTTAGTTGTAACTTTCCATAGAAACAGAGACGATACTAACAGACAAACATAACCAGTAACTTTCTTTCTTCTGAGATTTCCTAGGCAGGAAAAATTTTGTTTCTTCTCGGGTGTCCTCAAGCTCCTTACCAATAAGTCTTAAAGCTCAGGTTTTCCACCTTCGATTTTTTAACTCCTCCATTTTTCTTTCCCTGCTCCTAACACATCCCAACATCACTCTTTTTCAAATTTAAGATGAATTAAATTGATCAAATTTTGAAACTAAAATAAAAATTTGGAACATTTCTGCTATACAAAAATCTATTTTATTGGAACCTTTTCCCTAGCAATTACTTAGCCATATTGATTTGAGTCACAGAACAGAAAATATAAAAACGATCTAGAATATGTGTTACAGATGCTGTCAACTAGTCGCCCCTTTAAGACTGAGAAAGCAGTTGGGAATTTGAGGCTGGCTGAAAGCCATCTGCTGTCACAGTTCTCTGGAGAGCCACTTGGTCCTCTGGCTGGCCCAAAGCCAGTCTCTCTCTTTCAAAGTCGACAATGCTGACAGCTATCCTCTACAGTCATACAGAACTTCCACAGTCTCACCTCAACTACCAACCCCCAAGCATCAGTGGCTTCGTGCTACATTACGCCCGATTGTCACTCTGCAATGTATGATACTCTTCCCTCATCACATTCAGTTGAATAAACCTCAGAACAGGATATTAGAGTGAGATACAATAAGCAAAATCACTATGCAGGTTCAAGAGGAGCATCAGCCTTATTTTCTTGCCAAAGGAAGATTTCCTGGAGGAATGAGCTTTGAAGCTGAGCGATAAAGCCTGTGGCAGGGTACCCAAGCCATAGTGCGAGGGAGGGAACGTTCCAATGGTTTCACTGGGAGGAGGGAGAGCATGCTTTACCCAAGCTCCATCTCTTAGATTGTTTTTCTAACTACCACAGAGAATATGCCAGAGTCATGCAGCACAATGCCGTGATTTTATATTCAAATTTGTTTGGGAACTTTCTCCCTTGTGCCATGATGTCATGATTTCTTTTGTAATTGCTTAGCTGCATGGCTTCTCAGTCTGCTCTTTCTCCTAAATCTGAGATATATGCTGACAAGCAGAGGATTCAGAATGCCTCCTGGGAAAAATCTTAAGTCGATGCTGTACTCAGTTTAGGAATGGTCCCCAAAGACACACATCTTAAAGGTATTAAATTAAAATTTTTCCATAAGGAAAAAAAAGCTGTAGAGGTTGGTGTAATTTCAAGTCCTAATATGTCAGCAATATGGAGCTATTCTGAAATAAGACAGGAGACTGTGAGAGAGATTATGCATATTTGTACATGGAAACCAAGGATAGCATTGGATGTTCTTTAGGGGGCAGTTCGCCTTGATTTTCTTGTTTCTGAGACTAAGCTATTCACTGAGACCTGGAGTTCTCCAGTTAGACCTGGATGGTTGGGTAAGAACAGAGTTCTTTCTCTCTTCTCAACCTGGGGATTACCAGCATGCACTCCAACACGAGGCTTTAACGTGTATACTGGGGACCACACTAAGGTACTTACATTATATGGCAAACTAGAGTAGCAAAACCATAGCCAACCATTTTAGTTGATTGGTTTCACTAAAAGAGAAAGCGATTCTTTTGTAACCTTCATGACAGGAGGCAGTGTTCACAACAGCCTGAAGCAAGATGCTAAGAGACATTAAGTTTTGCTTTTTGCAGAACTACGAGATGTCAAAGATTTCTACCTCAGTGGTCACATTTTAAGTAAACAAACTTACTGATCCTTGATAAATGTAATCTTGAGATATAATACTAGATGAACTTTAAAAAAATCATTCCTCAAAATGACAGTGGAAGAAATTGAAACTATAAATTTTCTAAAATAAATACTTGAAAAAACAGAGACTATGTTGATGTTGACAGTTTATCAGTGTGACTAGATGAACTGAGAGAAAGTGTGTTTGTGTGTGTGTGCATGTGTGTGTATGTGTGTGTGTATGTGTGTATGTGTATATGTATATGTGTGTGTATGTGTGTGTGTGCGCGCATGCGTGTGTGTGTATGTGTGTGTATGTGTGTGTGTGCGCGCATGCGTGTGTGTGTGCATGCGTGTGTGTGTATGTGTGTGTATGGGTGTGTGTGTATGTGTGTGCACGTGTGTTTTTGTAAAAGGGAGGTTTGTCTCCTTCTATCATGTTGGTTCTGGGGATTAATTCAGGTTATCAGGTTAAATGGCAATCCCCTTTACTGGCTGAGCCATCTCCCCATCTTGAGATGAATAATTTAATTCATGGGTTTTTCCTAATTGATAGGTAGCTTCTCAGGCTTAAGACTATCGTGGTGAAAGATGTGGCATGAAGAGAAAGAATGTCTGAGGTATCAAGCTTTCTGGGTTACCACATATTTTTCCCAGTTTGCGTGAAGGTGCCACTCATATTCAGATATAACCATTCCTACTCCATTGGTTAATCCTTTCTGGGAACAACCACAGTGGGATGTATTATCAGGTGCCTCAGTACTTCTTATTCTGGTCAAACTGATAATGGAATTTAGCCAGCATAAATCCACCCATCATCTTCTTGGACCAAACATACCTTCTAAGGCTACTTAGTCTCCAAATAGAGACAATATATTAGTTACTTTTCTGTTGCATTTGATAAAAAACACCATGACAGACAAACTTACAAAGGCAAGAATTTATTTGAGCTTATGGTTCTATCATGATTAGAGCTGGCTGCTGAGAGCTCACATCCCTTACTGTAAACAACAAAGCAGCAAGAATAAACTGGAAATTTGAAGTCTTTCACCTCGAATTCTGCTCCCAGTGATGCACTTCCTGCAGCAAGGTTGTACCACCTAATCCTCCCCAAACAGCAGTACCAACTAAGGACAGGGGTTCAAATACCGCAGCCAATGGGGAAAGCTCTCATCCAAACCACCAAGACACCAACAAATTCATAATTCTACGTGGCAAGATATAACTATTTTGGTCCTATCTTAGACCGATTTCTTCTCTAGCATCTCAATGGTTGTAACATTCCTCAAAAATTAAAATACAAATTTCCTTGGACACACAAGGCAATACCTTAGCTGTGACCCTTCTGTAACATAATTAACAAAATTCAAGTTACATACTTATAAGATCCAGCGGCACCAAGTAAATAATTTCCTTCTAAAATTCCAGTATTTATTACTACCAAAGCAAGCTTAAAGCCATACAGGAATGATGTTGAACATGGTTACTCCATCTCCAATACCAGGGTCACTTAATGCCATGGCCACCAAGGTATTAAGGACACTGCATCCCTAATGGCCTTTCCCACTTGTAGGTTTCCCCCAAAGGTTCTTTCATTTGTGATTCTATCTTCTGTCTGTATTTTTCCTTAGCAGACAATCTGTGTTGCTGGTTTTCTATGGTCTTCAGAATATTTTCACATTCACCACAAAGACATACACATTACTTCAAAGATATCCTTCAGGGACTCTATAATACATACTGCCTGGCCTTAGATACTCTCCTCCAAAACCTGGGTTCATGCATCCTTGACCCCAACTTTTAAATTTGATATGCCTGCAAAGCCAACAGCTCTTGGCTGATGTTAACATCTGCTAAAACTCAAACTGGAGCCTGACTCATTTAAATCAAGGCTTCAACCACCACAGAGTTCCTGGATGTCTGGACACAGGATAATACTTCCCTAGGTAATTCTGTGTGAGTACAGTATTTTGGATCTCTCTTCTGAAAGCACAGTCTTTCACTTCAGTTAAAACCTTCATACTCTTGTTTGAGGTGCCTAGGGTCCGGCTCATCACCGAGGTACCTTCAAGCAATCTTTCTTAGTGTGTACTTTTAATATCCACGGTGTCTTTCATGCCTATATATCTTATGCCACTATGTTTTATGTACTTCTTTCTGGGAAAACTACAAATTTTTCAATCCTAACTTTGGCTCACATTTATCTGCCTAAAATCATCCATCAAGAGCCATAAATGGAACACAAAGGGATGAATGGGAGTGGTGGAGGGGATGAGATGTTAAAGGAGGGAATTTGGGTGAAACAAATAATACAAGACCTTTTGAAAAGGTCATAGGAAAACCTTGTATTCTTGGTACTTACACACACACACACACACACACACACAGAGACAGAGACAGAGACACAGAGAGAGACAGAGAGAGACAGGGAGAGACAGGGAGAGACAGAGAAAGCTAATACATTGAAAATTGTCCCTATTAGATATGACAGCCTAATAAACAGAAAGCCCTACACCAACATTAGGAATGGGCTACTTCTTTTGGTGCTGCAGACCAATGAGGTCCAAACTTTGCAGTCTTTCTCCATTGCTATTGCTTATGCTCCATAATTGTTGGGAAGACCCCACTGGTGAAGCTCGGATACTTGAGTACTAGTACTGACTTGAAAACTTCATCTCTACTATAGCTTTTGCATTTCTGGAAGATGTTATGTATACTAATGTAGGAGAAAAATAATGATTAGCATTGCCTGTTGGGAATCCTGTGAAAACGAATGATTACTGGTCCAGTAAGACATACCTACTGGCATGGCATAGGTATAACAGAAACAGATAACCACTTCCTAAATTGTTTAAGTCCTCACCCACAAGCTGAAACTAATATCTGGTATAATTCTCAGGCCAAAAACCTGTGGTAGATTCTTGATCCTAAGAAGAACCCACTATTATTATCCTGCTAAATTGACAAAGCACTAAACCATTTCCTAATGATTTATTCTTGTATTCATAGATTAAAGCATACCGCAATGTTCATTAGCTAAACTTTTACTTGCAGTAGATAGTGATTAGCATGGAGACCCAAGACTGGACAAGTGGCAAAGAATAAGACAGCACAGAATGCTCATCCAAAACAGGAACACATGTACTTCAACCTCCTTCCAAACCTCAGACGATTGTGGGAAAGAATGTGGAAACTGGGACTTTTGGTTTCATTGTTTTGTTGTTCATTTATTTTTGAGACAGGCTTTTATAATGCAGTCCAGGCTGTCACTGCACTTAAAATTCTCATGGTTCAGCCTCACAAATGCTAAGATTAAAAGAATTTACAACACACTCAGCTTGCAAGAGATTCTTTTTGCATGCCATTATTTAAGTGAACTATAGGTGACTAAAAACATGATAGTCTTTACCATTAGTCTTCTCAAAGTTTTTCTAATTTTTTATGTTTTAAAGTTGTTCAAAAATATAAATCTATTACAGTGCACTGACACCTCTGACTCTTTGGACTGCCTGGACCTCCTATCCTTCAGTGTGTGGTAATGCATGGCTAATTTCATCTTTCATTTCTACCCACTTCTCTTTTAAGAAACAGAGAGCATTATTTTTCCTGTTACAAAACTTCTATAGCCACACTAAACCAGTGAAATCTTGATAGAGCAGTCAGCGATTCATGAATTGAATTTAATTAATCCCTCTTTGCCCAAATGGAGTAGTGCTAAACTTTACTCACAACCTTTCAACTGCTCTTATCAAACATTCTAGGTTTAATGAGCCCTAGGTTGCTGATAGTTTTGTAGGAGACGAAAAAGCTCTCACCACACCCGTAGGGCATACAGTCTCATATCCACACGTCTATCACTTCTTAATCTGAAACCCCATCTCTTCGAAGAATGCAAGGTACTGATTGTCAATAAACATCAGCAAGGCATCCCTACTAGAAAAAATATGCATACAATTTGAACAACTTGTGTTTATAAAATATTTCTTCTGCTCCCAATTTAGGAATCATTCAGCTACTGTTTTTTTTTTAAACACAAGTGCACAAATCCATAATAATCACTCTGTACATTAAGAGTTCACAAATTCATATAACAGCAAATTTGGTTGTAAAAATGGTGAGCTAAAATATTCTCATTGCCAAGTAAAATGCTCAGTGGTCATTCCGTCCCCAAAGCAGAGGCAGACATGTTTTTTTTTTTTTTTTTTTTCCTCCTTTCAGGTGACCTTTATTTTTTTTATTTTTTTTTTGATTTTTTTTTTTATTAACTTGAGTATTTCTTATATACATTTCGAGTGTTATTCCCTTTCCCGGTTTCCAGGCAAACATCCCCCTCCCCCCTCCCCTTCCTTATGGGTGTTCCCCTTCCAACCCTCCCCCCATTGCCGCCCTCCCCCCATAGACTAGTTCACTGGGGGTTCAGTCTTAGCAGGACCCAGGGCTTCCCCTTCCACTGGTGCTCTTACTAGGATATTCATTGCTACCTATGGGGTCAGAGTCCAGGGTCAGTCCATGTATAGTCTTTAGGTAGTGGCTTAGTCCCTGGAAGCTCTGGTTGCTTGGCATTGTTGTACTTTTGGGGTCTCGAGCCCCTTCAAGCTCTTCCAGTTCTTTCTCTGATTCCTTCAATAGGGGACCTATTCTCAGTTCAGTGGTTTGCTGCTGGCATTCGCCTCTATATTTGCTGTATTCTGGCTGTGTCTCTCAGGAGCGATCTACATCCGGCTCCTGTCGGTCTGCACTTCTTTGCTTCATCCATCTTGTCTAATTGGGTGGCTGTATATGTATGGGCCACATGTGGGGCAGGCTCTGAATGGGTGTTCCTTCAGTCTCTGTTTTAATCTTTGCCTCTCCCTTCCCTGCTAAGGGTATTCTTTTTCCTCATTTAAAGAAGGAGTGAAGCATTCACATTTTGATCATCCGTCTTGAGTTTCGTTTGTTCTAGGGATCTAGGGTAATTCAAGCATTTGGGCTAATAGCCACTTATCAATGAGTGCATACCATGTATGTCTTTCTGTGATTGGGTTAGCTCACTCAGGATGATATTTTCCAGTTCCAACCATTTGCCTACGAATTTCATAAACTCGTTGTTTTTGATAGCTGAGTAATATTCCATTGTGTAGATGTACCACATTTTCTGTATCCATTCCTCTGTTGAAGGGCATCTGGGTTCTTTCCATTTTCTGGCTATTATAAATAAGGCTGCGATGAACATAGTGGAGCACGTGTCTCTTTTATATGTTGAGGCATCTTTTGGGTATATGCCCAAGAGAGGTATAGCTGGATCCTCAGGCAGTTCAATGTCCAATTTTCTGAGGAACCTCCACACTGATTTCCAGAATGGTTTTACCAGTCTGCAATCCCACCAACAATGGAGGAGTGTTCCTCTTTCTCCACATCCTCGCCAGCATCTGCTGTCACCTGAGTTTTTGATCTTAGCCAATCGCACTGGTGTGAGGTGAAATCTCAGGGTTGTTTTGATTTGCATTTCCCTTATGACTAAAGATGTTGAACATTTCTTTAGGTGTTTCTCCGCCATTCGGCATTCCTCAGCTGTGAATTCTTTGTTTAGCTCTGAACCCCATTTTTTAATAGGGTTATTTGTTTCCCTGCAGTCTAACTTCTTGAGTTCTTTGTATATTTTGGAAATAAGGCCTCTATCTGTTGTAGGATTGGTAAAGATCTTTTCCCAATCTGTTGGTTGAGAGGCAGACATGTTTAACCACACACAAGTCACTTAAGAATCTTCCCGCCAATTCCTCCTTCATGACTGATAAGCAAACATCTCTGGAGAGTTTGTTTTGGGTTTATCTGCATTGAGCAAGCTCTTACTCTCTGAATGAGCAAACACTGAGTTGAATTTTGAATACTTTTTATCGTCAGCCCAGTATATAGTCTAATATAAGGAGTTTTCTCTGAACAGTTTATAGCACAGGATTTTCTCTCAATTAGGGGCTAAAGAAGTAGAAATTGTTCACATTTATGTAAGTGATCTGAAATAGACTGCCACTAAGCTAATTGATCTGAAAGTGCTTTTCCTGATCAATACTTTCTGCAGAACGAATGTAATCATTGAGGCCTCTAAAGAAAAAAAGTAGGCCAAGAATGATTTTAAGACACTTTTAGTTTAACATATTTTGCTATTTTTAACACTAATGTCCATTTTTCAACAAATATGTCCATTACTTTTCCTTGATTTCACAATGTATGACAATACTCTAAAGTTATTGACTCTAACCCCTTTTCCAGTTGAGAACTGTCATTTCTAAATACCAGTTTAAATATTCTTCCTTTTTAAATAAAAACTGGTATTCAGAAATGACTCCATGAGAAATCGCTGGCAGAAAGACACGTGTGAACATGTATGAGTGCATGTGGAAGCATGTGTGTCCATACCAGTATGTATATGTGCACAATATGCCAGAAGGCTATCCTCAGGTGCTTTGATTAGCAGAGTTGAGCGGCTGTGTCATCAGTATGTTTTGTTGTTATTTCATCAAAGTTTCATACAGCCGTAGCTGGCGTGCAACTTCTTTGGGATTCTATGCTGGCTTCAAACTTTTTTCCTGTTTCAACCTTGTGAGTGCTGGAATGACAAGCATATAGGCCATACCAGGCAGTATTGTTTTTATAAGTTTTTCACATACTATTCACATACACCCAAATAGTGGAATCTAAAGCATAATGACTTCTTTTTAGGAAACATTTCTACTAATCAATATAGAATTTGTTTCAATTCCATAGGAAATAGAGATGTGATATTTAGAGATATAAGCACAGATATCACATATTTGCTCTAAATGTGTTTGTTATGCTCAGAGTACATCCTAAAAAAAAGACCTAATTATTACCATTGATTAAACAATTTTTACAAAAACACTATATGAGTTAGAAATGAATATAAATCTCATTTTAATATAATTATTACTGATGCAGGTCAACAAAAGAAGTTATAAGTTTATATGCTGTTTAAGTTATTTCTTCATATAGTAATTTGATCAAACTTCAAAATAATTTGAAATCAGAAAGAATGAAACTTATATGGTGAAGCCATTTATCAATGAGTTAAACAAAAGATTATTAATAGGTTAATACAGTTTATTTTATTTGTATATATATATTCAGTTTTATAATGAAGCCTATGTACAAACAGGTAAAATTTGATAGATATTAAATTACCAACATTATAGGAAAATGTAAACATGGGGATAGGAAACCAAAGCACTCGTGATAATTCAAAGACAACATAGAGAATTCCATGAAATAAAGTCAAATTTCTGAGTCTGAATTTATAAATTTAGGAAACAACACCCACATTATGAAAAGGTGAAGGCTTTACTTTCCTACTGTAAGACCTTCTACATTTAATCAGCAGGTTTAATTGGTTTAGTGCTATAATTCCAACAGTGTATAGTGTGTGAACACAGGAAATGAAATGTAATTTTCACAGTACATCAAAAGTTGCACTCAGAATAAATAAAAATGCTATTTACATTTTGGAAAAAATATTGATATTCAGATTTAAGTGAGAACTATGTATTTCAAGAACCTACTATGAAAGCTGTCTTGATATTGATTCCATAGAATATATATGTATATGTATATTTATATATATATATATAATATTATCTGATTTAAACAATAGGTTGGAGATGGGGATGGAAGTGGTGGTGTCAAAGAGAGATGGCAGAGCACGGCAAGGGTTTTAGGGCAATGATGCAGCATGGGAACACCCAGTTGTGTTTTCAATTAAAGCTTAAGTTTGTACTACTCCATCATATAACTGCTTTGAGAACATTCTTTGGTAGCCCTTGGAAAGTAAATAAATTACACAGGACAGATAAGCTACTCAAATATAATTACTTTTGAGTAGGAAGGACTGAAACTAAAGGGACAAGGACAAATTTAGTCTATTCTCAGCTTCATACATCCTCAAGATCTCCACACTCCCTAATTTTCCTTGGGTGATCGGAGTGATTTCAAGACTTCCCTCTAGTCAATTAACACATTCTAAGAATTCTAAGAATCTTCATTTTGCAATAATACATTAATATGATTTTTAAATACTTATCACATGGAATTGTCACATAAACTACTTACAGGCTAGAAAACCTTAATTCTGATAGCATAAGTTGCTGTGAGATTTATGGCAAATAACAAGGCGTGAGCAAAATGTAACAAACAAAGAGAAGTCCGTTTAGTTTCAGTCCCTTGTCCTTTAGCTACACTGAATTTTGTAATCAGTTTCTAACTAAGTGTATAGATTCTTATCACTAGGAGTTGAAAACTGGTGCTCTAAAATTATCAAAGAAGCTAACATTTTGCTTTCCCTGAGTTGTGGGAATATTTCTCATTATCCTAATAATAAGGTTCCATATGAAATGGTTTCCTTTTAAGATAGCTGAAGCCAAGGTAAACATGAGCTAAGTATTGTCCCACTTGCATGGGTGGCCTGCAGTTTATATTGTAAAGGAGGTGGTATCCAGCAAAATCAACAATGGGTCTGAGAGGAGACACTGAGAGCTGTGTGACATCTAGTGGCAGCTTTGGCAACAGCCGAGAGTCCTAATGATGTTTCAACAGCTTATCCTGTTTGCAATGCTATTTATCGCCAGCAATTTAGGGCCACTTACTTGAGATTTTATAAATCAGTATTTAAGTAATATGCATAATAAGAGTTAGGCAGTTTTATCTCAAATTCTATGTTCATATGACACCTGGACATCCTCTGCATAGCATGATTTTCCTTTGCTCTAATTTTAATAAATGTATTTCTTCTGAAAAGGCATTACAGGATTATTAGATTTCCCAAATTGTAATATGTTTCTTACTTTTAAATAGATTGAAATTTATGTCTAAAGTGTGCATTAATATTAAACCGCATGTTTCATTTTAGCTACTTCATTTTAACAATAAGGAAGAGGCACAATAGAACATGGGGCCCATTCTGTAATCCCAACACACAGAAGGCTAAGCAAAGGTAATTGAGTTAGAAGTCAGCTTGCACTCTATGATGAGTTTGAAACTCAAATATAAAAGCAAACAAAAGTGACACTGTCTCAAAAAGCAACAACAACAAAAGGAAAACAGAAAAAAATAAAGGTCATATATTCCTTGTATTTTGAAGCAAAATTAGATAAAAATCCTGACAGGAATTTTTCAAATTCATAAAATAAACCTCACTCAATCAAATCTGTTAGATTATGTATTATTTATAAGTTATTATCAAGCCAGCCGATATATTTATGCAAAATCCATAAAGTTTAAGGGGAGAATATTAACAATTTACATAAACAGATAGTACTTACTTATAGTGAGAGTATAATTAACTAGAAAAAAGCTGCTAAATGGTTTGCCTCTACCATTTATCTAATTCTTAAAGGCACTGTGTCTGAAATTTCAGATGAGCTGGAAACATTGAAAATTGGATCTCCACCATCCATTGTGGTACACATGTGACTTTGTCCATACACATAAATGCTTGCATGCACATAACTCAGAGTAGAGTCACTTTTCTATGTCAAAACTGCCAGGAAATACTGAACAATCCACTGTTTCTCCGATTTATGGTGATTATATAGGTGAAAATCTAAGTTCACTCAATCATCTATCCACTTCTCATTCAACAATATTAAACAAATGCTTAACATGTCTCAGTAATGCTTGTGGAAACAGGACTATTGTTTTTAAATAACACATTGTTTTAGGTCCAGAGGAACCAGTGACAAATGTTTTTTTTTTCAGAGTGGCCTTGATATTGCTTAATACATAGTCTAAGAAGAATTCCAAAAATGGTACCTGAATTCTAAAATAAAATCTCTTAGTTTTCTGATTCTTCTGAGCAACCTGTATCCATGGCCACCCGACTTTAGGTATCTAGGCAATATTTTTTTTCATTGCAATATTGCTTAAAGGAAATTTTCTATATGAAAACAAGAGATGTTAAATTTCAGGTCAATCAATAGGAATATACTGTCACTCACAAAGATTAAAAACAATAATTGTATATTCAGGCTTTTTGGACATGTTGATGACATTGTTTTCTTTCTTTGACATTATACTTCACTGCCTATTTATATATAAAAAACAGTGTTCTACAAGATTACATATGGAAGTAAAATACATACCATAATGAAAATACTTTATATTTCACCCATTCAACAACTAATTACATCCTGGATGGAAGTTATGCCTCTCAACTTGCTAAATATGCTTCCCTACTTGAGGAGAGAATTCCAGTTAACAGCTCTATTTATAGCCCTTAGGAAGTGTTCCGAGGCTGCATCAGCTTGCTCCACAGTCTCTGTGATTCTGAGGATAAATCACTATGAGTAAAGACATACAATCTAAAATGATCTATCACAACTGAAAATCAATACATCAAGAACATAAAAGAGTCTAGGATAATTCACTTGCCAAGCCATAAATTAGGCATGCATATCAATGCCACATGGGATGCAATACCTCATAAAAATAAGCTTAAAATTCTTAAAATATATGATTAATGAAACTACCACAGCTTGAAATATATATATTATACTGCTTACACTAACCAATATATTATACTCAGAGTTTTATGCTTCTGAGAAATGGCATTTACATACACAGTATCAACAGTGATGATAAATCAGAATTTCTTGCTCCAAAGTCCAATTCTTTGGGTAGTGATTCATGTTTCACTTTTTCAAATGGTGATTTACACTAATGTATTTCTCATAAAATATTTAATACTTCTTACAATTATTGCCAAAACTATGTCCCAGCCACTTCTATCAGGATGCCCACAGAAACTCTTCCCAAGGCGATCATAAATTTTTGAACTTTGATATTTTACAATAAAGTAACAATATTTTATACTCTGAAAATTCTTGTGCCACAAACCCTGAGCCTCCATCTCAGCTTACCCATCTGCTGCAGACATCCACAGCTCATAATGTATGGGGTGTTGTGAATTCACTGGCTTAATGTAATCTGGGATAGGTTCCACTGACAGTCTGTCCTGGCTGCTGTATTCCTAAATATAACCCAAAACATGTTTTGAAGGAATTCTTATTATTAGAAGGTACTAACAACACTGAACTTCATCAGAGGATGAACTTTAACCTGGTGGAAAGAGGCTTCCCACACCATGGAGTTCCATTATAAAGAATCTGTATACCAGTACATCACCTACATAACACCCAATCATGCCCTGTCCCTGGTTTGTTATGATAACACCATACACTCTAAGTTCCCATCCTTTGCTTCATGGGAAAGCTGCTTGTCAGCACTGCATCTTTGGAAAGGGCGTCTTACCGATTTTGACTGACTAAACTTTAATCAGACTTTTCAGTTTTTTCCTTGGACTCTAAAGTGTGGCCTATCTTTGAGTCTAAACAAGCATTTTAATGTTGACTGATCTATTCTTAAAGACCTTTTCTCAAGTGTCTGATCATGCAACTTATACAGCCCCACCCAACACTAGTTTTATAAAGCCTTGTCCATTTCCCCTTAGGAAAGAGACTCCTTTTATGCTTAGATTTTGTTGATATTTGCATAATATTCACCTCCCTCTTACAACAGTTTCCTCCTCATATTGCAATTGTCTTTTCTAATATCTTCTTACTTAAAGCCAGGATTTGTTTTTTTTTTTCCAAATAGCATCAAAAATGGAGAATCAGATAATGTTGTTTAGTACTGAAATTCTCTGTAAGCTCTAATGAATACATGAAGACATTGTAAATGATTGCAAAATAATTTGTCTTTGCTCTTGAGAATTTTATGCATGTTTACAATAAAGTATGATCAAACCTACCCCATTTCCCCTCTCTAATTTTCCCCATAAACAATGCATTTTAAATAGCAATTTTATGAGAGATTCCTCAGATATCACAAGGTTCATCTTAACATGTATAATTTGATAAATTTTTTGTATAGTCAGGAATTTCATAAGTAAAAATTTATTTATAAAAGGAAATCAGCAAATGATAATCATCTATTAGCTTTTAAAAACCTTATATGGAACCATGTATGGCATAAGTGTGGCAATGACACTGAATCCTTCACAAAGCAAGCATGAAGAGCTGAGTGCCAATGTTTGGAGTTTGCCTAAATCTGTGCATGCATTGAATGCATGTCTGTTATGATAATGCTCCTAAGGTAAGATAGAAGAAGAAGACAGCAGAACTGCAGAAGCTGGCTTCTGCATTAGTGAACAAGGTATCCCATCTCAAACAAGGTGGAAAGCAAGTACTAGAACCAGTAATCGTCTTCTGACCTCCACACATGTAATGACACAAACTAGCCCACATTTACACACACACATTCTCTCTCTCTCTCTCTCTCTCTCTCTCTCTCTCTCTCTCTTTCTCTTTCTCTCTCCCCCAAACATATACAAATGGATGTTTTTCTTTCCACTTTTTCTTTCTGACCCCTAATCTTTTTATTTAAAAATTTCATGTATTTTGATCTTTTCCCATCCACAGACTTCTTCCAGATCCTCTCCATCTTCCTACTCACCCAACTTCATATTATTTCTCCCTCTGTATCTCTCAAAAATGAATCAAAGCAAAATAAACATTTTTTAAAAAACAAACAAGCAAAAAAGGAGTCCAACAACAAGAACAACAACAAGTAGCTCAATCAAAATAAATTCCAGTCTTTCACACACTCTCCAAATCCCATGGAATTAATCTTGTGTGGTTTACTACTTTTGGTATTGGACCTTGTCCTGAAATGCACTTTAACCATCTAGTGCCACTCCCAGCAAATAACATTTGCAAATACCTTCTTGGTTAAAGATAGAAGACTGCATCAGCTTTCCCCTTTAAGTGTTGGAATCCCATCTGACTTGAATCTCTGCAAATCTTATGCAGTCTGCCCGTAGTCTCTGGGAGTACATGCGTGTATCAGTCCTATTGCATCTGGAAGGCAGAGTTTCCTTGAAGTCTTCAACCACCTCTGGCTCTTACAATCATTCTGATACCACTTTTGCTTAGATCCCTGAACCTTTAAGGGCTGCTTTTGAAAGAGACATACATACCACTTTGGACTGAGTGCTCCAAAGTCTTTTGCTATCTGTACATTCTCTAGTTTGAGTATATCTTAATTCCCATCTACTAGAAAAAGTGAGCTTCTCTGATGAGATTTGAATGAGGCAATTATCTACAGGGATAAGAACAGAATGGAGTACTACTCACCTATTAAAAACAACGACTTCATGAAATTCTTAGGCAAATGGATGGAATTAGAAAATATCATCCTGAGTGAGGTACCCAGTCACAAAAGAACACACATGGTATCTACTCACTGGTAAGTGGATATTAGCCCAAAACCTTGGAATAATCAAGATAAAATTCACAGACCACATGAAGCTCAAGATGGAAGACCAAAGCATGGAGCTCTAGTTTTTCTTAGAAGAGGGAATAAAATACTCAAGGGAGGAAATACGGAAACAAAATGTGGGGCAGAGACTGGAGGAAAGGCTATCCTGAGACTTCCCTCCCTGGGGTTTCATCACATATACAGTCACCAAACCCAGACACTATTGTGGATGCCAACAAGAGATTGCTGACAAGAGCCTGATATAGCTGTTTCCTGAGAGGCTCTGCCAAAGTCTGACAAATACAGAGGCAGATGCTTGTACCCAACCACTGGATAAGCACTGGGTCCCAAAGGAGGAGTTAGAGAAAGGACTGAAGGAGCTGAAGGGGTTTGTATCCCATAGGAAGAACAACATCAACCAACCAAATTGCTCAGAGTTCCTAGGAAATAAACCACAAACCAAAGAGTACACATAGAGGGACCCATGGCTCCAGCTGCATATGTAGCAGAGGATGGACTTGTCAGACATCAATGGAAGGAAAGTCCCTTGGTTCTGGAAAGACTTGATGCCTCAGTGTAGTGAAATGCCAGGGCAGGAGGCAGGAGTGTGTGGGTGGGTGGGTGGAGGAGCACCTTAACAGAAGTGGGCAGGGGGGATGAGTTAGGGGCTTCCAGAGGGGAAACTTGGAAAGGGGATATTTGAAATGTAATAAATAAAATATCCAATAAAAAGAGTATGTCACCCAGGGTCATTTCATTGCTCTCTTCATTTAGCATATTAATAGTAGTAGGTCTTCCAGATTTCTTGACACAAGTATATACAGTAACCTCATTTAAATATACCAATTCCACTAGATTAGAGTGTTTATCATGACTTGAAATATTTTATAAACATTATCATGTGTTTTGAATAATGAAAAACATCACTTTAAGCCATAACCTTTCTTTTCTAGTTCATCCCCAAGACCATATTCATTTTATTACAGAAGAAAATACAGTTCAACTTTAATAAAAGTCCAACAATCTTTTTCATTTCTTTTTGCTCTGAGATTATAATGTAATGACATTATTCCTCCTGCCCTTCCTACAAGCCCTCTCATATACTCCTTTTTACTTGTTTTCAAGTTGCTCAGTTGGTGTAATGATGCTTATTTGAATGGTTTCAGAGACAATCATTTGGCATTGGGTAACCAAGTAGTATTCTCTTTTTTTGAGAAGACTATTTTTCCAATATTCAGTATTTCTTTGTCTCTAGTTCTTTCTGTAGGATTGAGGTATCAGGAGTGTTTCCCTGTCCACTTGGAATATCTATTCTTTTCCTTGATCAGATCATGTTTTTTTTAGTTATGTTCATGAGACTTCATGGGTATGGTTTCTGACATTACTAGGAGACACAACATCAGAGTAAACTCCCTGATCCTCTAGTTCTTACCATCTTTGCTTCTTCTACATTGTTCCCTGAGCCTTAGGAATAGAAATGTTTTGTTAATATAGCCTTAGAGTTGGAACCCAACAAGCCTCCAACTGTAGGAAAAATAAGTTATTTGAATGAATGTTGAAGACTTCAATTATCTGTGTGTATAGGGATAAATGCTTACATTTGCAAGGATAATGGTGATTTAGTAAAGTGATGAAGGTAGTTTTCCTCCATGATCCATGACATCAGTAGCATAGTGTAGTTGTCTGGGTTTCCAGTAACATGCATAGATGCATAAATTATCTTTTGCTGACTCTTTTTTTTTTTGGTTTAAACAGGATTTTTTTATTGGATTTTTTAAAATTAACATTTCTAATGTTAGTCCCTTTCCCTGTTTCCTGGACATAAGCCCTCATCCTATCCTCCTCCCCTTTTTCTGTAATGGTGTTCCCCTCCCCAGCCACCCCCTCTTCCCACCCCGGGACATTCCCCTACACTGGGAGGTTCAGCCTTGGCAGGACCAAGGGCTTCTCCTTCCATTGGTGCCCAACAAAGCCATCCTCTGCTATATATGCATTTGGAGCCATGGGTCAGTCCATGTATAGTCTTTGGGTAGTGGTTTAGTCTCTGGGAGCTCTGGTTGGTTGATATTGTTCTTATGGTGTGGCAAGCCCTTTCAGTTCTTTCAATCCTTTCTCTAAATCCTCCAATGGGGACCCTGTTCTCAGTTCAGTGGTTTGCTGCTAGCCTTCACCTCTCTGAAATCAGGGACTAGACAGGGCTGCACACTCTCTCCCTACCCATTCAATATAGTACTTGAAGTCCTAGTCAGAGCAGCTAGACAGCAAAAGGAGGTCAAAAGGATACAAACTGGAAAAGAGGAAGTCAAGATATCACTATTTGCAGAAGATATGATAATATACTTAAGTGGCCCCAAAAAGTCCACCAGAAAACGCATACAGTTAATATACAACTTCAGCAAAGTGGCTGAATTTAAAATTAACTCAAACAAATCAGTAGCTTCCCTCTACTCAAAGGATAAGAAGGCTGATTTTTATCATGAAGGGGTGTTGTATTTTGTCAAAGGTCTTTTCAGCATCTAATGGGATGATCATATGTTAGTTTTTTTGTTTTGTTTATGTAGTGGAGTACATTGATGGATTTTGGTATATTGAACCATCCTTGCATCCCTGGGATGAAGTCTACTTGATCATGGTTAATGATCATTCTGATGTGCTCTTGGATTCAGTTTGCAAGAATTTTATTGAGTATTTTCCTCAATATTCATGAGGGAAATTGGTCTGGAGTTCTCTTTCTTTTGGGGGCTTTGTATGGTTTAGGTATCACTGTAACTTTGACTTCATAGAATCTATTGGGCAGTGTTCCATTTCTAGTTTATGAAATAATTTGAGAAGTATTAGTATTAAGTCTCCTTTGAAGGTCTGATAGAATTCTGCACTAAAACCATCTGGTCCTTGGGATGTTTCATTGGGAGACTTTGAATGACTGCTTCTATTTCTTTAGGGGTTATGGGACTGTTTAGACAGTTTACCTGATCATGATTTAACCATAGTGCATGGTATCTTAAACAATAGGCACTAACCTTCCACCTCTGTATGTGGGGTAAGCAATGGCAAGAACAATCACAATAACCTGTATTGTTTTGGAAGTTTCTTGGACAACCCTGATGAACAATTCAAAAGAGGGATTCTCATATATGGTTTTGGTTTTGGTTTGGTTTTGCTAGTGGTCTTTAGCTCTTGGAGGGAGCATTGTTATTTTAGAAGAGAAAAGTTAATTAAAACCGTGAATGTGCTTATATTCACAAAATGATATATACTTTAGGTTTTTTGTCATAAATAGTTAATAGTGTGATTCCTTTTGACTTTTTCATACATCCTTACTGTTATGTTATTCTCTTGCCCATTTTTCACCCTCCCTTTTTGTGTGAACTAACTTTAATAGTCTGTACAAATTCAATGTTTTCTGTTATTATAAAAGCTAGACCTCAGGAAGGATTCTTTCAATTTAGATCCAGCTAGAATCTTTAAAGTCATGGGTTCAAAGTGTACTGGTTTCTCAGCAATAGGGACTTGTATTCCACAAGTGAGAGGCACCCAAGGGTAACATCAATAGCTTATATTGTTTTGGGAGTCTCTGACCAACAGCTTGAACTATCATTTCTCATCCCTAGCACTGGACTTCATGTCAAATAGTCTATGGATCCTGTCTGAAGAATCATCATCTGAAATGACATAACTTCATATATATATCTGAAAAGTTCGAATTACCTTTTAAAAAATCTAAAATCTCTTAACAGCTGGCTTTTGGAAAATCTTAAACAAGTTACATATTCGCTGACTCCAGGAAAACCAGAGTTTAAAAATAATATCAAAGAAGAATTTAACATCAAGTAATATTAGTAAAATTCTCTGCCAGCACCTAACTAATACAGATGCAGATACAGCTAACCATCGGACTGAGCCTGGAAACCTCAATGGAAGAGTTGGGGGAAGATTGAAGGACTTGAAGGGGATTGTGTCCCAATAGGAAGAACAACATCAACTAACTGAACCCCCCACCACCAGGCCTCCCAGGGACTATAGCATCAACCAAAGAGAATACATGGATGAGTCCATGGCTCCAGTTATACACATAGCAGAGGATTGCCTTATTTAGCACCAATGGGAGGGGAGGCCCCTGTTCCTGTAGAGGAGATGCTAGACAGGTAAGGTAGGAATGGGTGGGTGCGTAGGTGGATGAGCACCCCTTAGAGGCAAAGGGGAAGGCAGATAGAATGACGGGTTTGGTGAAGGGAGACCCATTTGAAGTGTAGATAAATAAAATGGCCCAAAAGACAAAAAGAAATCTATGAAAGCACAATAAATAAATAAATAAATAAATAAATAAATAAATAAATAAATGAAATTCTCTCTCAATGAACAGCATCAGGAATGCACTAGACTTCAAAGAACTGTATAGCTCCACTGCGGGAACTTGGCCATGCCCAGCACACAGTTTGTTTCGGAGTCTTAGGCAAATTCCACTATGCACCTGCCATTTTTCTCTGTGGTCACCTTAATGTCCTGAAATTGCCAATATCCTTGGGTCTCCACTGCAACTGAAGCTGCATCTTTACCAATGACCTCTCTTGGCCTCCCACTTGCCAATCCTTTCTCTCAATCACACCTTCATGCCTTCAGAATCAGTCCTATATGGGAAAGCATTACACAGTCTCATGCTTGTCTACCAGCTGATGCAGTGTTTCTTCCTCCCACTGGCTGGAACACCATCTCTGTCCTGAGGAAACACTTCTTAGATAAATTTTCGTAATTGCTATAATGGCTGTAATAATAATTTTCACATCAATGATGCTGGTCTCTTATTAATCACACTCTATTATTCAGTCCCGGCATCCACTGTCCTAGTAAAGCAAAGGTTTCATCTGACAATTTTCTTAATCTGAAATAGCATACAAACAGCCATAATAGAGCCTTTAAGAGTCTCTCAATCTTTCCTCTGAAATGTCAATGAGCAAGATTTCTATTACCTGTAAATTCCTTTCTTCAAGTTACCAAAGAAAAGCTCATTAAGCTCTAAACATCCAATACCATTTCCAACAGAAAGTTACAAGCACTTCTACAATCTTTGGTCAGGTCCATCACAGCCAGAACAACGCTCTCTCGTACCCACTTCTGTATTAGTTTGTTTTGTTTTCTGTAATTAATCACCTAATATTACCAACTGAGGAAAAAGGGAATCTATTGAATATGTTGTAGTCTATCACTGAAAGAAGCCAAGGCTGAAATTAAAACAAGGCCATGGAGAAATGTTGATTACTGGTTCATTGCATGTGGCTTGCTCAGTTAGCTTTCCTGTACATTTAGGAGTGGCTTGCCTAGGGATGACTGAACCCTGCTACATCAGTTGCCAGTTAAGAAAATGCCTTATACACATGACCACAATCCAATGTGATGGAGGTTGTTCCTCAGCTGGAATTTTTTTCTTCTCATTCATGTCAAGTTGATAGGACACTATCACAATCTATATTTCAAATATAGTGGTTTGAGGCACAAATAATTTTTAACCTAAATCATATTATGTTCTTGTTAGAATTTTTATCAGAGAGAAGCAATTTGAGAATATGATGTCCACCACAGATTTTGAGTCTGGGTTACTCAAATTTAAAGGGCACTATATTTGCCAGTTGGCAGTGAGGACTTCCCCAGAACTCCTATAGGCAGGGGGAATTTGGCAGGTTTTGTGGCAGACCATCTGTATAAAACTTCTCATCTTTCTCTAGCATATAAGCTCTAAGGCTATATTCAGAACAGCTTCCTGATGCTATTTAATTAGTTCATTTTATTGAAACAGGAAACAAGGTTTAAAGAGTTTATGCTCTTTTAATTTTTATTTTTGGATTTTCTGTTTATCAGTTATTAATTGAAATTATTGTTCATAATTATAAACTGATATCTATTGAATAGAATTTCTAATATTCTTCTTACTTTTGTCTTCTTAATAATTAAGTCAATATTTTTTGTTAGATATTTTCTTATTTGTTGGAACTTTATGGGATACAGAAAGTTTGATATAATTCATATTTTATTAGGCATTTATATGACATTTACAGATCTTAATATTCAAGTAAGTCTCCTAAAATAATATAGTGAAGATATTATGAATAAGGTAAAACAATGAAGTTTTTCATAAAATGTTCCTCAGCCTCAAGAAATAGTAGATAAGAATTTTTTCAAGGAAGCCAAGAGCAAGATTGTTCTTACAAAATTATCCCTAGCAACACCACTCATGAGTTTTCAAAGCAAAAGTCAAATAACTATTTTCAGTATTCATTCAACATCTGAAATTCATCACATAGCCTCAATTTATACTTACAGTCCAAACTCATAATTCATAATATAGCACCGTGTTTCTAGTTGTTTTCAAAGTAGAATAGATCTATTGATAAGAATTCCAAATGTTTATAAATTAGGCACAATTACTACCATATATGAAATTCAAATTTTTCAATAAAAGAAAAAAGATATTCCATTACTTCCTTTGCCCCGCAGGAAATTACATTTTAAATGAAATTGTTTTTTGACAGGAATTTTTTTAAACTGAAAATGGGAAAGTACAGGTAAAAGAGAAAGGATGTAACCTTCCAGAAAGCTTGGTTTTCATGTAAGGAAAAAAAGCTCTGGTAGTTAAAACTAAATCAGCATGGATAGAAGTACCGAAAAGGCTTTGGAGAGATAGATGGAAATTGAAGAAGAAAATGCTTAGTTTCTCTGCTTAATGTTAACTCTAATACAATCTGTCATGTAAAGGAGGTTTGAAAGAGCTCTGTAGTTAGAAAAGGAGGATAACTTTCTACTGTGTCATGAAATTGTTATTAACATATACATTATTCTGGTTCCGGGAAGATTCTGTAGTCAGAAAATGTTCATCAAGAAAGCATGGGGACAACTTTAGAACAAATTGACTGCATGTCTATAATTCCAGCTGGTTAACCAGTTAGTCCAGACAATGGTGGGGTCTAGCTTTAATGTCAGACTCTTGACTCAAAAATTAAGTTGGACCGCAACTATGGAAGACACTTCACATGAACTCTGACCTCCGTAGGTACACAAACATGGGCACAAGACCATTATAAACACATACATTTTGCATGTACATAAACATACGATACACATGTACTAAGAAAAAATAATATTCATTAATATTTAAAGGGAAGCTTTATTCATAATTGAATATTTTTCATGATTTTCCTAGAAAGCGAGAGAAAAAGAAAATGTGTTTGAGATGAGGAAAAGTCTTTTTTTTTTATTAACTTGAGTATTTCTTATATACATTTCGAGTGTTATTCCCTTTCCCGGTTTCTGGGCAAACATCCCCCTCCCCCCTCCCCTTCCTTATGGGTGTTCCCCTCCAAACCCTCCCCCCATTGCCGCCCTCCCCCCAACAGTCTAGTTCACTGGGGGTTCAGTCTTAGCAGGACCCAGGGCTTCCCCTTCCACTGGTGCTCTTACTAGGATATTCATTGCTACCTATGAGGTCAGAGTCCAGGGTCAGTCCATGCATAATCTTTAGGTAGTGGCTTAGTCCCTGGAAGCTCTGGTTGCTTGGCATTGTTGTACATATGGGGACTCGAGCCCCTTCAAGCTCTTCCAGTTCTTTCTCTGATTCCTTCAACGGGGGTCCTATTCTCAGTTCAGTGGTTTGCTGCTGGCATTTGCCTCTGTGTTTGCTGTATTCTGGCTGTGTCTTTTAAAGACTCCATGAGAAAAGCAAGTTAACTTGGAATGCACTTCTATTACAGAAAGAAAAATTTTAAAAATATTAAACTTAGCTAAGGACCATCAACTTCTCAGCCCAGAAAGATGGGATGTAAAGGCACTTGCTGCAAATATTGGAATCTTGGTGGCCTGATGACTTTACTTTAATTACCAGAACCACTGAGCTCCACGTCTTCCAAATAAGTGCCCTTTTGCACATGTGGGCTCTCTCTCTCCCTCCTTCCCTGCTTTTCTTCACCCCCTCTCTTTCTTTCTCCCCCCTTCTCTCTCTCACACACATATATACACACAATGACTAAGGTCCAAGGTACCCCTAGGTGATGGGTTTTCTTTAGCATTTGCACTGAGATCTTAGAGGAGAAACTTCTACTATCTCTTTATTAGACCAGCATAATTTCTAACTAGTTTCAAATGCTTTTTTTTCTAACCATAGACAAGTATGACTCTCACCTTTCATCAAGGCAGATTTCCTTTTCAGTCCAGAGAAAAAGTTACCAAGGGATGCTTAGGCCCAAAGGAAAAATACAAGTCTTATACCTAAAACTTAAGGAACATTACCAGAGATGGGGCAAAATGATTGTAAGAGCCAAAGGACTTAAATCATTCTAGAAGAATTATGGAAGCAGCTGGAAATAGAGGTTGATGGAATGGTAGGAGTAAGCAAAGAGAATGGAGAAGATATGACAATATTTTAATTATGGTATAAAAACTATTAAGAAGAAATAAATATTCTAACTTCTTTTTCCTTGTCCTTTAAACTATCCTCAGGGTACAGATCAAGTGAAATAACAAGTTAGTTTTTATATACCCTCTGAGAATGCTAGAATGATATAAACATATATTAATCATTAAGAAAAGTAACAGAAAATGTCAATTCAATTTTCAGGTTATAGCAAACGTTTAATAAATGAATATTATTATTTTCAAAGACTTTCCAAAAAGTAAGCAAAAATTTCTCATCTATATGTTACTTTGTCTTTACTTTAACTGTTTTTTTCCATTTTTATTGGTTATTTTATTTATTTACATTTCAAATGTTATCCACCTTCCAAGTTTCCCTCCATAAGCCCCCTATTCCCTCCCCTCACCCTGGCCTCTATGAGGGGGTCTTCCCTACCTGCCCACCCACTCCTGCCTCATTACCCTAGCATTTACCCTACCCTGTGTCAGGGAGCCTTCACAGGTCCTAGGAATAAAGAGTTGGGGATTGAAGTTGTATCTCACATAGTAGGCTGCTTACTTAGCTCTGGATTTGACTCCAAGCAGCACATATACAATCTTTGGAGAGCTCAGAAGGTGGGGACAAGGGAACTCTAGAGTTTGAGCCATTCTTGTCTATAGAATGAGTTTGAAGCCAGACTGCGATATATGAACACCTATCTAAAACAGAGATAAGATAAAAAAAAGAAAAATGAACACACATGTGTGCATACACACACACACACACACACACACACACACACACACAAACACATCTAAATATGTAGAATGTTAGTACTCTAATATAGTTGACAAGAACTATATATGTTGATTTGAAGTCTGTGTCCTAAGTCTCAAGATACTTCGATTTTACCACTGCTTAAAAATTACATTATGAAGGGTGACAGGCAAAAATAGAACAAGGTTAGTAGGTCTGGAGGAAAGTGCAGGTTGGGGAATGAAGATGAATGGAAGAAGGGAAAACTGTGGTTGGGACGTATTACATAAGAATTTATTTTCAATTAAAAAAAAGAAAGAAAGAAAATATCCAGGAGATTTAAATTTGAATCTGCCTCAAATAATTTGTTTACAAAAATTCTGTTAATTACATTTGTTTTATTGCTTGGAATTACAGAATAAAATAATATAATGCACCAAAAATAAAATGTTTCCAAGCATAGATTGTCCTTGTTACTGTATAAATAGCCTAACTTCATGTGAACTTTGCTCATGATCATGCTTAACCCACCGAATATTCTCAGAATATAAATTGTCTTATGCCCTGAATAAAGTTGACTATTGCATGAAAAAAGCATTTCATAATATAATTAACAGCTCAAAAAGTTGACTCTAAAAATTTAGTAAGTGCATATTTGACTTGCTTTACTAAAACATCAATGTAAAAAAATTATTAAAAGCAAATTTCAATTTTCAGAAAGTAGTTAATACAATTTTAGAAGCTTAAGAGCAATAAGAGTTTGTGTTTATTACTCAGTGCCATGATGTTTTCCACTTTTGTGGTGCCTATTATAATGTATTTCATAGTGTAACTTTTTAAGCTGCCAGATTCTTTAAGGGAAACATGAATTTATTGCCATTGTATCTTTGCATAGAGCATTGAATCATGTCTTTTGATGCAAAGCCATCATTAATAGTTGCAGAAAGACAGGATGAATTAAAAACTGTGTAGATGAATCATTATAAACCAACAAGACTGATGAATGAAAGTTGAGTGTACTTATGAATCATAGTTTCAGTTAAAGAGGGATGAAATTATTTATGTGCTGGTGACACGTAACAACAACTTGTTGACACATTCCACTGGTGTGAGTTGCCATCATTCTATATAACTTGCCAGTTTGAGAGGGGGAGGGGCAAACAGATAAACACAAAAGAAATAGACTAGGGTTGATTCTCTTATACATTACATTTTATTATATTGGCTGTTTTATACCTTGTGATATTCTCTATCATTGACACAAAGTTGAGTGACGTATAAATCTCATCCATGTGAGCAGGCAAACACGAATGCTTATTCTGCATTCTGAATGGTTAAAGAGATGAGACTAAATTGGGCATTATTAGTTGACTGCGGGGCATGATTTCAAGATCTTTTCACAAGTTTATTTAAAAGTAATTTAATTAGCTTAAAACCACATGTCTCAGAGACATCAGTGGTGATGATTTTGCTTCGTTAACTTAGTCTATGCTTAAAAACATATAATGAGACAAATACTGGTGGCGTTTGCTTTCCCTCACCTGGAAATTGACTCAAGATACAGCCTGCTGGTTCCAGTGAATCAGAAGTAATTGGTTGTTAAGTGAGCTTTAAAGCAATGCTATATCTTAATTAACCAGGATCCTTTTCCTTGTGGTAAGAGTATTCATTAGCCAATATGCCCTTTAATAATGATTTCTAAACACTTCACTTTTACTTGTTTTAATATAAATATCTCATATCATACACAACAAATCACTTTTTATTAAAATCCAGTTTTAAAAATGGGAGTTTTTCTATGTCTTCAAAAAATTGGCTCAATAGTAGGAAATATGACGTTATCATGACATTCCCTAAACAAATGTCATGCCTATGAAGGGTGCAGAGTAGTAAAGGCTGTGTGAATGGTATTGCAGCTCTAATTCTGTTTAAAACTGTAGAATGAACTTATTGCATGATTTTGTCTCAGAATTTTACTTATCTCAAGTAAGTTATTAAAATCCAGAGCCAGGACTCTAGGACTGCTTGAAAAACAACCCATTTTTTGACTATACGAGTCCAATTCCATGCAGTTCTCATAGACAATGTGCAATATTCATGGCAAAATAATCAGCATAAACATTTGATTAGCAAATAGCCTACCTATGTAATTTTTGTTACCTCATTTTATCAGTTTATTCAAAAGTTTCCCTTTAAATTATCATTGCTTTCTACTCTGGAGTATTGTAATGGCATTGGAATATGGGTGAAATCTAAAATTACATAAAATATGACTTCCAAATAGTTGTCTAGCATGCTGCTTTTAAACTAAAAATTATGTAATATTGGGAGAATATTCTCTCCCTCTCCTTCATTTCCCTTTCCCCTCTCTCCCTTTCTCTCTTTATCCTTTCTCCTCCTTTCTCTTTCTCCCTCTTTCTCCCACTCTCTCCCCTCTTTGTCTCTATCTCTGTGTATCTCATCACACTCCTCTCTCTGTCTCTTTTTCTATACATATTCACATGTATATGTATATGTATATGATGTATATGTATATGATGTATATGTAGATGTATTTGATGTATATGATGTATATGGTGCATATGATTGACATATATGATTTATGTATATGTATATGTATATATACATATATGGTTGTATGTATGTATAAATGAATTTTTCCCAGAATTTTAGCCAACATTCTCATATTCAGATTAGAAAAAGAGGTATCTGTGTTTATTTTCAAAGCCCTAGAGTAAAATTATAATCATATTTTATTATATTTCTTATATTCCTAATTTTTTCAAGATTCTAAAAATAATATTTCTATTAATTACTACAGATTTTAAAGATATTTATTTTTTCCAAACTGTGGTGTATGTTTGTGTGTGTGTGTGTGTGTGTGTGTGTGTGTGTGTGTGTGTGTGTGTGTGATTCCTGGTGAGATATACCACACACTAGTCTCTCAAAAAACCATTTTAGCCCTATAAATTCACAAAACATGGACTCTATGTAGCATTCAGCATTTTGTAAAAATAAACAAAGCTTCTTTTCTGTACTTACGCTTCAGTATTCCCCTGATCCTTCTTCATTAGACTTGACATCCCTCACCCTCATCTTCTCAGTCTATCAAAGTTTTTTGGGTTCTTTGGCATTTTCAAGATTTTTCAAACGTTCAAACCTCAGTCACCTTATAGAGGCCTGTTGAGATGCTTGATCTTCAGGATAACTCTCCTGACAGCCATATGCAAGGCTGTACTACTGGGAGTGCGTACCAGTCGTCATCAGAGCCCTGTACACTGGAAGCGCTGGCAATGCAGTAAGAGGTAGTTACATCCATTGTACTATCATCGAAGACTCATTATATGGAGTGGGTCTGAACTGTTTACAATATCACACAAGACCTCCTCCACTACAAACACCAGTGCCCAGTTCACTAGCAAATGTGTTCTTTCAACCACTTTTCTGTGTTTACTGATTGGTCTTGGCCCAAATTCATAGCGATTCTGGCTGGCACGTACAACTGCATGAGGACACATTTCTTTCAATTTAATGCTCATGGACTTTTGACTCCAGATATGGCCAAAATTTATTCTCTACACCAAGCAGGTCCTGTCTTTTTAAGTAGAAGTTGTATAGATGTAAATTTAAACTGCAGCTTCTAGAAGCATCAGTGCTTTAAATATCTCATAGCTCATTATAATAAAACACAAACATACCATGGCCTCTAAGACTCTACATCAACTGGCCCCTGGTATGTTCCTGATTTCATTTTCTACTTTTCTCTTGTTGTTCCTTATGTGTTACCTGAGTCTTTTACTATTCACAGAATATGACACCTCACACTCACACTTGGAAATTTGTCCTGTCAGTTTCATTGACCTGTAATTTTCTGCCCTCAGATTTGCAAGTGCCTGGCTCGTTTTGTCTTTAATATCTGAGCTCTGCTGTTAACTTTGCAGACATTCCCCTTAAGCAACATCTTAAGCATATTTGCCACAACCATTTTCTCCTCCTAGTCTCCATCTTGAGGAATGTACTATTCAGCACACAGTGATTTAAGCACCTACAGTGATTTAAAAGAGTGGAGAAGAGGCCCAAGACATTATTCCATCACACATTTCCAGTATCTGTGCTCTTTTTATTTCTCTATTTTCAATATGTAGATGTTGTTACAGTTCTGTTTTTGTTTCTGTGATAAAGCACCCTGACCAAAAGCAGCATAGGGGAGGGAAGTGTTCTTTGTGGGATGGGAGATGCTTACAATTCCACAATTCCACATCACAGTCTATCACTGAATATCAGTCAAATCAGGGGTTCAAAGCACTAGTCACAAAGCACTATTCAAGAGCAGAGCGAAATGATTGCATACTTCCTTCTGGTTTGCTACTCAACTAGCTCTCTCTACTCCAATACAGACAGGGACCAGGATGCATCGATTAACAATCAAAATGACACAAAACAGACTTGCCCATAGTCCAACATGATCTGGGCAAATCCTTACTAGGATACCATTCCTGTAAATGTTATCTAGGTCATGACAAGAAGACAGTTAAAATAAGCAGCACAAACTTTATCTACCATAAACAGCAAAAACAAACATCCAAACTATGTTTTAAATCTACATAAGAAAAACAGTGAACAAGAAGGTTACACAAAATTATTCGTATACTTAAAAGTATCTCTTCTCTTAATATTTATTTTATTACTTTCCAGCAGTCTTGCATGAGTACTATGTTTGCATCATTCAACTCCACCTCCAATAACATTCTTTAGAAATTACATTAGCAACCCAACACTTTTATAGTCACTTTAATACTTACTTATACCACCTATAACTTATACATAGTGAAAATTCCCCCCTTTTTTTCATTCAGTTAAAATGATTAAGTAGATACTGCATATGGCAGACACAGCTGGTGACTCAAAAATTTATCACTGTGGACACAGGGGTTCATACATTGACAATAGCCTTGTTTTGTAGTGAGTGAGAGAGTTAGTGTGGCCGTTCCAGAACACAGAAGAATGAGCAGGGACCAGCAAATCATAAATCAGAGTGAGGAGGTAGAAGAACAGACTTTAACTTAATCTCCAGCATTGTTCTTCAGGCAGGAACTGAAATATAAACAAAGTAGTAAAGTCGTAGCTGTTTTCTTTAGTCTCCTACACCTTCTAAGTGAGAGCAGAAAGGGTATTGGCACAGTAGATTAAAATAATATTTACTAGTGTATATTATCACAGATTTAATATAAATCTTAGCAGTCCTTTTTTCTGGGGCTTCATTGACCTTCTTAATCATCCTTGTGGATGAGTTTCTAACAAATTATTTCTGAATCTCCAAAATGTATGATTCTTTTAAACATGCTGGAATTCAGTTGATGGTTTTGAATCGTGAATGCATGTTAGAATCAGAAATTCAAAGACACTCTGTAGTCTGGGTATGGAAGCTAGCAGCAGTGAAAATTCCTCAGATGACGTTGATATGCAGCCAACTTTTAGAATCATGGGTCTAGGCCAAGGACAGAACATTAGCCAACTTAATGAATTCATTTTGCTTATCTCATCCATATTTCTGCTTTCAAACTGGATGCCATTTAAACCACAATAGACAGACAATAGATGATTCTTTTATCTAGCATGGTATCATTCATCTCTTAGTCTGAAAAATCAGCTATAGAAACATATATATATATATATAATATTATAAGAACTGTCCAGGTTATATCTAGGAATATATATGATAGATATGTACACATGCAATAACAGCTAGTGAAAAAGAGAAACCAGGAACTTCAAAGGGACTGGGGAGGACGTGCAAATGGGAGTGTTTGGAGGGAAGAGAGAGAAGGGAAAATGTGGTGATTACGGTTATATGTATTATAACCTCAAAAATAAAAAAAAGTAGGGTAAAGATCAGCCATGGCGATTGAAATAGTATATATAATTAAGTTTCTTTTTTCTCTTACACTACCATGCAGTGCTGTATCAGTTTTAAGATTCCAGGCTTCAGCATACACTGTTATATTTAATTTTCTGTGGTCTGGCATGATGTATTTGCAATAAAATTGTTAGAAGAAGCATTAAGATGTAACATTTATATAACTACAGGGACATCACTCATTCAGGTTTGCAAAAGAATATAACAGAGAAATTCATGAAACTTAGAAATAATAATCTTATTTTTACTTGCTACAATGAAGGATTAGTTGGTGCTTAACCAAATGCCATAAGGATATATTTGTAGATAAACCAGCTTAATAATAAATGGATTTAACACTGCTTGTAGCCCTTATTCCCCATAGATTGGATATTTTCCAATACACAAGGAGATGTTCTGAAAATAATACATGACCTTTGTGTTACAGTTGTCAATATGAAATTTAGCACTAAAGGCAGTCACCTTTGTAAATATGGCTAATTTGAATGTTCTTTTACATCCTTGAGATAAGCAGTGAGTCATATCTTAGAATATTATTTTATACAATCAATACCTATCTTGATCCTAGCCTTATTCCATTATTTCATATGACTAATAACTGCTTGGAACAAAGTTCACTAAAAATTGAAACCACATGATGTCATAGTATGACCCTCTAACCTAATAATTTCTCCTTTCTCTATCTCATACCCACATTCATTAATCATGATCTTGTCTCAATGCTATAAACAAAAGAGTTTGTGTTTATGTTTAAAAAGCCAGCTTGCTTAGGAAGTCACCTCTGCATTTCAGATTTGAAGATGAAAGAGTAAAGATAAGAACAAGAGTTATTTTCAAGCTATGCTTTTATAGTGCTGAATACCATTATTTTATACTTACAAACAAAACAATATTCATTATAATTAATTGGTTCTGTCTCCTCATTAGGAAAGCTCTAAAATTTATTGGAAACATTTTATTGACTGTCAGCTTGGTTTAAGTAGAATAAAACAGCACAAATGCATGTTTTTAATAAAATTAAAATCTATTTTATCTTAAAATATTACTATTAATCTTACACTCAATGGATATTGTTAAGGTCAGGAAAGTGATACTGACCTTGGTAAATTGACAACACATTGTCATATTATGGTAGAAGTAAAATTTACTGACTTTTCGCTTAACATTTTTCAGTTACAGGAGATTTCTCAGAATTTGTCCAGAAAATGACAGGTTACATTTTCCCATGGTACACTGAATATGTAGAACTGTTGCACTCGATCTGCACTGTGACACTGACTCAGACATGTGGCAGGGAAGAACCAAGGCCATCTGTTTGGCCTCCAGAATCTGCAGAGGACAACCTTAGCATGGGACTGGAAGTTTATGCTTTGCTGATGACAAAACAGCTGTTATGCATTTTTGGTAGATCACTTAAATATAATAGTACAGAGGAAGGGTAGTTACCAGTCTGTGCTGTACAGTCTATATCATTTATTTGCTCATTTCCATTACAACATCTTTAAACTGTTCTCTACCCTCCTTATCACAACCCCCTTTTGCTCCATTTAAAGACAGCTTTATACAATTGGGGGAGGGGACGAACCCATGCATGCCTGTGCATGTATCCCATTCCTTAATTGCCTGTAAATTATATCAGCTTCTCTGCTGTGAGATTCCACTTTTAGGTAGTTATCTATTTCCAAGTGTTTGATGAACATGTGTTCTAGATAGATAGATTGATAGGTAGATAGATAGATAGATAGATAGATAGATAGATAGATCAAGAGATAGATAATAAAACAGAAAACATGAAAGAAAAGATTTTTCTATATTAAATCAAAATCCTTTTGTTTCTTTTCTACCTTTGTATGTGTGAGTATAGATGGCATAAAAAGAAGCCCTTGGTCCTGTCAAGGGTGGGGAGGCAGGAAGAAGTGAGGGAGTGAGTGGTTGGGTTGGGGATCACCCTCATAAAAGAAGGGGGATGAGGGATGGGATAGGGGGTTATGGACAGGAAACTGGGTAAGGAGATAACATTTGAAATGCAAATAAAAATCCAATAAAAAAAGAAACATGTTTAGTCCTCCTATACCCTTATTTCTGGGTATTAAGACTTTTAGAAGAGTGTCTTTATATATGTTAGGACTTGAAGGATGGTTACCAGGTGAACTATTCATGTTATTAGAGGGTTGAGATTGTGGCCTAACCCACTTCTAGGAGAGGAAAGATTAAGAACTTCCAGGATGTTGAGCAAATGGAGATTCTGGGAGAATGGTTGGACAGGAAAGGTGTGGAAGTTCCTTTTCACCTTATCCTCCAACTCATAAACTGTGTCTCTTCATCTAACAGTTCATTAATAGAAAGAAAATTGGTAAGCAAGTGAAAGTTCCCCTGAGTTCTGTGAATAGTGCTGAAGAGGGACATTGACTTACAGCAGAGCAGTTAGAAGCAGAAGTCTCAACTCGACTTATGATTAGCATGTAAAGTAGGAGAGAATCTTGGGACACTGAGCCTTTAACTGAAATCTGGTGTTATCTGGGATATTGTTAGAACTGAATTAAGTTATAGGATAGCCAGCTGGTTTCTATCAAGGTTTGAGTAATTGTTTGCTGTGAGAAAAACTCCTAAACTTTTAGTGACCTAAAGTGAAGGTGTGATGTAATGTTAGATGGAAAGTAGAGAGAACCATTCATTTTTCCTGGAGAGAAATGAACATGTATCAGTTATTTTCCAGGCTATATATGTAATTGCAAACATTGATGATAGAATGAAGTAAGAGCATAGCTGTGAAATAGTAATAGATTTTTAGTAACTTGATTAAGATTGTCCCCAGAGTAGATATTTGCTCCTAGTTGGTAGTTCTTTTTGAGGGGCTTTAGGAAACTTAGTTTTAGTGGAGGAGCTATGTCACTAGGATTGGTTTCTGGACCTTTCCTCATATCCTGTTCATCCTCCCCGCTTCAGGTTTTCTTTCAAAGACATGAACTCTCAACTTTGTATGCCTGCATTTTTACCACCTGTCTCCATGCATCCCTATTTCTGGAACTATAATCCAAATAAACTTAGTTTTATGAAAAAAAAGTTCGTTATGGTGTTTTGTCATAGCAAAGGTGTCTAATACAAGATCAAAACAAACACATGTATAAAAAGTTGGGAAAAGAGTGCACAGGGCTGGGGTTGGGGATTTAGCTCAGTGGTAGAGCACTTGCCTAGGAAGCACAAGGCCCTGAGTTCGGTCCCCAGCTCCGAAAAAAAGAACAACAAAAAAAAAAGAGTGCACAGGGCTCAGAAGATTAAGGGCAGCCTGGGACAGGACACTTCTGTTCTCCATCTGTGTCAAGAGCTGGGGGTGTCGCAGTCTTTGGATACAAAACCTGCCTGCAAAGAGCTGGTTTCCCAGGAACCCTCTCACTCTTAATTTCACAGGCTCACAGGCCCGGAAAAGGGACAAGCTCCAATCAGAGACAGCAAGATCAACTAACATCAGTGAGACCCAGATAGAAAGAGGCAAGTGTAAGAACCTAAGCAACAGAAGCCAAGACTACTTGGCATCAGCAGAACATGGTATTCCCAAAGCAAGCCCTGGATACCCCAGTATATCAGAAAAGCAAGATTTGGATTTAAAATCACATCTCATGATGATGATACAGGACTTTAAGAAGGACATAAATAACTACCTTAAAGAAATAAAGGACAACACAGGTAAACAAGTAGAAGCCCTTAAAGAGGAAACACAAAAATCTCTTAAAAATTACAGGAAAACACAACCAAACAGGTGAAGGAATTAAACAAAACCATCCAGGATATAAGAATAGAAATACAAACAATAAGAAATCACAAACTCTAGAGAAAGAAAACCTAGGAAAGAGATCAAGAGTCACACATGCAAGCATCACCAACACAATACAAGAGATTGAAGAGAGGATCTCAGGGCAGAAGATACCATAGGAAACATTGACACAACCATCAAAAAAATAGAAAATGCAAAAAACTTCGAACCCAAAAGATCCAGGAAATTCAGGACACAATGAGAAGACAAAACCTAAAAATAATAGATATAGAGGAGAGCTAAGACTCCCAACTTAACATGCCAGAAAATATCTTCAACAAATTATAGAAGAAAACTTCCCTAACGTAAAGAAAGAGATGCCCAGGAACATACAAGAAGACTACAGAAATCCAAACACATTGGACAAGAAAAGAAATCCCTCCCACCACATAATAGTCAAACATAAATATACAAAACAAAGAAAGAACATTAAAAGTGGTTAGGTCCTGGTCAGATGTCATACAAACCCTAAAAGAACAAAAATGACAGCCCAGGCTATTATATCCAGCAAAACTATCAATTACATAGGTGGAGAAATAAATGTATTCAATAAGAAAAACAAATTTACACAATATCTTTCCACAAATCCAGCCATACAAAGGATAATAGATGGAAAACTTGAACACAAGGAAGGAAACTACAGACTAGAAAAGCAAGAAAGTAATCTTCTTTCAACTAACCCAAAAGACGATGGCCACACCAACATAATTCCACCTCTAACCACAAAAATAACAGGAAACAACAATCATTGGTCTCTAGTATCTCTCAACATCAATGGACTCAATACTCCAATAAAAAGATAGACAGGACCCAGCATTTTGGTGCATACAGGAAACGCACCTCAGTGAAAATGACAGTCACTTCCTCAGAGTAAAAGGTAATTATATGAAAAAAAGATAAATAAAGAAAAAAACAAAAAGGTAATTATATGTTCAACGAAATTAAGTAGACAGGTTAGACTTTTTAGAAAGATGGGTATAAATCAAATTTAATGCTGGCAGGGATGTGGAGAAATAGGAACAGTCCTTCATTGTTGGTGGGATTGCAAGCTGGTAAAACTACTCTGGAAATCAGTCTGGAGGTTCCTCAGAAAATTGGGCATAGTACTACCTAAGGACACAGCTATACCACTCCTGGGCATATATCCAAAAGATGCTCTAAGATATAACAAGGATATATGTTCCACTATATTCATAGCAGCCTTATTCATAATAGCCAGAAACTGAAAAGAACCCAGATGTCCTTCAAAAGAGGAATGGATAAAGAAAATATGATACATTTACACAGTGGAGTACTACTCGTGTATTAAAAATGATGACTTCATGAAATTCTTAGGCAAATGGATGGAACTAGAAAATATCATTCAGAGTGAGATAACCCAGTCACAAAGATCACACATAGTATGCACTCACTGATAAGTGGATATTAGCCCAAAAGCTTGGAAAGCCTAAGAAAAAATTCCCAGATAATATGAAGCCGAGGAAGGAAGACCAAAATGTGGAAGCTTCATTCCTTCTTAAAAGGGACAACAAAATATTCACAGCAGGAAATACAGGACAAAGAGTGGAGCAGGGACTGAAGAAAAGGTCATTCAGAGACTGCTCCACCTGGGGATCCATATCATATGCAGCCACCAAACTCAGTCACTATTGCTGATGCCCAGAAGTGCATGGTGACAGGAACCAGATATGGGTATCCCGTAAGATGCTCTGCCAGCACCCTACTGATACAGATGAGGATGTTTGCAGCTAATTATTGGATTAAACAAAGGGATACCAGTGGAGGAATAAGAGAAAAAATTTAAGGAGCTGAATGTGTTTGCAACACCATAGGAAAAACAACAGTATCAACCAACCAGACCCCACCAGAGCTCCCAGGGACTAAACAACCAACCAATGAGTACATATGAGGGACCTATGACTTCAGTCACATATGTAGCAGAGGACAGCATTGTCCAGCATCAATAGGAGGAAAAGCGTTTGGTCTTGTGAAGGCTTGTTTCCCCAATGTAGGGCAGTGCAAGGGCAAGAAGTTCGGAGTGGGTGGGTGGGAGTGGGAGCATCCTCATAGAAGCGGGGGAGGTGCAAAGTGTTATGGGAGAGGGAGGAAAGGAGATAATATTTGAAATGTAAATACATAAAATATCCAAGAAGAATAAAATTTTTAAAAATGCAAAAGAAAGTTGGGAAAAGAAGACCACAGAGAAACTCCTTAGTACAAAATAGAAAAATGATAAATGAAAACAATATGTTGCAGGCAAAATTGGTGCCTTCCAGCTTCTTAGTATGATCTATTAATGTAGAGGACATCTAGTGTGAAATCACATGAGCTCAATGACCATGTCTAATCCTAATGACAGCAGCTTGTTGACCATTGTGGGTGGGTTGCAGAAGGTCTAAGAGGAAAGAGGGAAGTGCAACTAGTTTAGTACAAGTAAGAACTCTGACTAGCAGTGAACCATTGGACTGAGAACCAGGTCCCCAACGGAGGAGTTAGAGAAAGAACTGAAGGAGCTGAAGGGGATTTGTAAACCCATAGGAAAAACACCAACATCAACCACCAGACACCCCAGAGCTCCCAGGGATTAAACCACCAACCAAAGAGTACACATGGAGTGATCCATGGCTCCAGCCGCACATGTAGCAGAGGGTGGCCTTTTTGGGCATCAATGGGATGAGAGGCCCTTGGTCCTGTGAAGGTTCGATGCCCGAGTGTAGGGTAATGGCAAGGCAGGGAGGCAGAAGGGAGTGGGTGGGTAGTGGAGGGAGTACCCTCATAGAAGTAGGGGGAGGAGGGATGGGATAGGGTGTTTCCAGAGGAGAATCTGGGAAATGGGATAACATTTGAGATATAAATAAAGAAAATAACCAATAAACAAAGAACTGTGGCTGACACATATCATAACCATTAATGTATGACTCCATCTCCTGCGGAATCATATGACATTTGTTTCCTTTCAAAAAATAATAGAAACAGGCACACATGGCTGTCTGCCAGAAGAAAAACCTGGTTCAAGTAAAATGATTCAGTTGGAAGGCCCGAGGTTCAGCAAAGCTAGAAGGCTGAGTGAAGATGGGATGGAAAAGATGATCAACACTGCCAAGATGTAGGGAGAATGTGTGAAAGTTTATTGAACTAAAAAGAATAGCTTAAGGTATTTTTTCTAGAATTTTCCATTTTCTATTTTAAAATATATCCTGATTATTGAAGGTAACTGAAACTGAACAAAGTAAAAGTGCAGAGGTTGGGGTGTGTAGTATGCTACCGCATTGTAATGTTTCTGTATTGTCCATTTTAAGTGTAATTTCAATCAATAAGTAACTAATCTCAAGAAAACCAGAGATACTGAAGTAAAAAAGAGCAAAACAACTGTTGAAAAAATAGGATGCATTTTCCAGCTCACCATATGGCTCAGGTCCATTATCAAAGTACCCCTACCAGTATCAAAATACATAAGGGTCCTTTATCCGCACCCCTACCAGTAGTTGTACTTGCTTTCTTGAACACATTTTTATGTCTGCACTGACCATTTTCAGTTTACATTTCAAAAGTATCTATAGTCATTTTCACACTTGTTGAATATGCCATTTTTCTCTTTTAATATCAGTGTTTGAGGGGCTGGGGATTTAGCTCAGTGGTAGAGCGCTTACCTAGGAAGCGCAAGGCCCTGGGTTCGGCCCCCAGCTCCGAAAAAAAGAACCAAAAAAAAATATCAGTGTTTGAATTTTCATATAACAAAAATACTAATCCTCTGTCAAATGAATACCTGGGAATCCCTTATTGTGCAAGCTGTGTCTTCATTCTAAATATTTTACCTTTGACTATAAAGAGGCTTTTAACTTTTTAATTTTGTTATTAGTGTGATATATATGTGGGCTTGCATGGGTCATCATGCATGTTTGGACAGCATGTAGTCAGTTTGTGTATCCGACTTGTGAAACTGGAGTCTCTCTAGTTCCTGTTGCACTGTGTGCTCCTATGAAACTGGCCCTTGAGCTTCTAGATAATTGTCATGTCTCTGCCTCCCATCTCTGTGGAGGAATGTTGGGATTATAGATGTGTGGTACTACATCTAGATATTTGACATGAGGTCATGTGGTCAAACTAAGATGGCGAGACTGTAAAACAAGCTCTTTTACCCATTGAGCCATTAGGATGTCGCAAGAAGCTTTCAAACTTAATGTAAACTTAATGTATCCCATTTGTCAATCCTTGATATAATTCCAGCTGTAGTTTTATTCAGAAAAGCATTAACTGGTAAAGAGATTTTATTCTAGTAGTTTTTCAAATTTTCAGGTTGTTACCTGAAGGTGTTTAATCCATTTGGTCCTGATGTTTACGTTATAAGAAAGAGAGAAGACATCATGAGAGAGCTGAACTATTCTGACAACAAATCTCCATATATAATTCTAAAATGTCTATAACACCAAATATAGAAGAATAAATTTAAATTCAACAAAGAAGTATAGAATGATCGCCATTTGGTTTTTTAGGTACTTTCCAGGTAACTATTGAACATCTAGTTGTATAAAAGTGTTAAAAATCTTAATAAATAAAGAATTTAACTAAAAGAATATTAATTTTTTCAGGATATTCTATTCCTCTAAATTTGTATGCTGGAATATTATCTCCTCCTTGGATGACAATATCCAAAGAAGGTAAGACATTCTATGTCATGAGATTAATCACCCTAGTTGGTGAGATCAGTACTCTCTTAGATAACTTATAAGATAGATGCCTGGTCCATTCTATAATGTGATAACATGGCCAGAAGGTATTCTTAAGAGCAAATGGCAGATCCTTGCTAGACTTTATATCTGATATTACATTGATTGTGGACTTTCCAGAATGGGAAAAAATAAAATGTTGCTTTTGAAAGCTTCTCAATATAGTATTTTCATTGTCACTGCCTGATGAGATTAATTGATTTTGTAAATATTATGTATATAATTTTGAAAGGTAAAAGTCATTAAGATATTTTCTGTGTTTAATCTATTCATTTTAAAGAATGTTTCACTTAAGTCTTATGACTATAGAATATTCCTATGAAAAGATTAGAAGCATTTAAAAAGAAAAAATACTTCTGCATATTCAAATCATAATTAAATAGAAGTTGTTTTTCTTTTATTGGATATTTTTTAATTTACATTTTAAATGTTATCCCCTTTCCCAGTTTCCCTTCCAGAAACACACTATCCCATCCACCCTCTCCCTACTTCTATGAAGGTACTCCCTCATCCACCCAACTATCCCTACCACCACGCTGCCCTGACATTCCTCTACACTGGGGCATCAAGCCTTAATAGGACCAAGGTCCTCTCTTCCCATTGATTCCCTACAAGACCATCCTCTGCTATATATGCAGAGGGACAACCCTGTGTACTCTTGGGATAGTAGTTTAGTAAAAGGAAGCTCTGGTTGGTTGATATTGTTGTTCTTCTTATAGGGTTGTAAACCTCTTCAGCTACATCAGTCCTTTCTCTAATTCCTCCATTGGGGACACAATTCTCAGTTCAATAGTTGACAGCAAGCATCAGCCTCTGTATTTGTCAGGCCCTGGCAGAGCCTCTCAGGAGACAGATATATCAGGCTCCTGTCAGAATGCAATTCTTGGCATCAGCAATATTGTCTGGGTTTGGGATCTGTATAAGGAATGTATTCCCCAAGTGGGGCAGTTTCTCAGTGGTCTTTTCTTCAGTTTCTGCTCACACTTTATCTCCATATTTCTGCCTATGAGTATTTTTGTTTCCCCTTCTAAGAAGGTCTGAAGCCTCCATACTTTGGTCCTCCTTCTTCTTGAGCTTCATGTGGTTTGCAAATTGTATCTGTATATTGTAAATTCCAGGCTTTTGTGTTAATATCCACTTAGTGAGTACAATCCATGTGTGTTCTTCTGTGATTGGGTTACTTCACTGAGGATGATATTTTTTAGTTCCATCCATTTACCTAAGAATCTCATGAAGCCATTGTTTTTAATAGCTGAGTAACACTCCATTGTGTAACTATATCACATTTTCTGTATCCATTTCTCTGTTCAAGGGTATCTGGGTTCTTTCCAGCTTGTGGCTATTATAAATAAGGCTGCCATAAATGTATAAGAGCATGTACCCTTGGTATATGTTGAAACATCTTTTGGGTATATGCCCAGGAGTGGTATAGCTAAATCCAAAGATAGTACTGTGCCCAATTCTCAAAGGAACCGCCAGACGGATTTCCATGGTGGTTGTACCAGCTTCACATCACTCCAGCAATGGAGGAGTATTCCTACTACTCCACATCCCCTCCAGCATCTGCTGTTACCTGAGTTTTTGATCCTAGCCATTCTGACTGGTGTAACAGGGAAACTCAGGTTTGCTTTGAGGAATTTCTCTTCTGGTCCAATCTATTTGTTGTTCTGCAGGCTTCTTATTTGTTTATGGGCATCTCTTTCTTTAGGTTAGAAAAAGTTTCTTCTATAATTTTGTTGAAGCTATTTTCTGGTACTTTAATTTGGGAATCTTCACTCTTTTCTATACCTATTATCCTTAGGTTTGATCTTTTCATTGTGTCCTGGATTTCTTGGATATTTTGGGTTAGGAGCTTTTTGAATTTTGCATTTTTTGGCAGCTGTGTCAGTGTTTTCTATGGTATCTTCTGCCCCTGAGATTCTCTCTTCTATCTCCTGTATTCTGTTGGTGATGCTGGCATCTATGACTCCTTATCTCTTTTCTAGGTTTTCTATCTCCAGAGTTGTCTCCCTTTGTTATTTTTTGTTGTTGTTTCTATTTCCAATTTTAGATCCTGGATGGTTTTGTCCAATTCCTTCACCTTTTTGGTTGTGTTTTCCTGTAACTCTTTAAGGGATTTTTGTGTTTCCTATTTAAGAGCTTCTACCTGTTTACCTGTGTTCTCCTGTATTTATTCTAAGAGTTATGTATGTCCTTCTTAATATCCTCTAGCATCATCATGAAATGTGATTTTAAATCAGAATGTTGTTTTCCTGGTGTGTTGTGGTATCCAAAACTTGCTGTGGTGGCAACACTAGGTTCTGAAGATATCAAGTTGCTTTGGTTTCTATTGCTTATGTTCTTCCACTTGCCTCTGGTCACGTGGTTATCTCTGATGTTACCTGGTCTCCCTGACTCTGACAGTGTCTTGAACCTCCTGTAAGTCTGTGTATTAGCACTGTTGGGAGACCAGCTCTCTCCTTGGCATCCAAGCACAGAGAGCTGTGGCACAGATAGAAAATGTAAATTTTTAGTTATGACAATATAAATAAAAGTAGGTGTTAGAGGCAAAGTGTTACAAATTTTGAGGGCAGCTTTGTTTTCTGCTATATCACCACTGCAACCATGAGGAGTATCTGTGTGAACACAGGTAACAAAGACCAAGAGTTGAGAGTGATTGAGATGTCCCTTCAAGCATAGGATGCTAACAAAGAGGCAGTCAAAAGCAGAATAAGGTTGATATTGTAACTAGCCATGCTTTCTTATGTCACAAGAATGAAACATAAAGTAAGTGAAGAGTAGACTCAAGAGAGAAAGAAGCAATCATTTTCTCTGTAAGCAATAATTCTTTCCAGCCTCTGCTACTTTTCAACTCCTACTCACTTGGAAGCACAAATCCTTGGAAACCTGAAAAGATCAGATTTATTAGCTATTTTATTAATTTTTATTATGAAAGGAGAAAAATGACACAAGACATGACTTTACACTTCAAGAAGTTGTGGATGGCAAAATATACACTCGTAATCCCAAAACTTGGGAGGCAGAGTCAGGCAGATCTCTGGAGTTTGAGGCATCCTTATCTACCTTCTCACCAATGAGAGCTCATAATTTACGACATTATCCTCCTAAGATAATTATTGAATCAGACATAAATATAATGTTTTCCTAATAGAATTTGTCCTAGCAACTCCTTAACCATGATTAGCCTCTTTGGTTCTGTTTGTTTGTTTGTTTGCTTGTTTTGTTTTTGTTTGTTTACTTGTTTGTTTGCATTTCAACATAGACTAAATGTCAATCCGGAAGGCTTGGCTTTTTCTTGCTACCCGTCCAGCTTTATTGCTTTCCACTGTGAAGTGGGTAATTAAATCATGTGATGCAGGACACTATACCAGCCAGTGAGATAATGTCTTTCTGTATCAGTTGTTTCGTTCTTAAAATTACTTTAACCCCTTAACTCATGGCCAATTGAAATGTGTCCTGAAAGACATAATGAGGTGACTTGTTCTCTGGTACATTCAGATTAAATGTGGAATTAAATAACAATTTCTTATACCTTGCCTAATCTTTTCCTCGAACTACATTTTTTTTTAGCATCAACTTGTACTTGACATTCCTGATGACACTTTTTATGTAGTTTCTTATTTAATTTTTACAAAGCTTTTGCAGGTTAAGGCACAGAGAGTTAGAATTCCCTAATGGTCTACAGTTCATATTAAAATTCAAGGATTTAAGCAAGATCTTCCAGGGCCAAGTCTGACTAAACAGCAACTGGCAATTGAATGTATTACCCTGTACTACATTCCAAATTTGAGAAATAATATTTCAATAAAGGAATTATTAGGGTGATGGGCAAAAACTCAACTTTTATGCCAACATATTTCCAGAGTTTATACTCTGTTTTATATAAGAGTATCTTTATCCTTAAAAATGTATTAAAGTGATTTCTAAGTAGGAGAATTAAATGTATAAATCTATAGGCTAATGGCTGTATATTCACAGCATATGTTCATATGTACACAGCTTTTTTTCATGACTGGTAAGGTCATGAATTTTTATGGAAATTAAATGAAGAATATCTTGAAATTTTATGTGACTTAAATCTTTTTATAAATCAAACCAAATAATTTGCCAAAGTAGTAAATTATCAGCAGAAAATGTTGTAACAAATTTTCTATTTTTGTTGGTTTTATTTTATTTTAAAGCAGGTCCTATGTAGTTCAGGCTGACCTGACCTCATTATGTCCACAAGAATATCCTTTAAAACCTGATCCTACTGCCTCTGCCTCCCGTGTGCTGAAATTGCAGGAGTGGTCTATGGCTGTGCCCAGTCATATTTTTAAGTCTTTAGTCCAAGAATTTTGGAGGCAAAAGGAGATGTGAGTTTGGAAGTTGGTGCCATTCTGGTCTATATAACAAGCTCCAGGCTAGCCAAGGCTAGATAATAAGACTCCGTCTCAAAAACAAAATTTCAAGACACCATTGTGCCATTTTTCTACTATGGCTGTATAATTATATTTTGAGATGAGGAAATGTAATGCATCTTTGTTTGAAATTTGCTTATTTTGATTCTTTTCTTGGTTCTTTATGAATTTTAGGATGAACTGAGTATTTCTATTAAGTCGCTTTTGGAATTTTGATGAGAAACACATTCACCGTTAGAACCATTTTAGGTGATAATAAAATCAACAGTACTCCAACTCACAAACATAGAAATCTTTGATTAATTTCTGTATCCATTTCTTTAATCAATAACATAATTTTCTGTATGTAGGGCTTTCCCTCCTTGGATAACAAAATTTCCTTATTTAGAAAAATGAAGTTCATACCTAGCTGTATATTTTCCTTTAGTTTTGCAAAGACTGTTTATCATATGTTATTACAAAATGCTTAAGCAATGATTGTAATATTACAATCTTTATGTTCAATGGAATGAGAATGCTTTGTTTTATAAATAAAATTCCAACCAAGTGTTTTACAATTTTATTTCATCTCTTAACACCTTTGGAATATTATTTAAGTGTTCTGCAAATGGCATATATTTGTAATCATTTAACTAGAGAAAGCCACTGTGTTTATACATTTGGTAATTCAGTCTACCCATATGAAACGTGTAGTTGGGATAGCTCTGTTCTCTCTTTCCCGATCACAATAAACACACAGTGTTATCCAGATATAAGAATTATTTTATTTCTGCTAAGTATAATTTTTATTTTTTCCCTCTGAAATTATTATTACTCACTAGGAAGGAAAAAATAAAACTGATGTGGGGTAACCACAAAAGGGGATAACATTTGAAATGTGAATAAATAAAATATCCAATAATAAAAAAGAAATAGTGTATATAATTTAAGACTGTATACCCTTCTACTTGTGTGACTACACAGTTAGCCTCTTGTAACTTTTTACAATAAATAAAATGGGAATGTCATATAAACTACTGAAAGCACTTTTACCATTGATCAGCATATATCAGGGCAAAATGGACTCAACATAAAAGACATTTATTAGTTTCTCATACATGATTAAGTTTTCTACAGTGGCTACCAATACTATTGTTTTCTTCCTTCTTTAGGAAAGTGAAAAGTTATGCATGTTATCTTGAAGTAGAAGTGACTGGTTATGTCATGTGGTACAGGCTCATGTGGTGTTTTGCTGAGGCCAGATCCATGTGAGGACAAGTGATGTTTGGAAAGAGTATATGTAAGACTCAAGAAACAGTGACTGCATGCTTTCATAGTTATCTGTGTAGCTCTTCCTTGGTTTCCTGTCTTTACTGATCTCTACTTCATGAACAGAGGCATGGCTGGTAATTTTTGGCATTTTGGCAGGTCCTGATTACTCCCATTGACCACACCCATTTGATAGGAGCCTGACAGTTTCTGCTGGATTGTGCCACCATTGCTGATTTGTGTTTGGTGACACTATTGAACTGGACTGACAAACAGAGATGGGAGTTATCCCCAAAGAAATACTTGTTAACAGGTCCACATCCCTTTGTCCTATTCACCATCTTTTCTCTCCTAACTTTGGACAGTGGGCTAGAAGGTTGAAGTGTTTGAGAAGAACCCTTATTAAAATAGGTTTTGAAAAATCTAAGCCTACATTATCTGATGCTAGAAACATTTATATGTAAAAACTTTCTTTTAATCCTCTTCTTCCCTTCAACATTTGCTATATTGTTTAAGAAAATTATTTTCAAGTGACTTGTTTTTATACTTTATTTTTGAAACCATACAAATTATTATTAAATATTAAAATGACCAATCTACCAGTTTTCAAGTAGTTTTAACTAATGTGCCCATAATCCTATGAAATGATGTATTAAATATCCTGATAGTTAAAATAAAAAGAGTATAAATTCTAATCAAAATGCCTTAAAAATAAAGCAAAATTTGGATTCTTGAAGAAAAGATAAATAGAATTTCCTCTTCATACAGTCTTTGATTAAAAGGAAAAGAATGGCTGATGGTTGAAAGAGGCCACAGTTTCTCTTATATCCCCTTCTGGAAAAGAGGCTCATTTTAAGACTTTCTTCATTTTTCTTTGAAACAGCATGACTGCCAAAAGCAACCAGACCCATCTCTCTTTTTCAAAGAGTGAAAGAATCACAGTTTCCATCCAGTTAATTCTTCTCGAGTTGATGTACACAGAAGTGAACTCATTAAACTGAAAGTTGTAATTCAAATTATAGATCCATACTCAGGTACACATATGACACACACACACACACACACACACACACACACACACACACACCCCTACATATAGTTTTGAAAATAATAAAAATAAATCTTTTTTGAGAGATATATTAATACTAATGCAAATCAGATACCAGTGATGCAAGAGGGATATTTTCCCATGTGAACAGTGAGGTTTTAATATTGAAATATGCTCAGACAGAAGTTGAAATGAAATCCAGCTAGTCTTGCTAAATTAGGTTTCATTTTTCTGGCAAAGCAAAATGGATTAGACATAATCAGGTCAAGTTATGAAGATTCACAATACTGGATTTGTGACTGTAGATTTGGTTCTGTGGAAGAAATCAGAGCTCTATTTAAACAGATGACTAACTTTTAGAGGTATTTGCATTAATCTGTTTTTCTACTATTATAACAGAATAGATGACACTGAATACATACAGGCATGTTTAAGTTAGGTTTGGAGGTGATAAAAGTCTATACTTTGTGAAGATAGAACCATCAGAAACCCTTCTGACCAGCACACATTAAGGTGGACTCCATCAAGACAATAACACAAGCAGGAAGGTTTTGCATGAAAAGAAGCTAGGGACTGCAGCAAAGCTTCCTTGAAAATGTTCTTGTGAGACTAATCAGAGCCTTATGAGAACCGTATTAATTCCTCCCAAAGATAGCACCCATAATAAACCAGTTACATCTGACAGCATTTTAAATGCTCCATTGGTAGAACACCATCCAAGACTGGAGACAAAAGGGTGAAGAAGGTTCTGAGTGCTTGTGAGAAAATTACAAGAAAACGGAATTTTGTGACCACAGTTTTTTCAAGACATAGGTTTGTTCTTGGAATGTGTTTTCATCCTCCTCCCAGGTGTAGCAGATAGGTAGGAATTCGCTTCAGATTATTCACTATTGCTTGTCATTGTTATTTAATGAAATGTTTATGCTTCTATGGAAAACCATGTTTCTGCCATTTTGAGACATGTCTTTGTGGTTGTACATTTTACTCACACTATTCTTTTTAACTCTCCAAGTATAAACTGCCTGATGCCCTGAACAAAGTTGGCTATTGCATGAGCCTTTATTCTGGGTCACTTACCATCTTTACTCTTCCACTGCCTTTGGACCAGTGAACACTCTACCACCTGGTAGTAGAATACACTGGAGGCCAAGCCTCTTCGCTTGGTTCGGATTGTCACACTCCCACTCTGTTTAACATGGCAGTGTTTTATAAGGAAATTAAGTCAAGCAGTGGTATTACGAAAGAGCATTTGTTAATCAGAGATGCTTAGCAAGCAACTTATTTATTGAGAAATATTTGTTTTATCAGCCATTATTTTATGGAACTTGAAACTCACCAGTAAACAAAGCAGGCAGAAAACCCTGTACTCCTAAAGCTTATATTCTCATGGGAAGCCTCATGCATAAATACATTTGGTTCTCCTGTCAAATTTACAAAGTGGGAATCATTAACCGTATTTTAGAGCCAAGTCATTAGAAAATAAATTAATTTGCCAAGGTGACACAGTTACTAATTGGCAATTAGAATTATATTTTCAGGAGCATGTCAAAGAAGTTGGAACTATGTTTTCAGGAGTATGTTAGGGAAGTTTAAATAGGAGGCTAAAGTAGTAACCCAGACATATTTTATTAAAGTTTAGCATAAAGCTGTGTAAGAATAACAGAATAGGCAGAAAAGGTGACTCAGCTGTTAAGAGACCTGTCATCCTTTAGAGGATCTGATTTTTGATCCTTAGTTCACACATGGCCACTTAGAACCATCTGAGAAGACAATTCTATTCAAATGCTATGTTCATTTCTGAACTCTGCAGGCAATCATGTGTGAGATACACACACACACACACACACACACACACACACACATTCAGGAAAGCACCAATAAACATAATGCAAAAGAATAACAGAAATAGGGATCAATGGGCTAACTCACATTAACAAGGCAGATCACGAGCAACTGGTGCTAAAGGAAATAGAAGAAATAAGTTAAAGAAAACAACTGTTAATTCTGACTTGGAATAACTATATGGATGTCAAAAATATACATTTTACTTTAGAAGAAAATGAATATATGATATCTTAGGTGTGGATTTTGAACTGACAGACTGGCATTGAACTGAAATATAAGAAAATAATATGTAAATGTCTTATAAGTATGACCTTGTACAAACTTTAACCCTAAGTGACTTCATTTTATCTCTGTTATCATTTATTTAATTATAAATTGGGGTAATAAAAACACCACAATTAACATTACTGATACAGAATTAAATATTATAAAATATAGAAATACCTCTCCACATAGCACATGGTGAGTAAATACTACTTATTATATTTTTGTTAGTAAGTGTTGAAAAGTTTAAGAATAAATAATGCATTTATTAACCATAATTATGATATCTTAGTTTTTATTCTATACATTAAGAAACAAAAAAGAAGTATAAATACAGAATAAAATTATTAAGGCAAATAGTTATATTGTAAACATAAGTGAAAATAAAAATAATGATGTTGTAACCCCACTGATGTTAACAGTTGATATTTACTTGGTATTTATTCCTTATCAAACACTCAAAGTCTTTGTGTATTATGCTTTTCTTCTGATTTAAGAATTCATTCAATGTGAAAATAAAAGCTCAAATCATGCAGTTTATACATGCTAGGGCAAGGATTTGTTTCTAGATAAATGAATGCACACCCCCAAACTGGATATTTTATTTCAAGATAATCCATGAATTTGGGAGTCAGAGGCAAGAGGATTGTTACAGTTTCAAGGTCAATCTTCTTGACATACAAAGTTCCAGGGTACCCAGAAGGCCAGGACTACATAATGAAAGCCAACAAAACCAAAACAAATATCCCAAAATGTACATACACAGAGACATGAAAAGGCAGAGCTCAATGACCTTGAATGGATTTATTTTATTTTATTTTTTTTATTAACTTGAGTATTTCTTATCTACATTTCGAGTGTTATTCCCTTTCCCGGTTTCCGGGCAAACATCCCCCTCCCCCCTCCCCTTCCTTATGGGTGTACCCCTCCAAACCCTCCCCCCATTGCCGCCCTCCCCCAACAGTCTAGTTCACTGGGGGTTCAGTCTTACCAGGACCCAGGGCTTCCCCTTCCACTGGTGCTCTTACTAGGATATTCATTGCTACCTATGAGGTCAGAGTCCAGGGTCAGTCCCTGTATAGTCTTTAGGTAGTGGCTTAGTCCCTGGAAGCTCTGGTTGCTTGGCATTGTTGTACATATGGGGTCTGGAGCCCCTTCAAGCTCTTTCAGTTCTTTCTCTGATTCCTTCAACGGGGGTCCTATTCTCAGTTCAGTGGTTTGCTGCTGGCATTCGCCTCTGTATTTGCTGTATTCTGGCTGTGTCTCTCAGGAGCGATCTACATCCGGCTCCTGTCGGTCTGCTCTTCTTTGCTTCATCCATCTTGTCTAATTGGGTGGCTGTATATGTATGGGCCACATGTGGGGCAGGCTCTGAATGGGTGTTCCTTCAGTCTCTGTTTTAATCTTTGCCTCTCTTGACTGGATTTTTTTAAGATTCATTTAAAGTTTCAAAGCTTGGTAATGTCAGGAAGATAATTTGGACAGCCTTACCCTGTGTACATTCTGGATAGATAAATACTTAAACCCACCTCAACTTGATCATAAAGAGAAGATAATTCAGGCTTTATGTACATTTTTTATCAATCTTTGAATCATTTTATTTTCTTCTTCATGGAAGCCATGCCTTAGGAAGCATTTAACATGAGGAATAAGTTTGGCAGAAAAACATCAAAGTCTCAATAGGAACAACAAATATCATTACTCTGAAGTTTTTAAAAAAATAGCATGTAAAGGAATACTCAAGATATTTCATAATAATATTTTGTCTATGTACAGTGCATTGTATTTAAATATCTCAGTGGACTTTATTACAGATCATAATTATAATCAAATTTATGAACATACTACTGAGTTAGTTGGTATTTTGTTATTATTACAGATAATGAGAAGAATATTAATTTGTTCAGGTCATTCAAGTAGTCAGAGGCTGAAGTAAGAATATTAATAGAGGGTTTTTTAATTCAAGTCATCTGGTAAATATAACCACAAGCTTACAATGGGAATGGCAAAGTTCATTGAAATGTCAAAGGAAATAATAATTGAAAAAAGAAATTTAGCTCTGGGAAGCAACTTTGATGCTTTTAAGTGAAAAATATGATACTCCTACCCCTGTGTTCTCAAGTGCCCAAGTTACTCCAGAACTCAAAATATTGAAACATGTATGAAAAAGAAAGTTACTAATGTACATTTAGTCATGTTTGCAAATAGAATGTTGGGGACAGCGGCAAAGTGTTCTCTCTGTCACCGGGAGAGCAGTCATGTAGAAACAGTGAAGTTTTGTGAGTGCATATACCAACTAAAAATTCTTTCAATTTCGACCAATATAACTGATGAAGTGCAAAGTAAATAGAACTAAGCATAGAATGGAAAGTTTTTAGTTTTAATGACCAAAAAACAGCAAAAACCAACTGTGAAATCTCACATCAGTTTCTAAACTATAACTAGTTTGTTGTTCATAATTTAAGTAAAACAAACAAAAATTTTGATATATGTAAGAAATAGGTAACTCCTGATGAATTGAAATCCATAGCTGAGGAAAAACACCTGAGACTCTGACCTGTACAGGTTCAGCCCTACATACATACACATATACGACAAAAGAGTAGAAGAGACCTCACACAGCAAGTGAACTTCTGTTCCTCACCAAAGTGTCCTTCACTTTGCTTATTATATTTTCCAAACTTATGTTTCATACCAAGAGCAGTTCTTTTATTTAACTCTTATGACACTAAGGAATGAAACAAATTTTATGGCATTTGAACCTGCAAGGAAAGGTAAAAATCGTGTGCATTTGCATATCAACATAAAGATTCAGAACGAAAAATTGTATGTATTGTTCCTGTCTGAAAGAATTGCAGGAACAAAAATGGGGAAAAGCATGAGGAAAAGGAGGTCCAGTGAGAGGCCCAAATTGGGATCCAGTTCAGGGGAAGGCCCCAAGGCCTGACACTATTACTGGTGTTCTTACAAACAGGGCAGTCTATCATAACTGCCCTCCAAAAGGCTCAACAAGCAGCTGAAAGAGTCAGATACAGATATTTACACTCAACCAATGGACAGAAGCTGCTGACCACTGTGGTTGAATTAGGGAAAAGCTGAACGAAGCTGAGGAGGAGGGCGCCCCCCAGCAGTCTCAACTAACCTGGACCCTTGGGATCTCTCAGACACCGAGCCACCAACCAGGCAGCATACACCAGCTGTTATGAGGCCCCCAACACACATACAGCAAAGGACTGCAAGGTCTGGACTAAGCCAGAAAAGATGCACCTAACCCTCAAGAGACTTGAGGTCTTAGGGAGTGAGGAGGACTGGTGGAGTCAGGGGAAGGGGGCGGATCATATTGGAGGTGGGAGGGAAGTATGGGATGTGGAACACTTGGAGGGTAGACCAGAAGGAAGATAAAGTCTGGATTGTAAAAGGAGATTAAAGAATATATATATATATATGTATATATATATATATGAAAAATCATATGTATAGATATTCCCCACATTTAATTAAATTTTGACATTTTCATTTGGCTCAATGAATACCATGTTAATTATACATTGATAATATAATAAAATGCAGATAACCTTTTTCTAATTTTCTCTTAGGTAGTTGGGGAAGAACAACAAGCACACAAGGCTGACTTTTCTACCAGAAGTAAAAATCTCTTTTATTTCTGCCTAGATGTCTCTGATAAACATAGATGCAATCAAATCAGCAGAATGATCCTTCTTTTTCAAACGATATCCCCCTTTTTGCTTCCATCTATCTTTGCCTGATAAAGCAATCATGAAAATGTGAGTTCACAAGAGTGGAGACTCCCAAGAATATATGTGATTGCTACAACAATACAATGTTTAAAAAACAAAAGAAGACTCAAAGGAATGATTCATAATAACTCTCTGAATACACCCATCTTCAAATGCAATCTTTTCAACCATACTTGATTTGCAATCAGTTTGACATCTCTTGACACTCTGAATGACAAGAAGGCAGTTCTCTGAAAAGTTCATTTTACTTATGAAACATGGCTTATACTTAATCATTGTATAAACAAAATAATAGCCATTCCACATTAGAAACCAGAAGTGCCAAATAGAAGAAATATATTTAAATACTCAGTATGCAAATGAATCTCAATAATGATAACTTTGTGTCTTATTTTCTAAGGATTTGTCTATAGAAGCACAAGTTAAGTATTTCCTTGTTGTTGGAAAGGTGTTACGTAGTTGCTTAAGAAAACTGACACTGGAAGAATTTTGCCTAATTTTAATGAAGTTTGTCTATCATACGTTAAAAATTGGGAGATTCTTCAGACACATGGATATGGTGTTACATATTTTATTTTGCATTTTCAACTCTGTGCTTTATTGTACATGCTTGAAAAAGGAATAGCATCATGCCATTTTGATTAGTTTGGTGGATAGAATCCTAACAGGAATCCCATGGATAGGGTTCAATGTATACTGGGTGCAGTGACCTTTTTTCAAGGTGAGGTCTCTGAGTAGGAATTAAAGGGAAAAGATAATAAATTTTACAAACATGACAAATATCTACCATGACCATTGGTTTATGTTGAGTAAAATGTGTGTTTGTTTAGATCCAAGTCAGGTTGAGTTTTCCCTGACTTGTGGTCAAAATATTTGTAACTGAAAAAAAAATCTCACAAATTTTAAAAGCACCAACAGCAGGACAGAGTGGTGTAAGTTTTGCCCCAAGATTCAGGGAGTTGAGAGAATGTGGAGAGTTTGAGTCTAGCCTGGTCCATGTCTCAAGAAAGAGACAGTGTCAGGAGAAGGGAAAATAAAGACACTGATTTCATAAAACTAAACCCACAACTTCACAGATTGGAAGGCAGGATGGAACAGGAAACTTCAGACCTACTCATCCCCTCATGGCTTCTTCATCTGTGCATGCTAAAGTATCGAGAGATTATTTCCTTTACTTTATTTGTTAAGTTTAACAAGGTGGAAGATAGCACAAAGAAAAACTCAAACTTCGTTAAATCTAAGAGGTTTTGATCAAGTTCTTATTTTTAATAGCTATTTATTTTGTGTGTTAAGACATGGAAATGTGTGTGCCATGATGTGTGTGTGTGGTGGTCAGAGGACAACTTGTGAAAGTCAGTTCTCTTCTTCTACTGTGTTGTTTCCAGCATCAAGATGATATCCTTGGCCTTGAGGCAAGCTCTCTTACCCGCTGAATCATCTTGTCTTCTTGTTTTCACTAAGATTTTAAGAACCATATTGAATATGAATGAAGAGAGTGTGTACTCTTGTCTTTATCCCAATTTGGGAAGACATTTTCTCACCTTCTTCTACTTCATATAGTATTGGCCATAGGATTGCCTTAAGTAGCCTGAATTGTATTGATGTTGGTTCCTTCTCTCGCTAGTTCTTCAGGCCTTTCTATCACAAAGGCATGCTGTATATACTGTTGTATATATTTCTTTCTTGATTGAGATGGTTGTGTGATTTCTGATCTTATATCTATTTGTATGATTTTTGCACTGAGTGACTTGTATACTTGAACCAATCTTGCAACCAAATTTGTTGTTTTGTCTTCATGTGCTTTGAATTGCACTTACAAGAACATTATTTAGAATTTGTGCCTTTATGTTCATTGGAAAATTATTCCATATTCTCTCTTTATTGTATCTTTATCAATTTAGTATCAGTATAAAGGTTGTTTCTTAAAATAAATTTGATAGTATTTCTTCTTGTTTCATGGAAGAGATTAAGATGCATTATGATAACTTTTCCATAAAGCAATGATAGAATGAATTTAGCAGTAAATCTGTCTATCCCTGGACATTTCTTTGCTGTGCTTTTAAAAACATTTCCTATGTATCTTTTTCTTACTGCTTCAATTTCTGTGATTGTTATATACCTGCTTACTTTATCTATTCTTGATTTCATTTTGGTAGGTCATACATTCTTAGAATTGATATATTTCTTCTAAAATTTTTGGAGTTTTGTTTGTAATATGTTTTAAAAGTATCCACAAATGATTTTTGTCCTACCCAGTCTTAATTCAATTAGACACACATTAAAGTCATTTTAGAAGGAACTTACTGGATTGACCCATGGGTAAAACAGTGATACATTTCTTGGTTGATTATTGCTGTGAGAGTGTCCAGTTCACAGTGGGTGTTGGATGTCCTGGGATGATAGTCCTTTGTGTTTGAAGAAAGCAAGCTGAACAAAGCATGAGAAAGCCAGCAGGACACATACCTCCATGGCTTCTGCATTACATGCTACCTTCCTTCCTTGAGATCCTGCCCCAACTTACTCTCATGATGGTCTGTGACATGGAAGTGTAAAATAAAATAAACCCTTCCATCCCCATATTTCATTTGCTTATGTTATATCAGAACAATAAAAACTCTAAGAAAATTCTCTTGCTTTCATTGGGATCTATAGCAATATCCATTTTCATCTATATTGTTTTTCTTTTAATTTGTCTGTTACATTCATTTTCTTACACATTAGAAGTACCATGAATTTGAGGAATGTATAGCAATCCCAAATAAAAGGAAATTTCTTTTACTTACTGATGAGTTTATAAAAAGATAAAGAGAGGGGGTATGTTCTATGGAGGTGTGGGGGAAGGGGGTGCCTCTGCATGCCCATGCTGGGGCATCCCTTCCCCATGAGGGACCAGCCACACAATGGTACATTATAGAATAGAGTTTATTCAGGGCATGGAGAAGAAAGTTAAGAGGGTAGTAGGGGCAGGATGGGGAGGGGGAGAGAAATAGAGGACTAGAGATGGGCCATGAGCATGTCGAGAGAAGCAAGGAGGAAAATGGGGAGAGAAGAGTCAAAGAGGGGAAAAGGGTAAGAGAGTCAGAGAGCAAGAGGGAACAAGATAGCATGAGAGTGAGGCCGGGGGGGAGCAGCCCCTTTTTATGGTATCAGGCATACCTGACTCTTGCCAGGTAACAGTGAGATGGCACTTACACAGAAAGCTAACATTTACAGTAATTTTGGACCAAAGATTTTCATGTACACTAGGGTATAGGTAGCATCTAACATGGAACTGAAGTTAACAGCTCAGAACTGAAGGCCTCTTTCCTTGCTAGCTTGTCAGCTAGTGGCCAGCATGACTTCTAAAAGCATCTCAAGTCCATGCAATTGAGTCTCTATGTGTTATAGGCTGCCCCAATGAAACCTCCAAGTCAGAATCTCCCTGATTTTATCTTCTGCCTCCTGGAATCTCCAAGTCTCCAAAATTTATGAGGTTATATGTTGACATGCCTTTGTAGGTATTCCAGGATAGTTTCCCCATTTTGATGGCAATATTTATAATTACAATTTAAAATACCTTCTTTGCTCTATAAGGGAGCTTATTTAAGGAATTAGAATATAGAGTCTTTAGAAGTTGAGCATGATACTCATTCAGCCTATCATCCATTTTCAGTGTCATATAAACGCACACTGACCTTTCCCTCATCAAAAGAGTGGCTTCACAAAAATTTTTAGATTAATTTCTCTTTCAAGAGAAGACCATGCTTTGTTCTGCATTTTTCACATATCCCCCACACTCTCAATATCTCTCTGTCATTTTAAGGATGTGCTTTCTTACCATCCACTCTCCGTTTTGGTTCCATATGGAATGCTACAAATTTTACTTCTCTTTTTACTCTTTGGTCATTAAAGTAGGGTTAGTTAAAATTATGTGCTTGTAGTTTTAGATGTTTTCCTTCTGTTGTTCTGTGTTTCCACCAATGATGAATTATTAAAGTGTTAGTGTAATGAAAGTACAACAATTACCACACATCAACGTGATGAGCCAGTTCTCAGCAAACTAACATGTTTAGTCAGGTTGTTGGAAAGTACACAATCCTAATTTCCCTTTCTTTTGTTATTATTCAACCTCATATTGTTGCTTAACATGATTCCTTTAAAATGACATTATACAGGAATGCCAGCAGCATAGCAATTTCAGGAACAGTTTTCAACATGTTTTCAATGATCAAAAGGAAAGGCAGCCTTCAGAAGTGAGCTGCTATATTTTCACTACTGACTTTATGATATATTGAGGCAATTAGTCCTTTTCCTATACTGACTTTTTAATGCAAGGGTCCTAATTTTGCCAAATTATAACTATGTCATTTTTCTTATGTTGTCTTTTATAAAAGGTTTATATACTTGCAATTTGTGAGATTCACTTTTTAAAATAGACTAAATAAATTGTCCTATAATTAACCATTAGAGATTGCCCAGACATGTGGGCCCTCCTGAGACTGCAGGGCAGGAGATATTACCACTTCTGCCCACCTCTGCCCACATCCCTGGCCCAAGAGGAAACTGTACAGGGACTCTGGGCACAAGAAGATAGGGGCAGTAAAGCTGCAGGAGACCAGTGGTCCAGATTGGACCCAGATCTGAATTGACCCAGTCAAACAGCTCCCTGCACCCAAATCCCATGGTAGAGAGACCTAGAACTTCAGAGGGGCAGACATGCCTGGGAAACCAGAGGAGATTATGCTCTGCCCACATATCTGACTCTAGAGGAAAACGCCTAGAACCATATGGTTCCCCTTACCACAAAGTTGGTAGGACCAACTTTTGTGCTCCAAGTGACCCACCTGGTGGACTCAGGACACACATAGGAACAGCTGAAAGCCAAATGGACAGGAAAGCATACACCTGATGGACACACAATGGACACACCTGAAAGCAGAAGACCCTGTTCCCATAACTGGCTGAAAGAAAACAGGAAAACAGGTCTACAGCACTTTTGACACACAGACATATAGGCCAGTCAAGCCACTGTCAAAAATAGCAAAACAAGGTAACACCAGAGACAACCTGATGGTGAGAGGCATGCACAGGAACCTAAGCAACAGAAACCAAGACTACATGACATCATCGGAGCCCAATTCTCCCAACAAAGCAAACACTGAATATCCAAACACACCAGAAAAGCAAAATCTAGATTTAAAATCACACTTGATCATAATTATGGAGGATTTTAAGAAAGACAAAAAGAACTCTCATAGATAAATGCAGGAAAACACAAGTAAACAAGTAGAAGCCCTTAGAGAGGAAACACAAAAATCCCTGAAAGAATTACAGGAAAACACAATCAAACAGGTGAAGGAATTGAAAGTGGAAATAGAAACAATAAAGAAGGCAAAAAGGGAGACAACCCTGGACATAGAAAATCAAAGGAAGAGACAAGGAGCCATAGATACAAGCATCACCAACAGAATACAAGAGATAGAAGAGAGAATCTCAGGAGAAGAAGATTCCATAGAAATCATCGACACAACTGTCAAAGATAATGTGAAATGGAAAAAGGTACTGGACCAAACCATACAGGAAATCCAGGACACAATGAGAAGATCAAACCTAACCATAATAGGTCTGGAAGAGAGTGAAGACCCCTAACTCAAAGAATCAGTAAATATCTTCAACAAAATCATAGAAGAAAACTTCCCTAACCTAAAGAAGAGATGCCCATAAACATACAAGAAGCCTACAGAACTCCAAATAGATTGGACCAGAAAAGAAACTGCTCCCATCACATAATAGTCAAAACACAAAACGCACAAAACAAAGAAAGAATATTAAAAGCAGTAAGGGAAAAAGGTCAAGTAACATATTAAGGCAGACCTATTAGAATTACACCAGACTTCTCACAGGAGAATATGAAAGCCAGAAGTTCCTGGACAGATGTCATACAGACCCTAAGAGAACACAAATGCCAGCCCAGCTTACTGTATCCAGCAAAACTCTCAATTAGCATAGATGGAGAAACCAAGATATTCCATGACAAAACCAAATTTACACAATATCTTTCTACAAATCCAGTCCTACAAAGGAGAATAAGTGGTAAAGCCCAACAGAAGGAGGCAAGCTACACCCTAGAATAAGAAAGAAACTAATCATTTTGCAATAAAACAAAGAAAAGACAACCACACAAACATAATCTCACCTCCAAATACAAAGATAACAGGAAGCAACAATCACCATTCCTTAATATTTCTCAACTTCAATGGACTCAATTTCCCAATAAAAAGACAAAGACTAACAAATTGGATATATAATGAGGACCCAACATTTGGCTGCCTACAGGAAACACACCTCAGAGACAAAGACAGACATTACCTCAGAGTGAAAGGCTGGAAAACAACTTTCCAAGCAAATGGTCGGAAGAAGCAAGCTGGAGTAGCCATTCTAATATAAAGTAAAATCAATTTTCAAACAAAAGTCATCAAACAAAAGATAAGGAAGGACACTTCATATTCATCAAAGAAAAAAATCCACCAAGATGAACTCTCAATCCTAAATATCTATGCTCCAAATACAAGGGCACCAACATACATAAAAGAAACCTTACTAAAGCCCAATGCACACCTTGAACCTCGCACAATAATAGTAGGAGATTTCAACACCCCACTCTCACCAATGAACAGATCATGGAAACAGAAATTAAACAGAGACATAGCCAGACTAATGAAACAAATGGACTTAACAGATATTTATAGAACATTCTATCCTAAAACAAAAGGATATATCTTCTTCTCACCACCTCATGGTACATTCTCCAAAATTGACAATATAATTGGGCACAAAACAGGCCTCAACAGATACAGAAAGGTAGAAATAATCCCATGTGTCCTATCAGAAGACCATGGTCTAAAGCTGATCTTCAATAACAATAAGGTAATAACACCCACAAATACATGGAAGTTGAACAATGCTCTACTCAATGATAACCTGGTCAAGGAAGAAATAAAGAAAGAAATTAAAGACTTCTTAGAATTTAATGAAAATAAAGATACAACATACCCAAACTTATCAAACACGTGAAAGCTGTGCTAAAAGGAAAACTCCTACCTGCAGAAAGAAACAGGAGAGAACATATATCAGCAGCTTCACAGCACTTCAAAAAGCTCTAGAACAAAAAGAAGCAAATACCTCCAGGAAAAGTAGAAGGCAGAGTAAGATCACCAGTGTAAGGGGAAGCCCTGGGTCCTGCTAAGACTGAACCCTCAGTGAATGTGATTGTTGGGGGGAGGGCGGCAATGGGGGGAGGATGGGAAGGGGAACACCCATAAATAAGGGGAGGAAAAGGGGTTGGGGGATGTTGGCCTGGAAACCAGGAAAGGGGATAACACTCGAAATGTAAATAAGAGATACTCAAGTTAATAAAAAAAAAAGTAGAAGGCAGGAAGTAATCAAACTCAGAACTGAAATCAACCAAGTAGAACAAAAAGGAGTATACAAAGAATCAATAGAACCAAAAGCTGATTCTTTGAGAAAATCAACAAGATAGATAAACTCTTAGCCAGACTAACCAAAGGACACAGAGACTTTGTCCAAATTAACAAAATCAGAAATGAAAAGGGAGTCATAACAACAGAGTCAGAGAAAATTCAAAAAATCATCAGATCCTACTACAAAAGCCTATATTCAACAAAACTTGAAAAACTGGAGGAAATGGACAATTTCCTACACAGATACCAGGTACGAAAGTTAAATCAGAAACAGATGAACCATTTAAACAACCCCATAACTCCTAAGGAAATAGAAGCAGTCATTAAAAATCTCCCAACCAAAAAGAGCCCAGATCCAGATGGGTTCAGTGCAGAATTCTATTAGACCTTCATAGAAGACCTCATACCAAATACTATCCAAAGTATTCCACAAAATTGAAACAGACAGAGTGCTACTGAATTCCTTCTATGAAGCCACAACTATTCTTATATCTAAACCACAGAAAGACCCAAAAAAGAAAGAGAACTTCAGACCAATTTCCCTTATGAATATCGATGCAAAAATACTCAATAAAATTCTTGCAGACCGAATTCAAGAACACATCAAAGCAATCATCTATCATGATCAAGTAGGCTTCATCCCAGGTATGCAGGGATGGTTTAATATACAGAAAACCATCAAAGTAATCCACTATATAAACCAACTCAAAGATTAAAAACCACATGATTGTTTCATTAGATGCTGAGAAAGCATTTGACCAAATTCAACACCCCTTCATTATAAAAGTCCTGGAAAGAACAAGAATTCAAGGCCCATACATAAACATAGTAAAAGTCGTATACAGCAAACCAGTAGCTAATATTTAACTAAATGGAGAAAAACTTGAAGGAATTCCACTAAAATCAGGGAATAGACAAGGCAGCCCACTCTCTCCATACTTATTCAATATAGTTCTCAAAGTCCTAGCCAGAGAAATCAGACAAGAAAGAGAGATCAAAAGGATACAGAGTGGAAAAGAAGAAGTCAAAATATCACTATTTGCAGATGATATGATAGTATATTTAAGTGATCCCAAAAGTTCCACCAATGAACTACTAAACCTGATAAAAAGCTTCAGCAAAGTGGCTGGGTATAAAATTAACTCAAATAAATCAGTAGCCTTCCTCTACACAAAAGAGAAACAAGCCGAGAAAGAAATTAGGGAAATGACACCCTTCATAATAGTCCCAAATAATATAAAATACTTTGATGTGACTTTAACCAAGCAAGTGAAAGATCTGTATGATAAGAACTTCAAGACTCTGAAGAAAGAAATTGAAGAAGATCTCAGAAGATGGAAAGATCTCCCATGCTCATGGATTGGCAGGATTAACATAGTAACAATGGCCATTTTACAAAAAGCGATCTACAGATTCAATGCAGTTCCCATCAAAATTCCAATACAATTTTTCATAGAGTAAGACAGAACAATTTGCAAATTCATCTGGAATAACAAAAAGCCCAGGACATCTAAAACTATTGTCAACAATAAAAGGACTTCCAGAGGAATGAGTATCGCTGAACTCAAGCAGTATTACAGAGCAATAGTGATAAAAACAGCATGGTATTGATACAGAGACAGTCAGTAGACCAGTGGAATAGAATTGAAGACCCAGAAATGAACCCACACACCTATGGTCACTTGATTTTTGACAAAGGAGCCAAAAACATCCAATGGAAAAAAAGATATCATTTTCAGCAAATGGTGCTGGCTCAATTGAAGGTCAGCATGTAGAAGAATGAAGATCGATCCATGCTTTCCACCTGTACAAAGCTTGAGTCCAAGTGGATCAAGGAGCTCCACATCAAACCAGATAAACTCAAACTAATAGAAGAAATAGTGGTGAAGAATCTTGAACACGTGGGTACTGGAGTAAATTTCGTGAACAAAACACCAATGGCTTATGCTCTAAGATCAAGAATCGACAAATGGGATATCATAAAACTACAAAGCTTCTGTAAGGCAAAGGACACTGTTGTTAGGGCAAAACAGCAACCAACAAATTGGGAAAAGATCTTTACCAATCCTACAACAGATAGAGGCCTTATATCCAAAATATACAAAGAACTTATGAAGTTAGACTTCAGGGAGACAAATAACCCTATTAAAATTGGGGTTCTGAGCTAAACAAAGAATTCACAGCTGAGGAATATTGAAAGGCTGAGAAACACCTAAAGAAATATTCAACATCTTTAGTCATAAGGGAAATGCCAATCAAAACAACCCTGAGATTCCACCTCACACCAGTCAGAATGGCAAAGATGAAAAAGTCCTGCGATAGCAGATGCTGGTGAGGATGTGGAGAAGGAGGAACACTCCTCCATTGTTGGTGGGATTGCATACTGGTACAACCATTCTAGAAATCAGTCTGGAGGTTCCTCAGTAAATTGGTCATTGCACTACCTGAGGACCCAGCTATACCTCTCTTGGGCATATACCCAAAAGATGCTCCAACATATAACAAAGACACATGCTCCACTATGTTTATAGCAGCCTTATTTATAATAGCCACAAGCTGGAAAGAACCCAGATGCCCTTCAACAGAGGAATGGATACAGAAAATGTGGTACATCTACACAGTAGAATATTACTCAGCTATCAAAAACAATGACTTTATGAAATTCATAGGCAAATGGATGGAACTGGAAAATATCATCCTGAGTGAGGTAGCCAATCACAGAAAAACACACATGGTATGCACTCATTGATAAGTGGCTATTAGCCCAAATGCTTGAATTACCCTAGAAGCACAGAACAAGTAAAACGCAAAAAGGATGACCAAAATGCGAAGGCTTCACTCCTTCTTTAAAAGGGGAACAAGAATACCATTGGGAGGGAATAGGGAGGCAAAGTTTAGAACAGAGGCTGAAGGAACGCCCATTCAGAGCCTGCCCCACATGTGACCCATACGTATACAGCCACCAAACTAAATATGATGGATGAAGCAAAGACGTGCAGGCTGACAGGAACCGGATGTAGATTTCTCCTGAGAGACACAGTCAGAACATGGTAAATACATGGGCGAATGCCAGCAGCAAACCACTGAACTGAGAACGGGACCCCTGTTGAAGAAATCAGAGAAAGGACTGAAAGAGCTTGAACGGGCTTGAGACCCCATATGTACAACAATGCCAACCAACCAGAGCTTCCAGGGACTAAGCCACTACCCAAAGACTGTACATGGACTGACCCTGGACTCTGACCTCATAGGTAGCAATGAATAGCCTAGTAAGAGCACCAGTGGAAGGGGAAGCCCTTGGTCCTGCCAAGACTGAACCCCCAGTGAACTTGATTGTTGGGGGGAGGGCAGTAATGTGAGGAGGATTGGGAGGGGAAGACCCATACAGAAGGGGAGGGGGAGGGTTTAGGGGGATGTTTGCCTGGAAACCGGGAAAGGTATTAACAATTGAAATGTTAATAAGAAATAACCAATTTAATAAAGATGGAGAAAAATATTGCCAAAAAAAAAAAAGACAGGGAAAAATTTTTTGGGTATCAATCACAATTCTATTATATAGGATAATTTTTAATATATTTACCTATCCCTATATATTATGTCTACATATATATTAATTTATATATAATTAATAGACATGTAATGTATAATTTATTATGTATCAATTATATATTAATTTTATACAGAGTCATGCAAATACATATGACCAAACCAATATTCTGTTTGATTTAATAGCTTATTCTCTGAAAGTAAAGCTGAAAGAGGGAGATTATGCATATCCTGACTCTTCAAATATACTAGACTAAGACATTGAAAGGAAACAATTGCAGAAGTTAGTGAAAAGAGACTGCACATTTATGCTGAGAGAGCTCATCAGTCTGTATATAGTCCTACTTCCTTTCCCCTACATCATACCCCATCGTCATTTTCTGAATTGAATAGCTGATCCAATCTATCAGGATTTCAAATCAAACAAATATAAAGGACACTATAAAGCACTTTTATCTGCACAAGAAAAATAGTCGATTCTTTTTAAGTGTTTATTTATATCTACAGGCCTGGACTAATTTCAAACTTGGTCATTGTATTTTGGAGTAGGTCAGCAGTGCTTAGTGATAAACTCATACTTGTCAAAGTCTTGAATTCAGTGATTGTTGTTCTCTAGTCCTACATGAGATATTTATTTCATCCTCCACCAAGGCTCAGGGAACATCACAGAAGAGGAAGCAAAATGAATGTAAGATCCAGGGGACAGAGAGGAACACAGTGATATGCAATTCTTTGGACATGACAGGGCTGTTGTACTTATGACCCCAGAACAGCTGGGAATATGGTAAGCATGTAGGAATTTACATGACAAATAATACAAAATAAACACTTCCTAAATTAAATCTTTACATTTTTAGGAAAATTCAGACTTTTGTTAAATCAACTAGTTCATATAAATCTCTAATATAAATACACAATTATGGAACTATAACATTAATATTTACCTTTAGGTGGTAGAGTATGAAATTATACACATTTTTGTATTCCTATATTATTACATAAAGGATCAATTGTTTAAATCATATTAAGTATTCATATTGCAAAAATGTCTAGTATCAAACAGCTTTTACTAGGAAGCATCTACTTACAAATCCTCAGAATCATATATAACAATCTTATGTATAATCAACTCTAATGCAAATCTAAAAGTGTGAAACATTACATGGTGACAACTGCTAAGTGTACTCGGAGTCTTGTGCAAACTCCGTGTTAGAGTCATAATCAACAAACTGTCCATTGAGTTACTACAGCAGGATTAGCTTGATTCAGCCTACAAAACCAATATAGTTCTATACACTTGACAACTTTCTGTACACCACTAACATAGCTTTATGACGTCATTGGTTTTGTAAACTGTATTATAGCTAGCTTGAGTAACCATCCACTAAAAACTAATTGGTAGGCGAGGTGCTACAGAAATGACAAACCTTATGGTTTATAGGTCATACATTCCCAGATGTCTGCCAATAGGTTAATCAGAAATTGGTAATTAGAGTATTGTGATGGTTAAGATGTTTCAGGAAAATCTATTTTATATGTTACTTCTTCTTAGTGTTTCTCTCAAATGTGGTTTTGAATTTTTAATCACCTCAATAGTATCCTTAAATGTCTCCAAAGATATTAAGTAGCAACATAGTAAGATTATGTCAATTTCTTGGAATAACTGAAAAGTTTTACAATATGTTTTCAGGAACATAGGAAGAGGATATATAATCAATGAGCAATGAAATGAGTTATAGCACATGTGAAAAAAATTTATACTGTCTGCTGTGTATGAGACTTTTCAGTTAAGAAAGATTCGTGAGAAAGAATACACCCACTAATCCCGTTCTGAGCATTGGAACAGCTAGAAACCACAGGGCTGACTAAAAGACCAGGTCTGTGCTGATTTTATCACTACAGTTATACTGAGGATGGAGACTTGGCACATGTAATAAAATAAAAAACAAAACAAAACAAAACAAAAACACATCTTAAACTCTCCCCTGAATCCCACCCATACCTCACCAATATCTGCTTATAAAATAATATTGAAGTCAAGATTCAAAACAATAATTTACTTTCAGTTCTTAAATCAAGTGAGGAAGTCAGTCGGTCTGAGTGAACAGTGTTTTCATTTTGAGTACCAGCTCCCAGATTCTCATATCTACAGAATGTGAATCAGAACAACACACAAGACATCTTTCCATAAATCAGGTACATCACACTTTTATTGTAGAAATTTGCTGCCAAACTAAAGTGTTGTTGTGTTACTTAAACTGGCAACATGTAAAGACCTAAATTATTTTGAGAATTATTAAAATAATAACCAAGGCAACATTTTATGAACAGAAAATGGACTCCCTAATGTCACACCTCTCCAGAAGCTAGTGTGTTACTTCTTTGTAGGCACACAGTGGAGAAATAATGAACTGCCTAAGCTTAAAGTACCTCTCTTTACCTAAAAGAAAATACACACCAAAGTTTACAGCTTTAAAGCGATATTTTGTAAGAGATGGTCAACAGTGTCCGGGCTGCACAAGATGTCTACTATTCATTGCTGTACAAGATGTCTACTATTCATTGCTGTACAAGATGTCTACTATTCATTGCTGTACAAGATGTCTACTATTCATTGCTGTACAAGATGTCTACTATTCATTGCTGTACAAGATGTCTACTATTCCTTGCTGTACAAGATGTCTACTATTCATTACAAATACTTCCACCTGGTTTTTACCTCTATATTTCAATGTATTTCAGTTGAAGGTAACATTGTTTCCTATGACTTTCAAGAATACTAATGGTTCTTGTTGTTTTGTTTTGCTTTGGTTTGCACAAATGTTGACACTTACAATGTTTGATGAATTAAGTATCTACATAATTTATATTTTGAGGTACCAGACATGTTTAGAGGACTGTATTTTTTGCATTTAAATTAAATTAAATCTGTCTTTAATGTGATAACTGTCATTTGATAGTTCAATATCTTTTTAAGCAACCCATAAACTTAATAATAATAATAATAATAATAATAATAATAATAAATACTGTCTCTTGGTTTAACCCAACAAGACTGAATGGTTTCCTTTAAATATGTTGACTGCTTTTTAAATAGGCATCTTTAGAGACCAAATACCATAAATTTGACTATTCTTAATATTGTTTGATTTTCCTAGATGTTGAGTTACTGCCTGAATTCTTCCCCAGAAAAAGATATTATACTTACAACATAAAATGTCCTTAGAAAACATGCAGTTTCTAGAGTTTCCAAATGTGGAAATTCATTAAAAAATATCTAACCTATAATTCAGGATGTGAATAATGATAACATGGAAAGTGTAAAGTCTAAGAAATACCATCGTTTTATATTTTCTCTATCTAGCAAAGCTGCTGAAAAATTATTATTTAAATCATAATTACATACATAAAAGATTAATTGTGCCTTATTTTATGTCTGACAGAAATTATAACAGTCAAAAATGGAAATATATTCAATTTCCAATAATATCTAGATTTGCTTGCTGTAAGACATTCATAGATAGGACTTTCCTTGTAATTAATTAACATTTGATTGAATTTCCGAATATTACAGTTTTGTTAACATACAAAACCTGCACAGTTTGCACAGGCTTTTCCCATCAGGCATGAATGCAATTATCCCTTATCTTTCAACACAGCCAACCCTTGTAAATATAATTACAAAGTTTTATGTTCAGTGAAGCATACAAAATCTCATAAAATTAATATTGTATTTATCCTCTTACCTTTGTTAGTTATTAAAATGCACCGGGGACTTTTTAAATTCATCCTCTGTAACTGTAATTTCTAGCTAGAATTCATTTTTACCTTGATTTCCAAACTTTAATAAATGTAGTTACAGGTATTTATAATTTGGCAATTGTTAACAGTTTAGGCTTTTGACATAAAGACTGAATTTGGATTATAAGTCTTAACAATTAGGAAACTGGGAATAATTTCACAGAGCATAAAGAATAAGAAAAACATGTCACCATGATACAGGTAATAAAAATAATTTTAGGTCATATAATTCAGGTATCTTTATTTCTTTTTTCTATTTTGTGTTGTTATTGCTATTAAACAATGTATGAGTGTTTGCATGAGTGTGTGTGCTTTATGTACATGTATATACATATAGGTTTATATCCATGCATGCATGTGAGGAAGACACAGAGGTAGCGTTATGTCACTCTCTGCTTCACTCCTTGGAAACAGGGTCTCTCACTAAAACAGAAGCAAGGCTGGCTGCAATCTACTGTGTCTACAGCTCCACTGATGGGGTTTCAAGCACATACTTTTTATATGAGCGCTGGTAATTAAGTTTGGGTCCTAATCCTTATTCAGTAGGTTCTTTTACCTGCTGAGCCATCTCTTTAGATCTAGGCCTTTGTGTTTCACAATAAAAGCCTATAATATTTATTAAGTTATAGCACATGTTACTATGAAAGGCATTTTTCATTGCAAGAGTGATTAAATTGATTATTTTACTTTAGTAATATGTATTAAATGCATTGATGGTCCACTATAAAATGCTTTTTAAATACCAACGAAGATCCCTAAAATGTTGCTGTAAATTAAAAAGTCTGTTTTTTTAATTAGTCAACCAATAAAATGTACAGAAAGCTAGGTACAGTCTTAAAAGTTAATGTGTTTATTTTGTTAGTTTTTGACTGGTTGCTATTTGTTCATATATTTGTTAAATATATGAAAAATTCTGTATTTGACATTTATGTGCCTTACTGGACAAAGCAGAGTATGGAGCTTCAAAAAGAAAAAATGTATTGTTCAGTTTCATTTCTGTTGCTGTGATCAAATATACTGACAAAAAGCAATTGAGGAAAAAGATTTCATTCAGCTTAAAATTCCAGGTTACAGATGATCATTTTTTCAGAGGTCAAAGCTATGAAAACGTAAATGAACTAGTTTGGGCTCAGTTTCTCCTCTATTACCCAGTACAAAACCTCTGCCTAGGGAACTGTGATGCCCACAGTGAGATAGATCATATCATATCAGTTAATTAAGACAGTCATTTACAGACGTACTCACACAACACCGCAATGTAAATAATGTCCCTTTGAAACTTTCTTCCCAGATTCTACTTTGTGTCAAATTGACAATGAAATGTACTATAACATCTATGGAACAGAAATGACTCAGAGAGAGTATCAGTATATCTAAGATACAGCAGTTGTTTCTGCTTATAAAGATGTTGAGTTTTGCAAATTGGAGTTTTGTATTACTCATAATCATGTATTAGATGCAACCCCATTCATTCTGAATACTAAATACATTTGGGATAAAACTGTAATTAAAAGCCTTTAATGAATGAAATGTGATAAAACAGGAAAATCTGACTTTTGTAAACCTGAACTTAGGGCTCTACCTGACAATGAAGTATCTTAGGTAATTATATATTCAGCAAAATTAAGTAGACAGGTTAGACTTCTTAGAAAGATGGGTGTAAGTCAAATTTAATGCTGGCAAAGATGTGGAGCAATAGGAACACTCCTCCATTGTTGGTAGGATTGCAAGCTGGTACAACCACTCTGGAAATCAGTCTGGCAGTTCCTCAGAAAATTGGACATAGTACTACCTGAGTACCCAGCTATACTACTCCTGGACATATACCCAAAAAAGGCTCACATAAAACAAGGATACATGTTCCACTATATTCACAGCAGCCTTATTTATAAAAGCCAGAAGCTGGAAAGAACCAGGATGTCCTTCAACCGAGAAATGGATACAGAAAATGTGGTACATTTACACAATGGAGTACTACTCAGCTATTAAAAACAATAACTTTATGAAATTCTTAGGCAAATATATGGAAGTAGAAAATGTCATCCTGAGTGAGATAACACAGTCACAAAAGAACACACAAGGTATGCACTCACTGATAAGTGGATAAGTTTTTGATAAGCCCAAAAGCTTGGAATACCTAAGAAAATATTCACAGATTATATGAAGCTCAAGTAGAAGGAAGACCAAAGTATGGATGCTTCATTCCTTCTTAGAAGGGAGAACAAAACACTCATCACTCATAGGAGGAAATACAGAGACAAAGAGTGGAGCAGGGACTGAAGAAAAGGTCATCCAGAGACTCCCCCACCTGAGGATTCATCCCATATTCAGCCACCAAACACAATCGCAATCACTATTCCTGATGCCAAGAAGTGCTTGCTGACAGGAGCCAGATACGGATGTCTCCGGAGAGACTCTGCCAGAGCCCTACTGATACAGATGAAGATGATTACTGCTAACCATTGGACTAAACAAGAGAACCCCAAAGGAGGAGTTAGAGAAAAGACTGAAGGGGTTTGCAACCCCACAGGAACAACAATATCAACCAAGCAGACCCCACCAGAGCTCCCAGGGACTAAACCACCAATCAGTGAGTACACATGGAGAGACCTATGACTCCAGCTGTATATGTAGCAGAGGATGGCATTGTCCAGCATCAATAGGAGGAAACGCCTTTGGTCTGTGAAGGCTCGTTTCCCCAATGTGGGGGAATGCCAGGGCATTGAAATGAGTATGGTGAATGGGAGTGGGAGCATCCTCATAGAAGCAGGGGGAGGGGGAGGGTATATGGGAGAGGGGGAAAGGGGATAACATTTGAAATGTAAGTACATAAAATATCCAAAAATTAAATTAAAAAATCCTCCCACAAAATAAAAGATTATAAAAAGTGTGATAGTAATACAGTTCCTTTAATGTCTAGACAACATTGCACACCCAGCATCAAGAGTTTCAGAAAAACATGATCATGAGAAGTCAGATTAATAATGAAAAGCAGAGAAGGAAATTTTATTTATTGTAACCATGGTGGCAAGAGGGATTAAAAGACCCAGAAAACAACACAAGGCACGGTCCAGAAGTAAAATGCAGAATAAGTGGAGAGCCAGTGATAGGCACTTCAAAGCTGTCAGGAGGAGATGTGGTCCTGCCCATGTTTGCTCCATCAGTGTCGGTTGTTTGTCTTATCTCAGAAGCTCCTAGAGCTGTGTAAAATCTCCTCTGGCTGACATCTTTTTCTTTTCCAAGCTTGATATTCTTGTGGAAATTCTCTTGGGCCAGGAATGTGAGCAGAAGTGGCGGTCTCCCCTGAGCTCTCAGAATTGTCCACACTTCTGAGAATCCAGCTCCTTCCCCCACGGGATTTGGGTACAGAGCTGTGGACTCAGGTTAGTTTCAGGCACAGGCAGAAACCAGAAGGGTCCTGTCCCAGACTGCTCCTGGGTTTGTGTGTCCTGAGGCCTCCAGGTGAGTCACGTGGAGCAGAAGAGTTGGTCGTAACTCTGCTCTCAGCTGTCGGACCTCCTGGCAACTGGTTTTGAGTTCTGGGTCCTGCCCATGACTGATCCTAGGTTCCTGTGCCCACAGAGCACAGAGGGCACTAGGCGGTCTCTTCTTTGGCCAGGAATGTGGGCAGAAATAGCTGTCTCTTCCGAGCTGTCAGGATTGTCCGCACTTCTGAGAGTCCAGCTCCATTCCCCACTGGATTTGGGAATGGAAAGAGACCGTGGCATCTTTAGAATATCTTACTTTTGCCCAGTATACTAATTATAGAAACTGACCAGAGAGCAGTCAAAATTGGGAGAGCTCTTCAAAACAGATTTGAAGACAGAAGGTTTGCAGAAGTTCTCAAGGAGCTTAAAGAAAGCAGATTGAGATGCAGATTCTTTGAGCCAACCACTGGACAGAGGTTGGGGACCCATAGGAAAGAGTTAGGGAGGGGTTGGGGATTTAGCTCAGTGGTAGAGCGCTTGCCTAGGAAGCGCAAGGCCCTGGGTTCGGTCCCCAGCTCCGGAAAAAAAAAGAGTTAGGGGAAGCATTGAAGAAGCTGGAGCAACTCACAACCCCATAAGAAGAACAACAGTGTCAGCTAACATGGGCTGGTCTGTGATTCCTGTCACATATATAGCAGAGGGCTGCCTTGTCTGGCCTCAGTGAGAGAGGATTGCCCTAATCCTGTAGACACTTGCTGTCCCAGGGATGGTGGATGCTGGAAGCAGTGAGGTAGGGTTGGGTGGGAGAACACCCTCTCAGAAACAAAAGGAAGTTGGCATGGGATGCAAAACTCTGGGAGCAGGACCAGAAAGGGAAGCTACATTTAGAATGTAAATAAATAAAATAAATTTAATAAAAATAAAACTTTAACAGAAAAGCAGAAATGTTCCAATACTCTTTCCCAGAAACTTATTGAAGAAATTGAAGCAATTTAAAAGCCATACAGAGGTTCCTTGGCTAAAGAATACACTAAGAAAAATGAAAATGCAATGGAAGACATCAATAGTAAGCTGCATCAGTTATAAGAATTAATAACACGACAGGAAACACCAGGACAAAAAGGCTGAACATACGTGAAATTTTGGGCATTGCTAAGGGAGCAAGTATTCAGGTAACTAAGGCACTAAATTGAACTGATAAAAAAGGTAGAAATCTCTTACACAGATAACAACAGAAAACTTCTCAGACCCAGACAAAGATGCAAATATCCAGTATAGGAAAGCTCAGGTTCTATTCAGATTTTATTCCCCTAATCAACACATTAATCATATCAGACTCTAAAAGGAAGCTGATATAGAAAATTTCAAGTCTGGAAGAGACACAGAAATAATATACAAGGCTGAATAATTCACCTAATATCAGACTTCTACACAGAAACCTTATAGACACAAATGGAAAAATGAGTTCTTTTTACCCTACTAAAAGAAAAACAAACCAAACAAAGCCAAAACAAACAAATGAAAGAAACCTCAGTTTTGTCCAGAGCATTGTATCAAAGGCCTCATTTAGAAATGAAGGCAGGAAAAGATAGAAAGATCATATTCTTAAGATATAATTTATTCTTTAGGAAAGAAAATTTGTCATCTGAAAAAAAGCTGTACTAATGATTTTGAAGAAAACATTGAAGTTCTTAAACTCACAACAAGAGTAATTATAAAGGTGAATTCTCAGTGTCATAATGGTATAAATATGGTGTATAAACATTGATAATATTTTATAGAAAGTAAAGGATGAAACAACAGAAAATAAAACACATTAATATAATAAGGAATAAGTAAGTACTGAATATCAGGCAAATAGAACCAAAGTTTTGTTGAGTCCCATTAATCTCAGTCAGGAAGACAATCATTAAGAAACAAAACAAGAGGCTGCAAGGTAGTTCAAATGTTAAAGACTTGATTGTTCTTGCTGAGGACCTAGGCTCCATTCTTAGGACCCACAGTAAGCGGCTCTCACTGCTTGTAACTCTTCAGATCAGAGGCCCTCTTGGGCCTCAGTAAACACTTGCATATACACATAGTGCACATACACACATTGAAAATTAATGTATTTTGAAGAGACAACAACAAAAGCCAGCAAGAATTAAGGTGGAGAAAAGTTTTTACATGCTAATGGGATTGTAAATTAGTCCAACTGCCATGTGAACCAGTTCATCTGAAATATGAAAGTAGATCCTACGATGCCTGCCTATATTATTCTTGCATATATATCCCTCTAATCAGCATATCACAGATATTCTTGCATATCCATATTTAATGCATCACTGGTCATAAATATCCAAGTAATGCCATCCTCCTAGATGTCTAAGAACAAATAATTGGATGAAGAAAGCCTGATATGTAGTAGAATTTTACAGTCAGGGAGATAGTTCTTGCTGTAAAAGCCTGAGAACCCGATTTAGAAATGCTAGCAATCACATTAAAAAAATGAGTGTGATTTAAGATGTCTTTAGCCAATGTGCTGGAAAGGGTTAGGCCCACCGAGTCAGGAAGATCATCAGTATTTATGCATTGCCAGTCTAACCAAAACACACAAGTCCCAGGTAGAGTAAAGGACCCTGTCTCAAGGGAATATGGTGGAGAGCAACAGACAAGGGCACTCAGTGTCATTTTCTGGTCACAATGTGTGTATACATGGCCATATTCACCAACACATATACCTGTTCACACATTATTGCATACTGTTAGCTATTAGTGTAGTTATTGATGTTATTGAAGGCAATCTACCACTGAAAGTCACTTTGTGGTAACAGAGTCAATGTGTGTTTATTGATAGCTCTTTCCTATCAGTAAGCAATAAAAAAGATCACTGTTCACCTTAGAGCGCTTGAATTTTAAATGTAAAACTAAACAATGTAAGATAAAAATATTGTTTTACGGTTTACTACCACAGATCAATATTGGATACTGAAAAAGTGAAAATAATTCCCAGTCAGGTTTATTAGATGAGTAAACAAACAAATAAACAAACAAAAAATCTAACTCTTAGTTCCTAAGTGGAGCTACCACAAAGTATGATGGATGCAGCAACATTATTTTTGAGTTTTGGGATTTGAAAGATAGTCAGGATTAGTCAACAAGATAGAATTGCTTTCAACTTTTATATTACCCAAATTTTTCAGTGTCTAGGAGCAACTGCCTACCTGTAGCATATTTTTATTCAGGGTATTGCAAAGCTCACATTTTTAGGCCATTAATGTCACAGCATATCATTTAAAAAGAGACTGCTCTGGCCACAAGGGTCCCATAAACCAACAGGCACTTTTCCATTTTAAAGAAAAATGGGTTTTATACACAGAGGTAGTTATTTGTGGACCTTGTCATAAAGAAGAGAAAAGATTCCATACATTACCAGTCTATCTCTCCAAAGATATAATTAAGAATTATTCTTTGTCATTAAATAAATTTCAACCGCCAAATCCCCAGGAGCTCTGCCGTAGAGACCCACTGTGCTCAGAGGGAACAACTCCATTTACAAAGAACCAATATTCTCCTCAGCAGACTGTCTGTCCGATTCCCTAGCAAGTCCCTCACCAGCAGGAATGCTGTAAACAATACCACAGTCAGACCTTTTTATCACAAAACACCAAGTCCAGGTTCTTGGCCCCTCACACAGTGCTACATGGTCTTTCATGGTCAGGGAAGAAATGGTCTGTGCATGGATGAGACACAAATGTGTGAAACATTCCAATGTGAAATGTTGGAGAAAAAAGAAAACGTATGTGTGTTGATAACAGGAATATAATCTATAAATTAAACACAACCGGAATATGGCAAATACATAGGCGAATACCAGCAACAAACCACTGAACTGAGAACGAGACCCCCGTTGAAGGAATCAGAGAAAGGACTGGAAGAGCTTGAAGGGGCTCGAGACCCCATATGAACAACAATGCCAACCAACCAGAGCTTCCAGGACTAAGCCACTACCTAAAGACTATACATGGACTGACCCTGGACTCTGACCTCATAGGTAGCAATGAATAGCCTAGTAGGAGCACCAGTGGAAGGGGAAGCTCATGGTCCTGCCAAGGCTGGACCCCCAGTGAATGTGATTGTTGGGGGGAGGGCGGCAATGGGGGAAGGATGGGGGAGGGGAACACTCACCTAGAAGGGGAGGGGGAGGGATTAGGGAGATGTTGGCCTGGAAAGTGGGAAAGGGAATAACATTTGAAATGTAAATAAGAAATACCCAATTTAATAAAAATGGGGGGAAAAAAGAAGTTAGGAAAGCAGGGTATTGATGACTTTTGAGCAGGTCCAGCCCAGGACTATGCTGCCTGACATGCTTCTTGGGGAAAAAAAACCCAAAAAATAAAAACCCCAAAATGCAGGCTTTTTTTAAGCATTAGTTAAAAGTTGAGCTCTCAAGTGATGTGGAGGTCAGAAGCCATTGGGGAAAGCCTGAGAGTGCGGGGGTGGGGAGGAGCAGTGTGGTGGGAGGGGAGATGATATAATGTTCTTAGCATGTACTCCAGTTATTTCTGATTCAGCATCCTGCATAACCCATTAATTCCCCACCCCCCACTCCAATCATTTTGCCTAAATTTGGCTTTAATTTTCTTCCCCATGTCAGTTAAGAATGGACCAAAGGACTTTAAATAAAGAGCATCATAAATTTAAAAATAAAAGAAAGAAAAACTGTCCCTGTGTGATACCATGATCCTGAAATACAAGTATTTGGGAAGTGGAGGAAGGTGAAGGAGTCCAAGGACAGTTTATGCTACATAAGACCTTGCCTCAAAAACTAGTAAATAAATAAATACAGGCAGACAAAGTCAGCCATCATCATTACCTTGATCCCAATAAACTTGGGTCCCTTGCTTGTTAAAGTCTCATGACACCTGTTTCACAAAGTGCTGTGAAACTGAATAAAAGAATGGGCCTGGGAACAAGTAGAATACATAACCGTTGGTTTCTCTGCAACTCTCCTTTGCAGTAGGGAAGCAGAGTCACCACAGATCAACCCCGAGCTACATTCCAAATGCTCCCAAAGTAAAAATTTGAGAAAAAGCCATTACATGGTGAGTTTATTCTCTTAATGAAGATTGATCTTGTTTGCAAAACACTCCACGAGATAAGGAAATCCCAGGAGAATTAACTAATAAGTGAGAAAAATGCATGTATTTATAAACATCGATTAATATTAAAAAACAGTACAGAACAGGAAAAAATGCTTCATAGTTGAAAAAATATTTGCAGCAGACAGTGCAATATCATTTATATGAAATTACTTTCAAGCAATATCACTAAGAGGGATATACAAACATTTAAAAGTTGTCCTCCATTTTTACAGGCATGTTTTATATATCTAAATACATTATTTAATAGTTTCCCAAAAATTAGCATTTAGCATTGACAGTCAGGAATTTTTTCAGGAATAACATTTTTAAGTGGAGGCAAGTGACCATGTGATTATTTATGTGAATACTTGATGAAATTTAATTCAAGACACTGGTCACAGGTCATGTTGTCCTCAGTTTCACCTCACCAGTGACCCTGTTTATGGGGTGATCAATCCAGTTCTATCTTCGTGCAAGTTCAGCAGATAAAAATGACCATCGTAAGTGTTTTCTCTGTGATGGGTTCATTACTTAAGATGTGTTTAAGCTGCTGTGAGCTTTTTTTCTCGCCTCCTTGATTTGGAATTAATAGTTCATACGCATAACGCCAGAAACAAAACAAAACAACAAAAAAAGTTGCTGAATAGTTCAACCTTTCCCAAGAATGTAGCTTATATATTGTGTACTTAGAGACTGTCTTTTCCATCTTCTTCCATGATTGATGAAGTCATTTGGTTACTTCCCTTTTATAACCAGATCATAGCCCGTGGACATGTTTGTCTATATCACTTCTTGTAAGATCATCACTGCATGAAATTGTTTATTTTATATGACTGGCAGAATTAAGTGTCTTAGAGATAGTGCAGACTTTCATTTTCCTATGGCTCATACTGAGTCTCTGTTTATCACTGCAGATTTCAGTGTTTGCCTTCCCCTGTGGGAACTGATCGGTAGCAAAAATGATTATACCCTTAGAAAAAAACAGATAATAGCTGGAACACGCAGACACACACAGACACACACATGATAAGTGTTTAATCAGAAGAGGATACCTTAAGATGTTTTCCTGAAGAATGATATCTTTAAAAAGAGGAACATAGAGGAAAATAGAATGCATGAGATATTTATATTACAGGAACTTTTATGTAACACTTAAATACAGTGTCTCTTGTTTGCTGAGGCTGCCATATTGTTCTGAGAAGTACAAACATTCTCTCAGAATTGACAGATCCAGGCACCACTTTGTTGGATGGAAAAATGGGTTTCTGGTTTTTTTAGCTCATGTGTTCATCTGTCCAGTTCCCTTGGGGAGGAAATAACGCATCCATCGCAAGGCAACATGAATATCTCCTCCAATACAAACAACTTTTCTATTGTGTTTTCTGAAAATCTCACTCAACTTGCTACAAAAATTTTTTTAAAAAATTAGTATAGGGGTAATTTTAAAAAATTAAAATATAATTATATAGTTTGCCCTTTCTTCTCTCCAGTCCTTCTCATATCCTCCACTTCCTACAAAATTCATGACCTCTTCTCCTTTAGTTGGTGTGTGTGTGTGTGTGTAAAAATGCAATTTTCTTGGTTCGTGTACCAATACTGTATATGTACAAACAGTTAGAATTGGATAACCAATTAGGAGGCTCAGTCCTGGGGAAGATTAAGTCTCCCTTTCTTAGGACTTCCTGGTTCCCTGTTCAGAGATGGAGTCCCATGAGATTTCCCCCTGTTTAGGGGTGGGGTCCCATGAGATTTCTTCCTTCCATGTTACTTTATCTGTATGTTGTTTATGTGGCAATAGTGTTGAAACATGATGAGTGAAGCTTCTCTATCTTTTCTAGGGGACACAATCTCATGTGTAGATTTCATGGTTGGCTGGCCCCTAAAATCATTCTCCACTCTTTCATGGCATTCTTGACCATTAGGAGCAGGAACTATGTTGCAGAATTGTGTCCCAACTTGGGGTGGGCACCCCATAATCAGTAATTCTCTGTCTTTTTAGCAGTGTTAGCTATCTGTAATTGTCTCTGTTGCAAAGAGACATTCCTTTGATAAGAGGTTTCTTAGTCATTGGATGACCAAAAGCAATTTGGAGAGAAAAGAGTTTATCTAGCTTAAGCTTGCATATTCCTATTTACTGAAAGACGTCAGGACAGGGACTCAAATTCTTCAAGAATCTGGAGGCAGGAACTAAAGGAAAGACCTTGGTTTGGTGCTGATTATTGGCTGTTCCTCTTGGCTCACTCAGCCTATTTTCTCATAGAGTACAGATCCATCAGCCCAGGGGTGGAATTAGCTCCAATGGGATGAGTCCTCCCCTATTAATCATTATTTAAGAAAATCTCCTACAGGCTTACCAGCAGCCTGACCCTGTGGAAACGTTTTCTAAATGGAGGTTTCCTCTTTTCAAATGACTCTATCCTCTGCCAAGGTGATGTGCAATTAGCCATCAGAAGAGATGAGAGTGACACCTATCATGGGACTAGTGGAATAAAAGAATGTAGTTAGTAATTCAATTATGCTGGTTTATTAAACTGGTAGCAGCAGGTGTTTTTCTCTAAGATCCATGACCACTATAGCCCCAAGCAGTTGATTAGGTTTCTAATATCTAGCATGATTTCCCTCTTCTTTAGGAGGACTTCATTCCAATTAGAGAGCTATTGGATTCTGTCAAGATATGACTGCCACAATGTACACTAATGTTCTTGTGTCAATCTGGTTGAGGTTGTTGTCCATAGGCATCGGATGGGTACTGCTATTGATCCCCACCCCCTGGAAGCATGCATAGTTATGGAACACTAGTCTTCAGGCATGGAATTCAGCTGGGAACCTCTGAGTCTGAAATGCAAGGAGTGTTCAGCAATGTGAACTTACAGTTAGCTGCAGGGAGGAATGAAGAACCACCAATAGCCTGAATGTGATTGGACTCCCCTGAACAACAATTTGTAAAACGGGGTTTTCATGATACTGCGATTTTTGATAGTCTATGGTGCCTGAATGGGGGCATTGTCTTCTGAGGAATCATAATTTTATTTAAACTGTATATGTATACATATATCCTTATATGTATTATATATAATCATAGTGTATAAAAATTCCTTATGGATTTTTCAAGCATCCTTAGTGTTATTTTCTTTCCTCTGCCCTTGTGTGGGTTGACTTCCCACCACTCCTCCAATTGAAGTCCTATTCCCATGTTAGCTATTTCCTTCTTCAGATTACTGTTATGCATTTTCACTATGCATTGAGTAGGAAATTTTACTCAGATCGAAAATGTTTCAATTGAGTTATTTCTCTCCAGTCTTTGGCTTATTAAAAGAATCCTGAAAGTTCATATCATTAATGTTCATCAGGCAAACTTATGAAGTAAATCAAGTAACTAAGTACAATATTATTCATTTAATGGCACTGAGAATATAAATTACAGATCTATGTTCTTGATAGATAATGTAAATCAGTAGAAATATCTGAATGATTAGTAGTGTGAAAATTAAATAGTGTGACAAAGTTTTCATTCTTTAGCAAGTTATTACTGTGGCAATTAAAGTGTTATCTAGAGGAATATCAAAGTATAAGAACCCAAAAACTCCAATGAACACACCAAAGTATCATTCCTATGACATTCTGTAGCAGTTTGGCATTATTGGTATTCTTTTGTTTTGTTTTTCATGTTATTTTATGTTTCTCATTGTTTTGTATGAATATATGTTTGTACACCCTATGTGGATAGTGCTCTTGGAGGCCAGAGGAGGGCAGGGTAGTGAGCCGCCATGTAGGTACTGGAAATTAAATCTGAGTCCTCTAGAAGAGCAATCAGTACTTTTTTTAAATTTAAATAAAGGAAAGTATTTAATTGTGGCTTGATTACAGAAGTTTATTCCGTTATCATCATGGTAGGAAACATGGAGACATGCCAGCAGATATGGTGCTGGAGAAGGAGCAGAATATCCTATCTCTTTTTATTGTTATTATTTTTAATCTTTTTTATAGTCTTATCATTATACCCCTCCCAGTCTATCCTCTGGCTATTCCTCATCCCATAGCCCCTCCCCCATCTTCAAGAGGATGTTGCCATTCTCCCACCTACACCCCACTCCTTGGGGCCTCAAGTCTCTGGAGGGTTAGGTGCATCTTCTCTTACTGATATCAGACCCAGCAGTCCTCTGCTGTGTATATGTCAGGGGCCTCATATCAGCTGGTTTATGCTGCCTGGTTGGTGATTCAGTGTCTGAGGGATCTTGGAGGTCCAGGTTAATTGCGACTGCTGGTCCTCCTATATGGTTGCCCTTTTCCTTTGCCAGCTTTTCCCTAATTCAACCACAGGGGTTCCTGGCTTCTTTCCATTGGTTGCGTGTTAATTATCTGCTCCTGACTCTTTCAGCTGCTTGGTGGGTCTCTCAGAGGGGAACCAGGTTAGGCTCTGTTCTGTAAGCACACCACAGCATCAGTAATAGTGTCAGGCCTTAGAACTTCCCCTGGAGCTAGATCCCAATTTAGGCCTGTCACTAGACCTCCTTCCTTCCAGTCTCTTCTTTTTTATTCCCCTGCAGTTCTTTTAGACATGAATAATTCTGGGTCAGAGTTTTTGACTGTGAGATAGCAATCCTATCCCTCCACCTGATCCCTTGTCTTTCTACTGGAGGTGAATTATTCAAGTTCCCTCTCCCCACTATAGGGCATTTCATCTAAGGTCCCTCCCATTGAGTCCCCAGGGTCTCTCATATCCCAGGCCTTTCTTGGGCATATACCCAAAAGATGCCCCACCATGTCACAGGGGCATATGTTCCACTATATTCATAGTGGTCTTATTTGTAATAGCCAGAAGTTGGAAACAACTCAGATGGCCCACCAAGGAAGAATGGATATAAAAATTGTGGTTCATTTACAAAATGAAAACTACACAGCCATGACAAATGAGGACATCATGAGTTTTGCAGGCAAATGGAACTAGAAAATATCATCCTGAGCAAGGTAACCCAGACCCAAAAGGACCTGTATGATATGTATTTGCTAATAAGTGGATATTAGCCAAAAAAAGTACAAAAGACCCAGGATACAATCCACAGAACTCAAGAAGGTTAACAAGCTGAACAGAGCCCAAGTGAGGATGCCTCAATCCCACTTGGGAAGAAGAAAGCAATCACGGAGAGCAGAGGGAGTGCAGGATCTGGGTGGGAAAGGGGACAGGAAGGGGAAATGGAGAACATGGTCAGGTAGTTGAGGGGAAACAGGACTGAAACCCTGAGGGCCAGCAGAAAAAATGGAAACAGTCACTTCGGGAAGTGGGGTTTGGGACTCTCTAGAGTCCTATGTCTTAATTTGCAGGCAGCAAAGCCACTGTGTACCACACTTGACATAGCTTGAATACATGAGACCTCAAAGCCCACCTCCACACTGTGGGTTGTATCCTAGGTATTCTGTACTTTTTGGCTAATATCCACTTATCTGTGAGTATATACCAAGTATGTCTTTTTGGGTCTCAGCTACCTCACTCAGGATGATATTTTGTAGTTCCATCCATTTGTCTGAAAATTCACTTTTAATAGCTAAATGGTATCCCATTGTGCATATGAACCACATTTCCTGTATCCATTCTTCATTTGTGGGCCATCTGGGTTGTTTCCAGCTTTGGGTAATTTCAAATAAGGCTGCTCTGAACATGGTGGAGCATGCGTCCTTGTGGTAAGGTGGGGTATCTTTTGGATATATGCCCAGTAGCTGGGTCTTCAGGTAGAACTATTTCTAGTTTTCTGAGGAATCACCATATTGTTTTCCAGAGTGGTTGCACAAGTTTGCAATCCCACCAGCAATGGAAGAGTGCTCCTCTTTCTCCACATCCTCATCAACATGTGCTGTCACCTGAGACTTTGATCCTAGCCATTCTGATTGGTTTGAGGTGGAATATCAGGGTTGTTTTGATTTGCATTTCTCTGATCACTAAGGACTTTGAACATTTCTTTAACTTCTAGGATGTTCGAGACTCTTCTATTGTTCAATTCTCTCTTTAGTTCTATATTCCATTTTTTGATTGGGTTGTTTGTTTGTTTTTTGTTTTGTTTTGTTTTTTTTTGCAGGTTGATTTCCTGAGTTCTTTATGTATTTTGGATATTATCAGCCCCTTGTCGGATGTAGGGTTAGTGAAGGTTTTTTTCCCAATCTGTAGGTTGCTAATTTATCCTGTTGACAGTGTATTTTGCCTTACAGAAGCTTTTCAGGTTTATGAGGTCTAAGATCATTGAAGTTCTGTTTAGAAAATTTCCTTCTGTGCCAATGAGTTTAAGATTCTTTCCTGCTTTCTCTATTACATTCAATGCATCTGATTTTATGTTGCGGTCTTGATTCATTTGGACTTGAAATTTCTGCAAGGTATCAAATATGTAACTATTTTCAATTTTCTACATACAGACTGTCAGTTAGACCAGCACCATTTATTGAAGATGCTTTCAATATTCCATTGTATATTTTTGGCTTCTTTGTCAAAGATCAAGTGTCCATAAGTGTGTGGGTTTATTTCTAGGTTATCAATTCTATTCCGTTGTTCGACTACTGTGTCCCTGGTTACTGTGGACCTCCTGTGCTCCTTGTTTACAGCCAGCAGACTGTAATGTTTGGGTAAATATAGGGCTGCTCATCTTACCTGGTTGGGAAATTAGGCTAGAAGGAAGGTGGAGCTGGGACGATGGGATCCCCCTCAAACGGGCTGTGTGGCTGTCAGGGGGCATAGGTCTTTGGTTTCTTCAGACCTCCTGACTGTAACATTATGGTGGGTATATGACCAGTGATCTGACCTGAGTGGGGAAATGATCCAGAAGGAACAATCAGTACTTTTTAACTGCTAAGTCACCTCTCTAGGACCTATGATTTCATTTGCAACTTAATATTCCCTGAGTAACAGTAGAATCCATTTACCATGCTAACTTAGGTGTTCTTTTTATATGAAAATGTTTTGGAACCTTCCAATAGAAAATTAGTGTTATTATACCAATGTAAATCAATATAACACTTGAACTGTGGTTTACTTTTAGAGATTAGGATAAATAAGTTTTCCCCAAATTTTCCTAAGTAAAAAATCCACTATTTATGAAGGATTCAAATAAATTAACAATGTAAGGAAATTAATGTCACTTTCCATATATTCCATCCAACATATTTTTTCCTTTCTATAACATTTCTAATGATTGCTCACTTGTTCATAAAGGAATTTCAATTGATAAGGCTCTATTTGTAGGCAGTAACACGTTTATGACTCCAGAGGTTTTTCTAATATAGTTGAATTAAAAACCACCCCCAAAATTAAAAGCTGAGATCTCCAAATACTCAGGTAACTCACCGGAGCATCTGAGAGTTGCTCAGTTGTCATTTTCATCTTCCAGTAGCTGTTGTAGCTGAAGTTTTGTCTTCTATTTGGAATGAAAATTCTCAGGTGTCTACAGTTCCTTTGAACCAATTCATCTAATTCTGATTTCCTCCTCATTGACTCTTGACCCCCAGAGAGTTTATTTGGACGGGTTCAGATGATACTCACAGAATCTGAGAAAAATAATAAGCTGAGATCTGAGTAGTATAGATGACATACTATTGATTCTTCCATAATTTTTGAACAAAACAATTTATGAGTTTAGCAAAGATGGAAAAAAGAGACTGTTCCTCTAGAAGAAAAGAAGGGTCCATTAGGACTAGCCACCACACTTATGCATCTTGATTGGCTGTAGTTTTCTGTAATGGTATCTATGTTTGGAAAAAACATTTTCTGGATGAGTGGTTATAAATTATCTGTGAGTGTAAGGATAAATATTTAGAATGCAGTTAGGGATTGTGCTGGTTTACTAAAGTGGGAGTTGTATGTTTTTCTGTAAAATCCATGACTTCATCAGGTATAGTTGCGTAGGCTTTCAGTACCAGTATAATTTTCCTCTTGGTGAGAGGGTCTTAAGTACAATTGAAGAGCTATTGGTTCATGCCAAGGTATGCGTCCCACTATTGGACCTTTAGGGTTATAGCACCCTGTAGTTATTCTTATGGTGCATAAGTTTCATATGTGTGTAGGACTATTGGTTACTGTGTTTCTTTGAATGCTTCCATGACAACTTCTTGCACAATAAAAGCTAGTCATCAGAGAAACGGCTTTCAAATCATTTCTTGCTCAGGGGCCTCTGTGTCCTATGTTTGAAAGGCATTGTGTTTACATTAATGGGGACATGCTTACAACTTCTGGAGTCACCCAAAGTTAATATTAATGGCCTATAATGTTTTGGAATTTTTTGAGCAACTTTACATGACAACTCAAATGGGAGTTTCTCATGCCTGGTGTTAGGGTTTTGTTAAAGGGGTAGAATTGTCAGCACAGATGAGAAAATTTCGTTTAAATTTTCTATTTATATTGATATACTGTATTACATATATTATAGTTTTGTTTTGTTTTTTAGGTAGAATATTATTATTATGATTCCTTAAAAGTTTTCCACACAACCTCCCTACTATTTTATCCTTCTCTCTCTATCCTCTTTATTTATCTCTTCTTCCTCTATAAGTCATCTACCTAGGACTTAGAGATTATTGCAAAAGAAGGAGCAGAAACAGAGTTGAAGCCATTTTTCCATCTGAACTAATCTTATAAATCAAGGGATTTGCTGTGAGACCATCAAGACTGTTAAAACATAAACGTAAGAAGGACAACATGTCAATAAACACGATAATGTGGATGGAGAAGGCCCATATGTCCTCAATCCTACACGAAGAACTATAGGCAACTAAGGAAGGATGAACTGTAAGAAATAATCCTTCCTGGGAAAGAGAACACCAATTTTCTATTCAATGCCAAATTATCAGGCCTGAAAATATACATTCAAATAACATACAAACTGAGCAGGTTGTATTTACGTCTTTAGAAACATATATAAATACATGTACATTTATCTTTTATTCACCAGATATAATTGTTGCCTCAGAGGCTTATAAGGAATATGATCACCCTTTTTAGTTCTTGCTAAACTCTGGATGGCTGGTTCAGCTCAGCTGTTCTGGCTTAAAACTCCTTGACAAGCTGACTGATTCAACCTGGCTTCTCTCAGCTTCTCACTGATTTACTCTGCTTGGAATACTGCCTGAGTTCCATGAGCTGAAATGCATTGACCATGTTGTAAGACCCCCAAGGTGGTCTTAGCTCAGGTGCGCAACCCACAGAACACAACTTGACAAAGAGAGCGCTGCAATGGCAACAGGTTTAATGATCCACATACGTGGGGTTGCTCATCCTCACAGGGAAAGGCAACCCCGAACTCAAAAAGCACACAACTTTTATTCTTTACAGAGGGCAGAGTTCAGCAACAGGTTTAGCTGGCTCATTCTCATTGGTGGAACACAGGACAAAGGATCTTTTCAGGTATTGGCTGGCCTGCCCAAGGGGCTGTTCTTGGCTTAGTTAGTCACTTTCCTTATCCAGCCCTGCACCTGGCCTTGGAAAATCCTTGAGAAAGGGCTAAGTTGGCAAGATCCTTAGAGTGGTGGGCTGAGGGACTGGGTAGTCAGGCAGGGTCAGGATGAAATCTTGTGGTTGTTCTCAGGATTTACCACATGGAGAGGTAGGGGGTGTCTTTCCGAGAACAGTTATCTTTGTTTTGTCCTAACTTAATGGTCAGAAAAGTCTAGTCATTCTTGACTCAACATCTTGATCACCAAAACTTTGTCATAACATTAAGCAACCTGACATCAGATGTATTTCTCAAAACCTTGTTTTTACGACTTTGTTTTTCACATCTATGAAACTTTATTTCTTCAACCATACAAACTACTGAACTCAACAACATTCCACTGAACTGCAATGAACTGCACTGAACTGAACTTGACCAGTCTACAGTACATTGCCCAAACTTATCTGAACTGCACTCACTGAACTGCCTTCCACTCCTGACTCACTCTATACCGTCTCTATTTTCTGTCTGTTCTAGTGAGAGTTGGGTGTATCCTATCTGACTAATTCTGTCAAATCCTTCTCTGATTACTCACTTTGTCAGCCCCTCAATTAGAACTCACTTTCAAATTTGTCTGCTCCCTTCTACAGACTAACTTCTCCGTCATCATTTAGGATTAAAGTCGTGTACCAAGGGTGTGACCATATTCCAGCCAGGAGGATTAAAAGTTTATAATTCCAGCTCGATCACACAAATCTAGAAGGTGTTTGGACGTGATCCCTAGCCAGAGCAGTCATGTCCCTGGATTAAAATTCATATACACAAACACATAGACATACATATAAATACACATATTAATATAACAATAATTAATGAAAACAGAGGCCATGAATCAAAAAGGGAGCAAGGAGGTATATGAGATGGTTTGGAGGAAGGAAGGGGAAAAGGAAAATGAAAATATCTCTTTTCAGTTGTTTTCAAATGTTCCACATTTGACAGAAGTTGATATTAATAATCCCCAGAGAGGATACTGTTTTAATAGACACAATTCTAAATTCTTCCTTAGATAATGAACTTTTAAAGTTGAAATTAAAAAACTGCTACTTTCTTTTTCTTTTATCAATGGTGTGGGTTGTATTTTTTTTAACTTAAAACTGTTTTGCAGTTAGCATATCCATTTCAACAGTATTCAAACACTATCTTACCCTGTCTGGTATCTAACATAAAGTAATAGATACTGTGTTTTTTCTGGAACCCCACTTTTTTCCTAGAATTCTCTTGAGAACAAAAGTTAACAAAGATGTTTTATCACTTGTGGTTTCCTGTATATCAAGACTCATATTTAAGAGTTTATTGCTGACCCAAATCCCGTCGGAGGGAGAGCTAAACCTTCAGAGAGGCAGACAAGCCTGGGAAACCAGAAGAGACTGCTCTCTCTACACACATCTCGGACGCCAGAGGAAAACAACAAAGGCCATCTGGAACCCTGGTGCACTGAAGCTCCCGGAAGGGGCAGCACAGGTCTTCCTGGTTGCTGCCGATGCAGAGAGCCCATGGGCAGCACCCCACGAGCGAACTTGAGCCTCGGGACCACAGGTAAGACCAACTTTTCTGCTGCAAGAAAGCTGCCTAGTGAACTCAAGACACAGGCCCACAGGAACAGCTGAAGACCTGTAGAGAGGAAAAACTACACGCACGAAAGCAGAACACTCTGTCACCATAACTGACTGAAAGAGAGGAAAACAGGTCTACAGCACTCCTGACACAGGCTTATAGGACAGTCTAGCCACTGTCAGAAAGAGCAGAACAAAGTAACACTAGAGATAATCTGATGGCGAGAGGCAAGCACAGGAACCCAAGCAACAGAAACCAAGACTACATGGCATCATCGGAGCCCAATTCTCCCACCAAAACAAACATGGAATATCCAAACACACCAGAAAAGCAAGATCTAGTTTCAAAATCATATTTGATCATGATGCTGGAGGACTTCAAGAAAGATGTGAAGAACTCCCTTAGAGAACAAGTAGAAGCCTACAGAGAGGAATCGCAAAAATCCCTGAAAGAATTCCAGGAAAACACAATCAAAGAGTTGAAGGAATGAAAAATGGAAATAGAAGCAATCAAGAAAGAACACATGGAAACAACCCTGGATATAGAAAACCAAAGGAAGAGACAAGGAGCCGTAGATACAAGCATCACCAACAGAATACAAGAGATGGAAGAGAGAATCTCAGGAGCAGAAGATTCCATAGAAATCATTGACTCAACTGTCAAAGATAATGTAAAGCAGAAAAAGCTACTGGTCCAAAACATACAGGAAATCCAGGACTCAATGAGAAGATCAAACCTAAGGATAATAGGTATAGAAGAGAGTGAAGACTCCCAGCTCAAAGGACCAGTAAATATCTTCAACAAAATCATAGAAGAAAACTTCCCTAACCTAAAAAAGAGATACCCATAGGCATACAAGAAGCCTACAGAACTCCAAATAGATTGGACCAGAAAAGAAACACCTCCCGTCACATAATAGTCAAAACACCAAACGCACAAAATAAAGAAAGAATACTAAAAGCAGTAAGGGAAAAAGGTCAAGTAACATATAAAGGCAGACCTATCAGAATCACACCAGACTTCTCGCCAGAAACTATGAAGGCCAGAAGATCCTGGACTGATGTCATACAGACCCTAAGAGAACACAAATGCCAGCCCAGGTTACTGTATCCTGCAAAAGTCTCAATTAACATAGATGGAGAAACCAAGATATTCCATGACAAAACCAAATTTACACAATATCTTTCTACAAATCCAGCACTACAAAGGATAATAAATGGTAAAGCCCAACATAAGGAGGCAAGCTATACCCTAGAAGAAGCAAGAAACTAATCGTCTTGGCAACAAAACAAAGAGAAGAAAAGCACACAAACATAACCTCACATCCAAATATGAATATAACAGGAAGCAATAATCACTATTCCTTAATATCTCTCAAAATCAATGGCCTCAACTCCCCAATAAAAAGACATAGATTAACAAACTGGATACGCAACGAGGACCCTGCATTCTGCTGCCTACAGGAAACACACCTCAGAGACAAAGACAGACACTACCTCAGAGTGAAAGGCTGGAAAACAATTTTCCAAGCAAATGGTCAGAAGAAGCAAGCTGGAGTAGCCATTCTAATATCAAATAAAATCAATTTTCAACTAAAAGTCATCAAAAAAGATAAGGAAGGACACTTCATATTCATCAAAGGAAAAATCCGCCTAGATGAACTTTCAATCCTAAATATCTCTGCCCCAAATACAAGGGCACCTACATACGTACAAGAAACCTTACTAAAGCTCAAAACACACATTGCACCTCACACAATAATAGTGGGAGATTTCAACACCCCACTCTCATCAATGGACAGATCATGGAAACAGAAATTAAACAGAGATGTAGACAGACTAAGAGAAGTCATGAGCCAAATGGACTTAACGTATATTTATAGAACATTCTATCCTAAAGCAAAAGGATAAACCTTCTTCTCAGCTCCTCATGGTACTTTCTCCAAAATTGACCATATAATTGGTCAAAAAACGGGCCTCAACAGGTACAGAAAGGTAGAAATAATTCCATGCGTGCTATCGGACCACCACGGCCTAAAACTGGTCTTCAATAACAATCAAGGAAGAATGCCCACATATACTTGGAAATTGAACAATGCTCTACTCAATGATAACCTGGTCAAGGAAGAAATAAAGAAAGAAATTAAAAACTTTTTAGAATTTATTGAAAATGAAGGTACAACATACCCAAACTTATGGGACACAATGAAAGCTGTGCTAAGAGGAAAACTCATAGCGCTGAGTGCCTGCAGAAAGAAACAGGAAAGAGCATATGTCAGCAGCTTGACAGCACACCTAAAAGCTCTAGAACAAAAAGAAGCAAATACACCCAGGAGGAGTAGAAGGCAGGAAATAATCAAACTCAGAGCTGAAATCAACCAAGTAGAAACAAAAAGGACCATCGAAAGAATCAACAGAACCAAAAGTTGGTTCTTTGAGAAAATCAACAAGATAGATAAACCCTTAGCCAGACTAACGAGAGGACACAGAGAGTGCGTCCAAATTAACAAAATCAGAAATGAAAAGGGAGACATAACTACAGATTCAGAGGAAATTCAAAAAATCATCAGATCTTACTATAAAAACCTATATTCAACAAAACTTGAAAATCTTCAGGAAATGGACAATTTCCTAGACAGATACCAGGTACCGAAGTTAAATCAGGAACAGATAAACCAGTTAAACAACCCCATAACTCGTAAGGAAATAGAAGCAGTCATTAAAGGTCTCCCAACCAAAAAGAGCCCAGGTCCAGATGGGTTTAGTGCAGAATTCTATCAAACCTTCGTAGAAGACCTCATACCAATATTATCCAAACTATTCCACAAAATTGAAACAGATGGAGCACTACCGAATTCCTTCTACGAAGCCACAATTACTCTTATACCTAAACCACACAAAGACACAACAAAGAAAGAGAACTTCAGACCAATTTCCCTTATGAATATCGACGCAAAAATACTCAATAAAATTCTGGCAAACCGAATCCAAGAGCACATCAAAACAATCATCCACCATGACCAAGTAGGCTTCATCCCAGGCATGCAGGGATGGTTTAATATACGGAAAACCATCAACGTGATCCATTATATAAACAAACTGAAAAAAAAAACAACATGATCATTTCATTAGATGCTGAGAAAGCATTTGACAAAATTCAACACCCCTTCATGATAAAAGTCCTGGAAAGAATAGGAATTCAAGGCCCATACCTGAACATAGTAAAAGCCATATACAGCAAACCAGTTGCTAACATTAAACTAAATGGAGAGAAACTTGAAGCAATCCCACTAAAATCAGGGACTAGACAAGGCTGTCCACTTTCTCCCTAGTTATTCAATATAGTTCTTGAAGTTCTAGCCAGAGCAATCAGACAACAAAAGGAGGTCAAGGGGATACAGATCGGAAAAGAAGAAATCAAAATATCACTATTTGCAGATGATATGATAGTATATTTAAGTGATCCCAAACGTTCCACCAGAGAACTACTAAAGCTGATAGACAACTTCAGCAAAGTGGCTGGGTATAAAATTAACTCAAATAAATCAGTTGCCTTCCTCTATACAAAAGAGAAACAAACCGAGAAAGAAATTAGGGAAACGACACCCTTCATAATAGACCCAAATAATATAAAGTACCTCGGTGTGACTTTAACAAAGCAAGTAAAAGATCTGTACAATAAGAACTTCAAGACACTGAAGAAGGAAATTGAAGAAGACCTCAGAAGATGGAAAGATCTCCCATGCTCATGGATTGGCAGGATTAATATAGTAAAAATGGCCATTTTACCAAAAGCAATCTACAGATTCAATGCAATCCCCATCAAAATACCAATCCAATTCTTCAAAGAGTTAGACAGAACAATTTGCAAATTCATCTGGAATAACAAAAAACCCAGGATAGCTAAAGGTATCCTCAACAATGAAAGGACTTCAGGGGGAATCACTATCCCTGAACTCAAGCAGTATTACAGAGCAATAGTGATAAAAACTGCATGGTATTGGTACAGAGACAGACAGATAGACCAATGGAATAGAATTGAAGACCCAGAAATGAACCCACACACCTATGGTCACTTGATTTTTGACAAAGGAGCCAAAACCATCCAATGGAAAAAAGATAGCATTTTCAGCAAATGGTGCTGGTTCAACTGGAGGTCAACATGTGGAAGAATGCAGATCGATCCATGCTTATCACCCTGTACAAAGCTTAAGTCCAAGTGGATCAAGGACCTCCACATCAAACCAGACACACTCAAACTAATAGAAGAAAAACTAGGGAAGCATCTGGAACACATGGGCACTGGAAAAAATTTCCTAAACAAAACACCAATGTCTTATGCTCTAAGATCAAGAATCGACAAATGGGATCTCATAAAACTGCAAAGCTTCTGTAAGGCAAAGGACACTGTGGTTAGGACAAAACGGCAACCAACAGATTGGGAAAAGATCTTTACCAATCCTACAACAGATAGAGGCCTTATATCCAAAATATACAAAGAACTCAAGAAGTTAGACCGCAGGGAAACAAATAACCCTATTAAAAAATGGGGTTCAGAGCTAAACAAAGAATTCACAGCTGAGGAATGCCAAATGGCTGAGAAACACCTAAAGAAATGTTCAACATCGTTAGTCATAAGGGAAATGCAAATCAAAACAACCCTGAGATTTCACCTCACACCAGTGAGAATGGCTATGATCAAAAACTCAGGGAACAACAGATGCTGGCGAGGATGTGGAGAAAGAGGAACACTCCTCCATTGTTGGTGGGATTGCAAACTGGTACAACCATTCTGGAACTCAGTCTGGAGGATCCTCAGAAAATTGGACATTGAACTGCCTGAGGATCCAGCTATACCTCTCTTGGGCATATACCCAAAAGATGCCCCAACATATAAAAAAAGACACGTGCTCCACTATGTTCATAGCAGCCTTATTTATAATTGTCAAAAGCTGGAAAGAACCCAGATGCCCTTCAACAGAGGAATGGATACAGAAAATGTGGTACATCTACACAATGGAATATTACTCAGCTATCAAAAACAATGACTTTATGAAATTCGTAGGCAAATGGTTGGAACTGGAAAATATCATCCTGAGTGAGCTAACCCAATCACAGAAAGACATACATATTATGCACTCATTGATAAGTGGCTATTAGCCCAAATGCTTGAATTACCCTAGATCCCTAGAACAAATGAAACTCAAGACGGATGATCAAAATGTGAATGCTTCACTCCTTCTTTAAAAGGGGAAGAAGAATACCCTTGGCAGGGAAGAGAGAGGCAAAGATTAAAACAGAGACTGAAGGAACACCCATTCAGAGCCTGCCCCACATGTGGCCCATACATATACAGGCACCCAATTAGACAAGATGGATGAAGCAAAGAAGTGTAGGCCGACAGGAGCCGGATGTAGATCGCTCCTGAGAGACACAGCCAGAATACAGTAAATACAGAGGCGAATGCCAGCAGCAAACCACTGAACTGAGAATAGGACCCCCATTGAAGGAATCAGAGAAAGAACTGGAAGATCTTGAAGGGGCTCGAGACCCCATATGTACAACAATGCTAAGCAACCAGAGCTTCCAGGGACTAAGCCACTACCTAAAGACTATACATGGACTGACCCTGGACTCTGACCTCATAGGTAGCAATGAATATCCTAGAGAGCACCAGTGGAAGGAGAAGCCCTGGGTCCTGCTAAGACTGAACCCCCAGTGAACTAGACTGTTGGGGGGAGGGCGGCAATGGGGGGACGGTTGGGAGGGGAACACCCATAAGGAAGGGGAGGGGGGAGGGGGATGTTTGCCCGGAAACTGGGAAAGGGAATAACACTCGAAATGTATATAAGAAATACTCAAGTTAATAAAAAAAAGAAAAAAAGAAAAAAAAGAGTTTATTGCTGCCAAATAACACATCTTCTTGGGCTGGCAAAATGTCCTAGTGAGTAAAACTGCTTGACACCTGAGTTGGATTCAAAGGACCCACATGACAGAAGTAAAAAAACTGATGTCTGCAGTTTATTTTCTGACCTCCACTCATATACATACATACACATGTATGTTTCACTCCAATTAGAAAGATGCTTTATTTTATTTTTCAGTTGTCTTTTTGGGAAAACTATAGACTTGAAATATTAACAGTCTAGAATATTCATAGTCTTCTGTGATAACACAGTTCAATGATATTAACTTTGAAGTAACCAAATATTTTAGAATTCATAGGCATTGCTAAAGCCTCTATTCTGCACTTAACTTGCTGCTACATTGATTTTTTTTAAATGGTAATGTCTCTTGGAAAACTGCAGCTCTCTTTAAACAACTGGCTTGTTTAGCAAGTTCATTCATTATTGACTCATCTTTATATTTAGGTACTGTGGTCATTTTTCACGTCTGTGAAAAGCTTGTATAAGCTGCGAAGACATCCCAGTAAAAGCTGAAGCAGAATTAGTGATGAATTTCTACCCAATTAAAGGCAATCCATTCAATTCTGTTTCCAAAGGAAAATATAACCTGTATGCAAACTGTTCATAGCAAAAAGAGTATTCATATTAAGCAAATGTAAGTTACATTCATACCCTTATATTCTTTTTCTTCAATTATTTTCTTATATCTTGCTGGAGATCACCATCTAACTACTAAACACATAGTAAAATGCTGGTTCTCTGTGATTTTTGAAATGAATGCATTCCCAGTTGTAAAATGCCTTCTGCTGTTACAGAATTCCTAGTTCATCCAACACATTAATTCAATGCTGTAAAGGGAAACATAGCTGATGGATATTTAGATAAGTTACCTTCTACATATTAAGTTTATATCCCAAGATCAATGAAGCTCTCATGCTTGGTCAGAGAACTTATTTCATCAGTGGACTGCAGCCTAGAGCTTCTTAGTGGTTGACATCAAAAAGTACACCCATGTTACCCCTGCAAAACCAGGTAAGCACAACACAGAAAAGAAGGTAAAAAGATTTTGTTAGCTGAGTGATGAAGTAGTTCAGTGGGATGCGATAATCTGGATAGGACCAGGTTGTTGCAATTATGAGCACATAGCAACTGTGATTGCCTATATACTACATGACAGATAAAGAATGAAAGAAGGACAGGAAGAGGGAGATAAGGAAAGAGTCAAGAGTAGGAAAGAAAAAATAAGACCTTTAAGGAAGGGATGGGTGAAAAGGTGAGATGCATGGACACAATGATGTTAAGGTGTCAGCTGAGAAGTCAGTATGAGTGGGAGGAAGATTTGAGGGTAATGGATATACATGTGATTATAGTACATTGTATATAAGAATAATGTCAATTTTTAAAGAATCAAAAATAAGTAATAAATTTCTAATGAATGTTGTCACAGAAAAACAACAGCAGCAAACAAACATGGCCATCACACAAGAATAATAACTACTAAAGATTCATATAAAGTACCGATGGCCTTCTGTTCTTTAAAATATACTTTATATTATACAATTAAATCCCCATGATTGAAAAAATAAATTAAAATTAAATTTTCATGTGAATTTTGACAAATATATTAGTAAGCTGAAATCTATTAGCATTGAAGAGAATGTTGTTTGTAAGCTAGAGGTTGAATACATTAGATGAATGAGATCATCGAAGGCAAAACCCATTATCCTTCTCTCCACTGTACCTCCTCTGACATTGGAAGATATTTCCTTATTGATTTGTATCACTTTAGTTTTGAATTCAGTTATTCCACATATATAAGCCTCTTCCATTTATATATCCACCTAGATGATCATTCTAGCTAACTGCCTGGGATCATTCTGAAGGTTTTAAAATTCAATCTATATTTACTCAATTTGCACTCTTCTTTGATATAGCCACACTTTAGGTTTTTTTCTAAAGACATAAAAATCACAGTGTCTGAAGTCACTGTCCTATTGCTGTCAAGAGACATCATAACCAAAGTAACTCTCATAAAAGAAAGCATTTAATTGGGGGTCCAATTACAATTCCAGAAGCTTAGTCTATTACTATCATGACAGGGAGAATTGCACCAGGCATGGCATGTATTAGAAAAGTAGCTGAGAACTACATCCTGATTCATAAGGAGAGAGACACTGGGCCTGGCATGGGCTTTTCAAATCCCCAAAGCTCATCCAACTGACATGCTTTCACCAAACCCTGCACCTACTCCAACAGGGCCATCCATCCTAATCCTCCTCAAATAGCTCCATTCCCTGGTGACTCAGCATTCAAATATATTGGCCTATGGGGACCATTCTTGTTTAAACCACCACATGGGAGGATCTTTAACTGAGGAGGGAAGAAAGAAGAAAATACAGAGGAATAAAATAGCACTAAAGATACTTCAGAAAGCCACATGAAATTGTATTAATTCACAGTTGACTAAAGTACAGATTGATGTACACATGCATATAATATAGTATAAACTACATATAGAATAAAATGTATAAAATATGTATGTGCATATACACACATCTATTGTACATTGTGTATGCATGTGTGTATGTTTGTATGTATGTATGTATGTATGTATGTATGCATATATGCATTTACTCCACTTTTGTGATGTTCTTTCACTCAAGAGCTATAGACTAACACAAAACTCAGTGCCAAAAATGAGAAAATGAGTTGGTTAGGGAAATTCAAAAGACACCCCCCCATATAATATAGAATATTGCTGCTGCATTTTCTTACCTTCTAGAATTTGAGGGAAAGTCTCTATTGCTTAAAACATGACCTAATTTAGGAACAAGGTTTAGATCTGACCTGAATGAAGCCTTCAGAGGATTAGCTTTCATAGCACCAGAGGATGCTATGCAAACAACAAAGAGAGAAACTTGATCAATTGTCCTAACAAGCTGTGATGCCAAAAACCATAGCAATTCCCAGCCAGGTAGGCCACCCTAATAGGTGCAATGATGGAACTTATATCTTGAGGATAACCAAAGTTTTTCTAATTGAACTTGATCAGTAGGAAGGAATTCATGTCCGTACTGTATACCTAGCCAATTGCCCCAGACTATTGAGGTTATTCACTTTACATTCCAATCTCAGCTCCCTTCTCTCCATTCCTCCAAGCCCCACCCAACTACCATTACCTCTACCACCAGGGAAATCTCAAGAATATGGCTGCCTAAATAAGACAGAAACAGTAATATCAACTGGTATGCCAAAGAGGATGAGGTTTGAAATATCTTTTCCCGTCCTTTTACCCAAAATGGGTGTCTGATCTAGATGGTGAGGTGTAGTTGTTAGTTAGAGCAGAAAGAGATTCTTTTTATTCTAATCCTATATGTTGGTTAATGTCCTTTTATTGGGGCATTAGGATCTTTACTATTGAGTGTTATTGATGAGCAGTGTTTATTATTTCTTGGGTTTTCTTGTGTGTGTGTGTGTGTGCGTGAGTGTGTGTGTGTGTGTGTGTGTGTGTGTGTGCACGTGTGCATGCACTAAGTCCCCCTTCACCCCTGTTTTCCTATTCTGGAATTATTTATTCCTTCTGTCCTTTCAAGTATAGGTTATTTTTCTTCTCACTGGTTTTCCTTCCGAAGCTATAGAACAAGATTGACAAACAAAATTTGCTTACACTTGCGTTAATTGTGAAAGGTTTTTCTTGCTCTGCCAGTTGTGATTGGTAGTTTTACAGGGCATAGTAGACTGAGTTGGTATACCTGTGATATTTTAAAGCTTGGAGAACATCTTTTCAGGACTTTCTGGTGTTTGGAGTCTCCATGAGAATTTTCTCCTAAATGTAATTTGGTCTTTTTCCTTTTCAGCTATTAATAAAAATTTTAATACCATTTCTTTGTCCTGTGCATTTAGTGTTTCAATTATTATGTAGTGTGGCATTTGATTTTCTGTCTATTTGATGTTCCTGTCTATTTGATTCTCTCTCTCTCTCTCTCTCTCTCTCTCTCTCTCTCTCTCTCTCTCTCTCTCTCTCTCTGTGTGTGTGTGTGTGTGTGTGTGTGTGTGTGTGTGTGTGTGTAAAAATAATAGTTAAAATAAGATGTGACTTTGAGAGGAAATAAGAGCAAGAAGGGATTGAGGTAAAATAGTACACATATATAATTTTTTAAGTTTAACAAAAATATAAAAACTGTGAAAAATCATATAAAATGAATAGCTCTCATTGTAAAATTTAATTCTCTGAATTAAATTTAAATTTAATTCTCTGAATTAACCTTTACTGGAAAATCTTTTATTGACTACTTTTCAGATTCTATCAAACAGTTCCCTCATTCTTGTTCTGACCACTTATTTTTCTAGCATTGACCTATATCTCCACTCTACCTAGTACCAGCACTAACTCATATCAAAGGTGCACTACACATTTTCCACAGTTTCTTTCTGTTTCCTCCTTTGAGAGCATCACAAAATGTATAATTCATTTGCCTGCTTCTGACAATAAATGCATAAACAAAATACAGACATGAGTTACATTTTTATTTCATATGAACAGCAGTATTTTTTATTAATTTGCTTGTTATATATTCTGTGAATATACATGTGAAATGAGACATGGTAACTTGAATTTTTGTTTGCTAAGTAGAGTAAGTAAAAAGCTTATTTTCCACATCAAATTTTTTATTCCTGTCCTTCCAGTATTCATTTTGGTAGTCTTTAATTTCACACTAAGAACCTCCCATAAGTGCATGGGTAAGTGAAAATAAAATGTGGGTGTCATAAAAATGAAGAAAGTATAAGTTGGTTGTGCAGAACAATAAATCGGATACAGGGCCCTTTTAAGAACAGAGTCCTTTGCAATTGACCAGGTCACAAGCCCATAAAGTCTTCCATTCTTCATGATTTTTCTGTTTCTAGATGGTGTGAGAGATTCCCACAAAATTGCTTACTCATTCATTATTTTATTTTTAACCTGTCTACTGAAGACTGATGATGCACATTTACTATTAGAGATGCTGAAGATTTGTGCGGATTGAAATCAACTTATAAAAATGTGTAATATGTTGCTACATATCACTTTAAAATCTCTATCTTATTGCTCAGAGGGATTGTCCTTGTCTTTATTCCCATCTTTTAGTTTATAACTCTATGACTATACTTGTCATTCAATATACAACACTGCATCTTATTAACTAAAGAACTCAAAACCACTAGAAAATCTACAGACATAAAAGGATGAAGAGCAAAACCAATTGTCTTCATATGTACTGGCAAATGGGAATATTAGAAAGACAAAAATGGGAAAAACTTTGATCAGCCACTCTTCTTCAGGAAGCCCACAAACATGCTCTCTGATGTCTTTTGCCTTTCCTTTGGAGCATCTTGTTTCCTTTACTATTTGTTCTTAAGCTTAGATTAAAATATCTTTACTAAACTCCAACTCCAATTCATATAATAGAAATAATTGCCATGGGTAATTTCTGGAATTAGCCTTAGGAGAGAGATAGTGTTGAAACTGTTACATTTTTACTTCTGAAAATATCAATGGGAGATGACAGGTAGGCCATGGGAAAAGGGCAAATGAAGACAAGACATGGCACAGAGGCAGGAATATAATCCATATTATCAGCAAGAGCATGTAGGAAAGGAAGAGATAAGGCTACAGAAAACATGATAGATTTGGGAGGATTCACTGCAAGGAATAAAAATAAATGAAAAACAAACAAACAAACAAACAAAAAGAGTGGATGCCAAATGGGTATGTTTGCAGATTGATTAATGGTAAATAGGGGCCAATTATCTATGTTGGTAGACAGTAATGAGTGAGATTATTTAGACAAAATAACTCTGCTGTATTACAGATGTTGATGCAGACTTCCAGCTTTAGACACCTGAATCCCATCCCTCCCCACAAAGATTCATTAAAAGATCTTTTGCCCAATTTTGTGTTTTGAAATTCTACATCATCGCATCATTGATGTAGAATTTGCACTCTACTATTCTTCTATGGGGTTAATTGTAATTAGTTTAATTTTATACAGGAGAATGTTGAATTTAATGTTAAGGATGTTATCAGAACAAGAGTGACTTTCCTTTTCCTCCCATTCTTAACAAGGCTTATCTTTTGTTCAACATATATACAGTTTACATAATCTGATTTTGCATTCCTTTGTGTGCCTGGTGATAGATTGTTCTGAGAATGTCTGACAGTATTTCTTGTAAGCATTAGACATCATAGAGAAGAGTGCTGGTGGAGCAAAAGACTTTGAAATGTCATTTTGGATCAGTGCACAGCATGATTCAAGGTTGTACAGATAGAAGAGTCTGAGGCGCTATTAAGTGTGTGTGAGTGTCAATATTTTAAATTGTGATGTGAATCTAAACAGTCCACTTCTTTTTAAACCAATTGATGTGTTTACCCTAGCTTTTCCCATGAGATATTTTTATGTTAGTTGACAAGTAAGATTAATTAATAGGTCTCTCACCAAATTGAATTTAATTATTTGGTACAAGAGTCAACATGTAGATTGGTAACCATACACTATAATTTGATAATTGATTGACACCACTTATACATGCATACAAGGTTCAGACAAGTAAGAACAAGTTTTAAGTCATGTGAACAGATACTACAGCAATAGGCAATCAATGTAATCTGGCATGGCAAGCAGGAAATGTAAGACTGGATATTTTCAATTAATATATTTGGAAGATCTAATATGATTCCAAAATTCCTGAAATCATATTAAATGAGTAAATCCATACATTTATTTTTTGTTAGTAGTATGTGAAATGTTTTATCATTACTGTCTTTCTTCTTAATAGCTTCGCAATGGCAGTAGTTCATCTTTTCTAAAGGAAGATGGTAGGTTGTCAACAGACAGAAATTCATAATCACTTGTTTAATGTTTTTGGGGGGCAGAATCTTTTATGATTAAGGGTTACCTAAAACTCAATTTGTAACTAATTATGACATTTCCTGTCTTACCCTTTTTTCTTTTTCTTTTATTACTTTTTTATTTATATTTCAAATGCTACTTCCTTTTCAGGTTTCCCCTCCAGAAACCTGCTATCCCATCTTCCTGCTTCCTGCTTCTAAAAGGGTGTTCCCCTATCCACCCATCCACTCCCTCCCACCTATCCACCCTGACATTCCTCTACACTGGGGCATCACACTTTTACAGAACCAAGAACCTCTCCTCCCATTGATGCCCGATAAGGCCATCCTCTGAATCATACGTGGCTGGAGCAATTAGTCTATCCCTGTATACAGTTGGAATGGTGGTCTAGTCCCTGGGAGCTCTGACAGAGCCTGGGATTGCAAGGTGGTACCTCTCTGGAAACCAGTTAGGTGGTTCCTCAGAAAATTGGACGTAGTATTACCTGAGGACCCAGTTATACCACTCTTTGGCATATACCAAAAGTTGCTCCAACATATAACAAAGACACATGCTCCACTATGTCATAGCAGCCTTATTTATAATAGGCAGAAGCTAGAAAGAAACTAGATGTCCTTCAACCAAGGAATGGATACAGAAAATGTGGTACATATGCACAATGGAGTACTACTCAGCTATAAAAAACAATGACTTTATGAAATTCATAAGCAAATGGATGGAACTAGCAAATATCATATTGAGTGAGGTAACCCAATCACAAAGAACCACACATGGAATGCAGTCACTGATAAGTGGCTATTATCCCAAAAGCTTGGAATATCCAAGATATAATTCACAGACCACATGAAGCTCAAGAAGAAAGACCAAAGTGTGGATGTTTCAGTCCTTCTTAGAAGGGGGAACACAAATAGTCACAGGAGAAAATATGGAGACAAAGTGTGGAGCGGAGACTAAAGGAAAGGCCATCCAGAGACTGCCCTACCTGGGGATCCAGCCAATATACAGTCATAAAACCCAGACACTATTGTGGATGCCAAGAAGTAGATGCTGATAGGTGCCTGATATAGCTGTATCCTGAGAGGCTCTACCAGAGACTGACAAGCACAGAGGTTTATGCTCACAGCCAACCACTGAACTGAGAAGTAAGTCCCAAATGGAGGACTCAGAGAAAGGATTAAAGAAGTGAAAAAGTTTGCAACCCCATAAGAACAACAACAACATCAACCAACCTTCTATCCCCCACACTAATAAACTTCTGGTTTTATGTGGCACAGGGGTTTGAACCATGAAGTCATTGCATGGTAGGCAAGCACCCTACCAATTGGCTACAATTGCATCTCAATGACAATTCAGCTTTACAAATTACCTTCTTGACATTTAATACTTTTAGTTTAAATTCTTCTTTAATATTAGAATTATATTTTCTTAGTTTATTTTGACAACTGAAAATTAGTCTATAATCTAAAAATTATTTTAGAATTATATATATTTATTTTGTGTGTATGTTTTGTGCATATATATCACACAAAGAGACAAACACACACACACACACACACACACACTATAGACATGCCTGTGCCCTTGGAAGTCAGAGCAGGTGATTGACTTCCATAAAACTAGGGTTATAAATATTTATGTGCTACAATATGGGTACAAGGAACTAAACACAAGTTCCATATAAGAGGAACAAGTGGTTTTAAACACAAAGCCAGGAGCAACTTAATTCTTAATGTTTAGTCTTTCAGAATTATTTTATGTTTTTATCATGTTCTGAATAATACAAAATGCCGAGAGTTTCTTTAGAATAGTCTTAATGTGAATTAACATTCTTCACGTTGGTTGTTAATCTCAATCTTACTATTTTGTTCCTGTTCCTACAGCAAATATTTTATAAGGAATTTCTATGATATGCCCTCTTGTATTTCATTTGTAATTCTTCTTTGAGAAATAAGAGGCTGCACCTAATGGTGCTCTCTTGTTCTTGCTATGACTTCTGTTGTCTAATTCTCTTCAGATGCTTTGTTTGTCAGTTTTATGTCAATGCTTCACCTCTCACGTATTTCCTGAATAACAATCCACAAGTTTATTCTTTTTCCTGAGACCTTTCAGTTTCCCAAATGTCGCCATTTCCATTTTCCAGAGCAAATAATTGTTTAGAGTTCTTCCAAACCAGTCCCACTTTGGTTTTCATTGTGGACATACCTTTAGTATGCAAATTCACCAAAGGCATTCTGATGACATTTACAGGGTCACTTTTTGTTTAGAAGCAAGTAATATGAAGATGCCTAGTCAGCTCCAAATGGGCTTGTAAGAGCCCTGTTTCCTGGGTGACATTTTTCTGTTAAGAAAACACAAAGAACACATGATCCAGATGTCAAACACTACTTCCATATAGTTGATTTTTCCTCTTTTAATCATGGTTTACTTTTACAAAATTACATGAATGCTGAATTTGAGGAGGAGACTAAATTAGTTAGTTCCCCCAGAAGTACAGTTAAGTTCCTATGAGGCTTCAGTCAGAATATTTTCATCAACTAATTAATACATAACCTTGTTTTACATCCATTTCTCCTTAAGGACACTTATTCAATAAATGTGCTTTATTGATCAACATTGAACTCACAGCTAACAGCACTATAACTTCTAACTGAAAGAAATAATACACACATATTCTCTCCACAAGGCACATGCTACCCTTCTTACACATAGGAATATAGATCAATCTCACCACTGTACTTGGGGATCATTTTAAAAAGAAAACTCCCTATCAAAAAGTAAACAATTCACAAGCCTGCTACTACTCACAAAACACATACACTAGAGTCTAGAAGAACTGAAAGGAGAAGGGGAAAGGCTGGGAATTTGAATGTTGGGGTATGCAAATGTCCCGAGGCATTCTTATTTGTGTATCCACAGAAAAGCTGCACGGGCAAAGGTGTAATTGATTTTTTTTCAGTTACAAATTGCATTTAATAAATAGGCATGTTTGGCAAATTCAGAAATTGTAAATAAATGAACTGATAATAACTGGCTCACATCTTTCTCTAATTTTCCTTGAATATATATATATATGTGTGTGTGTGTGTGTGTGTGTGTGTGTGTGTGTGTGTGTGTGTGTGTGTGTGCTTTACTTTGATGGTATTGTACAGAATTTTTATGTAAGCCTAATTGTCCTGTTCAAGAGACCTATTCAGTCTTTTCTTGAGGCCACAGAGGATTTATTGCTTTTATATTTAATAGCATTACTATAATGACAGTTATATCAGACTGTGTTTCAGATTTCATTGCACTTCCTCACTTTCTTATGTAGTCCACGTTTCATGTCAATAGACAAGTCTAGATTCTTTATCTGATTTAGACTCATAATTAAAAGTGCAATGTCTCCATGAGATCCAGAGTTTATACAACAAATACCCTAACCCAAGGCATGGGAAACCTCCTTTCAGCTGTGGTTAGGGGAGGCCAAGAGACTCCCAGAACAATATAAGCTATTGTCATTGCCTTTGGTTGTCTTCCAGAATTTGAAGATAAGACCTTATTGCTGAGGTCACAACAGACTTCAGACACAGGACTTGGAAGAATGATGTTGGAAATGACCTGAAGTCTTCCTTCTTGAAAACTACTTCTTTTTTGATAAAGTGGTTTTTTCCCATTTTTATTGGAATTTTTATGTACATTTCAAATGTTATTCCTGCTCCTGGTTTCCTGTTCATAAGCCCCCTATACCCTTCCCCTCCACCCATCCACCTCCCCTAACCATCCCCCCACATACCCCTGCCCTGGGGGTTAACCTTGTAAGGACCAAGGGCGTGCCCTTCCACTGGTGCCACAAGGTTATTCATTGCTACATATGCAGTTGGAGCCCAAGGTTAGTTCATGTATAGTCTTTGTGTAGTGGTTTAGTCCCTGGAAGCTCTGGTTGCTTGGCATTGTTGTTCTTATGGGATTGCAACCCCCCTCAGCCCTTTTAATTCTTCTGCAGTTCCCCCAAAGGTGGTCCCATTCACAGTTCAGTGGTTTGCTGCTAGCATCCACCTCTGTCTTTAACATGCTCTGGTTGTGTCTCTCAGGAGAGATCTATATCTGGTCCCTTTCAGCATGCATTTTTTAGCTTCATCAATCTTATCTAGTTTTTGTATATATATGCCACATATGGGGCAGGTTCTTAATGGCCATTCCTTCAGTCTCTGCTCTAAACTTTGCCTCCATATCCCATCCTATGGATATTTTTGTTCCTGCTTTTAGGAAGGAGTAGAAGCATCCATATTTTGGTCATCTTTCTTCTTGAGTTTTATGTGGTCCATGGATTGCATCTTGGGTAATTCAAGCATTTTGGCTAATATCCACTTAACAATGAGTGCATACCATGTGTGTTTTTCTGTGATTGGTTACCTCACTCAGGATGATAGTCCATTCCATTTGCTTATGAATTTCATGAAGTCATTGTTTTTGATAGCTGAGTAGTACTCCATTGTGTAGATGTACCACATTTTCTGTATCCATTACTCTGTTGAGGGGCATCTAGGTTCTTTCCAGCTTCTGACTATTATAAAGAAGGCTGCTATGAACATAGTGGAACATGTATCTTTGTTGTATATTGGAGCATCTTTTGGGTATTTGCCCATGAGAAGTATAGCTGGGTCCTCAGGTAGTGGAAGGTCCAATTGTCTGAGGAACCTCCAGACTGATTTCCAGAGTAGTTGTACCAGTTTGTCGTGCCTCCAACAATGGAAGAGTATTCCTCTTTCTCTATATCCTAGCAAACACCTGTTGTTGCCTGCATTTTTGCATCATGATAAAAGACCAGGAAATTCAGGAATTCAAGGCCCATACCTAAACATAGTAAAAGCAATATATGACAAACCAGTAGCTAAAATCAAACTAAATGGAGAGAAACTTGAAGCAATCCCACTAAAATCTGGGACTAGACAAAGCTGTCCACTCTCTCCCTACTTATTCAATATAGTTCTTGAAGTTCTAGCCAGAACAATAAGACAATGAAAGGAGGTCAAAGGGATAAAAGTTGGAAGAGAAGAAGTCAAACATCACTATTGCAGATGATATGATAGTATACTTAAGTGACTATTGCAAAAGTTCTATCACAAAACTACTTAACCTGATAAACAACTTCAGCAAAGTGTCAGGGTATAAAATTAGGTCAAATAAATCAGTACCTTCCTCACTCAAAGGATGAACAGGCTGAGAAAGAAATTAGGGAAATGATACCCTTCACAATAGTCCCAAATAATATAAAATATCTTGGTGTGACCTTAACCAAGCAAATGAAAGATCTGTATGACAAGGACTTCAAGGCTCTGGAAAAAGAAATTTAAGAAGATCTCTGAAGATGGAAAGATCTCCCATGCTCATGGATTGGCAGGATTAATATAGCAAAAATGGCCATTTTGCCAAAAGCATTCTACAGATTCAATGCAATCCCCATCAAAATTCTTTCTCAATTCTTTATAGAGATAGAAAGAGAAATTTGCAAATTCATTTGGAATAACAAAAAACCCAGTATATGGAAAACTATAATCAACACTAAAAGAACTTCTGGAGGAATCACTATCCCTGACCTCAAGCAGTATTACAGAGCAATAGAGATGAAAAACTGTATGGTATTGGTACAGAGACAGGCAGATAGATCAGTGGAATAGAATTGAAGACCCAGAAATGAACACAAAGACTTTTGGTCAATTGATCTTTGACCAAGGAACTAAAACCATCCAATGGAAGAAACATAGCATTTTTAACAAATGGTGCTGGTTCAACGGGAGGTCAGCATGTAGAAGAATGCAAATCTAACCATCAATCTAGATACACTCAAATTAACAGAAGAAAAAGTGAGGAAGAGTCTCAAACACATGGCAACTGGGAAAATTTTCCTAAACAAAACACCAATGGATTATGCTCTAAGATCAAAACTTGACAAATCAGACCTCATAAAACTGCAAAGCTTCTGTAAGGCAAAGGACACTGTCATTAGGACAAAATGGCAACCAACAGATTGGGAAAAGATCTTTACCAATCCTACATCTGATAGAGGACTAATATCCAAAATATACAAAGAACTCAAGAAGTAAGACTCCAGATTGCCAATTAGCCCTATTAAAAACTTGAGTACAGAGCTAAACAAAATATTCTCAGCTGAGGAATATTGATTGAATGGCCAAAGAGCATCTAAAGAAATATTGAACTTCCTTAGTAATCAGGGAAATGCAAATCAACACAACCCTGAGATTTCACCTCACACCAGTCAGAATGGCTAAGATAAAAAAACTCAGGGGACAGCAGATGCTGGCGAGGATGTGGAGAAAGAGGAACACTCCTCCATTGTTGGTGGGATTGCAGACTGCTACAACCATTCTGGAAATCCATCTGGAGGTTCCTCAGAAAATTGGACATTGAACTACCTGAGGACCCAGCTATACCTCTCTTGGGCATATACCCAAAAGATGCCCCAACATATAAAAAAGACACGTGCTCCACTATGTTCATAGCAGCCTTATTTATAATTGTCAAAAGCTGGAAAGAACCCAGATGCCCTTCAACAGAAGAATGGATACAGAAAATGTGGCACATCTACACAATGGTGTACTACTCAGTAGCTAATGATTTCATGAAATTCATAGGCAAATGGAATGAACTAGAAAATATCATCCTGAATGAGGTAACCCAATTACAGGAAAAAACATTTGGTATGCATTCATTGATAAGTGGATATTAGCGAAAAAGCTCAAATTACCCAAGACACAATCCACAGACCACAGGAAGCTCAAGAAGAAGGATGACAAAATATGATGCTCCCACTCCTTCTTTCTTTTTTTTTTTAATTAACTTGAGTATTTCTTATTTACATTTCGAATGTTATTCCCTTTCCCGGTTTCTGGGGAAACATCCCCCTATCCCCTCTCCCTCCCCTTCTTTATGGGTGTTCCCCCCCACCTTCCCCTCATTGCTACCCTCCCCCCAACAATCACGTTCACTGGGGGTTCAGTCTTAGGATATTCATTGCTACCTATGAGGTCAGAGTCCAGGGTCAGTCCATATATAGTCTTTAGGTAGTGGCTTAGTCCCTGGAAGCTCTGGTTGCTTGGCATTGTTGTACATATGGGGTCTCAAGCCCCTTCAAGCTCTTCCAGTTCTTTCTCTGATTCCTTCAACGGGGGTCCTATTCTCAGTTCAGTGGTTTGCTGCTGGCATTCGCCTCTGTATTTGCTGTACTCTGGCTGTGTCTCTCAGGAGCGATCTACATCCGGCTCCTGTCGGTCTGCACTTCTTTGCTTCATCCATCTTGTCTAATTGGGTGGCTGTATATGTATGGGCCACATGTGGGGCAGGCTCTGAATGGGTGTTCCTTCTGTGTCTGTTTTAATCTTTGCCTCTCTATTCCCTGCCAAGGGTATTCTTGTTCCCCTTTTAAAGAAGGAGTGAAGCATTCACATTTTGATCATCTGTCTTGAGATTCATGTGTTCTATGCATCGAGGGTAATTCAAGCATTTGGGCTAATAGCCACTTATCTATGAGTACATACCATGTGTGTTTTTCTGTGATTGGGTTAGCTCACTCAGGATGATATTTTCCAGTTCCAACCATTTGTCTATGGATTTCATAAAGGCATTGTTTTTGATAGCTGAGTAATATTCCATTGTGTAGATGTACCACATTTTCTGTATCCATTCCTCTGTTGAAGGGCATCTGGGTTCTTTCCAGCTTCTGGCTATTATAAATAAGGCTGCGATGAACATAGTGGAGCACGTGTCTTTTTTATATGTTGGGGCATCTTGTGGGTATATGCCCATGAGAGGTATAGCTGGATCCTCAGGTAGTTCAATATCCAATTTTCTGAGGAACCTCCAGACTGATTTCCAGAATGGGTTTACCAGTCTGCAATCCCACCAACAAGAGGAGTGCTCCTTTTTCTCCACATCCTCACCAGCATTTGTTGTCACCTGAGTTTTTGATCTTAGCCATTCTCACTGGTGTGAGGTGAAATCTCAGGATTGTTTTGATTTGCATTTCCCTTATGACTAAAGATGCTGAACATTTCTTTAGGTGTTTCTCAGCCATTCGGCATTCCTCAGCTGTGAATTCTTTGTTTAGTTCTGAACCCCATTTTTAATAGGGTTATTTGTCTCCCTGCGGTCTAACTTCTTGAGTTCTTTGTATATTTTGGATATAAGGCCTCTATCTGTTGTAGGATTGGTAAAGATCTTTTCCCAATCTGTTGGTTGCCGATTTGTCCTAACCACAGTGTCCTTTGCCTTACAGAAACTTTGCAGTTTTATGAGATCCCATTTGTCGATTCTTGATCTTAGAGCATAAGACATTGGTGTTTTGTTCAGGAATTTTTTTCCAGTGCCTATGTGTTCCAGATGCTGCCCTAGTTTTTCTTCTATTAGTTTGAGTGTATCTGGTTTGATGTGGAGGTCCTTGATCCACTTGGACTTAAGCTTTGTACAGGGTGATAAGCATGGCTCGATTTGCATTCTTCTACACGTTGACCTCCAGTTGAACCAGCACCATTTGCTGAAAATGCTATCTTTTTTCCATTGAATGGTTTTAGCTCCTTTGTCAAAAATCAGGTGCCCATAGGTGTGTGGGTTCATTTCTGGGTCTTCAATTCTGTTCCATTGGTCTATCTGTCTGTCTCTGTACCAATACCATGCAGTTTTTATCACTATTGCTCTGTAATATTGCTTGAGTTCAGAGATAGTGATTCCCCCTGAAGTCCTTTTATTGTTGAGAATAGTTTTAGCTATCCTGGGTTTTTTGTTATTCCAGATGAATTTGCAAATTGTTCTGTCTAACTCTTTGAAGAATTGGATTGGTATTTTGATGGGGATTGCATTGAATCTGTAGATCGCTTTTGTTAATATGGCCATTTTTACTATATTAATCCTGCCAATCCATGAGCATGGAAGATCTTTCCATCTTCTGAGGTCTTCGTCAATTTCTTTCTTCAGAGTCTTGAAGTTCTTATTGTACAGATCTTTTACTTGCTTGGTTAAAGTCACACCGAGGTACTTTATATTATTTGGGTCTATTATGAAGGGTGTCGTTTCCCTAATTTCTTTCTTGGCTTGTTTCTCTTTTGTGTAGAGGAAGGCAACTGATTTATTTGAGTTAATTTTATACCCAGCCACTTTGCTGAAGTTGTTTATCAGCTTTAGTAGTTCTCTGGTGGAACGTTTGGGATCACTTAAATATACTATCATATAATCTGCAAATAGTGATATTTTGACTTCTTTACCAATCTGTATCCCCTTGATTTCCTTTTGTTTTCTGATTGCTCTGGCTAGAACTTCAAGAACTATATTGAATAAGTAGGGAGAGAGTGGACAGCCTTGTTTAGTCCCTGATTTTAGTGCTTCCACTTCTTCTTAAAAGGGGGAAAAATTTCCATAGGAGGGTTATGGAAGCTTAGAGCAGTGACTTGAGGAACTGCCATTCATAGCCTGTCTCAAATGTGGCCCATATATATACAGCCACCAAAACTAGATTAAATTGATGAAGCTAAAAAAAAATGTATGCTGAATGGGACTGGATATAGGTCTCTCCTGAGAGACACATGTAGAGCATGTCCAATACAGAGGTCAATGCTAGCAACAAACCAGTGAACTGAGAACAGGACCCCCTTGGGGGGAAATTAGAGGAATGATCGAAAGAGTTGAAGGAGGTTGCAACCCCATAAAAACACTGCCAACCAACCAGAGCTTCCAGGGCCTAAACCACTACCAAAAGACTATACATGAACTGACCTAGGGCTCCCACTGCATAGGTAGCAGAGAATAGCCTTATTGGGGGTACTAGTGGAAGTGGAAGCCCTTGGTCCTGCCAAGGTTGGACCCCTAGTCCAGGGAAACATGGGCGCAGTAATTGGGATGGATGGGGGAATACCTGTATGGGGGTTGGGGAGTTTATGGAGGCTTATGGACAGGAAACTGGGAAAGGGAATAACATTTGAAATGTAAGTAAAGAAATGTATCTAATAAAAAAAGAATGAAGTAATAGGCAATGATGTAATGCTAGAGAATGACCACCCCTTATAGCAAATAAAAGTAGAGGCTCATAGTAGACAAACAGAGCCCCTGATGATGCAACAGTGGAGAACCTAATAGTGCTGTGTGGCTCTCCAACCAGACTGACTGCTGCCCTGTCTGCGTGGAGAGAAGATAATCTGGACCCCCAGTGAATGGGATTCTTGGGGTGAGGGAGGTAATGGGGGGAGGATTGGGAGCAGAACACGCATATAGAATGGGAGAGGGAGGGGTTAGGAGGATGTTGGCATGGAAACCGGGAAAGGGAATAACATTTGAAATGTAAAGAAGAAATACCCAATTTAATAAAGATGGAAAATAAATAAATAAGTAAATAAATAAATAAGCATGCAAAATTAAAAAAAAAGATAATTCAGAGGAAGGAGATATTGCCTATACACTGAGCAATGGGAAATCCGGGAGCCTTGCCTGTGAGCCCCTGTGCCATTTGTTTTGTAGTCAGGCACTCCATGTATATATAGTAGAGCTTTGCCTGTGAGTCTCTCTGCTATTTTCTTCTGAGTTAGGTACCATGTATGTGTTTTGTAGACTGATGCTTGTCGCTGTAGTAATGAGCCTTGCCTTTCAGTCCCTCTACTATTTGCTTTTGAGTCAATTACTCTATGCATGTTTTGTGAACTGATTCTTATCATTACAGTAAATAAACCTAAGGATCAAATGTTAAAAAAAGAAAAAAGAGCAGACATAAATGAATGCATGCATGCTTTTATTGCTTCCTCCACTCTCAAACAGTCCAGGACCCAAATGTGGAGAATAACGTCCCACATGGTGGACAAGATAGTCTCATGCCAATCAATTAAAATTAAGACAATCTCTCACAGACACACCTACAGTCCAACCTTATCTGGAAAATCCCTCATTGAGACTCTTCCAGATGATGCTAGATTTTGTCAAATTGACAGAAATAACCGTCACATATCCAGACTGTCCTTAAATCCAGGTTTACTTACAATGGTCCTTGGTTTTCCCACACAAGATAATCCAGTGGAAAGAGCTTCCTGAGAAGGGCGAGGTTGAGATGTTCTTACCAAGGTCTTGGGACCAGGTGAGTTTCAGATTCTGGAGTACCTTCTCATTCATAACCTGTAATCTTTTCACAGAGTTACCAGTCTATGAAGAGTCCCAGAACTAAACTGTGAAGTCTCCGATGTTCCAAATCTGAAATTATTTGAATATCATATTGTTTCTCAGAAGCGTCCACTATTGTACTGCTTTTCAAATTTCTGAGTTTAGGATCCTCAGTAATGAATAATAGATTTCTCATAAAAATCATCTTTATTTGATGAAGTTTTTCAGAAGAATATGTTTGCTGAAAATAAATCAGAGGATTCATAAAACTAGTGTACTTAATGAATGTCTGCACATGTATAAGACACTAATATTTTATGGATTAATTACATGATATAATAACATAAAACAAATTCTAATACCTAGGAATTGGACAAAACAAACATAAAGAGCACAAGAGAAAGCACATGAAACCAAAATCTTGTCATTTACACATTTAGGAATTCTATAAAAACACTAGCCAGAAAACTATAACATATACAAAAGGACCTGTAAGCTTTTATATAGATATATAGATATATAGATAAATAGATGATGATGATGATAGATAGATAGATAGATAGATAGATAGATAGATAGATAGATAGGGATGATCATGGGAGATCTTTTCATCTTTTATATTTTCTTCAGTTTTTTTCCTTCAGTGTCTTAAAGTTTTTACCATATAAGTGTTTCACTTTCATGGTTTGAGTTACCACGGGATATTTTATATTTTTGAGGCTATTTTGTAAAGTGTTCTTTCTCTGATTTCTTTCCCAATATGCTTGTCATTTGTATATAGAAGGGGTATTTTGTGTGCACTAACTTTGAATCCAGAAACTTCACTGAAAGTGTTTATCAGCTGTAATTTTTCAGTGAAAATTTATGGTAATTTAGGTATACTACCCTATCATCTGCAAACAATGATACTTTGACTTCTTCCTTTCTAATTTGTATCCCCTTGATCTCCTTCAGTGGCCTTATTGCTCGAGCTAATATTTCAAGTACTCTGTTGAGTAGGTATGAAGAGAGTGAACATTCTTTTTTTTTGCATTATTCCTGATTTTAGTGGAATTGCTTTTAGTTTCTCTATATTTAAATTGGTGTTAGTTATGGACTTGCTGTAAGGTATCTTTATTATGTTGAGATATATACATTGAATCCCTAATCTCTCCATGACTTTGAACATGAAGGAGTGTTGGATTTTATCAAAGGCTTTTTGTGCATCTAATGGATGAGTTCATGGTTTTCCTTCTTTTAGCTTATTTAAATGCTAGATTACATTTATCAATTTAAGTATGTTGAACCATCCATGTATCTCTGGGATGAAGCCTGCCTGATCATGGTGGATGAGCTTTCTGATGTGTTCTTGGGATTCAGTTGACAAGTATGTTAATTGAATACTGCATCTAAATTCATAAGAGAATTTAGTCTGTAATTCTTTTTGTTGGGTTATGTGGTTTTAGTATCAGAGTAAATGTGGCAGCAAAAAACAGAGTTGGCAATGTTCCTTCTGCTTCTATTTTGTGAAATAATTCAAGGAGTATTGGCATTAACTCTTCTTTGGTAGAATTCTGTGTTAAAAACCTTCTGGCCTCAGGCTCTTTTTATTCGGTGCACTTTTAATTATTGCTTCTATTCTACCAGAGGCTATAGATCTGTTTAAATTGCTTATCTGATCTTGATTTAACTTTGGTAAGTGGTTTGTGTCAAAAAATTATTCATTTCTTTTAAATTTTTTAATTTGTTGGAGTACAGGTTTTCAAACTATGCCCTTAGGACTCTCTGAACTGCCTCTGCATATGTTATGTCCCCCTTTCATTTCTAATTTTGATAATTTTTATATTATTTCTCTGTCTTTCATAATTTGGATGCAATTTTGTTAGTCTTATTAATTTTCTCAAAAACAAAACAAAACACAAACTCATTATCACTGGTTATTTGTATAGTTCGTATTGTTCCTATTTTATTGAGCTCAGCTCTGAATTTGGTTATTTCCTTCTATTAACTCTTTTTGGGTGTGATTTCTTCTGAACAACTTACTACTGAACAAAAAATGGGTCAAGACAAAAAGTAAAGACGTTTTAGAATTGAATGAAAATGAATACAAAACATAGCCAACCTTCTTGGATACAATGAAGGTGGTTGTAAGTGGTACATTCACAGCACTAAGTAGAGGGACTGGGTTACCAAGCCTCATTCAAAATTTCTGACCGAGAATTGTTCCTGTCTCAAAGATCTCCTTGGACAAAAGTAGAGAAGATACTGAAGGAAAGGCCATCCAGTGACTGACCTAACTTGGAATCAGCATTGGGCCTCAAGGCCTGACACTATTACTGATGCTATGATGTACTTACAGAGAAGAACCTGGCGTGACTGTCTTCTGAGAAGCCATACCAGCATCTGACTAAGACAGAAACAGATATTTAACACCCAACCATTGAACTGGTCAGAGACTCCTAAGGTTGAATTAAGGGAAGGATTGAAGAAACTGAAGGGGAGGGCGACCCCATAGAAAGACCAGCAGTCTCAACTAACCTGGACCCCAGGGAGCTCCCAGAGACTGAGGCACCAACCAGGAGCATAAACAGGCCCCTGGCCTTGTCTGGCCTCAGTGGGAGAAAATGTGCTTAATCCTACAGAGACTTCAGGCCCCAGGGAAGGGAATTCTTAGTGGGGACCATCCACCTGAAGACAATGGAGAGGAGGATTGGGAATTGAAACTGTTGGAGAGTGGGCCTGGATGTGGGGCAACGACTAGAATGAAAATAAATAAAATAACTTAAAAAAATGAAGGAAAACATATTCGGCAAAATGAAAAGAAAGAAAAAGCCAAAGGATCTGTAGAATTGGTGAAAATAATATATTCTCTACCTGGTAGGAAAACTGCACTCATGAAATATCAACAACATGGCTGCCTAAAGACCTGAAACATGATAATATCAACTGATAAATTCAATATAAATGTGTAAATTCTCACATCCCTAGATAAATATATACAGACAATTAATGACAGCACAGAGAGCAAGAATCACTCTTCTGCAGGAATAAGCCTCTAATTTGGTTAGTCTGTACCAATATATTAATACATAATACATTATAGTGTAAAATATATTACATATATATTTGTAGTAATAAAACTTAAAGAAGTGTGTGCCCCGAATTTGAAATAGAGGACAGTGGGGACACTGGAGGTATTTGTGTGGGAACAGGATAGAGTAGTAGCATGTGAGTAATTCTTGCAAAAAAGCAAAGACTGAAAACAAAATATCTCAACGTCGGAAAATTCTGTCCATGACTCCAAAGCCAATCATACTTACATGTTATCAAATACTCTCAAAAGATCTTAGTAGACTCAATGTGACTATTCTTTCTCCATTCTATTTTCATACATCTCCTAAATGACAATTTCATTCCTGTAAGGCCAACAAAGATGAAAAATGTCCAGGGCCTGATAGTTGCTATGTGCTGTGATAATAATCTATTTACTCTGCTTGGTATGTTTTTCGAACTCTGTATCTTCATTTGCTTTATTTATTTTAAGACATGAATAAGTTATTATTTCTACACATTAATTACATGGAATTTTATTTAATATGTTTAATTTATGCAGGACAAAAGGAAGGCAGTTTTTCTCTATAGTATCTGTACCAACATAAATAAAAAGATTTGTCATTTTTAATTGTGTTGTCTTAGATAAGAATTACCTTGAAACTCCGTCCTATCCTGACGCCTCCATCTCTGACATGCTGGGTTTATAGGCCTGGGCCACCTCACTTGGTTTCTAAAGGTCCTTAGTCAGGGAGTAAGCTTTGTTTATATTTATGCTGAATTATAAATAAGATGTAAAGGTAGATTTTATTCTATTTAAATCTAATATAGAAACTGGGTCACACCTTTTGATTTGCCCTGAAAGTAAAGAAATTGCATGGACTGCACACCTATTGGCCCTCGCAATGATGACACATGCAGTAGAGCCCAAACAAAGATCTTTTGGGTTTGGTATTGTGAAGTAGTCATTTTGGGATTTACACCAATGTCCCAACCTAGGTACTAACGCTCTTGATACATAATACAAACTTCCCATCCCTCTATTGTATGTGAAAGTGGACATCCACATACACAAATAGCACTTGGATAGAGAGTAAAATACGCAAAATAAAACATTTTATTTGAACATGTGTGTACAGTTACCCATAGCTTCTTTGATTTTCATAGCTTCACAGCACATTTTTGGGAGGTGTGTGTGTGTGTGTGTGTGTGTGTGTACATACATGTTGAATTTGTGAGATCAACCCTACCAACAATGCTTGTTTCCAACAGCCAGTCAATTCTGACTCTCAATCTTGCTGCAAGTTTACATCCATCGTCACAATGTCTTTATTGCTACTTATCCTTCCTGTATTGTTTCCTTTACTCTGCTCTCCAAGCCTCTTCACCATGTAACCTTTCTGTTCCATTACCCACCTAAAATCTGATATATCACAATGTTCTAGTCTCCATCCCTTGAAATCCCCTCTGCATGGCTTCTTACTAATTTTCTGACTTCCATAGGTATTCCAACAAGGACAAGTCATCCTTGTCAGCAGAATTGTCGACACCTTTCTTTTTTGGTGTTGTTTTCTTAGAAAATTTTTTGAAAATAATTTATCTGTAAACATCTGGAGTCAATTCCATTTGACTTGTCCATATGTCTTATTGTGCCAGCCTCCTGCTGTCATCATCACGTACAGCTTAGCTCCCTATTTTGAGATTTGGTAGTGCGATACTTCCAACTTTGTTCTCTTTGCTTGAGACTTCATTGGATATTCGGCATCTTTGGTTGTTCTATGAGTTTCAGGATTGATTTTTTTTTTGAAAATTCTGTGAAAAATCCTATTTGCACTTATTTGGAGACTAGTATGCCAAACATCTCAACAATAGCCATGACAAGAAGACACTAGCACCGCTGTGTTTACTGTGGCATTATTTATAATAGCCAAGATAAAGAATTAACCTAGATATCCACCAGTGGAGGAATGTATAAGGAATATATATGCCTCCTCTTTGGAAATAACTTTAACTTTTGAGTCAAGAAGCACATCTTTCTTGAAATTTTCCCTACTGTCTTATCAAATACAGTTTCCGACACTTTTTTTTCCATTTATATAATTATCTTCCAATATATTAATTTCTTTTCTGTCTCCAAGTATCTTGCTTTCTGTCTTCATTTGTTTCATTCCATTGAGCCTCTTGTCTATACGCAGTTTCCTTTATCCTCAGCTGGTTTTAGTCCTTTGTCTAATGAACTCCCTCCTATGTAAGAAGGCAGCCAAATTTCCTTTGCCGGAACATTTTCCTGATCCATTCTGGCACTGCTTTACTGTCTTCAGTACAAGTTGCTTATCTATGTGTATCACCACATGAGAAATTGTCGTATTAACTTCGTTCAGTAATCCTATTCATAAATGTAAAGGGCCGCTTTAACATTCACCACCACAAGATGGCACTGGCTTCCACTGCGCCCCATGTGGAAGGCCAGGATAGCCTCCGCCATTACAAGATGGCGCTGGCCTCCGCCACGCCAGCCGACATCCTTTCAGGAAGTTAACTGTGTGCGCATGTGCAAGAGTGCCTTCGTGCCAGGTCTTTGCCCACTCCGGGGCGTGCCTTATGAGATCATGGGTGAGCGACCAATCAGGTGTGGATGCGCCGTGCTAGGGTGTATATAAGCCGTGCCATGCGGGCGCGCAGGGCTCTCTTTAAGATTTAATAAATGGTTTTGGCTGCCGCAAGGATTCGTATGTCCCCGCGTGTTTTCTTGCTGGCAAGGTCGCGCGTGGGACATTTGGTGCCGGAAACCCGGGATAAAAAACACCACACCATCGCCAGGTGCCGGGAGGGAGTCCTCTGTCCGAAGAGAGAATCCAGAAGCAGCAGGAATTGAGGTAAACTCCGAGAGACATGATAGGAAAGCATGTCAGAAACGGAGCGTAGTGAAAGGTTGCAACGAAAAAATGATACTGATCGATCTCAAGCACCAGGCCCCTCTGCGGTCTTACCACCGTCAGAGGTGATAGTATGGGGAAAGGACGTCCCGGGGACAGTGGCCACCTCGGCTACTGAGGGAGGGACCCCTGCAAAAACTGTGAAGAAACCGAAAGTTATGGATCCTTCGTGGACAAGGCTGGTAATTTTGTTTATTTTTTTCTTTGTGTGGGAAGCCGTTACAGCCACTAGGACAGGTCAGAGGGTCCTTACAGAACAACAAGAAAGTATGTCAGAGGGAGAAAATGTCTCTTAAGAAAAAACGAAAAGAAAAGGAGACAAAAGGAACACAGTATTTTGGGAGAAAAATTGTTGTCTTTGTGCTGGTAAAAGGTGTGATCAGGCTCTATAAGATTTGCAGAGTCATACTGATTAGGCTTGATAGAGGCAGACCGCCTGAAAATTTATTCAGGAGAATCAAACAAAAGGACATCTCAATGCCCATGCACAGCTTGATGGAGTTAATGTAATTGGGTTGTGAGTGGAAATACTCAGGACTGTGTTTCACTTCTATACCACTGGCGAATGTCAGTCATGCTGCTCAGATAATATATCTCAGTATCTTACAGGAATTGGGTTTCAACACGTTGATGGACTAGTCCAGGAATTGAGACAATCCATCGTCCATATCGACTCCACTCGAGTGGATAGTCACCGTGAACACCATCTGGTTTTTTTCCCTCTTTGTCTATTGTCTGTCCCTGGTGCACCAGGATGTCCCCATGTCTGTCAGTTTATGTCTGTGGTTCTTGCTTCTCATTGTTTAAATGTTTTATGTTTCATGTTCAAAAGAAAAAATGGTAAAAGCTTTATCTGCTGGTCGTTCACACCTTGATTTGGTTTTAACTCATTTCAAAAAGGAACAAATGAATAAAAAACAGTTTCAATCAGGCCTTTAGAGCCCTGCACCTGTAGCTAGGAACATAGGTTAGCTGGAGAAGCTGCCCAGAGGCTAAGCGTCTGCACGAGCTGATCTTAAAGGTGCCAGCAGCTTCTCAGCTTCTTTGGTACAAGGGCTGAGAGCTGTTTCTCTTAGAGAAATCCCTGACTTATTATTTGACTCAACACGTGACAAGGTGCTTCTCTTAAAATCATAGCTAAAAAGGTAAAAATGCTGTTTGGTCTAAATATTAAAGATATGTGTAGCCACTTCAATTTGTTTCTGATTGGTTTTAAATGTGTAAATATGCTCTACTTGCCTTGGTTATGGACTATTGGCTTTCAAGTTATTAGATATGGTTAAAAAGGTATAATATTGGTAACAGAAAGTTGACATAAACCTGGTAATTTGGATGGAGTCATTTCTAGACAACACGTGGCATGAGCCAACCCAGGGAAACAGGTCTAAATTGAGATAATATTTTTATGGAATTCTTATCCTAGAAACCAGGCTTCTAAAAGAATTTAGGACAATGTCTCTTTGTTGAGGTACTAGAGACTACGCCACCGTGCGTTCATATATAGGAATTGGCAGTCAAACTTTGTACTAGTTTGTTGGAGGTCCAGTTTTGCTTTCCTAGTTGTGGTTTGCCCTGAGGCTATCTGTATTTTAATGCTAATTCCACTGCCCCAAGGACAGCTGCCTAGTCATGTACTCAGAACTCAGGTGACCTTGTGGTTGTGCTCTGGTGTTACAAAGAGAACTTAAAGATTGTGATTAAGGATTCCCAGTGTTACATTGACTAACTCAAACTTATTTTTAATTAAGAAAAAAAATCAAACAGGTAGAGATTGTTACAGGATTTATGAAAGACTGATGAGGTTTTAGAACTTGTGAGAGCATTACAGCTTGTTTGCTTACTTCAACCGCCATTTCAAGATAGATTTAGAGGATTGCTAACAGCCTTATATTATGTAATTTTGTTGCTTCTTCAATGTAAGAAGTTAGAACTTAAATCTTTCAGTGTATATGGAAATTTTTACTACAAACCTTTGCTCTCAAAATGAGCTTTAATATTTGGGGAGTAGCTGTTACACTACTCCAGAAAAGAATATTTGAAGCTAATTTTAAGCTTCTAAGGATATGTTAATTGGCTAAGTACCTCACCTTTCCAGAGGACTTAGGTCTTTGTTATGCACATTGGAGATAAAGCTTCAGCTGTGTTAATACAGAGTAGTGGACTAGAGTCATGGAAGTATTTTAAAAAGAAACCTGATAAAACATATCTTATTCCAAACAACAGTTAATTGGTTATTACAAAATACTGATATTTGGCCTATTACATATACAAATATTTCAGGCAAAATTGATAATTTTACTCTTTGCATGCTTTTGTACTTCCTGTATATTTGTGCATACAACCCATAGGAAATGCGCTTACTGTATTTATAGGTGGTTCATCTAATGAAAAGGCTACATGTATGATTGGATCACTTGTTTATTCTCTTGAGTTTCTATTGCTTCAACACAGATTATTAATTTCCGTAGTTTAGCCACTGTTTTTAAATCAAGCTTTCAATTCATATACTGATAGCCAATGTGTGGCTTGTGGTTTACAATTGATTTCAATTACTTAATGCTTTATTAGAGACAGGTTTTCTACTTAAAATCAGTGAGTGATTTCAGTGTGAATTGTCTGACAACTCACTGTCCTTTCAGTGCCCTGGCTCAGACAACTAAACAAAACCATAGACTCAGCTCTTTAAAAACGGTAATAGAGTTAATATGAAAAGAGGAAGACTCCATTTGCTTACTTTCAATTCCCAGCCTCACCCTGCCAGCTCAGAGATTTCTAGTAAGACTGAAATTAGACAATATTTACAGGATTTGACATTTCTAAGTAATGCTTATGTTTAGGTAAATAAAGCTGGTGAGGTGCTAGAGAAATGGCTTAGTGGTTAAGAGCACTAAGTACTGTTCCTTTATAGGACATTTAAGAACTCAAACTGGATTGCCTTGGCTCTTTAGCAAGGGAGGACAATGTTACCAGACAGATTATAGGCCTCACATAAGAACAATTAGTCAAAAAATCTCATTCTTTATATATCCAAAACAATAATGCTGGAGACAATAATTTGATATACAAGTCAATTTATAAATACAAGTGCTCAGTGTCCTCAATCTAATCCTCGAGGACTTACCTTAAAAAATAATATTTTACTATATCTTTATAAATAAAAAGGGGGAGTTATCCCTGTACGCTAAATAATGCTCCTTTTATTTCAATTTAAAAATTGGATGCCAAAGTTTATGGCACCCTACAACTAGGCATATTTCTGCCTAGGTGAAATAGAGAGATCCACATATTGACATGATCCTGTCCAGATATTTTATATGGGGAAGAGGGAATGTTTGTGTTTTTTCTACAGGATGCTACAAGAGTGTGCCAGCTGCCTGAGTGGTTGCTGAGACTTGCTGATCCTGGTTGCATAAAGATTCAGCTCTCCTGGTTCGGGTCCCTGGAGTCACTCTTCTGCCCTGAGAGGAAGATGAAAGATTCCCCTTCATCCTTTGTCATCACAGAGATTTTGCCGTTGCTGCAGTCAGTGTTACCGCTGCGTGTGTCCCGTCCCACTATGGCCCGCTCTCTGACCCTCTGTGCACTGCTGCTTGCAGGAGAAGACTGGACTGCAGCCGTTGCTGCCTCCCTCATTTCCCTGGTGACTCTTGCTGCCTTAACTGGTCATTTTACAGACTGTAGTGTCACAGGATGCCACCTGCGTAAAGCTGCTGTGGACTGGGGAACTTTGTCCTGGTTATACAGATCTCAAACATGTTTCCCTTGCCTGCTGGTTGTTCCAGAGAAAAATGACTGATCCTTAACTGTCCTGGAAAAGACCTTGACACTTTCGCTGCTATTGTAGCAGCCATTACTGCTGCAGACATTGTGTCTGCAGTGTCTGGAGTTATCCTCCCCCAATCTATTGTTAGACAAGCACAGTGGGTAAACTTTCTGGAGTAGTTACTAACAATTGGGAATTCTAAATTTTATTATAGGAGCGGCTTGACTACGGCCCTTGGTGGTAGCAGCTGAAGAGAACCAGATGAGGTGCCCGCTACTTATCAGGAGTGGCGGTGTTTGGTGCAGCCCTATGCTGTGGATTAGTATTCATGCTATGGTTGGTTTGCAAACTGAAATCTCAACAGAAATGTGACAAGGCCGTTATCACTCAAGCACTTGTGGCCATTGTACTAGGGGCCTCCCCTGGAATTTGGTTATCTATGCTCAGGAATTAGTCGGTATCTGAGTTCTCTGCTCTTGCACCTCATGGATCTGTGGATCCATTGCACTGGGATGAGAGAGACTCAATGATCCTTTGATCAGCCCTTCCACATCGCTGAGGTTTCCTCATTGCACGCGATAGGGTGATCATGATTTGTTATAAAATAAATGATTTGTGATAAAATATAAATAAATAGGGGGAGATGTAAAGGGCCGCTTTAACATTCGCCACCACAAGATGGCGCTGGCTTTCACTGCGCCCCACGTGGAAGGCCAGGATAGCCTCCGCCATTACAAGATGGCGCTGGCCTCCGCCGCGCCAGCCGACTTCCTTTCAGGAAGTTAACTGTGTGTTCAAGAGTGCCTTCGTGCCAGGTCTTTGCCCACTCTGGGGTGTGCCTTATGAGATCAAGGGTGAGTGACCAATCAGGTGTGGATGCGCTGCACTAGGGTGTATATAAGCCATGCCATGCGGGCGCGCGGGGCTCTCTCCATAAGATTTTAATAAAAGTTTGGCTGCCGCAAAGTATGTCCCCACGTGTTTTCTTGCTGGCAAGGTCGCGTGTGGGACACATAAAATTTCATCTCATCTGTTAAGGGCTTACTCTTCAAATCGTTGACTATGTTTTTAATTTTTTCATAAATATTTATAAAATATTTTAAGTATCTTCATGAATTTAATCATCATGCCTTAAACATCTTCAACTAATATCTTTATATATTGTATGAGTAAGTTATATTTTATTATTCTGAGTCATCATGTAAGGTTCACACTCTAAATGCTTTTCTTACTGATACTAGTTTTTTTAATTGACATTCCAGCTGCTGACCACTTCCAGGCCCCCTGCTTCAATTCCCATCCCTCTCCTCCTCCACCTTGCCTGCTCCCTGCACACAAAAGGCCTCCCCCATCCTTGAGACTTCAAGTCTCTCATGCATTACACTGTAATTTTTTTATTGGTTATTTTACTTATTTATAGTTCAAATGTTATACCCCTTCCAGGTTTTCCCTCCAAAAATCCCCTATCCTAGCCCCTATTCTTGCTTCTACGATGGTGCTTCCCTACCCTAGCATTCCCCTACCCTGGACCAAGGGCCTTCCTTCCCAGATAAGACCATCCTCTGTTACATATGCAGTTGGAGACATGTGTTTCTCTATGTGTTTTCTTTGGTCAGTGGTTTAGTCCATGGGGGCTCTGGAGGGTCTGGTTGGTTGATATGATTGTTTCTTCTACAGGGTTGCAAACCCATTAAGCTCCTTCAGTCCTTCCCCTAACTACTCCATTGGGGTCCCCCTGTTCATTCCGATGGTTGACTGCAAGCATCCACATCTGTTTTGGTCAGATTCCAACAAAGCCTCTCAGGAAACAGCTATATCGGGTTCCTAATAGCCAGCACTTCTTGGCATCAGCAAGAGAGACTGTGTTTGGTGGATGCATATGGAATGGATCCCCATGTGGGACAGTCTCTGAAAGACCTTTCCTTCAGTCTCTGCTCCACCCTTTGTCCCTGTATTTCTTTTAGACAGGAGCAGTTCTGGGTTAAAATTTTGAGAAGGGTGGGTGATGCCGTCCCACAACCAGGGGCTGTGCCGAACTTCTGAATATGATCTCTACAGGTTCTCTCTCCCATTTGTTGGGTATTTCAGCTAATGTCATCCCTGTTCCATCTTGGGAGCCTCTTGCTTTCCAGGTGTCTGGGACTTTCATCTTTAATAATAACTATCATTCGTTTAATATCTGTAGCAAGATCCAATTCTCTTCATTTAAATTTTAATGCTATTTATTTTTTAAGAATTTTATATATTTTGATCATATCCTCCAACTTCTCCTAGATCTCCCCCCATCCCCTTATCCACCTGATGTCAAGCTGTTTCTCACTCTTAACAAACAAAACAAAAAAACCCAGATACTTCAAACTAATAGAAGAAAAAGTGGAGAAGAGACTTGAACACATGGGCACTGGGGAAAACTTCCTGAACACCAATGGCTTATGCTGTAAGGTCAAGAATCGACAAATGGGACCTCATAAAATTACAAAGCTTCTGTAAGGCAAAGAACACTATCATTGAGACAAAATGGCAACCAACAGATTGGGAAAAGATCTTTACCAATCCTACATTTGATAGAGGGATAATATTCAATATATAAAAAGAACTCAAGAAGTTAGACTCCAGAGAATCAAATAACCCTATTAAAAATAGGGTACAGAGCTAAACAAATAATTCTCAGGTGAGGAAGTATCAAAAGAAATGTTCAACATCCTTAGTCATCACAGAAATGCAAATCAAAACAACCCTGAGATTCCACCTCACACCAATCAAAATTGCTAAGGTAAAAAAAATCAGGTGACAACAGATCCTGGGGAGGTTGTAAAGAAAGAGGAGCACTCTTCCATTTTTGGTGGGATAGCAAACTGGTACAACCACTTTGGAAATCAGTCTGGAGGTTCCTCAGAAAATTGGACATAGTGCTACCTGAGTACCAGCTATACCACTCCTGAGCATATAACGAAAAGATGGTTCAACATATAACAAGGACACATGTTCCACTATGTTCATAGCAGCCTTATTTATAAAAGCCAGACGCTAGAAAGAACACAAATGTCCTTCAACCGAGGAATGGATACAGAAAATGTGGTACATCTACACAATGGGGTACTATTCAGCTATCAAAAACAGTGACTTCATGAAATTCATAGGCAAATGGATGGAACTAGCAAATATCATATTGAGTGAGGTAACCCAATCACAAAGAACCATACATGGTATGCAGTCACTGATAAGTGGCTATTATCTCAAAAGCTTGAATTACCCAAGATACAATCCACATGCCACATGGAGATCAAGAAGGATCAAGTGTGGATGCTTCAGTCCTTTTTAGAAGAGGGAACAAAAATATTCATAGGAGGAGATATGGAGGCAAAGTTTGGAGCAGAGACTGAAGGATGGCCATTCAGAGCCTGCCCCACCTGGGGATACCGGTCATATACATACAGCCACCAAACCCAGACAATATTGCTGATGCCAAGAAATGCATGCCGACAGGAGCCTGATATAGTTGTGTCCTGAGAGGATCTGCCAGCGCATGACAAAAAAGAGGTGAACTGAGAATGGGGTCTCTACTGGAGGACTTAGAGAAAGGATTGAAGGGCCTATAGGAGTTTCCAATACCAGTCACCCAGAGCACCCAAGGACTAAACCACCACCATCCAAAGAGTATTCATGGACAGACCCCTGGCTCCAGCTGCATATGTAGCAGAGCATTTCCTTATTGGGCACTAATGGAAGGAGAAGCCCTTTGTCCTGCCATGGTTGGACCCTGGCCCCAGTGTAGGGGAATAACAGGGTGGGTAGGCGGGAAGGGGTGGGTAGTTGGGTGGGGAAACACTGTCATAGAAGAAGGGGGAAGGGGAATGGTTGGGTTTATGGACAGGAAAACAGTAAAGGGGATAACATTTGAAATGCAAATAAAAAATCTAATAAAGAAAGACAAAAACAAAAACAAAACAAAGCACTAAAAGTGGAGTGTATATCATGTTGGGCTCCTGAGCATGAGACATACCCTGGGATGAGGTTGATATGTTTAGTGTCATTCTATTTAATATTAAAAACGAAAACAAAACAAAACATTTTTTTCTCTCTCCTACCAATTATCAACCCCAAATAATTCTTGTCTAGGGCTGGATCTGTACATACCTCTCTTTCTCCAGACTGGGATTTTATTTAGCTTGAATTTATTCCAGTCTTGTGTTTTCTGTAATCACTTGAGGACAGGGAAATATTGTTTCCTTGAAGTTGTTCATCATGTCCGCTTTGACAAACTTTCCACCTCCTTTTCCTCATAGGTCTCAGTCTTGAGAGGAGGGGACTTGATAAAAACATCCCATTTAAGGCTGAGTCTCCAAAGCCTCTCAGTCTCTGCTCATTATCCACTTGTGTGTCTCTGTTGATCACTATATACTGCCAGAAGAAGCCCCTATAATGAAAGTTAAGTGAGGCACTCATTATAGATATACAAATATGTCATTGGGAGTCATTTTATTGCTATGTTGAAGAATAATAGTTGCATGTCTTTCCATTTCCTCCTTAAGAGTTATGATCTATCTACTATTAGGATCTGGACTCATTAAAGGTGTTATGTATGGCTTCTACCTCATGGACTAGGCCTTAAATCCACTGAAAGGTGCTTGGACGCTTCCATATGATTTCTGTTACTTGCATCAGTGAGCATATTTTGCAGGCAGGAAATTATTGTAGCTTATAGAATTTGTAGCTGGATGACATTGATTATTGCTTTTCTCCCCCAGTACCCTGCTGTCTTAGTCAGAGTTCTATTGCTGTGAAGAGACACCATGACCATAGCAACTCTTATAAAAGAAACCATTTAAGAGGATTAGTCCATTATCGTCATGGCAGCATGCAGGCAGACGTGCTGTTGGAGAAGTAACTGAGTTCTACATCCAGCTCATCAGGCAACAGTAAGAATAAGATTCTGGGCTTTGACTGGGAATTTTGAAACTTCAAAGCCCACCACTAGTAACACACTTCCTCCTACAAGGCAAGACCTCCTAATCCTTTCAAATAGTGTTCCTCTCTGAGCCTATGAGGGCCATTCTCATTCAAATCAAAATGTATGTCTAGTACATCTGTACAAAATGTATGTCTATGAATATTAGTCAATAAGTCTTAAACTTCCAATTGACCATTAGCTTAATTTATCTGTATTTAATAGTATAAGTATGTGATGTCTGAACAATAGGGTCTTGATATCAGGTTACAGGGATTATATTGGCATTGGCAATGGTTTAAGGGTGAGTTATAAAAACCCTGTGCTCAACAATTCAAAAGGATATTACTCATCCCTGGTACTGAAAGTTGTATTTGGTAACACATATCTAGTTGAAAATCTATACTTTATCAATGATCCTTATATTCCTTCATTTTTTTTCTTTATCTATTTTCTCCATCTTTATTATCTTGAGTATTTCTTATTTACATTTCTTTTTTTTCTCCATCTTCATTAACTTGGGTATTTCTTATTTATTTACATTTCAATTGTTATTCCTTTCCCGGTTTCCAGGACAACATCCCCCTAAACCCTCCCCTTCCCCTTCTATAGAGGTGTTCCCCTCCCCATCCTTCCCCCCCATTACTGCCCTCTCCTGAACAATCACCTTCACTGGGGATTCAGTCTTGGCAGGACCAAGGGCTTCCCCTTTCACTTACTAGGCTATTCATTGCTAACTATGCGGTTCGAACCCAAGGTCAGTCCATGTATAGTCTTTGGGTAGTGTCTTAATCCCTGGAAGCTCTGGTTGGTTGACATTGTTTTTCATGTGGGGTCTCGAACCCCTTCAAGCTCTTCCAGTCCTTTCTCTGATTCCTTCAATGGGGGTCCCGTTCTCAGTTCACTGGTTTGCTGCTCGCATTCGCCTATGTATTTGCAGTATTCTAGCTGTGTCTCTCAAGAAAGATCTATATCCGGTTCCTGTCAGCCTGCACTTCTTTGCTTCATCCATCTTATCTAGTTTTGTGGCTATATATGTATGGGCCACATGTGGGGCAGGCTCTGAACCTGGGGCAGGTTCTACCTCTGTTCTATACTTTGCCTCCATATTCCCTCCCAGGGTATTTTTGTTCCTTTTTAAAGAAGGAGTGAAGTATTCACATTTGGTCATCCTTCTTGAGTTCATGTGTTCTGTGCATCTAGAGTAATTTGAGTCTTTGGGCTAATATCCACTTATCAATGAGTGCATATCATGTGTGCTTTTCTGTGATTGGGTTACCTCACTAAGGATGATATTTTCCAGTTCCATCCATTTGCCTATGAATTTCATAAAGTTATTGTTTTTGATAGCTGAGTAGTATTCCATTGTGTAGACGTACATTTTCTCTATCCATTCCTCGGATGAAGGGCATCTGGGTTCTTTCCAGCTTCTGGCTATTATAAATAAGGCTGCTATGAACATAGTGGAGATGTGTCTTTGTTATATGTTGGGACACCTTTTGGGTATATGCCCAAGAAAGGTATAGCTGGGTCCTGAGGTAGTTCGATGTCCAATTTTTCTGAGGAACATCCAGAATGATTTCCAGAATGGTTGTACCAGTCTGCAATCCCACCAACAATGGAGGAATGTTCCTCTTTCTCCACATCCTCACCAGCATCTGCTGTCACCTGAATTTTTGATCTTAGCCCTTCTCACTGGTGTGAGGTGAAATCTCAGGGTTGTTTTGATTTGCATTTCTCTTATGACTAAAGATGTTAAACATTTCTTTAGGTGTTTCTCAGCCATTCGGCCTTCCTCAGCTGTGAATTACTTGTTTAGCTCTGAACCCCAATTTTCAATAGGGTTATTTGTCTCCCTGCAGTCTAACTTCTTGAGTTCTTTGTATATTTTGGATATAAGCCCTCTATCAGTTGTAGGATTGGTAAAGATCTTTTCCCAATCTGTTGGTTGCTGTTTTGTCCTAACAACAGTGTCCTTTGCCTTACAGAAGCTTTGTAGTTTTATGAGATCCCATTTGTCAATTCTTGATTTTAGAGCATAAGCCATTGGTGTTTTGTTCAGGAAATTTTTGCCAGTGCCCATGTGTTTGAGGTTCTTCCCCAATTTTTCATCTATTAGTTTGAGTGTATCTGGTTTGATGTGGAGGTCCTTGATCCACTTGGACTTAAAATTTGTACAGAGTGATAAGAATGGATCAATCTGCATTCTTCTACATGTTGACCTCCAGTTGAACCAGCACCATTTGCTGAAAATGCTATCTTTTTTCCATTGGATGGGTTTGGCTCCTTTGTCAAAAATCAAGTGTCTTTGTTATATGTTAGGACATCTTTTGGGTATATGCCCAAGAGATATATACCTGGATCCTCAGGTAGTTCATTTCTGGGTCTTCAATTCTATTCCTCTGGTCTATCTATCTCTCTCTGTACCAATACCATGCAGTTTTTCTCACTATTGCTTTGTAATACTGCTTTAGTTCAGGGATAGTGATTCCCCGGGAAGTCCTTTTATTGTTGAGGATAGTTTTAGCTGTCTTGAATTTTTTTCTTATTCCAGATGAATTTGCAAATTGTTCTGCCTAACTCTGTGAAGAATTGGGTTGGAATTTTGATGGGAATTTCATTGAATCTGTAGATCGCTTTTGGTAAAATGGCCATTTTTACTACATTAATCCTGCCAATCCATGAGCATGGGAGATCTTTCCATCTTCTGAGATCTTCTTCAATTTCTTTCTTCAGAAGCTTGAAGTTCTTATTATACAGATCTTTCACTTGCTTGGTTAAAGTCACACTGAGGTATTTGATATCATTTGGGACTCTTATGAAGGGTGTCATTTCCCTAATTTCTTTCTCGGCATCTTGCTCTTCTGTGTAGAGAAAGGTTACTGATTTATTTGAGTGAATTTTATACCCAGCTACTTTGCTGAAGTTGTTTATCAGCTTTAGTAGTAGTTCTCTGGTGTAACTTTTGGGATCACGTGAGTATACAATCATATCGTCGGCAAATAGCGATATTTTGACTTCTTCCTTTCCAATCTGTATCCCTTTGATTTCCTTTTCTTGTCTGATTGCTCTGGCTAGGACTTTGAGAACTATGTTGAATAAGTAGGGAGAGAGTGGGCAGCCTTGTATAGTCCTTGATCTTAGTGGGATTGCTTCAAGTTTCTCTCCATTTAGTTTAATATTAGCCACTGGTTTGCTGTATATGGCTTTTACTATGTTTATGTATGGGCCTTGAATTCCTGTTTTTTCCAGTTCTTCTATCATGAAGGGGTGTTGAATTTGGTCAAATGTTTTCTCAGCATCTAATGAAATGATCATGTGGTTTTTATCTTTCAGTTTGTTTGGATAGTGGATTACATTGATGGTTTTCAGTATATTGAACCATCTCTGCATGCCATGAAGCCTACTTGATCATGATGGATGATTGTTTTGATGTGCTCTTGGATTCGGTTTGCCAGAATTTTTTGAGTATCTTTGCATTGATATTCACAAGGGAAATTGGTCTGAAGTTCTTTTTCATTGTTGGGTCTTTGTGTGGTTTAGGTATAAGAGTAATTGTGGGTTCATAGAGGGATTTTGGTGGGCTCCACTGTTTCAATTTTGTGGAATAGTTTGGATAGTATTGATATGAGGTCTTCTGTGCAGGTCTGATAGAATTCTGCACTGAACCCATCTGGACCATCTCTTTTTGGTTGGGAGACTTTTAATGACTGATTCTATTTCTTTAGGAGTTATGGGGGTGTTTTCATGTTTTATTTGTACCTGATTTAACTTTGGTATGTGGTATCTGTCTAGGAAATTGTCCATTTCCTCCAGATTTTCAAGTTTTGTTGAATGTAGGCTCTTGTACTAGGATCAGATGATTTTTTTGAATTTCTTCTGTGTCTGTTGTTCTGTCTCCCTTTGGATTTCTGACTTTGTTAATTTGGAAACACTCTCTGTGTCCTTTGGTTAGTCTGGCTAAGGGTTTATCTACCTTGTTGATTTTCTCAAAGAACCAATGTTTGGTTCTATTGATTCTTTGTATACTCCTTTTTGTTTCTACTTGGTTGATTTCAACTCTGAGTTTGATTACTGCCTTCCACTCCTCCTGGGTGTATTTGCTTCTTTTTGTTCTAGAGCTTTTAGGTGTGCTGTCAAGCTGCTGACATATGCTCTTTCCTGTTTCTTTCTGCAGGCACTCAGCGCTATGAGTTTTCCTCTTAGCACAGCTTTCATTGTGTCCCATAAGTTTGGGTATGTTGTATCTTCATTTTCATTAAATTCTAAAAAGTTTTTAATTTCTTTCTTTATTTCTTCCTTGACCAGGTTATCATTGAGTAGAGCATATTCAACTCCCATGTATATGTGGGCATTCTTTCCTTACGCTTTTGTAGACCAGCTTTAGCCCATGATGGTCTGATAGGACGCATGGGATTATTTGTACCTTTCTGTGTCTGTTGAGGCCTGCTTTATGACCAATTATATGGTCAATTTTGGAGAAAATACCATGAGGTGGTGAGAAGAAGGTATATCCTTTTGTTTTAGGATAGAATGTTCTATAAATATCTGTTAAGTCCATTTGGTTCATGACTTCTCTTAGTCTGTCTATGTCTCTGTTTAATTTCTGTTTCCATGATCTATCCATTGATGAGAGTGGGGTGTTCAAATCTCCTACTATTGTTGTGTGAGGTGCAATGTGTGCTTTGAGCTTTAGTAAGGTTTCTTTTATGTATGTACGTGCCTTTGTATTTGGAGCATAGATATTTAGAATTGAAAGTTCATCTTGGTGGATTTTTTCCTTTGATGAATATGAAGTGTCATTGCTCATCCTTTTTGATGACTTTGTTTGAAAATCGATTTTATTCGACATTAGAATGGCTACTCCAGCTTGCTTCTTCATACCATTTGCTTGGAAAGTTTTTTCCAGTCTTTTACTCTGAGGTAGTGTCTGTCTTTGTCTCTGATGTGTGTTTCCTGTAGGCAACAAAATGTTGGGTCCTCATTGCGTATCCAGTTTGTTAATCTATGTCTTTTTATTGGGGAGTTGAATCCATTGATGTTGAGAGATATTAAGGAATAGTGACTGTTGCTTCCTGTTATATTTGTGTTTGGATGTGAGATTATGTTTGTGCTTGTCTTCTCTTTGTTTTGTTGCAAAACGATTAGTTTCTTGATTTTTCTAAGGTGTAGTTTGCTTCCTTATGTTGGGCTTTACCATTTATTATCCATTGTAGCACTGGATTTGTAGAAAATATTGTGTAAATTTAGCTTTATCATGGAATATCTTGGTTTCTCCATCTATGTTAATTTAGTTCTCTGCTGGTTCCAGTAACCTGGGCTGGCATTTGTGTTTTCTTCGGGTCTGTATGACATCTGTCCAGGATCTTCTTGCTTTCATAGTCTCTGGTGAGTAGTCTGGTGTAATTCTGATATGTCTGCCTTTGTATGTTACTTGACCTTTTTCCCTTACTGCTTTTAATATTCTTTCTTTGTTTTGTGCATTTGGTGTTTTGACTATTATGTGACTGAAGAAGTTTCTTTTCTGGTCCAATCTATGTGGATTTCTGTAGGCTTCTTGTATGTTTTTGGGCATCTCTTTCTTTAAGTTAGGGAAGTTTTCTTCTATGATTTTGTTGAAGATATTTACTGGTCCTTTGAGTTGGGAGTCTTCATTCTCTTCTATATGTATTATCCTTAGGTTTGATCTTCTCATTGAGTCCTGGATTTCCTGTATGTTTTGGGCCAGTGTCTTTTTCCGTTTTACATTATCTTTGACAGTTGTGTGGATAATTTATATGGAATCTTCTGCTTCTGAAATTCTCTCTTCTATCTCTTGCTTTTTGTTGGTGATGTTTGTATCTATGGCTCCTTGTCTCTTCCTTTGGTTTTTTTTATCCAGGGTTGTCTCCCTTTGTGCTTTCTTTATTGCTTCTATTTTCATTTTTAATTCCTTTACCTGTTTGTGTTTTCCTGGAATTCTTTCAGAGATATTTGCATTTCTTCTCTATAGGCTTCTGCTTGTTTGTGTTTTCCTGCATTTCTCTAAGGGAGTTCTTCATGTCTTTCTTGAAGTCCTCCATCATCAAGGTCAAATGTGATTTTAAATCTAGATCTTGCTTTTCTGGCGTGTTTGCTTTGGTAGGAGAATTGGGCTCTGATTATGCCATGTAGACTTGGTTTCTGTTGCTTGGGTTCCTATGCTTGCCTCTTGCCATCATGTTGTCTCTGGTGTTACCTTGTTCTGCTATTTCTGACAGTGGTTAGACTGTCCTATAGGCCTGTGTGTCAGGAGTGCTGTAAACCTGTTTTCCTGTTCTCTTTTTGCCAGTTATGGGAACAGAGTGTTCTGCTTTCAGGCGTGTAGTCATTACTGTCTATTAGTCTTCAGGTGTTCCTGTGGGCCTGTGTACTGAGTCCACCAGGAAAGTCACTTGGAGCAGAAAAGTTGGTCTTGCCTCTGGTCTTGGGCCTGGAGTCGCTTCTCAGATCTGGGTTTCAGCTCTATGTGAGGGCCACAACCAGAAGGGCCTGCCCCGCCTTCACTCAGGACCCTGTGCACAGAAGGCCCAGATGACACTAGGCATTTTCCTCTAGAGTCAGAAATGTGGGCAGAAAGTAGTCTCCTCTGGCTTCCCAGGTGTGTCTGCCCCTCTGAAGTTCTAACTCTCCCTCCCATGGGATTTGGGTGCAGGGAGCTGTTTGACTGGGTCCCTTCAGATCCGGGTGGTGTCTGGACTGCAGTGATGTGTGTCCCTATCTTCCTTTTCCCAGAGGCCCTACAAGGTTTTCTCTTGGGCCAGGGATGTGGGCAGGGATGGGAAGTATTGGTGGTCTCTCCCTCTCGGCAGTCCAGGAGTGCCTACCTCTCTGGGCGGTGAGCTCTCTCTCCCACTGGGTTTGGGAGCAGGGAGCTGTGGGCCAGAATCAGCGAGATTTGAGCCCCAGCTAGAAACTGGAAGCGCCCTTTCCCAGAGGAATTTTGCCTTTGTAAGTCCTGAGTCCACCAGGCAGGTCACTTGGTGTTCCTTTATTTTTAACTGTAGGTTTCTATTCAGTAATATCTGTGAAAGACAGTTAATCCATTGATAAGTTCTATAATGCAATACATCTTCCTCTCATGCTACATTCTGTCCTATCCTTCCCTAGTTAAAATGCTTACTTCTGTCACACTTTATAATAATTTTTAAGTTTGAAAGATTCTATAAAAAACATATAAGGTCGATTTAATACAAAGTTTTAAAACTTTGGCTTATTTTTTGAATAACGAGGAATGGCTATTTTTTTTTTAACAAGAAGAGGAAGAGGCAAGTATTGTAATTGCTTTTCTGCTTCAAAATATAATTGTAATTAGTACAACATTTTAGTGAAGTTTGAGGTGCTCCACAAAACTTCTGACTAAGCAGATTTTGTCTTTACTGTATGAGAGCCTTATTTGCTCATTGCTTTAATCTCTACAATCTAGCTGAGGTGGCTGATACTGAAAAGTCTATTGCAAGTCCCCCATGCCTCCACTGTAGAAGTGAGATCAGTTTACACTCCTGTTCGCCTTTGTAGTTTCAATCCAAGTTGAGATCATGGAACCAGTTTTCTTTCCTATATAATAATTGTATCTGTTCATCCTAAAGCTTCTCTTTTATAATATTTGATTTACCTGTTTAAAGTTGCCTGTTATCTTTTTTACCATCAAGTTAATTTTTTTTTCTTTTCTTTTTTTCAGAGCTGGGGAACGAACCCAGGGCCTTGTGCTTGCTAGGCAAGGGCTCTACCACTGAGCTAAATCCCCAGCCCTACCATCAAGTTAATTAATGTTTGATATTGAAATCTTAAACGCTTGGTTCAGAAAGCAGTTTTCAGGTTTATACATCTATGTGGTTTTTATAGGAAAAAAAAATCACTCACAGAAATCCCATTTGATGGAGAAACAGCTACATGAGGGATTGCAGACAAACGTGGCACAGTGGAGTACTCTGAAGGCACATCAGTGTGCTGCTAAATTCAGGGAGTGCGAATACCCCTGAGGAGGGCTTCCTGGGGCAAGGATCATAACTCTAAGAAAGAGAAATGTACGTTGGAGCACTTAGATGAGTGAATATATTTTTAAAAATACAATAATTTATCTACAGCTGAGACATACCATAAATCTTAGAAAATAAAATTACTTATATTACATTATCTTTACATTAAATTTACATCAACTATAATTTATGTCTTCATTACTGAAGACAACACTGAAAAAGGAGCTGAGTATGGTATGTCATTCCTGAAATCTCAGTATTTGGGAATCTGTGACAAAAAGAAAAGTTTGAAGCCTCATTGGGATACTTGCCAGATTCAGTGTCAGTGACAGCTACAGAGTGAGACTGTCTCAAAAAAATGATTAAAAAAACTGTTTTGCTTAAGAAGATACTTAAGCATGAGAGTACAAGGAGAAGTCTGCTATACTGAGTTCAAAGTGTAAGGATTCAATCATGGTAATGACACCAACATGTGTGCATTGTGATAATAACCAATGTGAAAGGTGAACTGAGAAGAAAGGGATTGAGAGGTCATGGCAGTGAATAGGTAACAAAGTGGGCCAAAGTCTCAGCCTTGGAATTGTGAATCGGGAAGAGAGATATACTTAAGACATCACATGCAGTAAATGTAAACACCTGCAGGACGTGGAATTAGTTAGAAAAGTGTGAAATCACCCCCAGTTGTCCAATTTAAATACACCTGAACATTTATGTTAATTACTAAGGAGGAAATAACAGCAAGCACATTTAGTTTAAATGCAGCATGCCGAACTTTAGAGAAGATAAATGTGAAATGTATTTACATAAGAAGACCCTGCCCTCTAACCCACACATACACTTAAAAATCTGTTTCACTCATACACGCTCATAATTTTGCCAATGGAATGCCAGAATAGTTAGTGTTCATTGTCAAACTGGATATATTTTAAATTGCCATGGAAGCCTACCTCTGAATATGTCCAGAAGAGTATTTCAAGAAAGGTTTAAGTGATTTGGGGATGATGTACCTAGAACATGGGAGCCAAAAAGCCATGGGATCTCTTCTCAGACTGAATACAAAGAGAAAGTAAGATGAGTTCTAGTCTGCTTTCTCAATATGAACTGTTAGTGTCCACCTTTCTCGTTCTCTCTCTCTCTCTCTCTCTCTCTCTCTCTCTCTCTCTCTCTCTCTCTCTCTCTCTCTCTCTTTCTCCTTCCAGACTAAGGATGCAATGTGGCCAACTGTCTGAAACTCCTAATGCTACCCATCATGACAGCTCGACTTAGCTCTATCCTTCTTCAAGTTGTTTTTTCTCAGATATTTGTTGTGACAATGAGAAAAAAAGTACTACAGATGTCAAGATGTATACTCCTATTTTTCTCCATTCATTGGCAAAATTAAAGCTTCATGCAAGGTTCTCAGCCCAAAGATACTGGAAAGAAGAAGTCTGGCTGGGCAAAAGGCATAAAAGTATTCTTCACAGACCAATAGTCAAATATTCTGCTTTTACTAGATGTAGATTAGTTCCAAAAACTACCCTTTAGTAACTAATTCAGTGGATTATACTGCCGTCCTTCACTGAACATTCCTTAGAAGCCCTACCCTAAATACCTCTGTTCCTTAAATGAGACATATCCGAGTAGGTTCATGAACTTTTGATTTGAATTCTAGTCAGTATCCTATTGAGAGAAGAAACTCCAACTTCTCTAGCTGCTGAGGCAGCTGTGGTGTGATCCCAGGACAGGCAACGCTCACTGGTTGAGCTGAATGGTGTCGTGTATCGATCTATCACATACCACCGACTCCCCAAATATCATCTGCTGTTTTTCTTGGTTGGACTTTGGGGTGAAACCACAGACTCTATCAAATGTACAGGGGATAAAAAGAATAGTGCTTTCAGAAATAAAAAATAGATGTGAGCTATGCCAGTCTTTTCAGTAAACTGCCCTTCAACAATCCATCCACACAATAAAAATGTAATCCAAAAAAGACTTTATGCCTTGCAAAAAAACTTAACTCACATTGGACCATAGACTTATGTATAAAATGTAACTCTACAAAATCCCTCAAAGATAGCATAGGGGGACACATAGCTGGTTGTGGATTGCATTTGATTGTGACACAAATAAGATCAGATTGCCTATCACATACAAGCAAAAGCAAGCCCTAAGGAAAAGCTATAATGAGTTGGACTTTATTTCAAAAAACTTCAGTTTTCTTAACAAATACTTTTAAATATGCCAGAAAGTAGTATGCAGGCTGTCGGAGGACAAAAATCAATGTACGTACTCAGTGCTGGCCCTTGAATAGTACAATCTCAAATTGCCACAAACATGTTCCTCATGGGTACAATAGTGGACCAGCTGCTCTATCAGTATCCAGACACTATCTGATTGCATGTGAGGGCAGTCTCACAGGAGGGAATGTATACTTCCTATTGCAAACCAGGGCAAAAGCCCATGGATGGTGATATTATAGGCCCTGAGGAACTTACTACTGTTGTTTAGCTAAGTGACTATATTGTTAAACTGCCTTCTAAATATGTTGACACACATTTTTGAAACTCTTGATCAAAGAAGCTTCTTTTTTTCAGTGGATAGAGGTCAGTGCAGAGACTGATGACTATTCAAAATGAAATTATAAGTGCTTCTGTTAAATAGGATATAGCACCTGATGCCCCAGGACCTGAGGATAATTAAGGAAGAGGAAGTAGAAAACATGTAAAAGCTGGAAGATGAGGAAGAGTGTGTGAGATACTATGTTCTTGTTCTAGTATGGCTGTGGTACTTATACTAGATATGATAACAGGCACAAGACCTACTTCCCCAGATCAATCCTGTCAAAATTCCAGCATAATTGGGGGTGGGGACAGGTTCATGAAGCCCCTGCCCCTATCTGAAGAGCTATCGGCAGTTAATGCGTGTGGAGGATAGAGATCTTTTCTTTTTTTGTGAGTTTTTGATAGATTACCCATATTCCAGTGGATGAGCATACATACACGCATATACACATTTATACATACATACACATACACACATATGTATATATATATACATACATACACACAAACATATTATGTACAATACATACATACACACACACACAAGAAAAAAAGGAGGAGCATACATTTGTGAGATGAACATTCATAGTTTGGTTTTTGGAGGAAGTTGGAGGTAGGAGCGGGAACAGACATATATGAGCAAATCAGAGCATTGAGCATGTGCAAATTTTCAAAGAATAGATAAAATTTATTATTTAAAAATAATCTCAAAATATACAAGAACCCTTAAAATTCACCAATACAAACACAAAATCTCAGTTTAAAATAAAGAAAATGAATGGCCAGAAACATTAACAGGTGTATTAAAACAGCAAAAAAGATAAACTGATAGGAATGAGAAGTGAAAGGCAGACACAGTTTCCTATAAGACTACTCTTACTGGATTGTTGTTTTCTACATGGAAAAGGTGCTAAATGTTTCTTATAAAGCTACAACACACTCCTATCATAACAGTAGTAACTGAGTGTCATGCTCCCTGGCATTTGCCCATATAAACTGAAAGCTGACATCTATACCAAAGCCTGCACACAGATGATTATTAGTACATCATCCAGAAACATTTATGACATTCTGTAGATAAATGAAGGAGTAAACTGGGATCCATCCAGACAAGGTGCATTGTTCAGTGCTAAAAGCAAATGAGCCGAAGCATGGTGCACCCTTAAGTATTCATTGCTATAGTAAGGAACCAAACTGAAATAGCTACATACTGCATGATGGCCACTTGCTGACACAGTGTGAGTAATGCAAGTATAGAGACAGAGCAGTGATTGTTAGAGACCAGAGTCCAGGAGGTAAGTATGGGTAAAAATGTATTAGGAAGTGTAGAACAGGTTAAAAATACTATAATAGTGAATATGGATCATTTTTACACAATTGTACACACTCATAAAGTATACAAGGAGGGTCCCTGAAATATTCACAAGACCTTTTAGCTGAAAATAGTAGGTTAATAACAGGGCATCGATAATTATAAATGAACCATGCTAATTCTGAATGTCAATCAGGGAAATCAAGAGAACTAAGTCTGTGCAGAAATGCCAACAGCATCTTTTTCTATTACTCTTACGTTCAATCTAAAATTGTTTGCTTAAACTTGCCTCTCCTATTTACAAATATAATGCCAGGAGGTGTTACATTTAAGTGATCTACTCAAGCAGGGTGTTCTTTTTTATTTTTACTTTCTGTTAAAGTAATAGATATTTGGCATTATGTCCTACAAGGCTGAGACATTAATGTAAAGAAGTTAACAAAACACTGATGCTTTGGGAGAAAAAATATAGAAAAGATCAATGTATTTTCAGTAAAGCTACCTTCATAGAACAAAACCAGGTGCCCTGAACACTCAAAACTCAGGTTCTTTATGTGAGTTGTTTTCTTCTCAAACATCATCTGACCTGATAAGAAATCGAGGAAAACTTAATAGATTCACTACAACTTCTTCATTCACCCAAGTTATGAAAATCTTGAAACAAAAAAACAAAGGCACGAAAATCAATCAGCACAACAGCTTTATTTTTATTCTTTATGGGATTTCAGGTTAAAGCACACAAATTCTTAGATACAAAATTATTCTCTCCCCCCTACCTCACTAACAGAGTTTCAAATATTTCAAGATGCAGAGAGATGAGACAATGCATCTTGAAAGAACACCTTTCTTCTCAAGAGAGGATCTAACCCTTAAATTGCCAAGGAGATTGTACAATCATTGGATCCTAGAAATGGCCCATTACTAATATAAGAGAAGCTCACAAGAGGAAGCTGAACTTAACATTCCTGAGCTGTCCACCTGTGCTGAGGCAGTTTAGAGGAAAATACAGAGGACAGCTTCATTGCTAAGAGTCAGTTCACCTGGGAGGGATCTTTAGGTGCAGTGAGATAGCAATCCCTCAATGATTATAACAGAAACCATTGTGACCATAGATAAATTCTAAAGCACAAGTTTGGATGTGTTCTATAAATATTTATATCTATGAAATGTCCAAATATTAAAGATCACCTGCATGCATAAGAAAATGATTTCAATGTCTGTGGTGGCCTGAATCACTGTGTTAAGCCTAAATACAAGTCCAAGGCTCTGCTCAGGCATGAACCAGGCTGTGATGAATTGCAGGAAGTTTCTCAGAACCATGAGGAAGATTGGTGGAATATGTGCCCATCTCTTATATATCATGTTGACAGTGAATCTACTTCACAGAGATCAAATTCAAGTCCAAGACAAATGAACAGAAGAAGAAATAGTAACAGGAAGGAATTGTCAGATGAGATTAGCAGCAAACCTAGCCTGCACAGATGCAGCTCAATCAGTGATGATGCTGTGACTACATTTGATGATGTCTCCATCATCCAGATGATGCCTTTCCTCCCAGTTAGCTTCTGCAGATTGTCAAAACTATGCTCTTCATGGATGTGGAGTAATCTAATCTTTGATCCACATACACAATTTTATTTCTTTAAGTACAGGGTTATATAATAACTAGTTTTCTTATTTCTCCTTTTTCTTTTCTTGTTTATTTATCGTGTGTGTGTGTGTGTGTGTGTGTGTGTGTGTGTGTGTGTGCGTGCATGTGATTAACTGCCCTCCAGTTGTCAGAAGATTTTTTTATTAATTAAATTATTCATTTGCTTTACATCCCTACTACAGATTCTCTTCTCAGCCCTTCTGACTCACCCCCACATCCACCTCACCTACAGTTCTCAGAAAAGGGCAGGACTCCCATGGAAATCAACCAACCTTAGCACATCAGTGCAGTAAGAATAGGCACATTTTCAATAGAAGGTAGACAAGGCAGCCAAATTAGGGAAAAGGGATCCAAAGGCAGACAATATAGTCAGGGACAGGCCTTGTATTAGTCAGGAATCTTTAGAGTCACAGAACATGTGGAATGTTTCTCTATACTAAGATAATCTATTGTGATGTCTTATAGTCTATAGTCCAACTAATGCAACAGTGGGCAGTTGTGAATGAAAAGTCTAGTAACGTTCAGCCCACGGGACTAATTGTTTCATCTCTTCTTCTGTATAAGCTGGAATCCTGAAGAGGTAGGTTCCAACACAAATACTGGCAAGTAAGTGCAAGCAGGAGAAGAGTGAGTCTTCTTTCTGCCAATGTCCTTACGTAGGCCTCCAACAGAAGGTCTAGCTCAGATTAAAGGTGTGAACCTACCACACCTGAATATGGAATTTGCTTTGTCCCTGGGTGACCTTGAACTCAGAGGCTTGTCTCAGTCTCCTGGAATTAAAGGCATGTACTACCTCGTCTGGCCCTGAGTTTTCATGCCCACTAAGCCTCAAGATCTCCATGTCATGATCTGGGTCAGAAGCCTGTGTCTTCCAGCCTCAAGATGTGGATCACAGGTGTGCCCTCCATTTCTGTACTGTAGTTCATTCCAAATGTGGTCAAGTTGACAACCAGGACTAGCCACCACAGGCTTTACTCCTGCTTTAAACATTCCACATGAAGACCCAGCTGCACAACTATTACATATGTGCACAGGGCCTACCTAGGTCTGTGCCATCCATGTTTTCTGGTTGGCAGTTCAGGCTCTAAGAGCCTCTATGGGCCCAGGTTAATTGATTCTGTAGGTTTTCTCCTGGTGTCCTTGACCCCTCTGGCTCCTTCATTCTTTCCTCTCACTCTTCCACAGGATTACACAAACTCGGGTTAATATTTAGCTGTGAGGGGAGCTTCTGTAATGAGCTCTTGTCTGCAAGTGTAGTAGAATATCACCAATATTGTCAATGGCAGGTTCACTCTCTTGGCATGGGTCTTATGCTGGGCCAGTCATTGATTGGTCCTTCTTTCAAATTCTGTTCTGTCTTTTACCGAGGCACATCATATAGGCAGGACAAACTTTGGGCCTAAGGTCTTGTAGCAGCTGGATTGATGTTCCAGTACCTACAATGGAAGTCTTGCATCTTTTCCTTTAGGTTATGGAAATATTCTTCTATGACTTTGCTGACAATATTCTCAGGGCCTTGGAGCTGAAACTTTTCTTCTTTTTCTATTCCTATTATTCTTACGTTTGGTCTTTCCATAATGTCCCAAATTTCCTGGATGTTTTATGTCAGAAACCTTTTAAATTTAACATTTTCCTTGACCAAGGTATCAGTTTCTTTTTATTGTATCTTTTGTGCCTGAGATTCTCTCTCCCATCTTCTGTATATTATTGGAATTCATTGTGCCTGTAGTTTCTGTTCTCATACCGAGGTTTCCATGTTCAAGATTCCCTTAGTTTTTGTTATCTTTATTGCTTCTATTTGAACTTTCAAGTCTTGAACAGTTTTATTCATTTCCTTTACCTGTTTGATTGTTATTTCCCTGTATTTGTTTAAAAGATTTACTCGTTTCCTCTTTAAAGACCTCTGTCATCATCATGAGATTGAATTTAAGGTCATTTTCTTGTGCTTCAGCTGTGTTAAGATAGCCAGGGCTTCTTGTATAGGTTAGCTTGACCCTGGTAGTACTGTGTTGCCCTGGCTCTTGTCTATTGTGTTCTTATGCTGACCTTTAGGCATCTACTTTTGTGGCTATTATACATTTAGATGCTGATTTCTGAGTTTATCTCTGTTGGATGGGTATTACTTTCCCCTGGTTTATGTTTCTTCTCTGTCTTCTTGCCTGAGTGGCCTGGGGGTCTGTTGACTAGTGAGTCTTCAATCCAGCAGGGTGACACCCCTAAGAGTTTTTGTGGTCTGGGTGTCCTCTGTAGCTTAGGGTGCTAACCTTGCCTCAGGCTCACTACTACCAACTTAGCCAGGGTGCCTGGTGCCAGAATGGCAGGGAAGCAGGCAGAGTTGTTGGGGACAAAATGGAATCGAGTGGGTGAAATGTAGTTTACTGCTGTTGGGTATGCTTTAAAATTTGGCAGACATGGACATGGGGGGAGGAGGATTATACCTGGATGTCCCTGGTACCATCAGGCCTCCAGGAACACAGGCCTAGAAAATGGAGCAGCCCATTGGTTTTCTATATTCTTTTATGTTTTCCATCCATGACTAGACTGTGATAAAACCTGTTCACATTTCCTGGAGAGTCATGCTTGAAGTTAGAACTTTTTCATATTGAAGAGGCCGCAGAAGCAGAAAGTCTGAACTAGATATTCTAAGTTGGTCAGTTCTATGATTTTAGTTCACTGCTGGCCTAACAGTGGTCTGTGCTGAGTATGCATAGAAGTTTTTTGAGTACTTAAGGCATTCCCTAAGAAGCAGGCACTCTTCAATTTTATTCAGGCTTATTATGTATTGTTTATTTTTGTAGTATGAATGTAAGCCTGTAAGATGTATGCTGTGTGTGTATGGGTATGTAGGGCAACCAGGAGAGGGCGTTAGATTAGTCTCTAGAGCTGAAGTGGCAGGCAGTTGTGAACCTCTCCATGGGGTGCTTATATTCTCTGGAAGAGCAGATATTGTGGTTAACTGATGAGCCATCTCTCCAGACACAAGGAAGAAGTGATCATATCAAATATGAAAAAATAAAATATTCAGATGGAGATTGTCTGATATTTTGAAAGGTTCTGCAGCTGGGACTAGGAGTCTCATTTCAGCTTGAAGCCTACAACACCAGAGATTGTACTAAGCTCTCTCTCAGGTTTCCTCAGCCCTTTACCTTGTCCCTCTTCAGTAGAGTGACATGACTCTAATTGTGTGATCCTGAAACTAGACAGCAAATCCGAATCACCTCACAAGACTTTTTAAATTTTTATCATGCTTAAACCTCAACCCTGGACAATTCTTGTGAATCAGAAAGTTGAGTCTGTGCACTGAAACTTTGAAACTTTTATGCAGGTTGGGATCATGTACAGTCAGACAGAGTCACTGTCTACTGTCATTCATCTGGGCTATTACTCTAGTTCACCAATGACTTCAGATACTCTTGCTAAATCTGATACCCCTGATTTTATACCTACGTGAGGACACAAAGGCTAGACCTAATATGTGCCACAATTAAGTTTCAGCTTACTGAATTGAGTTCATTATTGTAGCCTGTTAAGGGATCGTAATTGAACCTGATTCTGTCACCCATCATATTTTTTAAACCTTCCAGCTTCGTGACATCTAAAAATGTCACAAGCATTGCTTTGATATTTTCATCCAAGTCATAAAGCAAATCAGTGGGCAGAAAACAGCCTTCAAGCATGTCGGCTTGACGTCCTCAGACACGAGCATCCAAATACAAATTTACATAATTATGCTCGCCTGTGGTTCAATTTGCCATTTTACTCATAGGACTGCTGTTAATGACCTTTAAAAATTGGTGAAATACAAATATTCTAACTGCAGTGTATTTTTCTGCCTCCATGACTAGAAGTATGGAAGGGGCATCCCGACAGGGAAGGATACTCTTAGCATGAGTTTATAGGTATGCTAAGTTTTGCTTAGTATTGGAATACACAATGGTCAACATTTAACACATGAAATGCTGATCATTGGCTTGTGCCACCCAAACATCTGCCCTTAGGAATTGAATAACTGTGATCCCAGTCACTGGTGCATCACTAGCTTCGGTGCTATGGAAATCATCCTAGCAGAAAATCTAGCAGAAACACACCAGGAAAGACTGTCTTCCCAGGAAACCAGAGTCTAACTGATTGATCAGCATCAAAATGAAATTACACAAACTACCTATAGCTTCTCACCTTCCTGCCTGCAGGGTCAGCTGGGGTTTTCATCAATTTCATATCAAAGCTGTACTCTCCCTCCCTCAGTTCAAATCTACTTCCTTTTATCATTAGTCATCTGTTTCAGTTGGAAAATTATTCCCTCTAAATCTTCATGCTAATCTTAATGTCAAAACCGTCCTTTCAAAGACTCTACAACCAAAGGCATATAGGGCTCTGAAGCATGTAGAAGACTAGGAACTTTACCCAAACACGAATAATTGTTGAGCTGAAGGCAATGAAAAAGAATCAGTTATAAGATCTACCTACACTCTATTTTAATAGAAGCTGTATAAGTGATATAAAGATAAAAGTCATGTTGCCTTTCTATGGGAGGGGAAATAAGGGTTGTTGATTGAAGTCACTCGAAGATTCCAGTCAGCCTGTTGAAAGTTTCAGAGAAGGTCACATGAATAAGCGTCAATAACCTCTTTCTACCAGTTCATTCTCTCCCAATAATTACCACCTTAGAGATTCAAAGTCCTTTTCTTTTGTCTTGCTACTTTTCCAAAACTCTATTCCCTGTTGATAAAGGCAACACAAAGTGAAATTTTAATCTGAAAACTTTTCCTTGTCTTCATAATCTCCCTTATGTGTATGAATTATTTATATTAAGAAACTCCCATTTGCTTCCCTTGATTAATCTATCTTTTGTAACAAAGGTCTAATCCAGCTAAGAACCAATGGTACCTTTGTTAATCCCAAAGAAAAGAAATTTGTGAGACCACTGAGATGATCAAAACTTGGGCAATAAGATGGCGGAACACTGACACTGCTGTGATGGTGGACCCAGCACACAAGGAATATGGACTGTAGCATCATAGTAGCTAGATGTGACCAGGTCTTAAGAAAACAACTATTACCAGAGGGAATACTGTCTTCTGATTGAAGAGGATGACATTTAAGCAAACCCACGGCTGCATTCATTCCTACCCTCAGGAAGTGATTGAGATCAAAGTCATGAATGGCAAGAGAATGAACCAAAACTGGGCAGAGAAAGAAGTTGCTCCAGTTGCTAGTTCTGAAATTGAATTGAACAAACTGGGATGATAAAGAGAAGCTTTGATTGCTTCCCACTGGCCACTCACAAGTTTGAGAACATGAACTGCTAAAACCATTGCCTGGCTACAGTCAACACAATGAAGTGACTTTGGTGACTTTGGGAGGACAAATAAGTAGAACTGTCACTTCTCTCTCTTAGAACTCTCCCAAGCACACTCTTCACTTGGAGTGATCACAGCTTTCACAGCCCTTTACAGTGTGAAATCCTCATCTGACATTGTAGCCTCTTTAGAATAAACGTACCAGACAAGGAGGGGATCTCTCCACAGCTTCTTATTTTCCCATAACTGCATGCTAGCTGTGCTTCTAGGTGAATGCACAAATGCCACAGCCTTAGAAAGTCCATCTCTTACCCAGTTGGAAGAGACAATTCCTTGCTATTTTCTCTTCCCTGGTGCAAAGTTTTTTCCCATAGCAGTTATGTTTTATAAATTTATATCAGAAAGTAATACAAATATCTCAAAATAACAAATTCACATAACAAAATCTATATATTATAGAATGGTAAGCCTTTTGACATTGAATTTTATGCCATGGTCTAAAATTGTATTTCTAGGGGGCTTACACTTAAATGATAAGTATTAGATGACAGACTCATACTGTAATTCTTATGCCAAAGATGAACAAAACAGAACACACAGCCACCTGCACCCCCCCACAAAACCAAAAAAAAAAAGAAGAAAACCCACCTTACTTCCTAATAAAGGAACTATTTTCTCAAATCTAAATAACTTGTGGAAGTGTTGAATATTCTGTAAAACAAAACAAGTGTCTGCTCTCCAAGGACATCAAGCATACACTTGGTGAACAGACATACATACAGGTAAAAACACTTATATGCATAATTTTTTAAAACAATACATTTAACAATAGTCTATTTTTCACAAAATTAATATATTGATTACATATTTCTCACTAAACTTCTTTACAAGACAGACATTGCCTGGTTCACCACAGGCTCATTTGCTTGCTGCTTAGAAAAATATATAGCATTACACACTTTAAACAGTTGTTGAATTTGTCCTCTAAGAAGTTTGAAATATAATAAAGATAAGAATAATAGCAAAGAAGTGTAAGAATAACATATAGTGAAGCAACAAAAAGATGCAGCCAGATACCTGTGTGAAGAAAAATGTGTCAATGAAGAAACAGAAACAAATAGAAGAAAAACTAATAATTGATGAGAGTGAGAGGAGACTGAGCCAATAGAAGGGAAGAGGTGGAGTGTGAAATAATAGATATACACTGCTAAGGACCCATCACTATAAACAGCCTAACTGAACTACATTAAACAAAAGGAAATAAATAATTTGATTCATATATTCTCACTGATAGAAAAGGGGTAGTGCTGGGCTTCCAATGCTAAAATCAGTTCCATGGCTATTATCTACAATGTCTTCTAAATTTGCTTCTTATTGACAATTTACTGTTATATTTTCTATTACAGACTGACCTTGGTATGTACACAAATACCAATATTCTCTAAACCAATGCCTAAGAATATTGTTTAAATGCCTTTTTTCTTTCCCAAATTCATGTTGACAATGTATTGGCACTGTCTAGCTTTATTTCAAGAGTATATAAAAAAAAATCAACCACAGGACGTGAGAGTAGCAAAGCAGTCAAGGAGCACAGCCTTGGAGCACAGTGCTGTGAAACTTCCCCTTTGGATAGCAGCTGCTGAAAGCCCAAAACTCCAGGGGGAAAATTCACATACCCACACAGACGAACAGATGAATAGCTTGATTGATTAATAAATAGACTGATTGGTGTATCTGAATGAAAATTGCTTGATTAATTAATAAATTGATTGATGAATCTGAATGGAAACCCTTCCAGAAATATAGGCATACATCAATACCCAATATTATGACCTCTAGTTATAGAAACTATCAGTGCTCCTTGTTACAGCTTAATTGTTGCAAACAACACTATTAGCAATTTTAAACTTTAAAAAGAATAAAAAGACTTAATTCTCATCAACCTCTCTTATCCCTAAGTTAAATTTTTATATTTCTATTTTGCAAATGTCTCAATTTGCATAAAATTGTCTGAGAACAATTAGAGTTAATTAAGATAATTTACCGTGTAAAAGTAAAGCTACCTTATCAGTAGGTATCAGCTTGTTAAGCAAATAAAGAACCCATTTCACAAAAATAATAGGCCTCATACCAAGTAGAACACAAGTAGAGAAAAAAAATCAAGTTCTTCAAGTCTGGAGGCTTGAGACCCCATATGAACAACAATGCCAACCACCAGAGCTTTCAGGGACTAAGCCACTACCTAAAGACTATACATGGACTGACCCTGGACTCTGACCTCATAGGTAGCAATGAATATCCTAGTAAGATCACCAGTGGAAGGGGAAGCCCTTGGTCCTGCCAAGACTGAACCCCCAATGAACATGATTGTTGGGGGGAGGGCGGTAATAGAGGGAGGATGTGGAGGGGAACACCCATAGAGAAGGGGAGGAGAAGGGGTTAGGGGGATGTTGGCCTGGAAACCGAGAAAGGGAATAACATTCGAAATGTAAATAAGAAATACCCAAGTTAATAAAGATGAAATAAAAAAAAGAGATGACACATCAGAAAAATAGACAAAGGGAATAAAAATTATAAAAAGCATTTTAATTGATCAAACAAGAAAACTATCAAGTTTGACTGTAAAATATAAAAAGATCTCAGAAAATGAAGATAAGTAAATTTATAATAAAATAATAATAATGATAGTAATAATAATAATGAGAGGATGAGATGATAAGGATGATGAAGATGATGAGGATGAAGAAGAAGATGATGATATAATCTATGTAGCAGGCACAGAGATGTGCTGAGCACTGTGATGTGTTCCTGTGGAAGCAGGAAGACTGTGACTTACAGTCCATCTTCTGTTGTCTCTGCTTGAAGTAAGAAAATCTATGAAGAGTAGTCTACAGGATTGAGAAAGCATGAGAGAAAAGGGGGATGGGCAAAAAAGATGACAAGTGAGAAAGCGATTATAAGAAACAGAAAAGCACATAAACTTTGCTAAGTAAAGCACACTGGAAAGGCAAGTGTTACAGAATAGAAGTAAGAAAATGTTCAGAATAGAAATAAAAACTTTAAGGTAAGACATATACAAATTTGGATGTTTAAAATATTAAACAAGTTATAAACGCCATTGTTAAAGATACAGTGAAAGAAATATTACCAAAATAAATAAGATTAAAAAGATCTAAGATTCTTATGATTTGAATACAACTTGTCTGAATATCATCTAAGAACAACAAAGAGTAATTTTTAATGAATATACGCTTCATTTTGTAATGTGGCTTGCCAGTTTGTTTGCATGTGCCATAAAGTAAAGGAAATTTCATATTGTTTACTGTTTAACAAATGTAAAATATCTTAACTGAAAAGAATGATGAGCAGCATATTCCAAAAATAATTTTCTTCCAAAGAATAAGAATCTTTTGTTTATACACAATTAACACTCTAGAGATTCCAAATTAAGGAAATTGTAGCCCAAGGAATTCACTGGTAAACAAATTCTAACTAGAAATTTTAAACACATTTCTGAGTATGGAAGGATAGTATTCTTATAAGCGTATCTTGAAGAACTTAATAGAAGGAAAAAAATGAACTAATACATACCTTTTGAAAATAGAAAATGTGTAATAAATAATGTGAATGTAATATCAACATACATTAATACATGTAACAAATAATAATGCCTTCAAACAACTATTGCACATAGAATCCAAATGAATGAGTGACATGGCTTGTACAAAAATGCAAGGGGCACAGTCAGTTCTACAACTAAGATACTCTCACCAATAGCCTCTATTCCTATGCTCAGCTATTCAATGGAAAAGGAGTAAAGAGATTATCGTGAAGAGATACATGTAGAGTAATAGAGAGAAATAGCTGGAAGCCCATGTTTATAAAGAACCGAGCCACATATAGAAAGGTATTAATGAGGAAGAGCACTTAACATCCTATAACATAAGAGAAAAGGAAGGGAGGAAGGAAGGATGAAAAGAAGAAAGGAAGGAAGGAAGGAAGGAAGGAAGGGAGGAAGGAAGGAAGGAAGAGAGGAAGGAAGGAAGGACATTAACTAAGAATGCAGTTCAACTGATAGTTTGTAGAGAATTCAGAAAGCCTGAGACCTGTCCTCTGCATCTCCTAACAAAAGACATGGTGACAGACACCTGTAACACCAGTACTCTCGAAGTACAGCTTTACTATCTAGAGGATAGGAAACTGTAAGTCATCCTTGGTCACACAGTAAGTTTAGGAATAACCTAGACTGTGTGAGACATTGTCTCAAAACAATGAAAAGAGAAAGAAAAAATAATGCCTTGGGCAACGAGCTTTATATGGAATAATCAAAATAAATACCAGAAAATAAAGGAGAAATTAATAAATATTGATACTGGAGATTTTGAATTAGAACATAAAGCTAGTAATTACACAAATAAATAAAAGGAAAGCCACTGATTAGCAATAAAACATATTGTCTCTTAGAAAAAATTATAGAGCATCATTTAGCAAAAATGAGTATATATAATGAAATGTAAATTGGTGAAGAAAACTTAAATCATAAGATATGACTTTGTAAATTAATAAAGGAAATTTGAATACTGAATAAGACTGACAGTATTTTTTAAAAATGCAATTTATAGCTTCAAACAAACTGAATGTATAATAAAAATTAGTATAAACATGCTTTAATTCAAAGGTTGAAGAAATTAATTAACGTTGGGCATTGACTGAAAACAATGTTCAAGAGAGTTACTCACACAGAATCAAAATGACTCCAGATGGCAAAACAACCAGGCACGAAGAGGCAAGAATCGCTAGAGAGAATAAACAAAATCATATGATAACTGATTAATCACAGAAAACAGTGATATCAACATCAATATAAACTGAATGATAATAAGACACCATAACAAATAAGTCAGAGGGCAACAGAGTCATCGCACTGTAAGCTTCATTCTTTAAAAACAACGTAGTTAAAAACTATTTAGAATGTAACAGTCATGGTAATTTCTAGGATATTCCCTGAAGAGCATAAGAGTATATACCATAAAAATAATTTAAAATACACGGAATAATAAATATTCATCATTTATTTGAGAAAGTAGAAAGGATTGAGAAGATAAAAGGAGGAATTTAAAAAGGAGAACAAAAGGTAAGTCATGGAAAACCGCTACAAGTTGATTCGAGTAAATATAAAAAGATCAATAACTACTAAGCCAATGAAAGACAGTGTCATGGGGAAATTGTATTTGACTGAGAAGTCCATTATGCATTTAACCTAAAGATTAAAATAATGAAGTAAGAATAATAATCATAAAATATTGACTGTGTAGAATACAATAGAATCAAGGTTTTAGATTTAATCTCAGAAAACTTGAAAAATAAAACATTTAACTAAAAGAATGTGTCTAGAAAAAAAAGACTATATGTTCCCATAGGACCTCTTCCCAAGAAAATCATTTTTATAAAAATACCAAGCTTGGCATCTTTTGTTTCCTGTCTTCATATGTGGATTTTTGTTCTGTGTTCCCTCTTGCAGTTGTGATAGCTCTGATGAGGCTCTCACCGAGGCTGAACACTTACAATGTCAGACTCATGAATCTTTAGCTGTGTGAGTTAAGTAAACTACTGTTTAAAGAACCACTTTGAGCATATTTTGGATATATGCCCAGGAGTGGTATAGCTGGTTCCTCAGGTAGTACTATGTCCAATTTTTTGAGGAAACTACAAACTGATTTCACAGTGGTTGTACAAGTTTGCAATCCCACCAACAACGGAGGAGTGTTCTTCTTTCTCCACATCCTCATCAGCATCTGCTGTCATCTGAGTTGTTGATCTTTGCCATTCTGACTGGTGTGAGGTGGAATCTCAGGGTTGTTTTGATTTGCAATTCCCTGATGACTAAGGATGTTGAACATTTCTTCAGGTGTTTCTTAGTCATTTGAGTTTCCTCAGTTGAGAATTATTTGCTTAGCTATGTACCCCATTTTTATTAGGGTTATTTGGTTTTCTGGAGTCTAACTTCTTGAGTTCTTTGTATATTTTGGATATTAGCCCTCTATCAGATGTAGGGTTGGTAAAGATCTTTTCCCAATCTGTTGGTTGCAAAATTTTGTCCTATTGACAGTGTCCTTTGTCTTACAAAAGCTTTGCAATTTTATGAGGTCCCATTTGTCAATTCTTGATCTTAGCACATAAGCCATTGGTGTTCTGCTCAGGAAATTTTCCTCTGTGCCCATGTATTCGAGGCTCTTTCCTACTTTCTCTTCTATTAATTTCAGAGTACCTGGTTTTATGTGGAGGTCCTTGATCCACTTAGACTTGAGCTTTGTACAAGGATTGATTTGCATTCATGCTCATTGCCAGTCGAACTAGCAACATTTATTGAAAATGCAGTCTTTTTCCCACTGCATGGTTTTAGCTCCTTTGTCAAAGATCAAATGACCATAGGTGCATTGATTTCTTCCTGGGTCTTCAATTCTATTCCATTGATCTACTTACCTGTCTCCGTAATCAATACCATGCAGTTTTCATCACAATTGCTCTGTAAGAGGTCAGGGATGGTGATTTCCCCAGAAGTTCTTTTATTGTTCAGAATAGTTTTTGCTATCCTAGGTTTTGGGGTTTTTTTGTTTTGTTTTGTTTTGTTTTTGTTATTCCAAATGAATTTGCAAATTGTGCTTTCTAATTCTTTGAAGAATTGAGTTGGAATTTTGATGGGGATTACATTGAATATGTAGATTGCTTTCAGTAAAACAGTCAGGTTTTCTATATTAATCCTGCCAATCCATGAGCATGGGAAATCTTTCCATCTTCTGAGATCTTCTTCAATTTCTTTCCACTCCTGGGCATATACCCAAAAAGTGGTCCAACATAAAACAAGGACGCATGCCCACTATGCTCATAGCAGCCTTATTTATAATAGCCAGAAGCTGGAAAGAACTCAGATGTCCTTCAATAGAGAAACGCATACAGCAAATGTGGTGCATTTACACAATGGATTACTAATCAACTATTAAAAATAATGACTTCGACACCCGTGGATCCCGGCCCGCAGCAGCTCTCTGCTCCCGAACCCCATGGGAGAGAGACCTCACCGCCTGGTCAGGTGGGCACTCCCGAGGCTGCAGAGTGGAGGAGACCACCAACACTGCCCACCCCTGCCCACATCCCTGGCCCAAGAGGAAACTGTATAAGGCCTCTGGATTCCCGTAGGGGAGGACCCAGGAGCGGCAGGACCCCTGCGCCTGAGACACCGCTGGAACCTGAAGGAAACAGACCAGATAAACAGTTCTCTGCACCCAAATCCCGTGGGAGGGAGAGCTAAACCTTCAGAGAGGCAGACACGCCTGGGAAACCAGAAGAGACTGCTCTCTGCACACACATCTCGGACGCCAGAGAAAAACACCAAACGCCATCTGGAACCCTAGTGCACTGAAGCTCCTGGAAAGGGCAGCGCATATCTTCCTGGTTGCTGCCACCACAGAGAACTCATGGGCAGCACCCTGCGAGCAAACTTGAGCCTCGGGACCACAGGTAAGACCAACTTTTCTGCTGCAAGTGACCTGCTTGGTGAACTCAAGACACAGGCCCACAGAAACAGCTGAGGACCTGTAGAGAGGAAAAACTACATGCCCGAAATCAGAACACTCTGTCCCCATAACTGGCTGAAGGAAAACAGGAAAACAGGTCTACAGCACTCCTGACACACAGGCTTATAGGACAGTCTAGCCACTGTCAGAAATAGCAGAACAAAGTAACACAAGAGATAATCTGATGGCGAGAGGCAAGCACAGGAACCCAAGCAACAGAAACCAAGACTACATGGCATCATCGGAGCCCAATACTCCCACCAAAATAAACATGGAATATCCAAACACACCAGAAAAGCAAGATCTAGTTTAAAAATCATATTTGATCATGATGCTGGAGGACTTCAAGAAAGACGTGAAGAACTCCCTTAGAGAACAAGTAGAAGCCTACAGAGAGGAATCGCAAAAATGCCTGAAAGAATTCCAGGAAAACATAAATAAACAAGAAGAAACCCATAGAGAGGAGACACAAAAATCCCTGAAAGAATTCCAGGAAAACACAATCAAACAATTGAAGGAATTAAAAATGGAAATAGAAGCAATCAAGAAAGAACACATGGAAACAACCCTGGATATAGAAAACCAAAAGAAGAGACAAGGAGCTGTAGATAGAAGCTTCACCAACAGAATACAAGAGATGGAAGAGAGAATCTCGGGAGCAGAAGATTCCATAGAAATCATTGACTCAACTGTCAAAGATAATGTAAAGCGGAAAAAGCTACTGGTCCAAAATATACAGGAAATCCAGGACTCAATGAGAAGATCAAACCTAAGGATAATAGGTATAGAAGAGAGTGAAGACTCCCAGCTCAAAAGACCTGTAAATATCTTCAACAAAATCATAGATGAAAACTTCCCTAACCTAAAACAAGAGATACCCATAGGCATACAAGAAGCCTACAGAACTCCAAATAGATTGGACCAGAAAAGAAACACCTCCTGTCACATAATAGTCAAAACACCAAACGCACAAAATAAAGAAAGAATATTAAAAGCAGTAAGGGAAAAAGGTCAAGTAACATATAAAGGCAAATCTATCACAATCACACCAGACTTTTTGCCAGAAGTTATGAAGGCCAGAAGATCCTGGACAGATGTCATACAGACCCTAAGAGAACACAACTGCCAGCCCAGGATACTGTACCTGCAAAACTCTCAGTTAACATGGATGGAGAAACCAAGATATTCCATGACAAAACCAAATTTACACAATATCTTTCTACAAATTCAGCACTACAAAGTATAATAAAGGGTAAAGCCCAACATAAGGAGGCAAGCTATACCCCAGAAGAAGCAAGAAACTAATTGTCTTGGCAACAAAACAAAGAGAAGAAAAGCACACAAACATAACCTCACATCCAAATATGAATATAACAGGAAGCAATAATCACTATTCCTTAATATCTCTCAACAGCAATGGCCTCAACTCCCCAATAAAAATACATAGATTAACAAACTGGATACGCAACGAGGACCCTGCATTCTGCTGCCTACAGGAAACACACGTCAGAGACAAAGACAGACACTATCTCAGAGTGAAAGGCTGGAAAACAACTTTCCAAGCAAATGGTCAGAAGAAACAAGCTGGAGTAGCCATTCTAATATCAAATAAAATCAATTTTCAACTAAAATTCATCAAAAAAGATAAGGAAGGACACTTCATATTCATCAAAGGAAAAATCCACCAAGATAAACTCTCAATCGTAAATATCTATGCCCCAAATACAAGGGCACCTACATACGTAAAAGAAACCTTACTAAAGCTCAAAACACACATTGCACCTCACACAATAATAATGGCAGATTTCAACACCACACTCTCATCGATGGACAGATCATGGAAAAAGAAATTAAAGAGAGACGTAGAAGTCATGAGCCAAATGGACTTAACGGATATTTATACAACATTCTATCCTAAAGCAAAAGGATATACCTTCTTCTCAGCTCCTCATGGTACTTTCTCCAAAATTGACCATATAGTTGGTCAAAAAACGGGCCTCAACAGGTACAGAAAGATAGAAATCATCCCATGCGTGCTATTGGACCACCACGGCCTAAAACTGGTCTTCAATATCAATAAGGGAAGAATGCCCACATATACGTGGAAATTGAACAATGCTCTATTCAATGATAACCTAGTCAAGGAAGAAATAAAGAAAGAAATTAGAAACATTTTAGAATTTAATGAAAATGAAGGTACAACATACCCAAACTTATGGGACACAATGAAAGCTGTGCTAAGAGGAAAACTCATAGCGCTGTGTGCCTGCAGAAAGAAACAGGAAAGAGCATATGTCAGCAGCTTGACAGCACACCTAAAAGCTCTAGAGCAAAAAGAAGCAAATACACCCAGGAGGAGTAGAAGGCAGGAAATAATCAAACTCAGAGCTGAAATCAACCAAGTAGAAACAAAAAGGACCATAGAAAGAATCAACAGAACCAAAAGTTGGTTCTTTGAGAAAATCAACAAGATAGATAAACCCTTAGCCAGACAAACAAGAGGACATAGAGAGTGTGTCCAAATTAACAAAATCAGAAATGAAAAGGGAGACATAACTACAGATTCAGAGGAAATTTAAAAAATCATCAAATCTTACTATAAAAGCCTATATTCAACAAAATTTGAAAATCTACAGGAAATGGACAATTTCCTAGACAAATACCAGGTACCGAAGCCAAATCAGGAACAGATAAAACAGTTAAACAACCCCATAACTCCTAAGGAAATAGAAGCAGTCATTAAAGGTCTCCCAACCAAAAAGAGCCCAGGTCCAGACGGGTTTAGTGCAGAATTCTATCAAACCTTCATAGAAGACCTCATACCAATATTATCTAAACTATTCCACAAAATTGAAACAGATGGATCACTCCCGAATTCCTTCTATGAAGCCACAATTACTCTTATATCTAAACCACACAAAGACCCATCAAAGAAAGAGAACTTCAGACCAATTTCCCTTATGAATATCGACGCAAAAATACTCAGTACAATTCTGGCAAACCGAATCCAAGAGCACATCAAAACAATCATCCACCATGATCAAGTAGGCTTCATCCCAGGCATGCAGGGATGGTTTAATATACGGAAAACCATCAACGTGATCCATTATATAAACAAACTGAAAGAACAAAACCACATGATCATTTCATTAGATGCTGAGAAAGCATTTGACAAAATTCAACACCCCTTCATGATAAAAGTCCTGGAAAGAATAGGAATTCAAGGCCCATACCTAAACATAGTAAAAGCCATATACAGCAAACCAGTTGCAAACATTAAACTAAATGGAGAGAAATTTGAAGCAATCCCACTAAAATCAGGGACTAGACAAGGCTGCCCACTCTCTCCCTACTTATTCAATATAGTTCTTGAAGTTCTAACCAGAGCAATCAGACAACAAAAGGAGGTCAAGGGGATACAGATCGGAAAAGAAGAAGTCAAAATATCACTATTTGCAGATGATATGATAGTGTATATAAGTGATCCCAAAAGTTCCACCAGAGAACTACTAAAGCTGATAAACAACTTCAGCAAAGTGGCTGGGTATAAAATTAACTCAAATAAATCAGTAGCCTTCCTCTACATAAAAGAGAAACCAGCAGAGAAATTAATTAGGGAAACGACACCCTTCATAATAGACCCAAATAATATAAAGTACCTCGGTGTGACTTTAACCAAGCACGTAAAAGATCTGTACAATAAGAACTTCAAGACACTGAAGAAAGAAATTGAAGAAGACCTCAGAAGATGGAAAAATCGCCCATGCTCATGGATTGGCAGGATTAAAATGGCCATTTTACCAAAAGCGATCTACAGATTCAATGCAATCCCCATCAGAATACCAATCCAATTCTTCAAAGAGTTAGACAGAACAATTTGCAAATTCATCTGGAATAACAAAAAACCCAGGATAGCTAAAACTATCCTCAACAATAAAAGGACTTCAGGGGGAATCACTATCCCTGAACTCAAGCAGTATTACAGAGCAATAGTGATAAAAAACTGCATGGTATTGGTACAGAGACAGACAGATAGACCAATGGAATAGAATTGAAGACCCAGAAATGAACCGACACACCTATGGTCACTTGATTTTTGACAAAGGAGCTAAAACCATCCAATGGAAAAAAGATAGCATTTTCAGCAAATGGTGCTGGTTCAACTGGAGGTCAACATGTAGAAGAATGCAGATTGATCCATGCTTATCACCCTGTACAAAGCTTAAGTCCAAGTGGATCAAGGACCTCCACATCAAACCTGATACACTCAAACTAATAGAAGAAAAACTAGGGAAGCGTCTGGAACACATGGGCACTGGAAAAAAAATTCCTGAACAAAACACCAATGGCTTATGCTCTAAGATCAAGAATCGACAAATGGGATCTCATAAAACTGCAAAGCTTCTGTAAGGCAAAGGACACTGTGGTTAGGACAAATCGGCAACCAACAGATTGGGAAAAGATCTTTACCAATCCTACAACAGATAGAGGCCTTATATCCAAAATATACAAAGAACTCAAGAAGTTAGACCGCAGGGAGACAAATAACCCTATTAAAAATGGGGTTCAGAGTTAAACAAAGAATTCACAGCTGAGGAATGCCGAATGGCTGAGAAACACCTAAAGAAATGTTCAACATCTTTAGTCATAAGGGAAATGCAAATCAAAACAACCCTGAGATTTCACCTCACACCAGTGAGAATGGCTAAGATCAAAAACTCAGGTGACAGCAGATGCTGGCGAGGATGTGGAGAAAGAGGAACACTCCTCCATTGTTGGTGGGATTGCAAACTGGTACAACCATTCTGGAAATCAGTCTGGAGGTTCCTCAGAAAATTGGACATTGAACTTCCTGAGGATCCAGCTATACCTCTCTTGGGCATATACCCAAAAGATGCCCCAACATATAAAAAAGACACGTGCTCCACAATGTTCATAGCAGCCTTATTTATAATAGCCAGAAGCTGGAAAGAACCCAGATGCCCTTCAACAGAGGAATGGATACAGAAAATGTGGTACATCTACACAATGGAATATTACTCAGCTATCAAAAACAACGGCTTTATGAAATTCGTAGGCAAATGGTTGGAACTGGAAAATATCATCCTGAGTGAGCTAACCCAATCACAGAAAGACATACATGGTATGCACTCACTGATAAGTGGCTTTTAGCCCAAATGCTTGAATTACCCTAGATGCCTAGAACAAATGAAACTCAAGACGGATGATCAAAATGTGAATGCTTCACGCCTTCTTTAAAAGGGGAACAAGAATACCCTTGGCAGGGAAGAGAGAGGCAAAGATTAAAACAGAGACTGAAGGAACACCCATTCAGAGCCTGCCCCACATGTGGCCCATAAATATACAGCCACCCAATTAGACAAGATGGATGAAGCAAAGAAGTGCAGACCGACAGGAGCCGGATGTAGATCGCTCCTGAGAGACACAGCCAGAATACAGCAAATACACAGGCGATTGCCAGCAGCAAACCACTGAACTGAGAATAGGACCCCCGTTGAAGGAATCAGAGAAAGAACTGGAAGAGCTTGAAGGGGCTCTTGACCCCATATGTACAACAATGCCAAGCAACCAGAGCCTCCAGGGACTAAGCCACTACCTAAAGACTATATATGGACTGACCCTGGACTCTGACCTCATAGGTAGCAATGAATATCCTAGTAAGAGCACCAGTGGAAGGGGAAGCCCTGGGTCCTGCTAAGACTGAACCCCCAGTGAACTAGACTGTTGGGGGGAGGGCGGCAATGGGGGGAGGGTTGGGAGGGAAACACCCATAAGGAAGGGGAGGGGGGAGGGGGATGTTTGCCTGGAAACCAAAGAATTATTATTAAGTATTAAATAAATTTAAAAAAAAGCTTTGTAAAAAAAATAATGACTTCATGGAATTCTTAGGCAAATGGATTGAACTAGAAAATATCATCCTGAATGTAACAAAAGAACACACATGCTATGCACTCACTGATAAGTGGTTATTAACCCAAAAGCTCAGAAAACCCAAGATACAATTCACAGACAATATGAAGCTCAAGAAGAAGGAAGACCAAAGTGTGTATGCTTCAGTCCTTCTTAGAAGGGGGAACAAAATATTCATAGGATTTAGAGGGTGGAGGGACTTGCGAGGGAGAAAGGAGGGGGCATGAAAAGGGGGGTAGGATCTGGTATGGGAGGAAGCAGGGTTGAGGGTCAGGAATTTAAACAGTATGTAGCAATTGGGGATCTGGAACTGGGGGTAGCCACCAGCAAGTCCTAGATATCAGGAATGCTAGAGGCTCTCAGGGCCCAGCAGGGATGAGATTAACTGACATGACCAACAAAAGGGAGCTAGAACCTGTTGAGACCATATGCAGAGGATAGGCAAGAGGTGATGGGGCCACCCACTCATGTACAAATTTTTAACCCATAACTTCTCCTGCCTATGGAAATACAGAGACAAAGTTTGGAGCAGAGTCTGAAGGAAAGGCCATGCAGAGACTGCCCCACCTGGCAATCCATTCCACATACACAGTAAACCCAAACAGTATTGCTGATGCCAACAAATGCTTGTTGACAGAAGCCTGATATAGCTGTCTCCTGAGAGGCTCTGCCACAGCCTGACAAATACAGAGGCAGATGCTTACAGCCAACCTTTGGACTGAGCATGGAGTCCCTAATGGAGAAATTAAAGAAAGGACTGAAGGAGATGAAGGGGTTTTCAACTTCATAGGAAGAACAACAATATCAACCAACCAGACTCCCGGAGCTCCTGGGGACAAAACCACCCACAAAAGTGTACACAATCCAGCAGCATATGTGGCAGAGGATGGCCTTGTTGGGAATCAATGAGAGGAGAGGCCTTGGTCCTGTGAAGGCTTGATGCCTCAGTGTAGGGTAATGCCAGGGCAGGGAGGAGATAGTGGGAACACTCATAAAAGCAGGGGGGAGGAGCAATAGGATAGGAGGCTTCCAGAGGGAAAACCAGGGGAAAGAGGTTAAGATTTGAAATGTAAAAAAATAAAATATCCAATAAAAATTTAAAAAAAAGAATCACTTTGAATATTTTTCTAACACACACAAACACATGGACCAGGTCGATCTGCAGGAGATTGTTTTAATATAATCTTTTGCAAAAGAACAAAATTATGCAGGATTACATTAAATCAAAATGCTTCTGCATTACCGTAAAGGAAACAAACTAGAAAAAGATAGGTAGATGTCCACCATTAGTCATTATAAGCATGTAACTCCAATTTGCATTTTTAGTTCATAGAAAATAGCAAAGTATAAGAAGTTATTAGCAAGAACTAAGTATCTATCAACTGAAAAACCAGCAAAGAAAATGTACTCTATATTCACGAGGACTATTGTTAGGCCAGAGAAAGGTAAAACTGTTATTTTCAACCTAAAGGTCAGTGTATAAAATAAGCCATTTGTGTACAGTAAAATAATTACTAGATGATCCAAGTTATTTGTGAACCTTAAAACAGTTTATCTCATAAAAATTAAGGGAACAGTAATTAGCACAAACTGGAGAAAGGAGACAGGAGAAAAGGAAGGAAGGGGTAAGGAGGGACCAACTTAAAGTTACACAGAAAAGAAACTAATCTTAACAATGCATTTTACATTTTCAAAATATCTGAAAGAAAGGATTCAAAGTATAGGTATACAAAGAAACAAGTGGCACCGATGCTAATTTCTCCTTTTCTTCATAACACAGTGTATAAGGAGATCTAAATATCATGCTATGTAGCATACATATGCAAAGCTTTCCTGTAGGTCAAATAGACATATGTTATGCTACCAAGAATTGCTTACAATGCACTTATAAGTACCCACTATTGTATTTTTTGTTAGAATTGCATAACTACCTGAAGAGTCAGGTTACATTTTAAAGTCTGTGTTTAACATTTTCAGTATTACCTTAGTTCTTAAAATAGTTTATTTTTTCTGAAATATAATTATTAGCCTTTAGTTTCTATCAATTTGTATCTGGAAGCCCCCACTTACTCCCATTTCCATCATGACAATATCTCTTTTGTCAGTCCCACTGTCACACCCAACCCCACCCCACCTCTCCATTCCTCCCTTTCTCCCATCTCCTCTCTGACAAAGTCTTATGTGGTCATGATATTGTGAAATTCACTACATAGGTAAAAATGAACTAACACACTTCGTCTCTCAGCCTCTACTTTCCAAAAGCTGGGGACATGGGCCTGTTCCATTACTCATTGCCAGAATGTATTCTTATGAAATCTATCATTAAAGTACTTGAAAACTAAACTATATTTTCAGAGGAAAAATGTATTTTCCATAATATTTGTTCCTCGGGATAATCAGGGATTTTTTTTATTCTCTGGTTACTCTTAACACAATTACCTTTTCAAGGCAGATAGTAATATTCCAAAATAACTCTATAATATACCCAGTTAGTAATATTCCAAAATAACTCTATAATATACCCAGATAAGGAAGAGGCTAGAGAAAGGCAGATAAATTATGAACCAAATTTTATGGAGCTAACAAAAATATAAGGCTACTTTAAAATAAACTAACCTTTGTGAGAAATTAGTCCTATTACACTGAAATAGATCAATTGGAAAAACACTGATTGGTTCAGAAAAGTCATCTCCATCACCTTTTAATTTTCTGCTGGGAACACTCTAGGGTCATCCAATACTAACAGCATCAATGGTAAATCTGTCATTAAAGTCTGGAGAATAAGCAGAGCTGCACAAACTGTTAAAAATTCTCATGAAAAATGAATAATTTAGTAGCAAGAGGCAAAGTCTAGCATCGCCACTTGCAACTTTAAAGGTAAACAAATTCTCTTGTTATTGACTCCTGATACACAACTTTAATTGTTAAAACACAAACACAGACCTATCACAATAATTATGTCATCATATGAACGGCTGCTTATTTGTGTGCAGAAAAACAGCAGCCAGCCGGGTAGAGCAACATAGCACCATGCAAAAGCTGCTAAAAGGCAACAAGGAATAGTCATTTTAAAAATTAATTTAAAACAATTTCCAAACGTGCCCAGGGAAAACAAAAATCATTAACTAGTATTATTAATATTCACAGCAGCTGCTCCATAGTCATGAATCAAATCCCTGTGTTCAAACTTACTTTTTAATATAGCCGCTTAAAATACCCTATTAGTCTCTAGTTCATCATACACTAGTGGACTGAAGATAGCTTTAATTTAAATTTCTTATAGGTCTATCAAATATTTTTATAACAGGATATATAATCTCCAGGTGAAGGATTATGTGTAGGATTGGCTTGTTACTATCTTGCCTTAGAGAAATATACCCAAAGCCCATCATTTCTCCCAAACAGAATTGTAATAGGAAGCAATTAGAGATCTTTTTTCCCCCATGCACTTGACTTGTTCAATTTAGCCAGCCAGCCTGCAACTAAGAGGTCATGATCTTCTATTCTCTTGGATCTTCAGGGTTCATGTTTGTGATGTTCACTGTCTTTAGTCAAGAAGCCAGAGTATTTTCATTCCTCTATATAAATTGATGTGCTTTGTTCAAACTGAAGGTGAAAATCAAAATATTGATGCAATATATGACGATACAACTGTGTCTGCCTAAAACTAAGCAAGGTCCTCTTCAAAATTTAGCCCATATGTTCTTCTTTGTGCTTAAAAGTAAAGGAAGAAAATAACTGTGTACCAGAGTCTATTGTAAAGCCTTCAGTTCAGAATTTCTAAACCTTTTGTCATTTGCCTTACAAACATAACCTAAACATATCTTGTGGACATTCTCTCTCTCTCTCTCTCTCTCTCTCTCTCTCTCTCTCTCTCTCTCTCTCTCTCTCTCTCACTCTCTCTCTCTCTCTCTCTCTCACACACACACACACACAATCACACAGTCTTGAGATATAAACAATGTCAATATTTATCTATACAACAAGTAATAACATGTCTGTCAACAGACTCAGATGTAGGTGTTATGAAGCCTTTCTAAAACCAGAAAAATGACTCACAGTTAACTTTTGTTATCTTATAGCTGAATTATTTCTGAATTATTAATCTTATTTTCTGATCCAAATGTATTTTATGTTCTTTATTTACCTTCTTTTTTTATACTCAGTTCCTAGAAACGTTTTTTAAATCACTTTATATAATAAAATTTAGAGATTATGTTGCAGCATCTTTTGGGTAGATGCCCAGGACAGGTATAGTTGGGTCCTCAGGTAGTGCAATGTCCAATTTTCTGGGGAACCTCCAGACGGATTTCCAGAGTGATTGTATCAGCTTGCAATCTCACCAACAATGGAGGAGTGTTCCTCTTTCTCCACATCTTCACCAGCATCTGTTGTCACCTGAGGTTTTGATCTTAGTCATTCTCACTGGTGTGAGGTGGAATCTCAGATTTGTTTTTATTTGCATTTCCCTGATGACTAAGGATGTTGAGCATTTCTTTAAGTACTTCTTAACCATTCAATATTCCTCAGCTGAGAATTCTTCATTTAGCTCTGTACCCCATTTTTAATAGGGTTATTTGGCTCCCTGAAGTGCAACTTCTTGAATTCTTTGTATATTTTAGATATTGGCCCTCTATCAGATGTAATATTGGTAAAGATGTTTTCTGAATCTATGGTATGCCCTCACTGATAAGTGGATACTAGCCCAAAAGCTTGAATTAACCAAGATATAATACACAGACCATATGAAGCTGAAGAAGAAGGATGACCAAAGTGCAGATGCTTCAGTCCTTCTTCAAAGGGGGAAAAATATTCATAGGAGAAGATATGGAGGCAAAGTTTGGAGCAGAGACTAGAGGAATGGCCATTCAGAGCCTGCCGCACATGTGGCCCATATATATACAGTCACCAAAACTAGGTAAGATTGATGAAGCAAAGAAATGCATGCTGACAGGAACCGGATATAGATGTCTCCTGAGAGACACAGCCAGAGCCTGTCAAATATGGAAGCGAATGTTAGCAGCAAACCATGAAACTGAGAACGGGATCCCCATTGGAGGAACTAGAGACAGGATTGAAAGAGCTGAAGGGGCTTGCAACCCCATAAGAACAAGAATGCCAACCAACCAGAGCTCCAGAGACTAAACCACTACCCAAAGACTATACATGGACTGACCCAGGGCTCCAGGTGCATATGTAGCAGTGGATGGCCTTGTTGGGAACCAATAGAAGGAGAAGTCCTTAGTCCTGCCAAGGATGGACGCCCCCTCCAGTGTAGGGGAATGTCGTGGGGGAAAGGGTGTGAATGGGGAGGGGAATACCCATAGAGAAGAAGAGGGGGATATGATAGGGGGCTTATTGATTCTTTCCTGGGAAGCCAGGAAAGGTAATAACATTTGAAATGTAAATAAAAAATATTCAATAAAAGAAAAACAATTTAGAGATTAAATATTCTCATTAAAGATATTCAATAAAAGAAAAACAATTTAGAGATTAAATATTCTCATTAAAACAAATTGGAAATTTTAGAAAGAATAGTTTCTCATTGTGCTACTATTTCTATATTTTTTACGTTATACATTCTGCTATTTGTAGTTCATCAGTAAGCCTTAACTTCATAAAATAATGAATTCCTATCTATTTTCTATTATCTATCATCTCCATCTCTGAGTGTCTGTGTGTATGAATACATATGTATATGAGGGTATTGGTGTAAACCCGAAGTAGACGTCTTCCTTCTCTGCACATTATTTTCCATAGCAGGGACTTTCATCAAACCTGGAGCTCAATGATTTGACTCAGTTAGGGTCTTTCATTTCCATATTTCCAACTCTTGGGTAACAAATCTACCATACATACCTGGCTTCTAACCTTCATGCTGGAAATGTCCCCATGCTTGCCCGGCAAGTTCTTAAAAAAATCTTTTTATTGATTCTTTGTGAATTTCACATCATGCAGACCAACCCCATTCATCTACCAGTCCCTTCATATCTGCCCTCCACCCTTGCAACTTCCCTGACTTTCAAAAGAAAATGAGATATAAAAAGAAGAATTAATAATAAATTATGTCATGAAAGCTGTAGTATGTCACAGTGTGTCCCACAGTGACACACAATTTTGTCCACACAATTTTTCTTGCAAATGTTCAGTGCACTGAGTCATTGATCTGTTCCCAGGCCTCTGGCTTCTCCTTCACTATCAATACTGGATCCTCATGGGGACTCCTCTCCTACATCCTGTTCATTGCAATCAGATATCTCCATAGCCAGACCTAGAGGCCCAGTAACAACAGAATATATCATCACTAGCTGCTGAAAGGTGTGACATTCCCACTGTTCCCTCCTGTGGCCTCATGTTCTACATCCCTGATAAAAGGCCCCGTTCCTCCTCCCTCCAACCCTTTTACCTCCTTGTCCACCAGAGGCAGCCTCTTTATCCATACCCTTCTCCCTGAAAAAAAAAACTTCTACTTGAGACTTCTCACAAGATATGACTTTATGGATCCTGTTGTATAGATCTAACACTGTTTTTGCCCTGTGTCATGTGGAGATTCTACAGCTTTTGGTCTTCAAAACTGGTTTTTTCTCTGGCTCCAGTACTTTATAAATGGAGTAGATGTTGGGGTGGGGCAACTCAAAACCCTGAATCTGGGTATGGGAGGAAGTTGAGTTGGTCAGCTTGCCAGATCTCCCACTCCCACACTACCAGAGCAAGCTCTCCAGCACTGCTCTGGCTAACTACTCAGTGTTGTTGGCTAAGGGTAGGGTCAGCCCTCCTGCTCTCAGACACTTGGGGCATCCCTCCCACCTGCTGCTGTTCGGGAGGGGCAGTGGATACACAGTATCCTCTAAGCACTTTATCCTCTAAGCTGTATCTTCAGCTTTCAAGACACATTTTGAGATATGCATATAACATACTTTTATTGTAGTCACTCTCTTCTTGATCCTAGTCTTCTAATCATTCTTTGCCTTAGTTCTATTACCAAGGACGACATGATTGGTGTCTTCTGCTTCTTGCTTCTGCTTCTGAATTCTTTTGAGACTGAGTCTTACTTTATAGTCTAGATGGCCTGGAATTTGTGACAACCTTCCTGACTCAGTTCCCCAAGTGCTAGAAATACAGATGTGAACTATCACAGCAGGCTCTAATTTCACTCTTCTTTACATATAAGTGAGAGTCCACTGTGTTTCCATGCCACATTTTTTTTGTTTGTTTGTTCATTCCCTTATAGATATCTTGGCTACCTAACTCATGCCTCAATAAATATGAAATGTTAGGTGTTCATCAATATATGATTCATATTCCTTTGTTTATTTTGTCAGTAGGTGCATATCTGAAATTTAAGGAAGTTCTACTTTGAAGGAATCTCCCCACTGATGTCTATAATATTTATATTAATGTATACTCATACCAACAGTGCATACATGATTAAATAACTGCTCTTTGATAGTATATAGTTGTTACTAATTATAACGGGCACAAATTAATCCATAGCCTAAATTATAGAATTTTTAGCAAACACAGATGTATGACATTTTAGATCAAGAAGAGAACAGCATAATCGTCCTCTCATATCTGAGCTTTACCCCTTTTACTTCAGTCTAAAAATCATATCATTTTAACATTAATGACATTTTTATTCAGAATTTTACACCATATTTGAATACTTGCTACTCTTTTGTAACTTTGGTAAATAGACAATGTGCATTTTCTGGCCTTTGTAGAACATTATGTTATACTTTTCATAAAGTTTGAGCAGGTGGTCCATTTTAAGCAACCACTCTACTAGAGATACTCCTATGTGTAAGGAATAATAGAAATACTTTTTATCAGAATGGGTCAAGAGGATTACTTGGGATAAACAATTTAAAAAGCAAAAAAAGGGAAATCAGTTCACAAAGAAGATTCTTACGATTAGAGATAACATTCTTTAGCAGTGTCTTCCAGGCTAAGAAAAAGGCACAGTCACTAATAGATTCATAGAGATATTGTAACACACCCTGGACTAGCACAAACTCTCCAAAAATTACAATCTTGAAAGGATCCAGAAGAAATTTGAAATTACATTAGAAGAGCAGCATTAAAACTGACAACTGGCTTCACAGCAAAAACAATCCAATAAGAGTCCAGTGGAGCTAGAGACCAATCAAAAATGATCTCCTTGGAGTCCTCTGCACCCAACTCCCGTGGGAGGGAGAGCTAAACCTTCAGAGAGGCAGACACTCCTGGGAAACCAGAAGATTCTACACTGGGCCCACATTTCTGACTCCAAAGGAAAACACCAAACGCCATCTGGAACACTGGTGCACAGAAGCTCCTGGAAAGGGAGGCACAGATCTTCCTGGTTGCTGCCGCCGGGGAGAGCTCATAAGCAACACCCCACGAGCAAACTTGAGCCTTAGGACCACAGGTAAGAGAAACCTTCCAGCTCCAAGTGACCTACCTGGTGAACTCAAGACACAGGCCCACAGGAACAGCTGAAGACCTGTAGAGAGGAAAAACTACACGCCTGAAAGCAGAAAACTCTGTCCCCATAACTGGCTGAAAGAAAACAGGAAAACAGGTCTACAGCAGTCCTGACACAAAGGCTTATAGGACAGTCCAGCCACTGTCAGAAATAGCAGAACAAAGTAACACTAGAGATAATCTGATGGCAAGAGGCAAGCACAGGAACCCAAGCAAGAGAAACCAAGACTACTTGGCATCATCGGAGCCCAATTCTGCCACCAAAGCAAACACAGAATATCCAAACACACCAGAAAAGCAAGATCTAGTTTCAAAATCATATTTGATCATGATGCTGGAGGACTTCAAGAAAGACATGAAGAACTCCCTTAGAGGAACACAGGAAAACATAAATAAACAAGTAGAAGCCTTCAGAGAGGAATCACAAAAATCCCTGAAAGAATTCCAGGAAAACACAATCAAACACTTGAAGGAATTAAAAATGGAAATAGAAGCAATCAAGAAAGACCACATGAAAACAACCCTGGATATAGAAAACCAAAGGAAGAGACAAGGAGCCGTAGATACAAGCATCACCAACAGAATACAAGAGATGGAAGAGAGAATCTCGGGAGCAGAAGATTCCATAGAAATCATAGATTCAACAGTCAAAGATAATGTAAAGCGGAAAAGCTACTGGTCCAAAACAAACAGGAAATCCAGGACTCAATGAGAAGATCAAACCTAAGAATAATAGGTATAGAAGAGAGAGAAGACTCCCAGCTCAAAGGACCAGTAAATATCTTCAACAAAATCATAGAAGAAAACTTCCCTAACCTGAAAAAAGAGATATCCATAGGCATACAAGAAGCCTACAGAACTCCAAATAGATTGGACTAGAAAAGAAACACCTCCTGTCACATAATAGTCTAAACACCAAACGCACAAAATAAAGAAAGGATATTAAAAGCAGTAAGGGAAAAAGGTCAAGTAACATATAAAGGCAGACCTAACAGAATCACACCAGACTTTTCGCCAGAAACTAGGAAAGCCAGAAGATCTAGGACAGATGTCATACAGACCCTAAGAGAACACAACTGCCAGCCCAGGTTACTGTATCCTGCAAAACTCTCAATTAACATAGATGGAGAAACCAAGATACTCCATGACAAAACCAAATTTACACAATATCTTTCTACAAATCCAGCCCTACAAAGGATAATAAATGGTAAAGCCCAACATAAGGAGGCAAGCTACACTCTAGAAAAAGCAAGAAACTAATTGTCTTGGCAACAAAACAAAGAGAAAAAAAGCACACAAACATAAACTCATATCCAAATATGAATATAACAGGAAGCAATAATCACTATTCCTTAATATCTCTCAACAGCAATGGCCTCAACTCCCCAATAAAAAGACATAGACTAACAAACTGGATACGCAACAAGGACCCTGCATTCTGCTGCCTACAGGAAACACACGTCAGAGACAAAGACAGACACTATCTCAGAGTGAAAGGCTGGAAAACAACTTTCCAAGCAAATGGTCAGAAGAAGCAAGCTGGAGTAGCCATTCTAATATCAAATAAAATCAATTTTCAACTAAAATTCATCAAAAAAGATAAGGAAGGACACTTCATATTCATCAAAGGAAAAATCCACCAAGATGAACTCTCAATCCTAAATATCTATGCCCCAAATACAAGGGCACCTACATACGTAAAAGAGACCTTACTAAAGCTCAAAACACACATCGCACCTCACACAATAATAGTAGGAGATTTCAATACCCCACTCTCATCAATGGACAGATCATGGAAACAGAAATTAAACAGAGACGTAGACAGACTAAGAGAAGTCATGAGCCAAATGGACTTAACAGATATTTATAGAACATTCTATCCTAAAGCAAAAGGATAAACCTTCTTCTCAGCTCCTCATGGTACTTTCTCCAAAATTGACCATATAATTTGTCAAAAAACGGGCCTCAACAGGTACAGAAAGGTAGAAATAATCCCATGCGTGCTATCAGACCACCACGGCCTAAAGCTTGTCTTCAATAACAATAAGGGAAGAACACCCACATATACGTGGAAGTTGAATAATGTTCTACTTAATGATAACCTGGTAAAGGAAGAAATAAAGAAAGAAATTAAAGATTTCTTAGAATGTAATGAAAATGAAGGTACAACATACCCAAACTTATGGGACACAATGAAAGCTGTGCTAAGAGGAAAACTCATATCGCCGAGTGCCTGCAGAAAGAAACAGGAGAGAGCATACATCAGCAGCTTGACAACACATCTAAAAGCTCTAGAATAAAAAGAAGCAAATACACCCAGGAGGAATAAAAGACAGGAAATAATCAAACTCAGGGCTGAAATCACCCAGGTAGAAACAAAAAGGACCATACAAAGAATCAACAGAACAAAAAGTTGATTCTTTGAGAAAATCAACAAGATAGATAAACCCTTAGCCAGACTAACGAGAGGACACAGAGAGTGTTTCCAAATTAACAAAATCAGAAATGAAAAGGAAGACATAACTACAGATTCAGAGGAAATTAAAAAAATCATCAGATCTTACTACAAAAGCCTATATTCAACAAAATGTGAAAATCTGCAGGAAATGGACAACTTCCTAGACATATACCAGGTACTGAAATTAAATCAGGAACAGATAAACCAATTAAACAACCCCATAACTCCTAAGGAAATAGAAGCAGTCATTAAAGGTCTCCCAACCAAAAAGAGCCCAGGTCCAGACGGGTTTAGTGCAGAATTCTATCAGACCTTCATAGAAGACCTCATTCCAATACTATCCAAACTATTCCACAAAATTAAAACAGATGGAGCACTACCGAATTCCTTCTATGAAGCCACAATTACTCTTATACCTAAACCACAAAAGACCCAACAAAGAAAGAGAACTTCAGACCAATTTCCCTTATGAATATCGACGCAAAAATACTCAATAAAATTCTGGCAAAAGAATACAAGAGCACATCAAAACAATCATCCACCATGATCAAGTAGGTTTCATCCCCAGCATTCAGGGATGGTTTAATATATGGAAAACAATCAACGTGATCCATTATATAAACAAAGTGAAAGAACAAAACCACATGATCATTTCATTAGATGCCAAGAAAGCATTTGACTAAATTCAACACCCCTTCAAGATAAATGTCCTGGAAAGAATAGGAATTCAAGGCCCATACCTAAACATAGTAAAAGCCATATACAGCAAACCAGTTGCTAACATTAAACTAAATGGAGAGAAACTTGAAGCAATCCCACTAAAATCAGGGACTAAACAAGGCTGCCCACTCTCTGCCTACTTACTCAATATAGTTCTTGAAGTTCTAGCCAGAGCAATCAGACAACAAAAGGAAATCAAGGGGATACAGATTGGTAAACATGAAGTCAAAATATCACTATTTGCAGATTATATGATAGTATATTTAAGTGATCCTAAAAGTTCCACCAGAGAACTACTGAAGCTGATAAACAACTTCAGCAAGTTGGCTGGATATAAAATTAACTCAATTAAATCATTAGCCTTCCTCTACACAAAAGAGAAACAAGCCGAGAAAGAAATTAGGGAAACGACACCCTTCATAATAGACCCAAATAATATAAAGTACCTCGGTGTGACTTTAACCAAGCAAGTAAAAGATCTGTACAATAAGAACTTCAAGACTCTGAAGAAAGAAATTGAAGAAGACCTCAGAAGACGAAAAGATCTCCCATGCTCATGGATTGGCAGGATTAATATAGTAAAAAGGCCATTTTACCAAAAGCGATCTACAGATTCAATGCAATCCCCATCAAAATACCAATCCAATTCTTCAAAGAGTTAGACAGAACAATTTGCAAATTCATCTGGAATAACAAAAAACCCAGGATAGCTAAAACTATCCTCAACAATAAAAGGTCTTCAGGGGAAATCACTATCCCTGAACTGAAGCAATGTTACAAAGCAATATTGATAAAAACTGCATGGTATTGGTACAGAGACAGACAGATAGACCAATGGAACAGAATTGAAGACCCAGAAATGAACCCACACGCCTATGGGCAATTGATTTTTGACAAAGGAGCCAAAACCATCCAATGAAAAAAAGATAGCATTTTCAGCAAATGGTGCTGGTTCAACTGGAGGCCAACACATAGAAGAATGCCGATCGATCCATGCTTATCACCCTGTACAAAACTTAAGTCCAAGTGGATCAAGGACCTCCACATCAAACCAGATACACTCAAACTCATAGAAGAAAAACTAGGGAAGCATCTCGAACACATGGGCACTGGAAAAAAAATCCTGAACAAAACACCAATGGCTTATGCTCTAAGATCAAGAATCGACAAATGGGATCTCATAAAACTGCAAAGCTTCTGTAAGGCAAAGGACACTCTGGTTAGGACAAAATGGCAACCAACAGATTGGGAAAAGATCTTTACCAATCCTACAATAGATAGAGGCCTTATATCCAAAATATACAAAGAACTCAAGAAGTTAGACCGCAGGGAGACAAATAACCCTATTAAAAATGGGGTTCAGTGCTAAACAAAGAATTCACAGCTGAGGAATGCTGAATGGCTGAGAAACACCTAAAGAAATGTTCAACATCTTTAGTCATAAGGGAAATGCGAACCAAAACAACCCTGAGATTTCACCTCACACCAGTGAGAATGGCTAAGATCAAAAACTCAGGTGACAACAAATGCTGGCAAGGATGTGGAGAAAGAGGAACACTCCTCCATTGTTGGTGGGATTGCAGACTGGTAAAACCATTCTGGAAATCAGTCTGGAGGTTCCTCAGAAAATTGGACATTGAAGTACCTGAGGATTCAGCTATACCTCTCTTGGGCATATACCCACAAGGTGCCCCAACATATAAAAAAGACACGTGCTCCACAATGTTCATAGCAGCCTTATTTATAATAGCCAGAAGCTGGAAAGAACCCAGATGCCCTTCAACAGAGGAATGGATACAGAAAATGTGGTACATCTACACAATGGAATATTACTCAGCTATCAAAAACAATGACTTTATGAAATTCGTGGGCAAATGGTTGGAACTGGAAAATATCATCCTGAGTGAGCTAACCCAATCACAGAAAAACACACATGGTATGCACTCATTGATAAGTGGTTATTAGCCCAAATGCTTGAATTACCCTAGATGCATAGAACACATGAAACTCAAGACGGATGATCAAAATGTGAATGCTTCACTCCTTCTTTAAAAGGGGGAACAAGAATACCCTTGGCAGGGAATAGAGAAACAAAGATTAAAACAGAGATGGAAGGAACACCCATTCAGAGCCTGCCCCACATGTGGCCCATACATATACAGCCACCCTATTAGACAAGATGGATGAAGCAAAGGAGTGCAGGCCGACAGGAACCGGATGTAGAGCTCTTCTGAGAGACACAGACAGAATACACAAATACAGAGGCGATTGCCAGCAGCAAACCACTGAACTGAGAATAGGACCCCCATTGAAGGAATCAGAGAAAGAACTGAAAGAGCTTGAAGGGGCTCGAGACCCCATATGAACAACAATGCCAACCAACCAGAGCTTCCAGGGACTAAGCCACTACCTAAAGACTATGGACTGACCCTGGATTCTGACCTCATAGGTAGCAATGAATATCCTAGTAAGATCACCAGTGAAAGGGGAAGCCCTTGGTCCTGCCAAGACTGAACCCCCAGTGAATGTGATTGTTGGGGGGAGGGTGGCAATGGGGGGAGGGTGGGGAGGGGAACACTCATAAAGAAGGGGAGGGGGAGGGATTAGGGGGATGTTTGCCTGGAAAACAGGAAAGGGAATAACATTTGAAATGTAAATAAATACCAAGTTAATAAAGAAAAATGAACTCCTTGTTTTAAAAGACAGCTTTAATTGTTGTGTGTGCATACCAGCAACAGTCATGGGAGCATGAAGTCCTTTCCTCCTACCAAGCACTGAAGACCTCAAGAGCGGCTGCTAGTCGGCAGACAAGGTTGATCCCTCCCTTGTATGGTTGTGGATTCCATGCAATTCTTCAAGGCCTTGCAACTTGGGAAGTCATGACTAAGTTGTGAGAGGAAGGGATCATGAAGGATCATGATATTTAAGAAGTTATTGTTGCCCTAAGAATGATCTCCCCTGGCCTGGAATCTTATACAGTATCATTCCTATCCAGATAATGAGCCTGTTACGCAGTAGTATTGTAGATGAGTGCATAGATCTCATTGATATGGGAGTGTTGTCAAAATTGATGTAACTGAGCTGGGTGCATATGTCCTGACTCCTTCCCTGTCCAGCTGATGAATAACACCATCACTTTCAATGCTGGCCACTCGAATACCTGGATGAACCATCTTGTCAAAGTTCCTGTAACAATGAAGCTACAAGCAGGGGACTGCAAATGCACCAGCAAGTGTTCAACCCCAAACCTGCTGGTGGAGAGCTCCACCCATAGGCTTTAGGTGAGTCCACCATACAGGCCAACCAAGTGGTGTTCGTTCTACCAATGCCCAGAACCCTACAGCCATTGCACTGCTTCCAATGATAGTTTCATGCACTCAAGCTGCAGTTGCGACTCATAATGATTCCCAAGCTCACAGTCCTTGGAGTTTCTATTGTAACTAGTGGAGGTAACATCACTAATGCCAAGGTGAAGATCCTCGGTACTGCCACATGTGAAACCATGGTAGACACTCTTTTCAAAACTCGGGAGCAGATACTCTGTGGTTGGGATGTCCTGACCATCCACTAGCATCAAGAACAACAAACCAGATCCTTCCTCAAGAGAATGTTCTCTGGTCTCAGAGGAGCTTCTGCTCCTCTCTATTCATCTCTGATTGCTGTGTCAGTAAACTGAATACTGAATGTTGACAGGTATTATGATAAGCGTGCTATCCGAGGATTTCAAGACTTCCCGTGACTCTGCCATTTCGAATTTGTTTGGGCTCAAACTGGGGTTGATGAATACAAGAGCATCCCAGCATTTGGTCAATACATTGCAGGAGTACAAGATGGAGGAGAGAATTGGACAGGATGGGAGTTTGCCTTTTGAGAAGAGCCACAGAGGATGTTCAAGATTGCAGAATTCGCCCATCTGCTCTATGCTTCCCTGCAGTTGACCATCAAAGTTCCCTGCCTAGGAAATACTTTGCAGCAATATCAGGGATTGAACAATTGTACAGTTCACCTGAAGACCATCACTGACAATTGGGTTGAGGAATACATAGTTTAGAGGTCCAAGCCATCTGAGCTCTGACTGTATTACCTAGCCTGGTTCTGAGGCAGAAGTGGACTTGATCTACAACCTCCAACAGTGATTTTTTTAGCCAAGTGCAAGTTACTACCTCACATTTTATTACCTCATGCACATTCTCACTCTTGTAGAAACCATCACTTAGCATGCTGGTTTAAAAAAATCCACTGGAATCTATTTCTAAAGTACTAGAGAGTATAACTGCTAAATCAAAGCGCAAAACCCAAAAGAGATGTGTCCAAGAGTGCTAGGAAAATTCAGAGTCCCAGTACTTGCCTAGCATGCTAGAGGCCTGGGTGCCGTCTTTTATACCAACACCAGCACACACACACACACACACACACAGATACACACTCAATATGATGGTGAGCCTAACTCAAAGAAAAATTATAGGAGAAGAAACTGCATAGGAGATCTGCATTGCCTAGAAATATTAAATGCTGTTTCTTAACTGTCAGCATGAAAATGTCCAGCAACAATAGTAGATGGCATTGGGCTTCTTCTTAACCAATCAATACATACTGAATAGACAAATACAATTGGCAGGGTGTTTGAATATGGCTGAGAATAAATATTACCTGTTCTGATGAAGAAGGAGGAGCTAAGATTGTAGTAGAAAGTTGTTTGTCTATGCTCTTGGTGGTCCTGGAATAGTATGAAATAGGAACAACAGTAGGCATCAGGGTGTCTGAGAGGAGAGGGGCATGTAGGTGTCATAATCTGTACCTTTGAGTGTAGTGCTATTGAACACAGGCATCTAAGTGCCCTAGGCTTAATTCATGGTAATGCTCAGAAAAGGATGATGTCTGAAAGAAATGATTCTCTCTGTCATTATATGTGTCTAGGATAAATATACTACATGCTTACATAGTGGTGCTTAAAGATGATTCAAATAATGAAGAAATGCCTATCCAGATTGCAGAAAAATAGTCACATGTTTTTCTGAGCATATGATATCGACTTGTTGATTACCTTGGAAACAAAGATGTAACACAGTTTTGAATTAGAGGGGTGTCATAAAGTTCATATTAGGTATTTAAGGCTATTCTTAACTACAAAGATAAATATGGGGCAACCTCAAATAATTTGTTCCAATGGCCGAAGACTATTCAAATGTTCTAAGAGAAGAAAGAAGCTTAGAACTTTCAATAACTTCTGCAGGGAGACTTTGAGGATATAGAGTACATAAATCCTTCAATGGTCAGCAACTTCTGCAGTCATTCCTAAGAACCAGTTGCTGGAATTGATCAAAATTCCACACATGTAAGAGCTGGATACCTTCCCTAACCATCTCTGTTCTCAAAACAATGACCTCTGTCCTGATGCACAGAAACTGACACTATGAGGCAAATTTTCCTGGAAAGCAGAGGACACTTGCCCATGATGGCTGACTCACCCCATCTGTATAGCAAGGCCACTCTTCTTCTGTAGGAGATGAATGTAATATATAAAATGTTTCCATGTAGGATTTTGTCAAGACCAGAGTTAGCCAAGTGGGTCATTAGATGGCTACATAATGCCTTAATATCCAGAAGTTCCACTTACAAACATACATTTATCTGATTGACAGATTTGTGAAAATGTCTCTTGTACATCTAGATCTTTTTTACAAATGGTGAGAATTGACAGCTAGGTACATCCAATGTAGACTGATATTCATCACAATGCAGATAAATTGCAGAATATTCTGTAGTTTCACTTTGTAAGTGTGGGGAAGTGAAGCTGTTCTGGCCATTTCTGTTACATCTCACAACAGACCTCTTTCAAAGTATTTTTTCCTCGATACCCATGTGTGTGTGTGTGTGTGTGTGTGTGTGTGTGTGTGTGTGTGTGTGTGTGTGTGTGTGTGTGTATACATACATACATATATATATATATATATATATATATATATATACAGGAGTGAAAGTGAGTATTTACCTTGGCTTTGCTACAATGTGAGGATGAGATTCACTGCTCATTTTATCACTGTGCTTTTCTCTGGTGCCTTTTCAAAGTTAGTCCCTGGTGAGAGTGGATTATGAGTCTGCTCTACCCACTTGCTCTTTGCACTGATGTACTGAGACTTTTCATTCTGACTTCTAAGACAGAAACCTGAAGAATTTGCTCTTTGTTTACCAAAGGTTCACACAATACACCCTCACACACACACACTTGAGATTTTCATTAAAATACAACCTAATTATTTACAAAAGTAAAAGTAAAACATATGGCCTTATAAATGCAAGATCCATAGAAAGAATATGTAAATGTGCATTCATTTGTGTTAATTTTATTTGGAAATTGAGAAAAGCTTAAAAATACAAAAAGAAACAAAACATTAAATGTAAATGGGGGAATGGTTATGTATTTCACTCACTCATTGTGTGGGTACCTTAGGTTCAATACGAACACCACAAAAGTTATTACTGTAAAAAGCCCCAAGCTTTCAAGTAACAGAAAACAATGTTTAAGTTATGAATTTAAAATTGCAATATTTAATGCATAAGTGAAGTATGGATTTCACTTAGAAAATCAAAAAATAATAATGCAAAAGAGCTCAATGTAAATGAATAGACACGAATGTATTCTAAAATGTATTTTAAAAGGTTGAATATGTAAATAAATATAAAATAAATATTCTATGTATTTTGTATTTATTATATAAGTTATATTTATTGATGTAAATATATAATATTTGTCACATAAGTAATATATATTATAATAATGTCTTAATAAATGTTCTATTGCTGTGAAGAGACACCATGACCATGGCAACTCTTTTTTTTTTTTTTCATTTTTGACCCCTTTTCATTTTTTCTTTTTTTTTCATCTTTATTAACTTGAGTATTTCTTATTTACATTTTGATTGTTATTCCCCTTCCCGGTTTCCAGGCCAACATCCCCCTAACCCCTCCCAGTCCCCTTCTCTATGGGTGTTCTTCTCCTCATTCTCCCCCCATTACCGCCCTCCTCCCAACAGTCACGTTCACTGGGGATTCAGTCTTGGCCGGACCAAGGGCTTCCCCTTCCACTGGTGCTCTTACTAGGCTATTCATTGCTACTTAAGCAGTTGGAGTCCAGGGTCAGCCCATGTATAGTCTTTGGGTAGTGGCTTAGTCCCTGGAAGCTCTAGTTGGTTGGCATTGTTGTTCATATGGGGTTTCAAGCCCCTTCAAGCTCTTTCAGTCCTTTCTCTGATTCCTTCAACGGGGGTCCCGTTCTCAGTTCAGTGGTTTAATGATGGCATTCGCCTATGTATTTGTTGTATTCTGGCTGTATCTCTCAGGAGAGATCTACATCCGGTTCCTGTCGGCCTGAACTTCTTTGCTTCATCCATCTTATCTAATTGGGTGGCTGTATATGTATGGGCCACATGTGGGGCAGGCTCTGAATGGGTGTTCCTTCTGCCTCTGTTCTAAACTTTGCCTCCCTATTCCCTGCCTAGGATATTCTTGTTCTCCTTTTAAAGAAGGAGTGAAGCATTCACATTTTGGTCATCCTTCTTGAGTTTCATGTTATCTGTGCATCTAGGGTAATTCTAGCATTTGGGCTAATATCCACTTATCAATGAGTGCATACCATGTGTGTTTTCCTGTGATTGGGTTACCTCACTCAGGATGGCAACTCTTATAAAGAAAAGCATTTACTTGGATCTGGAATAGAGTTTCAGAAGTTTAACCCATTTTTAGCCCATGGAGGAGAGAATGAAAACATGCAGGCCGTCATATAACTGAAGAAGTAATAAATGTTCTACATCCAGATCTACAGACTGCAGGAAGAGAGAGCCACTGGGTCTGGTTTGAGCTTTAAAAAACCCCAAATCGTACCCCCAGGGACACACTTCCTGGAAAAAGGCCATATCACCTAATTCCTCTCAAGAAGTGCCACTCCTTTATGACCCAGCATTCAAATATGTGAGAAATGGGAACCATTCTTATTCAAAGCACCTCACTGCCATGAATAAATTAGATAAAACCTCAAGCAGCAGTATTAGGGATGGGAATGGAGCTCGGTGGAAGAGCAATTTTCTACCCCCCCCCAAATAAGGAATTATTAGAAGTAAAGATGTCATTTTATAATGATTATGAAATATATCTTTAGGTGAGTTATAATTTCACATTTTTATGGTTTTAAAAATAAAATATTGAGGTGTTGAGATAGCTCAGTTAGTAAAGCAATTGAGGTACACGTATGAGTTTGGATCTCAAAGTATCAACAGCAAGGAACAAAAGAAATACAGAGATAGCTCCTTAATGTTAGCACTCCAGGCTGCAGCAGGTGGAGACAGGAGGCTCCTGGAGTGCCTTCTTTAGATAGTCTTGCTAAATCTGTGAACTCCTTGTTCAGTGAAAGAGACCTTGTCTCAAAAAGTAAAGTGGAGATCTAGAGAGGAAAACAGCCCATGTGGAACTCTGGGCCTTTCCACAGAAACATTCAGCCACACAGGCCTCAATCCATACATAGGCACATCACACACACATGCACGCTTGCATGCACGCATAGGTACACACACACACACACACACACACACACACACACACACAGAGAGAGAGAGAGAGAGAGAGAGAGAGAGAGAGAGAGAGATATTGAATAAAATACATGTCAGTGATGCAAACAAATGTGAACAAGCAAGCAGGTAATGTCAGAGTAGAACTCAGTAGCATGTCCCTGTGTAAATACTACAGTAAACAAATCAAAGAGCAGCAAGAATATTGACATTTTAAAATTTAATTTAGTGTTCTATTATTTATAATACATTCTTTATTTATTTAGTATTTTGCTTTGTTAGGATATAAAGACCTGAACTTCATTGTGACATTTTCATACATTTGCATGGTTAGATTTAGCTTTTAATTGACAGCCCCCACCTTTACCGCCACACCATCTTTCTGGCTGATCTATTTCAGTCACCCAGATAGTAACCCTTCTGCTCTCATTACACACCATTCTCTCTCTTCTCCATCCATGTTAATCTTTTCCTCCTCTCCCCTCTTATAGTCTCCTTTCTACCCCATAGATAGACAGATAGATAGATAGATAGATAGATAGATAGATAGATAGATAGATAGATAGATGATAGATAGATAGATAGGCAGATATTGATATGGACATGGATATAGATTATATACGATATACTTTTTGTACAACAATGTAATATATTTTGATACAGGTAAACTTTATTCTTTGAAAATATTTTTTTACACTATGCATACATGTTTCATGGGTTTTAAAAAGAGAATTAATTGATTGTTGGCTTCTAAATAGACACGCAGTCTCTCCCCCCCCTCTCTCTCTCTCTTTCTCTCTCTCTCTCTCTCTCTCTCTCTCTCTCACACACACACACACACACACACACACACACATACATACACACAGACGCACACACACTCACACACTTCTGAGTCTGATATTTTGATTACTACTTTTAACAAGTTTTGTTATTTAGATACATGTAAAATTTTATTCAACTGCAATAAACAATTTCATCAAAAATATATGAGACATTTGAATATTGTTCTTATAATGAATCATGTGGAAACTACCATTGAATTATAATGGATTCCGATTTTATACACTATGAGTTACAAAGATGGTGTAATTGAGCCTGGAAATAACTAACAAACACAGTGTCTGGAAAAAATGGTTGAAAAGGTAGTAAGATTGCATTATGAATAATTTTAGCCTACAAAAATTAACAGATTAAGAAAGAAACAAAATGTAGCAAAATATGCTAAATGAGATAGAAAGATTTTCATATTTCAAAGTGCTGTGACAAAATAAACCCAATATGTTGAACTAAATGTGGTCCCAGCAGTGAACTCTGCTCTGCTCTTCTAAATAACTGGAGAAATTCATCATGAATTAAAAGAAAGTTGAAAAGAAAAAAGTTCAACTTTATGAAGCCAAAATTTTTGATCTAAAACCCAGGCAAAGATATTACATGATAAAAAATTTTAAAATTGAAAATTATTATTTCCTAACAATATTTTTAAATAGCTATTATCCATACACACCTCAAACCCAGTCTTCAACTGTACAGTGACTAAGCCTTCAGCAAAACACATCCGTAAAGAGCCAGGTGCTCATAGTGCACTGACACCTTCTGAGCGCTAAACTCAGTTCTCACAAGACTGTTTTGCTTCCCCCATCCCCCAATGGCACTGGGACACTGGTTAGTAGTTACCCCACCCACTCTTCAAATCACACTGTCTTCCTAAAACTGGGTAACTATGAATGTAGTTTCTACATGCATTCAGAAATTTCTATTGAAAACCTGCAGAATAATTTTGTCAAAGGAAAAAATAACAAAAGAGGCAAAGGAAGGAAAGGAGGAAGGAAGGAAGGAAGGAAGGAAGGAAGGAAGGAAGGAAGGAAGGAAGGAAGGAAGGAAAGGAGGGAGGGAGGGAGGGAGAGAGGGAGATATATATATATATATATATATATATATATATATATATAGAGAGAGAGAGAGAGAGAGAGAGAGAGAGAGAGAGAGAAGAGCACAATCTAACAATTCTAGCTGCTCAGATGTTGCCCATTGTCAGGCCCTGAAAATCCTGTAACCAACAGCAGACTACAGTAACCCTCAAGAGAAACAAAGGCAGAAAGAAAAAATGGAGACCCCCAGAAGCAAATGTGCATAGAGAGGATGTTGCTGCAGATTGCTGAGTTGCAAATCAGCACAATAATTAATGTGACACACTAATGGACTAGAATACCACATCCACTATCTATGAACATGAAGATATTTATGAACTTTTATAAACTGCTTCAAGAGATCCCCAGAGAAAGGCACTGTGGCAAGTGCAAACATTTCCATTATTCACAACAGAACTGTGAATTTATTGAAAGCTTTTGCTCCAGAGCCCCTTTACAGGAGTTGCTTGTAAATTGTCTGCAGTGTGCTTGTTTAGTTCTGTTCTATGCAGGAACATTAGCTATAGGCTTAAACTTCCAAAGATGAAAAGCTGTCTCCTCCCTCCCTACATCACGTATGCACTTGTGGAACACATTAAGAATCTGCAGGTGGTGCAGAAGTCATTGTGACATGGAATGTGAATTCCTATCAGCACCTACTGCCTATTCAAATCACACTCATTTCGTTAGCATTTTAGTTTGTTTTATTCCATAATGTTTTTTCTTTTGCTCATGACTGAATGTAATTAGTGCAATCATAATGATATGTTAATTACTGACAAATTTGACATAAAAGATATGAAAAGCAGTTAACTTCAAATATAAAACTCAAAACTCATATAAACTAAAAATACTTTAAATTTTTTGATTCCTACAAGCTAGTTTTATCACAGAAGAAAATTGAAACAAATATCCATTACTAAAATTTTCATTAGGAATATGGTTTATCAAGTCTTTTCCAATGCATAAGTTTTCAATATACTGATTTGAAATTAATTTATAAACAAATGATAACTGCTAAGTTATTTAAAACACAATAATTAATGTTTTTAGATGTAATTAGATTATTGTGTAGAAAAAAATTTACATCTTCTATAAATGACCTAAGGTGTATATAACAGCATAAAGGAGGAGTGGGAGACAGTATATTAACCAGTGACACAGAGGAAAATGTGAAGGGCCTCAGACATGTTTGTCTCAACAGCACATCTGTTTAAGAACCACAGCTGTAACTTTCCCATCCTTTTCCCTAGCTTGGAAACACTGAGGGAAGATTTCCATATGAGACAAAAGTTAATTTGCGGCAAAAGTTAAAGTGACCTGTAAGCAGTAATTCCTTGGTATTCAGAACTGCGTTTTCTAGAGTCTAACTCCATGAAATATTTATAAATCCCTTAAATACTTAATACTCTAATACTTTTTAAAAGATAGCATTAAATCGCTGAGTTAAAATATTGAAATAATTTATACTATCAAGTAGTTTTCAACAAACTTAAGAAATTTGTACCAGATAAATTTATAGAATGTTACCTGGGCATGGCAACCCATGCGGATAAACTCGGTGATTAGTAGGCCAAGGCAGGATTATTATAAATTTGAGGTCGGCCTGGACTACAGTCTCTGAATCTAAAATTCATTTAAGAAGAAAAATAAAGGAATGTAAACTAGAAAAGAACATTCATAGCATTACTTTAGCTATGTAGACTAAATATGCTCATGGTTATAAATAATATAAAAAATAAACAAAATGAAAATCACCATATATATGATATATGATACACTATATACATGTATAGTGATATTTAATTTATGCAACTAGAACACTGACACTTCAGATGATTTTATATACATATGTATAATGGGGTTAGGATATTGGAAAGGGTCCATGCATGCTAAACAAGTACTGTACCAATGATGAATACCTTTAGACCCTCGTATTCTTTCTTTTGTGTGTTACCCCTTTGACTTCTTCCTGCTATTTGACAAATTAAAAAAAAGTTATAATGTGTTATCTATTTGTATGTACTTAAAGCCATGATGTCAGTTTAAATTTTTAAATTAATTACTTTACTTATTTACATTCCAGTCGTTGCCTCCCTCACAGTCCCCCTCCCACAGTTCTTCACCCCTTTCTGCCTCCCCTTTCCCTCTTAGAGGGTGCTCCCCCCTCCATAGGCCTTCTCTGGGGCCTCAAGTCTCTACAGAATTAGGCGTATCCTCTCCAACTGAGGTTATATATAAGTTCCAGGGACCTCGGAACAGCCGGTGTGTGTTTTTTGGTTGGTGGCTCAGGCTCTGGGAGGTTCCAGGGGCCTGGGTTCGTTGAGAATTTTGGTCTACCTATGGATTTGCCACCCCTTCATCTCCTTCAATTCTTCCCCTAACTCTTCCATAATGGTCCCCAACCTCAGTCTAATGGTTGGCTGAATCTGTCACAGTCAGCTGCTGGTAGAATCTCTCAGAGAGCCATGCTAGACTCATGTCTGTAAAAAGACATAAGCAGAAATATTGACAAGGGGTTTCCTGCTATCCAATTCTACCTATCTGCAGAACTTAGGACCCAATTTAAGTGATTATGACTATAATACAAATTATATTGGTAAATTATTATGTGTCCTCTACCCTTGTTGATAACAGATTTTAGGAACAAGATAGGCTCTTGTACTTTCAGACTCAAATCTCAAGCGGTTCCAAAGACTCCTTGTTCTGGGGCAGGCTGACCCTGACCCTGTAGCATTAAGAAAGGAGAAAAGCAAACAGTTAAGGGTATTAAAAACATTAGAATCTGGAAAATAGGTAAAATATGGCCACTTCCAATGTAGGTTTTTATTGTTCATTCCATAATATAAAATGTCTATGAGGGAAAGAAGTCAGAAGCCCCTGCTGAGGCAGGAGCATTCTACTTTGAGATAATCTGTCCCTTGGGAACTCAAGGAGAACACCACAGTAACTTCCTCCTGGATGTTGCAAGCGCTTGCTTTGATGATATTTTGCTGTCCCTCTGTTGTCTGCTAACATTTGTTTGGTTTTTCTGTTTGTTTGTTTGTTGTTTGTTTGTTTTTTGTCTACTACTTAGTAAACTCCTTTAAAATATGAAGAATGCCTGTTGTAGATCATTCCCTATAAAGAATAATGATTTATTCGGAATGGCAGGGCCTTATTTTAACATGGGATTGCTTTAATTATAGATATAATATGGTTTAATTATAGATATAACATAACAAATGGATATGTTATATTCCATTTGATCTCAAATTTGCAAACAAATGACTCTTAAAAGTTCTTGAGTCTGTAGTTTATTATCAGACCTTCACAATGGACATTTCCTCTAGTTAACTTTCACACTTAAATGTGACACAATAATAATAAGTAATTTGTCAATTCCCAAAGTAAATATTTTTTCCTTTTATTAAAACAAATCTCACAAAATACATATAGTTCTCACAATTTGATAAACTGATGGAGATTTCATGTGAAAGAAAAATGAAGTGGATTCATTCAATAGACATAGTTTAAAGTTCTAGATTTTGCTTAAAATTCAACCATTTTTTACCATTTAATTTTCTTTAACAAAATAATAGTAAAGTATATTATTTTTAGGCTTCAATTTCCCAAGGATGAATTTTATAAATTCACGTATAGCATGTTTATGTTTGTTCAATAGCATACAGATTGGGTTTGTACTATGTGTAGTAAGCACTAAGCTATGAAATCACCCTATTAATCAAGCCAAACAATTAAACAAGTATAGAAATTTTGCATCATTTAATGTAGCTGACATTAAGAATAAGACAAAAAGTATACAAACAAAATGAACAATTTATTCAAAGAGAAAAATTTCTTCTAAGAAGTTTGAAATTCACCTCCTGTGTAGTAAGAATCACTCAAAAGAAAAATGTGAGCACAGAAATAGTAAGACTAAATTTCTGTTTCACAAAGATTACAGAAGTGTAGAGAGCAAACTCCAAAATTAGTTAATGGTATGGGGAAAATGGCACTGAAAATATTGACAGTGGAAATTTTAGGTTTGGGTGAGTCCTGAAAGGATCATGATGGAAAGAAGTCAAAGATAGTACTCATGTTTGTGACTTAAATAACATTGTATCACTATTCTGGGACAGAGATAAACAAAGAAGATTGGGTCATGAGAAAAGGACTTTAGTGGAATTTTGCTTGAGTTCTAATCACAAACACATTCTCAAATAAAACCATCTAGTAGGTAGGTGAAATGTTAGCAACAGTAGGATAGAAATAACCACACAGGATGGAATCACATATCTATGATGTAGTAATCCCAAAGAGTATGTGAGATAACTTAAACGTGATGAGAGGAGAAACCAATCCTAGGATAGAAGCCCAAAAGTTTTTAGCACCTTATAGATAGGATAAAAAGATACAATAGAAAGAAGTAAGTTGAGGCCAAAGAGATAAGCAAAATATTAGCTGTTCCTCCAAACAAGTCAATTTCGAGATAATTAGTGGAAAGCGTTTTAACAGTAGCTAGTATGAAGCCCCTGACACATACACAGCAGAGAACTGCCTGGTCTGGCCTCAGTGAGAGAAGATGGATCTAACCCTTGAGCGACTTGAAGCCCCAGGTGGCTTGTGGGGATGGGGACATCCTTTTGGAGATAGGGGAAAAGGAATGGGATGAGGAACTGTTGGAGGTCAGAACAGGAGTAGGATAATGACTGGACTGCAAAAAATATTAGAGATAATAAGAGGGGGGGGGGAGAGAGAGAGAGAGAGAGAGAGAGAGAGAGAGAGAGAGAGAGAGAGAGAGAGAGAGAACTGCACTGCAATCTCTCTTTACTCACAGTTTTTGTTCAAAGGCTTCCTATGGATGCCTGAACTGGTCTAGTACAGATTTATAGATATGTACTGTTTAGTCTTATATATAAAGTCCTATGATATAGCTTACAAATTATACCAGAGTAATCATAACAATTGTAATGACTTTATATTTTAGAACAATTTTACATTATAGTGAGAATTATACAAGGTACATAGTCTAATAGAAGAGAAAGATAATGGCACTATGAAACCATGTAAATGTATAAATATATACACACTAGCAATTTCTTTAAAGTCACGGCATGTCTTTCTCTTAACTGTGTGATATTTGACTGTACGGCCCTATCCTTCTTGTGCTGATATATGTCATGACACAGGTTAAGGTGATGGGCTTGTTTATTATGGTTTATCATTAAGTTATTCCATATTTTTTCATGGGTCTCCTAAAAGGCTATTGGAGAAGCATGATGAAATCCTGACTCTCCTGCTCTATCCTCCATAGCATGTGAATGATCAGTTTCCAATCATGAACATGTCGAGTGCAACCCCCACCCCCCATCAAAGCCATGCCAGGAACAAGACCATCTGCCAGGCTTTCACAGTGTTTGTGCTTAAATAATTCTTAGCATGACAAGCAATGGAAAACTCATGAATTGCTTGAACCTCAGTTGACCAGTTGAAAATGGCAGAAAATTAGAGCTCATGAAAAAGGTGAACTAAAGCACAGTGAAAGATTAAGAAGTCTATCGGTCATCTATACTTAGTAACATGGGAATTATGAAAGAAAAAACAATGGCGTTAGGAAGGAAACTAAACTGCAGTGGATGTTTTGGGGATGAAGGAGAAGAGAAAGTGGAGCCAGGAGACAAATTCGGTCGTAAATAATGGATGGACAACACGCAGGGTCTAGGCCAGGGAAGACAGCGAGTATAGTACACACAGGCACTGTAAGAGAAAAACCTGTAACACTTATCCTGCTCTAGGTGATTTCTATCTCAGTAATATAATATGTAAGCATTATTTAAAGATTCAAAACACTTGCAAAAAGGATAAGAAATTCACATATCCTGGGAACAGGGAGTTTTAAACTGCTATTATACTTTGACATCTGATAGTATAAAATCCCAAAAAACTATTTTAGTGGACTTAAGCTTAATTGGAAAAAATTAAGTGCAGGCTATTACTTTAAAAGCTTACCCACATTAATCTAAATCTAATTAACAAACGAATAGCACCAAACTCTAGAACTAGATTATACATTGACTTTGAGACTCTCTCCTCAATGATGTTTTGCCTATATGTCTTTGCAGAGAAGTGAACATATTTTCTATTTAAGAGATTTTTACAGATGAAACTTATTTCTATCTCAGACCTTTTTATTACTGAAATTTTAAATCCATTGTTTGTAAATCAGCACTTCTTTTATTAATTCATAAATTAAGGCCATATTCAATAAATTTTTCTTAAGAGCCATTAAATGTCATGTACAGAAATGAGGTTGAATATTTGATCAGTAAATTGAAAGGCATAAGAAATCTAGGATAGGCAGTATCATTTAGAAGGGTGTATTTTAATAGGAAATTTAGCAATTTTATTGACATCTATGCCTGGTTTATTCCATACATTTTGAAGGTTATGGAAGAAGCTGGGTGGCCAGAAGAAATAATATCATTAGTTTGTGTGAATATTTTAAAGCCACAATTATATAAAACATCTCAATTTCACATGGATATATAAAAGCTTAAATCAATGAAAATAAACCTAAGAAAATTATATTTAGTGTAAGAAATCTGTAATAGTTATCTGTGATTACCAGAAAGAAGGTGATGCAATTCACATAATATTAATCACTATAAAATATTTCATGTTACAAAAATAAGATGTGAGAGATTCATTACAATTTCTGGTTAACTGAGTAGTAAGAGATTTTATTGCTGGGCAGAAAAATGGTTTCATAAGGAAAGCACTTGCCATGCCAGACTGATAGTCTGAGTTTGACCCTTAGAATCTACGTAAACGTTGTGGGAAAGAACTAACTCTAACCCATATTACTCCAATTTCCATAGACATTCCATGGCTAATTGCTCCCTCCCACTCACAATGAACACAAAACAAACAATGGTGATGATAACGGTGCTGATGATGATGGTGATGAGGACAATAATGATATAAAATTTAAAATATTTTACTTTAAATTTTGTTTTAGTGAATTAAATTTTAAATTTTGTTTTAGTGAAGTGTTATATGATATATGGCTACAAATCCTTTCATTATTCCTGTTGTGGATGTAAACAGGTGGATATAAACATAATGGTGCATGTATGTGTGTGAATATGTGTGAATGTATGTGTGTGTATGTGTGTGTGCGTGTGTGTGTGTGTGTTTATATGTGTGTTTATGTGTGTGTTGGGGTTCGTCTGATGATTCTATGTATTCAGATGTTAAATACTGGCCCTCAAGATCTGGTTGTCCCTGACAAGTATGTAAATGCTGCTCCCAATTTAAAGTTAATTGATTGATAAAGGCTAGAGCCAGTGATTGTGCAGAAAATAGAGAAAAGCAGGACTTGCAGATCAAGTTAAGGGTTTCAGGAGATACCAAGGGAAGAAGGAGAAAGGATATGGAGAGAGGAGACTGCCATAGAGGGGATGAACCATGAACACATGGCCAGGAGAAGTGGAGTGTGAGGACAGAATGATAGAACAGAAATAACTCGGGAGAGATTTAACACAGCAAATACAAAGGGACAGATGGTTGGTATGCCAGTTAGACTAGCTCACAAGCTACCCAACCAAGGCTTATAGCTTATATATAAAATACTAGCACTTTGTGTCTTTTATATGGGCTAGCAAGAATCAATAATTCATTTACATTCATTTATGTATGTGTTGAGTGGGGGTGATGCCCTCTAAACATGTCCCTAAACCAACAAAAGAAAATACATCACAAATTCCTTAAACACACGGACCCTTCTGATCTGTTTATTTATTTTTTAAAAGCACAATGTGCTCATTTATAATTTCAGTTTAATTATCAACAAAAATCATAACAAAACAATATAACAATGTCTATAGCAATATAGGTGTACGTGAATTTTTTGTCATCTGGTGGTGTCTTTGTTTTCTAGGATGGCTAACCATCAGTTCTTTTGGTGTCATATTGTCAGCAGTGGTATAGGCATAGGAGACAACGAGATCAGATTCAATCTTCAATTACAGGCACTGCAGAGAAAAATATGGATTTAACTTGTCATTTCAATAGACAAATTTACTAAACATGACTTTGACACAACTAGGTGCAGATCAAAATCCAACATGGTGTCAATGCCTTCGGCAGACATTTCATTTTCATTAACTCCTGACAAGTGTAGAAGCGAAAAGCAACACCAGCTCATCCACTGAGCTCAGTGATAATTCTCCCTTCAGCTGAGGGCAAGTCAGCTGTTTTTCTTCATTAATGCAGTATATGGGCATCTCGACAAGTACTCTTCTCTCTTAAAGAGTGACAGAGTGATACATTCATTGGTTAGACACATTGTGGGAGCTACAGAGTTAATGTGCTATGTTTTGTTCATAGCTACTCCATCTTCAAGTTTTAGCCACATTAAACATTTGATCACAGTTTAGCTTTTTTTATTTTATTTCCATTCATTCACTCACTCATTCATTCATTCATTCATTCATTCATTTATACGTATTCAGTTTACATCCTGCTCACTGCACATACACCCCCATCACCCCTTCTCCCCATCTCTCCTTCCCTCCTCCTCCAAATGAATGGGAACCCCCCTGGGTATCCCTTCACCCTGGCACATCAAGTCTCTGCAAGGCTAGACACATCTTCCACAACTGAGGCCAGACAAGGCATCCCAGCTAGAAGATCATTTTCCACAGACAGGCAACAGCTTTGTGATAGCCCGGGCTCTATTTGTTCGAGGCGCAAATGAAGACCAAGCTGCACATCTGCTATATAGGTGCAGGGAGGTCTAAGTCCAGACCATGTATGTTCTTTGGTTGGTAGTTAAGTTTCTTCTTATTCTCTTCATTAATTTCTTCTAATCCCTTCATTTCTTCTTTCATTCTCTTAAGAAATTTTATAGGTTCTCTTTAAAATGTATTAGTATACTTATATTTACTAATTAGTATAGTATGTATTATTAATAATATTAGTGGTATTGCTGCTTGTTTTTTAGTTTGTTTGGTTTTTTGTTTGAGTTTTGTTTTTGTTTTTACACTTCAAGGTGACTTTCAACAAGGGGTACATACAGTAGTGTGGAAAATTATAAACAGAATATCTTTATGAAGAAATATGCACTTAAGACAAACACTCTACTTTAAATGCATTTGTCTTTCAATTCTTTATCACCTGGAGGGATTAAACTGCACAGCTCTTATCAAGAAGGAAGAATTATGAACGGTGTGCTTTTAAAGAATAATCTGCAGAGTAAAGCTCTCACTGAGTGATTTATGTGGAAATGACATCATTGTGGAATCTAATGCAAAACTAGTCACTATGGAACTCAAGACAAGTCAATTAAATAAAAATTGCATTATTTAAAAAAATAAAGACAATGGGAAGTCATTTTAATTCTTGCCTTGTCAGATATTTTTATGTAAAATTATGTTTTGCTTAACCCACACATTGAAATCTATGTATTATTTTAGAGCTATAAATTGTGTGTATATATGTGTGTAATTTATAGCCATATATGTATATGTATGACATTACACAATTATAGGGCAACAATGCTTCTACTAGACATATGAGGTTGACAAAAATCTCACTGCCATGAAGGGAAATGAGTTACATCTTTCACAGTTGTTGTCCAATGAGGTCTCATAAACAACCCTCCAACATATTCATACATTGTAGGGTTTTGCTCTCAGTCACTCTCCAGAACTTGACAGTAACACAGAATTTCTGAAAACACCATATCACTTGAGTCATAAAACATAATGAAATTAAAACAGTACAGACCTAGAAGCTTTATCTTTACTGGATAACTATCATAGTGCTGGAACATGCTCTGGAAACTACTGGAGGGGAACAGAAAGCATCAATCCTACCCATCTGTGTACCCAGAAAGCTTTTAAAAGACTGTCCTGGTAAAATATGCCCACTAGTGCAGTAGTGACATGGACATGCTAGAAGTACTAAACATTTTCTGATTAAGTCCCACTTGACAATGTAAAGTCCATTTCTGGCACCAGAATCAGGCCACGGACCTATGGCTGGACAGGACATAGTACCTAAGGGAGAACTACTAACTACTACTACTACTATGCTACTAAATGGACATAGTATTAAGCTAAACTGACCTCTACTGACTTAGGATTAAGCCCATAGATCAATGAATTCCTCAACACTCATTACAGGAGTTCCTATTTACAGTAGCTGATCAATGCATAAATGGAACAATATTTAAATGTTGGGCCCTGGATAGGACTTCTGGACTTACCTGAAACCTATGTTCCAGTTTATTAAAGAGGAGAAGCTGCTTGATTTCTCTTGCCAACCTAGAATAATAGCACTGTAGAGAGACATTAAACAAGCTATTCCAGGTGCAACACACACAATAATGCCTGATATATATGATGAATATTAAGATAAAAAGATAATAGAAGAAATGACAAAACTGGTAAAATGTTGTTTACTCTACTGCCCAGATGTGTTGGAAATGTGAGGGAGAGAGGTGGGTATGGGAGCATTTTCTTTCTGAGTGGGAAGGGAAGAATGACGTACTAGCTACTGTCATTTAATGTGTAGGTAGAAGACACTAAAGGTCCTGTAATGTGTGGGAAAGCACAGTGAAATGATAAGCTATTCTGCCTGAATGTCAGTAGCTCCCAGTTGATAAATACTACTATAAGAAATAAGCTCCAAGCATAAATGCAAAGTCTCTCTGGACAGAGATACTTAAAGGAGGAAACAATGTAACATACAGAGCTTCTTATTGTTAACATCATCATATTTTAATTATCTGTTTACATTTATGAAATACCATAATTTATAAGAAAATAAGTATAGTAAATTTAGAAAAATAATTCCTTCACATTCAGGAAGAATTATAACATTATACCATATTGAATCGGCCTAAAACTTTTGTAATAGCTGGTGACTTGTCTCTTATTGTAGCTGTCATTTGTTGAGGTTATAAGGAATGACTTGAGGAACAGATTTAAAGAAAGATCCGTTAACAGTTGAGAACAGCTTAAGTGAAAAGAAAGAGAATAATAAAGATGTGTGTCATTACACAATCCATGCCAGTTAGCTCTGAAAAATAATTTTCTTGACCCACTCTACTGAATATGAAAAACAGAATTTTGTTTCATTCAGTGAACATGATCCACTCATATTATGAGCTAGCATGTAACATGGGCTTAAAGATAAAATGCAAACACTCTGTCTTAATGAAATAAAGTACGTAATCAAATACGTTATTAACTTGTTACGAATGAGAGAAGATATTTTAAATACTCTCAAATATTGGTATGGACGCAAAACATTATCCTCTATTCACATTAATTGGGAAGCTTTTCTCTATCTAAATTAACTATTGTTTCTTCAATGATTGAGATTTGAAAGATTCACTAATGACTATTTATTTCTGACTTAAACATTGAAAAATAAATGCTTCAGAATTCTACGAATAAGAAAGGTAGGAATAAATAGCGGTAGCAAAAAGAGAGAGAGAAATTAACAGGAGGATATGGAGAAGGACTGCCTTTGGCATGGGAGAAAAGTACATTGAAGAGGGTGGGGATGGCAATTACTAGAATTTATTTATATACATATATGTATATATATATGAAATTATCAAGAGACAAATTCAAGAAAAGTTACCAGACATAGTTTTCTGGTTTGTGGGAGCTATTTTTCAAGGAGAAAGTTCTTCAGCAATGTCACCACTACAAATGGGATGCAGGAGTGTGACTCAGTGGAAATGCAAAACGAGCCAAATTGCAACACTGAATTAATTTCGAATCTTAAAAGAAATTAACGTTTCTAATTGCTCCATTAAGACAAATTTTTAAAATGAACTTCTGACTAACTAGTTTTGCCCAATTTTTTAAAAAGTAATTTTAATTTTAATATAATTAATAGCACAGAGATTTAGACTAGCAACAGCGATCAATCCCATATGTGGCCAAGGACCAGCATATTTGCAGAGCAGAGTCTGAATGTCCTCATGTGCTTTCCTCAGTACTCACCCTAGACAAAAACCTATGAGCCAGCGGGAGTCTACACTGGGAATTATTTTAAATGTAAAATACACACTAGACTTTGGAGGCTCAAGTATATCAAGAATTTTATATCTAATACATCTTACCAAGACTGTTTTGGATGTAAGAAATATTTTACAGAATTTAAGTAGTCTTACCTGTTTCATTTTAACTTATGTTTAAGGAACTATAATTACCGTATTTTTGAAGCTCTGTGTGCACTCAGCATATGCATATGAATAAAGATAGATAAAGGAGAACAAAATGTTTACCAAATACTATCCAGTTATAACACATCATCCCTGCTTCTGGACCCAAACAGAAAAAAAAAAACCCACAGACATAGACAAATAATGAGGTATAATATACATTTGAAAAGAATGGTGCTACCACTTATTCCTCGATGAACAATGAATAGTACACATCATCCATAGCTTTATTTGCATACATGTTTCTACTTACCTTAGCCCATCACATCATATCTCCCTGTTTAATGAATTGATGTCAAGGAGACTTTGTTCCAGTTATAAAATTCAATTAAGTAAAATTGAACGTAGTCACTGTTTTAATCAACATATAAAAATATACATTTTAAAATGTATTACTTGATAAGAACGTCATGAGATATAAACTAATATTAGCAATCAATTAGATAACATTTTGAGGAAAATTAGTTTAGACTCAAAGAAATTGCTATGGCATCATTATCTTTTATTTTTCATTTTCTGAATTAGATGTTATATTTTTATAGTAGAAGATTTTTCTATTGTATAGACCATTGGGTTCTTTAGAAAAATTTCAATGTAAGTAGTTTCTCCTTCCAGAAAGTCTTTATAATCATTTTGTTATTATTCATAAAAATTCTGTTCTGTATTAAATGTTCCTTGTAATGAGAAAATACTGAACAGTTTCAATACCAAGCTATTTCTGAGGTAGCTATGTGAAGATCTGTTTTATTCAATAATGATTCAGCAAAGGTATGCAAAGGACGATCAGATATGTTTGTATCTCACACCAGCAGAGAGACCACTTGGGTACCCAGCTTGGGATGAGAATGCCAAGCTCTATAACTAAGCTGACTTGTTGTCCCAGAGGTATGGAAGTTCAGCCTATTCTGTACTGCTCTGCAATTTAATTATACAGAGTATTATTACTGGGGCTCTGTAATAGAGTTTGAAATCAGGGTGATGCCTCTGCAGTTCTTTTTGGTGTAGAATTGTTTGGCCATCCTGGGTTTGTCTGTTTGTTTTGTTTTTCCCTATGAAGTTGAGTATTAATCTTTCAATATCTGTAAAGAGCTGGTTCAAATCTTGATAGGAATTGCATTGATTCTACAGATTATTTTTGGTAAGATGGCCACCTTTACTATGTTAATCCTGCAGACCCATATACATGAGAGATGATTCCATTTTCAGATATCTTCTTCAGTTTCTTTCTTCAAAGAATTGAAGCTCTTATCATACAGGCCTTTCACTTACTTAGATTTAGCCCAAGATATTTTATATTATTTGTGGCTATTGTGAAGAACATTGGTTTTCTGATTTCTTTCTCAGCCCCTTTGTCATTTGTTTACAGGAGGGCTAATGATTTTACTTGAGTTCATCTTGTATCCAGCCAGTTTGCTAGAGGTGTTTATTAGAGAATGACTACTCTTTGGATTAAAATCAAAGTGGGACATTTACAGAATGGAGTATTACTCAGTTGTTAAAACAATGATACGATGAAATTTGCAGACAAATGGATAGAACTAGAAAAAGTCATCCTGAGAAAGGTAGCCTAGTCCCTGAAAGACAAACGTGGTCTATCACTTATAAGTGGATATTAACTGCAAAGGAAAGGATAATCAGATTACAACCCACATATCGGACAGTCTAAGTAACAAAAAGGGCTTGGGGGACAGATGGATTTCCTTGGGAAGAAAAAACAGAGTACATATCAGAGGTGTTCTGGGGACAGGTGGTGACAGGAACAGGATGGATCAGGTAAAGAGAGAATGAAGGGAGAGAGTATTAGAAGAGACAACTGGAATTGGGGGATGTGTGTGGTTTGGGGACAAGGTAGAAACCTAGTGCAAGTAATGGATGGGAAGGGAGGAGGTGGAGGTGATGGAGGAGGTGGGGGTGGAGACAGGGTGGGGAAACTACAGTCATGATATAATATATGCGAGAATAATTTTTTTAAAAAAGCAGAGGAGAAAGGGTCAAAGTTGAAGATGTAGTTGAAGTGGAAAACTGCCTGCCATGCAAACATGAGGCTCTATTTTTGATCCCCTAAATAAATAGACAAAGCTGGAAAAGGTGAAATGCTGGAAAGAAATAGGAAGATCCTGTGGGCTTGCTGACCAGCCAATGTAGCCCACTTGGCAAGTTCCAGACCAACAAAAGATCTTGCCTCAAAACCAAGATAGACTGTGTTTCCAAGGAACAACACCAGAGATATACCAAAGTTCAACACCAGAGAACTAGCCTTTCCTCATCAAGCAACCATGTGTATGTGTTTGAAAACACACACACACACACACACACACACACACACACACACACACACACACACACACAGAGAGAGAGAGAGAGAGAGAGAGAGAGAGAGAGAGAGAGCAGAGAGCAGTCTGGTTAGAAACCATGTTGATTCTACAAAAACTTTATTGTAGGTAGCCTTCAGCTTTACAATTCAAATAAAAATGAAATTATATATAATTATATATAATTAAATTATATATATTCTTTCATAAAATCAAACATGATTACTCTCCTTCATTAGTAATATTGTATGGGAATAATAGAATGGAGTAGAAATTTTCAGGCTGCTTGCATTCATTCCATATCCAAGGACCATGCCTAATTTTGAAATGACTAGCAGACAGTAGGAGCCAAAATGGTCCACATAAAGAAAGTTAGAACACAGAGAAACTGGGAACAGCATGATAGGCATTAAATTGAAATGAATAAAACAACCACTTTATTACTCTTCTGCAATAGGAGTACATTTTTGTTCAGCATAAATATTGTTGGGCAAAGTAAGAGACACCACAAAAAGATCCACCTAAATTTATAATTATTTACATTTATGTAAAACAATTGATGTTCAAGAGGTTGTACTTTAAAATGATGTAAATAGATGCTTGTATCCCACATTTACGACTGGGTAATTGTGTGAACAGAAGCAAGAAGAAGCTTGTCTTGGTTTTCCATAAACAAATAGAAAATATCAAAATCTCTGTCATAATGTTATGAATAGTAAGTTTCACAAGCTATATAAGGACTTCAGTAACATGTACAAGCCAAATAATCATTCTTATCTAATCTTAAAAATCACATATTTTTCTTATTCTAAAGTTTGCATGTTCCTACTTATAAGCTACACACTTCTTAGTTTAATAATCAGAAAATAATTGGTGTATCATTATAAAAAAGAATGCAATATGTCACAGAAAGTAAAAGAAACATCAGGCATAAGAAAGTGCTCTGAATTTTCATAATAAAAGATTATTATCCACAGTTGGTGTTATTGTACTCAAAAACTTTTGAGCCAACTTACAAATCACTTTCAAAATGCACTTTTGCAAGTTATAAGTACTCAGTAATTTGCTACCCTGAGCAGACTTAAGGCATGTAATTAGAATGTGTCTATATGAAGTCACAGTTGAGTTAAAACATGTGAATAAGAATTACACAAAATGCCAGATAAATGGCGGAGTGTGATAATTGCCAAACCTTGGTAAAAGACAGACAGAGGAGGAAGCTTCATGCAGGCCAGTGATTGAAACAAAATATACAACTTATTGAAAGCAAAGAGGGATGAAGTTCCAAAAATGGAAAAAAAGGGGGAGGAGGAGGAAGCAGAAGAAAGAAGAGGAGAAAATAAAAATCTAATGCTGCACTTAAAACAAGGGGATTATTTAGCAGTGAGTGTTCCAAAATGCCACATTAGAATAATTTAAAAAATAAAGTTACATAAATGTCAATTCTAGATATTTCTGTAATCACCTTTAAAAAGCAATAACAGATAATGTAAATCTAAGGCAGATGAGTAAGGAAAGGATATTTAGGGAATTTGACCTATTTGAAGGTACAGAAAATTTGCATTTGTATTCATTGTATTCATTGGCACTCCTATTCAAGAACTTCAAGTGATTCCAATTCTTGAAAAGGTTTACAATTTAAATCTTACAAAACTACCCACAATGCCCCAGCTAAAAAATCTTGGAAACAATCTGGACAGAAAAAGAGAACAAGCGTGTGTTTGCCATGCCATTTTGGTGCAGGAGTCTTGGATTAGAGACTGGGCACAAAAGCCCCTGGTTCACAAGCCTGAAGCCTCAGTATTACTTACATAGACATCCCTCAAGTTTCCTCTCTAATCTCTCTGCTCTCATATGCATTATAATGTAAGACTTCATCAAACTAGAATCAGAAGGAAACTAAATGAACAAGTCACTTCTCTTCTCATCAGGACCTGTCACCTTTGAGTTCTCTGAGATTCCCCAACTTTATCTGCATCTCTACACTAGCCAAACTCCTACACATCAAGGTGTTCATAAATTCACACTCTATCTCCATCATGTCCATGCTTGCTCTATTGTTAATTACACATTAATATCTCTGTTGTAGAGGATGGAAACCTAGAGGATCAAAGATAAATGATTTGTTCCTTGAGTTTAAGGAATTTAGCCTGTGAATCTGAAATTTCTTCTTGAACCTGTTTTCTGAATTATTAGACCAAATACTTTCCAGTGAGTCACATTGTACAGTGAATCAAGAAGAAGTGACTTGATAATTATGGGGTTCCCTGCCCCAGTACAACACAACTCCAGCAGCTAAGGCTCAGGCAACATCATGGAAGTGGGGGTAGAAAGACTTTGAGACTTTGCAAGTTTATATGTACGTCAATTCTGTTGTGTCTGGAAAATGCCACTTCCTTGGAGTCATCCACCACCTCTGCATGCATCCTTTCCTGCATGCATAGATCCCCTGAGCCTTAACAAAACAGGTTTGACATGCCATATAAGCATCAGGACTCCAAAGCCTCTCACTCTGCAGTTGTCTAGTGGTAAGTCTCTGTATTAATTACAGTATACGAACGCTTCTATGATGATGTTTGAATTGATATTGCAGAATGTCATTAGAAGTCATTTCTTTTCATGTTTAGTTAATAGAATGATGGTAGTAAATTTTCTCATGGGCCTATGACTTATTTAATCTCGGCTTCTTAGCCTCATGAACACTGTCAGGTCTGGGTTCCCTTTCATAGATCAGACCTTAAATTCAATCAAATTGTTAGTTACTCCTGGTATATGTGTGCCACTGCTGTACCAGTAGATGTATCATCCAGGCAGGTAGCTATAGGAGCTTATAAAGTTGGAAGCTGGACGACATTGATTACTTTTCTTCTCTGGTAGTGTGTATAGTACCTTCCAGCTCTAGAAATGATAGTTAATAGGAGTAAAAAATTGAGTTGGACTAGATCCTTTGACCAATGACTTAACAAGATGCAATCTACTAATCTGTTGCTGACACTGGAGGCTTTACTTTGGTGTCATAGACGTCTATTTCATGTGTGTGGTGTGTGTGTGTGTGTGTGTGTGTGTGTGTGTGTGTGTGTGTGTGTGTGTGTGATAAGGATATATATATATATATATATATATATATATATATATATATCCTTTAGAAAGTAGGTTTGGTCTTGGTATGGCTTTTCAAATGGCCTTCAATGTTAGTTATCCCTTCCATATGGCCTCTTCTACCCAGCCCTCCTAAACCCTCTTCATTTTATCCTTCTCTTTAAAATTCTTGACTTTAAAAATTATGTTTTATTTTCTTGTTTTCCAGTAAAACCAGACACACTTTCTTATACTTTTACCTCTATATGAAATAATATGACATGAAGGGGGTCACTTTCACCCATGGCACATCTTTTATTAGACCACAGTTTTATCTATCAATAGCTATCTAACCTCTGTATATTACCAAAGAAATGTATATCTAAAGCTCAAGGCAAACATGAAGACTTAAGAGAAAACATGTAATATTTTTCTAGGTCAGGGTTACTCCCTCAGGATGACTCTTCTTAGATCGTCCTTTGACATGGAAATTTCATATATCTTAAGAGCTGATCAATTTTGTGAGTAAACCAGTTTGATTATCTGTACACAAGTTATTACATATCCAGGCTGTGCTAAGTTTCTGGCTTTTATGAATAAAACAGCAATGAGAAAATGTCTCTCACTAGAATATAAAGTCCTTAAAATATATGGCTAAGAGTGAAATAGCTGAGTCTTGTGTAGAACTATTTTCAACGTTTAAAGAAGCTCTGCACTGAGCTCCATCGTGCCTGTATAGTCTGCATCCTTGATATCTTCTGCTCTCACTTTTGCTTCTCAACCTTGTCTCTCCTGACTGGGGTTAAATGAAATCTCAAAGTTGTTTTATTTTGCTTTTTTTCCTGATGGCTAAGGATGTTGAACATTTAGGTGTTTCTCGGGTGTTTGTGCTCGTCTTTTGAAACTCTGTTCAGTTCTAACCCCATTTTTTACACTTCTTTGCTTAAAAATTTTCAGCCATGTTTTCATCATATTCTTTACCCTCCTCTAAATGCTCCCAGATCTTCCCCACCTTCCCCACACAAAATCATGATGTTTCCTTCTTTCCCAAAGAGAAAAAAAGGAAAAGTTAGAAATGAAAGCAAACTAACAAATAAAAAGGGCAATAAGACAAAAAAAATACAAAAATGGAAAAAGAAAAAAAAGCACACACACAAAAAAAACTAGATTATTTTGAGATGCCCATTATACTGGGTTTGTTGCCTGTCCAGGATTGTGTTTGATATGCAAAGGTATACTCCACTGAAGAAACTGATATTCCTTCTCCTTGCAGGCATCAGCTAAAAATAACTTCTTGGGTAGAATTTTAACTTTGTGACCACATCCCCCTCTCCGTTCTTTGCTAGTTCATGTGTATATCAGACCTATTCTGTCTGGAAAGCACTGTTTTTTGGAGTCGTTTACCACTTCCAGCATTTAGAATCTTCCATCCTCTTCCACATCAATTACGGAGCCTCTGGAGGAGTAAATGCCCTCTTTCCCCTTAGGTTACTTGTTTTCTTACATAGTTTTGTTTCTATATAAAATAGCATGACTTGAAGGGGGTCACTTTCACCCTTGGCACATCTTTTTTTCCAAAACTGTATCACAGTTTTAATAAAATTCTAAAATAATGTGTATTCTCTACATATTGTTGCCTTAATTGAATATTAGAAGTTGAACTAGATTATGATGAAAAAATATTTTAATGCTCTTCCCACTTTCAAATTTGCAGCAAATAGATCCAGATTCTGTAAATGTTTTTTACTTTTAAAATAAATCTGATCATGAAAGCTTAATTATTAGAGTCTTTGTGGAGTTAAAAGAAAATAAATGATATGAAAAATTATTAAAATATTGCATTGCGAGGCTGTCTGTATTTTTATATTTATTTTCCGTAGGTCATAAATATTTACTTCCTGTCTGTTTTACATCCTCTAAGTCACAACCATCTGATTTATTAGCAAGGATTTTCTTTTCAATTTACTCCAAGCCTTTTTCAATGCCAAGCATGCAGAGATCCTACTCAGTCTAAAAACCTTCCATTAGTGGCAGAATGGCAGGCTCTGCCTGGTTGCTTTCTAAGACTCTCAAAGACTGTCTTTCATCACCAGGTTTCTTTCTCCTGAGCCCCACTTTCTGGTAGCCACTTATCCTTCTCATCAGCCTCTTCTTGAAAAACCATACAAATCGAAGCTGACAACTGTTATATAAATTTCACACGAGTAATTTCAACAGCTCCACTGTTCCATTTCCCCAAAGATCAAAGCACAGAAATAAGAAAATCTGTCCACCTAATGCACAATTTGGCACATGGTCAAGGTTTTGTACAACATCTAACTATATACCCATAGATCATTGCCCATATATAATTACTAGCCAAGTTTTCAACTTTAAAAGCTAACAGCTTGAAATGGTCTTTTAAATTTATTAGAGTGTTTTCCATTCTTTGATATTTATCAAGTTTTCTTCATGATTGAGAAATATTAATGTGGGTTGGAGGTATCTTGATGGTAAAGTACTTGCTATATTAATTATGAAGGAGAAAGTTCAAATTTCAAAAACCTATCTAAAGTCAGATGTCGCATTGTGCATCTTTACTTCAAGAAGCCTGAGTTAAGATGGGTAGCAGGACAGGAGAACATCCTAGAACGCCATGACCCAGCTAGCCTGGCATACACAATATTGAACAAAAATATATCCTCCCTTAAAAAGGTAGACTGTGTGTCTAACACCAAAAGTTGTCCTCTAACCTTCACACATAAATTATGTTACACACATATTGCACTAACACATCACACACATTTGTACACTACACCTACACATCATACACAATATACCATGCATACAAAGTGAACAAATAAATGAAATTTAAAAGTACTAAGGGCTCCAATCAAAGATCTTTTCATCTGGTCTTCAGAATTGTTCAAAGTACGAAGCTTGCTGTCCTTAGAATGATGTGCAAATTTCAAGCTCTTTTTACTTAATTTTTTATTACTTTTCGTTTTCATTTTATTTATTTATTTATTTTTACAGTCCAGCTGTTGGCCCTCCCACAGTTTCTTATCTCATTCTTCCTCCCATTTTCTCCAAGAGGATACCCCACCCCCATCACTCCCCACATCCCCACCCTTCATACCCCCCACACCCCCCACACCCCCTGCCAGGCCTCCACACTGGGGTCTTGAGTGACTCTCTCAGAAAGGTTAGGTGGGTGCCTCTTCTCTGATTGAGGCCAGAGCAGGAAGTTTTCTGTTGTATATATGTCCGGGGCCTCATATCAGTTGGCGTATGGTGCCTAGTTGGTGGCTCAATGTCTAAGAGGTCTCAGAGGTCCAGGTTAGGTGAGACTGCTGGTCTTCCTATGGTGTCACCCTCCTTCTTCCCTAGTTCAACCACAGGGGTACTTGAGTTCAGTCCAGTGGTTGAGTGTAAATAAACGTCTCTGCTTCAGCCAGCTGCTAGTAGGGCTTCTCAGAGGACAGCCATGCTAGGCTCCTGCCTGTAAGCACACTGTAGTAGCATCAGTAATAGTGTCAGGCCTTGGAGCCTCCCCTTGAGATGGATTCTAAGTTGGGCAGGTCACTGAACCTCCTTTCCCTCAGTCTCTTCTCCATTTTTGTCCCTGCAGTTCTTTAAGACAGGAACAATTCTGGGTCAGAATTTTTGACTGTGGGATGACAACCCCATCCCTCCATTTGATGCCCTGTCTTTCGACTGGAAGTGGACTCTACGAGTTTTCTCTTACCCAGGTCTCTAGTACTTTCAAGAGGGTCCACCTACTTCCCACCATTCTGCTGGCTCTCAAGGCTTGTCTCTTGTCTCCCTGCCCCCAACCCTGATCAAGTTCTCCTTCCCCCTCCTCCCTCCCTTCTCCCACCCGGGTTTGAAGTTCTTTATTAGATGAGACCTTCATTTTTGTTAGATTTTTTAAATCATAAAATACATTATGATTATGATTTTCCCTCCCCCAACTCCTCCCAGTTCCTTTTTTATGGATCTATTTCTTATATCCAATGGTTTCTGATTTTTGTGTTTTACATGGGATGAATCCTTTTTTCTTTTAAAAATGGTAATAGCCAATCTTCTGTACTGTCATTTTCTAATTCACACAACAGGATCCAAGTGTAATGACTTTCTCTGTTATCTTCCTCTTTCTTTGAGCCTTCACACAAATCATTTCTTCATCCAAGAAAAATCACAACCCACTAAATCCATCACCTCTTTACCCCATTCCCATCTACATTCAGTTATTTCTGCGGTGGATTTCTGCAGTGAAAACATGATGCTTCTCTCCTGGACACAAGTACAAGTGCTGTTTATCTTATTATTAAGACCTTTAATAATCTTTCTGATATCCACCCCTTCTGTTCTGTGATCTATGTCATATCAAAATATTTCCATAATAATGATATGTAAAACTATTCCTTTCATGTCTTTTACTCATTATTTAGGTTATATTACATTAATCTTCATAATTATTAATCATTTAAAATATTTTTTGTTCACTTTTCCTCTGGACTTTTAACTATGATTAGGGCAGAGTACATACTAAATGGTAAATATGTTTAATATGTGACAGGATTAATACCATCTATTTTGTGTGGTACACATTTTAACCCCAGTATTTTGGAGGTTCAGGTATGAAGATCTGAGTTTGAAATGAGGTTTGGCCTTATAGCAATACCCTTTCTTGAAAAGGAACAAATCAATAAATAAAATAACTCTTCCTTTCTACAAAATGAGGTTATGACATGAAGAAAGCTATCCATAAATCAGAAAATGTGCTCTCACTGCACACTGAATTTGCTGACATCTTGATCTTGGATTTCCTAGCCTCTTAAACATTGAGAAATGAGGATTCTGTGGTTTGTAAGACACCCACTTTCTGTCTGTTAGAGCAGCCTGCACAGACTGACAATGTTTGCTATGTGTTCTTTTTCTACTTACTGTATCAAGATTCTCTGAAGTGCATTTCTTCTCTTTCTAAGAAGGTTAATGTCCTTCAAGACTTGTTGTACGGATTGTATTCCTTTTTACATATGTAGTTGTTTTAGAACTGCTTGTTAAAAAGATTTTGTCTCCCCCATTGTTATATCAATACTCTTGTAGACTCTCCATTAATTATTTATGCATCTGGCTGTTGCTGGAACTATGGTCTTCATCAGTTTGTCTCTGTCCTACTCTTGACCCCCAAGCATCTACAGTGGCTTTTGAAATAAAGCAGCTTCCACCAGTGTTGCGGTAAAAATTAAAGAGGATCATTTGCTATCAGTTCCTGTGAGCAGGATCTGCTTGCTGCCACAAGGTCCCAACGCTGCCCACTCCTGGATGTCTCACTTTTAGCTACCCTCTAGGCAATAGTTACCATGCCTAACACACAGACACGCACGCACGTGCACACACACACACATTTCATTTTGAGAGTTTTGCGCGTTCTCTCTCTGTGCATGCAACAGAACCAGATGCTCACTTTCCAACTGCCTCTCAGCCATTTCTTTCACACACTGTCCTCTTTAGCCTGGTAAAATCAAAGTTCCAGAAACTTGTAATTTAGCAATTAGATTTATATGTTAAATTCTCAATCCACAATACATCCATACAATAAATTCACTGCCAATTAATAAAGATATAAACTGCTGACCTAGACAAGGTAAAATTGACCTAGTCCACCTGGATCTGGATCATCTCCATCTTTGTTCTCTTGACTCCTCCTCCTCTTCCCCTTCCTAGACTTTTCCCTACCTACCCGTCCTTCTCATCCAGTGATAGTCTTTGCTTTATCCTGGACCCGCCTTGCTGCATAAGAACATCATCCTACACAACAATGTTATTTTTAAATAATTCAGATATTCTTAATCAGATGTATTTCCAAGCATGTGAGGAGATATATGTATTATATTTAATTCAAATTTTCTATTAAGAATTTAGATTTCTGAAATTTGTACTGAGATTATTGGATTCTTTGGGGTGGGGGATATGGGAATTGGGTTTCTTCTACGACAATGGAACATAACATTTCTTTTTTTTTTTGGATAAAATGAACACTTGCATTTTATTATATGATAAACACATAAAAATTAAAATATCGATATTTTTTTTATTTTATTTTATTTTTTTTATTATCTTGAGTATTTCTTATATACATTTCAAGTGTTATTCCCTTTCCCGGTTTCCGGACAGACATCACCCTCCCCCCTCCCCTTCCTTGTGGGTGTTCCCCTCCCAAACCTCCCCCCATTGCCACCCTCCCCGCATAGTCTAGTTCACTGGGGGTTCAGTCTTAGCAGGACCCAGGGCTTCCCCTTCCACTGGTGCTCTTACTAGGATATTCATTGCTACCTATGGGGACAGAGTCCAGGGTCAGTCCATGTATAGTCTTTAGGTAGTGGCTTAGTCCCTGGAAGCTCTGGTTGCTTGACATTGTTGTACTTTTGGGATCTCGAGCACCTTCAAGCTCTTCCAGTTCTTTCTCTGATTCCTTCAACGGGGGACCTATTCTCAGTTCAGTGGTTTGCTGCTGGCATTCGCCTCTGTATTTGCTGTATTCTGGCTGTGTCTCTCAGGAGCGATCTATATCCGGCTCCTGTCGGTCTGCACTTCTTTGCTTCATCCATCTTGTCTAATTGGGTGGCTGTATATGTATGGGCCACCTGTGGGGCAGGCTCTGAATGGGTGTTCCTTCAGTCTCTGTTTTAATCTTTGCCTCTCCCTTCCCTGCCAAGGGTATTCTTTTTCCTCATTTAAAGAAGGAGTGAAGCATTCACATTTTGATCATCCGTCTTGAGTTTCCTTTGTTCTAGGGATCTAGGGTAATTCAAGCATTTGGGCTAATAGCCACTTATCAATGAGTGCATACCATGTATGTCTTTCTGTGAGTGGGTTAGCTCACTCAGGATGATATTTTCCAGTTCCAACCATTTGCCTACGAATTTCATAAACTCGTTGTTTTTGATAGCTGAGTAATATTCCATTGTGTAGATGTACCACATTTTCTGTATCCATTCCTCTGTTGAAGGGCATCTGGGTTCTTTCCAGTTTCTGGCTATTATAAATAAGGCTGCGATGAACATAGTGGAGCACGTGTCTCTTTTATATGTTGAGGCATCTTTTGGGTATATGCCCAAGAGAGGTATGGCTGGATCCTCAGGCAGTTCAATGTCCAATTTTCTGAGGAACCTCCAGACTGATTTCCAGAATGGTTTTACCAGTCTGCAATCCCACCAACAATGGAGGAGTGTTCCTCTTTCTCCACATCCTCGCCAGCATCTGCTGTCACCTGAGTTTTTGATCTTAGCCATTCTCACTGGTGTGAGGTGAAATCTCAGGGTTGTTTTGATTTGCATTTCCCTTATGACTAAAGATGTTGAACATTTCTTTAGGTGTTTCTTAGCCATTCGGCATTCCTCAGCTGTGAATTCTTTGTTCAGCTCTGAACCCCATTTTTTAATAGGGTTATTTGTTTCCCTGCGGTCTAACTTCTTGAGTTCTTTGTATATTTTGGATATAAGGCCTCTATCTGTTATAGGATTGGTAAAGATCTTTTCCCAATCTGTTGGTTGTCGTTTTGTCCTAACCACAGTGTCCTTTGCCTTACAGAAGCTTTGCAGTTTTATGAGATCCCATTTGTCGATTCTTGATCTTAGAGCATAAGCCATTGGTGTTTTGTTCAGGAAATTTTTTCCAGTGCCCATGTGTTCCAGATGCTTCCCTAGTTTTTCTTCTATTAGTTTGAGTGTGTCTGGTTTGATGTGGAGGTCCTTGATCCACTTGGACTTAAGCTTTGTACAGGGTGATAAGCATGGATCGATCTGCATTCTTCTACATGTTGCCCTCCAGTTGAACCAGCACCATTTGCTGAAAATGCTATCTTTTTTCCATTGGATGGTTTTGGCTCCTTTGTCAAAAATCAAGTGACCATAGGTGTGTGGGTTCATTTCTGGGTCTTCAATTCTATTCCATTGGTCTATCTGTCTCTGTACCAATACCATGCAGTTTTTATCACTATTGCTCTGTAATACTGCTTGAGTTCAGGGATAGTGATTCCCCCTGAAGTCCTCTTATTGTTGAGGATAGCTTTAGCTATCCTGGGTTTTTTGTTATTCCAGATGAATTTGCAAATTGGAACATAACATTTCTATAAGGTTTATAAAAATGTAGTCACAAACACTTTTCTTTCTGTCACCGACATAAGACTTTGACTAGTTTATCTTACGCTATTTATGTTTCAGTTATACATAGTGGTGAATATAGTTCCCACAATCAGTGGGTAGAGGCCAGAGGATTGCTGCAAGTTCAAAACCAAACCAATCTACATAGTGGGCTCCAAACCAAACTGGCGACTTGACAAAATCTACCTCCAAATAAGCCTTTTTACTCACTGGTGTAATTAATTATCTTAGGAATTAGTTTTATTTTTACATTGTAGGTTATTGGTATATAGATATATAATTGCTTTTACATGTTGACTATTTTAATTATTGACTATATTGCCATTTGTTAAGTCTTTGTTGATCCCAGAGGATTTGATAATTCTTTCCATCCTCCTGTGTTGACATTTTCTCTGTGTCTCCTTGCACGGAGTCAGAGAGCAAAGCACTGCACATTTCTGGCTGGGTAAGGTTGTATCTTTATTCATCTTGAGTTGTTTTATTTAGAATAGAATGAATCTTTAGCTTTAATAAAATCATGAAATCCTACTTTGCCATGACATGAGGTAGGCATGTAAATAGCCCTTCCTTTGTTGCAAACTCCAGAATGACAAGAATGCTACATTTTAATACATTCATATAAAACCAGAATGACTTCAACAGGGACTTCCCAGAGTAAACTATTCTACTAAATATGCCTATCAAAAGAAACCCTAGCGATGGAAAATAATTAAATTTCTTTTTAATAATCAGTACATGGGATCTGTGAACAATATAAGACTGGACAATAAAATTATGCTTAGCATCTATGAGAAATAGTAAGGCTAGCAGTGCATCACAACCAGTCCAGCACATTAGGGAAACTGATATGACAAAATAGGAATATGTACCAGAATACTTCACAATATAACATTGACTTAAAATTTATTATTTGAAATTCATACTGTGACTAAGAAGGAAAATATACTTCTTACTATGAAATCATTCTAAACAATTTAATGACAAAGAACACTAATGCCTCCAATTCATTTCCAGATAACCTCAGGAAAAAAATATAAAAATATTGCAAAGTGCTCATGCAGATAAAGACAATGTGAGGAAATAAATAAAATAAAACAAAGACAAATTAATGTAGATTCTTGGTGTATTTAGAGCATTATTATAATAATATTACTGTCATTTTGAATACTTGAATTTTTATTTTATAAGAGTTGTACTTGTAAAAAATGAGATATATGCTAAAAATATATTTGATGATCAAAAAAACTAACTTAATGTCTGAAGAAATGTCTGAATTATAAGACAATTTTACTTGATATCCATTGCTTGTTGAAATATGTTAAAAAACCGATTCATAAGAAAACAACAAAGCTTTCACTGGAACAAAAATAAAACATAAATTATATTAATGTAATAAAGATTAGAAATGTATAGGAAATTCGAATTTTGAGAAATTAAATATTTATGCAAAGGATCAACCATTTTACTCTACCAAATTTTGCTAATATTAGTTTGGGTCTTAACATTTTGTTATTTTATTTATGGCACATATGAAGATAGACATTGATCAATGAAGCACTTATTAATTCCAGAAAAGAATTAAGTTTTCTCTAAATGGGCAATACATGGGTTCATTTCTAAGCAATGTACAATTTAAACGGAACAATAAAATTATATCTTCCCTCCATTATACAAAGAAGTCCAATTTTATTGTGCTTTCCATTGCCTTCACACACCATTACCCTATGGTCTAGAATACTGGCCCATGAATCTCAAAGCAATGTATGGAATTTTACCCTACAACTCTCACTGGAAAAAAACCCTTGCCTTGTGCAATGAAACTATAGGGTTCACAGACTCTGGAAATGGAAATGTCTCATTAGCTCATCTTGCCCATTATTTTGAAAAATTATTATACCATACATGGTCTCCATTTCCAAATGTTTTACTCAGAATTTTAACAACCCCACCATTATAACTTTCTCTGAAAACCATTTCATAATGCCCTAAGGATTCTTTTGTAGCACATGTATATTTTCCACAAAGAACTTAAAATAAAGAGTGAAATAGCAAATGATCTTGTATTTCCATCTGAACTGAATTTCTTCATTGATTTCTTTGATGTATTCTCTTCTTTATAGTTTCACAAAGCTTGGCTTTAGATGAAGAACCAAAGCAAAAAAGATATGGTGTACTAGAAAGTTGGTTCTCCTCTCTCACTCTCTCTCTCTCTGTCGTCTTCTTCTTCTTCTTCTTCTTCTTCTTCTTCTTCTTCTTCTTCTTCTTCTTCTTCTTCTTCTTCTTCTTCTTCCTCCTCCTCCCTCTCTCTCTCTCTCTCTCTCTCTCTCTCTCTCTCTCTCTCTCTCTCTCTCTCTCTCTCCCCTGCTGTTCTTTATCTGGTGAAGCAGTGCACAGTGCAGCTGCAGATATCTCACTATTTGTTATTAACCATTAATGCAATGCTACTCTCCTAAAATAGACATACTACAGCATAATCTATTCTTTTTGTAAAAGTAACAAGATAAGCCATGAAATGCTTAGAAGAAATAAATGTATACCAAACAATTATAGAGCATGAAAGATGTAGAAACAAAAGGGCTTTCATTTTATTTTCATTTCTATAAAAACATTACTTATATAAAAAAATAATGTTATAGCCAAGTGAAGTGGAAACTTAAGAGTTCTTTGGAAAGTCAGTTTGTTGGTGTTTTGTTAGGGCAAACACAGGTGTAAAGGGCTAAGGCAGACTCATGAAGGAACCTTCGGCTGAACAAGACACAGAAGAGAGGATATTCTGCTTCAACAAGCACATAAAAGGACATGTGATGAAGGATTCTCTGCTGACAACATGCATGTACTGGTCTGCCTTACATGATGTAAGTTGAGCTGCATTTGTCCAGACTCGACTCCATGGACTCAGGCTGACTGGATGGATGCACATGCTGAGGCAAGATCTGCGCTGAAGCAAGGCATATGGAGACACACAATGTTTGTAGGGTATACATAGGACTCAATGGAGTGACAGAGACGGAGCTTAGCTTGCTGGAACAGCTAGCTGTGCAATGCTTGTGGGTCTCAAGTCTTCACTGATCTTCAATTTCCTAAGAGAGGCACAATGGAGAACTTCTCCTGGTGTCCCTCCTACTGACTGCAGCTGAGGCTGCCACCACTGATGATTTGTGTTTACTAACCCAACTCTACTGAACTGAACTGCTGATGTATCCATGAAGTGTTTGCGAGTAGATCAAGCTGCCATTACTAACCTGTGAACTGAATTGCCAAGTTCCAGACAACACAGACAATTTGCTTCACAGAATCTTTCTCAATAGGTTCACTTCCCCTGTATCCTATCTTTCACGCTACCTCTAGTAAGGGAGGTTGAAGCATTTAAGAACTATCATTAAAAATAAGCTTTGAAAAATTAAAGTTACCAGCCAAGACAAGTCTTTTGGTACCAGCATGTGATCCAATCCTATATGCATGATAGGCTGATGAACAATTCCAAATTCAAGATATGACTGGACTCCCAACAATGAGTTCAAGGATAATCTGGACAATTCAGCAATACTTAGTGTCAAAATAAATATAAAAAGAAAACAGAGTGATGAAAACAGCTCAGTGACAGAGTCCTTACCTAAATATGTGAAGCCCTGATTCCGGCCCTAGCAACATACATACATACATACATGCATACATACATACACACACACACACACACACACACACACACACACACACACACGCAACTATAGAGCCAAATGAATTCATTCTAATGATAATTTACACTCTGTAGAATGGTATATAAGTACTGTACTGTATTTTTATTCAGTCCCTTCCTTGTGAGACTTGACTTGCATGCTTTTGAATCAGGATTATTGTGTGTATAAAACATTATAAAATAGCCATGATGGACAGATTATTAGGTCACTAAAAAAAACAATGGTTGATCTCTGGATTTCTGTATGATTTCCAGGATAAGGAATTGTAAAAATAATACACTGATCATGTCTAGAACATATGCTTCCCTTCCACAAGAAAACAATAGTAATTATTTCAATATTAATTTAAATAATTGTGAATGATTTATCTCATGATATATTAAATCAAGTTAAATAATTGATACTTTAGTTTTATAATTTTTAAATGTTTAAGATTTTTATTTTATTAATAACTGATATCTCCATAAATTCCAAAACTCAAAGCTGCTTTATAATGCACATACTGGCCTTAAGGCAGATCAAACATAGCTTCAGAAAAAGAATTAAATAACATTAGTCAAAATTCAACCTGCATGTAATTGTGCAATGAGAAAAAAAAGTTTTTCCCGATTCTTAGATAAGAAACAAAATTGCAAATATCTGAAGAAAGTTTATTTTTTACAAGGTTCATATCTCTAACTAATAATTTATAATTGTACTTACAAGCAAGAAAGAAAATTCTAATAGTAAAAAAAAATCCTATTAATAAAATCTTGCCCGGTGGAAGCACCAGTCATCCTTAGCTACATCTACAATTATGCAGCACAGACAATTATCAAGAGTCATCGATATTTTCAGGTTTGCCAAGACACTAACTCAGAACAAACAAATCCAAATTGAAATGCATGTGTATGAAGACAGAGACTGAAGAATCAATGCTGTAACAATGCTGTAAGCTGAATGTGCTCATAGTTGCATAAAAACAGAGCAATGTCTACTTGTGATGAAACATGATATAGGAAAAAATGAAAAGAATGTTATAAGGCTAAGAAATCTTTGATCATGTAATTACAGAAATGAAATATTTCTTAGGTTTTAAATATCAAATTGATAGCATAAAATATCCAGGTAAACAACCAATTAAATGTAATATTAATTCCAGATTTAAAATACATATAGAAAGAATAAACAGTTACATGGGGCATTACCATTTTAAGCGGTAGAACTAAAAATTAAACCCATTTGGAATAACAAAAAGAAAAAAGAAAACAGGATAGTGAAAATTATACTCAGCAAAAAAGAACTTCTGGGGGAATCACCCTCCCTGATCTCAAGCAGTATTACAGAGCAATAGTGATAAAACCTGTATGGTATTGGTACAGAGACAGACTGATAGACCAGTGGAATAGAATTGAAGACCTGAAAATGAACCTACACACCTATGGTCACTTGATCTTTGACAAAGGAGCTAAAACCATCCAATGTTAAAAAAAAAAAGATAGCATTTTCAACAAATGGTGCTTGTCCAACTGGAGATCAGCATATAGAAGAATGCAAATCGATTCATTCTTAATTCCCTGTACAAAGCTTAAGTCCAAGAGGATTAAGGACCTCCACTTAAAACCAGATACACTCAAACTAATAGAAGAAAAAGTGGGGAAGAATCTCGAACACATGGGCATTGGAGAAAATTTCCTAAACAAAACACCAATGGCTTATGCTCTGAGATCAAGAATCAACAAATGGGATCTCATTAAGCTACAAACCTTCTGTAAGGAAAAGACACTGTCATAAAGAGAAAACAGCAACCAATCTTTACCAATCCTACATCTGATAGAGGGCTAATGTACAAAGAATTCAAGAAGCTAAACTCCAGAGAGCCAATAACCTTATTAAAAAATGTGATACAGAGCTGAACAAAGAATTCTCAGCTGATGAATATCGAATAGCACCAAAAAATATCCACAGTCTTAGTCATCAGGGAAATGCAAATCAAAACAACCCTGAGATTCAGCCTCACACAAATCAGAATGGCTAAGATCAAAAACTCAGGCAACAGCAGATGTTGGCAAGGATGTGGAGAAAGAGGAACACTCCTCCATTGTTGGTGGGATTGCAGACTGGTACAACCATTCTGGAAATCAGTCTGGAGGTTCCTCAGAAAATTGGACATTGAACTACCTGAGAACCCAGTTATACCTCTCTTGGGCATATACCCCAAAGATGCCCCAACATATAACAAAGACACATGCTCCACTATGTTCATAGCAGCCTCATTTATAATAGCCAGCAGCTGGAAAGAACCCAGATGCCCTTCAACAGAGGAATGGATTCAGAAAGGATGGTACATTCAGAAACAATGGCTTCATGAAATTCATAGGCAAATGGATTGAACTGGAAAATACCATCCTGAGTAAGGTAACCCAATCACAGAAAAACACACATGGTATGCATTCATGATAAGTGGATATTAGTCCCAAAGCTCGAATTACCCAAGATGAAATCCACAGACCACATGAAGCTCAAGAAGAAGGATGACCAAAATGTGGAAGCTTCACTTCTTCTTAAAAGCGGGAACAAAAATATCCATATGGAGGCAAAATTTAGAGCAGAGTCTGAAGGAATGGCCATTCAGAGCCTGTTCCACATGTGGCCCATATATATGTACAGCCACGAATACTAGATAAGATTGATGAATCTAAGAAGTGCATGCTGACAGGAACCGGATATAGATCTCTTGTGAGAGATCCAACCAGAGGATGTCAAATAAAGAAGTGAACACTAGTAGCAAACCACTCAAGTGAGAACAGGACCCCCCATTGGAGGAATTAGAGAAAAGATCAAAAGAATTGAAGGGGTTTGCAACCCCATAAGAATAACAATGACAACCAGCTAGAGCTCCCAGGGACTAAACCACTACCCAAATAATATACATAGACTGACCCAAAGCTTCAACTGCACATGTAGCAGAGGACAGCCTTGTTGGACACCAGTGGAAGGTGAAGCCCTTGGTCCTGCCAAGGTTGGACCCCCAGTGCAGGAGAATGTCGGGACGGGGGTGGTAAGGGGGGTCGATAGGGGGTAACACCCTTATAGAGGAGTGTGAGGGGATAGGGGACTTATGGATAGGAAACCGGAATAAGGAATAACATTTGAAATGTAAATAAAGAAATACATCAAATTTATATAAAAAAAGTTTCTCTCTAAAAGAGAAAGAAAGAAAGAAAGAAAGAAAGGAAGGAAGAAAAGAATGTCTGATTCAAGACTTGTTTTCTTATTTCAGAAAAGTATTCTCTGTTTTCCATATCATTGTGTTTTGCATACATTTTGCCACAATATTATTAAACAAAGCAATGTCTTTCCTCTTAGAAGTAAACATTTTCTATTTCTTGGAATGAATAATATCAAACTTTTGAGAGTTTAATATCACTCTTTTGAGATCATAAATGAGACAAATCTATTACTGAGTTTTACCAGTTGTCTTGTGTAGATTTTGTCATATGCTGACAAGTAGCCTACTGATTTTATAAAATCTAATATGAAATAAGGCAATTTTTAATCAAATTGCTAACTCTCTCTTACTAAAAAATTAAGTAAGGCTAGTCCCAGGAGGCTTATTCCCTCCGTGCTGACTGCATAATAAATTCTGATAACAAGGCAGAGACAAGAATTGCTCCCTGTGTCCCAGCTAGCTGTATATCTAAAGTTTACTATTTTAAGTACACTGTGCATTTCCCCTCAAGTACATTTTCTGAAAATTTTAGAATTTTTCCTCTACTCCTCTCCCAAAGTAATTTAATTGTATGATTCTTCTATGATAAATGTTACTGCCCAAAACTACTGTAGAGGACAATTTACAAATAATCATTCATAAAAATCCCTATAATATACATTGTCTACAAATAAAAATAAGAAAACTGGATATATAAAATACATGGTTGTTAAAAAAGAGCTTCATCCAAAAGGTATACTGATGCGTTTACTTAGTATTTTCTAACTGGCATAGTATCTCTGTGAAAAGAACCTGGAAAATTATTCTATGTAAAATTCACTAAACTAGCTTTCCTGTAAGCATTAATATAATATATAATTGCTGATGAGTTCTTTCTTTATAAGTTCCATTTAGAAAACATCACTATTTTGAATTAATAGTCAAGCTACCCATTAAGTTATTATTGTTATATTGTTCCTTTGTTGTTGTTCAAAATGTATCTTTTTCTGCTGAGAGTTTAAATAAAGCCTAATCTAAACTTTTCCACTGCTAAATGCACTAAGGAGGACCTGAGGAGTCCATAGATACTTCACATAATAATTTACCAAATATTCCCTGTAGGTATCCTTCTCTTAAATGTGTTAGGGGCTTTTCAAAGGTTATTTAAAAATCAAAGTTTGTTCTCTATTTTCTAAAGCAAATGGCTTCTTAATTCTCTAATGCAAAGTTGCTTTTTGTGGGTTTTGAATACAGCCTTTCTAAGGCAGCACTTATAATTATGTTCGAGCATCCGTGGAAAGAAGAAAATAAAATCAGACAATGAGAATGGAATGGCAGGCATTAAGCTGGCAACATATTTATGTTCTCAAGATTATTCACTTTAGGGTATTACATTTAAAGATCAGAGTAAAGTTCAGAACTGTGAGTGTTTACATTTTTGCGAAGCCTTCAGGAAATGCAACAGACACTGTGATTTGGGCTTAGAATCATTTTGTAAAAAGCTTTCAGTGCCTCTGTCTTCTGGCCTTCACAAGGACAAACCTCCCACCAAAATTTCAGCCTTTGTCTTCTGTTTTCATACCAACGTCACACGTTTCTTCTTATTATTAAAATTCTAATCCAAGTCAACAAGTTGATTCTAAAACAATGTATTTATAAAGTGGATTTCTTACAAAAAATGTTAACAAAGCGAAATGGGATACGTTATAATTTATCAAAGCATTTTCTTGATCATCACTTAGAAATAACACAAAACAACTGAAGTTCTAAACCATAACCCCTAAAATAAAAGGATTCCATACATAGTGTGTGTGAATATGTGTGTTCTATTACTGTTTAAATAATATGTCTATCAGCTGACGAACTAAATGTTCAAGTGTGTGTGTGTGTGTGTGTGTGTGTGTGTGTGCGCGCACGTGCATAAAATACCTTAAAATAATTGCAAAACCACATTTTATAGAGAGAAAAATCCTTGTTTTCTAATGTAATAATAACATTTGACTTAATTTGCTCAGCAGTATGATTGAGGGCAAGACTCACAACATCAAAGCTGGGCACAACAGGGAATTTCTGTTGTGAAAATTTATATTCATCTTTGATTGAAAATAGTTTTTTTTTCCTTTTTCGTCAAGTCTAAATAATGAATGTGGCACTTTAAAGTACATGTTGAAAATTAATCAGAGACTATATAGCACCAGACTCTCAAGGTAAGAATGAGGTTTGCTAAAAGTATCAAACTTAGTGATAGAACAAGTCATTGTCAAAATATAGGCCAAGAACAGCTCCTCACTACACAGCAGCTAAAACAGTCTTAAATACATCTATAAATTTCATGTCTCCATAGGTGTGCTCTGGTGATTACATACATGCAGAACTGTATTATCTAAGGTTGGCCTTTTTATTTTATATATTGTGCTTTTACATAGATTCTGTCCTTCATATTTAATAGGAATTAATAACAAGATACAAAATAAAGTTATTTTATGAAAAATATCAAATATGCCATAAGTGTGCTTCAGCGTAAAATTACTTGAATGAAAAATTAAGGTTCCCTAGTTCTTAAACCTTGAGGCAATAAACCAGAGATTCTGAAAGGAGTGGTGTCAGTTCATTCCTCATTCCATGAGTGGACTGTGAGATCAGTCCACTCTTCTTCCTACTCTTCTTAAAATTCTAGCTTCTCTGCTCATGGACTTCAGAGGGTGGGGATTTAATTTTATTTTACATTTGGAAGATTACTTAATATTCAGTGCCTAGTGTGAAGTTAATGAATATTCTCCAAAGCAAAGATGAGTCAAGAATAAAAAGGTTAAGCCATTCTGTGTAGAAGGAAAATGTCCAAACCCTAAATACGTAAAATAGCTTTATAATTCAAAAGTGTCCTTTATACAAGAATGGCAAGAAATAGAAGTGCATATCTGACCTTGTTAAAGAATTACCACAGAAAAGTAAATCCCAAAGGACGCTTCTGTACTAAACAGGTCGTGATCATAAATATACATGATAACTAAGTGAATGCAGGTCTCTAGGGAATTAAAGAAGAATATTTGAGAAAGTAAATTACACTTAAGTATAATTTTTTAACAAATATAACATAGGTATAAAATAGTTGTTTGCAGAAACTTTGCTCCAGCTGGTGGAGGTAAGAGAAAGTTCTCCACAGTAAAGAAATATGGAGAGGTAGCTTGGTGATGAAAAGCATCAGATGTTTCTCCAAAGGAACAGTACCGATTACAATACCCACATGATGATGGCTCACAGTCATCTATGTGAGTGAACACATCTTCTACGGATTCCAGTCCAAGAAGACCTGAGGCCTTCTTCTTGATTCCAATGTGCCAGGTCCACATGTGGTACACAGAAACACATACACATGTAAAATAAATTTCTTTGTTTACTGTAAAGAAAGGACACAGGTATCTGGAGCAAATGAAGAAGACCAGAGGATTTTAGAAGATGATATTGATGTCTCCACTCACCAAGATTTTATGAAAAACTTTGGAATAATATCAAGTGATTTTACCTGAAGGTGATACAGAATTTTAGACAAGGCCTATAGAAAGCAAAGGCAGAAGTAAGAGCTGTCTTTAGAAGCTGTCTACTAGACAAGCAAAATGTGGCAGGTTACTCGTAAATGGTAGTTAGTAAGTGGTGGAGTGATCTTACAGATTGGAGGTTTTTATTTTGAGAGGTTTGAATTATAGTGAGGGGTTCAGACAAATAAATAAGTTGAGTAAGATTTTCAGGTTCTCAAGAGTAAATAAGTGACTATCACATTTACAGATAATAGAAGATAAATGAAAGATAGATAGGCATACACACATTCATGTAATTTATACAGGGCTCTAAAACCAAACATATATATTGAAATAAAACTCAACCCCTGACACAACATGTAAAACTCCACAATATGAGAAAGAACAGATCTTGATAAAGGCCTTCTAGAGTTTATAACTCCTTCCATAGAGTCAAGGAGCCTCAATCTCAGTACTTAGTGACTATTTTCATCTGAAAACTCTGAGGTCTAATCTTAAGACTTGTAGCATACAGGCTTAGAGTTTTCAAAAGCTACTTTTAATAAGAGTTTTCAAATACTTTGACCCCTCTTCTAGCCTGCAGTCCAAAATCAGGGGAGAAAAAGTGGCAAAGGGGGGTGTGTACTTGTGTAGAAGTAGTTCTTTGGGATGTTTCCAATCGCCATTTGCCAGGATATCAGAAGTTCGATTCAGAAGTATTAGGACACCAAACACAAATCAGCAGTGGTGGCATGATCCAGCAGAAACAGTGAGGCCCCCACAAATTGTCATGAGTCACCAGAATCAGTCAGGAGTTCTCTGTGGTGCCTCATCTCTCAATGGAGTGAAGATCAGTGAAGACTCAAGACCAGCTAAGCACTTCAAGCACCCCACCACTGTCTTTTGAATCCTGTTTATATTCTCATCAAATACACATGTTCTTCCATGGGTCTTGCCTCAGCAAAACATCATGTGAGTCTGTGTCACATGACATAACCAGAAACATCTGCTTCAGTAGCATGATATGTTTATAATAATACTTCTCACACTTGGCTATAGAGATACTGGTGAGGGATCGGCAGAGATTCTGGCCGACTTGAAGCGACAAATCCATGAACTTGCATTTTCAAAAGATCTCCTCATGCAGTTTTAAGGCAATGAGAACCCTAGTAAAAGGTGCTCCAATTTCCCTCCCACCTGCACTTCTCTTCCTCTTTTAAAGGCCAAGGCCTTACTGTCAAGGTCTAAGGGGCACTTGAGACAAATGACCCAGACAAGATGGTAAGATCTTAGTTCCTTAACCTTAACCCTGATTTTTTTTAAGTTTTTTTAACCCTGATTTTTAATCTGACTTTTCAGTGGTCAAGCATGCCAAGAATTTTTCAGTAGAAAAGTAGAAATCATTGAACTTCCGGCTGTCAGAATACTAGTGCCCCAACAAGTTGTAAACATGAACAGCATTGGACCTATTGACATCTTGCTAATCAACCATGGCAGGGGCCATATTGAGCTCATGAACAAGAAAATGAAAAAAACAAGCAGGTGCATCTACAGAAAGCAATATTGAAATATGTTGTGACTGATGATAAATTGCTTTTAGAACTGAGGAACTGTTAACCAGGTAGCAAATTAAACTTTTCATTTATAATATAATTAGTATACCCACTTATGACAACTATTGACCCAGTGTTCCTCCTTTTTCTCATTTGGGTTTACAATTTGTGATGTTCTAGTTTTAGGTATTGGTATTTAGATCTTTTTTTAAAGTTAACATTTTGTGCCCAATAAGTATAAGGATTAATGTATTGTCCCAATACTATAGATAATTATTTGAGGAAAAAAGGTAGTATAATTGTGTCATTTGACCTCATTCATCAACTATTAGAATTATTTTATATTATTGTAGCAATATATGTAAATGGTTCCTTAGCAGAAAGATAAATGAATGCTATAGGTTATTGATTATGGATTTCTTTCTCACATTGTCATTAGAAGTAATGCAAATTATGCCTTACTCTCATCCTTAGGATGAAAGATACATTTTGTTCTAATTTTATTTTAAGTGAATTCTGTAGAATGTTAAATGGAAATTAATACTGGGATATATTGTGATTACGGAAAGACTGACAATGGATAGGTGGGCATACAGTAACTTCCAGTATTACTCCAAAGAAAGCAAAGCATTTAAATGACCCACAAAACAGCAGAGTTTATCTCAACAAAGAGTATTTATGTTTAATCTCTATAATAGAATGCATCATAGAGCCATAGGGCACATATAGCTTTCTACCTTTATTGATATCTTCTTCCTACAGGTTTGTCATTCCTTGGAATTTAATGTCAAAATAATTTTCACATCTAAGGCAATTCAAACAGAGCTATAAAAAATTTAGCATTCCCTTTAAATGAAATAAAACTTCTAATTTGATCTAAATCTTCTAATTTAATAACAGAATTCAAGTTATGTTTTTACTTTAAAAGCTGAACCAAGGCTGGACAGATGGTTAACTGGGTAAAGGCACTTCCTGCCAAACCTGACAACTGAGTTCATTCTCTGAGATGCTCTCTGTGGGAGAAAAGAAACCAACTCCTATCAGTTGCCCCATGACTTCCACATGCACATGGAAACACACACATATACACACACAAATAATTCATAGATATAATTTAAATATTAAAATAACCTATGACTGCAGTCTATAAAGGTATCTTAGTAAGGTGCCTGACACACAAGCACAAGGATCTGAGTCTAGCTCTCCAGCATCCACGTAAGATTCCCTGTATAAAGACACTGGTCTGGAACCCTAGATCTATGAGTTAAGGCAGATATCTTCCTGAAGTTCATTCACCAGACAATCCCTCCAGGCAGAGGATATCAGTTTCAGTGATGGAATCTAAATGAAAATTTAAGTGGAGGGAGTGATAGAAGAGGACACCCAGCCAACATCTGACTTCTGCATGCACATCATATACACACCACACATGCACATTCACACACACACACACACACACACACACACACACACACACATTCACACATACCCATACACTCCATGTATGCCAAATTAGCAAAGTCCTCATCTTAAATTTTTCTCTGCACTTGCTATTACATGAAAGATAGAAGGTAAGTGAAATCTTACAGATTTAATATAAATTAAGACTAATTCCTTGATTTGTCTGTCTCCTAAGCCTGAATTAAAACCTTGGGGGAAAGTATTTACAATGTTGCAACTATTTATAAATACCTACCTTTAACACTTCAAAAGTTGCAAAATCATTAAAATAAGTGCTGTTGAAAAAAGCCCTTGGTCTTGCCAAGGTTGGACCCCCAGAGAGAATGTGGGGGAAGGGTGGATGGGGAGGGGAACACCCTTATAGAAGAAGGGTAGAGGGAGGAGATGGGGGCTTATGAATGGAAAACTGAGAAATGGAATAACATTTGAAATGTCAATAAAAAATATCCAATAAAAAAGAAAAAGAAAATGTCAATCTAAAATATATGTTATTTAGAAATCAAGGAAAATGAATTCTATTTCTCATGTTACTGTTAAAAATAAAGCAATTACAAAGGAAATTTAATGACTATTATTTTCAGAGTATTATAGGAAATTTGTAGTTAGATTTCAGTTTTAATTTTTCCATAATATAACTATTATATAATAACAAAAGAATATTGATTACATAGAATCAATGAATATTCTAATAAAAATGAGATCAGTGAAGTTACATGCTTGAAAGAACATCAGACATAATTATGGTTTAAATTATAAATTGTATCAATACTTGAGTTGAAAATTCTCCATACAGAACTATGGTGTTTAATAACTGCATATTTAAGTCAATGAGATCAACTGGACTAGAAAGAATAATATATGATTTTATGTATGTGCAATATGAAAGCACAACTATACAAGGTGAGGGAAAAGGCTATTTTGGGTTCCTTTCCCTTTGTGAGTGTGTGTGTGTGTGTGTGTGTGTGTGTGTGTGTGTGTGTGTGTGTTCCTATGTTTGTATATTTGTGTATGTCTGTGTAGGTTTGGGAAGAACACTAGATGTGAATATGTAAGATACTTCTCTTAGTGAATCTGTAAGGACTATATCACTATTAGTTAAAGAAAAACTTCTCCAAACTTTATTTTTACATAACTGAACTGTTAAATCTGTTTAAATCAATTTTCATCTCCTATTGATTCTGAATGCTATTATCAGACACGTACAGTCTACACAGGTAACTTCCCACTCTATGTCTCATTTGGAAAGAATGTCTTAACAACTATTTTTGTCCCATTAGGTAAGCCACTTTAAGGCATAATATAACCTGTGTGCTTCTTTGGATGTTTCAGGTTCAGTGCAAATCATGAAACCACAGGAAATCCATCTGCCTCCATGGAAACAGACTCTTGATAGAAAAGCTTATTTTCTGAGTTAAGTCACTTAGAAATGGGTATGTTCATAGCTTGTGTGGTCAGCCTACATATGTCATCTCATAAACATAGAAACACCTGCTTATGCTGGCTAGTCTATATTTGCTGTCTGATGACATAAAGAAATCCTTCCACATTATGCTAGATCATTCAAGGTTGAGTTATTTCTTATTATGGAACAGTAAATCTGGAATGGCAACATCAAAATATCTAGTGACAGCATTTAATATTTTAGCAATAGTTACTCATTAACTGCTGCCATATATGTGTCTCTGATTGCTATTAATGGGAAAAAAACAAAACTATAGAGGCAATAGAAAGAACAGTGATTACCACAGCAGAAAATGAGATTTTTAAGGAGTGAAATTCAATTGTATGAAATACGTTAATAGGGATATATCAATATACATTTCACAGACCCTTAAATGAAAACCATCAAGAATGAGACCCAATGTAATCTGCAGACTTTAGATGACAATAAAGCATCAGGATAGCCTTCACCCTCTCCAACAATGCTGCCATTCTTGTACACAATACTGATAGTAAACGAGATTTCACATGTGTGAAATAAAACAAAATCTCTAAACTTCCCATTGAATCTTTTTGTGAATATAAAATATTATCTTTAAAACTAAAAAAATTAATTTAAGTATGTAGTGTATTTGATCCGTCTAGGTATTCATTGTACATTAATCTAATTACTCCAGGTTACAGCCCGACAATTTAAAGCAAGTGTGCTAGTGCTCACCTTGCTCTCCTTTTTTCATTCAGTCCATAGCACAGCACATGACATGATGACACCCACACTCAGGGTTAGTAGTGTCACCTCACCTAACTCAAGTCTGAAATCCGTCACAGATATATACACAGGACAACCTATTCTATACAATTCCTATCTGACTCATTTCCCATGTGATACAAGATTATCTTAAGGTTATGTTTAAATCCAGCCATCACAATTCTTCTATTCAATTTGAGACACAACAGATCAGATTAAGCCACAACTTCTTCTATTTGTCTCCAAACCTCCTGCATATTTCATAAAGTAAAATACATTAGAAGACTCCAAATTTTTAAAAAAAGTTTATGCTTTTAGAAATCCAATTCTTAACAATAAGCTCCTCAAAATGAGAATGATTTCAGACTTCCAACCTCTAATGAACAGAATAAACACTTTTATTTCAGAATTCAAAATCATGAGATGGAGAAAAAGAATAGTCACATCAAAACAAAACCAAAATCCAACAAACCCAACAGCAATTCCATAGCTTTGTGTCCAAAGTGAGAATTCTACTCCTTCAGGAGCACAGAGATTCTCTGTGAAGCTTAGGATTTATCAGGTGGCAGAAACTTAAAACAGCTGGTCACACTACATTCACAGTTCATAACAGAGGGCAAGCAAAATCAATGCATTCCTGATACTACAGCAAATTTCTTTCCTTTTAATACATTCCAGATCCCTTCCCATAAAATGGTACCACTGGCCTTGAGGGTGGACCTTTCGACCTCAACTAATCCAAACACATGGAGGGACACCTGACTCCAGCCACATATGTAGCAGAGGATGGCCTTGTCAGGCATCAATGGGAGGAGAGGCCCTAGGTCCTATGAAGGCTCGATGCCCCACAGGGGTATGCCAGGGTGGATAGGTGGGAGGAAGTGGGTGGGGGAGCACCATAATAGAAGCAGGGTGAGGGAGGATGGGATGGTGGTTTCCAGAGGGGAAACTGGGAAAGGGAATAACAAGAAATGTAAATTTAAAATTGAATAAAAGAAAAAAGAAATTATTAAAAAAAGAAAACATATACCTATGAAATATAAGCAATTGCTCACTGAGGCTCGTGTTACAGATCATTCTAGATTGTATCAAACTGGCTATTGAAACCAACTAAGTAAAAATTAAACACCAATTTTTATATGCCCAATTATTAGAGCCATGACCAAGCAAGCATATGTGCTCACCAAACCATTCTCTCTTCTCTTCTAGCTTCAAACACTAAAGTAAATTCCTCCACATGCACTTCCTCTAAGTAGAATTTAAGTAAAAAGTTATACTTAAGTTCTCTGCATTTCATCTTATGTAACAACTTCTACGAGGTCACTACTCTTAATGTGGAGGAATTTTAATACAGCAACATGGCTGCTCTGGCAAGGGAGCACATTTAAATGCCTTCTGTGTCTATGTGAAAGGATGAGCTTATTCAATAATAAACCTCTGAAATGACAATGACACCTGGCAAACAAGGTTAAATTTATACTTAGTCCCTGTCTCCTCATATAAATTTTTAATGAATATTTTTAATTTACATTTCAAAAGTTATTCCCTTTCTGAGTTTCCTGTCCATAAGCCCCCTATCACATTCCCACTCGCCTTTCTTCTACAAGGGTGTTCCCCCTCCTGAACCACTCCCCTTTCTGACGTGACATTCCCCTACACTGGGGTGTCCAGCCTCTTAGGAGACAGCTATATCAGGCTCCTGTCAGCATGCAATTCTTGGCTTCATCATTATTGTCTAGGGTTGGTGTATAGATATAGATATAGATTAGATATAGATATAGATATAGATATAGATATAGATATAGATATAGATATAGATATAGATATAGATATAGATATATCCTCATAAAAAAGTGTTTGTTAGTTTTATGTCAACTTGACACAGCTAAATTCATCTGAGAAAAGGGAACCTCAATTAAGAAAATGCTTCTATAAGAATGGGCTATAGATATCTAGAACATTTCATCTTTAACAAAAGAATATACCTTTTTCTCAGCAACTCATGGTACCTTCTCCAAGACTGACCATATAATCGGTCATAAACAGGCCTCAAGAGATAAAAGACAATTGAAATGATCTCATGCATCTTATCATATCACCATGGACTAAGAATGGTCTTCAATAACAATAAAAACAACAGAAAGCCCACATACACATGGAAGCTTAACAACACTACACTCAATGAAAACTTGGTCAAGGAAGAAATAAAGAAAGAAATTAATTAAAGACTTTTAGGAATTCAATGAAAATGAAGGCACAACATCCCCAAACTTATGGGATACAATGAAAGAAGTGCAAAGAGTAACACTCAGAGTTCTGAGAGCCTCCAAAAAGAAAATGGACAGAGCATACACTAACAGCTTGACAGCACACCTAAAAGCTCTAGAGCAAAAAGAAGCAAGTCTACCCAAGAGGAGTACACAGCAGGAAATAATTAAACTCAGAGCTGAAATCAACCAAGTAGAAACAAAAAGACTATAGAAAGAATCAACAAAACCAGGAGCTGGTTCTTTGAGAAAAATAAGCAAGATAGATAAACCCTAGCCAGACTAACCAGAGGGCACAGAGACTGTTTTCAAAATAACAAAATAAGAAATGAAAAGGAAGACATAGAAACAGAACGCTATGAAAGTCAAAAAATTATCAGATACTACTCCAAAAGACTATGCTCAACCAAACTGGAAAATATGGAGGAAATGGAAAATTTTCTAGACAGATATGAGGTACCAAAATTAAACCATGATCAGATAAACAATCTAAAAGGTCCCATAAACCCTAAAGAAATAGATGAAATCCTGAAAAGTCTCCCAACCAAAAACAGCCCCGGACCAGACAGATTTTGTGCAGAATTCTGTCAGTCCTTCAAAGAGGACCTAATTCCAATACTCTTCAAACTATCCCACAAAATAGAAACAGAAGGAATACTACCCAAGTCACTCTTTGCAGTCACAACTACATTTATACCTAAATCACATAAACACATTACAAAGAAAGAGAGCTTCAGACTAATTTCCATAATGAATATTGATGCAAAAATACTCAATAGAATTCTTACAAACTGAATACAAGAACATATCAAAACAATTATTCAAAACGGTCAAGTAATCAAGCGGGCTTCATCACAATGTTGCAGGAATGCAGGGATCTCCATCAATGTAGTCCACTATATAGAGAAACTCAAAGGAAAAAAACCCTCATGATTATCTCATTAGATGATGATGATGAGAAACTTTTTGACAAAACTCAACACCCCTTCATGATAAAAGTCTTGGAAGGAGGAGGAATTCAAGGTCCATATCTAAACATAGCAAAAGCAATATACAGCAAACCAGTAGTCAATATCAAACTGAATGGAGAAAAACTTGAAGCAATTCCACTAAAATCAGGGACTAGACAAGGCTGTCCACTCTCTTCCTACCTATTTAATATAGTACTTGAAGTCCTAGTCAGAGAAATTAGACAAAAAGAGGTCAAAGGGATACAAATTAGAAAGGAAGATGTGAAAACATCACTATTTTCAAATGATATGATAGTATACTTAAATGACTCCAAAAATGCCACCAGAGAACTCCTAAACCTGATAAACAACTTCAGATAAGTGGATGGATATAAAATTAGCTCAAACAAATCAGCAGCCTTCCTTTACTCAAAGGATATACAGTCTAAGAAAGAAATTAGGGAAACAACACCCTTCAAAATAATCACTAATAGTATAAAATACATTTGTGTGACTCTAACCAAGCAAGTGAAAGGTCTGTTTGACAAGAACCTCAAGTCTCTGAAGAAAGAAATCAAAGTAATCTCAGAAGACGGAAAGGTCTCCCATGTTTATAGATTGGCAGGATTATTATAATAAAAATGGCCATCTTTCCAAAAGCAATCTACAGATTCAATGCAATCCCCATCAAAGTTCCAACTTAATTCTTCATAGAGTTAGAAAAGAATTTGCAAATTCATTTGGAATAACAAAATGTGCAGGATAGTGAAAACTATTCTGAACAATAAAAATTTCTAGGGGAATCACCATCCCTAAACTCGAGCTGTATTTACAGAGCAATCATGATAAAAAACTGCACGGTGTTGATACAGAGACAGGCAGGTAGATCAATGGAATAAAATTGAAATCCTATGGTCACTTGAACTTTGACAAAGGAGCTAACTATCCAATGGAAAAGGACAGCATTTTCAATAAATGGTGCTGTTTCAATTGGAGGTCAACATGTAGAAGAATGCAAATTGACTTCTTATCTCCTTGTACAAAGCTCAAGTCCAAGTTTATCAAAGACCTCCACATAAAACCATATACTCTGAAACTAATAGAAGAGAAATTGGGGAAGGGCCTCGAATGCATAGGCACAAGAGAAAATTTCCTGAACAGAACACCAATGGCTTATGCTCTAAGAATCAACAAATAGGACCTCATAAAATTGCAAAGTTTCTCTAAGGCAAAGGACACTGTCAATAGGACGAAAAGGCAACCAACAGATTAGGAAAACATCTTTACCAATCTTACATCTGATACCAAGAACTCAAGAAGTTAGACTCCAGTGAACCAAATAATCCTACTAGAAATGGGGTGCAGAGTTCAAGTGAGGAATATCGAATAGCCAAGAAGCACCTAAAGAAATGTTCAACATCTTTAGTCATCAGGGAAATGCAAATCAAAACAACCCTGAGATTCCACCTCATGTCAGGCAGAATAGCTAAGATCAAAACCTCATGTGACACTAGACCCTAGCAAGAATGTGGAGAAAGAGGAACACTCCTCCATTGCTGGAGGGATTGAAACCTGGTACAAACACTCTGGAAATCAATCTGGAGGTTCCTCAGAGAATTAGACATTCTACTACCTGAGGACCCAGCTATACCACTCCTGGACATACACCTAAAAGAAATTCCAACAAATAACACAGACACGTGCTCCACTATGTTCATAGCAGCCTTATTTATAATAACCTGAAGCTGGAAAGAACCCAGATGCCCTTCAACAGAGAAATGGATACAGAAAATGTGGTACATTTACACAATGGAGTACTACTCAGCTATTAAAAACAATAACTTTATGAAATTCTTAGGCAAATGGATGGAACTAGAAAATATCAACCTGATTGAGGTCACCGAGTCACAAAGAAAACACATGGTATGCACTCACTGATAAATGGATATTAGCCCAAAAGTTCGAAATACCCAAGAAACAATTCGCAGACCATATGAAGCTCAAGAAGAAGGAAGACCAAATTGTAGATGCCTCACTCCTTCTTAGAGTGGGGAACAAAATACTCATAGGAGGAAATACAGGGTCAAAGAGTGGAGCAGGAACTGAAGAAAATGCCACCCAGAAACTGCCCCACCTGGGGATCCATCCTATATGCAGCCATGAAACTCAACCACTATTGCTGATGCCAAGAAGTTCTTGCTAACAGAAGCGTGATATGAGTGTCTCCTGAGAGGCTCTGCCAGAGCCTTATTGATACAGATTAAGATGCTTACACCTAATCATCAGCCTGGGCACTGGGACCTCTATGGAGGAATTTAGAGAATGGATTGAAGCAGCTGAAGGTGTTTGCAACCCCATAGGAAGAAGAACAATATCAACCAACCAGATCCCTTAAAGTTCCTAGTGACTAATCCACCAACCAAAGAGTACTCATGGAAGGACCCATGGCGCCTGCTGCATATGTAATAGAGGATGGCAGTGTGTGGCATCAATAGGAGAAGAAGACCTTGGTCCTGTGAAGACTCATTTTCCCAGTGTAGGGGAATGGCAGGGTGTTGAGGTTGGAGTTGAGGTAGGCAGGATTGGGAGCATTTTCATAGAAGCATGGAGAGGGGGTTGAGGGAGGAAAAGGGGCTACCACTTGAAATGTGAATACATAAAATATCCAATAAAATATATAAATTAATAAAATTTTATTAGATAATTTTCATTTTCTCTTCACTATCTACAAGTTATGTCCCATTAACAAATACCTACAAACAGATACTAAAGAAAATAAAACTAAGAAAATGGTCAGAAAATGTTTTAAAGGTAACAATGAGCTAAATAGGGAATGTGATATGAAATGAGAAACAAGAAGAAATTATGTATTATGCAAAATACAGGTAAAAATCACAAAAACATGGCAGTAGCAAATTAAGGTCCACTTTCAAGAGCCCTGCCTTCAGATTACCAAAATAAAGACTCTGGACTCCATATTCATATTCCTTAGTAATATCTGTCTCCTTCCAGTCTGTTTGTCAGGTTGTTTTTATAGTTACAGGACAAAATGTTGGCATGTGGCAAAACAAACACATCCCAGGAAGTGCAAGCAATATCTGTTTTTACTATTTGTAATATGTGTGTATAAATATCTTTATATATGCATATATACTGAGGTTCAGCTAGGAACTCTCTTAATTGTATTCTTAATGAAGGAATAGTACAGTTATTAACTATACCAATATAGATAGCTCTCAAATATTGTAAAATTTTATTTTTATCAAGCCTTTAGATTAAGTCCAGATTCATATAAATGCTAGAAAAACATCACTTCATTTTCTTTGTCTGACATGCTGCCAACCTGAGCCATCTGGTAAGTTTCAGTTTTCAATTTAGCTCAGCTTTGGAGTTGGTCAGCTGAATTTTTTTCTAGGCCAAATGTCAGAGGAAGGTAAAAGATTTCTGATAAGAAATTTGTTCAGAGGAAAAAAACTAGTGTTTCCATAGAGTAGTAGGTTTCTATTTTCTTCCTACACTCTTAGTTTCGTCTATTGCTCCCATTACTACCCTTCTCCCATCCCCTACCCCATCCCTAAACCTTTTATCTCCTAATACCCCTCCTTTCTGCTTTTACATTGCATGTGTTTTGATATCTTATCCTCTTCTACTATGGTTCTTTTCTTGCTTTCTGGATTTATAGAACTGATGCTCATTGCAGCTTAAACACAAAATCTAAAATTGTGAGGCTAAAATTCATGTATGAAAGAAATATATATATATGTATGTATATATAATTCTTTTTTTATTTAGTTCTGACTTGTTCATTTTGCCACCCTTTCCTGTTTTATCATCCACTGGTCAACTGATGGACATCTAGTTTGATTCTGTTTCTTTGTGACTTTGTGCTTTGTGACTACAGCTTAGAAGCAGGTATGTACAAGTATCTCTGTCATGGGGTATGTGATTATCATAGGATATGTAAGTATTTGCCCAGAGGTCAAAATATTTTAACATAAAATTCTAACACTAGGTATGGAACACCTCCATATGAGATTTTTAATAGACATGTCCTAGAAAGTCCTAAAAGAACATGGGCTATGTCTATTCGTTTTATGTCCACTAGAACTACATAGTAAGACTCCATTCCTAAAGATATCACACATCTTAGATAAAGGAAGTATAAATAAAATTAGAGCTGTATTTTTTGGTTTCCCTTCAATGGCTAGTATGCATAAAGATAAAAGGCTATGATATAAGATGTTGGTAGAGAAAACATCACTAATGGTTTTACACAGCTTTGGACTCTGTGTACTACAGTGCTGACCTGCAGGTAAGATATGACTTTGGATACAATAGAAGTATGAATATTCTAGAGACAACCAACTGCTTCTTCATTGGATCTGAGGCCCATTTCATGAAAGTAATTATATACCTAGTGCCATAGACATGATTAAAAGCCTATATCTGGATAGATCACAGGCTTTGGAAATGTACTATTGATGTCTCTGTCTTGTTTCGTTTTGCTGCTGTGATAAAACTTTAACCAAAAGCAACTTGGACAGGAAAGAGTGTTTTTGTTATATACCTCTAGGTTACAATCCGTCATTGACAGAGGTCCAAAGCAGGAACTGGAAAGCAGCAACCACAGGGGAATAATGCTTCCTGGTTCGCTCACTGTCTTATGCTCAGATAGCTCTATTTTTTAAAACTTTACATCTAACCCTCAAGAGACTGGAGGCCCCAGGGAGTTTAGAGATCTGATGGGGTGACATGGGGTGGGATGGAGACATCCTCGTGGAGAGAGGTGTGGCGCAGTGAGGAGGTATGGCATGTGGAAGAGTCAGAGGGTACACTAGGAGGGAAATAAAATCTGGAGTGTAAAAAAATATAAATAAATAGGAGTTTTCTTTTTTATTGTTTTAATTATTTAATTAAAATTTAAATTTAAGTGTGTATTTATCATAGTCCTTTTCTCCTCCAAATTTTCCCATTTCTTATTCTCCTCCCTAACCACCCACCTTTAAATTCTTTCTCAAAAACAACCAAATAATAACACATTACAACAAAAATGCTTCCAAAATTAGAAAAACAAAATAGAACATCAAAATAATAAAAAAATAAGCTGAAAACCAAACAGTGACTAACAAAGCACATCTAACCTGAGGAGCCCAATTATATGTTGATCAACTACTCGAACTCGGGGCCTGTTTTGGAATGGTTGGTAAGAAACTTTCTCTAAATCAGTATGAACAAAGCTCATGTGAACTCTTGTAGACTGAAGCAGCATATACAGAGTCTTCACAGAGATACTGGGTCCTCTTAAAATATATTGTGGCTTCCAGTTTAGTGTTTTCATGAATTTCCTGGATGTGTAAAAAAAATAATGGGACTCTGCTTCTTGTGTCTTTTCTTAGCTCTTTTCTTTCTATTGGCTCGTCTTGTCCAACTCCACTACAAGAGTTATTGCTTTATCTTATTATATTTTACTTTGGTAAAATATCTTTAAATAAAAGATTGAATGAATGAATGAATGAATGAATGAATGAATGAAATGATGAATGAAAAACAGCCACTAGGGTAAAGTTTAACAACTGAACTGTTACTTAAACCTGCTGGAGAGAGAAAATAACTTCTCAAATAAAGTGGCCCTGAGTATACCAACCAGTCATCTTTCCTATGGAACCCAAGGCCAATCCAAGGAAGGAACTGACAATAGTGAAGTGAACACTCCTCCATCAATTAATAATCAAAACGATTCCTCACAGATATGACCAAAGACCTTCTTGATCTACAAATTTTCTCAGTTGCTACTGCTCATCTCGGAAAACACAAGGCTGTGTGAAGTGGAAAATTAAGGGAAAGAAGTACAGTGTTTTGACAAATGGATGTGTAACCAAAGTGTCCTCTACATATTTATGTTTGTACCCACAGACCAGCATAGCTCTCAGGATCCATCTTTTGTAGTAGGCGTCAGTCAAAACAGGACTTGTAACTGGCCAAATTGTTAAGAATAAGTCAGTTTTGACTGCTTGACCTTAAATAGCACAACTTTGTTATCTACCCAAGACCCAGGGAACATTGCAAAAGAGTGTGGAAAAAGACTGTAAGAAGCAGAGGATAGGGAGGAGAGCTGTACAGTTATGCTTTACATACATGACATGGCTGTTTTAATCATGAACATACAGCAGCTGTGATCATCTGCATAAAATATGTTCAAGACAATACAAAGAAAATAATGAAGAAAAGGAGAAATACATAAGAAAGAACAGGGATAAGAGGTTAAGAGAGGAATGCTGTACTTTTAGAAAACTTCAAATCTTGAGTTCAAGTCTATTTTGACTTGTATAAACAGAACAAATTCATGTCACCCCATCCTTGAGATGGTCATTGGGATAGTCTCTCTCCTGTTCTTGTTCTCACAGCTTTGGTGTTTGAGTTAATTTGTTCTATAGCTCAATTCAGTTTTCCTATTTTTTCATGTGTAATTGACTTGATGATAGTTTTGGTTGTTTCTTTTATGAATATATTTTTCTGAACATGGGCTTGGAAAGAGAAATAAATTAGCTTGACAAGTTAGATCACCTGAAATGCTAAGTAGGATGCCAAGTAATGATCCATACGATGACCATTCATTGAATATAAGTTACCAAGTTACGCAAGTACCTGTTACTCTTACTTGTAAAAATTCTTCAGAAATATTTTTCATACTTTAACCTTAGAAATGATTCTCTAAACATTTCTGCAATTACATGAAAAATCACTTGCTCTTCGACTAGAGCATTAAAGTTGGCAGCGGCGATGACACATGACAGAATTTTGCTCATTCAGTCCATTAGTCTCCAAATTTGAAATCACTTTGTTGACTCCATTTTATCACATGCCATTTACTTTCTTATTCATACCTGCCACATGCTAGCTTATATATACATTAGGTACATATACTTAAGTACCGTGTCAACAGTCTGAAAAAGAAGACTATATAAATCAGCTTTAGCAATATATTCCAGCGCTCGCTCTCGCTCTCTCTCTCTCTCTCTCTCTCTCTCTCTCTCTCTCTCTCTCCTCCTGTTGTCTCTCTCTCTCCCCCTCCTCCTCTCTCACTCCCCTCCCCCTGCACATGCTCTTTCTCTTCCCCTTCCTGCCTGTCTCCCTCCCCATGGCAACTCCCCTGGTCTCCTTCCTTGGGACCCTGCCCCAGAGGAGCTTCCCAATAAACTTGCCTTTTATATACTCTCTCTGTCTTTGTCTCTCTCTCTCTCTCTCTCTCTCTCTCTCTCTCTCTAAATATATATATATATATATAGATATAGATATAGATATAGATATAGATATAGATAGATAGATATAAATAGATAGATAGATATATTTCAACTTGTTTTTATGTGATTATACATTTAATTTTTTATAAAAAATATCACAGTTCCAACCAGTTAATCATTTAGATACAGACATCATGATGTGAGGTTACAGTTCTCAAATTACATAGACATCCTGACATACATATTAATAGCTTTGTACCCTGAAATATGCAATGGCTTTATAAAACAAATGTTGTTCTGGTGTGACCAAGTAAACAGGATTTTTAAAAAGCAGGTAATTTAAGCAGCATATCACTGAAGTGGGAATGGTTTCATAGTTATATCAAGTATTAGCCATCTTTTTTTTTTATTAACTTGAGTATTTCATATATACATTTCGAGTGTTATTCCCTTTCCCGGTTTCTGGGCAAACATCCCCCTAATCCCTCCCTCTCCCCTTCTTTATGAGTGTTCCCCTCCCCATCCTCCCCCCATTGCCGCCCTCCCCCCAACAATCTAGTTCACTGGGGGTTCAGTCTTAGCAGGACCAAGGGCTTCCCCTTCCACTGGTTATCTTACTAGAATATTCATTGCTATGAGGTCAGAGTCCAGGGTCAGTCCATGTATAGTCTTTAGGTAGTGGCTTAGTCCCTGGAAGCTCTGGTTGCTTGGCATTGTTGTACATATGGGGTCTCGAGCCCCTTCAAGCTCTTTCAGTTCTTTCTCTGATTCCTTCAACGGGGATCCTATTCTCAGTTCAGTGGTTTGCTGCTGGCATTCGCCTCTGTATTTGCTGTACTCTGGCTCTGTCTCTCAGGAGCGATCTACATCCAGGAGCGATCTACATCCGGCTCCTGTCGGCCTGCACTTCTTTGCTTCATCCATCTTGTCTAATTGGATGGCAATATATGTGTGAGCCACATGTGGGGCAGGCTATGAATGGGTGATCCTTCTGTGTCTGTTTTAATCTTTGCCTCTCTATTCCCTGCCACGGGTATTCTTGTTCCCCTTTTAAAGGAGTGAAGCATTCACATTTTGATCATCCGTCTTGAGTTTCATTTGTTCTAGGCATCTAGGGTAATTCAAGCATTTGGGCTAATAGCCACTTATCAATGAGTGCATACCATGTGTGTTTTTCTGTAATTGGGTTAGCTCACTCAGGATGATATTTTCCAGTTCCAACCATTTGCTTACGAATTTCATAAAGTCATTGTTTTTGATAGCTGAGTAATATTCCATTGTGTAGATGTACCACATGTTCTGTATCCATTCCTCTGTTGAAGGGCATCTGGGTTCTTTCCAGCTTCTGGCTATTATAAATAAGGCTGCAATGAACATAGTGGAGCACATGTCTTTTTTATATGTTGGGGCATCTTGTAGGTATATGCCCAAGAGAGGTATAGCTGGATCCTCAGGCAGTTCAATGTCCAATTTTCTGAGGAACCTCCAGACTGATTTCCAGAATGGTTGTACCAGTCTGCAATCCCACCAACAATGGAGGAGTGTTCCTCTTTCTCCGCATCCTCGCCAGCATTTGCTGTCATCTGAGTTTTTTGATCTTAGCCATTCTCACTGGTGTGAGGTGAAATCTCAGGGTTGTTTTGATTTGCATTTCCCTTATGACTAAAGATGTTGAACATTTCTTTAGGTGTTTCTCAGCCATTCAGCATTCCTCAGCTGTGAATTCATTGTTTAGCTCTGAACCCCATTTTTTAATAGGGTTATTTGTCTCCCTGCGGTCTAACTTCTTGAGTTCTTTGTATATTTTGGATATAAGGCCTCTATCTGTTGTAGGATTGGTAAAGATCTTTTCCCAATCTGTTGTTTGCCGTTTTGTCCTAACCACAGTGTCCTTTGCCTTACAGAAGCTTTCAGTTTTATGAGATCCCATTTGTTGCTTCTTAATCTTAGAGCATAAGCCATTGGTGTTTTGTTCAGGAAATTTTTTCCAGTGCCCATGTGTTCCAGATGCTTCCCTAGTTTTTCTTCTATTAGTTTGAGTGTATCTGGTTTGATGTGGAGGTCCTTGATTCACTTGGACCTAAGCTTTGTACAGGGTGATAAGCATGGATCGATCTGCATTCTTCTACATGTTGACCTCCAGTTGAACCAGCACCATTTGCTGAAAATGCTATCTTTTTTCCATTTGATGGTTTTGGCTCCTTTGTCAAAAATCAAGTGACCATAGGTGTGTGGGTTCATTTCTGGGTCTTCAATTCTGTTCCATTGGTCTATCTGTCTGTCTCTGTACCAATACCATGCAGTTTTTATCACTATTGCTCTGTAATACTGCTTGAGTTCAGGGATAGTGATTTCCCCTGAAGTCCTTTTATTGTTGAGGATAGTTTTAGCTATCCTGGGTTTTTTGTTATTCCAGATGAATTTGCAAATTGTTCTGTCTAACTCTTTGAAGAATTGGATTGGTATTTTGATGGGGATTGCATTGAATCTGTAGATTGCTTTTGGTAAAATGGCCATTTTTACTATATTAATCCTGCCAATCCGTGAGCATGGGAGATCTTTCCATCTTCTGAGGTCTTCTTCAATTTCTTTCTTCAGATCTTGAAGTTCTTATTGTACAGATCTTTTACTTGCTTGGTTAAAGTCACACCGAGGTACTTTATATTATTTGGGTCTATTATGAAGGGTGTCGTTTCCCTAATTTCTTTCTCGGCTTGTTTCTCTTTTGTGTAGAAGAAGGCTACTGATTTATTTGAGTTAATTTTATACCCAGCCACTTGGCTGAGGTTGTTTATCAGCTTTAGTAGTTCTCTGGTGGAACTTTTGGGATCTCTTAAATATATTATCATATCATCTGCAAATAGTGATATTTTGACTTCTTCTTTTCCGATCTGTATCCCCTTGACCTCCTTTTGTTGTCTGATTGCTCTGGCTAGAACTTCAAGAACTATATTGAATAAGTAGGGAGAGAGTGGGCAGCCTTGTCTAGTCCCTGATTTTAGTGGGATTGCTTCAAGTTTCTCTCCATTTAATTTAATGTTAGCAACTGGTTTGCTGTATATGAAGTATTAGCCATCTTTTAATCTGTTTAGTATCTAACTTCATCAAGAATGACTGAAAAGTAATTTCCATAATTTAACAACACCCACATCCCCTTCTCTCTTCTCTAACAGTGAGAGTTTCCACGAGGAGTGAGAAAAGCATTTCTAAAAAGTAATGTGCTGTTAAGAATACCTTAAGCTGTTGAAAAATAAATCACAAACTTACTTTTGTTTTAAATGATTAAAAACCTCTGAGTCTTTTGCCAAAATCAACACACCTGGAGCTGAAGAATAAATGGTTAAGAGTGTGTCCTGATCTTACAGAGGACTTATGCTTGGTTCCTAGGATTCATGTCAATTACCTCACAACGACCTGTGATCACAGATCCAGAGAACTTCAAGGCTCCTTGTGCCTTTGAGGATATCCACATTCGTGTGCATATACCTCCACAAGGACAAGCACATATACACATAAAGTTTTTAAATTACATAAATATCTTTAATTTAACATATGTAGTCATCCTTTTATATTCAAGTGAAATTTAAAATGATGCAAACATTCTCTTATGAACCTGATATAAATATATGAAATCTAGCCATCATAGAAATTCATTTTCTGCTAATCTTCCACAATAACTCATATGTATCAAAATGTAAACTATATTCAATACCCAGCCCTCAATTCTCCATTTTTACCTCATGACAGCATCCATTTAAAGCTGACATTTTCACCGTATCCCCAGTTCAAACCCCAAAACCTAAATTTAGTTCAGGTGCAGGTCAATAATGCTGCTGGGAAAAGTTCCCCTCCTCATGTTAACTTAAGAACTTAAAGACTCAGATCTCCCTCCTCCCCACGATCCAACAGAAGGACAAGCAGTAACACTCAAGCACTCAACTTTTGGCTCCGACATGAAACAAAAGAAGACAAAAAGAATGTAACGTGTAAAGAACCACAGGGATAAGAATGGGGTTTCCTGGGCTGTGTTTCAAGGTTCAGTTTCCAGCAGGTTTTATCCTTCCTTTGCGGCTCTCCCAGGACTAGTTTGAGGAAAAGCAGGTTTCTCGCCCTGCTTTCTGCTGGAGTCCTTCGGGGACATCATAACCTTTCAATTTGTATTCCTCTGTCCCTCTTCCAGTTTATACCCTCGCTGTGTTAAAGTGCCCTGACAAATGTCCCTTACGGTTTATTTTGCCTTGGGTTTCCAGAGAGAGACAATGGGTGAAAAATACATGGTAATATATGCCACAGTGTCAGGAGCAAACACTAGTTGACCAATAGCAGCAACAATCAGGAAGTAGTATGGTTAGCCAATCAGGAAGTAGTATGGTTAGCCAATCAGGAAGTAGTATGGTTAGCCAATCAGGAAGTAGTATGGTTAGGCAATAGTGCCTCAAGGCCCACCTCACAATTACTCCTTTACTCCGGTGAGGCTCTGTCTCCTAAACATCTCAACTTTCCCAACAGTGCTCCCAGTCAGGAATCAAATGTTCTATCAGACTATGGGGACATTTACATTCGCATCCCAACAGTGACCTTCACTCCACCCTTCACGTTATTGTAGCTACTTTCCTCTTATGATAAAACATCACAACCAAGGCAATTTATAAAACAAATATTTAATTGGGCTTACGGTTTTACTAAGGCTTAGAGTCCTTGATGGAAGAACAAAAGCATGGCAGCAGAAACAACTGAGAACCCACATCCGGAATCACAAGCAGGAAACAGAAAGAACTCTGAGAATGACCCAAGGCATTTGAAATCTCAAAGCCTGCCTCCAGGTGATGGACTTCCTTCAACAAGGCCACACTTTTAATCCTTCCTGAAGAGTTCCACTAACTGGATCCAAGTATTCAAAGAAGTAAGCCTACAAGGGCCATTCTTATTCAAACACCACAGTCTTCCAAGAAAACCACTAATTCCACTCCATCAAATAAAAGCCACCTCTGCAAATCTCAGAAATAACATTGTCTCCCTTCCATTTTTCAGCTGAAGTGACCGCTACATATGGTTCTTAAACATCATAAAGACTCCTAGATTTTGTTGAGAAACACTGAGAGGTAAATCAGAGAATTTTAAATTTTCAGGGTTTTCTGGGGAGGTAGCTCATGATTCAAGAGTTAGTACTAGCCATGCAGAGGGCCTAAGGTTGATTTCCAACAACTCATGAGATGGGGGATGAAGTGCGGGGGTGGGGTGGGGGTGGTTACAGCTACCAGTAACTCCAGCTCCAGAAGAATCTAATGCCTCTGGTCTCTGCCAGGTAGTGTCAGGTAGCATACACATACATACACAGATGCATACATACTCATACTTTTAAAAAAAATTTAAAAATTAAACTAAACTTTTTGGTTTTAAGAAAAGGTGACAGATTCAAAGCTGTTCCTGTGGACCAAGTTTTGCTTCCCTTTCTGACACTTGGGTAATTCTGACATTTAAAGACACAGGATTTTCAACATCGTTGTCTTGGCTCCTTTGTTCAATATTTCTTTCTACATGTCTCTCTTTCCTTTAAAATTTTACTACTTCAGTAAGAAAATATCAAGTGATACTTTCAGTAATCCAGTAGAACAAAATTGGGCATTCAGTACTATTTTTCCCAAAACCTTTTATCTTCCCTCTGTCCAGTCCTGAAACAGCCATCATATTTTTAGCATCACTTCATGCTCAGATGACATATTTCGTATTAGTGTTGTTTGCTACATTGCAAATTACCAAAAACATATGGAGAGGCTTCAAGCCAAATGCGTTTCCTTTTTTTCATCCTTCTGTGTGCATACATATACAGTTTAACTTGGTCATTTTCTAAGGACACATATATTAAAAATAAATCGTGGTACTTAGAAGCACACATAACAACATCTTATAGATTGGTGGGGGAAACGAGTACTTTTGTATTTTTAATCGTGCAACTTAAAACTTTCAATAAGATGATTGATGGAGGCCAAGGCAACACATATAGGAATGGAGGAGGCTAAATACCTTTATTTGAAGATGATATGATAGTATACATAATTGAACCTAAAACTTTGACCAGGGAACCTCAATAATTAATAAATGTTTTCAACGAAGAGCAAGATACAACATTAACTCATGAAAACCTATAGCCTTTTTAAAAAAGAAGTGGCAGACTGAGAAAGAAATCAGGAAAACAACACTTTGTGATTGCCTGAAGTAACATAAAGTATCTTGGGATAACTGACCAAGCATGTGAAAAATTTACATAATAAAACCTTCAAGACGTGGAAGAAGATATCAGAACTTAGAAATATCTCCTATGCTCATTAATCAGAAGGATCAATATAGTAAAAATGAACATTCTACCAAAAGCAATATGTAGATTCAGTGCAATACACTTCAAAATTCCAGCACAATCATTCACAGATCTTGAAAAGATAATTTTCAGCATCATATCACACACACACACACACACACACACACACACACACACACATGCACACACACTTGGAAAGCAAAATAATAGAAGACTTGAGGAAGGCATTACCATCCTTGACTTCAAGTTTTACTATAGATCTATAATAGTAAAAACAGCATGCAGTATGCTATTGGCCTAAAGCAGACATGCTCATCAATAGAATAAAATGAAGACATTACATTTGCACACTTATATACACCTGAATTTTCCTAAGAAGTCACAAAAGCCTACTAGAAAGAAATATGATAATATCATCAACCAATGGTACTGATCAACCCAGATGGCTGCATGTAGAACCCAAATAGATCCATACTAATCATCTTGCATAAAATGGCACTCCAAATGGATCAAAGACATCAACATAAGACCAGATACCCTAATCCTGATAGAAGAAATAATAGGAAATGGGTGTGGATTCATTGGCGCAAGGAAAGAATTTTGAAATACAACACTGTTAGCAGAGCCACTGAGAACAAAAATTAATAAATAGAACCTTATGAAACTGAAAAGCTTCTATATGACTTTTTTTGTCATTTGTATAAAATGGCAACCAACCCAATGGGAAATAATTTTTATCAATTACCTATTCTATATAGGTCTAATATCCAAAATATGTAAAGAAGTAAAAATAAATCCAAGTATCAAGAAAAATAACCCAAATTAAAAACAGTGGTACAAATCTAAACAGAATTCTCAAACAGTAAATACAAATGACTGAGAAATACTTAAAGAAAAGTTAAACATCCATGGTAATCAAGTAAATGAAAATCAAAACTACACTGAGATTTCACTTTACACCCATCAGAATGGCTGAGATCATAAAACACATGACAGCTCAAACTTTTGAGAATATGGAAAAGAAAAACACTCCTCCATCGCTGATGGAAGTGTAAATTTTTACAACCACTGTGGAAATTAGTGTGGCTGTTCCTCAAGAAGATGGAAATAAATCTACACCAAGACCCATTTGTCTTTTAATAGGGATAACAAAAGACTCTTCATCCTACAACAGACACACTTGCTCAAACATGTTCGTTGCTGCTCTATTCTTAATAGCCAGAAATTGGAAACAACCTAAATGTCTGTCAGCAAATTAAGGGATAAGAAAAGATGCAATACATTTATACAACAGAATATTACTCAGCCATTAAAAAGATAATGAAATCATGAAATTCACAGGTAAATGAGATGAACTAGGAAAAAATCCTAAATGAGATAAACTAGGCTCAGAAAGATAAATATGTATGTATTCACTTATATATGACTATTGTATTTTAACTCAAGGATAAGCAAGCTACAATCCTAGAACCATAAAAGTAAGGACCAATGAGGAGGATCTGTTTCCCTAGGAAGGGGGAATAGAATTAGATAGTTGTTAATGGATGGTGTGGGAAGTAAAATGGAACAGTAGGATCAAAAGGGGTGTTGAAGGAAAGGTAGGAATGAGGGATAGAGTATAGAGATGTGCAACTAAAGTAATAGGCAATATGAGGGGTAGTATGGAAAGCTAATACAGTAAAAACGTCCCAAAATATATGTGTTCTCTATGAAATCATGAACTAATGGATGGAACTGACCCCCACCCAACTGGGAAACTTTTGTAACCAAATGAATATTGCAGGACTTGGATTGTGCTATATCTAATTAAGCTGTTGACCAAAGGAATCCCATGGGGATCCACAAACAACCCAGGCAGTTGCAAAGAAGTTTGAAGTTGCCCTTCAAACATGAATATGAGGCCTTACTGCTGAAGACAGCTCCGATACTCCTTATTGAATAGACAGACATCAAGGTATTGCCTTCCAAAGATCTTTCACACCTATTGGATAATAATCTTGATATAGGAAGCTATTTTGCGTGTTACCAAAAGAGAAATATGAACAACAAGCCAGCCACAAACCCTTCAATACACAAAGGTGACCTTGTGGTACAGTTGTACCACAGAGCTTTGTGGGTGTAATCAATACATATTTGATTACATTTAAAGCCTGCTCCAGAATATGAAACCCATATATGACATTGGTTGTGTGACCAAACACCTGAGAAAACCAAATACTGCTGTTGTTCTAAAGGTACATAGCAATAAATTGATTCCTATTGAAATTCTGCTATAGTCATAGACCCGTGCCTTACTCAACCATTATCAGTTATGCTTTTTTCTGCAGCAGATGGGAACAAATACAGAGACCCACAGCCAGACACTATGCAGAGAATTAGAGTCTTTTGAACACTCAACCCTAAATGGGATATCCCACCAAATCTTTCCCCTCTGGACACAGGAAACCCAGCAGAAGAGGAAGCAGAAAAAAATTGTAAAAGCCAAAAGGGGTGAAGGATAACAAGGAAACAAAGTCCTATGAACATGTGAACTCACAGAGACTGAGGCAATCTCATCTCTAACCCAGAAACCATTGCCAATTGATAACAACTTGCAAATAAAAAAAATCTGTTTCTCCAAGCGAATCACACTGGGAAACAAACTACTCTTAAGGGTGGCCTGTGGGTCCAGCAGCAGATGGCCAACAGAAAATGAACTCAAGGGCATGGTTCCTTGTCTCATAAGGTCAGGCCTCTCTATCTGTCTCTGTCTCTGTCTCTGTCTCTGTCTCTGTCTCTGTCTCTGTCTCTGTCTCTCTCTTTCTCTCTCTCTCTCTCTCTCTCTCTCTCTCTCTCTCTTATTTAATTATTTACTTATTTATTTTTACCCTACATGTCCTTAGCATATATATTATGGTTTCTGGGTATGCGAATGAACATGTCTCTAAATCTGTGTCTTATGCCTTTTTATGGATCCCTCTCCTTCTGTTTGTTCATTTTGTTTAATTCCAATGTTTTTTTATTTTATATTTCCTCTCTTTCATTGCATTTTAGCATTATCCCATGGAAGCCTGTTTGTTTTCTAAGGTGAAACAGAAAAGGCCTGGATCCAGTTGGGAGGAGAGATGAAGAGGAACTGGGGGCAGGAGAGGGACAAGAACCCATAATCAGATTTATTATAGGAAAAATATCTATTTTCAATAATGAAAAAAATGTTTGAAACAGAAAACATTCAAAAAAGTTCATAGCACAAATGACAGTACTAGAAATGTATTATAATTCATTGCAAGAAAAATATTAAGTGCTATGAAGATTTGTAAAAGCAATATTTCTCAGTACATTTTATTAAAATAAAAGCCTCCTTCTTGTGGTCTCATTTCCATAGTATCATAAAGTACTGTGCAAGCTGCCAAGAGAGTGGAGCAATTAAAGGACCTATCTAATTAAGATGCCTATAAACCACAACCATGACCACGATGGCAGATATCTCTAAAAGCAAAATAGAAGTTTGCATATCTTAGGGTAACCAACAGCTGTCTAATTTACTTAGTCCTAATCAACAGGAGGGACAGCATTCTAGGCACTAGAAATACACCCAACTGCCTGAGACTAGTGAATCTTACAAGAGAACCTACCACCACCACTTTACTCAAGCAGTATAATTTCTAACAACACTCTAAACCCACAAATAACTAATAACTATAATTAACCCGCAAATAACTATAGCTCTCAACCCTTATTAAAAGAGTTTCTCCTTATAAGAAAGGAGATCATAACAGAATACTACAACTGCACACAATGCAGACATCAATGGATTGTGTGGAGTTCAACCCTAATGGACGCGTGTATAACACAGCTCCTGTACAGGGCTCAGGGAACATCCTAGGGGAGGAGTCTGAGGAGTATAAGAGCCAGAGATTAAAATCTACTGTAATACTGTATTCCAGAAGTAGCTGCTTAAACAATATCTAGATAATGACCATACCAAGAGACAAGTTAAAGCAAAACAAGAAAAATCCTGGGAGGTTAGATCATAGACAATGAATTACAAGCAGCCAAAGTTTGATGACGGAGGCAGACTTAGTACCTCCCAGGGAGCAGCCAAGTCCAGTTGGCTGTCCAATAAAAAGTTATCAGTCCTGAAATCATACAAACATAAGTAACAAAAACATTGTATTTAGATATTTGTGCACCCCTCTACATATATATATGTATATATATGTATATATGTGTATATATGTGTATATATGTGTATATATGTGTATATATATATTCATGTGTCAATAGTTCAGATTTATGTTTCCCTGTGAATACACAAGTTTTCAAAGAGTACATCACTTGTCCAACACCATACCTCATTCAAATTTATTATTGATACTGATTTATTCTATTTTACATCTATTCCAGATGCTGTTATTTTTCCCATTTTAGATTGAGACTGAGTACAGATGTAAAGTAGAACAGAAGGGAGAGTCAGGTGTTACATCGGCTCAGTCATTGCACCACTAATGCTCACTATTCAGTACTATCAGCCACACTTGCAAAAACTTTACAATATCTTGAACGTGCCTTATATACTCTTGCTATTTGCTCACTTTTTCAATAGGTAATTTATAAAGGAATTTTCCAGAAAATTAGTAATGCCATTGGAACTATAATGGTCTTTTGTTCTCATCTAAATTCCTGATGAAAAAATAGAAATATCCTATACTCTTTGTTTCAAAATAGGATATATTTTACAAGTCCTTAATCTTTATTTATAATGAAATGTTAGAGCTTTGAAACTGTTTAAGTAATTAATTGACTTTTAAATGTTATACAACTCATGTTCTCAGCAATGGAAAGTGATTTCTACACCAAGCTTTCTATATAATCTGCTGTTCCTTTAGCCCCCTTTTTTTCAAAATTTAAAGAGACGTGGATACCTCCTCTCTCTCTCTCTCTCTCTCTCTCTCTCTCTCTCTCTCTCTCTCTCTCTCTCTCTCTCTCTCTCTCTGATATTTTTTATTTACATTTCAAATGTTGTTCCCTTTCCGAGTTTCTTGGACACAAGCCCCCTATCCCATCCCCCTCCTCTTCCGTTATAAGGGTGTTCCCCTCCCCAACCACCCCACTTCCCATACACACCCCCGACATTCCTCTACACTTGGGGATCCAGCCTTGGCAGGACCAAGGGCTTCTCCTTCCATTGGTGCTCAACAAGGCTATCATATGCAGCTGGAGCCCTGGGTCAGTCCTTGTATAGTCTCTGGGTAGTGGTTTAGTTCGTAGGAGCTCTGGTTACTTGGCATTGCTGTTCTTATGGGGTTGCAAGCCCCTTCAGCCCTTTCAATCCTTTCTCTAATTACTCCAATGGGGATCCCATTCTCAGTTCAATGGGTTGCTGCTAGCATTCGCCTCTGTATTTGACATGCTCTGGCTATGCTTCTCAGGAAAAAGCTATATTAGGCTCCTGTCAGCATGCAACTTTAGCCCTTTGTCTGCCTGTACACTAAGTCACAGACAAGTGCTCAGAACTCTTACTTTTTCAGCCGCTCAATTTCTTTCATAGGTACAGTAGATGCTCAGTTGATCATTCATAACATCCTCTGAAGTGAGTTCCTTTCAGGTCACTGTCCATTTTAATTTTTGCACATGACAAATTTTTAAAAACGTCATCAAAGTCATGTGATTCATCTAGTGTGAACAGTATAAAATTCTACTATTTTGTTGATATAAAGTTTAATGAAGCAATTTATAAGCTTGTATTTTATTTGGAACAATCATATGCCACATTTTACTTGTTTTGTGATGAAAAGTAGTTGAAAAAAAGCTCAATTAACCTTTGGGTAAGAAGCAGTTCAGTATATAGAAAATATGAGCTATAGATGGAAAGAGTTTCAACACCATCATGACTACTTCATCTCCACAAATGTTAATCCTCTCAGCTACAGAAACATTACAATTTGACTCTGTATGGCTGCTAAGAGAACTGAGATGAGAAAGGTAAAGCATATAGCAGGTGTCAGGTGTGCACCAGGGACAGGATACACATAGCTCTAACATGCACATACAGGAGTCAATGTGAACAGGATAATCCTCTGCACTTTCAGTTAAATATTATACACATTCTCTATGTTATTAGTACCATGAGGGAAATGGAGCAATATTGCATCTCACAAAACAATACAGGCATTCAATAGCTTTGCCAAATTTAAACGAGAAACAAAAGATTTACTTAAAATAATAGCAGTATGACAATAACTGAATTAACATTTAGTCTTTTTAGAATGAATTATGCTTTTCCATAGAAACTCTGTACTTAGTACTAGTCAGTTCACATTTACTATCAGTACATTACTCTCTCCTAAATAAATACATATTTACTTTCTATTTGCACATGTTTATTTCTTAATTAGATACCTTATTAATATAAGTTATGAAATATGGTTTTCTGTGTCTTTACAAAGCATTTTCATTGTCTGCCCAAATCATAGCATATACCAATACTTTATGCATTTAGTTATCAAATATTTCATTCTATGTTTATCCAATTTTTTATTTCATTTCTCATTTTTTCAGCTTAATCTCAGGAATAGAGGGAGGTGGTAGAGGTCCACTAAAGAGTGAACACTCAAAAGCTTCTGTACAAGATAAGGCACAAAGGAAACTCAGGCTTAGTGCTTCAATTTAATCCAACACGTGTAAAGAATTCAGGTTAGAAAAAAATAAAGTAAGAGGAACACTCTTCCATTGTTGGTGAAGTTACAAGCTGGTACAAATACTCCTGAAATCTCTCTGTAGTTTCCTCAGAAAATTGAACACAGTACTACCAGAGGACCCAGCTATACTACTGCTAGGAATATACCCCAAAGATGGTCCAATAACACATGCTTCAATATGTTCATAGTAACCTTATTTATAATAGCCGGAAGCTTGAAAGAACCCAGATGCCCTTCAACAGAGGAATGGATACAGAACACCTACACAATAGAGGACTACTCAGTAATTAGAAACAATGCCTGTATAAAATTGATAAGCAAATGGATGGAACTAGAAAATATCATCCTGAGTGAGGAACCTCAAACACACACACACACACACACACACACACACACACACACACACACACAAAACATATGGTATGCACTCATTGATAAGTGGCTAGTAGCCCAAAAGATTGAAGTTCCCAAGATAAAACCCACAGACCACATACATGAAGAAGGACAACCAAAGTGTGGATACTTCAGTCCTTTTTAAAAGGGGGAACAAAAATACTCATAGGAGGAGATATGGTGACAAAGTTTGGAGCAGAGACTGAAGGAATGGCCATTCAGAGCCTGCTCCACATGTGACCCATATACATACAGCCACCAAACCCAGACAATATTGCTCATGTCAAGAAGTGCATGCTGTCTCTTGGGAGACGAATGCTCAAGGCAACCATAGAACTGAGAATGGGGTCCCCATCAGTGGAGTTAGAGAAAGGAATGAAGGAGCTCAGTGGGCTTGCAACCCCATAAGAACAATACAAACTAACCAGAGCTCCCACGGACTAAACCACACCCAAAGAGTATACATAGACAGACCCATGGCTCCAGCCTCATATGTAGCAAAGGATGGCCTTGTTGGGCACCAATGGAAGGAGAAGCCCTTGGTCCTGCCAAGGCTGGAACCCCCAGTATAGGGGAATGCCAGGGCAGGAAGGCAGGAAGGGGTGGGGGGTTGGGTGGAGAAACACACTCATAGAAGAAGTGTGAGGGGAGATGAGATAGGTAGTTTATGGATAGGAAACCAGGAAAGGGGATAACATTTGAAGTGTAAATTTAAAAAATCCAATAAAAAATAAAATGAAATATTAAAGAGAGAAATGAGCAAAGAAATAAAAACTTTAAACATATCATGAAAAAGTTAAAACTCCTTTGCAAATACTGCTAAGGCAGGCATTCAGACAGGAGCCTTCTGATTTGTATCTACTTCCCAGAACTAAAGCTGTTCTACAGCTCTCCATACCAAGATCCTGCCCAGAGAGAGGTGATCTCCTAGAAGGGCTGTCACTCTTAAGAACACAGATGAGACCACCACTTTTGCCTCATGAACTAGACAAAGAGGGAACCACCAGGTGCACACACTGCACAGGAACTAGGAAACAGCCAGGGACAGGAAACTTATGGTTCCCATCAATGCCCCTGAGCAAACCCTGTGATACAGCTCTCCACATCCAAACCACCTGGAGGAAACTGGTCTATCAGGAGTGCTGACATACCTAATATCACAGACTCACAGGGCTACAGGAACAGAAAGCTTCAGTCAGAAACCCCAGGACCAACTAACAACAGAGATAACCAGATGGCAAGAGGCAAGCACAAAGAAACTAAGCAACAGAAACCAAGACTACTTAGCATCATCAGAACCCAGTTCTCCCACCACAGCAAGTCCTGGATATTCCAACACACTGGAAAATGTAACATGGATTTAAAATCACATCTCATAATTATGATAGAATACTTTAGCAAGGACATAAATAAGTCCCTTAAGAAATACAGAACAAGGTAACAGGTAGAAACCCTTAAAGAATTACACAAAATCCATTAAAGAATTACAGGAAAATACAAACAAACAGGTGAAGGAATTGAACAAAACAATCTAGGATCTAAAAATGGAAATAGAAACAATAAAGAAATCACAAAGGGAGACAACCCTGGAGATAGAAAAACTAGGAAAGAGATCAGGAGTCATAGTCACCGACAGAATATGAGAGATAGAAGAGAGAATCTCAGGTGAAAAAGATACCATAGAACACTGACACAACAGTCAAAAAAAAATGGAAAATGCAAAACGTTCCTAACCCAAAACCTAAGAACGAACCTAAGGATAATAAGTATAGAAGAGAGCAAAGATTCCCAATTTAAATGGTTAGTAATATCTTCAACAAAATTACAGAAGAAAAAATTCCCTAACCTAAAGAAAGAGATGCCCATAAACATACAGAATTCCAAATAGATTGAACCAGAAAAGAAATTCCTCCTGTCACATAATAATCAAAATACCAAGTGCACAAAACAAAGAAAGAATAATCAAAGTAGTAAGAGGAAAAGGTCAAGTAACATATAAAGGCAGACCTATCAGAATTACACCAGACTTCTCAACAGAGACTATGAAAGCCAGAAGATCCCGGACAGAAGTCATACAGACACTAAGAGAATGCAAATGCCAGCCCAGGCTACTATACCAAACAGAAATCTCAATTAACATAGATGGAGAAACCAAGATGTTACATGACAAAATGAAATTAACACAATATCTTTCCACAAATCCAGTACTACAAAGGATAAAGGATGGAAAACCCAACACAAGGAGAAAAACTACACCCTAGAAAAAGCAAGAAAGTAATCTTTTTTCAACAAATGCAAAAGAAGACAACCACACAAACCTAATTCCATCCCTAACAACAAAAATAACAAGAAGCAACAATCACTATTCCTTAATATCTCTTGACATCAATGGACTCAATTCTGCAGTGAAAACACAAAGACTAACAAACTGAATATGAGAACAGGACCCAGCATTTTCCTCCATACAGGAAATGCATGTCACTGACAAAGACAGGCACTACCTCAGAGTAAAATTCTTGAAAAAATCTTTTAGAAGCAAATGGTCCAAGACATAAGCCGGAGTAGCCATTCTAGCATTGAATAAAATCAGCTTTTAACCAAAAGTTGTAAAAAAGCTAAGGAAGGACACTTCATATTCATCAAAGGAAAAACCTACCAAGATGAACTCCCAATTCTGAACATGCTACAAACGAAAGAGCACCCACATTAATAAAGAAACTTAACTAAAACTCAAAGTACACATTGCACCTCACACAATAATAGTTGGAGACTTCAACAACCCACTCTCATCAATGGACAGATCATGGAAACAGAATCTAAACAGAGAGACAATGAAACTAACAAAAGTTAACCAAAAGGATTTAACAGATATCTATAGGACATTTCATCATAAAAGAAAAGAATATACCTACTCAGCATCTAATGGTACCTTCTCCAAAACTGACCATATTATCGGTCAAAAAACAGGCCTAAACAGTTAAAAGAAGGTTGAAATAATTCCATTCATCCTATCAGATCACCACAGACTAAGGTTGGTCTTCAATAACAACAAAGTGACAGAAGTTCCATGTACACATGGAAGCAGAATAACACTCAACTTAATGATAACATGGTCAAAGAAGAAATAAAGAAAGAAGTGCATGCTGACAGGAACCAGATATAGATCCCTCCTAAGAGACACAGACAGAACATGTCAAATACAGAGGCAAATGCCAGCATCAAACCACTGAACTGAGAATGGGACCCCGTTGGAGGAATTAGAGAAAGGACTGAAAGAGCTGAAGGGACTTGCAACTCCATAACAACAACAATGCCAACCAACCAGAGCTTCCAGGGACTAAACCACTAACCAAAGACTATACATGGACTGACCCTGGGCTCCAACTGCATAGGTAGCAGTGAATAGCCTAGTAAGAGCACCAGTGGAAGGGGAAGCCCTTGGTTCTGCCAAGACTGGATCCCCAGTGTAGGGATTGTTGGAGGGGAATAGTGGGTGGGTGGAGAGGGAAACACCCATATAGAAGGGGAGGGTGAGGTGTTATAGGGCTGATGAACAGGAAACGGGGAAAGGGAATAACATTTGAAATGTAAATAAGAAATACCCAATTTAATTAAAATAGAAGAAAAAATAAAAGAAAATAAAGAAATTTTAGAATTTAATGAATACAAAGGAACAACAGACTCAAACTTATGGGATACAAGAAATGCATGGGTAAGAGGAAAACTCATAGCTCTAAGTGCCTCCACAAAGAAACTGGAGGGAGCATACCTCTACTCAAAGGATAAACAGGCTGAGAACGGAATTAAGGAAATGACACCCTTCACAATAGTCACAAATAATATAATATACCTTGATGTGACTCTAACCAAGCAAGTGAAAGATCTGTGTGACAATAACAGCTTGACAGCACACCTGTAAGCTCTAGAACAAAAAGAAACAAATAAACCCAAGATGAATAGACAGAGGGGAATAATCAAACTCAGGGCTGAAATCAACCAAGTAGAAACATAAAAAGCTATACAAAACTAGGCAACAAAACCAGCTGGTTCTTTGAGAAAATCAACAACATAGATTAACCCTTAATCAGACTAACCAACGAGCAGAGAAACAGTATAAAATTAACAAAATCAGAAAAGAAAATGGAGACTTAACAATAGAAAGTAATGAAATTTGAAAAACCATCAGATACTTCTACAAAAGCATATCCTCAACAAAATCAGAAAATCTGAATAAAATGGACAATTTTCAAGAATGATACGAAGTACCAAAGTTAAATCAGGATCAGATAAACCATCTAAACAGTCCCATAACTCCTAAAGAAATAGAAGCAGTTATTAAAAGTCTCCAAACCAAAAGAAGCCCAGGACCAGATGGGTTTAGTACAGAATTCTATCAGACCTTCAAAGAAGACCTAATTCCAATACTCTTCAAACTATTCAACAATATAGAAACAGAAGGAACATTAACCAGTTCATTCTATGAAGCCACAATTATGCTTGCACCTAGGCCAGACAAAGACCCAACAAAGCAAGAAAATTTCAGTCTAATTTTCCTTAAGAGTATCAGTGCCAAAATACTCAATAAAATTGTCACTAACTGAATACAAGAACACATCAAAACAACCATTCACCATGATCAAGTAGGCTTCATCCCAGGCATGCAAGGATAGTTCAATATATAGAAGTATATCAACAGAAAACACTATATAAACAAACTCAAAGGAAAAATAACACATGATCATCTCATTAGATGTTAACAACCCCTTTGAAAATATACAACACCCCTTCATGTCAAAAGTCTTGGAAAGATCAGGAATTCAAGGTCCATGCCTAAATATAGTAAAAGCAATATACTGCAAACCAGTAACCAACATCAAAATAAATGGAGAGAAACTGGAAGCAATCCCAGTAAAATCAGGGACTAGACAAGGCCTCCCATTTTTTTCTCTACCTATTTAATATAGTACTTGAAGTTCTAGCCAGAGCAATTAGACACCAAAAGAAGTCAAAGGGATACAAATTGGAAAAGAAGAAGTCAAAATATCACTATTTGCAGATGATATGATAATATACTTAAGTGACCCCAACATTCCAACAGAGAACTCCTAAACCTGATAAACAACTTCAACAAAGTGACTGAATATAAAATTAACTCAAACAGATCTGTAGCCTTCCTCTACTCAAAGGATAAACAGGCTGAGAAAGAAATTAGGCAAATGACACCCTTAGTAGTCACAAATCATATAATATACCTTGATTTGACTCTAACCAAGTAAGTGAAAGATCTGTATGACAAGAACTTCAAGTCTCTGAAGAAAGAAATCAAAGAAGATCTCAGAAGATGGACATATCTCCCATGCTCATGAATTGTAAGTGTTAATATAGTAAAAGTAGTCATCTTGCCAGAAGCAATCTACAGATTCAATAAAATCCCCAACAAAATTCTGACTCAGAAATTCTTCATAGAGTTAGAAAGAGCAATTTGCAAATTCATTTGGAATAACAAATGACCCAGGATAGTGAAAACTTCTCAACAATTAAAGAACTTCTGGGGAAATCACCATTCCTGACCTCAATCTGTTTTACAAAACATTAATGATAAAACCTGCATGGTATTGGAACAGAAACAGGCAGGTAGATCAATAGAATAGAATTGAAGACCCAGAAATGTACCCACACACCTATGGTCACTTGATCTTTGACAAAGGAGCTAAAACCATCCAGTGGGGGAAAAAAGATAGCATTTTCCAACAAATGGTTTTGGTTCAACTGAAGGTCAACCTGTAGAAGAATGCAAATCAATACATTCTTTTTTTTTTCATTTATTGGATATTTTCTTTATTTACATTTCAAAAGTTATCCCCTTTCCTGGTTTCCCCTCAGAAATCCCTGTATCCTATCTCCCTATCCCTGTTTCTATGAGTGGGTTTTCCCCCACCCACCAACTCCCTCCCACCTCCTTGTCCTGGCATTACCCTACACTGGGGCATTGAGCTTTCACAGTACCAAGGGTTTCTCCTTTCATTAATGCTCAAAAAGGCTTTCCTCTACTACATATGCAGTTGGATCCATGAGTTGCTCAAAGGTGCTCTTTGGTTGGTTGTTTAGTCCTTGGGAGCTTGGGGGTGGGGTGGGGTGCTTGGTAATGTTGTTCTTCCTATTGGTTTGCAAACCCATTTGCTCCTTCAGTCCTTTCTCTAAGTCACCCATTGAAGACCCAGTTTTCAGTCCAATGTTTGGCCAAGAGCATCTGCCTCTGTATCAGTGCTTTCAATATTTGTTCTCTCCTTTATTATAATTACATAATGTGATATGTATAGGTTTTCAAATTTTATGAACTAATCCTGTTATGATTTCTGAAGCTACTTGTAGTACTAAGATGACATAAATTGTTGTAACCTCTAAATCTCCTTCTATCTTAATTTGGACGTCACTATGCTTTCTCCAGCCCCATGTGTATGTGTGAGGCAAACCCCTTCACTCTTGTAAGGCCTGTGTTTCTCTACATACACTCAACAAGGTGCATGGCCTGAACTAAAATACCCAATAGGTGAAGATAAACACTCCTCAAGGGCTGGAGCAGTGTTATTTACTTATTGATGTAAGTGAGAATTGTGCTTAAATCATCAGTTTTCTCAGGAACTGTCCAGTAAGCACTTACTATATTTAAACTTATTATTATAATTGCACTATACCTGTGTTATTGCTATGTACTTGGTTATATAATCAGTGTTCAATACATATGTCATAATTATAATTCCAATGTTAGTAAGTAAGCTGCCTCTCTGAAGAGAAGTCAAATCCATTTTGCATATTACAAAATAATTATTTAATTTCATTAAACACAAACTTCTATAAGATAAATGAGAATTAATTAATGAATCAAACAACAAATAAAGAAAAGCTACTATAGACCATAATACAGAAAGATAATTTGAAACATTTTAAGATATTTTTTAACCCATATCACGAAATGAAACACTAATAATAGAAAATGCCACGAAGAATATTTCTAGCTACATTCTGAACTCTTAATTTTCATACTAAAGTATCTGAGGCAATCTATTCTATTTAAATTGTAGAGTAATCTTCAATGCCATGCTAAGAAAGCCTTAATGCAAAAGCATTATACCACAAGCTGCCAGTGAACGCTGTTTTCTCATGGACTCATTGTATGTATGAGCTGCAGAATAGTTCAGGACAGGAGAATAATAAAAACAAATGGGAGACATTTTCAGTTGGATGACCTTTTAGTTCACAGGCTTGAGTGAGCCTGAATCTGGTTATGCTAAATAAGTATTGGTACCTGTGAGCACTTTCTCTGACTACTAAATGCATTCAACCTTCCCTCCTGGGATCTAGAGAATAAACAGGAGCTTTTCGATGGGGCAGAAGTGATTTGATGTTGATGTGGCCGAACAAGTCATTCTAGTGAATCCTCAAGGGTAAAAAGTCACAACCTTGGGGATGAAGTATAAAGATGACAAACATTTCTTTAGGGCATTTTCTCACTGCAGTAGAAAATGTCTTCATATTTCCAATGAATACAGGAAATGCCATGTGCTCTTTATTTTTTCCTTATGACAAGTAACATGAAAATCAAATTGGGTTTATTCATGATCTTTTATACCAGCTATGAGATTAACATGTCAATAAATTTATTTCAAGAAACTAACTTTTATTGAACAGAATAAAGAGGACTGTATACTATTGGGCCAACATATGCCACTCAGATCACTGGCTACATGACCTCATGTGACTATTATTTCTAGGTTTTTCTGATTATAAAATAGTATTTATAAAACTTCTATCAATTCTTTCAACAAGTAATGTAAAAACTTCATGTAAATTATAACAATCAAATATACTGACAAAAAATTATGTGCACAAGAAACCAGAGGGTCATTTCTTGGTAACTATGCAGTAAATATTTTATGAATGAACAAATAGGCAAAACCAAAGAATAATGAAAACATTTGAATTCCTAATAGCTACTTGGATTTGGATGCTGTTATTTGCACTGCATTAATATTAATTCTGTATATATTGATCTGAGTAAATGGAGAGCAATACACAGTAAAATAGCATTATTGGATGATGGAGATAAATATGGTAAAAGAAGAAAGACAAAGCTATAAAGAAAAAGTAGTCATGAGACACTTCAACAACAAGAAAATGATTTGACTAAAATGAATATAGTCATTCAAAATAGCTACTATCAATAAATATTCAGAGTACTTTTATTAGTTGGTATTTACTTCTTTCTCTACCTAACTGACTAGCTTCAAAACCAAGATTTATTTCCCAAGAATTCAAGAATTACCTACAGGCTACTGAGTATATGTGGTGGTCTGAATAAGAAATGTTCTTCATGGGCTCACATATTTGAACATTTGGTCCTCGGTTGGTGGTACTACTTAAAATAGTTATAGAACCTATAGAAGGCACGGCCTTAATGAGGAGGCATATCACTGAAATTATTTATAACTTCATTTCACTTCCAATTTGCTCTCTCTGCTTCATGTATTCATCTGAAGATGTGATCTCTCAATTTTCTACTCCTGCTTACATGCTTTTTCTACCATGAAGGACTCTTATCTCTCTGGAATTATAAGTCAAAATAATCTCTTTGTTCATTAAGTTGCTTTTGGTCATGATATTTTATCACAGCACTTAAAAAATAACTAATGTATGATATTTTCTTATGAGTTCTTGGCCAGGAAGGCATCAAAGTCTCTTAAACAATACTAGTGATTTGCATTTCTCTTGGATCTTGACCAGAGATAGATAGTGAGACCCTGTTACTGAAAACACCATACATTTGGGTTATAGATATAGATCAATTATGCTTGGTTTGAGCTATAAACTCACTTCCTGCTGGTTAGTCTCCACAGTGCTGAAAGGTGATATCCAGACTACAGTAAGAGAAAAACCGTAAATGATATTATCTGCCTATGCACATCCTAACCGACCTGTTAGGGCAAGATGTGCTTACTGCTGCAATATTGGCTTCACCGTTGTTGGTACAACCATTGACTGTTCTTTTTCTTTTTGCTTTTAACCTGAGAGTTGCTTCTGAAGTGGTTTGATGCCTTATATTATGAACTAGAACAAAGGGCTGTGGATGAGAAGGTCAGAGGTCCTAGAGTTGAATATATTGCTCCTGTTTTATTAAATGGCCACATTGTTAGGTAACCCCTAAATTTATGCATATACCATAGACTATGACTGCTCTAAACCTTAGTCAAGCTTTTTTCTTCAGTAAAAGGGAGTCAATACAGAAAAATCATAACTGATAAGTGCTGACGACTAACAGTTGAGTAATCAGACCTCAGCAGAATATCCATATCACCCTTTGCATAGCTCAAGGAATGTTAGGAAAGAAAGAACAGTAAGACTCTAAGAGCTGGACCATGATGACAAGATATGTTGCTTGTAACTTTTGATACCCAGCCTAAGCTCTGGTAATGAGCCATGCTACTAGCCTTCACCCAGCTTTCCTTGAATCCATAGATAAAAGACAGACACACGTCGTTCATTTTCAATTTGCTTTTTTGACACAATTGATGGGCCTTATTAAACTCCCATGGCATGTCCTTATCAATATTCTTAGCTCTGCACCTAGCAGCTGCCCTAAACTTTAGTTTCTCAGTTCCATCTAGTCCCTGATAAACACCCCCCCTAACAGCCGATCTGTAGAGGAGCCTGGGTGGCCACTTCCTTGACTCTCACATGGCTGTTTACCTTTCTCCATCAAAAGCATGTCATTTGATGCTTTCCTTGTGTCTATCTCTTACCTCCAGGGACTGGAAAGTCCTATCTATCCCTTTTGCCCAGGAATTGCTCCATGGCTTCTTCACTGACAGATCAAGAAGCAATTGGGGAGCAGGGCTTGAGCATCAAAACCAGCCCTTATGGAGACCTATGAAATACTATCTTTTACGTTTGGCAAAGCCATCCCACCCATAGAAGCATTTGTGGTTACCTATACCAAGGCTGCTCAAGATTGGGCCAGACACTATTAAATCCATGGACAAGGAAAGAGCTTTAGGTTATGGCCCCTCTTCAGAAATCAAATGGCAGTTGATAGTTTGATGTTAAAGCTCTGAATACAGAGAAGTGGGATTGTGGGAAGCAGATAAAAGAAAATGTGTGCTGCTTAGTGTCCCTTGGAGCTCCATTGTCCAACCACCACTTCACCCATCTTCACCAGGCCTGTTGCACCAGAAACATCCAGGTTAAGCTGATCTTCCCAGAGACTTTCTAGACTGGGACCATCCAGGGACAATCAAATGACTAAAGGCCAGTATAAGACAAAGGAATAGCATTCAGGGCCCAGAAACAAACCTACACAAAGAAGTCAAACCATACAATGGGAAAAAAGAAAGCATTTCAACAAATGGTGCTAGTCTAACTAGATGTCTACATGTAGAAGAATACAAATAAACTTGTATCAATAAAACTCAAGTCAATTGGATCACATATTTCAGCATAAAACTGGACACACTAAATGTAATAGAAGAGAAAGTAGGGAAGTATTTTGAACATATTTGTACAGGAGACAAATCCCTAAACAGAACAGGAACTAAGATTAAGTGGGAATTCAAGAAACTGAAGATCATTTGCAAGACTAAGGACACCATTATAAGACAAAGCAGCAGCCTACAGAATGGGAAAACAGCTTCACCACCCATACATCCAACAGAGGACTAATTTCCAAAATACACAAAATACTCATGAAATTAGCCACCAACAAATGAAATAACACAACTTAAAAATGGCATACAGAGCTCAACAGATAATTCTCGACAGACGAGTCTCAAAGGGCTGAGATGCAGTCAAAGCAATGTTCAATATGCTTAGTCATCAGAGAAATTCAAATCAAAACGACTCAAATTCCATCTATACCCATCAGAACGGCAAAGATAAAAAAAAGTGTCAAGTGACAACACACGCTGGTAAGAACATAGAACCAGGACAATGTTCCTCTTCGTTGGTGGGAGTACAAACTTAACACCAGGAATAGTTCTTCTCCAAGAGCAAGCTATACCTGGGGTACAGCGATCCACTGTACCTCAACACACATAGAATATTTATTAGTAATAGCCAGAAACTGGAAACAACATGGATGCCACTCAACTGCAGAATGTGTAATGAAAATGTGGTGCATCTACACAATGAAATGCTACCCAGCTATTGAAAACAAGACATCCTGAAATTTGCAGTCAAATGAATAGAATTAGAAAATATCATCCAGAGTGAGGGAACCCCCACCCAGAAAGTCACTGCGTGGAACGTATCAAAAGAAATTAAATGATAAGGGGGACAATAAAGGATTTGTGAATCTACCTCAGAAGGGGTAATAAAATCTGAGGTGGATGAATGGGAGGAACTGGGTGGGAAAGGTGGGGAGACGGGGAATGGCGATGGGGATCAGGTATGGAGAGGCAGGTAGGGAGAGGGCTTGGAGTGAGAATGAAAATTGATGGGGTCAGGCAACTAGCCAGAGAAATGGGATGGGGGAGGCTCCTAGAAATCTATGTGAGTGACCCTAGCTGAGACTCTTAGCATGTGGATCTGAAGTAGCCATGCAGGACTTCAAGTGGAGGGAGGGGGACATGAACTCACCCACAAAACCTTCGACCCAAAATTTGTACTGCCTGTAAGAGGTTCTTGGATAAAGATATTACAGAGATTGAGGGAACTGCCTAATGACTGGCCCAACTTGTTATCCATCCCATGTAAGAGGCCCAACCCCTGACACTATTAATAATACTCTGGTACGCTTGCAGATAGGAGCCTAGCATAACTGTCTCTTGATAGGCTTCATCCAGAAGCAGATGGACACAGATGTAGAGACCTACAGCCAAATATCAAGCAGAGCTCAGAAAGTCTTGTGGAAGAATAGGAGAAAGAATTGAGCTAGCTGGAACAATCAAGGACACCACAAGAAGGCCTACAGAGTTACTAAACCTGGACCCACAGGAAGTCACAGACACTGAACCACCAGCAAAGAAATTTATTTGAGCAAATAAAAAGTCATGAATTAGGCAACTCCAAACTGAAAGTAGGTTTTGGCTATGCTGAGAGAACAGAAGGGCAAGACTTTACAGGCAGAAACAGAAGTAGCCAAAAGAAGTGTTTGACTGCCTGCAGTTGTAGAGTAGACCTGTTTAGTCTCTCTTTCTTAAAAGTCCTCAGTTACGTAAATACAAGTTGGTTCTGTTGGCTTCTGATTGGATATACTTAAATTTCATTTTCCCATATTACAGACATTTACAAAAAATGTTTCAAGTTAAATGTTCCTTATGTTCTCAAGTTAAGTGAGATAAAGGCCATTTACCAGCCCTAACTGGTTCAAAGATCCTTCAGGTATGGTCTTCACTTTCATTTACTGTTAGCCCCACAAGAACAAAATTCATCCAAAGAATGTCCTTCTATTCTTAATGTCCTCCTCATCTTCTTCTTTTTTTTTAAATCTGGAACTTGTTTCTATTCTTATCTCTCTAGAAGAATTCTATATATTATTCAGAGCAGAACTTTAAGTCATTTTATAATGTTTCTTTCCTGTGGCAAATTTAGTTTCTTATTCATCTGACTACTATTGCATCATGATTAATTTAATAAGTTTAACACATAGAATTTCTATTTAAATAAGCTGTGTTATGGACCTTGAAATGTGGTTACATAGAGAGGTAAAACTATTCACTATTCCATGACTTCTGTTCTGACAAATAAACTATGTAGACAAAATTGTTTAAGGCAATAAAGAAAATTTTGAAATGTTTCATGGGTCTGCCTAGAAAAGGAAGGTGTTTGAGAGACCTGAGAAACCTTGGATAGAACAAGTACTTACTAAGATTGCACTGGCAATGTGCTTTCTCTTACTAAATCTCTAATAAAATACTTATTTTAAAAAATCATAATAAAGTTTGGAAACTGCAAATCAAAAGTACCAAACTTCTTAGTATATATTGTAAAAATTCAAGGAATGAGGGGGGTGTTCCAGTGATAATGGATTCAACGTCTGCTGATTTCTGCTTCCAGCCCATGTGTTCCTCTTGGTGGGACAATAGAATTGTCAGCTTCTCCAAAGCCTAAATTACTGCTGGGATTATGAGTAAAGGTCTTACATGTCTTTGACCTTCCCTCTGGGAAGGGAGCCCCTTAGTCATGTGGAGGCTGGATGACCCAGGATAAGGGAATGCTAGGGTACAAAGGCAGGAGTGAGTGGGTGGGTAGGGGAGCACCCTCACAGAAGCAGGGGGCAGGGGAAGAGGATAGGAGCTTCTGGAGGGGAAACTGGAAAAGGGGATAATATTTAAAATGTAAGTAAATAAAATAACCAATAAAAAATGGAAAAATCATAGCATCAGAGTTTAAGAGGATTGAATACCTTAAATACATCAAAATAAATGCATCACATATTTTAATAAATGCCTAATTATGATTTCTAGAAATATGTCAACGTGTAATACTTATATCTGTGAATTACAAAAGAAAGAGAGATTGCTACTTAGAATTAGCACCCCCTGCATGTCGAATGCCTCATTCCATGCATGCTAGAGGTTGTCAAGAGACCCACCCTCAACTGTGTGGACAGATTTATTGCACAGAAATTCCGTGGCTGGGAGTTTCTCTTTAGAGACTCCAATATTAAACACAGACAACTTTTATTTAAAACAGGAAGAAAATTGAGGAGTGAAGCAAGTGGTACGACAATCCCTTTTGAGATATTCAAAACTCATGCGGTCCTAAGTATTGTCTTAAAAATGCCTTGATTATTTTGACTGAATTGAACTCACTAACATACCATGGCCAAATTAACTAGTCACAGCTTCTGAAGTTCAGCTAGTAAGATTTTCCATGTAGAGCAAACAAGCACAGGAAGCACCAACTTTCCATCTTCAAGAAATACTATAACCTGAATAATGGAAGGAAAACTCATGAAGGGAAACATAAAGAGTGTATGTAGATTTTAATACTCCATCCGTTTTATTGGATGTGGTAGGACTCTCCATGTATATGACCTACTGTGATTCTGTCTCTAATTTAAAAATTTAAGAAGATTGCATAATTGAATGAAACTTTGCACCCTTTTTTTGTGGATTAGCTAGAGGAGTTACATCTCTTTTGTCTTCTCTCCGTCTATTCCTTTTATATTAGGATCCTATTAGCTGGCTTTGGGATGATGATAACAGCTGGGCCAGTTCAATTACCACATTTTGTCTGTGGTTTTCCTTCTCATGCACTTAATGTCTGCTTTGTGAGAGACAAAAGACACTTAGTGCAAATCCTGCCTTGAAAGGAAATACAAGTAAGTTCACATTGTCGTGAATTAATGACAGAACACTTTCATTTCTACCTGCTTGTACCTTTTTGTCTGATTGCTCCATTAGTTCCTTTCCTCTGAAGTTTAAAATTAAGAAAAAGAAGTAATGCCACCAAGTATAATTAGAAGGGACAAATGAACAGAGCAGAAAGAAGCCTTCTCAGCCACTAATCGTCCTGGGAGCTGAATTTTGGAAATATGAATAAAGAATATGCTAAACAGAAGAAATAATGCATTCATTCTGCTGGGAAGCAAAGTGGAAACCAGTTGAAGAGTTGACCTGCATGAGAAGGCAGGCTGTGCAACGCTGAATATCTCGGAGTCAACATTGTTTCTTTTCACCATGCTAACTAAGATTGTCGTAAGTAGGGCGGCTTACATCAAATATATCAAACCTGTATTTCAGTGAGCAAATTCTGGGAAATGGGACATAATGACAATAGGTGACACTTTCCACTTTCTATTGTTCTTACATATTCAAAAGAACACAGCAAATATTTGCTCTTTTAGTATTTGTTATGTAGAGTAAGAAGAATTTGTTATTTATGTTTGTTTAAGTTTCCATGCTTGTTGTTACATGGTTAAATTTAAGATTAGGTTTGGCTAGAAAAGAAAAGGTAAAAAGGGTGAGAACTACTGTACATCTCCAGAGCCAGCATTTATAAACATCTTTTCCTCTCAGAGACAGTGTGGTGAGAGAGCTACAATTTGAGAGCACATTCCTTGAGCCTAAGCCCCATTTCTCTCTGTCTCTGTCTCTGTCTCTGTCTCTCTCTCAAGTGTGTGTGTGTGTGTGTGTGTGTGTGTGTGCATGCACGTACACGTGATCTTGAGCAAATTAATAACTAGTGAAATTCTGTAAGGAATAAATGATTGAGTATTCCAGATGACAGGAAAGTAAGGAGCCTGTGACAAATGACTCTTACTTAGCAGGGTAAGTTTAGCATATCATAAGTAGATAAAATGATGTCAACTGTGTCTGGTTTATTTTGAGAGATGACAGCAAATTTTCACTAGATTATCTTGAGATTAAGCAACCTATCCAAAGTCTAAATGGAAACACAATATAAAGCACTAAATAGTATTTATGTCAAGAGCTTCTAAACTGAGAAGGGTACAGATTTCACTATGATTGCAAATAGGAGTTGGTCATTGTAGATAACTTGGGGATGTTGATTTTCATATCATCTCTGAGACTTTCTGATATTACTTCAGTAAAGCAGAAATTCAAAGTTTACATGAACCGAAAACTCAATGTCTTATGTATGTCATAAAATCTGTAAGTGCCTAATCTTGTTACTTCCCTGTCTCTCACTTTAACAGTTCATTACTCGAGGGAAAAATGACAAGTTGCTGCTGATACACATAGAACTAGCTTAAGCAGAGAAAATGAGCATCTTATTACTAACTTTCTATTGACTGATGCTCTTGAGGTTTGGTCTGCTGCTTGTGTATTGCAATGCTAAATGCAGGCCACCAAGGTCTGGTTGCCCCCAAGAGCTAGGAAATTCTCACATACAAGTGACGCTATGTAACCTTGCTTGTTAATTTAAAACTATTGGTTTAATAAAGATGCCTACAGCCTATAACTAGGCAGAAGAGAGTTAGGTGGAGGCTCGGTTTCTGAACTTGAGATCTAAGGCAGGACCATGAGAGGAGAAAAGAAAGAAGGTGGAGAAAGGATAAGGCACCATGGGGTGAGTGAACCATGAAAACATGGCCATGAGGGCTGCCCAGTTGGAGTAATAGCAGCCCAGGCAGAACATGACAAGTAATAACTTTGGGCTATTGATAGGGAAGTAGATACTAATAGCTTAGAAGGTAGTTATCTGCTCACCTCCATTGCTTTGAAGGCTTATCACAAATATAAAGGTTTTGTGTCTTTTATCTGGGAACTAAATGATCCAAGACAGGGTAGAATCCCTGAATTAATATTACATTTTACTATAATAAACACAACTGACCCAAAACTCTACCATAACCCAAAACTCCAGGGCAGAGAATGTGTAGAAAGTAGAGAGGGTAATCTGTGGGGATAGATAAAATAAAAGTATCAGTAGAGAAATGGTGCCCCGGAAGTGTCCTAGAGGGCCATCAATAGGCTTCCAAGAGACACTTCTCATTCCCCCTACCATGGTATCCATGACAGGACAGAGTGATAGACATTTTCAGTTGTTCCATTAGAGAATGCTCAGAAATGCCCATGGTGGAACAGATACCTACAAAAAAAATGCATCCAGGACAAAGGCAAAAGACAAATTTAGCATCAAATCCAAAAATGGAGGGAAAAGGCAACTTTTGTAAGTGGATGAGAATCAGATACACATGAAGGTCTCTCCTGTAGCTTTGAAGCTAAATAATTCCACTATCTCATTACATTCACATGGGAATGCCAGAAAGGTAAGATTTTTTTTATTTAATCTTTACTTTTTACACTCCAGATTTTATTCCCCTCCCAGTCCACCTTCTCTTCTGACTGTTCCTCATCCCATACCTCCTCCTCCCAACACCTGTCTCCACGAGTATGTCCCCACTCCCCAGCCCCCACTAGACCTATCCACTCCCTGAGACCTCCAGATTCTTAAGGGTTAGGTGCATCTTCTCTGACTGAACCCAGACCCAGCAGTACTCTGCTGTATATGGGTTGGGGGCCTCATCTCAGCTGGTGTATGCTGCCTGGTTGGTGATCCAGTGTCTGAGAGATTTTAGGGGTTCCTGGGTAATTGAGGCTGCTGGTCGTCCTACAGGGTTGCCATTCTCCTCAGCTTCTTCCAGTTTTTCCCTAATTCAACCACAGGGGTCAGCAGTTTCTGTCCATTGGTTGAGGGCAAATACCTGCATCTGACTCTTCCAACTGCTATACTCACACAAAAAAATCAGAGTGAGGCATTGCAGCAGTTAGAGCATACGCTGCAACTGCAGATGATTCAAGTTCAATTCTTGGCTCCAGTCAGGGACTACAAACAACTTTCAGCAATTCCTGCACCAGAGGAATTCTTCTTTACTGCCCTTTGTAAGCATTTGCAATGGTGCACAAGTGCCCATGCAAATAATTCACACACACACACAAACACACACTTTAAACAAATTAAAAGAAAAAGAAAAAATGACTTTAATAAAAGAATTATCAAAATAAGAGCTTTAAGCCAAAAGAAACAAAGATTAATTTATGTGTAAGTTAAAAGTATAGTTCATGTACATACACAATATTTTTACAGACCAGCTAAGCGGGGGTTTGTACTCATAATAAACCAACTAAGAAAAATAGGAAAGTTCCATTTTCTCCTTTATACTAATATGCATAGAAAGTGTAGCTTTGTTTTACTTCCTTTTCACTGAAAGCAATTACACTGAAATATATGAAATTGTTTCTACCCACATTATCAAAAGGTCAACTATATTCTCACTAAAGAGCTTACAGAAATAAATGACTTTTTTTAGATCAAACAAATAAAATGGATTAGACCAAATGTTGGCCCAACTTCAGGGAATAGGGGAATTGGGTTGCCCGCTTTCTTGCTTTGTTTTGGAGCAGGGATTTAAGGAAGGGAATCAGCTTTAGTTGGAGACATAGTTTGGGCTTTAATGCACATAGAGTGTGGCCGGAGTAAGAATCATTTTTCAGTAAAACACAGAATACAGGGCAGCACTAAGTGTGGTGCGGTTTCCTTAGGCTATGATTTTGCATTCAGTTTGGAAGCTGTGTGAACCCAAACACCAAAAGTGAGCATTTGGTTTGCATTGCTGAATACCTTTTTCTTCTCTTTAAAAACAGGGGCTTGGGGAGGTCACTATAAAACCAAAAGCCTCCCTTTAACATTTTTTCTAGCTCATGCTTAATAAATCTTCTGGAGAAAATAGAAATCATATTTACCATTTTGAATTACATACATCCTAATGTTAATCCATTCAACCCATATGGAAAGAGGGGTGAAAATGTATTTAAGTGCCCTATATGACTCTAATAGAAATATTTTTATCAAATTTATCTTGAATAGCCATAAAATTCTGTGATGTGTTGTCTTATGTAGCAACTTGACTGGATCTGGAATCAAGTAACCTGTTGGGTACACCCATGAAGAATTCTGGTGAGGTAGGGAAAATCCACACCAAATGTTGACAACATCTGCCACTGTTGGCTTTCATTTTCCTTGATTTTGTCTATTTACTTCTGCGTCTCACCAGCAAGTTCACCAACAGTATTTGTGAATCCATGTATCTTGCTGCTGCTGCTGCTACTACTACTGATGATGATGATGTTGCCTCTGTTGCTGCTGCTGCTGCTGCTGCTGCTGCTGATGATGATGATGATGATGATGATGATGATGCCACAGTCAATTCTTTCTCTTACATTAGAATCCAGCATTTTTGAAACATTGATGTAACTTCAGAACAGTGATGCCAGTCTAGGCCTACTGAGGTATCCAGCCTTGAGAAACGAATAGCTTTTACATTTTTGGTCTTCAGTGTAGAGACAGTCATCATTGAACTAAACAGATCACACTGTGTAAACTAATGTAATAAATCTTTCTTCAATGTGTATTAATTTTAGTGACCCCATTTCTTTAGAGGCAGGTAATTCAATAATCAAAAATTATTTTTACTTAAGTAAATAAAAAGCCAATAGGCAGTTTTCGTTATAGTTACAGTATGGAAAGGCTTTAATTATACATCAACCCCAAGGTCCATGTTCCCAAGGTTCCCTCAGTATGGGACTATAACAGAGAAGTGCTAGAGAAAATAAATCCTTTACTCCTTAAGTTATCCTGGGTTTTATTATAGAAACCAACCTAGGACAGCAATAATTAAAATGTAACATAAATTGTTCAAAAATATTCCTTTAATACTTATTTAATAATTCTATGAATATGTTAAGTATGTTTTTATGTAAATAAATTAGGATTTAAAATATAATGAACTTTTATAAATGTTTTACATGTAAATATGCTAAGATATGTTATAGTTTTCTAAACAAGACCAAATAATTACTAGGTATGGCAGTACCCATGACATGAGTATTAAATTTAAATTCCCCTCTGAATCATGAACTGCAAAAGGAAGCAAAGGAGTGGTTTTCTTCTCATTTAAATGTATTATGAACTAATATCATCACTTGGTAATTATTTTGGCAGAGGTCACTTAAAGATGAATGTATGTAAACTCAAAACCAAAAAATATCTGCTTTTAGATTTTCATATCCTAGAGTGTGTATATTGGTTCACAAAGACATGAATTGAAAAGTTTAGAACATCAGTTTCCATAATAATCTCAAATGCAAAACAATTCAAAGTTATAAGTATAATATGATAGATAAACATTTGATAAACATCCAGGTAACAAAATATTATACACTAGCGAAAAATTGATGAAGTAGAATTAACGACACTAGTGTAGATGAAACCAAACAATTGACTATGAAAAGATGGTCCAGTGGTACTCATGCTACTATAACTCATGATAGAGTGTGTCCTGGCACAGATGAGAGTGGAAACTTGAGAGGAGGCAAGCGGTGAATAAACTGAGAACACAGGGCTTATGTTCTGGTGATATTGCTTCTTTAATTAGGTGCCAGGCACACAGATGCATTTACTCTGTGAAAATATTTTACAAGAAAATTTACACATTTAAGTATGTTATACTTAAATAAAATTTATATAACAATGTTCCTTTCTATAGGTAGTCATAGGCCTTAAGGATAGTGGAATATAGATCACTTTCAATGTGCCCAACATAATAATAAAAGTATAAATCTTCACTTAGCCAAAGAAAACTTTTGAATTATATAACATGGTATCTACTTTCATTATTAAACATTAAACCTAGTGTGTTTCCACACACATACAGAACTGCATGTAGCCAGTTGCAATGCAATAAATGTTCATCTCTATTATTTTCAGTTTCTCCATATCTTTTGCTCATTACCAAGCAACCTTTCCATATATATTATATTGATCCAAAACAAAATTGTGTAATAATTGTCTGGAAGAAAAATGAAAAAGGCAAAATTACATCATTTTATCCTCTGCTGGAAAATTAATTATTGTGGCTAACATGAAATGCATTGTGCCTAGCAGTGTATTAGCCATTTCCACAGTTGAAATCATATGATTTTTAAGTATGTGTTGATCTTAGACATTACTTGTGTCCCACATGTTGACTTCCTTTGGCATACACTGGTGAGATAAACACTGTGGAAAGATTATCATATAGCAGACACTTAATCCAGGGCTAATGACACAAAGCCTGAACAAAAATTGTGTAATGACCGTCCTGTTATTGGTGAGACTCAGTTGAATCAGAAACTACACTATAGAATTTAAAGTAGGAAGTACATATACACAGCTTTCTTGGCTGGTCAACAAAAACAAAAAGAAAAATTAGACTCTACTATTGCTGTAAAATTATACAAAATCTGTCTTTTACCCCGAGTAGGTCGAGCACCGCAGTGCCCCAAGATATCTGATAGATACCTTAATCTCAGTCAGCAAAGCCTCTCACCCACTTTGCTCCATCCCATACCACACTGCTGATGGCCTCTCTCTGAGCCTGGCAACAATCTCTCTACCCATCTAGTTCCCAAGGCAGGCTGCCACAAATAGAGTAGTCATTTTAATGTCTCTTTCACAAGGGCAGCTAGACGATGGTATCTGATTTTTAAAAATTACCTATCTTGTTTAGAAGAGAAGTTAGACTCTTGGACAGAGTCTACATATGCTGATGAGAACAGTGGACATCAGACATCATAACTGGCTACTCTCATAGCAACAAACATTGAAAACAATTTTAGAAACTAGCTACATTAGGTAAATGGTTCATGTGAACTCTATCCTCAGTTTCTTTCTCTAAACTCTTCTCACTGTCCTTTCCAATCCATTCTGTTGTTGTTTTTGTTGTTCTTGTTCTTGTTCTTGTTTTATTCAAAAAAATTTATCCTTGTTTTCCTTCTTTTATCTCCTCCCAATTCCATATTTTCTTTCTTTTTCTCTTTAGAAAACAGAGGTAAAGAAATTGATAAAAGCAGAATTTAAAGAAAGAAAAAGCATGAGAAACACACACACACACACACACACACACACACACACAAAACTCTGAATAGAAACTATAATATACAAGCAAAAAGCTGTTGTGAAAAAATGCCCAAACAGAACAATATGAGACAAAATTTCTCTAAAACTCACTGTGTTCATTTTGTGTTGGCCAATCAACCTCTGGCCATGAGGCCCGTCCTTGGCTGTGGTTTGTGCTAGTAAGACTCCATTTTAGAAAACTAATTTTTTCCTTTCTAGTGGTTGGCACTTTACAATAGCTACTTGGTTAGAGAAGGGAACACAGATTTACTTTCTCCTTTCAGTGCTGGGACCCCCTTATGGCCTACATCTGAACAGGACTTGGGCATGTTACTATAGTCTCTGTGAATCTGCATGTATGTCAACACTGTTACATCTGAAAGACACTGTTCCTTTAGTGACTTCCATCTTCTCTGGCTGTTAAATTCTTTCTGCCTCCTTCTCTGCATAGTTTTCTGAGTCCTGAGGAAAACACATCCCATATAGGACTAAGTGTTCCAAAGTCTCTCATTCTCTGTACATTATTCAGGTGTGGGTCTCTATATTACTGCAGAAGGAAGCTTCTTCTATGGTAGCTTAGGGAGATATTGATATATCTGCACACAACAATGCCATTAAGAATCATTTTATTGCTGTTTCTTTTCTTTTTCTTTTTTTAGTTTTCAAAACAAATTTTTTCTTTTTTTCTTTTTTTCTTTTTTATACAATTTATTTATTTATTAGAATTTTACACTCCATATTTTATTCCCCTTCTGGTCCACTCCCCGGAGAGTTCCACATCCCATACCTCCTCCCCAACCCATGTCTCTACAAGGATGTACCCACCCCACCTACCCTACCAGACTTCTAAACTTCTTGGGGTTTCCAGTCTCTTGAGGGTTAGGTGTATCTTCTCTGACTGGACCCACATCAATGAGTCCACTGCTGTATATGTGTTGGAGTCCTCATATCAGCAGATTGGTGATCCAGTGTCTGAGAGATTTCAGGGGTCCAGGTTAATTGAGACTGCTGGTTCTCCTACAGGGTTCCTCCAGCTTTTCCTTAATTCAACCACAGGGATCAGCAGCTTTTGCTCATTGGTTGGGTGCACATATCTGCATCTGACTCAGCTGCTTCATGAGTGTTTTGGAGAGCAATCATGAAGGATCCCTTTTTGTGAATGCCCCGTAACCTCAGTAATGGTGTCAGGTCTTGGGGCCTCCCCTTTGGCTGGACCCCTTTTTGGGACTGTCTCTGGACTTCTTTTCTTCAGGCTCTTCTCCATTTCCATCCCTGCATTTCTTCCAGAGCTTTGACTGTGGGATAGCAACCCCATCCCTCACTTGATGTCCTATCTTTCTCCTGGAGGTGGCTTTAATAAGTTTCCTCTGCCCACTATATGACATTTCATCTAGGGTCTCCCCATTAGAGTCCTGAGAGTCTGTCACTTCTTAGGTCTCTGGTATATTCTAGAGGGACCTCCCAACACTCCTTCTTCCGGAGATTGCCTGTTTTCATTCTTTCTTCTGGCCCTCAGGGCTTCTGTCCTTTTCCCCTATCCAAAATCAGATCATGTTCCCCTCTACAACCCTCTCCATCCCCTTTCCCTCCCCTGTCCTTCCCTCCTACCTTTCTATCTCCCTTGTAGTTGCTTTTTACTCCCTCCCAAGTAGGACTGAGGCATCCTCACTTGGGCCCTTCAGCTTGGTGACCTTTTTGAGTTCTGTGGACTCTATCTTAGGCATTCTGTATTTTTTTTTGGCTAATATCCACTTATTAGTGAGAAAATAGCATGCACGTCCTTTTGGGTCTGAGTTACCTCACTCAGGATGATATTTTGTAATTCCATCCATTTACTTGCAAAACTCAGGATGTCCTTGTTCTTAATAGCCGAGTAGTATTCCGTTCTGTATCTATTCTTCTGTCCTGGGACATCTGGGTGTTTCCACCGTCTGGCTATTACAAGTAAGGCTGCTATGAACATAGTGGAACATGTGCCCCTGTGGCATGGTGGAACATCTTTTGGGTATATTCCCAAGTGCAGCATTTCTGAGTCTTTAGGTAGGTTTATTTCCAATTTTCTGAGGAACCTCCAAATTGATTTTCAGAGTGGTTGTATCAATTTGCAATCCCACCAGCAATGGAGGAGTGTTCCTCTTTCTCCACATCCTCACCAACGTCTGTTATCACCTGAGGTTTTGATCTTAGCCATTCTGACTAGCATAAGTTGGAATCTCAGAGTTGTTTTGATTTGCATTTCTCTGATCACTAAGGACTTTGAACATTTCTTTGGTGCTTCTTAGCCATTTAAGATTCCCCTGTTGTGAATTCTCAGCTTAATTCTATACCACATTATTTGATTGGTTGGTTGTTTTTTTTTTTGTTTGTTTGTTTGTTTGTTTGTTTGTTTGTTTTTTTGTTTTTTTTTTTGTTTTTTTTTGTTTTTTTTTTGGTGGTTAGCTTCTTGAGTTCTTTATGTATTAACCCTCTATCGGATGTGGGGTTAGGGAAGAATTTTTCCCAATCTGTAGGATGCTGATTTGTCTTATTTACTATATCCTTTGCCTTATAGAAGCTTTCTGGTTTCATGAGGTCCCATTTATCGATTCTTGATCTTAGAGCATGAGCCATTGGTGTTCTGTTTAGGAAATTTCCTTCTGTGCCAATGAGTTCAAGGCTCTTTCCCACATTCTCTTCTATTAGATTCAGTGTATCTAGTTTTATGTTGAGGTCCTTGATCCACTTGGACTTGAATTTTGTACATGGTGACAAATATGGGTCTATTTTCATTTTTCTACATATAGCCAGCCAGTTAGAAAAGCACCATTTACTGAAGATGCTTTCTTTTTTCTGTGGTATATTTTTGGCTTTTTTGTCAAAGATCAAGTGTGCATAAGTATATGGTTTTATTTCCAGGTCTTCAATTCTATTTCACTGATCAACCTGTCTGTCTCTGTAACAATACCATGCAGTTTTTTTTTTTTATTCACCATTGCCCTGTAGTAAAGCTTGAGGTCAGGGATGGTGATTCCCTCAGTAATTCTTTTATTGTTTATAATTGTTTTTGTTATTCTGGGTTTTTGCCTTTCCAGATGAATTTGAGAATTGCCCTTTCCAGTCTTTGAAGAATTGAGCTGGGATTTTGATGAGGATTGAGTTGAATCTGTAGATTGCCTTTGGTAGGATGGCTATTTTTACTATGTTTATTCTGCCAATCCATGAGCATGGAAGATCACTCCATTTTCTGGGATCTTCTTCGATTTCTTTCTTGAGAGACTTGAAGTTTTTAATCATAAAGGTCTTTCACTTGTTTGGTTAGAGTTACCCCAAGATATTTTACATTATCTGTGGCTATTGTAAAGTGAGTTGTTTCCCTAATTTCTTTCTCAGCCTGTTTATCATTTATATAAAGGAAGGCTAATGAGTTAATTTTATATCCAACAGCTTTGCTGAAGTGATCAGTTGAAAAAGTTCTCTGGTAGAATTTTTGGGGTTGCTTATGTAAACTATCATGTCATCTGCAAGTAATAATACCTTTATTTCTTCTTTGCCAATTTGAATCCCCTTGATCTCTTTTTCTTGTCTTATTGTTCTAGCTAGCACTTTGAGTACTATGTTGAATATGGGGAAAGAGGGCATCCTTGTCTTGTCCCCAATTTTAGTGGGATTGCTTCAAGTATCTCTCCATTTAATTTGATATTGCCTGTTGGTTTGCATTAAATTGCTTTTATTACATTTAGGTATGGGCCTTGGATTCCTGATCTCTCCAAACTTTTAACAAGAACGGCTATTGTATTTTGTGAAATGTTTTTTTCTGCATCTAAGGAGACGATCATGTGATTTTACTCTTTGTGTGTTTGTATGGTGGATTAAGTTAATGGATTTCCATATATTGAACTAACCTTGAATTCCTGTGATGAAGCCTACTTGACCGTGGTGAATGATGATTTTCGTGTGTTCTTGGATTTGGTTTGCAAGAATTTTATGGAGTACTTTTGCATCAATATTTATAAGCGAGATTGGTCTGAAATTCTCTTTTTTGGTAGGGTCCTTGTGTGGTTTAGGTATCAGAGTAATTGAGGCTTCATAGAATGGATTAGGTAGTGTTCCTTCTGTTTCTATTTTATGGAATAGTTTAAGAAATATTGATATCAGGTCTTCTTTGAAGGTCTAGTAGAATTTTGAGCTAAATCTATCTGGCCATGGGCTTTTTTGGGTTGGGAGTTTTTTAATGACTTCTATTTTCTTATTGGATATGGGGCTGTTTAGAAAGTTTACCTGCTCTTGATTTAACTTTGGAATCTGGTGTCTGTCTAGAAAAAAAAATCCATTTCATCTAGATTTTCCAGTTTTGTTGAGTATAGGCTTTTGTAGTAGGATCTGATGTTTTTTTTTTTTTTAATTTCCTCTGTTTCTATTGTTATGTCTCCCTTTTCATTTCTGATTTTGTTTATTTGGATACTGCCTCTGAGTCCCTTAGTTAGTTTGGCTAGGGGTTTATCTATCTTGTTGATTTAAAAAAAAACAGCTTTTGGTTTTGTTGTTTCTTTTTATTGGTCTCTTTTTTTCTATTTGGTTGATTTCAGCCCTGAGTATTTCCTGCTGTCTACTCCTCTTGGGTGAGTTGGCTTCTTTTTGTTCTAGAGCTGCTGTTAAATTGATTGTGTAATCTCTCTCCAGTTTCTTTACCAGTGCACTTAGTGCTATGGATTTTCCTTTCAGCACTGCTTCCATTTCTTTAACAGAACAATGGTATTTGTTTTCCCCCATGTCCATGGCCTATCTTGTCTCAGATCAAGCAGTGTATGTGGTGTGGATTCTAACTTATAGGATGGGTCTTAAATCCAATCTGATAATAATTGTGGCACTCATACAATATTTGTGGCACTATTGCACAAGTATATCTTTGCAGGCACAGGTGAAAGGTCTGAGAACATAGAACAAAGATGACAAGGTTTGTAGCAGGGTTGGTGGTTACTTTCTTCTTCTGGTAGCGTGCTGAGTATATTCCAGTACCATACCAGCATATCTTATAGACAGGACATAGTGTATATCCAAAGGTTTATGAAAGATGGTGTTTACATTTCTTTTCTGGTAGCATCCAGAGCATATTTCTGTTTCAAAGACACTAAATATAGGGGGGGAAGCCTATAATTAGGCACCGGTTCAACTTCCCTATGGAAAATGACACATGTAAGTGTTATCTTTAGCATTAGGACCTTCTATCAGTTTTTGGAGAGCCAATGACCTTGGCAATAGTCTGAGTTGTTTCAGGTTTTCGTTAGAGTACCTTTGGAATTCAATTAAATATAACCCATTCCTGGAACTGTAGATTTTATTTGGTGGCAAGAAATGCCAAGCTGGGGCAGCCTGTATTATTTCTTGACTTCATTTAGAGCTTTTTCCTGCATGTATTTGTGTGTGTGTGTGTGTGTGTGTGTATGTGTGTATGTGTGTGTGTAATATAAATAGGTATACATATAATATAGATTTAATATATGTTTATAAATAAATGAATAAATATTTTCAAGAAAATTATAATGTAGTAGGTTTTCAAATGACACATCAAATGACCTTTAGTGCTATTTGTGCCTCTTCAAATCCTCATTACCCACCTCTTCCCTTACTCTCTCAGTTGAACCTTCCTGTTCAAGTTTTAGTCCTGTCACTTCATAACTATATAGTCTATTTTTTCTTTATTGTAAGATCTTTCCTTTTCATCTAATCCCTTATCTTAAACCTAATCTCTGTAGTTATACAGATGATACATGGTATCATGCCTTTTTAAGGTGTCAAAGATAATACATTCATTTAAGAAAATATATACCATATTTTTCTTTTGTCTCTGTTATTTCATTAAGGATATTTTTTAATCTAATTAACTGCAAGTTGCATGATTTTTTAAACACTAAATTATGTTCCATTTTGTAAATATAACATATTGTCTTTATTCTCTTGTTAATGGACATTTGGGGTCTTTCTATTTCTGGCTATTATGAATATGGCAGCATTGAGCAAGGATAAGCAAGTGTTTCTGTAGTAGGATGTGGAGTCCATTGGGTATACGTCCAACCATTATACATTTGGATTTGTGATACATCTATTCCTAGTTTCCTGAAAAACAGTCACACTGGTTTCCATCGTAGTTATACAAGTTTGCAGTCCCACGAACAGTGGATGAGTGTTCCTCTTACTACAACCTGAACTGTCCTCTCTAGCATGAGGTGTCAGGTTTAATATTGATCTTAACCCTTCTGACAGGTATAAGATGAAATCTCATAGTAGTTTTGATTTGCATTTCCCTGATGAGCAAGGATGTCGAACATTTAAGTGTTTCTTGGCTGTTTATGTTTCATCATCTAAATGAAGGTATCCTTTGCCTTTGCCATACAGAAGTTTTTAGTTTCATAAAACTCCACTTATTATTTGTTGATAGCCTGTGTCATGCTCAGAAAGTCTTTTCCTGTTTCAATGAATTCAAGACTATTCTCCAAGTTCTGTTTATATCAGGTTCAGAGTATCCCCAATTTTTTAAAGACTTTCTTATTCTAACTTAACAGTTAAACTATTGTTATTTTATTATGATTACTGTGTTTCTATGTTGAGAAATGTATAAATAAAGAACTACATAAAACAAATGTTTAAACATACCACATAAACTACATAAAACAAATAACTACAATATTCATTTAGAAGTATATTCTGGAATATAAATATGTCCAAATTATATAAACACATGAGAGGAAATAAATATTTCATACCACATAGCCTAGCAAGTATAAAACAATGCCACAGGAATAGATTGGATATCTCTCCTATATCACATTCAAATATTTTTAAGCCAAAGAAAAAAGAGTACCAGAGAATAATAAAACACTAATGATATTAACAGTAGCATATTTTATAGACTGCATCTACTTTCTTTAATCATGAACTTTTATGATTTTCAAATGTAATACAATTAGTAAGCTATGAATTCTGCATTGCAATATTTAGTAATTTTAAGTTTTTTTAGATATTTTATGTATTCACATTTCAAATATTATCCACTTTACCCCTCTCCCCTCCCATCTCTCCCCTCCCCCTGTTTCTATAAGGATGCTCCCATTGCAACCCACCCACTCTAATCTCAACATCCTGGCATTACCTGACATATGGGAAACAAGCCTTCACAGGATCAAAGGCTCTTCCTTCCATTGATGCTGGACAATACCATTCTCTGCCACATAAGTAGCTGGAGTCATGGTTCCCTCTATATGTAATCATTAGTTGGTTGTTTACTCCCTGAAAGCTCTAGTGGGGTTTGGCTGGTTGATACTGTTGTTCTTCCTATGGTGCTGCAAACCCCTTCTGCTCCTTCAGTCTTTTCTCTAACTCTACCAATGGGATCCCTTGTTCAGTCCAATGGTTAGCTGCAATCATCCTCACCTGTATCAGAAGGTCTCTGTTAGAGCCTCTCAGGAGACACCAATATCTGGCTCCTGTCAGCAAGCATTTCTTGGCATCAACAATAGTGACTGGGTTTGGGGGCTGCATATAGAATGGATCCATAAGTGGGACAGTCTCTGGATGACCTTTTCTTCAGTCCCCCATAATTCCTCCCATATGTCCTTTCTGTATTTCCTCCCATGAGTATTTTGTTCTCCCTTATAACGAGGAATGAAGCATTCACATTTGGGTCTTCCTTCTTCTTGGGTTTCATAAGGTCTGTTAATTTTTTTTTAGGTATTGCAAGCTTTGGGACTAATATCCACTTATCAGTGAGTACATACCATTTGTGTTCTTTTGTGACTGGGTTACCTCACTCAGGATGATGTTTTCTAGTTCCATCCATTTGCCTAAGAATTTCATGTAGTCTATGTATCTAATAGCTGAGAAATAATCCATTATGTGAATGTACCACATTTTCTGTATCCATTCTTCTGTTGAAGGACATCTGGGTTCTTTCCTGCTTCTGGCTATTATAAATAAGGCTGCAATGAACATAGTGGAGCATGTGTCCTTGTTATATGTTGGAGCATCTTTCGGGTATATGCCCAGGAGTGCTATAGCTGGGTCCTCAGGTAGTACTATGTCCAATTTTCTGAGTAACCATCAGACTGATTTCCACAGTGGTAGTACCAGATTGCAATCCCACCAGCAATGGAGGAGTGTTCTTCTATCTCCACATCCTTGTCAGCATCTGCTGTCACTTGAGTTTTTTATCTTAGCCATTCTGAGTGGTATGAGGTGGAATCTCACGTTTGTTTTGATTGTCTTTCCCTTATGACTAAACATGTTGAACATTTCTTTAGGTGCTTCACAACCATACAGCTTTCCTCAGCTATGAATTCTTTGTTTAGCTCTGAACCCCAATTTTTACTAGGGCTATTTGTCTCCCTACCGTCTAACTTCATGAGTTCTTTGTATATTTTGGAGATAAGCCCACTATCAGTTGTAGGATTGGCAAAGATCTTTCCCCAATCTGTTGGGTGCTGTTTTGTCCTAAAAACAGTGTCCTTTGCCTTACAGAAGCTTTGTAGTTTTATGAAATCCCATTTGTTGATTCTTGATCTAAGAGCATAAGCCATTGGTGTTTGGTTCAGGAAATTTTCTCCACTCCCCATGTGTTTGAGATTCTTCCCTACTTTTCCTTCTATTAGTTTGAATGTATCTGGTTTGAAGTGGAGGTCCTTGATCCAACTGGACCTAAGCTTTGTACAGGGTGATAACAACGGATGGATCTGCATTCTTCTACATGCTGACCTCCAGTTGAACCAGCACCATTTGCTGAAAATGATATCTTTAGTTTTAGGATAAATGTTCTATAAATATATGTTAAGTCCATTTGGTTCATGACTTCTTGTAGTCTGTCTATGTCTCTGTTTAATTTCTGTTTCCATGATCTGACCATTGATGAGAGTGGGGTGTTGAAATCCCCTACTCTTATTGTGTGAGGTGCAATGTGTGCTTTTAGCTTTAGTAAGGTTTCTTTTATGCGTGCAAGTGCCCTTGTATTTGGAGCATAGATATTTAGGATTGAGTGTTCATCTTGGTGGATTTTTCCTTTGATGAATATGAAGTGTCCTTCTTTATCTTTTTTGATGACTTTTGTTTGAAAATCAAGTTCATTCGATATTAGAATGGCTACTCAAGCTTGCTTCTTCAGACCACTTGCTTGGAAATTTATTTTCCAGCCTTTTACTCTGAGGTAGTGACTGTCTTTGTCCCTGAGGTGTATTCCCTGTAGGCAGCAGAATGCTGGGTCCTCATTGTGTATCCAGTTTGCTAATCTATGTCTCTTTATTGGGGAACTGAGTCCATTGATGTTGAGAGATATTAAGGAATAGTGATTGTTGCTTCCTGTTATATTCATATTTCGATGTGAGGTTATGTTTGTGTGCTTTTCTTCTCTTTGTTTTGTTGCCAAGATGATTAGTTTCTTGCTTCTTCTAGGGTGAAGCTTGCTTCCTTGTGTTGGGCTTTACCATTTATTATCCTTTGTAGGGCTGGATTTGTAGAAGGATATTGTGTAAATTAGGTTTTGTCTTAGTTTCTCCATCTATGTTAATTGAGAGTTTTGCAGGATACAGTAACCTGGGCTGGCATTTGTGTTCTCTTAAGGTCTGTATGACATTGTCCAGGAGCTTCTGGCTTTCATGGTCTCTGGTGAGAAATCTGGTGTAATTCTGAAAGGTCTGCCTTTATATGTTACTTGACCTTTTTCCCTTACTGCTTTTAATATTCTTTCTTTGTTTTGTGCATTTGGTGTTTTGACTATTATGTGATGAGAGGAGTTTCTTTTCTGGTCCAATCTATTTGGAGTTCTGTAGGCTTCTTGTATGTCTATGGGCATCTCTTTCTTTAGGTTAGGGAAGTTTTCTTCTATGATTTTGTTGAAGATATTTACTGGTCCTTTGAGCTGGGAGTCTTCACTCTCTTCTATACCTATTATCCTTAGTTTGATCTTCTCATTGTGTCCTGGATTTCCTGTATGTTTTGGGCCAGTAGCTTTTTCTGTTTTGCATTATCTTTAACAGTTGTGTCGATAATTACTATGGAATCTTCTGCTCCTGAGATTCTCTCTTCTATCTCTTGTATTCTGTTGGTGATGCTTGTATCTACGGTTCCTTATCTCTTCCTTTTTTTTTTCTATATCCAGGGTTGTCTCCCTTTCTGCTTTCTTTATTGCCTCTATTTCCATTTTTAATTCCTTCAACTGTTTGATTGTGTATTCCTGGAATTCTTTTAGGGATTTTTGTGATTCCTCTCTATAGGCTTCTACTTGTTTATTTATGTTTTCCTGCATTTCTCTAAGGGAGTTCTTCACGTCATTCTTTATGTCCTCCAGCATCATGATCAAATGTGATTTAAAATCTAGATCTTGCTTTTCTGGTGTGTTTGGATATTCATTGTTTGCTTTGGTGGGAGAATTGGGCTCCGATGATGCCATGTAGTCTTGGTTTCTGTTGCTTGGGTTCCTGCGCTTGCCTCTTGCCATCAGGTTGTCTCTGGTGTGACCTTGTTCTGCTATTTCAGACAGTGGCTAGCCGGTCCTATAGGCCTGTGTGTCAGGAGTGCTGTAGACCTGTTTTCCTGTTTTCTTTCAGCCAGTCATGGGAACAGAGTGTTCTGCATTCAGACATGTAGTCTTTCCTGTCTACTGGTCTTCAGCTGTTCCTGTGGGCATTTGTCCTAAGTCCACCAGGCAGGTCACTTGGAATAGAAAAGTTGGTCTTACCTCTGGTCTCTGGCCTGAAGTCGCTCCTTGGGGTCTGTGTTTCAGTTTTCTGTGAGGGCAGCAACCAGAAGGGCCTGTCCCCCTTTTCTCAGGTCCCTGTGCACAGTGGTCCCAGATGGCACTAGAGGTTTTCCTCTAGAGTGAGAAATGTGGGCAGAGTGTAGTCTCTTCTGGCTTCCCAGGCGTGTCTGCCCCTCTGAAGGTTTAGCTCTCCCTCCCATGGGATTTGGGTGCAGGGAGCTGTTTGACTTGGTCCCTTCAGATCCTGGCGGTTGTCTGGACCGCAGGGGACCTGCAGCTTGAGTGCCCCTATCTTCCTGTTCCCAGATGCCCTATACAGTTTCCTCTTGTGCCAGGGATGTGGGCAAGGAAGGGGAATACTGGCGGTCTCTCCTGCCCTGCAGTCTCAGGAGTGCCCACCTGTCTGAGCGATGTGCTCTCTCCCACGGGGTTTGGGAGCAGGGAGGTCCCTGTTTTTCTTTAAGGGAGTTATTTATGTCCTTCATAAAGTCCTCTATTATCATCATGAGATGTGATTTTTAAATACAAATCCTGATTTGATGATGTGCTGAGTACTTGCTTTGGTGGAAGTACTGGGTTCTGATGATGCCAAGCAGTCTTGGTTTCTGTTGGTTTTGTGCTTGTACTTGCCTCTTGCCATCCGGTTATCTCTGATGTTAGTTGGTCTTTCTGTCTCTGACTGGAGCTTGTCTCTCCTGTGGATCTGTGTGCCTGAGAGCCTGTGATCTTTGGAGTGAGAGTGCTCCTTGTAGACCTGCTTTCTGTGGGAAGGTTTTGGGTCTAAAGGCTGTGGTACATCCCCTGCTTTGTGAGCAGATGGAGACAGGAAAAGTCCTGTCCTCGGTTACCTTATGACTCTTGCTCCCCCTGTGCTCCCAGAGTTTCTCTCCTTGGACAGTCAATGGGAAGAAAGTTGTGAGAAAGTGGGGTTTCACCTGTGGGCTGAGTGCTTAGGGGGGAGAGTATTCCTGGCAGACCAGCTCTGTTGGCAAGTTTTGTGTCTGAGGATTATGGGAAAGCCCCAGTTCTGGATGTAGATGGAGACTGGAAGGGCCCCATCCCAGGCTGTCCTTCGACTCCCTACCCTTGTACATTCCTGTTGGTTCTCTCCTTGGACAGTCAACAGGGAGGTAGTGGGTTCTCACCTGTGGGCTGAAGGCTTAGGAGGGAGAGGGCTTCTGGCAGACCAGCTATCTCTGGTCAGGTTTTGTGTCTGAGGGCTGTGGAATAGTCCTGGCTCTGACCTAGGCTGCCCTGTAGCTCCCGCTGCATTGCACTTTTATTGTGAAGAAAAAACAATCATTACTTACCTACATCTTTCAAATTAGTGCAGTAGACAGTTTTATGCAAATTATTGTGCAGAGATGCTAAAGCATAGATTGTAATCTCAGGAAGATTAAGCTTTCCTCATTTAAAAGTTTTTTTTAAGTAGGATCATTGTTTATATGATATGAATATTAATGTGCATCCCAAATGTGCTAAAGGAAAAGAATTTGACCTAGGGTATGAACTGAAAGTGTGGGATGATATATTCTGTGGTCTTTGTAGAAAAGCATAGTTGATGTTTCTGATCCAAGTACATTTGTTTGAAAACCAAATGCATAACACACTTTAAGAACAGCAGGACCAAGACTTAGCACACCAAATAACCTTCTTCTGAATAGTGACAGGTTTTATTGTCTTTTAACTATGAGATAAGGATGCCACACTACTATGATATATGCTAACTTTTTGAGGCAAATTATAGCCGAACATACATGCTATAAAGTAGTATGTGGCAATTATTAAGAAGCATAAGAATCACAGTATTACTGATGAGTTCTGTATAACATGGAAAAATAAACTTTTGTATACTGTAAATTAGAAATATGTATTTCCCTCTTTGGAGAGAATCTATTTTGGTATGCATACTATTTTGCATCCCATACAGTTTCCATTATATGATATAGGTATTCAGAATGATCTCTAAAATATGAATGTCTACCTTTAGAAAAGAAGTCACTTACAACCACCTCTAAAAAAACAGTTTTAATGCAAGCTCTCTGTTCTTTCCCATCAGAACTGTGCAGAGCAACTCAGAGCTAACCTGTCCTCCACTACACCCCAAGGTTAACTAAGTATCCTAGAAATAGCCATTGCCATAACCTCTGGACCAATGATTATTTTATTTCCATTAATTTATAACATATTATCATTCTTGGAGAACGTTTTTTATATTTGGAAAATATTATACTGTTTTGAGAATTGAATGATTTTACAATTATTTTATAATCTGTGCTGTTGTGTATAGCAAATTTTATTAAAATATGAGATAATAGTGTGACCCTTAAAATGAATACCATGTTTTTTAATCCTCCATATTATTCTGTTAAATTTACAATTGTTTTGCTTCTTGAATATTGAATTTCTAAGTAAAAAGTAAGTTAATGTTTGACTTTTTTGTACATTTGTATTGCCACTATAATCCAAATTTTAATGATTACAAGTGGAGGGTTACAAATATCAAAAGATACATATAATCACTTAGTTTTGGATAAGAGTTCAGTACTCTTTTTATTTCTTGCATTCAATGCTTATTATTTGACATTGAATAAGGTTGTTCATTGTGTGCAACCACTCAGAAAAGCAGAAGAGTTTGTAGTAATTATTTTACTTAAAAAAATAGAAATTGCATATCTTTCTCATTCCATAAAGTAATCATAGAAACTGAAAGTTTTTGTGATCTTGAAGGTCTGTGGTCTGTTATGAAATCCCTGGATTTTGGATACATTCAAGTATCAAGTTAAGTGCAGTGTCCCTTTTAGGTTCTGTGCACTGAGTCACATACCACCTGCTTAACCCATTATCGCATGACTCAGGATGCATCCCCTTTAGCACTCATTGTGTGGAAGTTCAAATTAGCCTCATGAGAATAATCCTAAGAAAACATTTCTGATCTGTATGCCTGATTCTGTTGTGTGAACAGGAATATTGACTAAAGAACAGAAAGCACACAGGTGACAATATCACTGAGTTTAAAAGTTGCTATCAGTAGAACAATGCCAGAGGGATTCCAATTCCAGATCTTAAGAGACGTCACATAGTCACAGTAATAAAACAACTTAGTACTGCCACAAAAAATATGGAGATTAATGGAACAAAAATCACAGACTCAAACATGAGAACACGTAATTTCATGACAAAGATGCCAAAAATATATGGTAGAAAAATAACCATCTTCAAACAACGGTGCTGGTTGTCCATACACAGAAGGATAAAATTAGATCTATATCTATCAGATAACACAAAACTAACTCCAAATGAAAGACCTACATATGAAACCTGAAGTTGTTATAAGAAAACATAGGAAGTATCCTATATGATAAAGGTATAGGAAAGAACTTTGTAAATAGGACTGTATTTGTCCAATAATCAAGGCCAACAATCAAAAAGTGAGATTTCATAAGACTAAAAAGGATCCCACACAGCTAAAATAGCATCAGTTGATTGAAAAGGAAATTCACAGAATAGGACAGAATCTTTAACAGCTATATATCTGATAAAGGATTTATATCCAGAACATATAAGAACTCCAAAACATGAGGCCAATAAAGCAAACAGCCTATACAAAAATATGAGCCTGGGACCTGAATAGAGAGTTATTAATCGCTAATAAATATCTCAAAATGGCATTGTCATTATCAATTAGAGAAATGCAAATCAAAACAACTTTCCAATTTCATGTTACTCAAGTTCAAATGGCAACATCAACCAAACGACCAACCACAAATGCTGAAAGTGAAATGGAAAAGGGAACCCTTCTTCACCATTGGTCAAACTGCAGACTGGTTCAGCTACTTTGGGAGTAAAAATGGAGAATTCTCAAAGCTAAAAATGAATCTGCCCTATGACCCAGCTATACCACTCCTAGACATACATCCAAAGGATTCAACAGCTAATATTACACAGATATTTTATGTTCATTGCTACTCCATTCACAATAGGTAGATAAAAGGAAAAAATAAACTAAATGTTTTTCATTTGACAAAGGGATAATGAAAATGTGGTACATATATACTATAAAATACTATCAGGCTATAAAGAAAAATTAAATCATGAACTTCACAGGTAAATGGATGGAAGTAGAAAAGATCTTATTGAGTGAGGTTACCCTCTTCCCCCAAAAAGAAAAATATTGTATGTTCTCACTCATAGCGGCTCCTAAGCTTCAAGAAATGAATAGATATCCTGAAGTAACTAAAGACACCAATAAAGTATAAGAGGACTATAGGGTTGGGAGATTGGGGTACCCACTGAGATGTGAATAGCTGAGAATGAGGGGTCTGAAGGGAAAATGGGAGAAGCAAGGTGATTTGAACTAATACAGGGAGGGAGATAAATACACAAGAAAGAGGTATGAGGATAAAATAACACTCAGGGTGTCTTTAAAATTCATAAGGAATCATACTATTAATTATCTACCTAAAATTACCTATAAGGTATATAAATTAGTACAAAAATATACATATATGCTATATGGAATTTTCTCATTTGAGATAACAATTTCCTAGATTTCTTTCCAAAAGCTAAAGATCATCTAACAAAACATCAATGCCAGGCATTAGCTTTTCCCTTTTAAGAAACATGAAACACTTGTCTCAGTTGCATTATATTTCTTAAGTATAAAGGACTCTTTCAAGGATAATCACACCATGAGGAATTAAATTGAGAAGACACTCATAATACCCTTCAATTGTTTCCAAGACAATTTGATTTGATTCAAAGGTCTAAACACACTTCCTCCACAAACAAAAAATAAAAATTTATAGGATTACAGTCATAACATAACTTCAATTAATACAAAGATTAGTTTTACTACTAACCATGAAATAATACTAAACAAGTGAAAGGCAATATGGAATTGCCCATAATTCTACCCTGTATGACACAGGCACCCATGTTGATTCCAAGGCCATCAGAATGGCATGTTGGTTTTTATTCTAGGTTTGAAAGAATAACTCACTTCGAAATGGCTGCCTCTGCCCCAGTAAAGATCTTTCAAATTTGTTCTCTCAAGAGGAGATAGTCCCAGCCTGACCTGGACACATTTTTATAATCACAGCATAGTTGTTTCACAGTCTTTGAAAATAAATAAACCTTTATGGCACAAATTTCCATTCTCCATTTTTTTATTCTCCACCAGTCAATTCTTGAATTTTTTAAAAAAAAATCTTAAACTTATCCCCACACTCTCTAAAGATCTATCTTTGAAATCATTCTTTAGTCTTAATTGTTTTTGAAAACAGAAAACAAAAAATTTTTTTTCTAACATTATATTTAAACTTATTTTTCAAAGTTTTTCTTTGAAACAATCAGAATCATTTGGAAATTCTGTCTTAGCAGTTCTGTCTGTCCCCAGTGTAATTTTGACCAAAGCCATAGTCTAATTTAAAATATAAGAAAACTTAAATGAAGTTTGTCATTGCTTCCTGGTTCTCTCATATTTTGCAGCCCTAAAAATACTGAAGTATAGTTCTAAACAATGTTTTGCATAATGGAGCCTTTCTCAAATTTAGATCTGAAAGGAACCAAACCAATTTCTAGTTCTATGATAGCTTCTCTCTTGTTTAACTTCAGATATTTACCTTGAAGGCATGACAAAAATAGCAACTGCAGGGGTAAATTGTGGTTAGATTTGTCATGGTCTTACCTGCTGTAGAAACCAGGTTTATTGTGAATGCTTACTTCACACCACAGCTCTTGTTCTTGCAGTCCACTTAATTAATTCAGAGAGACTTGAGACTTCCAATATGCAATCCCCCTTTTATTGACAATGGATTTTTTTCTCATATAACATATACTTATCACTTTCTCTCTACTCTGTCCAGTTCCTCCCCACCTCCCCTCCCATCTGGATCCATTCCTTTCTGTTCCTCGTTAGAAAATGAAGAAGCTCCTAAAGGATAATAATAAAATAAGATATAATGAGATAAAGCAAAAAATATCACATGGGATTGGGAAAGAAATGCAAACAGAATAAAGAACAGTCCAAGAAAAAGTCCAAGAGGCAGATATGACAGAGACTCACACACTCAAACACTCAGGAATCCCATAAAAACAGTAAACTGTAAGCGATGATATATACCCAGAGGAAAAATATAAAGAAAAATGGATAAAAATTGATCAATTTTGAGCACATATGTTAAATTATTTATTGAGAATTGAGACAAACAAGCAATTAATTTGAGATTTAAAACAATCAATGATATATTGTCTATTAAATACTCAATACTACTAGCATAGTAATTTTTCTAATGAAGCTGTATCAAAAGATCACAATCCCATCCTACTAAAATATATAAAAATATATGCAATGGTTTGATTTGGGATGGTTATCATTAAATTTAGTCTAGTATAAGTCATTATGTTTTAAATTAGTATTACTTTGATTACTTGGTTGTAATTCTATACCCTTAGTAATGGATGACAAGATAATTTTTTTAACTAACACATACATATATTTTAACTTATTCCATATTGGCATTACCAATTCAAATTTAATGTGAGGGTTAAAATTACAAGTATTTTTACATTAGACGCTCTAAAAGAAGAGGTGACAGACTGAGGAATGAGTTACAGACAAGGAACAAGAAAGGATCAGAGTGACCACTAAGATTTCTAGCTTGGAAACCAAAGCCAGGATGGAAAGTGTTCCTGCTGTTGCCCCACATGTGGCAGGGATGAGAAGACAGAGATAAGTCACAGAGGGAGACTGGGCCTCAGAAATTCGTGTGTCACATGGTGGTGTGCAGGCCATAGAATCTCTACTTGAGAATGTAAGTATCAAACTTACACAGAGATACGACTAAGTCTGGCAAAGGTTGGAGTAATGCAAGCTCTACTCAGGAATCGCCTCTGATGCTGAGTTGAGTTCTTCAAACACCATTAACATCTGTAAACCTCTGTACCACAGCGGGGAAGCTGGTGGAGCTCCAGGCAGGGGTGTGACTCTTCAGGATGGAAAGAGCTGGCTCAAGCAAAGGAGGGTCCTTGGCATTGCTGTTTCTTTGACTGGGGTGAAGAACTTCTGGGAGCAAAGGAGACACGTTCCAGCAATCCCAAGGTAAAATACTGCATTGTTTCTCCGGTGTCACCATTGCCGGGCACCGCAGGTCGATGGATCAAACAACTTTGATTTCTCGACAAGATAAATTTTTAAAGAGCTCTGACACAACATTATGAAACAAATATCCTGCAAAGATAACATTGAGATCATTTTTTTTTATTGGCCATCTACAGTGAACAAACAGACCAGCCTTAAGAGTGTTTTTCCCCCAGTGAGACTCCCTTGGATAAACTAAACTTCCATTTGCAAGTGCTTATCAATTGGAAACACCTGGGTTACGGATGGGTACATATGTGCACTTTTTATTTCATCTCTACATCCCTATCTGGTACAGATTTCTGCAGGCCCTGCACATTCTGCCTCAGTTTCTGTGAGTTCATATGCCTGTGATTCCAGCTGTTTTTAAGAGACGATGTTTCCTTGGTGTTATCCATCCTCTCTGACTTTTACATTCTTTCTGGCTTCTCTTATACTGATTTCTGTTAAGTCCTGAGGGGAAGTGTTAAATGGAGACATCTCATTTAGGGTTGAGTGTTCCAAGGTCTCTCATAATACATCTTTTCTGACTGAGGGTTTTTGCATTTTTCCATCTGTTGCAAGAGGAAACTTCTCTAATGATGGTTGAGCAAGGCACTGATTTATGAATATAACAAATGTGACTAGAAGTCATTTTTCCTACATTCTTTTAATAGGCCACTAGTATTCGGACCCTGGAGTATCTGGTCTCAGTGTCGAGTATGGGTTCCATCGCATGGAGTGGGCCTTAAGTCAAATCAGTTATTGGTTGGTTACTCCCACAAGCCTTGTACCACCATTGCCCTATACTGTGTTACATCCTGGACAGCATTGCACAGCACTTGTAACTGGGTTGCTGTCTATGTTTCTCCTTTGGTAGCTTGCAGAATATCTTCCTATGCCAAAGATGCTGGCACGTAGGTGTGAAGGCTTTATGTAGGCACTACCTCAACTTTTCCATGTTCACTGAGTTGTGTAGGTATTATTTGTTTATGCAGAGCACCCATATTATTGACGAAAGACTGGGTTGTTTGGGGTTCCCACGGAACCTCTTTGGCCAACAACTCAATTAGATATAACCAAATTCCAGTATCGGAACATCAAGTTGATGACAAGAGATGTCCAGTTGGGGCTTTGTCTTCCCATTATTTGTTTATTTCATTTAGATCATCTTTATATTAGTATATATTTTGGGAAACTTCTATTGTATTAAGCTTCCATACTACCCCTCAAATGACTCTTAGTTTTAACTATCTTCCCCATTTCCCTCTCTCATCCCCTCTTTCCTTGTACTCCCTAGTATATCCTCCTGTTCTAGCCCTCCCTCTACCTACATTTCATAAGTCTCTATTCTATTTCACTTTCCTACTTTCTATCTGCCCCTACCCCTAGTCCCTTATTCCATACTTCTGCACTTTAAAAGATTATAGCTTGATTATCATTAATTTAACAGCTAATAGCCACATGCATATAACCAAATACATATAATATTTGTCTTTCTAGCTACCACACTCAGGATGATATTTTTCTAGTTCTGTCCATTTACCAGTGACGTTCTTGTTAACAATTGGGTAATATTCCATTGCATAAATGTTCCACATTTTTTTGTTTATTCATCTGCTGACAGACATCTAGATTGTTTCCAATTTCTAGATATTATAAATGGATCATAAATGAACATTGCAAGTGCCTCTGTAGTATGGTGAAGCATTCTTTGCATATATATTCAGGAGTGGTATAGTTGAATCTTGGCTTAGATTAATTCCCATCTTTCTGAGGTACCACCACACTGATTTCATAGTGGTTGTACAAGTTTGCATACCCACCAGCAATGGATGAGAGTTCTGTTTATTCCACATCATCAAGACCATGAGCTATCATCCGTTTTATTGATCTTACCAATTTTCATGGGTGCAAGATGAAATCTTAAAATAATTTTGATTTGCCTACTGCTTTTTCTGTATCTCTTGGCCTTCTGGTGACTCACTAGGAAAGACAAAGATTTTTATTCTTCCTAGAATTAAGAACACAGTTTTATTCTGTTAGTTTCTCAAGATAGAAATTATAACACTGCACTCCAACAGAAACTGTTTAAACTGAGCCCTGCCCAGAATCCTAAAAACGGTTTTAGCTTTTGGTCAGAAACCAAGATTATTTGTCCTGACAACTTAACATCATTGAGCTATTTGTTTTCAGTTAATAACAAATTATGTCTCTCCTGAAATGTTGGTAATCCAGAGGTTAAGAATCATCCTAAATATTCCTGAAAGCAATCCGTTAATACTGCTTTACAAATATTATAACACTTTTGTATTTCTAATAAATTATATAATATTAATTGCCTAATCTTTATATAGAAATCATGTGTTCAGATTATTTCAGTGGTCTGCCAGACTGATAGTACAGTTATATAAAAATGATATGATTCATGTATTTACCTGGTACCTAAATATAAAACGATGCACTTGAGATTTATATTAGTCACATGGCTTTTGGGTTTCTTCTTCAACTGTCATATAACACTCATGCATATTTATAAGGTTCATATATTAATTGAGGCAAGCATAGAGTGCATAATGAGGATGCCGATTGCTTAGCATTTGCTCCTCGATCATGTAACACTGCTTTGCGTTTGTTGTCTTGAACATCTCTCACCTATCCCTTTGTAACATATAAATAATAAATTAATGTAAAATATGCTCCAGAGGTATTTTGGATCTGCGAAATGTTAACGCTTCTCTGAGTAACTGTTTCCTGATATGTGTTAATATTCCATCTTTCTTTTTTTTTCTAATTTTCTTCTGAATTTTTTTTTTATTAACTTGAGTATTTCTTATATACATTTCGAGTGTTATTCCCTTTCCCGGTTTCTGGGCAAACATCCCCCTCCCCCCTCCCCTTCCTTATGGGTGTTCCCCTCCCAACCCTCCCCCCATTGCTGCCCTCCCCCCACCAGTCTAGTTCACTGGGGGTTCAGTCTTAGCAGGACCCAGGGCTTCCCCTTCCACTGGTGCTCTTACTGGAATATTCATTGCTACCTATGAGGTCAGAGTCCAGGGTCAGTCCATGTATAGTCTTTGGGTAGTGGCTTAGTCCCTGGAAGCTCGGGTTGCTTGGCATTGTTGTACATATGGGGTCTCGAGTCCCTTCAAGCTCTTCCAGTTCTTTCTCTGATTCCTTCAACAGGGATCCTATTCTCAGTTCAGTGGTTTGCTGCTGGCATTCGCCTCTGTATTTGCTGTATTCTGGCTGTGTCTCTCAGGAGCGATCTACATCCGGCTCCTGTCGGTCTGCACTTCTTTGCTTCATCCATCTTGTCTAATTGGGTGGCTGTATATGTATGGGCCACATGTGGGGCAGGCTCTGAATGGGTGTTCCTTCAGTCTCTGTTTTAATCTTTGCCTCTCTCTTCCCTGCCAAGGGTATTCTTGTTCCCCTTTTAAAGAAGGAGTGAAGCATTCACATTTTGATCATCCGTCTTGAGTTTCGTTTGTTCTAGGCATGCATCTAGGGTAATTCAAGCATTTGGGCTAATAGCCACTTATCAATGAGTGCATACCATGTATGTCTTTCTGTGATTGGATTAGCTCACTCAGGATGATGTTTTCCAGTTCCAATCATTTGCCTACGAATTTCATAAAGTCGTTGTTTTTGATAGCTGAGTAATATTCCATTGTGTAGATGTACCACATTTTCTGTATCCATTCCTCTGTTGAAGGGCATCTGGGTTCTTTCCAGCTTCTGGCTATTATAAATAAGGCTGCAATGAACATAGTGGAGCACGTGTCTTTTTTTATATGTTGGGGCATCTTGTGGGTATATGCCCAAGAGAGGTATAGCTGGATCCTCAGGTAGTTCAATGTCCAATTTTCTGAGGATCCTCCAGACTGATTTCCAGAATGGTTGTACCAGTTTGCAATCCCACCAACAATGGAGGAGTGTTCCTCTTTCTCCACATCCTCGCCAGCATCTGTTGTCCCCTGAGTTTATGATCTTAGCCATTCTCACTGGTGTGAGGTGAAATCTCAGGGTTGTTTTGATTTGCATTTCCCTTATGACTAAAGATGTTGAACATTTCTTTAGGTGTTTCTCAGCCATTCGGCATTCCTCAGCTGTGAATTCTTTGTTTAGCTCTGAACCCCATTTTTTAATAGGGTTATTTGTTTCCCTGCGGTCTAACTTCTTGAGTTCTTTGTATATTTTGGATATAAGGCCTCTATCTGTTGTAGGATTGGTAAAGATCTTTTCCCAATCTGTTGGTTGCCGTTTTGTCCTAACCACAGTGATCTTTGCCTTACAGAAGCTTTGCAGTTTTATGAGATCCCATTTGTCGATTCTTGATCTTAGAGCATAAGCCATTGGTGTTTTGTTTAGGAAATTTTTTCCAGTGCCCATGTGTTCCAGATGCTTCCCTAGTTTTTCTTCTATTAGTTTGAGTGTGTCTAGTTTGATGTGGAGGTCCTTGATCCACTTGGACTTAAGCTTTGTACAGGGTGATAAGCATGGATCGATCTGCATTCTTCTACATGTTGCCCTCCAGTTGAACCAGCACCATTTGCTGAAAATGCTATCTTTTTTCCATTTGATAGTTTTGACTCCTTTGTCAAAAATCAAGTGACCATAGGTGTGTGGGTTCATTTCTGGGTCCTCAATTCTATTCCATTGGTCAATCTGTCTGTCTCTGTACCAATACCATGCAGTTTTATCACTATTGCTCAGTAATACTGCTTGAGTTCAGGGATAGTGATTCCCCCTGAAGTCCTTTTATTGTTGAGGATAGCTTTAGCTATCCTGGGTTTTTTGTTATTCCAGATGAATTTGCAAATTGTTCTGTCTAACTCTTTGAAGAATTGGATTGGTATTTTGATGGGGATTGCATTGAATCTGTAGATTGCTTTTGGTAAAATGGCCATTTTTACTATATTAATCCTGCCAATCCATGAGCATGGGAGATCTTTCCATCTTCTGAGGTCTTCTTCAATTTCCTTCTTCAGTGTCTTGAAGTTCTTATTGTACAGATCTTTTCTTGCTTTGTTAAAGTCACACCGAGGTACTTTATATTATTTGGGTCTATTATGAAGGGTGTCGTTTCCCTAATTTCTTTCTCGGCTTGTTTCTCTTTTGTATAGAGGAAGGCAACTGATTTATTTGAGTTAATTTTATACCCAGCCACTTTGCTGAAGTTGTTTATCAGCTTTAGTAGTTCTCTGGTGGAACTTTTGGGATCACTTAAATAAACTATCATATCATCTGCAAAGAGTGATATTTTGACTTCTTCTTTTCCGATCTGTATCCCCTTGACCTCCTTTTGTTGTCTGATTGCTCTGGCTAGAACTTCAAGAACTATATTGAATAAGTAGGGAGAGAGTGGGCAGCCTTGTCTAGTCCCTGAGTTTAGTGGGATTGCTTCAAGTTTCTCTCCATTTAGTTTAATGTTAGCAACTGGTTTGCTGTATATGGCTTTTACAATGTTCAGGTATGGGCCTTGAATTCCTATTCTTTCCAGGACTTTTATCATGAAGGGGTGTTGAATTTTGTCAAATGCTTTTTCAGCATCTAATGAAATGATCATGTGGTTCTGTTCTTTCAGTTTGTTTATATAATGGATCACGTTGATGGTTTTCCGTATATTAAACCATCCCTGCATGCCTGGGATGAAGCCTACTTGATCATGGTGGATGATTGTTTTGATGTGCTCTTGAATTCGGTTTGCCAGAATTTTATTGAGTATTTTTGCGTCGATATTCATAAGGGAAATTGGTCTGAAGTTCTCTTTCTTTGTTGGGTCTTTGTGTGGTTTAGGTATAAGAGTAATTGTGGCTTCATAGAAGGAATTCGGTAGGGCTCCATCTGTTTCAATTTTGTGGAATAGTTTGGATAATATTGGTATGAGGTCTTCTATGAAGGTTTGATAGAATTCTGCACTAAACCCGTCTGGACCTGGGCTCTTTTTGGTTGGGAGACCTTTAATGACTGCTTCTATTTCCTTAGGAGTTATGGGGTTGTTTAACTGGTTTATCTGTTCCTGATTTAACTTCGATACCTGGTATCTGTCTAGGAAATTGTCCATTTCCTGAAGATTTTCAAGTTTTGTTGAATATAGGTTTTTATAGTAAGATCTGATGATTTTTTGAATTTCCTCTGAATCTGTTGTTATGTCTTTCTTTTCATTTCTGATTTTGTTAATTTGGACGCATTCTCTGTGTCCTCTCGTTAGTCCGGCTAAGGGTTTATCTATCTTGTTGATTTTCTCAAAGAACCAACTTTTGGTTCTGTTGATTCTTTCTATGGTCCTTTTTGTTTCTACTTGGTTGATTTCAGCTCTGAGTTTGATTATTTCCTGCCTTCTACTCCTCCTGGGTGTATTTGCTTCTTTTTGTTCTAGAGCTTTTAGGTGTGCTGTCAAGCTGCTGACATATGCTCTTTCCTGTTTCTTTCTGCAGGCACTCAGCGCTATGAGTTTTCTTCTTAGCACAGCTTTCATTGTGTCCCATAAGTTTGGGTATGTTGTACCTTCATTTTCATTAAATTCTAAAAAGTTTTTAATTTCTTTCTTTATTTCTTCCTTGACCAGGCTATCATTGAGTAGAGCATTGTTCAATTTCCAAGTATATTTGGGCATTCTTCCTTGATTGTTATTGAAGACCAGTTTTAGGCCGTGGTGGTCCGATAGCACGCATGGGATTATTTTTATCTTTCTGTACCTGTTGATTCCCGTTTTTTGACCAATTATATGGTCAATTTTGGAGAAAGTACCATGAGGAGCTGAGAAGCAGGTATATCCTTTTGCTTTAGGATAGAATGTTCTATAAATATCCGTTAAGTCCATTTGGCTCATGACTTCTCTTAGTCTGTCTACATCTCTGTTTAATTTCTGTTTCCATGATCTGTCCTTTGATGAGAGTGGGGTGTTGAAATCTCCCACTATTATTGTGTGAGGTGCAATGTGTGTTTTGAGCATTAGTAAGGTTTCTTTTACATATGTAGGTGCCCTTGTATTTGGGGCATAGATATTTAGGATTGAGAGTTCATCTTGGTGGATTTTTCCTTTGATGAATATGAAGTGTCCTTCCTTATCTTTTTTGATGACTTTTAGTTGAAAATTGATTTTATTTGATATTAGAATGGCTACTCCAGCTTGCTTCTTCTGACCATTTGCTTGGAAAATTGTTTTCCAGCCTTTCACTCTGAGGTAGTGTCTGTCTTTGTCTCTGAGGTGTGTTTCTTGTAGGCAGCAGAATGCAGGGTCCTCGTTGCGTATCCAGTTTGTTAATCTATGTCTTTTTATTGGGGAGTTGAGGCCATTGATATTGAGAGATATTAAGGAATAGTGATCATTGCTTCCCGTTATATTCATATTTGGATGTGAGGTTATGTTTGTGTGCTTTCATTCTCTTTGTTTTGTTGCCAAGACGATTAGTTTCTTGCTTCTTCTAGGGTATAGCTTGCCTCCTTATGTTGGGCTTTACCATTTATTATCCTTTGTAGTGCTGGATTTGTAGAAAGATATTGTGTAAATTTGGTTTTGTCATGGAATATCTTGGTTTCTCCATCTATGTTAATTGAGAGTTTTGCAGGATACAGTAACCTGGGCTGGCATTTGTGTTCTCTTAGGGTCTGTATGACATCAGTCCAGGATCTTCTGGCCTTCATAGTTTCTGGCGAGAAGTCTGGTGTGATTCTGATAGGTCTGCCTTTATATGTTACTTGACCTTTTTCCCTTACTGCTTTTAATATTCTTTCTTTATTTTGTGCATTTGGTGTTTTGACTATTATGTGACGGGAGGTGTTTCTTTTCTGGTCCAATCTATTTGGAGTTCTGTAGGCTTCTTGTATACCTATGGGTATCTCTTTTTTTAGGTTAGGGAAGTTTTCTTCTATGATTTTGTTGAAGATATTTACTGGTCCTTTGAGCTGGGAGTCTTCACTCTCTTCTATACCTATTATCCTTAGGTTTGATCTTCTCATTGAGTCCTGGATTTCCTGTATGTTTTGGACCAGTAGCTTTTTCTGCTTTACATTATCTTTGACAGTTGAGTCAATGATTTCTATGGAATCTTCTGCTCCTGAGATTCTCTCTTCCATCTCTTGTATTGTGTTGGTGAAGCTTGTATCTACAGCTCCTTGTCTCTTCTTTTGGTTTTCTATATCCAGGGTTGTTTCCATGTGTTCTTTCTTGATTGCTTCTATTTCCATTTTTAATTCCTTCAACTGTTTGATTGTGTTTTCCTGGAATTCTTTCAGGGATTTTTGCGATTCTTTCAGGGATTTTTGCGATTCCTCTCTGTAGGAATCTACTTGTTTATTAATGTTTTCCTGTGTTTCCCTAAGGGAGTTCTTCACGTCTTTCTTGAAGTCCTCCAGCATCATGATCAAATATGATTTTGAAACTAGATCTTGCTTTTCTGGTGTTTTTGGATATTCCATGTTTGCTTTGGTGGGAGAATTGGGCTCCGATGATGCCATGTAGTCTTGGTTTCTGTTGCTTGGGTTCCTGCGCTTGCCTCCGGCCATCTGATTATCTCTAGTGTTACTTTGTTCTGCTATTTCTGACAGTGGCTAGACTGTCCTATAAGCCTGTGTGTCAGGAGTGCTGTAGACCTGTTTTCCTCTCTTTCAGTCAGTTATGGGGACAGAGTGTTCTGCTTTCGGGTTTGTAGTTTTTCCTCTCTACAGGTCTTCAGCTGTTCCTGTGGGCCTGTGTCTTGAGTTCACCAGGCAGCTTTCTTGCAGCAGAAAAGTTGGTCTTACCTGTTGTCCGAGGCTCAAGTTCGCTCGTGGGGTGCTGCCCACGGGCTCTCTGCAGCGGCAGCAACCAGGAAGATATGTGCTGCCCCTTCCGGGAGCTTCAGTGCACCAGGGTTCCAGATGGCCTTTGGTGTTTTCCTCTGGCGTCCGAGATGTGTGTGCAGAGAGCAGTCTCTTCTGTTTTCCCAGGCTTGTCTGCCTCTCTGAAGGTTTAGCTCTCCCTCCCATGGGATTTGGGTGCTGAGAACTGTTTATCCGGTCTGTTTCCCTCAGGTTCCGGCAGTGTCTCAGGCAGGGGTCCTGCCGCTCCTGGGCCCTCCCCCACGGGAGCCCAGAGGCCTTATACAGTTTCCTCTTGGGCCAGGGATGTTGGCAGGGGTGGGCAGTGTTGGTGGTCTCTTCCGCTCTGCAGCCTCAGGAGTGCCCACCTGACCAGGCGGTGAGGTCTCTTTCCCATGGGGTCTGGGAGCAGAGAGCTGCTGCGGGCGGGGATATATTCCATCTTTCTACTCCCGCCCACTCTCATCATCTTAGCTTTGCCTCCCCTTTCACAGGTTTCATTTTAAGTTGTTCTCTTGGAACCTTTCCTTTTATTCACATAGGTTTTACTCTGGCAGTTCTATTTTCATGTGTTTCAAGAAATGTTTTAAATTCCCCTTTCTTTTTTTTCCCAACGGTCCATTGTTTGAAAGTATATTCTTTCATTTGCACTGATGATACAATTTGGAATTTTGACTTCTAATTGCTTTAGAAGGGTTTGAGAGGTTTGGTTGCTTGGTTAACTGATTGGTTGTTACATTAAGACATTTTTCTGGCCTAATGAACATTCTAGCATGGAGAATTATCCATATGTTGATGAGCAAAAAAAAATGTGTATTCTGTAGTCATTAGTAGAATGTTCTATAAATATCTGCTATGTCAATTTTGTCTGTATTACAGGTTAGCTCCACTGTTTCTTTAATTTTATCCTATCTGGATACTCTATCCACTGACAAAAACACACTCAGTTGCTAACTATTAGTGTGGGAAGCTTTCTCTTCAAATATATAAAATTTATTAAGTAGGATGCTATGGCACTAGGTACACATAGACTTATGATAATTATATCCTCCTTAATAATTCTTTAATTGTTACATAGTGATCTTATTTGTCACTTTTCCCAGTTAGTTTAAAATTAGTATTTGAAGACAAATGGCTTTTTATTTAATTCCACCATTTTCAGTCTGTGAGCATCTCTGCCTGTGAAGTATGTTTCTTACAGAGAGCTCTTAGATTTTTGAGTCTATAAATTGCCATAAAGGTCACATGTTAAAGTCTTGTTAACCTTTTCTAAGTACCATTGGGATGTAATGGCTATGTCTGCATACTAGATGTGTGCCTTCAAAGTCATAGTAGGGCCCCAGGTCTGCCCTTTCCTTCCTTTCTCCCTGGTTTGCTTTCCTAATCATGTGCTCTTCACTCTAGTATGCTGCCTTGTACAAGGCCAAAACTCAACATGACAGCCCACAGTTGTTTTGAATTTTCTTTGTCCCTTTTATCTTCTTATTTATCTTTGTGCTTCTATGCCTTATTTTGCTGGAAAGTTTCAACTTTCATCTTTAGCTCAATAGACTTCATATTTACTCCCTGTGAGACTCCTGCAAAGAAGCCTTTGATTTGTACAAACTTTATTAGAGACTGTTAAGGGATTCCTTCTTGCCCGCTCATTGATACACAAGACTCTTGTGGTTAGAGTCACACTCATCTAAGAAGATTGAATAGCATATTTTATATTGCTGTCCCTTCTTCAAAATGTCATCCTTTGTCCCCATGCTTGCTCTCTCTGCCTCCTTCATGCCATTTGATCTTCCAATACCTTATAATAATATCTGTTGGCTTTCTGCTTGCTATCACTGTATTTTGGGAAGAAAGCTCAACAGCCAGTTCTAGGGAATCATTTAAGTGTCTGGAACTGTCTCTCATTTAATGTTTTATGGTAGATCATGCACATATTAAACAGGATCTCCCTCGGTATCTTACGTTATTCTGCAGCTCCCACAAGTGTTTTCAACTAATATATACCAGAAAATGAAATGAAAGTTAAAGTTCAGTGAAATTGTAGAAATCACTTTAAAATTACAAAATGCATAGTTTTGTTTCTTGGTATAACATGGCTGATTATTCTTTTGTGAAAAACCACAGCATCTATTCTTTTCTTTTATAAGGATTTCAATTTCCTCTGATAATTTCACCCCACATAAGAATTCAGAGTAATGAGATATGATCACAGTTTGTCCCTGTTGGGTTATTTGGAATTAAATGTAAAGCCTTTTTCTTCTTAGTTTGATTGAACTTATAAGAAACATTCTTCCTTTTAAACAGATGAGAACAGAATATTACACATGAGGCTAGCAGTCCCACCTGGCATATGTCATTCCTCAATCGTTAATAAAGATAAATTATTCCCTCCCTTTGCTTTTCTGTGTGAAAAGGCAGCTGAACTCTTTAGGATGTTTCAGAGCCAATGATAAAATTCAAGATGTCTTCTGTTAATATTTTATATCTAAAACTAAATTTATGTTGGTCATGACCTCAAGAATAATTTATGTACTAAATGAAATTCACTATGATGTAGCTATTGTACAAATCCTCTTATTTAAGGCCAGTAACTATGACTTTTTTATATGTAGGAAAAAAGGTTACTTAAATTTCATAATAAGAACTGTGCTTATTCCTGGTAGATTATGTACCATTAGGCATTACACTTTATTACTTTTGTAGAAGTAAAAACATTCACACTATCTATCTATCTATCTATCTATCTATCTATCTATCTATCTATCATCTATCTATGTCTATCTATCATCTATCTATATCTATGTCTATATCTATAATCTATATCTATAATCTATATCTATATCTATATCTATCTCTTTGTCTCTCTAAGTATGAATTTTGGGAAGGTATTCCAGTTTCTCAGATCTGTTACTAATTTTTCTGGAAATTAATGCCCATAAAATTTCATGTTTAAAAATAAATTAAGTAATTTAATGCATAGAAAGTATCTACGGAAAGTTAATCATTAAATAAAAACATGTTATAATAAAGCAATCTGACTCAGAGATCACTGACTAAATATTATTAGGTTTTAAATCTTTATCTCAAACATTCAAAAAAACCTTTAAAAAGGAAATGAATAAAATCAGAAGATGGTAAGTTACTTAAATGTTTTGAACTTAACAAATCAATATTGTCTCATATTAGAATAATAAAAAGTCAGAGATGGTGATTCCACCAGAAGTTCTTTTATTATTGAGAATGCTTTTTGCTATCCTGGGCTTTTTCTTATTTCAGATGAATTTGAGAATTACTCTTTCTATCTCTGTGATGAATTGCGTTGGGATTTTGATGGGGATTACATTGAATCTGTAGATTGCTTTTCATAAGATGGCTATTTTTACTATGTTAATCCTGCCAATCCATGAGCATGGACGATCTTTCCATCTTCTGAGGTTTTCTTTGATTTTTTTTTCCTTCATGGACTTGAAGTTCTTGTCTTACAGATCTTTTACTTGCTTAGAGTCATGCCAAGGTATTTTATTTTATTTGTGACTATTATGAAGGTTGCCATTTCTCTAATTTCTTTCTCAGCCCTTTTATTCTTTAAGTAGAGGAAGGCTATCAATTTGTTAGAGTTAATTTTATATCCAACCACTTCGCTGAAATGGTTTATCAGTGTAGGAGTTATCTGGTGAAATTTTGGGGGTCACTTAAATATACTTTCATATGATCTGTAATTCATATCCCAATGCATATCCTTTGATTTCCTTTTGCTGTCTAATTGCTCTGGGAGGGAGAGAAAATGGGGAGGGAAAAGGGTGGAGCAGAATCAAGTATTGGAAGGGACATGAGACAAGCACAGGGGTTCAGGAAATTGAATAAAAGTATGTAGCAGTGGGGGATGAGAAAGTTGGGGTAGCCACTAGAAAGTCCCAGACACCAGGGAAACAAGAGGCTCCCAGGACCCAATGGGAAATCTTTAGGGGAGGTAGAACCTCTAGAGACCACCTCTAGTAGATGGGCAGTTGAAAAATGGGGCTACCCACCCATCTCAAAAATTTTAACCCAGAACTGTTCCTGTCCAAAAGAAAGAGATGACAAAAAATGCAACAGAGACAGAAAAGGCTGTCCAGAGACTGTCCCACCTAGGGTTCTATCCATACGAAACCCTGACACTATTACTGATACCAAGAAGCACTTGTTGACAGGAAACTGGTATGGCTGTTCCCTGAGACGTCCTGCCAGTACCTGACCAATATAGATGCAAATATTCACAGTAAACCATTGGACTGAGCCTGGGTACCCATAATGGAATAGCTAGGGGAAGAACTGAAGGAGCTGAAGGGGATTGCAACCCCATAGAAAGAATAATATCAACTAACCAGACCACACAGAGCTCCTAAAGATTAAACCACCAACCAAAGAGTATACATGGAGGGATCCATAGCTCCAAATACATATGTAGCAGAGGATGGCCTTATCTGACATCAGTGGGAGGGGAGGCCATTAGTCTTGTGAAAGTTTGATGTATCAGCATAGGGGGATGCTAGAATGTTGAGGTGGGAGTGGGTGAGTGGGTGGAGGAGCACCCTCATAAAGGGAAAGTGGAACGGGGAGAGGAGGGATAGGATGGGAGTTGTGGAGAGGTAACCAGAAAGGGGATATCATTCGAAAAGTAAATGAATAAGATGATTAATTTTAAAAAAGGTAAAAACATTAAAAATTAAAATAAAATGTAACTTATTAAGCCAAAAGGAGAAGACAATTCCAAATTTAATACAACTGATCAAGTAAGGTACAAGACTGAAAGAGAGCAAGAGGAAGAGAAATACAACATGGAGAACATAGGAATCTAGAGTTCACTTACTTCTACCTCACAGTAGCTCCAAGCAGCAACTATCCACAGGAAAGAGCATGTCTGTGGACACGCAATATTAGAAAGGTTGGAGGAGTGGATTCATTCAGCTGTGCTACCATTCTTGTTCTTGAGGTCCAACAGTGTATCATACGCTAAGATGAGCATTTATCTACAGCTTCCCCAATGAGGAAAGAGCACACCAGAAGACCATCATTTCAAGCACTCTACAATACTTCCTAGGAAATTCACTCTTAACTTTCCCACTAATAATACTAGAATTAATAACAAATCTAAGCCATTTAAGGGCAAGCAGAAACCATTAAAAGAGGCAGAGCAATAGGTAGTCTCTGAATTCATCTTTGTGGTATCATTCTGCTAACAATTGTACCAAGTCAGCAATACTAGGCAATGACAGAGCCTAAACACAACGTAAATCCAGGCTAGTCTAGAATTACAGTGGGAAGGGAAGTTCAACCTGATATAAACTGGCTTTCTCTAACCCAATCTTAGTGCCCAAGTGAACAGCTAACATGACAATGAGATGACAGCTCCTTGTTCAAGAACAGAGTGCAGGGAATAAACCTTCCCAGACAGAAAGCCTAAAGCCTTTGCTAGTCCCTGCTTCAGCAAAATTCCAACTGCTACACTACATTTCTATAGAATGTAGGAGCTGTATCTCTCAAATGTGGGAATCAGAAAGGTAAATTTATGTTTCACAGACCACTGCCCAGTTGGTGAAACATAGAATCAGAACATTCCTGTGGAAACAGAAGGTCATACGGTCCACCTTGGAACTTTAAACACAGCTTATCAATGCTAAAATGAAAGTCACACTTAATCAATGAGACACAAATCATAGTGTCCCATATGCTTGTGGGACAAAGTGGTTAGGAGTGCTTGAGCTAGGAGTCAGAATAGCATCTCACCCCAGATTCAAGATTTCCTTCAAGGACATTCTAAGGAAAATCTCAAACTATGCATTCCTAAATCACATAGCTTATGGATATATCTACCCAGAACAGTAGTCCAACAAAATTTGGAGCAAGGCCAGAGCTCTACTAAAGCACCAAATGGTAGTTCTGCCTGCCAAATGTATATGCAATTCTTTTCTCTCCAATGAATGTTAAGTATAGTGCCAAGCCAGTACCTCCACTAGACTGAACAGTCTGGCCAGTGTTCTCCCTGGGCACATCAACCACTAGTCTCATGAATAAATGTATTTGACAACTGTGGAAACTAACTTAGAGAACTCAACTTTACCTGTCTGAAGTTGTTCCTAAATAACTCAACCAGTATCATATCCTATATTAAGTAGTAAAGATCTATGATTGCCTGTAAAAGTTAAAATAAGTAGTTTTACCAATAAATGCATAAATATCAATGCTAGAACACAAATGTGTAAAATCAGGGAATTATATACCATCCAAAGAAAATAATCATTATAGCTAAATTATTGATTCAGTTTTCTAGCATCTTGTCATCAAGGACACACATATTATATACAGGCGTTTCTTGCTACAAGTCAATGTAAGGATTGATAGTAAATCACTAGGAGGGATTACAGCCATGTCCTTCCAAAACAGTGCTGGGAGGTATAATTCCTAGTAAAGACAACCCATGAGAAGGATTCTCAAAAACAAAACAGAATAAAACAGTGGAAAAGAGAGGGCTGGGTCAAACATTTGATCTCATACATGCACAGAACACACAAGAAAATAAAGACTGTGAGGAGACAACCCACAGCATCACTTCCTTTCCTGACAAATGCACCGCAAAGGAAGGTCAAAGACACTGAAGGACCTGAAATGCTGGGAAAGAATTCAGAGCTCTATGCTCAAAAAGGATCAGAGAACATATAAAGAACTCAAACATAGGAGCAAAGTAACAATAGGAGTAAACCTAGGAAGAGCAAGGCAGCAATATAACCAAAATGAATGTAGTAATCAGTAATTTCAAGGAGAAATTCAAAACTACAAACATCCAAAAAATTGAGACATTGAAAAATAATCAGTAACAATTCTGGAAATGGAAGAATCAATCAAATGGCTATATATGACAAACAGATAGCCAACTTTATAACGAATAAGGAAAAGCTGATACAATTTTTTTCTAAATTTGAAACAAGGCAAGGTGGCCACTCTCCTCTTTTTCTCCAATATAGTGCTCAATTTTTAAAGCAACAAAACAAGATAAAGACAAAAAGGAGATAAAAATAAGAAAGAAAAGAAAGAACCCTTATTTGTAAATAACATGATTATAAACTTAAAATTCCTTAGAGTCTGCACTAAGAAGATTTCAGATATGATAAAAAAAACTAAAACTAAAGTGTAATTGTATGACACAAAATTAACATATAAAAGACTTTCTGTATATAATAACAAGTTTTCTGAAAATATTTGAAAATTCTCATTTATTACTTTTATTTTAATGTATTCTTTAATTTTATACATGAGCATAATATGATCAAATCAAATCCACACCAATCTTTTCCCTCCCACTCTCCCCACACACACTCCACTACTTTCCCATCCCAAATTCTTGTACTATTTTTTTAACCACTGAGTCCTCTCAGTGCTGCCAGTATGGACATAGGTATAGGGCCATTCGCCAGAACCTGAGAAGCCTCTCAGGGTTTGCATGTGAAGGGGGAGTACAGACTCCCCCTCTGACAGTAGCCCTAAGTTGTCAATAGGTCCTCAGCTAAGATTGAAACTTCAGGGGTCCTTTACCCATACGTGATATAATGTTTGCTGTTTTGAACTTGTGAAGTACTTCTGCCTACAGGATCATAGCTATTGTGTCTTCATGAATGTAGTGTCTCTGTCATGACCAGAAAACTCTGTCTTACTGTAGTACTCTACTACCTCTGCCTCTTAACAGTCTTCTGCTCTCTCTTCTGAACAGATCCCTGAGCCTTCTGGGAAGGATATGGTATAAATTTCCCATTCAATACAATGCAGTCCACTTGCTTGTTCTCTGCATTTGACCAGTTATGAATCTCAGTATTCATTGCTACGTACTGAAAAAAAAAAAGGTACTTCTCTTGATGAGGATTTAGAGCTGCATTGATCTATGGCTATAAAGATAAGTGATGATAGAGCAGTTTAATACTTCATCCATTCAGCTACATGGGAAATAGCAAGTTCTTCCAAGGGCCTGTGATCTACCCACTGCATACTTTCAGTCTAGTTAATAGTAGTATGCATTCTTTCTTGTGTATTTAGACTTAAATACAATCAGACAGTGTTTGGTTACTCCAAAATCATTTGTGAATTATTATACAAAATTCACATGAGGGTAAGACTGGTGACATTTCTTTTCCAGCAGTATGCAAAATACCATTAGTATCATAAAAAATTACCTAAAAGAGATGAAGTTTTCAGGTAACTACAGTCTGTCTTCTGTGTTCCTTGACTTAAGTGTGTGGTGTTTTCAGCAATAAGTCTTTACCATCAAGTTCTGGAGGGTCATCAAGCATAGTTAAAGTAGCCTATATTATTTAGCCTTTAAAAAAGTAGGAATAAAACTAACCATGACAGTGAAAACCTAATGACCCACACACACATCATGGCTAGCCAAAGCAATCCTAAGCAGAAAGTAAGGTGTTAGAGGTATAACAAACTCTGACCTCAAATTATACAGAGCCATAGTGACAAAGAAAACATACTACAGACATAAGATCAGAAAGCTCAAAACATGATAGAGAACAGTGCCAAACCTAGAAAACTGTTTTTGGGTTGTACAAGAAAAGTATGCTAAACGAGTCACAGAGAATGAGTCAGATAAGAAGTATTCCTTTGCTCCTCCATGGTCCCTGCCTCTGTGAATTCCTGCCCCGACTTCCTTCCATGATGGACTGTGACGTAAACCCACAAAATGAAATATACCCTTTTCCCAAAAACTATTTTTGCCAGTGTTTTATCAGAATAATAGAGAAGCAAACTACTACTTTATATTGAAAATAAAAAATAAACAGAAAATATGCAACTTAAGACATTAAACCTAGCCTTTGTGCTAAAATGGGTATGATTTTTTTTAAGTCACTTACACTTGCAGAACTTCTAGGTACTGTGTAAATGAGTCACAGCTAGCTTTTGTGAAGCTAAGACTGATATTCTTCCTGTTCCAGCAGTAGCACTGTTGGAGCCTGGATGTGATGAAGTGGAAGTAGACCGTGTGCCAAATGAGCTTGACTATAGAGCTGCCAATGGGACTGGGCTTTCTAAAGCTCTGTGGATATACTGAGACCTGGCATTTAAAAATTCCACTTCAAAGTCAACCACTGAACTTATCCTGCAACACAGAAAGGAGCTTGTGCAGAAGGCATCATCCAAACAAATTTACCCATATCTTCCAGACACCCTTAGGTGTGGAGGCTTATCTCTCTTCTCTCTGTCCCTAGAGGCTTTGTGGCATCTTGGTCTCAAGGAGAGAATAGGTTGAAACAACCATTTGGGTAAAGCAGTTCAAGAAGTTTGCCTCTGTGCAAACAAATGTGATGTTAACATAGTCAAGACCTAGAGGTTTCATGTTCCATAGCCATATTTAGTGGAGCAACCACAGTACAAGAGCCTAGGGAGCTAAAGCATATCTTCTTATATAAGCTGATTGCATAACCCTGAGTGATCATTTGCTACTCAGAGTCTATAGTTTCTGAATCATTGTATGGAAGGAAAAACTGTCTTCTATAATGTTTGACTGGTTTCTGAATTACTAAAATATACAGTTCCTGACAAAATGACAAACTAGCATGGCCCCAGGCTTTGTATTTCAAATCAGCTTTGGATAAACTATAGCCTCTGGAAAGAAATATAAGCTCAAAGAACAGACAGATGCTTGTGGGAAAGGAAGTTTCCTAAATAGCTTTGTACTAAGAAGACAGAAGAGGTTACTTTTTCACTGAAAAGGAGAGTAGAGGAAAACAAAGTTCTATTTTTAAGGAATGAAGGTGTAGCTCAGTGGTAAAGACCTTGCCTAGCATGCACTGGCCCTAGATTTTTAGTATACTCACATATACAAACTCTGTTCTTAGACTTTCCTTGCATTATTTTATGACAATTACTAGTCAGTCATTACCACAAGCATTAGTGTGTGTGTGTGTGTGTGTGTGTGTGTGTGTGTGTGTTTGCTGTAAAAGTGTGAAGACTGGTGTTCAAACCCTCAGAAACCACAGAAAGTCATGTAGGTGTGTGCATCTACCCCTGCCCTGAGTCACAACAAGCAGAAGGAATAGAAAAGGGAATCTTTGTAGGATTAAGCTGGAAAGAGCTGTATTTTAATTGGTTCCTTGATACAATCCTACTGAACACCTTCCTTCACAGGAGAGGAAGAATCTTGACCTATACAAAGCTTTAGAACTAAAATTGATCTGTTTACATATGACTCACTCTGACTGATCAAAATTCATTTAATTAATGGTTATTTATTACGTGGATTATGAATATCAACAGACTTTTATTCAAAAGAAACTAAAATTTCTGGCCAAATTAATGTTTAAATATTTCCAAATGGTGATAATACTGTCACTTGATGAATAAAAAGGAAAAGGTATAGAGTTATAATTCGATTTATATTAATTTTAGTACTCATACTTTAATGACTATCCTATTTAAGGATACTATTGCTGTGATGAAACACCATAACCAAAAGCAGAATGAAGAGAAAGGGTTTGGTTCATGCTTCCACATTGTAGTCTATCACTGCAGGAGCTCAGGACTGGAACTTAAAGAGGGCTGGAAGCTGAAGGCAGGAGCTGACGCAGAAGTCGTGTAAGGCCGCTTACAAGCTTGCTCCCATAGGTTTCTTAGCTCACTTTTCTATAGAATCCAGTACCTGCAGCCTAGGAATGATCCATCTACAATGGTCTTGGCCCTTTCCCAGTAGTCCCTAATTCAGAAAGTGCCCTGCAGTCTTGCCTACATCTGGATCTTATGAAGGCATTTTCTTAATTGAGATTCCTGATTCTAAATGATTTTAGCTTGTAGCAACTTGACATAAAATTATCCAGTACAATAACGTTAAAGGTAATTTTTTAATCAAAGTTTTTTTATGTAAAATGAAATCTATGGACTTTAAGTATACACAGACATCTAGAACAGTTTAATTTTATGATGCTTTTCTCTACATGGTGCTGAAAATAATCCTCTATCAAATATATTTACAGAAATAGCAATATGGTGTGAGTATATTTCAGAATATGCAAACTTTGTACATGTACTGGCTTTAAGGTTACTATTCTATTCGATATTTGTGTAGAAACCGTACTTATACATAAATTATGTAAACACTTAATAGAATTGATAAATTTCATAATCTAAAATTTAAAGCATGTGAAATAAAGCATGTTGTGATGATTAATCTTGTCAGTTTTCTTACGTTCAGAGTCACCTAGGAAATGTACACCTCTCTTTATGTCTGCCAAGCGAGTGGTTTATCTGAGGAAGGAAGACTCATCCTGAATGTGGATGACAGTATCCACAGCAAGCTGGATTCCCTGAGCACAGGCATTCATCTCTCTTTGCTTCCTGACCCTGGATATCATGTGAGCAACTGGTTCATGCTTCTATTACCACCACCAAAGCCATTATCATCACCACATACTTTACCCTCTGTCGTGGACTGTACCATCAAACTATTAGTCATAATAAACACATTCTGCTGTGAGTTGCTATTGTTAAGTATGTTGCCACACAAAAAGAAAATTAACTAATATACATATAACATTTTTACTCTTATTTTCCTTCGGGTTTGTTAGCCATTATTTTTTCCTATTCATGGGGTAAGGGGGCTTTGCAATTTTAGCAGTCTGCTCTAATACCTGATAACATGTCATAATTGCTCAGAATAAAATGCAGAAGGACAGCCCACAGCTCCATGGGGACATTCTTATATAATCATTAGGTTTGGCCATAAATGACAGAGAACATCAATCAGGGTAATACTAGGTTAGAAGCAGTAAAATCCCTCATGAAGAGTGATTTATACTTGAGCAGTTTATATTGGTCCATATAAAAAAAGTTTAGAAGTCTTTGTATAGTTACAGCTACACAAAGATTTTTAACATTTTGACCTACAACTCTCAAACTTTAACCATGGTTATTTTATGGTAGGTCTAGGTGCTTCATTAAAACATTGGTAAGGAGAGTACCAATAGCTTGCTCTATTCCCACTGGAAGAACAAATCTCAAAAGCTGGGTCCAAAATTTTAACTATATCCCAGAATAAAATGTACAGATACTTTGAGTACCTAAAACTATTCAGAATTCAAGAGATCCTGTTAAAATTATTTCATTTAAAATATTCTTAATCTATCAACCTATGTTTTAAAGTTGTTTTCCTATATTCTGTAGAACTGATTTCCAGACTTACCTTTACCATTTACTTTTGAAGTGATTTGAATAGAAATGGCCCCCACAGACATATGTGTTTGAATGCTTGGTCCATAGGCAGTGGCACTAATAGGAGTTATGGCCTTGTTGGAGTAGCTATGACCTTGTTGAAGGAAGTGTATCACTGAGATGGGGTTTAGAGTCTCCTGTGCTCAAATTACGCCCAATGACATAGTCTCCTCCAGCTGCCTGTGGATCAAGTTGTAGAACTCTCAGCTCCTTCTCCATCACCAGGTAACCTGCAGGCAACCATGTTTTCTGCCATGACAATAATGTACTAAACTTCTGAAACCGTAAGTCAGCTCTAATTAATAGTTTTCTTTATAAGAATCACTATGGTCATGATGTCTCTTCACAGGAATAGAAACTCTAAGACACCTTTTTATACTTATTTTACTAATTTTCTCTTGTGTCATGTTTTTTAATTATTGCTTGAGAACTTCATACATGTATAATAATGAGTTTTGACCAAATCCCCTCCCCACCTTAAAACTTCCCCATGCTTCATCACTTTTCACTCCCAGTGTCATGTATTTTTTTTAAACATACTAAGTTTAGTTGGTACTGCAGAGACTTATGGGTATAGGGCCATCCACTAGAATACAGGCAAACTATAAAGAGCCACAAACCAAGGTAACTGACCCTCCTTCCTCCAGGAGCTATTGTTTGCCACTAGTTCCCTAACTAGGGTTAGGACTTCATGAGCTCCTCCCCTGATCCACGCTGGAATTTTGACTGGCTTGATTTCATGCAGGTTTTATACAAGCAATCACAGGCGCTGTGAGTTCTTCTGGGAAGCAGCCCTGTCATAACCAGAAAACACTGGTTCACTACATACATTAATATCTGGCCCTTACACTCTTTCCACTTTCTCGTCTGAGATGATACCTGAGCCTTGGGGAAGAGGTGTATGACATAAAGGTTCCATTAGTAGTTGACCATTTCAGTCCTTTATTTGCTGTATTTTGGCGAGTTATGGACCGTTCTATTAATCACCTCTTATTGCAAAAAGAAGCTTCTGTGATACAGATGAAAGATGCACTCATCTATGTGGATAAAGATATGTATTCAGAAGGCAGTTTAATATCATGCCCACTTAGCTGAATAATACTAACAGGTCATCTGTGAGAAACTGTAAGTCACTCAGTCATTGGTTCTTGGCTCACTTAACAGCACAAGGCATGAATTCTGTCTTGTGTAGTGGACCTTGAATCTAGTAAGAAAGTAGTTGTTTGCTCTTGAATCATTCATGCACATCTTGCCCCAGTGTGACTATTTGACAACACTGGTCATTACAATGGCTGGCAGAATTCAGATTGGCTCTGTCAGGTCTGTTCATAGTACCTTCTCGCACCACAAAAGCTAGCCCTTTAGAGGAAGCTTTCAGGTCAGTACCAGCTTCATTTCTCTGTTTCCTATAACTCATATATGTAGTATTATTGGCACTCTAGAAACCTATTATTATAGAAGTTTGGCAAAATATGAACATATTAAAATGCATTGCTAGGAAACTCCTAAGCTAGGACTGAACTGCAAACCTCCTCTCTGATAACTAGGTTTCATGACACCAGAAGGCACCATACAGGCTTCCAGTGGAGAAAGGCAGCCAACAGTCGACCCAAGTATAATGCTTATGAACCGCAATAATGACCAGCACGGCACTATGATTCTAAGAGTGCAGTACACCCTGGGAGTAGCCCACAACTCTGATTAGATTTAAGATCAACTCAACATGAGAAAAATCATTCCTGGTACAGAAAACCTATCCAATTACCCAGACCTAATATAGTCATGGATTCTGCAGAATCTATAACCACTACTCTACTAAACCAGCATAACCTCTAAGTATATTCTAAGGATTATTCTTTATATCCTCAGAGATAAGTGTAGTAGTTCTCACCCTCCATCAAGGAATCATCTGTTTGCAACAAATGGAGACTAACACAGAAAACCACACCCAATCAAAATGCAGACCTAGGAAGCCCAGTCCCCATGAATACAACTACAAAATAACTTATCAGCGAACACCGTGGGGGAAAAGATGGAGAGAATGTAAGAACCAGAGGATCAAAGAGGTTGTTGTGAGGTTTTGTTCCCTAGTGATGTCACTAGCTGTGCCCATAAAGTCTCAGCAACATGTCTGTCTACACAATACAATAAAAATTAAGGAAAAGATAGCCGTAAATTTGGAAGAAAGCCAGAAGAAGTACTTGGAGAGAGGAAATGGAGGGGAGAAATTATACAATTATATACAATCTCAATTATATACAATCTCAAAAAGTAACTTTTAAAAGAAAAGCAAATGAAACCCTATGGAATGAATGCCCCATGATAGATATAAAATTGCCTAAACTCATAAAACTGTAGAATACCCGCATGAAAGCTATGACATCAAATGTAACTATTCAAAGTCGAGGCTCCTGACCTGCATGCTTGCAGGTCCCACCCAGTACTCACGTGCACAACTGACACTGTCACGATCACAATTGGTGGGTCTAGAACTAATCAATCAGACAAAACTTGCAGTTACAAGTCTTTGATCATACTAATTTCTGCAACAGAGAATAACCATCCCAAATGAGGCTGAAAGGTCCTTTTCTTGGAAGCAGAGGCATGAGATTTAATCAGTTTCTGCTGTTGCAGCTAAAATCTAATCTATAAAATGCAGAAGCCATTAGAAGCCTGTTCAAAACTAAAGAGTAAGAGGAAAGATAAAGGCAGTGTGTTTATAGGGATGAGGGGCATGGAACGGATCATTCCATGTACACCAACAAAGGATGTACAAGTCCAAGAAAGAGGTAAATCCCCTGCTACAAACAAAAATGTATTTTGTCTGTAGTCGGTGGGACTTCTCAGTATGACTATTAAAAAAATTCCATTTTCTTCAGCACATGAAATCAGTTTCTGTTTCTTAAAACTATCGCAAATGGTGTCCTGTATGAAATTTTGGTTAACCAAAGTCTATGGAAACGTAAATAGCTATAAAAAGAAAACTGATAGTAAGTGTATAGATGCACTGCATTGCTAAGTAACAACATATTCAAAGGGGGAGCCATAAGCATACAGATAAATTCTTAAATTATACAACAATAGTAAGCTTAAGCTAAGCATTTGTTCTTATTTTTAATGAATAATAAAGGAAAGAAAATGCAGAGATGAGATTAAATAAGTTGTCAACTGAGAAAAATCTACTAAAACTCAACTACTATTACCTTTGTCAGAAGTTCTAACCAAAACCCCATTTGGTGTGTGTGAATTCACTGACTAACCACAGGACTTCAGGAGCTTATTAAGAAATGGCATGCCTTAAATTGGAATTGAGATCAGCTGCTGTGTGAATCTGGCTCTGAGCGTGCAGAAGCAAAGGCTGCCAAAGACATGGCTTCATCACATGACAGCAAGCCTCTCACCTCTCCGTCATCCTGACTTGTCTGGCTCAGAGCTTAGAAATGGGATTTGTTTTCAGTCCTAAATTATTCTCTATGGATCTACATATTAAATTATAGCTGGGGTATTTCTCCAGATGTGATATTTCAGACAGGAAATTGATTTTTAATTGACTATTGTGTGCTGTGACTACACTATCATCCAAAGAGCGAAAATAACCCCATCCTAAAAAATCATGTCTCTCTCTCTCTCTCTCTCTCTCTCTCTCTCTCTCTCTCTCTCTCTCTCTTTCTCTCTCTCCCTACTTCCTCCCTCTCTCTCAAACACAAACACACACACAGACACACACACACACACAGACACACACACACACAGACACACCTTAAATATAGAAATATAAGGACCAGTACAATACCTGTATACCTGTCTGGTGCCCAGTGGAGTAATAGGTGTGGCACAGAGATGGTACATTAGCCTTGAACATGATTCCCAGTTGTCCTCCCTCCACATCCCAGCATCCATATCCCTTGTGGTTAAGGGGATGCTGTGTAATTAATAGAACGCAGCAGAAGTGTCAAGTGTGACTTCCAGAATTAGGCTATTAAGAAAAACAAAACATATTCGGAGGTATTCTCTATTTCTTTTGAGTAATTTTATCTGAAATAGAAGGGTAGATAATCTTCATATTTTGAGCAGCATGTTGGGAATTATGTCAACACAGAAAACCTAGAAAATAAGCCTGGGAGTAATCCTGAGCCCAGCCATTCCTGCTGATGATCAGAGCTCCAGATGACCAGACCAACAATCTTGTGAGCACTCTGAAGCCAGAACCTTCTTCCACATCATTATCTCAGAAAATGTGTATGATTACAGACAGTGCAATGCTTGGGGTTTATTTTTTTGCATAGGAAACTTAACAGCAAATAATTAAAATATTAAATAATAAAGCAGTGAAACAGGCATAGGTATATATCCTTTAATTCCAAGATTCAGGAAGATGGCCACCAGTCTGAGGCCAACTTGATTTACATATTAAGTACCAAGCCAAGTAGGAGAAAATACCAAAAGTTTGTCTCAGTAAACAATAAACAAATGAACAGACAAATAAATACATACATGTAAATAAACAGTCAAATAAATAAATGCTTGTAAAATCATGATTTCAATTACTTATAATTATAATAATTATAATTTAAGTATTTAATGCTTAAAAGTTGACTATTAGGTTAGGACTAACAGCCTAATTCATATTTCGACTGTTTTCAATAGGGCAGGCAAACTGCAATATATTGTAATAACAAATTCTTATTTATAATTTACCCTTAACTTTTTATTTTTAATATTTAAGAGCTCCTTTACTTTTGAAAAGATATTATTGTTTAAAAGAGAGTATCTGAAACATTTATTTTCCACCAGAGCTTCTGTTTTAATAATAAGAACTCCATTTGTCTTAGTTACTTTTATATCACTTTGAAGAGACACCTTGATCAAGGCAACGTATTAAAAAGAGCATTTAATGGGTGTCTGCTTACAGTTTCAGAGAGTGAGTCCATTGTGATCATGGCAGACAGCATGGCACCAGGCCAGCAGGCATGACTCAGGAGCAGCAGCTGGGACCTTACATTTGATCCATGAGTACCAGAGAGAAAGAGAGAGAGCTAAATGTGAATGGTGTAGACTTTTCAGTCCTTAAAGCTCACAACCAATCAGACACTTCACCCAACAAAGCCATTCCTATAATAGTTCCAATAGGACCAAGTATTCAAATATATAAACCTATGGAAGCTATTGCCATTAAAAATACCACAATATGGTAATGAAAATAGAAATACTTATATTTCTAGTTGCAGTTTTATCTAAATAAATAAATAAGTGGGAACATGATAAATGAGCTAAAGACCAAATTTAGAAAAAATCTTATTATCAATCTATTGCAAGTTCAATTCAGAACAAGGCAAGTCTTCAGATTTCACTCCTTTCTTAGGAAATTATTATTAAATACAAATAACATTACCTTTACCCCAAGCAAAATGCATGCAATTTATCAAATATATAAGCCTTGTTTTAAAAGAAAGCAAAACATCCCAAAAGCCTTCATATTAGGAAGATATATGATCTTTCAAGCAAGCTACGATACAAGTGCTTGAAAGCAATTGTTCATTATACCACGGTATAAAATGCAATTTTCAAACTGTGTCAGACATCCAACGTAAAACCAGTTTCTGTTATGTGCGTACTTGCCAGCACTCTTCTTGTTTTAGCTGTAATAATAAAAATTACAGAGAGAAAGGACAGAAAGCAAGCAAAGATTAATAGGATCCAACTTCAGTGGTTTGATACTTTTCTCAGTTTCTAAAATAAATCAACACATAGGTCAAGAGAGCCACCATCTCATCTTGAAAGCATCAACCATAGAGCATAATGGGATTTATGCATATGGAAGGAGAAAGCCGCAAATGCCAGCAGCAAGCACACTGTCACTTAAGAACTAACAACGGCACCCAACTCACCATGAAGTACAGATTAAATGGAAGACCGCAGATACTTTAAAGGCTTGCCTAAAAGTCTAATAAATTTAACTTTAGCAAAATGGTGATCTTTGATTTTTCACTAGAGTTAATATATTCCTCCGAAGCCATTACTTTAACAATACATAAGTATAGCATTCATTTACCAGCAATGACAAATGTGTTCATTTATATATTATTTGTCTCGTAATAAAAGCCATCCATTTTTGCACCCCTGGGCATGTGCAAATAAAATTAAAGATAGCCTTATGTTTACCCAAAAGCTAAGAATTAAAGTGAGAGCTAGATTGGCTACAAAAGTCATTCTGATGTCAGGACAATTTCATCATAACATATCATTTAATCCCTTCCATTCACTGCTGCCTGTTAAAAATGTCCACAGCTCCCAAGAGGAGTAATAAGGGGGGATTCTAGTCAGTAAAACATAGTCTCAAAGCACTTTAAATACTATAGGAGAAAAGTAAGCTTTCTCATTCAATGTTTTAGATAAAAGTTTATGAACAGTAAAATTGGGAGGAATGTTAATTCATAAATGTGAACAGTAACTTCCTCATCAGAAATAAGTGAATAGACAAAGTTCCATTTGCCAATATAAGATTGCCTTTCAGCTCTTCATTTACTAGTTCACCTACTTTATCTAGATAACTCTTCTTTTCTTACCATAGACCAATTCCTCATACTCCCCTTCTCTGTAGTTGTGAAAGATGCTAAGAAACACATCATGTGATTAAATCAGTTCACATAAGTATATGGACTGTCCTCATACTACCCAAAAGAAGCCTCCAGTAAGAATCTATTCAGATATATATATATATATATATATATATATATATATATATATATATATATATATATATATTCCTCCAGGCAACCCTCTTAATTCTAGGCTAAAATGTTGTTAGGCTTTTGGAAACTAAAATTAATTAAAATAGTTATTAAAGGCATAAAACTAAGGCATGTGAACCATCCTATGGTTCAGTGAAAGGCAGGTTAGCTTGTCAACTCCACAGAAACTAGACTTACCTTGGAAGAGGGTATATCAATTTAGTAATGTCTTCCATAAGATTTAACTGTTATCATGTCTATGGAGCATTTTCTTAATGAATGATTATTTTGGAAGTGCTCACCAAGGTCTTGCCCCACTGTGCAATACCACTTTTAGGTACGTGGTCCTGGGATCTAGAGCAAAACCAACTAAACACACCTTGAAGAACAAGACAGTATGCAGCATTTCTCTATGACTTATTTCTCTGCTCCTATTCGTGCTCCTTCCCTGACTACCCTGAGAGAGACCGTGATCTGGATGTGAGTCAAGTAATCCTTTCTGCCCTGTGCCGCTTCCTTGGATCATAGAACTCAGTACAGCAATAGAAAGCAAGCGGTGACATCAGAGAAGTGCCCTTGAATTCCCATTTACATGGTGAAACTGTGGCATGAGGCTGTCATCAAATAAATTAATTCATAAAACCTAAATAACAAAGTGAGCAAAGAAGGACTCTCGTGTTTTCAGCAAGTTACCAGATGTGCGCTAGGCCCCACTGGATGAAGGGTAAAATCTTGTGCTGTAAACTTCGAGCGATATCATTTTCATTCATTACAGCAGCTCTTAAACATATGCATGGTTATGCTGGATTTGTACAAAATGAAACTGAACTTTCTAAAGATAAAGTAGCCTGCTTAAGTAGTATAATTAGTAAGGGACAAAACAGACATTCATAAGCCAGCACTTACTTCAGACTAAGTACTCTCTTCCCATGAGTATACTTTTCTGTCTTACCAATTAAAATCGAGTCAAATGGCTTTTAAATGACCAATTTAAATAAATCACCATAAGTACATAATTGTATAATCTTGGGTGCAGTGGTACTTCATGAGTCTCCTTTATGCACTAGAAACTGTCTACACCACATTGCAGTGTGACAGACTAGTCTTATCTCCAGACACTGCCAATCATCCTTCCTCCTACCAAAATATGTCTCATTGTAAATGATAAATTTTTAGAGAATGTAGAAAGATTCAAGTAACATGTTTACGATTTTGTAGAAAGATGAGAACCTATCCTTTTATTCATTCATAAGCATGATTTGTATATTCATGAAAAACATAAATTACCTTACTGTTATTTAAGGGTCCAATGTAAATTTGCACTATCCTAGCCTACTTCCTTCAACTGCTTCTTCCTGTCTGTTTTGTATTGAGTGTTTGATATTTTCAGTAGTAATGTCAGGACAATTCATGAAATATGATAAAGTACTTTATAGCACTTTGGGAAAGTCCTTAATTTACAAGTTATAAAACCAAAGAAAGAAAGATAAAAAGCAAGACAGAAACTTGTAGATGTAAACTATGACTGAGAAAAAGAACTTCATTTTAATTATCTGAGCAAAAGATACTTAATGAGAAATCTGTTGATGAAGGCGAACAAATGTATCAAAAAAGATTTAAAAATAAAATAATATTCCCATCAACTATTATGATAAAATAAGAACTATACTGCTGAGAAAAAAAATCACTTATATCTATGTTGGTATCTTGAACTGCCACTAAAGTCTGTTTATAGGATTCAAAGGTGAAGATCAGAACCCTGATACGATGTTGCACACCAGGGTCCCAGCTCTATGGGATTGTAAGTCGGGAGTTTCTGTGAATTTGATGCTCTGTCTTGGCTATACAGTGAGACCCTATCTCAAAAAAAAACACGAGACCTCAATCCTACACACAGAACTACAGGCAACTAAGACATACTCAAAATTGGAGAAATAATATTGCCCAAGGACAAGCATACCAACAGCTTATCCAGTGCAAAATGGTTACCCCTCAAAACATATTCATGTAACATTACACAGACTGGGTAAGTTATATTTGGGAATATATATGCATGTATGTAACAGCAATTAATTAAAAAATATAGGCCATGAATTTGAAAGAGAGCTAGAAGAGATATGTGGAAAAATTTAGAGGGAACAAAGGAAAGAGGAAATGATATAATTATATAATCTCAAAAAGAAAGGAAAAACAAGAAAGAATCTAAAAATAAAATTTAAAACATCATTGTTGCTCTTACTCTCTTGCTCTGGACTTCTTGTTCTGCTCTTTTCTCTCACCCCTTCCCCCCTCTCTCCCCATAATCCTACCCCTCTCTCTCCATGTGCTCATGGCCAGCCTCTCCTCCTACTCTCTCCACCTCCTCCTCTTCCTCCTCCTCCTCATCCTCTTCCTCCTCCTCTTCCTCCTCCTCCTCATCCTCTTCCTCCTCCTCCTCCTCTTCCTCCTCCTCTTCCTCCTCCTCCCCTTCCTCCTCCTCCTCCCCTTCCTCCTCCTCCCCCTCTACCTCCTCTCCTCTCTCTCTCTCTCTCTCTCTCTCTCTCTCTCTGCCTTTTTCTCTTTCTACTAACTGCTCAACTCCCCTCCCCATGAATCCAAGCAAACTCTATTCTATACTAAAAAAAAATCATTGATGGTGGGTATAATTTTATACATTTAAGGTTTCCTTTCATAACTTCTATAAATATATATGAATATTTATAGATTTAAATATATGTATCCTAAATTTAAAAGATAAATTATCCTCACATTTAACTTACTAATAAAGTCAATAGCTAGTTAATGCATTGCATTGTTATGGGAATTTTAAATTTTGTTCCTCATTGGATAATATCTACATAGGTCCAATTTTGCTGCAATCATTATTTCCTATTTCTGGATTCTTGCCCACTACAGAGAGAAAAAGCACTAATTTTGCCAATATGGTCCCACGAAGGCTGGTAGAGTCAGTCAGTAAGAATCCTAAATTTGGGTTTTGGCTTAATTTTGTCACTGAATATAGATCCATCTTTTCCCGATTATTCTGGGTAAGGAGAAAAGCAGGGAGAGATAAACTCCTCAGAAGCAAAAGCTAATTAAGTGAAATTATTTTCAGGTTGTCATCTTTCAGCAAAAATCTCTGTCCCAGGCATCTACTGTTAAAAGGAATCGGAGACAATACCCAGTAATGATGCTATTACCCTTGGCCAAAAAGAAAGAAATGAGGGAAAAGCTCAAGTGTGGGAGTGAGGTAAACAGCCATGCTTCCTCTTAGTCATAATCTACAGTCAGTAGTATTCAATGGGTACAGAAAGAGAGTAAAAACCAGCTTATCCTAAGGTGGTTCATATTAGGGAGATAAGTGATACCACATTCAATCAGTCCTCTGCTAAAGTTCCTTAGAAATCTTTCATAAACCTTTTCATTTTCCTGAGGTACCCCTACAATCAAGTATGAGGTGAGTCCCATCTTTGCTGTATACTCCCGATGTCCCTCCATACTGTAAAAGTCTGAATCACTTTGTTCCCTGATTTCTTATCCTGTACAGTGGCCTAATTGTCGGTCTATGTGCACAGTGAATTTCTCCAACACATAATGAAAAGGCATTACAGAAATTCCCTCTGGAAATTAAAGTGAAAATCCACGCTTCCAAAACTTGGCATATTTCTTGAGAAATAGTAGCACCGTGCATTTTAAACCAATTACTCTGATGGCACTCAAAGGATGTGTTTGAATATCACCGCGCTGCATTATTCTCAAGAGTCGGTCTTTAAGTAAGGTGACTGCATACACTCTTGAACAACAGATGCCTTAGATAGAAGATGAGTCTGTCAGAAAGTATCTGCCACCTGCTTTTGCCTATCGTTAGTCCCTTTATAGCTTTTTACCTGTGGGCATATTCAGCCACCAAAAGAAGTGTCATTCCCCAAAGTACCACCACAAAGCAATACTTATGAGGTTGGCATCAGAAAGCCATCTGAACAGAATTTCCCAGTACATAGCTGCAATATGTCATTCTTGAAAATGCCGTGTTAGTGGATATGACTTTGGGAATTGACTTAATAACAATAATAACAATAAAAATAGCTGGCACTTAGCAAGGAAAGTGTCTTTCATCCCAAAGGGCCCAGGAGTGTTTTGGATTGAGAAATGCAGTTAGCTTTGAGAAGGGTGATGGCACTTGGCACAGTCACGGAAGCTTAGAAATGGCTCGTCACCGAGGACAGAACAAGTTCCCAGCTGAAAGAGGTGCATACGCTTATATTTTTCCCATGAAGTGATATAACCTTGGATTTTCATCTCTTCAAACAGATGACAAAAATAGGTTTCTGTGTCCCACATTAGGTAGAAACTATTGAGAGAAAATTGACCTTGTAGTTGTGGAGCTCAGGTTTAGAAAGTATCCAAAAGGATCGCTGTGACACCGTTTTACTACACGGGATCTCAATGCAGCTGCCAGTTAGAGACAAGAGGTTAAAATATGAGCCAAGTGGTTTCCATGTTAAAGAAAGTGGAAATGAAGATTGAATTGCTGGGTAATCTGACCCTCACAGACCTTGTTCACAGAAAAGGCGTCATCACTCTGGTTAATGGCTTTTTGATCTTTCTGAACAAAATGCCATGGTGGCACTAGCTGACTTCTTAAGTTCATTTATCACACAATGTACAGTGCTGGCTATGAGAATATATTCTGTGCTTCCTATCAAAAATATTTATGTGCAAATGGTTTTTAAGGAGTGTCCTTTCTTTGGGCCAGGAATGGCTATTTTCTTCTCTTTAACGTGTGCATGCCTGAAGCACTTATCTTTGGCAAATTGGGTTTGAAATTTATCTTGAGTTAGTATATACTTCCTTCATACTATGACATAACCAGTTTGTCCGCTGGCTCCATTAATAATCACAAAGTAAGGACATTAAACGAATCTGCTTGTTAAAATTTTACCTCTTCCAATGAGTTGTAAGATTTTAGTAGCTTATTCCACCACTTTGGGGAAAAAAATAACATTTTCTCTCACTGCCAAACGTTAATCTCATAAAACTTTTTAGAAATCTGTCCAATGCTTCTTTTCCTCCAAGGATGAATTTTCATTATGAAACATGACTTGCCACAGTGATAATGAATGGAGCATTTGAAGTGTTTTCTTCCTTTAGCAAATGCCTGGCAGGTGCCTAAGGACTGGCTTTTTGTACAACCCCTTGTAATGCTTTACAGGAGGTCATCTGGAGATGAGAGAAAGAAACTGTAACAGTAACTCACACTCCTGGAGTAAAATCTTCATGACACAATTAGAATTGTCCCAAACCTAGCCGCCCCTCAACAAGACCTCTCAAAATTCTTTTATCATTGGATATTTTTTATTTACATTTTAAATAGTATCCCCTTTCCCCTCCAGAAACGTGCTATTCCATCCTCCCTCCCCCTGCTTCAATGATGGTGCTCCTTCACCCACCCACCCACTCTCTCCCTCCTCCCTGTCATGGCATTCCCCTAAACTTAAGCACCCAGCCTTGACAGAACCAAGAGCCTCTCCTTCCATTGATGCCCAACAAGGCCATCCTCTGCTACATATGTGCCTGGAGCCATAGATCCCTGTGTACTCTTAAAATGATGATTTAGTCCCTGGGAACTGTGGGGTTGTGGTTAATTGATATTGTTGTTTTTCTTATGCAGTTTTAAACCCCTTCAGCTCCTTCAGTCCTTTCTCTAGCTCCTCCATTGGGGACCCTGTTCCCAGTTCAATGGTTGACTGCAAGCATCTGCCTCTGCATCTGTCAAGCTCTGGCAGAGACTCTCAGCAGATAGCTACATCAGGCTCCTGTCAGCATTCACTTCTTGACATCCACAATATTGTCTAGGTTTGGTGTCTGTATATGGGATAGATCCCCCAGGTGAGGCAGTTTCTGGATGACCTTTCCTTCAGTCTCTGTTCCACATTTTGTCACCATATTCCTTCCTGTGAATATTTCTGTTCCCCCTTCTAAGAAGGTCTGAAGCCTCCACACTTTGGTCTTCCTTCTTCTTGAGCTTCATGTGGTTTGTGAATTGTATCTTGGCTATTCTGAGCTTTTGGGCTAATATCCATTTATCAGTGAGTTCATACCATGTGTGTTCTTTTGTGATTGGGTTACCTTATTCAGGATGATATTTTATAGTTCCATTCATTTGCCTAAGAATTTCATGGACTCATTGTTTTTGATAGCTGTGTAGTACTCCATTGTGTAGATGTACCACATGTTCTGTATCCATTCCTCTGTTGAGGGATATCTGGGTTCTTTCCAGCTCCTGGCAATTATAAATAAGACTGCTATGAACATAGTGGAGCATGTGTTATATGTTGGAGCATCTTTGGGGTATATGCCCAGCAGTGGTATAGCTGGGTCCTCAGATAGTACTATGTCCAGTGTTCTGAGGAACCATCAGACTGATTTCCAGAATGGTTGTACCAGTCTGCAATCCCACCAACAATGGAGGAGTGTTCCTCTTTCTCCACATCCTCGCCAGCATCTGCTGTCACCTGAATTTTTTATCCAGGATCTGTGTTTTGAATACTGTTTTGTCAACTAGAATTATTATTCAGCTATCCTGACTTGAAAAACCCATGCTAAAGTTACATTTCTCCCCTTTTCTCTAGGAGTAAGGAGATATCTGATGTCTATCTACACAGAAGTCCTGTCAAAACCAAAGCCCCAAGTTTCTTGTTTCACTCTTATTTTCAGTCCCAACTTCCATCTTTAAGTTGGCTTCAGGTTCAAAACTATCAGTCTAGTGTCTCTTTCCTTTCCAGGTAAGAACAGGACAAAGGGAGGTGAGGAGAAGTTGGAGTGCTTCCCAATTGAGCGACTCCCCTTTCATTACTTTCCCAGCATCCCAAATGGGTTGCAAGCATATATCTCAAACCTCAGTGTACACAAGAGACTTGAGTTGAAAGCAAGCCAGTAAGAAGTGTTCCTCCATGGTTTCTGCTGCAGTGTCTACCTCTACTCATGCTTCATTTCCTCCATGTCTTCTCTTTATGGTGGACAACGATTAGAATAAATGAAATAAAATAAACTGTACCCACTGGTTTGTTTTTTGATCATGGTATTTTATGTTATTAGTAGAAAGCAAACAAAATTAAAACATAATATATAAATGTATAACATAATAAACATTAAAATATAAAGAGTAGGCTGGAACAAATGTGTCCCACATTTTCAAGTCTTAAAATTATTTATCTGTATAAACTGGTATTGAATAACGTTTATGTTCCACCATGTTCCCTGTACCACACTACAGTAGAGAGGCTCAATATATTTAAAAATCGTTAGATGTTTAAATGTGAGAGATGAAGTTGTCTGCTTACCTATTAAGTAATTATCTCAGTTTCTTATCTCGGAGAAAATACATAACTACTTATAGATGACATTCACATCTATTAAAACATCATTCCTTTAAAATACAGCTTTAAATGTCTTTTATCTTATAATTTTCAAGCACAGTAAAACCAAATATGGATCATCAAACTCAAAATAAAAACATTTGATTATCATATACTTCACCTATCCACTCTAAAATTTTTGTATTTGAAATATATTTTATATTTGAAAAATATATTTGGGAGTTATTCACTCATGAAAAACCTAAATTAATAAATTCTGTTTTCTAATTTACTATGGCTTGAAATTTATATATTTTACAACAACTAATTCATTGATAACTCACTTACCTTTGTGTTTATTTTGCATATACTTGGAATCCTAATAGGAAACACAGATCTTGGAAACCCAAAGGTTGCATCACCCTTGTCCTTTCCAAGAGCTGTGAGAGGCACAAGAATATTCAGCCTGCAAACTTTATCAATGCTACAGAGTTAAGACTCATACCAATTCTGAAAAGTAGAATGGAATAAACCCTGTGTCATAGTTTTATAACATTTGACATTTTGCTTGGTTTACACTCCAGATACTAAACACAACCAGAAAAAAATTAACTTCCATCCTGAATGTGTGTGAGCATCTGAGCATGAATTCATGTGTGTGCATGCATGTGTATATCCATAAAAACACTCATAACATTGAGAAAACTAAATATTTTATCTATTATTTATACATACAGATGCAGATACATAGACATGCACATAACTGAAATAATTAAATATTTTATCTACTTTTACACACAAATACACACATCACTGACACAGATTACTGTGAATATTTTGGCTTCTATTAACACAAACACATGCATATATAAACACAAACACACATATCACTTAGATAATGTGAATATTTTATCTGCTATTTGCCATTGACTATATTTTGCATTTCTATTTATCACAGAGAAAATATCAGCACTAGTTCCATTTTCGATACATTTACTCCTTTTCAGCCTCTCTGTATCCCTGTCTATCCTTCTCCTCTCGGGATACTTTTGCTCACACTCTTATTACCTTTTAGTTAATAAAAATTAAATATTAGGGCATGCATATCACATAATAAATCCAGATAAGTCTTCTTATTTGATATTTATTTCATTTCTTTAATGCCCCTAGAATATATTCAAATTATCAAAGTTGAATTTACATGTTATTATAGTGCTTACACCCACATATACATATACACGCAAACATATCACCGAAATTACTCTGAATAGTTTGCTTACTACTTATACATACACATGCATATACAAACACACACATTATAGAGGTAATGTAAACATTTTATACACTATTTGCTAGAGTTGTGTTTTTTTTTTATTTGAGAACATAATAGATTAGAAACAAAAAGAAAACTTAGATTTGAAATGGATCCATCCCAGATGCATCAAGAGTAAAGTTAAATGACAAAGGTTTTATCTATAAAGTATTTAGCAGAAAATATAGGAAAATAACTAATGAAATCACTGTAAATCAATATCTCTACAGAAAAGTATATAAACCATTTTTTCCTTTTATTTTTTTCCATCTTTATTAACTTGAGTATTTCTTATTTATATTTCGATTGTTATTCCCCTTCCCGGTTTCCGGGCCAACATCCCCCTAACCCTTCCCCCTCCCCTTCTCTATGGGTGTTCCCCTCCCCATCCTCCCCCCATTACCACCCTCCCCACAACAATCACATTCACTGGGGGTTCAGTCTTGGCAGGACCAAGGGCTTCCCCTTCCACTGGTGCTCTTACTAGGCTATTCATTGCTACCTATGAGGTTGGAGCCCAGGATCAGTCCACATATAGTCTTTGGGTAGTGGCTTAGTCCCTGGAAGCTCTGGTTGGTTGGCATTGTTGTTCATATGGGGTCTTGAGCCCCATTTTTAAAAGATAAGTTCAACAAGTGAAAATGAAGAATTGCTTATGAATGAACAACTAAACTATATTTAACATAACTGGAGAAAAATGTTGTAAGTAGGTGAAACAAAACATAGTTACAAAATTATAAATATTTTATAGTCAAAAAAAATCTAAAGAAAAAATGGGCAAGGACATGTACCAGAACATTAAAAAACAAAAATACAAGTCACTCAATTTTCTGAAATTAGCTAATTGAAATTTAACACACACAGTGTTAGTGATGACAGAAGAACTGGAACTCTGACAGAGAGTCATGTGAAGTCTTCCCAGCAGTGAGGAAGACCAGCTTAATGAAACAGCAAGGTGTAAAAGAAGCATTAGCAATGCTCCACTTTATCCTAAGTACTTGCCTTAGGTAAACTTTACCCATGTGCACCATGCTGCTTACTTTTTTCACTGTTCTGAACAAATACTTGAGAAGTAATTTAAGTAGGGAAAGTTGTATTTTTGTCTCACAGACTGGGATATAGTTCATCATGGCAGGGGATACGTGTAGAAACAGAAAGCAAAGAAGGTGAATGTAGCCATTCAGCTGGCTTTCTCCTTTCTCCCTTTTGATTCAGTGTGGGGCCTGAGCCTAGGGAATTGTGCTGCCACACTTAGGTGGGTTTCCCTCATTTACCTAGTCATCTGTAGAAATGCCCTACTTAGGTGTAATTCACCTTAACCATTTATTGATCCAATCAAGTTGGCAAATAAAATTAACCATCACAGATACACCTAAATGCTTACACATTGTATAAATATTCAGAGTGGTGCATCTCCTGCATCTAAAGCTGGAAATGAATCAGATGTCCATGAATAGATGCATGGATAAATAGTGAAAGGACATGAAAATGAAGCAGCTGTAAGTAAAAGCAATACCAAGAATAATCTTGCACAAAACTGAACTAAAGCAGTAAGCAACCAGAGAATACACATAGTATAATCTCAGTTACATAAATGCAAAGAACTGAGAAAACATGCCATTTTGTTTTAATCTGCTGTAGTGTTCTACTTTTAACATGGGTGGTAATTTTGTAGGCATTAATTTAGCACCTACTTGTTAAAATATGTTTCATGTTTTTTCAATACATGAGTCTTATTTAATACTAAGAATTTTAGATTGATTGGAAATTATTAGGATTTCTTTTTTTTCTTTTTTTTTTCTTTTTTTTTTTATTAACTTGAGTATTTCTTATATACATTTCGAGTGTTATTCCCTTTCCCGGTTTCCGGGCAAACATCCCCCTCCCGCCTCCCCTTCCTTATGGGTGTTCCCCTCCCAAACCTCCCCCCATTGCCGCCCTCCCCCCATAGACTAGTTCACTGGGGGTTCAGTCTTAGCAGGACCCAGGGCTTCCCCTTCCACTGGTGCTCTTACTAGGATATTCATTGCTACCTATGGGGTCAGAGTCCAGGGTCAGTCCATGTATAGTCTTTAGGTAGTGGCTTAGTCCCTGGAAGCTCTGGTTGCTTGGCATTGTTGTACTTTTGGGGTCTCGAGCCCCTTCAAGCTCTTCCAGTTCTTTCTCTGATTCCTTCAATAGGGGACCTATTCTCAGTTCAGTCTCTGTTTTAATCTTTGCCTCGCCCTTCCCTGCCAAGGGTATTCTTTTTCCTCATTTAAAGAAGGAGTGAAGAATTCACATTTTGATCATCCGTCTTGAGTTTCGTTTGTTCTAGGGATCTAGGGTAATTCAAGCATTTGGGCTAATAGCCACTTATCAATAAGTGCATACCATGTATGTCTTTCTGTGATTGGGTTAGCTCACTCAGGATGATATTTTCCAGTTCCAACCATTTGCCTACGAATTTCATAAACACGTTGTTTTTGATAGCTGAGTAATATTCCATTGTGTAGATGTACCACATTTTCTGTATCCATTCCTCTGTTGAAGGGCATCTGGGTTCTTTCCATTTTCTGGCTATTATAAATAAGGCTGCGATGAACATAGTGGAGCACGTGTCTCTTTTATATGTTGAGGCATCTTTTGGGTATATGCCCAAGAGAGGTATAGCTGGATCCTCAGGCAGTTCAATGTCCAATTTTCTGAGGAACCTCCAGACTGATTTCCAGAATGGTTTTACCAGTCTGCAATCCCACCAACAATGGAGGAGTGTTCCTCTTTCTCCACATCCTCGCCAGCATCTGCTGTCACCTGAGTTTTTGATCTTAGCCAATCGCACTGGTGTGAGGTGAAATCTCAGGGTTGTTTTGATTTGCATTTCCCTTATGACTAAAGATGTTGAACATTTCTTTAGGTGTTTCTCAGCCATTCGGCATTCCTCAGCTGTGAATTCTTTGTTTAGCTCTGAACCCCATTTTTAATAGGGTTATTTCTTTCCCTGCGGTCTAACTTCTTGAGTTCTTTGTATATTTTGGATATAAGGCCTCTATCTGTTGTAGGATTGGTAAAGATCTTTTCCCAATCTGTTGGTTGCCGTTTTGTCCTAACCACAGTGTCCTTTGCCTTACAGAAGCTTTGCAGTTTTATGAGATCCCATTTGTCGATTCTTGATCTTAGAGCATAAGCCATTGGTGTTTTGTTCAGGAAATTTTTTCCAGTGCCCATGTGTTCCAGATGCTTCCCTAGTTTTTCTTCTATTAGTTTGAGTGTGTCTGGTTTGATGTGGAGGTCCTTGATCCACTTGGACTTAAGCTTTGTACAGGGTGATAAGCATGGATCGATCAGCATTCTTCTACATGTTGCCCTCCAGTTGAACCAGCACCATTTGCTGAAAATGCTATCTTTTTTCCATTGGATGGTTTTGGCTCCTTTGTCAAAAATCAAGTGACCATAGGTGTGTGGGTTCATTTCTGGGTCTTCAATTCTATTCCATTGGTCTATCTGTCTGTCTCTGTACCAATACCATGCAGTTTTTATCACTATTGCTCTGTAATACTGCTTGAGTTCAGGGATAGTGATTCCCCCTGAAGTCCTTTTATTGTTGAGGATAGCTTTAGCTATCCTGGGTTTTTTGTTATTCCAGATGAATTTGCAAATTGTTCTGTCTAACTCTTTGAAGAATTGGATTGGTATTTTGATGGGGATTGCATTGAATCTGTAGATTGCTTTTGGTAAAATGGCCATTTTTACTATATTAATCCTGCCAATCCATGAGCATGGGAGATCTTTCCATCTTCTGAGGTCTTCTTCAATTTCTTTCCTCAGTGTCTTGAAGTTCTTATTGTACAGATCTTTTACTTGCTTGGTTAAAGTCACACTGAGGTACTTTATATTATTTGGGTCTATTATGAAGGGTGTCGTTTCCCTAATTTCTTTCTCGGCTTGTTTCTCTTTTGTATAGAGGAAGGCAACTGATTTATTTGAGTTAATTTTATACCCAGCCACTTTCCTGAAGTTCTTTATCAGCTTTAGTAGTTCTCTGGTGGAACTTTTGGGATCACTTAAATATACTATCATGTCATCTGCAAATAGTGATATTTTGACTTCTTCTTTTCCGATCTGTATCCCTTTGATCTCCTTTTGTTGTCTGATTGCTCTGACTAGAACTTCAAGAGCTATATTGAATAAGTAGGGAGAGAGTGGGCAGCCTTGTCTAGTCCCTGATTTTAGTGGGATTGCTTCAAGTTTCTCTCCATTTAGTTTAATGTTAGCAACTGGTTTGCTGTATATGGCTTTTACTATGTTTAGGTATGGGCCTTGAATTCCTATTCTTTCCAGGACTTTTATCATGAAGGGGTATTGAATTTTGTCAAATGCTTTCTCAGCATCTAATGAAATGATCATGTGGTTCTGTTCTTTCAGTTTGTTTATATAATGGATCACGTTGATGGTTTTCTGTATATTAAACCATCCCTGTATGCCTGGGATGAAGCCTACTTGATCATGGTGGATGATTGTTTTGATGTGCTCTTGAATTCGGTTTGCCAGAATTTTATTGAGTATTTTTGCGTCGATATTCATAAGGGAAATTGGTCTGAAGTTCTCTTTCTTTGTTGTGTCTTTGTGTGGTTTAGGTATAAGAGTAATTGTGGCTTCGTAGAAGAAATTCGGTAGGGCTCCATCTGTTTCAATTTTGTGGAATAGTTTGGATAATATTGGTATGAGGTCTTCTATGAAGGTTTGATAGAATTCTGCACTAAACCCGTCTGGACCTGGGCTCTTTTTGGTTGGGAGACCTTTAATGACTGCTTCTATTTCCTTAGGAGTTATGGGGTTGTTTAACTGGTTTATCTGTTCCTGATTTAACTTCGATACCTGGTATCTGTCTAGGAAATTGTCCATTTCCTGAAGATTTTCAAGTTTTGTTGAATATAGGTTTTTATAGTAAGATCTGATGATTTTTTGAATTTCCTCCGAATCTGTAGTTATGTCTCCCTTTTCATTTCTGATTTTGTTAATTTGGACACACTCTCTGTGTCCTCTCGTTAGTCTGGCTAAGGGTTTATCTATCTTGTTGATTTTCTCAAAGAACCAACTTTTGGTTCTGTTGATTCTTTCTATGGTCCTTTTTGTTTCTACTTGGTTGATTTCAGCTCTGAGTTTGATTATTTCCTGCCTTCTACTCCTCCTGGGTGTATTTGCTTCTTTTTGTTCTAGAGCTTTTAGGTGTGCTGTCAAGCTGCTGACATATGCTCTTTCCTGTTTCTTTCTGCAGGCACTCAGCGCTATGAGTTTTCCTCTTAGCACAGCTTTCATTGTGTCCCATAAGTTTGAGTATGTTGTATCTTCATTTTCATTAAATTCTAAAAAGTTTTTAATTTCTTTCTTTATTTCTTCCCTGACCAGGTTATCATTGAGTAGAGCATTGTTCAATTTCCACGTATATGTGGGCATTCTTCCCTTATTGTTATTGAAGACCAGTTTTAGGCCGTGGTGGTCCGATAGCACGCATGGGATTATTGTTATCTTTCTGTACCTGTTGAGGCCCGTTTTTTGACCAACTATATGGTCAATTTTGGAGAAAGTACCATGAGGAGCTGAGAAGAAGGTATATCCTTTTGCTTTAGGATAGAATGTTCTATAAATATCCGTTAGGTCCATTTGGCTCATGACTTCTCTTAGTCTGTCTACATCACTGTTTAATTTCTGTTTCCATGATCTGTCCATTGATGAGAGTGGGGTGTTGAAATCTCCCACTATTATTGTGTGAGGTGCAATGTGTGTTTTGAGCTTTAGTAAGGTTTCTTTTACGTATGTAGGTGCCCTTGTATTTGGGGCATAGATATTTAGGATTGAGAGTTCATCTTGGTTGATTTTTCCTTTGATGAATATGAAGTGTCCTTCCTTATCTTTTTTGATGACTTTTAGTTGGAAATTGATTTTATTTGATATTAGAATGGCTACTCCAGCTTGCTTCTTCTGACCATTTGCTTGGAAAGTTGTTTTCCAGCCTTTCACTTTGAGGTAGTGTCTGTCTTTGTCTCTGAGGTGTGTTTCCTGTAGGCAGCAGAATGCAGGGTCCTCGTTGCGTATCCAGTTTGTTAATCTATGTCTTTTTATTTGGGAGTTGAGGCCATTGATATTGAGAGATATTAAGGAATAGTGATTATTGCTTCCCGTTATATTCATATTTGGATGTGAGGTTATGTTTGTGTGCTTTCATTCTCTTTGTTTAGTTGCCAAGACGATTAGTTTCTTGCTTCTTCTAGGGTATAGCTTGCCTCCTTATGTTGGGCTTTACCATTTATTATCCTTTGTAGTGCTGGATTTGTAGAAAGATATTGTGTAAATTTGGTTTTGTCATGGAATATCTTGGTTTCTCCATCAATGTTAATTGAGAGTTTTGCTGGATACAGTAACCTGGGCTGTCATTTGTGTTCTCTTAGGGTCTGTATGACATCAGTCCAGGATCTTCTGGCCTTCATAGTTTCTGGCGAGAAGTCTGGTGTGATTCTGATAGGTCTCCCTTTATATGTTACTTGACCTTTTTCCCTTACTGCTTTTAATATTCTTTCTTTATTTTGTGCGTTTGGTGTTTTGACAATTATGTGACGGGAGGTGTTTCTTTTCTGGTCCAATCTATTTGGAGTTCTGTAGGCTTCTTGTATGTCTATGGGTATCTCTTTTTTTAGGTTAGGGAAGTTTTCTTCTATGATTTTGTTGAAGATATTTACTGGTCCTTTGAGCTGGGAGTCTTCACTCTCTTCTATACCTATTATCCTTAGGTTTGATCTTCTCATTGAGTCCTGGATTTCCTGTATGTTTTGGACCAGTAGCTTTTTCCGCTTTACATTATCTTTGACAGTTGAGTCAATGATTTCTATGGAATCTTCTGCTCCTGAGATTCTCTCTTCCATCTCTTGTATTCTGTTGGTGAAGCTTGTATCTACAGCTCCTTGTCTCTTCTTTTGGTTTTCTATATCCAGGGTTGTTTCCATGTGTTCTTTCTTGATTGCTTCTATTTCCATTTTTAATTCCTTCAACTGTTTGATTGTGTTTTCCTGGAATTCTTTCAGGGATTTTTGCGATTCCTCTCTGTAGGCTTTTACTTGTTTATTAATGTTTTCCTGTGCTTCCCTAAGTGTGTTCATGTCTTTCTTGAAGTCCTCCAGCATCATGATCAAATATGATTTTGAAACTAGATCTTGCTTTTCTGGTGTGTTTGGATATTCCATGTTTGTTTTGGTGGGAGAATTGGGCTCCGATGATGGCATGTAGTCTTGGTTTCTGTTGCTTGGGTTCCTGCGCTTGCCTCTCGCCATCAGATTATCTCTAGTGTTACTTTGTTCTGCTATTTCTGACAGTGGCTAGACTGTCCTATAAGCCTGTGTGTCAGGAGTGCTGTAGACCTGTTTTCCTGTCTTTCAGTCAGTTATGGGGACAGAGTGTTCTGCTTTCGGGCGTGTAGTTTTTCCTCTCTACAGGTCTTCAGCTGTTCCTGTGGGCCTGTGTCTTGAGTTCACCAGGCAGCTTTCTTGCAGCAGAAAATTTGGTCTTACCTGTGGTCCCGAGGCTCAGGTTTGCTCGTGGGGTGCTGCCCAGGGGCTCTCTGCAGCGGCAGCAACCAGGAAGACCTGTGCCGCCCCTTCCGGGAGCTTCAGTGCACCAGGGTTCCAGATGGTCTTTGGCTTTTTCCTCTGGCGTCCGAGATGTGTGTGCAGGGAGCAGTCTCTTCTGGTTTCCCAGGCTTGTCTGCCTCTCTGAAGGTTTAGCTCTCCCTCCCACGGGATTTGGGTGCAGAGAACTGTTTATCCGGTCTGTTTCCTTCAGGGTCCGGCGGTGTCTCTGGCAGGGGTCCTGCCGCTCCCCCACGGGAGCCCAGAGGCCTTATACAGTTTCCTCTTGGGCCAGGGATGTGGGCAGGGGTGAGCAGTGTTGGTGGTCTCTTCCGCTCTGCAGCCTCAGGAGTGCCCACCTGACCAGGCGGTTGGGTCTCTCTCTCACTGGGTCTAAGACTTTTCCACACTTCTCACATGACTAGTTTATAAACCATGAAATCTTACTATCAATATCATGAACCCTAATAAGCTCCATTTAGGGGCGTTTAGAATTCTTATTACATTTCTAATTATTTATCATATCACATTTCTTTATATATATAGTTATGTTTATTCCTCTCCATGAGAATAAGGGCAAATTTGTAAGACAGGTCATGACTGTACAATAAAGTAGGCATATTTATCTTGTGTTCCTTGCATTTTCATACATCTATTGCTATAGTGTTCAAGCAGAAGGGCATATGTTATCTGGAGGAAAGTATTTCTTTACAAATTATACTTAGTGTTAACATTGATATACTAAATAATTCATGAGTGAATCAGAAAATCCATTAATCAGCTTTTTTCGAAGATCGATGTTTTCTGACTGTATTTCTAAAGTTACCCATGTTGTCTTGATATTTACTGCACCAGAGGATATGAGGAAACACACTCTCAGAGTCTTCATAGCCTTAGAAGTCTAAGTCACCTCTGACACAGACAGCCATGCCTTAACACTTTTGAAAGTCATTATAACCTACTACACATTCTTTAAAGCAAATATCCATATTGTACTTGGAACATTAAGAGTACTAAAAGTGTATTTGGCACACTCAGAGTAAGTCTCTTCCACATCTGAAAGTATAAAAAATAAATGTTGGCAGCTATATTTCAGTTATGATAGAAATTTTCTGACAGCTTTCTTCTCTATTGCTCATAAAAAGATGACTTAAATGAACTACTGTCAGGTAGATTAGTAAAATTCTCTTCCAACTGACAGAAGATTATGTCTATATAGCTCCTTTAAACTCTCAATATTAGTCTTGAAAGCAGGAAATGTCTAGGTTTAAAATTTAGTATTTCTTTGTGAATAATTAACAGGGCCTCTAATTTTGGTAGAAATTATATATATATATATATATATATATATATATATATATAGTTCAGTGAAGGTTATCGGTTGTGTGCTTATGTAATTAACTTATAACCTTTGTTCTAGTTTGATTTTGGCTTATGTAATAAACACTGATCAAAACTAACATGAGAACGAAAATGATTATTTAACTTACAGGCTACCTTATAGGTGTCATGGAAGAATGTTGATAACTCCCTGGTAAGAATTAATGATAAGTTCTCCCTTGTTTGCTTAGCTACCTCTCTTAACTTATAGCACAAGCCCTATCTGCATGGGGCTGGAACTGTCCAACAGTAATAGTCTGGGACATCTCACATCTCTCAGGAATGAAGAATTTGCCCCCAAAGCCAGCACAATGTGACAAAGGCAATTCTTCAATACAGAGTCCTTCTTTCCAGGTGTGTATAGCTTACATGTCAAGCTCACAGAAACTAACCAGCACAATCTTTAGGCCTATCATTGATATGGACAAAAATGAAATAGTAATAGTCAGTATCCATAGAAAAGGTTTATCCAGTAAAATATAATTGTGTTTTTAAGAGTGGCAAATCTTCAAAATCAAATAAGATGCTTTTCCCGAAATCTATGCTAGCACCTGGCACAGGAGACCACCTGGATTAAAGCTGGATATCAGCAACATCAGAAACAACAGAAACAACAGAAAGCCTACACACTCACGAAAACTGAATAACCCTCTACTCAATGACCAATGGAGAAGGAAAGAAACAAAGGAAGCAAGGAAAGAAAGAAGGAAAGAAGGAAGGAAGGAAGGAAGGAAAGAAGGGAGGGAGGGAGGGAGGGAGGGAGGAAGGAAGGAAGGAAGGAAGGAAGGAAGGAAGGAAGACAGGCTGTCTAGAATTTAATGAAATCGAATGCACAACAAACCTAAAACAATGAGACACAATGAAAACAATGTGAATAGGAATATTAATAGCACTAATATCTTCATCAAGAAATTAGTTGAGATCTCATACAATCAACTTAATGGCCTACCTGAAAACTCTAGGACATAAAGATGGAAACTCGCTTGGGAGCAGTAGATGACAGGAAATTCCAGGCTGAAATAGATCAATTAAAAAGAGAACAGTACAAAGAATCAACAAAACCAAGAGCTGGCTCTCGTGAAATCAACAAGATAGATAAATCATTAGGAAAACTAAAAGAGACACAGAAACAGTATTCAAATGAACAAAATCAGAAATGAAAAGGGAGACATCCATCCAATATACAAACACCAAGCCCAAACAAGATTGTGGATGCCAGGAGATACATGCAGACAGGAGCCTGATATAGCTGTCTCCTGAGAGGCCCTGACAAGAACAGAGGTGAATGCCCTCAGCCAACCATTGGGCTGGGAGGGGGTCCCCAGTGGGGGAGTTGGAGGGAAGAATGAAAGAATGAATGAAGAATGAAAGAGGAGGTTTGCAACCCCATAAGAAGAACAATGACCAACCAGAGACCCTAGAGTTCCCAGGGACTGGGCCACTGGGCTACTGTCCCAGGTATACATGAGGATGGACCTGTGACTCCAGCCACATGTGTGTGAGGGAAGTGAGGGTGAGAAGGGTGGCCTTGTCAGGTGTATATGGGAAGGGAGGACCTTGGTCGTGTCAGGACTTAGTGGCCCATTTGGGGGAGTGTCGGGGTAGGGAGGTAGGAGGGAGTAGGTGGGTGCAGGGTGCCCTCATGGAGGCAGGGGGAGGGGAAACAGGATGGTGGGTTTCTGGAGGGGAGGCAAGGAGGGTATGGCATTTGTAGATAGGAGGATGTCCAATAAGGAAAAAAAGAGTAAAGGAAAAGAAAGAATATAACAGAAACTGAGGAAATTCAAAGAATCATTAGGTCTTACTTCAAAAGCATGTACTCCACAAAATTGGAAAATCTAAAATAAATGGACAATTTTCTCCATAGATACCACTTACCAACATTAAATCAAGATCAGATAAACAATCTAAATAGACCTTTAACCTCTAAGGAAATCAAAGCAGTCATTAAAAGTCATGAAACCCAAAGAAGTCCAGGGCCAGATGGTTCTATTACAGAATTCCACCAGGCTTTAAAAGAAGAGCTAATACCAATACTCCTCAAACTATTGCAAAAAATATAAATAGAAGGAACATTGCCAAAGCCATTCTATGAGGTCAAAGTCACCATGAAACCTAAACCACACAAAGACTCAGCAAAGAAAGAGAATTTCAGATCAATATCCCTAATAAACAGGATGCAAAAATACACTGGCCAGACTTTAGCTTCTTAGACCTCAATGCCCACCACAAGTGACCCATTTCCTTCAACAAGGCCACACCTACTCCAACAAAACAACACCTCTTAAGAGTGCCACTCCCTATGACCAAGCATTCAAACACACTAGTTATGGGAACTGTTCCTATTCAAACCACTGCAGGTTATCACCATGAGAATTTGGTAGTCTCCACACAGACAAAACATAAGAAAAGTGGACAACCTTCTAAAGCACCAATTTCTTCCCCACATTCTACAATTAACCTTCATCCATTCATCAATAATAACCATTTAAGGACCCATGAAACCATATAACTGTAGCTGCTTCTATTCCAGTCATAAGCATATGTTAACTACAACCTTCTAAATTTATTTGGCACTTCAAATTTCCAACTGGCCATTTGCTGTACATATCAGTTCTTTGACAAAACAGAAAAAAAAGTGGTTTCTATTTTATCCAGCATTTTCTTATTGCAGGAATCAACTTAACAATTTTCCATTCCTGTTCTTGTGAGCTGAAACAGAAAATGAATTTGTTTTATTTAAAGTCAATGTATCAGGGTAGCAGTAGATAACTAATACCAAACAGTAAAAAGACACACTTTCAGCAGTATTCTTCTAACAGGTAGTTGACTCAAAAAGACTATATAAGGTGTTTGAGATAAAGAGAATGACTTGTCACTGGTAATGGGCAAGAACAGGAAGAGAAAATTCCTAGTCAGCTATGCAACCATAAGGTTTGGGATGAAATTATACCAAAGACACATTTCCAATTTTTTAATACTTCCAATTTTAGTGTGATTATCACCATGGAACCCTATCATAAGTCACAGGGTAACAGGGTAACAGTTTTTGTATATAGTCCTCTTTATACAATAACCTCCTTGGTATATGTGTCAATTTTACCTGACGTTTTATGCATTCATATTTTTGAGTTCTGCTGCATAATTACAAATGTCACTTCGATAAAATTTTACCTGTGTTATTTTGTGTATTCTGAAAGCTAGTTTTCTACCTCACACCTGTCAGAATGACTAAAATAAAAAACTCAGGTAATGGCAGATGCTGGCGAGGCTGTGGAGAAAGAGGAACACTCCTTCATTGTTGATGGAATTGCAAGCTGGTACAGCCACTCTAGAATTCAGTCTGGTAGTTCTTCAGAAAATTGGGCACAGTACTACCTGAGAACCCAGCCATACCACTCCTGAGCTCTAACGTATAACAAGGACACATGCGCCACTATGTTCATAGCAGTCTTATTTATAATGGCCAGAAGCTGGAAAGACACCAAATGTCCTTCAGCAGAGGAATGGATACAGAAAATGTGGTACATTTACACAATGCAGTGCTACTCAGCTATTAAAAACAATGACTTCATGAAATTCTTAGGCAAATGGATAGAACTAGAAAATATCATCCTGAGTGAGGTAACCCAGTCACAAAAGAACACATATGGTATGCACTCACTGATAAGTGGATATTAGACAAAATCTCAGAATACAACTCACACACCACATGAAACCCAAGAAGGAAGATCAAAGTGAGGATGCTTCGCCCTTCTTAGAAGGGGGAACAAAATACTCCCAGGAGGGAGAGAGTGGGAGGGACTCAGAGGGGGAGGTAGAAAAGGAGGGGGCAGGTTCAGGTATGGGAGGAGACAGGGATGATATACAGAGGGTCAAGAATTTGAACAGAGGTGTGTAGCAATGGGCTATGGGCAACTAGGGGTAGCCAAGAGCAAGTCCCAGATGACAGGAAAGCAAGAGGCTCCCATAATTTAATGGCGATGAGATTAGCTGAAATGCTCAACAAAGGGAAGGGAGAAACTGTAGACACCATATTCTGAAATTAGGCAAGGCCCATGGTTAAAGGATAAGGCCACCCTCTCATCTCCAAAATTTTAATCCAGAATTGTTCCTGTCAAAAGGAAAATAGGAGACAAAGTTTGAAGTAGAGACTGAAGGAAAGTCCATCCAAAGACTACCTACCACACCTGGGGATTCATCCCATATACAAACACCAAACCCAGACAATATTGTAGATACCAAAAAGTACTTGCTGACAGGAGCCTAATATAGCTGTCTCCTGAGAGGATCTGCCAGAGCATGACAAAAAAAAAAAAAAAAAAAAAAAAAAAAAAGAGGCATACGCTCACAGCTAATCATTGGACTGAGCACAGGGTCCCCACTGGAGAAGTTAGAGAAAAGAGTGAAGGAGCTAATCAACACCATAGGAAGAAGAACACTATCAACCTAGCAGACACCCCAGGGATCCCAGAAACTAAACCACCAACAAAAAGAGTACACATGGAGGGACCCATGGCTCCAGCAGCATATGTGGTAGAGGATGGCCTTGTAGGGCATTAACAGGAGGAGAGGTCGGTGGTCCTGTGAAGGCTCGATACCCCAGAGTAGGGGGAGGCCAAGGTGGGGAGGCAGGAGGGAGTAGGTGGATGGGTAGAAGACCACCCTCATAGAAACAGGGGAAGGGAAGATGAGATAGGGGGTTGCTGGAGGGAAAACAAGGAAGCGAGATAACATTCAAAATGTAAATATATAAAATAGCCAATAAAAAAAGAAAGTTAGGCCTGCACCTAGAGCTGACAGCTAGTGATCAGGAGCTCTGACACACCTGAGAGCAGAGGTAGGACCAACTCTTCTACTTCAAGCAACCTGCCTGCAGGCCTCAGGTAACACAAACCCAGGAGTACTCAGGGACAGGAGCCTTATGGTTTCTGCCTGTGCCTGGAAATGAACCAGTCTCACAGCTCTCTATACCCAAATCCTCTGAGGGGGAAAGCTGGACTCTCAAAAGTATGGACATTACTGAGAGCTCAGGGGAGATCTGTACTTCTACTCACATTACTGGCCCAAGAGGAACCCACATAGTAATCTCTGGAAACAGGGAGCTGAACTGGTCCCACAGCTATAAGTACCAAGACCTGGCTGTGAAAAAAAAGTCTACAGGGGTACTGACACACAGACTTAGCAGAGGGTTAGGCCACTGTCAGAAACAGCAAGACAAGCTAACACCAGAGACAACCTGATGGCAAGAGGCAAGCACAGAAACCTAAGCAACAGAAACCAAGACTATTGGATCTTCAGAGCCCAATTTTCTCCATCCAAAGCAAATACTGGATATGCAAAAACACTTGAAAAGCATGGTTGGGATTTAAAGTCACATCTCAAGATGATGATAGAGGACTTTAAGAAGGACATAAATAACTCTCTTAAAGAAATACAAGACAAAACAGGTACACAAGTAGAAGCCCTTAAAAAGAAAACACAAAAATTACTTAAAGAGTTACAGGAAAACACAAACAAACAGGTGAAGGAATTGAACAAAACCATCCAGGATTTTAAAATGATAATAGAAACAATAAAGAAAGCACAAAGGGAGACAACCTGGACATAAAAAAAATCTAAGGAAGAGATCAGGATTCATAGATGCAAGCATCACCAACGCAATATAAAAGATAGAAGATACTATAGAAAATACTGACACAACCATCAGAGAAAATGTAAAATTCAGAAAGCTCCTAACCCAAACTTCCAGAAAACCTGGAACACAATGAGATGATCAAATCTATGGAAAATAGGTATAGAAGAGAGCAAAGTCTCCCAACTTCAAAGGCCAACAGGTATCTTCAACAAATTTATAAAAGAAAACTTCCCTAACCTAAAGAAAGAGATACCTGTAAACATACAAGTAGCCTACAGAACTTTAAATAGATTAGTACAGAAAAGAAATTTGTCCCATCACATAATAGTCAAAACACCAAATGCACAAAAAAAAAAGAAAATATTAAAATCAGTAAAGGAAAAAGGTCAAGTAATATATAAAGGCACACCTATAAGAATTACACCAGACTTCTCAACACAGACTATGAAAGCCAGAAGATCCTGCACAGACGTCATACAGACCCTAAGAGAACACAAATGTCAGCCCGAGCTATTATACCCAACAAAACTATCAATTAACACAGATCAAAAAAACCAAGATATTCTATGAGAAAACCAAATTTCCACAATATCTTTCCACATATCCAGCCCTACAAAGGATAATAGATTGAAAACTTCAACACAAGGAGTGGAACTACACCCTAGAAAAAGCAAGAAAGTAATCTTCTTACAACAATCCCAAAAGAAGAGAGACACACTAGCTAAATTCCACCTCTAACAACAAAAATAACGGGAAACAACAATCATTATTCCTTAACATCTCTTAATATCAGTAGACTCAATTCCCCAATAAAAAGACATAGACGAGCAGACTGGATACATAAAGAGTACCCAGCATTTTGCTGAATAGAGGAAACACACCTCAGTGACAAGGACAAACACTACCTAAGAGTAAAAGCCTGGAAAACAATTTTCCAAGCAAGTGATCCCAAGAAAAAAGCCATTCTAATATCGAATAAAATTGACTTTCAAACAAAAGTTATCAAAAAAAGATAAGGAAGGACACGTCATATTCATCAAAGGAAAAGTCCAAGTTGAACTCGCAATCCTGAATATCTATGCTCCAAATGCAAGAGCACCTACATTCATAAAAGAAACCTTACTACAGCTCAAAGCAAACATTGTACCTCATATAATAATAGTGGGAGATTTTAACACCCCACTCTCATCAATGGACACATCATGGAAACATAAATTAAACAGAGACATAGAGAAACTAACAGAAGTTATGAACCAAATGGATTTATAGAATATTTTGTCCGAAAACAAAAGAATATACCTTCTCAGCACCTCATGGTACCTTCTCCAAAATAGACCTTATAATCAGTTGCAAAACAGGCCTCAACAGATACAAGAATATTGAAATAATATCTTATTGTATCACCACAGACTAAGGCTGGTCTTCAATAACATCAAAACAACAGAAAGCCCACAAACACGTGAAAGTTGAACAGTGCTCTACTCAATGATAAATTGGTCAAGGAAGAACTAAAGAAAGAAATTAAAGATTTTTTAGAATTGAATGACAATGAAGGCATAACATACCCAAACTTATGGGACACAATGAAAGCAGTGCTAAGAGGAAAACTCATAGCTCTGAGTGCCTCCAAAAAGAAACTGGAGAGAGCATCCATAATCAGATTGACAGCACACCTAAAAGCTCTAGCACAAAAAGAAGCAAGAGAAGTAGACAGCAGGAAATAATCAAACCCAGGGCTGAAATCAACCCAGTAGAAACAAAAAGATTTATACAAAGAATCAACAAAACCGGACGCTCGTTTTTTGAGAAAATCAACAGAATAGATAAACCCTTAGCCACACTAACCAGATAGCATTGAAAATGTATATAAATTAACAAAATCAGAAATGAAATGGGAGATATAACAAGAGAATCTGAGAAAATTCCAAAAATCATCAGATCATATGACAAAAGCCTATATTCAACAACACTGGAAAATCTGGATGAAATGGACAATTTTCTAGACAGATAAAAGGTACCAAAGTTAAATCAGAATCACCTAAACCATCTAAACACTTCCATAACTCCTAAAGAATTAGAAGCAGTTATTAAAAGTCTAACAACCAAAAAAAATCTCAGGACCAAATGGTTTTAGTGCAGAATTCTATCCGACCGTCATAGAAGACCTAATACAAATACACTACAAACTATTCCACAAAATAAAAACAGAAGGAACACTATGCAATTCCTTCTATGAAGTCACAAATACGCTTATATCTAAGCTATACAAAGACCCAACAAAGAAAGAGAACATCAGACTAATTTTCCTTGATATATCAAAGCAAAAATACTCAATAAAATTCTTGCAAACAGAATCCAAGAACACATCAAAATGATTATCCATCATGATCAAGTAGCCTTCATCCCAGGGATACAGGGATCATCCAATATATGAAAATCCATCAACGTAACCAACTATGTAAACAAACTCAAAGAAAAAATCTACATGATCATCTCATTAGATGCTGAGAAAGCACTTGAAAAAATTCGACACTCCATCATGTTAAAAGTCTTGGAAAATTCAGAAATTCAAGGCCCATACCTAATAAAAGCAATATACAGCAAACTAGTAGCCAACCTCAAACTAAATGCAGAGAAATTTGAAGCAATCCCACTAAAATCAAAGACTAGACAAGGCTGCCCACTCTCCCTACTTAATCAATATAGTACTCGAAGTCCTAGCCAGAGCAATCAGACAACAAAAGAGGTAAAAGGATACAAATTGGGACAAAGGAAGTCAAAATATCACTATTTGCTGATGATTAGGTAGTATACTTAAGTGACTCCAAAAGTTCCATCAGAGAACTGATAAACAAGTTCAGCAATGTGGCTGCACATAAAAATAAAAAAAAATTAACTCAAACAAATAAGCAGCCTTCCCCTACTCAAAGGATATACAGGCTATGGATGAAATTAAGGAAAGGACACCCATCCCAATAAACACAAATAACATAAAATACCTTGGTGTGACTCTAACCAAGCATATGGAAGATCTGTATGACAAGAACTTCAAGTCTCTGAAGAAAGAAATTGAAGAAGACCTCAGAAGATGGAAAGATCTCCCATGCTCAAGGATTAGCAGGATTAATATAGTAAAAATGGCCATTTTCCTATAAGCAACCTACAGATTCAATGCAATCCCCATCAAAATTCCAACTTAATTCTTCATAGAGCTAGAAAGAGCAATTTGCAAATTCATCGGGAATAACAAAAAATTTTAAAAATTAAAAAAAATAAAAATAAAAGAACTTCTGGCCGAATCACTATCCCTGAACTCAAGCAGTATTACAGAGCAATAGTAATGAAAACTGCATGGTATTGGTACAGAGACAGGCAGATCGATCAGTGGAATAAAATTGAAGACCCACAAATGAACACACACACCTATGGTCACTTGATATTTGACAAAGGAGCTAAAACTATCCAATGGAAAAAAGATAGCATTTTCAGCAAATGGTGCTGGTTCAACTCGAGGTCATCATGTAGAAGAATCAAAATGATCCATTCTTATCCCCCTGTACAAAGCTTAAGTCAAAGTGGATCAAGGACCTCCTCATAAGCCCAGATACATTCAAACTAATAGAAGAAAAGTAGGGAAGAGCCTGAACACATGGGCACTCGGGAAAATTTCTTAAACAACACACCAATGGCTTATGCTCTAAGATCAATAATTGACGAATGGGATTTCATAAAACTACAAAGCTTCTGTAAGGCAAAGGACTGTTGTTAGGACAAAATGCCATCCAACAAATTGGGAAAAGATCTTTACCAATCCTACATCTGAATATCCAAAATATACAAAGAACTCAAGAAGTTAGACTCCAGAGAGCCAAATAACCCTAGTAAAAAATGGGGTACAGAGCTAAACAAAAAATTCTCAGCTGAGGAATATCAAATGGTTGAGAAGTACCTGAAGAAGTGCTCAACATCCTTAGTTATGAGGGAAACGCAATTCAAAACAACCCTGAGATTCCACCTCACACCAGTCAGAATGGCTAAGATCAAAAACTTATGTGACAAAAGATGCTGGCTTGGATGTGGAGAAAGAGGAAGACTCCTCCATTTTTTTGAGGATTGGAAGCTGGTACAACTACTCTGGAAATCAGTCTGGAGGTTCCTCAGGAAATTGGACATTGTACTACCTGAGGACCCAGGTAGTACCATTCCTGGGCATATACCCAAAAGATACTCCAACATACAACAAAGACACGTGCTCCACGATGTTCAGACTCCTTATTTATAATAGCCAGCTGCTAGAAAGAACCCAGATGCCCTTCAACAGAGGAATGGATACAGAAAATGTGTTACATTTACACAATACAGTACTATTTAGCTATTAAAAACAATGACTTCGTGAAATTCTTAGGCAAATGGATAGAACTAGAAAGTATCATCCTGAGGGAAGTAACCCAATCACAAAAAAACAAAAGCGAAAAAAAAAAACCCTCACAAGTTATGCACTCACTGATAAGTGGATATTAGCCCAAAAACTCAAATTACCGAAGATGCAATCCACAGACCACATGAAGCCAAGAAGAAGGACGACCAAAGTGTAGATGCTTCAGTCCCTCTGAAAAGGGGGAGTAAAAATATTCATAGGAGGAGATATGTAAACAAAGTTTGGAGCAGAGACTGAAGGAATGACCATTTAGAGCCTGTCTCATCTGGGTATACAGCCCATTTATACACAGGCACCAAACACAGACAACATTGATAAAGCCAAGAAGTGCATGCAGACAGGAGCCTGATATAGCCGTCTCCTGATAGGCTCAGCCAGAGCATGACAAATACAGAAGGCAAATGCTAGCAGCAAACCTTTGAACTGAGAACAGAGTCCCAATTAAGGAGTTAGAGAAAGATTTGAAGGAGCTAAAGGGGCTTGAAACCCCAAAAGAACAACAATACCAAACAACCATGATTAAACCACTACCCAAAGAGTACACATGGACAGACCCATGACTCTAGCTGCTTATGTAGCAGAGGATGGCCTTGTTGGGCACTGATGGAAGGAGAAGCCCTTGGTCCTGCCAAGACTGGATCCCCCAGTGTAGGGGAATGTCAGGATAGGAAGGGGAGGTGGTGGGGAACGGGATATGGGGCTTATGGATGGTAATCCAGGAAAGGGAATAACATTTGAAATGTAAATAAAAATATTCAATTAAAAAAAGAAAGCTAGTTTTAAATATTATCTACTTTTAATCAAAATCAACTAAACACTAATTAAGTTCTAGGCACACTCATTGTAGCTTCTTTTTCAAAAGTAATTAATTTTGGCCTACTTCTCAAAAGGCAGATGCTTTTTATGTCATAGATTATCAGTAGAGTTGTACATCATCCAAGAGGCCTACTGAAGCACTAAATTATAATTCAAATATTAATAGTTAAGATATCCCTAATGAGTAGATAAACATAAATTACGACAAGATCTCTATCAAAGTTTGAAATCACCAAAAAGGCAAAATAGTTTATTTACTAACAGAAAGGCTTCCTACAAGTTACACAAACCCAGTTACACAAACACTGTAAATTCTTACAGTATTAAAATGATATTAACTATTCTAGCCCTCGTTCCAACCAAGAGTCATTCTTTTCAATATTTAACTAGCTGTAAATTATCTAAACATATACTTTCCTAAATTCTGCATGGCAGAATTGAAGTACAAAAATTGTGTTTTAATATAGTGCACATTTCTTATTTTGCCAAGCTAGTTTCTTTACTCCATAAAAGAAAATCAATATTTCTTTTGATTAGATGCTGGCCCATATATTAATGACTAAACATCACTGCAATTGACAGAAATACTTCAGTCCAACAGATGGAGTGAACTATATTTTATTTTTTGTGATTTCTTGAATCAGCACTATTCACATGTCCTTTAATGAGGCTTCCATCTAGAGCTAAGTAGGCAAAACAGTTAAGTCCTTTCCTAGATATAAAAATAAGCATTAGAAACTCCATTCTCTGAAAAAATCCCCATACATCATGACTTGAGCACATCTGCTGAGATTTAGATATAAATGATAAAACCCATGAGCATTCTAGCATGGGGATGCCCTTCTACAGCTATCTGCAGATCCCTGTGCTTTGTCAGTTAGATATTTGATTCTGCTTGACTTGACCCAAGCTGTGGAACTTATTAGCAGTACTTCACAAGGTTATGAACATGAAGAACAGAGCCAAGGTTCCAAGCCTCTCTACATACTTCTGGCCAACCATGACGCTCTAAATACACACATGGGAATGGGAATTGACCACACAAAGTAAAATTCAGGAAGACTTGCAGAGAGTTTGAGCTCTTAACATGTTCTATCAAGAGAGATTCGTCACTGAAGAGACATCCTTTCAACCTCACTATTCAGAAAAAATACTACTTATTAAGAGAGACCATCCTAGTGCCCAGGAATAAACGAAGAACACGCATGCCTATTTTACCATGTAGAAAAGTATAATATAAAACAACTGTAGCCATGATTCAACAGCCAAGTTTATATTAGAAGGGAATACAATTCATATGAAACCATGAAATTGAGGGAAAAGGAGGAGAAGAATTAGAATTATTAGATCCCATCTAAAATAAATTGTGGAGAGAATTTGCAACGCATGTTTTATTCTATGGGATAAGTACTAAAACTCAGAAAATAAATTGAAAGAGGATTAAATTGGTATACTTTAACAACGAAATCACTGCTTATAAACACACGGGGTCTAGTATTGTAGATTGGTAATAAAGTGCTCAGCGAGCATACATATTTAATTCCTGGGGTTTGATCCTTGGAACCACACCAAAAGAAAATCACATGAGCAACATACAATTGTGTAATGCCTGCAAGATAAATGCCTTAGACTCAAAACATACCTCAAAAGTAAATTACCATGGAAATAGTAGCAGAAAAAAAGAATAGCCATAGTGAGATAATATAGTGTATATCAAAATACTATTAGAAAAATAAGCCTTTAATTATAACATGTATCATTACAGCAGAAAAAATATGATAACCATAGCTAAATGTTCACCTAATAACAGGTGTCTGACCATAGCAAAAACTGTTTTTAAAAGTTCCCAATATTGAGATTTTAATACCTCATCTTCATAATAAATAAAATATCTAAAAAGAAAACTCACATGTATATGGAATACTGACATAACTATCAACAAATTTTTCCTTATTGCAGAATAAATTCCTCAAAGTACATATGGAATTATCTTTAGAATAAAGTATGTTAAGTCATACAACAGTCTCCATTAATCCAAAAGGATTAGCATACAAAGTATGTTCTCTAACTGTGGCTGAACTAAATCTTGAGGGGGTGGGAGGGAGGGAGAGGGAGAGGTGTGGAAAATCAACAAACACTTGAAAATTAACCTTTGTAGTTCAAAGTGACTCTTGATTCATAAAACAAATTACAAAGATATAGGATGATATTTTAATGTGGCAGTTTTTTCTAACCAAGTAATTGGTCCATTAGTTGTGCGCAAGTGACTGCATCTGATTCTTTCGGCTGCCTATTGGGCAGCCATGCCAGCCTCCCTTCTGAAAGCATACCACAGCATCACCAACAGTGTCAGGCCTTGGACCCTCCCTTTGAGCATCCCAATTTGGGCCAGTCACTGAACCTCCTTTCCCTCAGTCCCTTCTCCATTTTTGTCCCTGCAGTTCTTTTAGACAGGAACTATTCTGAGTCAGTTTTTGACTGTGGGATGGCAACCCCATCCCTCCATTTAGTGACCTATCCTTCCACTGGAGGTGGACTCTACAAGTTTCCCTTCCCCACTGTAGAGCACTTTATATAAGGTCCTTCCCTTTGAATCCTGAGAGTCTCTCACTTCCCAGGTCTCTGGTACTTTCTCAAGGGTCTCCCCATCTCCTACCTCCCAAGGTTGCCTGTTTCCATTCTTTCTGCTGGCCCTCAGGGCTTCACTCCTGTTTTCCCCAACCCCCAAAACCTGATTATGTTCCCCCTTCCCCTTTCCTGTCCCCTTCCTGCCACATACAGAAATATCAGTAAAAGTGTTATGCAAAATTGTCCCACAGGTGAAACAATGGAGAGATCCATCAACTGGTAAACAGATAAACAAGGTCACGTACTGCACTGCAGCACAAAGTAATGAGATTCTAAGAATGCTACATGAATGAATATCTTGTCCAAATATCTCAAACATAAAATACTATGTAATCTACTGTATGCCTCCGAGAAGCAGATCTCTACACAGAAAACAAGTTGTAACCCATTGTTCATTCTTTTGTAATAGGGTCAAGGAAGACACTTTGCAGTCTATTGAATGTTACATGTTTAAACCATTTGCTTGGAACTCTCGTTAACATTAAGAATATGTTCAAGACTATAAATAAAGGTCAGTTAAATCAAGTAATTAGCCCAAAAGATACAATTTTTTGGATATTTCTTTTTTTTACATTTCAAATGGTATTTCCTTTCCCAGTTTCCTGTCCATAAGTCCCCTATTCCCTATCCTACCCTTTTTCTATAAGGGAGTTCCACTCCCCATCTACCACCCCTTACTGCCCACCCCACACTGACAATCCCTACACTGGGATTCCAACCTTGGCAGGACCAAGGGCTTCTCCTTCTATTAGTGTCCAGCAAGGCCATCCTTTGCAACATATGCAGTTATAGGAATGGATACAGGAAATGTGGTACATTTACACAATGGAGTACTACTCAGCTATCAAAAACAATGACTTCATGAAATTCATAGGTAAATGGAATGAGCTAGAAAATATCATCCTGAGTGAGATAACCCAACCACAGAAAAACACAGATGGCGTGCACTCATGGATAAGTGGATATTAGCCCAAAAGCTCAAATTACACAAGATGCACAGAACACATGAAACTCAAGAAGGATGACCAAAATGTGAATGCTTCACTCCTTCTTAAAAGGGAGAACAAAAATATCCATAGGAGGGGATATGGAGGCAAAGTTTAAAGCAGAGACTGAAGGAACGGTCATTCAGAGTCTGCCCTACATGTTGTCCATATATATAAAAAAACTAGATAAGATGGATGAAGCTAAGAAGTTCATGCTGACAGGAACCAGATATAGATCTCTCCTGAGAGATACAGCCAGAACATGTCAAATACAGAGGAGAATGATAGCAGCAAACCACTGAAATGAGGAGATCCCCATTGGAGGAATTAAGGATATAATCTTTAAAATTTTTTAAAAAGGACAGTTTAGGGCTTAAGATAACTCTAATTATTTTGTTCATTTATATCTACGACAGTGCATTTTCAAACTGGCAACGCTTTTAAGACTAGAAATGCCTAACGTCCCTAGAGCTTATTAATTTTATTCCCTACATGTTCAGAATAAAGTTTCATACCATACAATAGAAATCTAATCTTTGACGTTTTATATCTTTAATGTCACATTCTAAAGATTTCCCCACTCCTTTAATTTTGTTTCAAGTCCTGTTTTTAATATTTTCCATAAAATATTATTGATTTCTTTGAAGTTTCAAAGAAATGACTAAAAAACTATTTCCATTTTCAAGTCTAAATATTTGCAAGGTTCTTAATATATAAATTTGGCTTCCAAAAGAATATAAACAAAAAGATTTAACAGTTTATTCTTTTGTCTAAAATTAAAGTATTTGTTTCCCTGTAGTATTATACTAATAATCTAATAATCTAATAACTAATAATCTAATAAAGAAAAGCTTTGTTCTTTGTTAATATTTCCTTAATTATTAATTATATATTCTTATTAGAATTTTGCTGAGCTAAGAATTTGAAGGCAATTCTGAAAACTTTTTTCTTTGTTGCTTTTACTTTCCTAAAATTTTTTCTTTATTTTTATATTTTTATATTTTGCCTGCATGTATGTGCATTATATGTATGTGGTGCTCTTTTTTCACTGGATATATTAATTTATTTACATTTCAAATGTTATTCCCTTTACTGGTTTCCTGTCCATAAGACCCCTAATCATTCCCCCTCCCCCATAAAGCTGTTCCCCCATCCACCATGAATGCCACCCTCCCCCCCCCGGCGACATTCCCCTGCACTGGGGGTCCAACCTTGGGAGGACCAAGGCTTCCCCTTCCACTGGTGCCCCAACAAGGCTATTCTCTGCTACATATGCAGCTAGAGTCCTGGGTCAGTCAATGAATAGTCTTTGGTTAGTTGTTTAGTCCCTGGAAGATCTGGTTCGTTGGAATTGTTGTTTTTATGGGACTGCAAGCACCTTCAGCTCCCTCAATCCCTCCTCCAATCCCTCTGAAGGGGGTCCCATTCTCAGTTCAGTGGTTTGCCACTAACAATCACCTCTGTATTTGACATGCTTTGGTTGTGTCTCTCAGGAGAGAACAATATCCAGTCCCTCTCAAAATGCACTTGTAAGCTTCATCAATGTATCTAGATTTGGTAGCTGTACATATATATGGGTCACATGTGGGGCAGACTCTGAATGGCCGTTCCTACGGTCTGTGCTCTAAATTTTGCCTACATATCCCCTCCTATGGATATTTTTGTTCTCTCTTTTAAGAAGGAGTGGAAGCTTCCATGTTTTGGCCATCCTTCTTGAAATTTCTGTGGTCTGTGGATTGCATCTTGGGTATTTGAACTTTTGGGCTAATATCCACTTATCAGTGAGTGCATGCCATCTGTGATTTTCTGTGATTGGATTACCTCACTCAGGATGATATTTTCTAGTTCAATCCATTTGCCTATGAACTCATTGTTTTTGATTGCTGTGTAGTACTCCATTGTGCAGATGTACTATATTGTTTGAATCCATTCTTCTCTTGAAGGGCATCTGGATTTTCCAGCTTCTGGCTATTATGAATATGGCTATTTATATAGTGGAGCATGTGTCTTTGTTGTATGATGGAGCATCTTTTGGGTATATGCCCAGGAGAGGTATAGCTAGGTCCTCAGGTAATGCAATGTCCAATTTTCTGAGGAATCTCCAGATTGATTTGCCAAGTGGTTCTACCAGTTTGCAGTCCACCAACATTGGAGGAGAGTTCCTCTTTCTCCATATCCTTGCCAGCGTCTGCTGTCACCTTTGTTTTTTTATCTTAGCCATTCTGACTGGTATAAGGTTTCCCAGGGTTGATCTGATTTGCATTTCCCTGATGACTAAGGATGTTGAATATTTCTTTAGGTGCTTCTCAACCATTCAATATTCCACACCAGTGAATTTTTTTGTTTAGATCTGTATCCCATTTTTAATAGGGCTATTTGACTCTCTGGACTCTAACTTCTCGAGTTCCTGTTATATTTTGGATATAAGTCCTCTATCAGATGTAGGATTGATAAAGTTCTTTTCCCAACCTGTTGATTGCCATTTTGGCCTAATGACAGTGTCCTTTGCCTTACAGAAGCTTTGCAGTTTTATGAGGTCCCATTTGATGATTCTTGATCTTACAGCATAAGCCACTGGTGTTCTGTTCAGGAAATTTTCCCCAGTGCCCAGGTGTTCAAAATCTTCCCCACTTTTTTTTAGTTTGAGTTTATCTGGTTTGATGAGGAGCTCCTTGATACAATTGTTCTTAAGCTTTGTACAAGGTGATAAGAATGCATCAATTTGTGTTCTTCTACATGCTGACCTCCAGCAACATTTGTTAAAAATGCTATCTTTCTTCCATTGAATGGTTTTAGCTCCATCATCAAAGATCAAGTGACCATAAGTGTGTGGGTTCATTTCTAGCTCTTCAATTCTGTTCTACTGGTCTATCTGCCCGTCTCTGTACCAATACCATTCAGTTTTTATGACTATTGCTCTGTAATACTGCTTGAAGTCAGGGATGGTGATTCCCCCAGAAGTTCTTTTATTGTTGAGTATAGTTTTTGCTACCCTGGGTTTTTTGTTAATGAATTTGCAAATTGCTCTTTCTGTCTCTATAAAGAATTGAGTTGGAATTTTGATGGGGATTGCATTGAATCTGAAGATTGCTTTCAGCAAGATGGCCATTTTGCTATTTTAATCCTGCCAGTCCATGAGCATGGGAGATCTTTCCATCTTCTGAGGTCTTCTTCAATTTCTTTCTTCAGAAACTTGAAGTTCTTGTCACACAGATCTTTCATTTGCTTGGTTAAAGTCACACCAAGATATTTTATATTATTTGGTACTATTGTGAAGGGTGTCATTTCCCTAATTTCTTTCCCAGTCTGTTTATCCTTTTGTAGAGGAAGGCTACTTATTTGTTTAAATTAATTTTATAGCCAGATAATTTACTGAAGTTGTTTATCAGGTTTAGTAGTTCTCTGGTGGAACTTTTGGAGTCACTTAAGTACACTATCGTATCATCGGCAAATAGTGATATTTTGACTTCTTTTGTTCCAATTTGTATCCTTTTACCTCCTCTTGTTGTCTGACAGCTCTGTCTACGATTTCTAGGACTTTATTGAATAAATAGGGAGAAAGTGGGCAGCCTTGTCTAGTCCTTGATTTTAGTGGGAATGCTTCAAGTTTCTCTCCATTTAGTCTGATGTTAGCTTCTGGTTTGTTGTATATGGCTTTTACTATGTTTAGGTATGGGCCTTGAATTCCTGATCATTCCAGGACTTTTATCATGATGAGGTGCTGAATTTTGTCAAATGCTTTCTCAGCATCTAATGAAATGATCATGTGATTTTTGTCTTTGAGTTTGTTTATATAGTGCATTATGTTGATGGTTTTCCATATATTGAACCATCCCTGGATCCCTGGAATGAAGCCTACTTGATCATGATGGGTGATTGTTTTGATGTGTTCTTGGATTCTGTTTGCAAGAATTTTATTGAGTATTTTTGCATCGATATTCATAAGGGAAATTGGTCTGGTTTTAGTTCTTTGTTTGGTCTTTGTGTGGTTTAGATATAAGAGCAATTGTGGCTTCATAGAACGAATTTGGTAGCACTCCGTATGTTTCTATTTTGTGGAATAGTTTGGACAGTATTGGTATGAGGGTTTCTATGAAGGTCTGATAGAATTCTGAACTAATCTCATCTGGTTCTGGGCTCTTTTTTGGTTGGGAGACTTTAGGAGTTATGGGGTTGTATAGATGGTTTATTTGTTCCTGATTTAACTTTGGTACCTGGTACCTGTCTAGAAAACTGTCCATTTCCTCCAGTTGTTCCAGTTTTGTTGAATATAGACTTTTGTAGTAGGATCTGATGATATTTTTAATTTCCTCAAATTCTGTTGTTATGTCTCCCTTTTCTGATTTTTGAAAACCAGGAGCTGGTTCTTTGAGAAAATCAACAAGATAGATAAACCCTTGGCCAGACTACCCAGAGGTCAAAGAGAATGAAAACTTTTAAGATCTAAGTTTTGACTTTTTTTGGTTTTGGTGACCTCCATTTTATGCACAACCCTTGTTTTAAGTTCTGAATGTATAGAAAGATAACAGAAAACATGTAGCCTGGAAGAAATCACAAAACTGCCATACAGTAAAATTTCTTAGCAAGTCACAAACTTACTGATAGCTATCCCTCAAGTCACAGGAAAGCTGATATTTTCTTCTGGACGATTCTATAAGCAAGCCATTCTGCTTTGTATATCTCAGGGAAAAGGTAATCCTTTCTATTGAGAAAGTCATATTAATTAATAAAATAACTTAATTTTAAAATTTTAATATAATTACATCATTTCCCTTTTTCTTTTCTCCATCCAATCCCTTCTAACTAGAACTGACTACCCTATTTGGGTACCCTGGACTTTACTGAAATTCCTGATCCTCCAGCTAGTGCATAACAAATGTATTCATTACAAGTATGCACCACCATATTAGTCTATCATTTAATATAAGGAAAATGCCATAAATTATAAAGGGATACACTTATCTGAAGCAAACTTACTAAGACTACTATCCCAATAAATTGCCTCTTATAAAAATTTGTATTCAATTATATGACATCACTACTGAAAATATTAATCAGTTATATATCCTAGTTTTCTGTGTTTTTTTATTTTCTTTTTTTATTTGTTTAGCTTTGTTTTCTTAAAAACAAAACATTTATAATGCCCACTGATTTGGAGAGTTTTGACTTGAAATTAAGCAGTCATTCGGTTCATGTTCTTTTTCCTGTGACAGGAGTCACTCCCCTTGATTGTAGCTGTTTGATGTTGAATGTCTTAAAATCTAAAGTTATTATTCCATTTTGAAATGCTACTGTGATTGTTTTATAATAACAAATTGATTAGAAAAAGATGAGTTAGTTGTTTGTATTATAATTATATGAAAACATCTCAAACATGTTCTGGGACAGAAAGTAAAACGTTTATGCAACCAAATCTTTAAAAAGGGTTTTAATTTGGCTTCATATATAATCACTAAATGAATTCAATTAATTCAGTTTAGTTTGTTAATTTTAATGCTATCCCTTCCTTAGCAAGAAAGCCAAACTCAGCACTTTCTAATGTAATTTCCCTTAGTAGCTATTTATTTTTTTTAGTAATAGCAAATTAAAACACACTGCATGGTTCAAATGATGAAATATTGAGATTCAAGTTCCTAAGTTCAAGTAGTTTTCATGGAATTTGCATAGAGTTTAGGTTAAAGTTTTACTTTAACAAATTTATTTGTTTTTTTTCTTTTATTGAAAATATGTTTTCTCACCTTCCAGTTTCCACCTGGCCTGGAGCTCACCCTGTGATAAAGGTCTCTGTACCCAGATCTTGCTGGGAGAAAACCAGTCTCCAGGATTGCTGACACATAGGCTTACAGGAGAGTCAAGCCACTGTCAGAGACAGCAAGACAAGATAAGCAGATGGTGAGAAGCAAGGGCAAGAACCTAAGTAACAGAAACCAAGGTCACTTAGCATCAACACAACCCAGTTCTTCCAACACACCAAGTCCTGAATACCTGAACACACCAGAAAAGCAACATTTTGATTTAAAATCACAACTCATGATGATGTTAGAGATCTTTAAGAAGGACATAAATAACTTCCTTAATAACATAAATTCCATAAATAACAGGATAACACAGGTAAACAGATAGAAGTCCTTAAAGAGGAAACACAAAAATCCCTTAAATAATTACAGGAAAATGCAAATAAACAGGTGAAGGAATTGAAAAAAAACCATCCGGGATCTAAAAATGGAAATAGAACCAATAAAGAAATGACAACGGGAGATAACCATGGACATAGAAAACCTAGGAAAAAGATCATTACCAACAGAATAAAAAAGATTGAAGAGAGAATCTCAAGGGCAGATGATACCATAGAAAATATTGACACAACCATCAAAGAAAATGTAAAACGCAAAAAGCTGCTAACCCAAAACATCCAGGAAATCCAGGACACAATGAGAACACCAAACCTAAGGATAATGGGTATAGAAGAGAGTGAAGATTCCCAACTCAAGGGACCAGTAAATATCTTCAACAAAATCATAGAAGAAAACTTCCCTAACCTAAAGAAAGGGATGCCCATAAACATACAAGAAGCCTACAAAACTCCCAATCCTAAATATCTATGCTTCAAATACAAGGGCACCTACATATATAAAAGAAACCTTACTAAAGCTCAAAGCACCTCACACAATAATAGTAGGAGATTTCAACACCCCACTCTCATCAATGGACAGATCATGGAAACAGAAATTAAACAGAGATGTAGACAGACTAAGAAAAATCATGAACCAAATGGACTTAACAGATATTTATAGAACATTCTATCCTAAAACAAAAGGATATACCTTCTTCTCACCACCTCATGGTACTTTCTCCAAAATTGACCATATAATTGATCATAAAACAGAACTCTAAATAGACTGGACCAGAAAAGAAATTCCTCCTGTCACATAATAGTTAAAACACCAAATGCAAAAAACAAAGAAAGAATATTAAAAACAGTAAGAAAAAAGGTCAAGTATCATAGCATAACAGGCCTATAAGAATCACACCAGACTTTTCACCAGGGACTGTGAAAACCAGAAGATCTTGGGCCAATGTCATACAGAACCTAAGAGAACACAAATGTCAGCCCAGGCTAATATACCCAGCAAAATTCTCAATTAACATTGGTAGAAAAACCAAGATATTCCATGACAAAACCAAATTTATACAATATCTTTCCACAAATCCAGCCCTACAAAGGATAATAGATGGAAAACTCCAATACGAGAAGGGAAACTACACTCTAAAAAAAGCAAAAATGTAATCTTCTTTCAACTAACCCAAAAGAAAACAACCACACAAACATAATTCCACTTTTAACAACAAAAATAGCAGGAAATAACAATCATTGCTCCCTATTATATCTCAACCTCAATGGACTCAATTCCCCAATAAAAAGACATAGACTGGGGTTGGGGATTTAGCTCAGTAGTAGAGCGCTTGCCTAGCAAGTGCAAGGCCCTGGGTTTGGTCCCCAGCTCCAAAAAAAAAAAAAAAAAAAAAAAAAAAAAAAAAAAAAAAAAAAGACATAGACTAACAGATTGGATACATAAAGAGGACCCAGCATTTTGCTGCCTTCAGGAAACACACCTCAGTGACAAAGACAGATACTACTTAAGAGTAAAAGCCTGGAAAACAATTTTCCAAGCAAATGGTCCCAAGAAACAAGCTGGAGTAGTCATACTAATATCGAATAAAATTGACTTTCAACCAAAAGTTATCAAAAAAAGATAAGGACGGATACTTCATATTCATCAAAGGAAAAAACCAAGATGAACTCTCAATTCTGAATATCTAACTCCAAATGCAAGGCTATGTACATCCATAAAAGAAACCTTACTAAAGCTCAAAGCACACATTTCATCTCATACAATAATAGTGGAAGACTTTAACATACCACTCTCATCAATGGACAGATGATGGAAACAGAAACTAAAAAGGGACATAGAGAAATTAACAGAAGTTATGAACCAAATGGATTTAACAGATATTTATGGAACATTTCATCCTGAAACAAAAGATTATACCTTCTTTTCAGTACCTCAAAACTGACCCTATAATTGGTCTCAAAACAGGCCCTAACAGATACAAGAAGATAGAAGTAATCCCATGCATCCTGTCAGATCATCATGGAGTAAGGCTGATCTTCAGTAACAACAAAAATGACAGAAAGCTCACAAACACATGGAAGCCAAATTTCTACTCAAAGCTGAAGCTCTATTCAATGATAACTTGATCAAGGAATAAAGAAAGAAAGCAATTAAAGAAAATATGTTCTTTCATACTAATTGTTTTTATTAGTTTCCACATCTCTCAGTTTCCTCACTTCCTCCCAACCCCCTCTCCCATCTGGAGTCATACTTTGTCTCTCATTAGAAAAATACAGTACCTAAGGAATAATAATAAAATAAGATAAAGCAAAAACAGATACATTAGGATAGGACAAAACAAACAGAAGAAAAACAGCTAAAGAAAAAGCAAGAGAAATAGATGCAGAAACACACAGGAATCACATAAAAACACAAAACTGTAAGCTGTATACACAAAATGACCTGTGAGGTTAAAATATTTAAATTAAAATGTATAAAATGCCCTGACATAAGATTATGGAACAATAACCTCCAAAAATACCACTGAGTAATTTTTGTCTTGGCCATCTGCTTCTGGTGATGGTATCTACTCTTATTTCCCCAATGAGATTTTATTTGCAAATTACAGTATTATTCCGTAAACACATCTTGAAATTTCAATTTTATATCTTAACACCAACCTTAGTAAGTGTAACCCTACTTGCTAAAATTTTAACTAAGAAAACAATTAAATTCTACAGAAAAATCTAATAGAATAGATTCATTGATTTCACAAATTTTCCTGCTCACCCATCAGACTGTCAACAGCTTCTGATTATCAATCAAAAGGCTTTTTTTATTCCTACAGTTAATTTAAAGAGCCTAAACAAAGTACTACAGTACAAAATAAGTGTCAGAAGTGATTGAGAACTAAGAATTCCCTTACAGGAAAAAGTGAATTACCAAATTCTTTAATGACTCTATTTATACATTTACTATCAATTCCCAATAACAGTTTGCCTAAATATTCTGCTTTTATCATTAATTAACCATGACACATTTAAAATGTCTGCATCCTAAGTTTCCTAACAAGGCTTGTCATATTTTGACTACTCAGAATCATGATGTCAATAATGTAGTTAAGTCAAGAGACCAAACAGTTATCATTCGTAATATAGTTACAATCATTCTTCACTAGTCTCTTAGAGTGTAGGACTAGCATGGCACTTCCCAGCTATGAGGAATAAAGATCCGCTGGACTTTTTATTATACTGTCGAACACCAACAATAAAAGGGAGTGGATAAGAAGCGATGGCAGGAAAATCCAGAATTGGAGCTTTCTCTTATATTTTTCGATTTTGAGAAAAGTCTCGTGTTGCCCAGACAACCCTGCAACTTGCCATGTAGCTTTAGATGGCATTGAACTTGTTAAATTACTGCTCACACCTCCCAAGCGCTGGTTTCACAGGCCGTCAAGGAACCTCAAGAGAGCTTCTGCAATGCAGATCCTCACACAGAGAAAAGTCATATTACAGAGAATGAGTTTCTGCCTTCTCAAACCATCAGGATGATGTCCGAGGAGCACACAATGTTAAGGAAATTGGCAAGGAAGAGTGAGTCGAAGAGACTGATTATGATGTAAAAGACCGGGCATTACTAACAGAAGCACAGACTCTAAAAGGAAGCTTATGTATGACCATGAAAGGATGGCTTCACTTGTGGAATCCCCACTGCCCAATTGGTCCATGAAATCATATCATATACCTCATCACCTTCATGCTGGTCTTTAAACTATTCCATTTCAGATGGTACTTTTGTTGTGGGTTATAGGCAGCCAACTTGACTCTGCAGCATGCTGAAGATACACAATCCAGTTTACACTTCTATGAATAAAAGAAGAATCTTAGTCTGAAAAATCCCTTCCTTGAAATGGAACAAAAGACCAGGAAAGGGATTAAGAAAGTCCCAGACTCCCTATTCAAGTTGACTGATGTTTCTCTTCTGGAATTCATGAAAGAAAGAGAATGGTGGATTCGAGTTCCTCCTTTGAAGAGGGAGGTGCTGATTCCCTAATTGGTTCTTGATTTGGTCAAAGAAAGCCTGGACCCAGTCCCTGGAGAGAAGGGTAAAAGTGGGACTTCCAGGACCCAAGAAGAAGAGAAGATGATGCAGGAAAGAGAAGTAGGGGGCTCTTCAGCCCGGTTTTGGAATGGGAAGCATGCATCAACCATGTAAGATCTTGGGGTAGCCAGAACCGGAGGCCTCATCACAGGTGGATATCTGATAAAACTATCTGATAAGGTTAGGTTAGGGCTAGAGATTCTGTGCCCAGCAAGTGTGTTATCTGACATGTTTTAAAATAATAATGCTGTCTGAAGTGTTTTTCGTCTGCATGTAAAGGTGGAGGATAGCTGGCAGCTTGGCGAAGCTAGTCGGGAGGAACAAGAGAAAAGTTCAAAAGGTGGGGTGCAGACAGCAGCTCTTGGCTTTCCCCGGTTAGGGGTTAGCTGCATTCTATCCTGGGCTATAGCACAGTCCAAGTTCCCCAAAGGCCGCAGCATGCATTTTAAAATTACATGCGACATTCCTTAAATGAGAAAATAAAAAGCAAAATCTCAAGAAAAAAAGGAATAACAAAATATTTCATGTGTGAAGATTTTGAAAGCAGTGAAAAGAAACTAGGAGAAATATAAGGCTGTTAGCAGCTTTGTCAACAGAAGTCTGTACACAATGACACAAATGAGGGAATAACAACCATCAAATTTTTTCTAAGATGTGCTTCTGAAACCAGGACAGATATATATATATATATATATATATATATATATATATATATATATATATATATATATATATATATGTGTGTGTGTGTGTGTGTGTGTGTGTGTGTATGTATATATGTGTATGTATGTATGTAGATATAGATATAGATATAGATGTAGATGTAGATATAGATATAGATATAGATTATTGCCAGAAGAAGAAAAAAGTCAAAGGACTTCTTCACAGTAAGACCAGTCTTATCGAAAGAAAAAGAAAAACAGTTCTTCAGATGAAACCAAAGAATGTTAATCAGTAACATGAAAAAATTATGTAAGTTTAAAACTCATAAAATTCAAACAGGATATTCTTATATACTGATAGTATAAACTTACATTTCCCCTTTCATATCAGTGTTAAATGAAAATATGGTTTTAAATACTGCTTATACAGTTTGTTAGAAAAAATGTAGAGTTTTAGAATTAAAAGTGTAAGCATTTATGTATGATCAAAGCTAACAGTTTAAAAACAGCTATAACTGGCTTATGTATGTTTCATGCAACCACAAAACAGATCTCTAAATGAGATATTCTTTAAAACTAAAGAATGATGAAATGGGGCATGGAATGGTAGGGCAAGGTAAAGACAGGAATATGGTGAAACAGCTAACATGGCAAGAGTGCATCCATGCTCATTAATTACTTTATGTATTTCATTTAGATTAAATTCAACAATTATATAAAGTGTTGTATGCACTTCAATTACATATTCAAGTACACAGAAACACATGCAAAACACACACATGTGCACACACACACACATACACACACACACACACACACACACACACTCACAATCATGATAACTAAAACAACCAGGAATAACAAAAGAAGTTTATTATCCCAGACTTCAAGTTGTACTGCAATGAAAACAGAACGGTGTTGCCAAAAAGCAAACATGTTGATGAATGAAATAAAAGTGAAACCCAGACATAATTCTACATAATGAAGACACCTGATTTTTAACCAAGACGACTAGGAAAATTTAGTACCTTCAAAAAATGGTGCCGATCAAACTGGAATGCTACACATAGAAAAATGAAAATCAATCTATATCTACCTCCCTGCACAAAACTCGATTCCAAATGGCTGTATTGATTAGAACATAAGCAGCAAATACAAGCTGCCAACAAGATGTTTACTTTAGCTTTACCAATATGAAAAAATTTTAATTAAAAGATATAGGAAAAATATTCTATGCAGATAGAAACAAAAACAATTTCTGAGATATTTGTATTATATAAAACACAGTCATTAAAACAAAAATCATTCTATAATAATATTCTCATAAAAAGTAGATTCATCAGTAAAGTATAGCCACAAATATGCATGTGCCAAGCACTGGGGCACTTTACAAGAGTAAATATTTATGGAATAGAAAGACAGTAATTGTTTATACAGGACTTTTGTAATCACAATAATGGGTAGGTAGATCATTGGCACTGGAAGTGAACAGCCCGTAAGCACTGGGCTGTAGATACACTGTATATCAAATGGACCTAAAAGATACAAAATATCGCATCCAAACACACATTCTAACCCTGTGCACACAGTGTCTACAACAGCAACACTGCACAATGATGTCTGTCTGTGTCAGGCCAAAAGCATACCCCAGCAAGTTCAACAAGACTGAAAGCATACCAAGGAACAGCTGTCCGACTGCAGAAAACTGGTCAGAGGAGAAATTAAACTAGGAATTTTACATATGTTTGAAAATTAAACACTCAATTAAACAATCCATGTGTTTAAAAGGTCAGAGAAATTTACATACACATGTGAACGAACACATATGTAAACTTTTTATATATACTTATATATAATTATATAAGTATAATTATATATAATTATTTATATATATATAATTGGGTAACCAATTATCAGTATTTGTAACTTTTTCCAAAAATACTGAATATGGAAAAACACCTTTACACTCATTTTGCAAATCCGGCATTACCCTTATATTAAAGCAAGGATACTACCAAAAAATATGAATTTGTATATAATAATCATGATATAATATAATCATTTATTAAATAACCACCTCTCATACCTTAAATATATCGAATTTTTACTAGCCAATACATATTTTAGGAGAATAGTAATAATAAACTTCAGTATATAAGGAATAATAAGTTATATAATGAGGACTAATAAATTATTTACATAAAAATATTTCTATCCCTCTCAATTTATCTCTGAATATTCATGTAAATATATGTGTATAATATATTTGTATGTTTACTACACATACATATGTTATGTGTAGTATAAAATCTCCAATAAACAGAGATGTAAAATTTTAAAGTTATACACAATTAGTGCATCAGTCCATTAAATACTGCTGTGCCACCATAAGGAAGTATATGACCTATTAGAATGGAATTATGCTTTAATTTTTTTAAATCAATAGCTTTGGTTCATCACAATTATGAACCTGAAGAACAAATATAGCGATAATAGCTAGAACATAAGACACTCAAATGGGAATGACTTAAAAAGTATTTATTTATGGAATATGAACACATATATACATATATACATTTATAAACATATACACTTATGCAACATACATATAAATATACCATATACATATACACGTACAGATATATATAGTACGTCCTGACACACTTCACTGTGAACTAGGACGATTTATAAATTATTTTAGTAAAGCTTTAGAGTATAAAGCCAACATATAAAAGACAGCCTCGTTCCTTTAAAATAACATTTTCATGTTATCAAAAAAAACTAAGAAAATACACCTCCGCAGCAGCATTAAAAAGAAAATGCTTAGGAAAATATTTTACCTGCAGAGTGAAATATCTATTTTATTTTCTGTAAGTTTCTGTAAAACACTGGTGAAATTGAGGAAGCAAATAATCGGAACCACACCTTGTGTCCATGGGCCACATGAATCGATGACATCATCTCAGTATTACCTACATTGCTATACAGACTCAACATGAGCCCTTTCAAAATTCTAATGAACACTTTTATACAAATTGGAAAATCATCTTAAAATTTGAGTGGAACCACAAATGACATAGACAATCTGAAACAATTTCAATGAGAGCAGCAGTCTTCAAGCACCTTTCTAATTCAGGTCATAGTTTATACATATTGTAATCAAAGAACTATGGTATGGTCATGGTAACATAAATTTAACAGCAAACAGATAGAGAGTATACCCATATGTATAGTAATCTACAAGGAAAATATAAAGAATATATAATATAAAACAGTATATTCAATGAACACTGCTAGGAAATTTGAATATCAGTACAAAAGGGAAAGTAAACCCCCTCCCAATCATATATAAAATCACCTTAAATGGATAGGTAAAATTTCTGCAAAAAATAAATATAGGAAAGCCTTGTGACTTTGATCTCACAATGACTTTTTTTTTTTTTGGTTCTTTTTTTTTTTTTCGGAGCTGGGGACCGAACCCAGGGCCTTGCGCTTCCTAGGTAAGCGCTCTACCACTGAGCTAAATCCCCAGCCCATGACTTTTTTAAATAACACAAATCATAGACAACAAAAACAAACAGAGGGATATTAAAAATACTCTGAAAAATACCTGCAAAAATCATATATATATATATATGTATATATATATATATATATATATATATATATATATATATATATCCAAAATCCCCAATTCTAAAATGACCAGAAAACTTTAGTGGACATTTATCCAAAGGAATATGTCAGTGTCCAATAGATCTATACATACTGGATCTCACTAGTCAGAAAAATACAGACCAAAATCTGAGTTGAGTATCACCTCATAACTCTTAAAATGCATATAACATATATATGGGTGTAATACATTATGTTATGTGTGTGTGTGTATGTGTGTATGTGTGTGAGCATGAGTGTATGTGTGTATAAAACCAGCATTGATGAGAATGTGAGGGAGGAGATTTTTTTCTTTCTGAGGGATACAGAAATTATGGAAACTAACACAAAGTTTTCTTTAAGAATGTATGACTACAACTACCATATAAGTGGACAACCCCAATTCTATGCATGGATCTAGATATAAAATCACAATCTTAAGAAGGAACTTGGACTTGAGAGTTCATTTGGCAGAATTTTTACAAACTCAATATGTAGAAATAACTAGTATCTATTCAAAGATGAGTGATTTAAAGAAAATGTCACAGCACACACAGACACACACACACACACACACACACACATACACACACACACACACACACACACTGAAATCTAATTTAGTCTTTAAAAAGAAGAAAATTCAGCCATAGCTACATGAACATTTCTAAATTATGGTACCCTGAATCAAATAAGCTAAATGCTGAAAGACGTATGCTGTTTGATTCTCCTGACATGTGAAATCTAAAAATAACAAACTCACAAAAACTAACATACAACATTGCCCAAACCAAAGGAAGGACAAAATAGGAATATTGTGACTAAAATGCACATATATTCTACTATAAAATACTTTCCAAGCCTGTAATATACACTATGGTCCATATAGTCAAAAATCAAACCATTTGACCCTTAAAATTCATTGACAATAATCTCAAATGTGCTTTCCACAAAAGAAACTTTAAATATGACATTTTGTTCCATTGTGAAGAAGACTTCATCTTCATACACACACACACACACACACACACACACACACACACACACATACACATATGATAATATTATCATCATTATTTTACATTCCCTATATGTGTATAGTTTTGTCAGTTACACCATCATAAAACTAGAATAAAAACCAAAGAAAATGTATTATGCAGGGAAAAGGTCATCCTATTATAAAATATAAATATTATCCTAATCAGAATGTCTATTTGAACAAGCAGTAAAATATATCAACCTTAAAAATGCATATCCAATGTGAAAATAAAAATTGATTCCAGTTCAGGCAAATATAAGAAATTTGATCTTTAAATTTTAAATACTTTAACTCACTGCAAGTTTATTTCAACCTTACACCACTGACGTTATACTATCCTGACAGGAATTGAACCCAGGCTTACCACATGCAGGTAAACATCCTGCTACTGAGCTACATCTTCGGTTTGCCTTTAAATTTTCACTTTTAAACTTAATTAAAATTATTAGTTTAATTAACCTACCTCACTATTTAATTATCCTTTTAAAATTTGCAATAGATGATGTCTACATTGCTAATGAAACATTTTTCTTACCAGATAATATCTAGATGTTATCCAAATTCAACCCAAAATGTACACTTGTACTAGAATAGTTCTACTTGTACTAGATGCCATATTGTGTCATGTTATATATAAGCCATTTCATTAATAATGTGGTTGTAAGTAAAACGCAAAATCTTCAAGGCACAAAAAGCTATAAATATTTCATGACAGATCCGGGCTATTAAATCACACTTATGGAGACTCCAGCATCCCACAAGCCAGACAAAAGTAATGACACTTGGCTTCAAAGTGTCAGAAGATTCACTTGTAAGGATAAAATAAACCCATTCTATTTAAGCAGGAAGCCAATTCTCAGCAAGCTTCTCTCCCTGGAAGGGAAATGATTTCAATGCAATTACCCCTCTGCTGTCAGCATCCAAAGGTCAAATTTGACCATTTGCTATTTTTAAAGGTACTTACTGGGTCCATCTATCAGCTCGCTTGAAGTCTGCAGTTTCTACATTACTAATCTTGAGTGTTAGTGAGAAAGGAGGAATCATAAAAAAAAAAATCAAAACTCTGTGTTAACTCCTGGAACAGTCAAATGTAGGAGCCAGGTGGACCTGAAATATGAAAGTTTAAACTCAGTGGGGGATGCAGTGGAGTTTCTATGCCGTCCCAGTGACCAGAAAATCAGGGGAGGGGATACCAAATTAATTCATAGTCTAAGAAAATTCAAATAATTTGGTTGTTCTCTTGCTTTAATATCTCTGTGACTTTATGAATATGGCTTGATTGCTGGTAGAGTTATTTTCTCAGTGTATTCTTTTAAAGTTCAATATTTCACAAATATCTCTGTTGCTATAAAGTAATTCTAGAAGTATCTTAGACTATATCCATTTTAACTTAAGATGGTTCCCTGTCTCAAGTTAAAATCCTCAGATGTTTCTAGATCTATGATGTGACTACATTCCAATAAATTCATCGTAAATATGAATTTTCCTAAACCATAAATGCCTTAAATAGAAAGCAATGTTAAAGAATAAAAACTAAATATTTAACCATACCAGCTGCCATCACAATCAAGACTGAAAATTTAAAGCGCAACTTCTACTAAAGTCATACTTAATACTGCTTTCGTGTCATCATCAAGATAACGATTATAAGTCAAACGACCATTAGGTGGAATTGTATCTAAATCATCACCCTACTGAGACACAAATATGTAACCCAAATGTCACTCTAGTCTGCATCCACAGATGATTTTAAGGGGATTTTATTTATAAATTTCCCATTCCTCCCCATAACTCCCTTCCTCATTTTCTTATTTTTAGCTTTATTGATAAATAATAATTTTTATCAATTGTATATATAGAGGTCAATCAACGTCGTGCATTGTATAGTTCTCACCATGAGCAAAACCCAGAACAGCTCCATTGCCCTAAAATATCTATTTTGCCCTCTTAAGTCAGCTTCCTCCCCTGTCCCTGACCCAAAGTGAATAAGGTTAGCAATCAGTGCTTTTGTGATATGATTTTGCTCTAAGCCTTTGTGTGCTGTGCTGTGTGGGCACATGTATGTGTTAATTTTAGTTTTCACTGGAAAGAGTGGGAGAATATGTTGCTAAACTGTGACTTGTAAGGAAATGAAAAACTATCCAGCAGCAGGGTTTGTTGAAAGAGCAGGATGACAGTTCAGCTCTGAAGCGTGGCTACTCTAGGATCTCACTTGAAGTCAATGGCCCTCCTCTTGGTGCTTTGCCGTTAAGACTGTTCACATTGTTCCTACTCTTCCTCTCAGTATTTACCGACATTCTTATAGAAGTTTCCTCCTTCTATGGAGGAGTAATCTCTGAAGACAATGTCCTACATCAATTGTAATTGCCTATTTACTAATAAATTACTTTCGTGTATGTTATGATTTTAACTCTGTCTCGGGCACTTCACTAATAGTTCCACTTGTATTACTTGATTTAAATTTTCACACAATCCTATGACAAAAATACCTTTATTAACTTTTGATACAGACTGAAAACTGATATAGGAGAGGTTAAATATTGTCCTGGGGTACACAGGAAGGAACAGGAAATCTGACCTTTGAGCTGTCACTTACTCCCCAACGCTGCATATTTAAGGCGAGCACAGAGGTGATAACTTTACCATATACAACTCAGAAGCAGTCGGTCTAACTTTTCCTGTCCCCGGCTTACACTGTCTACTAATAACTTTTATGATGTCAACAGGGCTTTTCGGATTTCCTGGAACTGACACCACTGTATTATTAAAATACAGGCTTTACAGTTCTTGCTTGTGTAGCGGCTGCAACTCCCTCGTGATGCTTTCCTGCTTGTTTTTTATTAGCCTATGTTGAATAAGTCCATTCTCCTTCTGGAAGTTAACCTTGGTTTAATTTAATTTTCTTAAAAACCAATAAGCCTGAAATCTCAGGGCTGTTGTCAGGGTACTTGCAGGGTGCACCTCACCTACAAGCTATGACCATTCCGGGGGCATTAGTAACATCCTAATCTTCATGTCCAGCCATGCCATGGCACACGTATTCTCCAGTTCTGAAATCTACCAAATCCAGATACCTTGCCATCCCTGGAAATATTTGCATTTGCATCAAATACCAGAAGATGTCTATCAACGGGAGGTATTTTGTCCTTGAAGATAAGCTTATTAGAGTACGCAATTAAACAGCCCCTAGGGTTTTTGTGAAAGAAAACTTTGCTTGGCTTTTACATAGCATGTGTTTGTCATATCTTATTCTCTCATTCTCTTACACAGCCAAATCTAGATAATGAATATTAAAATTGTTTGGGTCGTGGAGAAGGCTATAAATAGTCATATAAGAAGTTCGACGTGTCCAAAGTGTTATGGTTTCTATGTGAAATGTCTTCCACAGGGTCGTGTGCTTGATCATTCATTCTTGAACTTGGGGTTTCAGGAGGTTGTGAAACCTTTCAGAGATGGAGCTTTGCAAGAGGACATAGGCCACTAAGAGCAATGAAGGGGACCTTGAGGTTTATAGCCTGACTCTGCTTCCAACCCTATGTCTGATGTCTGCAACAGCCAGATGATGACAAGCCTACCACTTCCTCCATAGCTATGAATCACTCTGCCTTCCTATCCTGACAAACTGTATGCTTCCACAGAGGACCTGGGTACTAGGTCCTAATGACAATAGAAGTCACTGATACATAATGTCCTTACAAGTTTTTTGTCTTCTTGTTTGTTTTATTTTTAATTTTTTTTTACAGTCCAGTCATTGACCTCCTCCTGGTTCTCCCAGTTCCTCATCCCATTCCTCCCACCCGAGTCTCCAGATGTCCCCACTCCCACCCCTACCCTCCACCTCTTAACCCCACCCCTGCCAGGCCTCCTGGGGCCTCAAGTCTCTCTTGAGGTTTAGGTGCATCTTCTCCCAGTGAAGACAGACCAGGCAGTCCTCTGCTTTATATGATTTGGGGGCCTCTGACCAGCTCATGTATGCTGCCTGGTTGGTGGCTCAGTGAGAGATCTCAGGGGTCCAGGTTAATTGAAACTGTGCCCTTAACCACTGAGCCATCTCTTCAGCCCCTGTCCTTAGAAGTATTAAAAACTGACTTAGACAAATCTCATCTGTTGGAATGTGGACTAAGGTTTCGTGAGGATATAATGAGCTTGTGACAACCAATGTTGGTACTATACAGGAAGGGAATTGACATAGCAACCAATATAAGAAGGAACATGGGAATGCCTACAGCCTTCCTCAGTTTCTAGGGAAAGTTATGGGAAACGATTCCCATACCTCAGACATTATTCAAAGACAAATAATATTGTATTTTATATAACCTTGAACATACTGGGCTGCGAAACAGGCTTCTTTGCTGAATTGTAAACTCATAAATACTTTGTCAAAGGAGCTGCAATAATAAAAATGAACTGTGCCGTGCAAACTACACTCAGGAGCTCAGCCTTCTTGAGTCCCCTGGTTTCTCACTTCAGTTCTTCTGGCATTAATCAGAAGAGGTAGCGTGGCCAAGCTTTCTCATCATTTCATTTCAGTTCAGTTGCTGTTAGTAAGGTTTCTAGTTCTCATAGTGAGCAAAGACAAATACAGAATAAAATACTTACTACACACATTTTGTTCAGTTCCACCAAACACGCCTAACAAATTATAAATAATAAGACTAAAGCACGGACTACTTAATTCTGCAAAATTATATTACAGTTTATTTTAAAAAAATTTTTGAAGGAACTTACAAAAAGAATCTTATTTAGAGAGCAATGTGGCTTCAGAGTGGGTGAGGGTGATCAGAACCATGCATTCTTTTCATTGTCTTAAACCTATCACCTTCCATAGTCAGCTAACCTTAGAGAAGGATAAAACTATTTATCTAAGAAATAGAATTTAAATTACCAAACAGGATATTTCTTTCCAGTATAAATCATCTCAATACTTATGAACTCCATTTTAATAAGTAAATTTGTTCAATATGCATATCAAACTCCAATGTTAATTAACCACTTTCTAGAAAGTCTTGAATAATAAAATTCAAATAGAGTTTAAATTGTAATTTATATGGAATTCGATCACTATATTGATAAATTATTTTCTTACAGTGACTTGCATTTTAATTGTAGAGCAATGACTCTATGTAACAAAAATCTTAGCAGTGGAATTTTTCACTGGGACCTATGATGGTGTTTGCCCTATTTCTCATCCTTGCTCCTTTCACTCAATAGCTCACCTTTTGTTACCCTTGTTGCTGTGGGCTTAGATCATCTATGCCTGTCTGCAGAACATTTTCTTTATTACAAATAGATGGAGAAGGACCCAACCCCACTAGTAATACTTACTAAGCTCAGTCTTGGATGGACAAGAAAGCTAGCTGTGCAAGCCAGAAGGCTCAAGCCAATTCCTGCCTCCGGGTTCCTTCCTTGAGCTCCTGACTTGGCATTCCTAATGGACTGTTAATTGTAAGCCAAAATAAACCCTATCTTCCCCAGTTGCTTATGACCATGTGGTTTATCCCCACAATAGAAAGCAAATTAGAACACACCCTTTTCCTCAAAACCAAATCTTTAAACAATTGCTAGAAGCTAAGAAGATCATGGGGTGGGAGGTTAGGAAATGTGCTGGTTTATCAGTTGCTGATACTATAAAAGCACTGCCCAGATGGGTGCAGTTTAAAGATTCTAATTATAAACAATGTGTTAGCTTATAGATTTTAAATACAAGGTTCTTGTCAGGTTAATAATCCTTAGAATAACTGGACCTGCATATGATAAGGCACCAACTGACAATGGATCATGAAGAGGCAAGGACAGTGCTTACTACAGCGGCAGTTTTCAAACTTCAATAGGCTTCACTGGACAGATAACTAGAATACACGCTTTATTCAGTCTATCTGGGGCTAGAACCAATATTCTGCATTTCAAGCAAACTTCCAGATGATCTTACTCCTCCTAGTTTATGGAACACACTTTGAATAACAAGGAATAAGAGAATAAATGCAATTTTTAGGAATAAAGGAGTTGCTTTCTTGGTAATGCATATGGAGTAATATAAAAAAGTAGACAGTGTATCAACCACATTGAGTTGAAGTACAGCAAGATCTCAATCAAACATCAATTCAGTGCTGTACAGATATGATTGCCATAACCTTCTCAGTGGTTCCCGCTTTCTATGGATAGCCCAAGTAACTGGGGCACTAGTCTCATAAATTATGTCTCTGGACACTTCTCAACCAGTAAACTTTCATTGAATAACACATATACACACTAGAATTACATTAATTAATATTAAATATTTATGGGATCTCATTAAACTTTATCATTCCTCATAAATATTGTCTTTTAATTTTAGTCACAATTCTTGCAGGCCCTAGGTAGAGATAGCTGTGTAAGTTGTTAGGAAAGGAAATTATAGCCTAACATAAAAAAAACACTCAAAGTGAAGGATGCTTTTTCCATTAACCTTCAAAGTAACTTAGCTATGGCATGAGATCAATATGTAATGTCTAGAGAGGAGATTTGAGGAAAGAAAGGAGCAGGAGGCAGAATTCCACACTCAGACTCAGTCAAAAATGTGGTACAGAGGGGACTGTTGGAAAATAAATAAATAAACGTACCAAAAGCACAAGAGTGATGGACTCACGGCCTCTGTGAATGTATCAACTGACAGTCACATCTGGACAGATGATAGGCTGCTTCAGAATGCATTACATAAGAAACAGCTCAAAGAACTGCAAAACAAAACATGAAACACAAGAACTGCTGCCACTGTGGCAAGGGAAATGACATCTGCTGGAAAGGCCTGTTTGTACATTGTCACATGGCTAGTATCTGGAATTTGCTTTCCTAACTGTTCCTAATGCTGACAAGAGGTCAGTTGCAGTGCTGGGCACTGTCTCCTATGATCTGTTCTACAGACAATATGTAGCATGGTAACTCCTGCTACATCGTGAGGAGCACAGTGTCTTCTGCAGTTATAACAGGGAAGGTTCTTTAAAAGTTCACACCTGACTTCCCTGACTTTGTGCCCCATAGACCTTCCCACTGCTGACTTTGCTGAATCCTTTTACTGTAAAGGGTCATAACTGTAACTCTGACTATTCATTCTGTGAAACTTCCTTTTTGCTAATCAATGAGCATTGATTTACATTATCATGATAGTTACCTGATACAGTCAACTTAGAAAGAAATATGATTATTTGGGCTCACAATTTTAGAGGGCACTGGGCCTGTACTTAAACATAAACATGAGAATGTGTGGCAATGCAATGTGATCAATTAATTCATCAATAAATGAATTAATGACAAAGCAAAACTAAAAAGAAAAGTACTGAAGGAACAAAATATTAAATTCTCTCCTCTGCTCAGAGGCCCCTTTCACAGGTACATATAGGCACTCTACTAGTCAGGTCCCTGATAGGCAGACAGGTAGGCAGACGGGGTGCAGACAGATATTAAATATGGAAAAATTTCAGTTTCTCCTCTTGCCTTTTTCTCCAGCCAGTGCCAACTCCCTGCCTTATGACAAGCTAGAGTAAGATCAGAACATGTTTACACAGATGTTTCGGGCCTACCAGCTTCCCTGTCTTTGTTCAAACTGAGCAATCCTAAATTAGGGATAGTAGACCTCTCAAAGACCCTTAAGACCAGATTCCTGAATCTTCGGGCCCTGAGTCCATCCTCCTCTTAGCTCTCTCTGTCTCTGTCTCTGTCTCTGTCTCTGTCTCTGTCTCTCTCTCTCTCTGTCTCTGGCTCTGTGTGTGTGTGTGTCTGTCTCTCTGTGTGTGTGTGCCTGTGTGTCTGTGTTATGTCTGTGTGTCTGTGTGTTTTCTTCCATCACTTTAGCATCAGTAAACCCAGGGCCATGGCCACTTCATGACTTCTTGCAAACTCACATCATAAATCTTTCTAACTCATCGAAACTTCATTCTTCCACTGACCTGATCATTTGCACTGTGTTATTTCTATCCTCATTGCTTGTAACACTACCCAGACATTTTCTTTCCTCAGATTAATATCTAATAGAAATGTACTGTAGTTAATGGGATAAAGCTAAAATCTAAACATGACATGACCTACAGGGTCTTTTTTTTCCTTTGCCTTATCTCTGAGCATCCTTACAGCTTCAATTTTTAATCTTTTCAATTAGCTCCTTTTTTATGAGGGTACTGGAAGCATGCATGGCCTGATTCATTTCTCTTCTCGAGTAGCATCTTGACTAGCACAGGGAGTGCAATAAGGGCCAAGTCATTTCAAATAAACAAATGAATGACTGTAAGTCACTGTTGTAGATAATGTATCAAATTGAATGGTCATAATGTACTATCTTCCATTTTGAACTTGAGGTACCTAAGCCAGGTACAGCCACCCATCCTCAACAAGCAAATTAAAAGAACAAAATTAATAGTGGAAAGCATAACAAGAAAAATTAGTCAATGGGGCCATAATGGGAAGAAAAGAAGAGGTGCAGCTCACTCCCCTAGTCTGTCTTCATTACTCACCATTGAGGTTTGGGGTTGAGTCTTATCACATATAGAGGCCTGACAAGTTGTTCAAATTATATGAAATCTCTTTCTGGGATTCAAGTTTCCTGTCTAGCTGAAGTTTTTCCTCCTCCCAGGATAAAAATTCCTGGGCATATTAGTTACTTATTTGCTGCTGGAATAAAACACCATGACCAAGCCAACTTATACACAGAGAATTTATTTAAGCATGCAATCCTAGACAGAGACAGAGAAGAGAATATCATGGCAAATAAACAGCAGGCATAGAACCAGAAGGTCACATATTCAGATACAAGAATAAAACAGAAATCGAGAAATGGGATTATCCAAGGCTTTTAATATCAAAGTCCACCCCAGTGAATGCTTCCTTCAGCAAAGTTCTATCAAGTCAATCTTCCCAAAAAGCAACAACAAATAGAGACCATGCAAATGCCTTAGAACAAGGGAAATGTCTGATTCAAACAATGAATATGGAGAAATCCCAGTTTCTACTGGGTCCTGGTTTTTGATAACCTATTAATTATAATGAGAGCTACAAGTGTCTCTTTAGAATATTTTCCTTTCTGTCAAGCCAGTTGTATTTCCATTAAGGTTCTCCTTAAGAAGTGAACTAAGTAATAAAGACAGTTTCTGTAGATGAAATCAGAAGCAAGCATCACATTTTACAATGAAGAAATGATTCAATTTAAATGATTTTCTTTTGTAGTATTTCTGGCAGAAACTAACCTATCCTCAGCTATAAACATCTCAGGCAAGATTCAAGCATCTTCACTAAGTTTCCATGCCATCCATATGTATGTCTGTGTGTGTGTGTGTGTGTGTGTGTGTGTGTGTGTGTGGAGAGAGAGAGAGAGAGAGAGAGAGAGAGAGAGAGAGAGAGAGAGAGCACATCACCCACATTTCTCAGCATTGGCTCACTACTTTTAAAACATGTTTTGTCTCAGTTCCCTTTCTCAGTCTCTACAATTCTCCCTGAGTTTTTGTACCTAATTATATTTCCTTCTGTTTCATCATAAGAACAAACATCCTCGAGGTTTAACCCTTAAGCTTGTCCTCAATTTTCTTTCAATATTCTTTCAAGTACTATATGTCTGCTGTAATAATCACATGACTGAGTCAAATCTGCCTACCTATCTAGCTCTGAGCTCCACAGTAATGTCCTCAAATACCAAAGGGACAGCTAACTAACCAGTCAAGTTTCAATTAGAACAAAAAAGAAAGCTTCTTTTGTCAATAAAATGTTGTTGCTCTTAGACTCCTAACATTGATTAACAGCACATCAGTTGACCCATCCCCAGTCTAAACTCTACACAAAAATGAAAAGGTGACCATCTTCATGTCACCCACTTGAAACTTTCCCAGAGTTAATGACCAATGTTTTTTTTCAGTTCATCCAACGACAGCTAATCAACTCTTCTTCTTTCATTATATTGATTTTATGAAGATGCTTATCATACTACAAGAGCCACTGTTTTTGCTTCTTCCCAATTACTCTATCCTCAAGATCTTGTCATGTTTTGTTAGCCCTCATCTCTCAGCACTCTGCATTGTCTTAGATTTCTATTGTTATGATGAAACATCAAAGCCAAAAGCAACTTGGGACAGATAGGGAATTTTGTCTCACACTTCCAGTTCACAATCACCCACCACTGAGGGAAGTCAGAGCAGGAATGCAAGAAAGGTAGATCCTGGAATAGAGGACACAGAAGAGTGCTGCTTACTGACTTCCTTTCTCATGGCTTGCTCAGGCTGCTTTCTTATTCAGCCTAGGACTAACTTTCCAGGTTTAGCATTACACACCATGGTCTGAACCCTTCTACATTAATCATCAATCAAGAAAATGCCTCACAGACTTGCGTACTGGTCAGTCATAAGAAGGCATTTTCACAGTTGAGGTTCTCTTCTCTCAAAAGACTAGCTTGTATCAAGTTGACAAAAAAATATCTAACCAAAACTGAGATCAAGACACAAGCATGTGAGCTTGGGAGACATAGCCAAACCACAACCGTTTTAATCCTCTGAGTTTATACTGTTGTCAGTCATTTCCTACTTCCATTTGCTGATGTTGTTCGAAGAGGCCCAGTGTTTCTCAAGCTTCCTTGTTTATTCACGAATATCATTAATAGCAATAACTAACATTCGCTAAGTGCTCTCTAGATGTCTCCCAAAATTATCACTGCTTTATGTAGACTATTGCACTTAATCCTCACAAATAAAATTATTTACATAAAACTGTTGATATTTTGTCCAGGCTCTGCCTCAGTTACCTAACTGACTCACTATAATAGGGCTGCTTGCCCCTTCCCCCCTCTCTCTCTCCCTCGCTCTCTTTTCTCCTCTTGTTCCTCTTCCTTTCCCCTCTTCCCCTTCTTCCTATTCCCCTCCCCCACATGCTCATAGCAGACCTCTACTCCTCTACCCTTCTCTCTCTCCCTTTCCCTGTCTCTACTACCCCTAACTTCTCTCCCTATGCCCTAAATAAACTCTATTCTATACTATACTGTTGTGTGGCTGCTACGTCAGGGGGAAGGGATGGCTCAGCATGGGCCTACAGAGGCACACAGTCCCCAACACTTTACTGTGCCTCCACCAAACATATCCCTTGCTTCTCTTTCTTTCTGTTTAGAAAACAGAGCAATAACTAAGTGGAATATGAAGATTCAATATAGCACTCTGGATAATGAACTAAGAGTTGGAATTAAATATATATAATAAAATTATATAAAATATGTATATATACAAGGTTTTCTGATAAAATTTTATATTATATTTCATTTTATAGAGTATCTTTCTCTTTCAATTACTGTCATCAATGGCATAAGTCACAAAACAGTTATGTGTCTTTCTACTTTTCTTTTCAGCTTCAAAATTTACCACTGTGAAAATTCTTGACTTTCCAATGATTATACTTTTAGCTCCTTCAGTTACCTAGACTATTGCCATTTTTATAACAACATAGTTATGCTATCTCCCTTCATACCCAAACTCATATAAAGTATAATATCTAAGACAACATTATTCACACATCTCTTGATTTTTAGTATCTCTGAAATTTTATTTCTAATGCTTCTAAATAGTATTGATAATACTATTATGACTATATATTATTTTCTCAAGTTAAGAACAGTCTAAAGAACTTGGTATTTAATATTCAATAAAGCAACTAAGTCTAACAATAACACCTGTGAGAGGTGTATGTTGATGATTCAGTTCATAAAGTCATTTAGGAACAGAGGATCTTTCCATCTAGTAATTCAACTATCTTTTAGAAGCATATCTTATAATTTCAGTGTATTTATTATATTCATTTAAATGATTTCCTAATGATTTCAGACTCTAATTCTATTCCATTAAAATATGAAATGTTTTTTCTAGAAAAGGGAAAAACACAATATGAATAAATTGAAAACATTATTAGTAAAAAGTCTATATAGACTAATGTTGTAGCATGCAAATGAGTGAAACATGATAATGTATGTTACAATAAGAACTTTGATATACTTACCTTTAAAAGTTAGGGTAGAGTAGTACTCCATTGTGTAGATGTAATGGGGGGTAAATGGGGAGGGGAACACACATATCAAGGGGGAGGGGGAGGGGCCAGGTGGCTGATGGACAGGAAACCGGGAAAGGGAATAACATTTGAAATGTAAATAAGAAATACCCAATTTAATAAAAGTGGGGAATAAAAGATAAGATAGAAACCTGGAAACTATAGTTGAAAAACATAATCCTTATAAGAAGGAAACTATATTTATTTTCTCATATTACACAGATTAAAAAAACTTAACTTGTAAAATATAATCGCAATTCTTTATACCTCTAATAACCTAACTTTGTAAGTCCCACAAAGCTAGTAAAGGCTAAAATACCAATACAAATGTCCAGTGAGCACACTAATACTTAACTTTCATGGTTCATTTAATGTGAGCTATGGTGCTCAGGTACAGAAGGCCAATTAAAAATGAAGAGTTATGAAGTGTTTTGCCAACCTCATGAATTAGGACAGACCCAGAACACTCTATTGCCACTTGGCACCTAATGCTAATCTAAATCATCCAACCTACTAGAGACCTTATAAAGTAAATCTAATTCTTCTAACTCAACTCTTAGAAAATTACCCCTGTAGGAGGATTCAATATTTCCCACTAGATTTTTGTCTTTTTTTAGTTGTTATTTCAAAAGTCTTTTCTCCCACTATATTAGCTAATCTAATATCTAATAAAAACTGTATTTGAAAAGGCCAGTTTTCTAATCAATCAAGAGAGTGTTGATCATAATAACAACAACAAAAAAAAATACAACTACTCTATCTGACTTTTTTGTCTTATTATTACTAACTCCACTTCTTGAAGGAGATACACAGAGTTGGTAGTCCATGCAAATATACACCTAACAGTGGTTTAAATGTAAGTCCTTCCACTTTAACAAAACTATGATACATGTGAGTATAGAGAACAGTTTGATACAGATACTCAAATTTGAAGCTTGCAAAAAAAATGTCAATAGCAACATCTCTGACAATGACAAAGATGACAAACTGTGTTGAGATATGGAGAGAATTATTATGTCAAAAGCTTGTATGCTTAAAATTCCACTTCTCCGAAGCCTTAGAATGAATGTTTGCATTGTAAGATTCATAACCTTAAACTATCAGCTCTCTAAAGATGAAAATTGCATTAGTGACTAAGAGTCATAAAGCAACTACATGGCCAAAATATTATTAAGCCAAAGATGGTGAGCCATGCTCCAAAGAACAAAAGCAGCCCAGGGCTATTTTAGCTCCAAGAGTAGCAAACTTCCTGAACAGGGCTGGAAACAAGAGTAGTTCCCTTTCCTCGTGGAGTCCACCACTATGAGCAACTGAGAGACAGAAGCAATTTCCAAAGGAAAAACTTTATACTGGGGAGGTGGGTGGCAAGGGATGTCTGAGGCTATAACTCAGCACTAGAATATTTACCTAGCATTGTGAGGACTGGGGTTCCATACTGAGCACCAGCAGAAAAGAGAAATAATAATTAATAAATAATCAAAACAAACCATGCCTCGAACATATACACACTGAGATACAAAGAGAAGAACATCTTCAGGCTGGAATATCTACAATTCCCGAAAGCTTTACCAGAAATATCCCCTACCTCCAACTCACCATGACAGATTATTATATCTTGTCATTTTTCTCTATTCATTCCTTTTCCTGTTAGATAAAACTAATGAGTTTGAGAGTAAATTAAATGAGATCAGCATTATTAGTAGTCTGTTCTAGCTCCTATACCAAAAAGTCCATTGAAAAGCTCATAAATAACAAAACTTAGATATTTTTCATAGTTCCAAAAGCCAAGAAGCCCACAGTTAATGTGCTAGAAGAATCAGTGTCTGGTTAGGGTTGACTTCCATGACCACGGAATAGTACATTTACTCTGCATTCTCACAAGGTGTCAGCGCCAGGACCTGTCTGAAATCTTTTGTATAAGGGTTCTAATACCATCCCTGAGAACTTTATATTCTGACATAATACTGCCCCCCAAATGCCATACCTTCTAGTGTCTTCAATTTGAGAATTGATTTGTGTGTTTGAATTTGGGAGAAAACACTAGCATTCATGTTAGGGGTATCAGTTAAAAAGAAGCTGTGAACACAACCTTCCCTGTAAAGATCCTTTTATTTCTTTCTTTCTTTCTTTCTTTCTTTATTTATTTATTTATTTATTTTTACATTCCAGAACTTATTCCCTCCCATAAAGATTCTTATCTGTTGTCTCAATGAAGGAAAATACAAAGTGCCAGCAGCCGACTTTCCCAGGAAAGAGGAAAAGTCAAGAAGCAATGAAGATTAAAATAATGAACATTATATTAACTGAGACTTTATAAATTAACACCATATTCTGTAACTTCAAAAACCAGAAACCTGTTATTGCTGCCAGAAAGAAAGAATAGTCACCAGCAGTCCAAGATCATGGAAAGAACGCGCCCCCCCCCACCTTCTGAAGCAATTTTCAGTAACATGAGAGATATAAAATTTCACTCTGATTGCATGAATTACATATGTAATCACCCCACTGCCACTTTCACATGTGAGGCAACACATCTACATCTCATGGATCTGACTCATGTGTGACAGGCAGGCCAAAGCAGCCAACTCATTTATTAATGCCACAGTGTTACTTGATTATCATTATCCTTTTTTATCAATGGAGCTAACTTATTAAGATGATAAAATAACTTCTAAAAAAATAATGCATTTAATATAAGCTCTTCAAAGTCATTCACATACAGGACAGGGAAGAAATATTCATGGTACCTACTTCTGGCCCACTTCTAGGAAACATGCATAAAATGGTCTTATTGGAAAAAAATAATGGAGACATAACATGCCAAATAAATGCTATAGATTCATCAATGAAGAACCAAAGCGATAATGGACCTTAATCTCTTGGAGCCTTGTGTAAATGAGCTTTACTCTTGAAGCTATAAATTGTCAGTAGTCTTAACTTTGATTCAAACAGTACCTTCCTTCAAGGGGTAGAGTAAGAAGCAGGGAGGATGTACATCCATAAAAGGAACTTAAAAGGCATTTGTGTTATAAAATATGGTTCAAAGAGGAGACAAAGGATTAAAAAGCAAACAACAAAAAACAAAATAGGTTCAGTAGCCCTCTCCATTTTACTAAACCAGGAAAACAAATATGAACTAAATTTTATTGGTGATCATCTTCAAGTTAAAAGTTCAAAGGTGCTCAAAGGGGAAATTCAAAGTGAATCCAGTGGCTGAAGAAATCCCTCAGTGGTTAAGAGCACTTGATGCTCTTGTTAAGACCCAAGTTCAATTCTGAGCACCCATAATGGGTAGCTCACGACTATCAGGAAAACTGACTCCTTTTTCTGGAATCTCCAAGTACCCACCCACACATACACCTAAATAAATAATAAAATAAGCACTTTGAAATGAAGCTGTTGGTTTTTATCACATACAATACTCCTGAAAAGCCTATTGAACTAGTCATATGTATTTAATATCCAGGTCCTCTAGTCACAGAACTTATGGAATGTAAAAAGGGAATTTAGTGGAATAACAGGTTGCAGTTCAGCTAAATCCAACAATGGCTAGCTGTGAACAAAAAGACCAGGAATCTAATATTTGTTCATTTGCACAAGGCTGGATATCTCTGATGGTTTTTTTTGTATATGATGGATCTCCAAAGAAGTAGGTTCCAATGCTATTGAAGAAATGGATGTACTGACAAAGTAAGGCAATCAAGCAAAGAGCAAATTCTTCCTTCTTCTGTGTCCTTATGTGGACTCCTTGCAGAAGGTATGGCCCAGGTTAAAGGTGTGTCTTCCCATTCCAACACTTGGATTGAAGGTATGTTCCTCCCTACCTCAAGATCCAAATTAAAGGCCTGTGTCTTCTAGCCTTCAGGACCTGGCAAATGACTTCCTACATCAAAGTCTGAATCAGAAGTGTGTGTCTTTTTACCTCAAAGATCCCCAACTAGAAGTGAATTCACCCATTTCAAAGCAAGGAGAACATCTCTCTCAAATATGCTCTCTATTTCTGGATTTCAGTTCATTACAGATATAGTCAAGTTGAAACAAGGAATAGTCATCACAACATGTAAAATTTTGTTTCAGGAATAGAAGGGCCTGCCAACCTTAGTTATTAATTTGCTAATTTTAGAAAACTATAATTTCCAATCCAAAGTCTCTGTCATCCCAGTGATCATTGCCATAGCATTTGTACAGTCCTGAGCAATGTTTCTGTGGCTCTTATCATCCTGAGCGGAAAGATAGCCAAGTTCATACAGGGAACAATTCCCTATGAAAGCACTTAAGGAGATGAGAGTACCCTGCTGCCACTGCAAAGTGTGTGTTTCTCTAGATCATGACTCACTGGTACATAATACAAAGTGAATTTGGAGTTCCCCTTACCTACTGCTAGAAATTAGGAAGTTAGTCTCTTGTGGATGGATATTAGATGCAGTATAACAACCACCACTAATCAGATACCTAAGATTAAAGAAAATGAAGGCCATGGTCTCTAAGGAGACTGCCCTAGAAAACTACAGTTAGGTTTGTTTTTATTGGTCCTAGACTAGTAAGTAGCTTAAATAGATTCTTATATAAAACACTTTCTCTACTCAACTCAAAAGTATAAGCATCCCCTAAGAAAGTTTGATTATGCCTTATTGTAGTGGGATTTAGCCCAGACTGCATATTAGAATCACCTGAAGAATGCTTAGGCTGGCTATCGATTTATTGATTTAATTGGTTTGGAGTAGAATCTACTCAATGTTTTAAATAAAAGCATTTCGGACAGAGGTGATTAGTGCACAAAGAGAAGCTAAAACTTGAATCTGTTGCCATCTGTATGAAGTAAATGTAGAGTGATGACCTTTATGACCATGCTTGATATACAAAAAAGAAGTACAGGGGAAAAAGAAAAAATAACTAGGTAGGAATTCAGACGCTATGGTGCTGTTAACACCTAGAACCAACTGACACTGATCCTGATGAAGGAGCAAGAGCCTGGGGCAGAGGGAATCAACTCAGAGCAGGTTAGGAACAAAGTGAATGTTAGAAAACTGGCCGGGCATGCTGACAGGAGCCCGATATAGCTGTCTCCTGAGAGTCTCTGCCAGAGCCTGACAAATATAGAGGAGGATGCTCGTAGCCAACCACTGCACTGAGAACAGCATCACCAATGATGGACTTCGAGAAAGAACTGACGTAGCTGAAGGGGTTTGCAGCCCCATAGGAAGAACAACATCAACCAACCAGACCCCCCCAGAGTTCCAGGGACTAAACCACTAACCAAAGAGTACACTAGGAGTGATTCATATGGCTCCAGCTACAAAGTAGCAGAGGATGGCCTTATTAGGCATCAATGGGAGGAAAGGCCCTTGGCCCTGTGAAGGCTCGATGCCCAAGTGTAGGGGAATGCCAGGACAGGGAGGTGGGGGAGAGTGGGGGGAGCACCCTCATAGAAGCATGGGGGTACAGGATGGGTTAGAGGGGTTCAGGAGGGAAAAACAGGAAATGGGATAACATTTGAAATGTAAATAAAGAAAATATCCAAGGAAAAAAAACAGAAAAAAGAAAACTGGTCCTGAACTTATATGATGGAGCATCTTTCAAAAAGTAGCACACACTTGTGAGACCAACCCAGTCCCTGGTGTAGCCCTTAGCTCAGCAGCTATTTTCTCTTCTTCAGATGGAAGAAATTTTGAGGGAAACAATAAGTAACACCACAAAGGTCTCCCCACATTCTTTGTCACTCCAGCTGGGCAAAAAATAACAAGTCAACATTAAGTAGTACCTTCTTTCCAAAGAGAATAGCATACATTTCCTTGTGCAAAGAGGTGACAAGAATCACTCCTTCTCCCCTGAAGGTTGTACTGGGCCCAAGGATTTAACAAGAGGCAAAAGACTCATGAGAAATCACAACTCTGCAACCTAGTTTCAAAAATTGTGGTACGAGTCAAGTTACAAAGATCAAATGTTTTTAAGAATCCTTTCAGAGTCTCATACATATGTGTTGAATAATTATTTTTTTAATGTGGATAACCTGGGGAGAGGTGGCAATGATGTTACCACAATAATCATGTATGAAAGTCTCCAAAAACAGCACTGGACAAATACCTTTCAAAATAAAAGATTTTCACAAATCCAAAAACAAACATTAACCTCTCTGTACATTTCTTTGTTAAAGTGACTGTGCCTAAGAACAGTAGACCAGTGCCACGAGAGTATGATGGTAGCATGTTACAAATGACATGGCTCTGATGTAAACATTTCCTTTCCTACTCTAAAATAAATATAAAAATTAGAGCTCTGAGTTAAATTATTTAGCAACCAAATGAAAATAAGCAAAAATACAAGATTGCCTCCAGTTGTCATTAGCAGCCAAGACTAATAGCCAGGACTTCCAGATTACTGCCTCGGGTAAGGTGAAGTCCATCTGCTCCTCCGATTTGATTTCTTGGAGCAATTCTAACTGCTAATTAACCATGAAAAGTTGTGCTGTGAACCTTTCACCTCATGCTCATCTGAAAGAGTAAAAGTTCTTACAGTGCACTGGGAGCCATGTATGTATAATCAATTGCCATTTCAGCAGTAACCTACTGTCCTGGAGAGCAAAGATCAAGCTAACTGTTCAGCTCTTGAAAAAGGAACTTCTCTCTTTGTACTTTTTCCTAGCTGATATATGCAAACACTCCACTCATCTGCTCAGGTGATTTGCCTTGCTCTGTAAGAGACCTCAGCTAGTTAGATGATGTGACCCACGAAGACATCAAAACTGACTCCTACCTCAGTACAGACTGAGTCAAAGATGGTCTGCCTGATAGAGACCACAGCTCCGAGTCAAAGTAACTGGCTGTTTCTTTGACTTCTCAAACTAGTTTCTTAACATTACCCAGGGAGCTTTCAACATTGTGGCTATCTGGGTCCTACTCACCGGAGATTCTGACTTAATTGGTCTGGAGATAAGTTTGTGCATTGGGGAGTTTTATAAGTTCGCTCGACTCTATCATGAAGTCAAGGGTGAGAAGCAGCGGCTTAGAGGGAGGGCCTCATTAGTTCTGGTTCTCATTTCCTGCAGGGATCAGATCAGTTGCCTTCAGAACAGACAAAACACTTATGAGTAAAAGGTTCTGTGAAAGTTGGTCCTTGGTACACTGCTCCACGTGGCCCTTAATTGAACACTTTCCCTGACTTTATCATCACACTCCTCCAGTACATCCTGGATAAGTCATAACTGACAATAACTAAATCAATCGCAGATTCCTGGACAGCTTACTCCTCATCTTCTTAATCTGCAGCCTCATCATCCTGGGAAAACATGTCTTTCTTTGCTGCTTTTTAAAATGGATACCACATCCAGTTACCTTTAACTCAATAGGAGGTAGGTCATGCCTAGTTCTTGTAGTTTGTGGGAGATTGGCATAGTCTTCCTCTGAAAACGTTGCAAGATCCCTCTTTTCCAACACTTCAAGGACCAGGGACATTGTTTCTCTGCTGAAGATTTCTACCCTGACTCATTGTTACCAACCTACCACTATCCCAAAGCTCTTGAAGATTTAGCTTCCTGCTAGTTCCCTCACCTGTTTGCCTACAATTGCATTGTCCTGTAGCTCACTTATCCCACATTCTCCTGTAATCATTAATTAAAACGTCACTTCTTAAATTTCAGTAAGGCCTAATCATCTGAATGCTTGTAGAAAATATAAGTTTGAGAGAACTTTCAAAGCTGAGGAGACAGGGTGCATAGAGCAAAGCCCAGGAATGTGCTGTTCTCCACAGGTTCCTAGGTGCAGCTTTGTGTGAAACACTAATTGCATCCCTTGTTTATTACCAATAATAGCAATGCTTTCTCCAAAGACTTAGTATCTAATATTTCACTGTCAAAAATGAGAATATTGTTGGGTTTCTGTTATCCCGAGTGCAACTTTGTTTTTTTTTTTTTCTGTCTGTTTGTTTGTTTGGTTTGTTATTTGTTTGTTTGTTTGGTTGGTTGGTTTGTTATTTGTTTGTTTGTTTGGTTGGTTTGTTATTTGTTTGTTTGTTTGTTTGGTTGGTTGGTTAGTTGGTTTGTTCATTGAGAAATACTTCCTCCTTTGTCAGAGGGGTACCCACTCCCTAAAATGGGGTTACAGCTTCATAGACTCATCCTATATTGATACAACTTAATGCAGTCTACCTTAAGTGTACTCAGAACATTTGGACAAAATCTTCTGAAACAAAGCCTATATTGTTATAAAGTGTTGATATTGCATGTAATTTATTGAAAACCTGTATCTTTAAAAAAAATTGCTATTGTCCAGGAGACAACCAACAAAAAATCAACTCGACGGCATCTTTGGAATTTCCTTGTCTCGTAATGTCATGTCAAGGCACCTCTTGCTTTTTAATTTTTTTATTTTTTTTAATTTTATCTTATTATTTTATTTTATTTAGACTTTTCTTCTCTCCCACTACCCTATAGGTCTTTTGCATGTGTATTACAACTTCCAGTATAATGTATTTATAGTATTCTTGAGTGAGTGAACAACTGGGACTCTGGTTCTTGTACCTTCTCTTCAGCTCTTTTCCTTATGTTTGTTTTTTTTTCCTAGTTCTGATAGGTTAATTTTTATTTTATTTTGATATATTTTATTTTATTTTAATTACCCTTGAAGCCTTTTAGTTTTCTAATGAAAGACAGAAATGGGTTGATAGAGATGTAAAAAGATGTGGAAAGGAGTAAAGTGAACATTTAAGTTCAGTTTCTACAGAGCTTATAAGCCTTTCATGGTACAGTGAAAACAAAAGCCTATAGGCTAAATCATCAGAAGTCAAGGACCACATTTATTTATAAAACCAATTTTGACAGCATATAGCACCAAAGGATTTTCTTGGTATGTAGAAAATTCATTAAAAGTTCTCCATATGAAAAATAACATTTCAATGAGAAACAAAAGTCAAGGCTCATAAATGGACCATCTCCTTGTCCAAAGGAATAGACAAATATTTGTTCAATGCTAAGAATTTGAAAAGTGCATATTTGTGCAAAAATGTTTTAATAAATTATAATTTAAGAACCCTTGAAAGTGTTTATTTTCTAAAATTCACTTTCACATATTTGTTTTGTTGTGACTTTAATTACAGAATGAAAATGTGCTGTATTTATAATTTGTTTCTTTTTTTTATTTCTATTATGATCACTTTTCATGTCATTAAACATTCCTCCAAAACATCCTGGAGACATATTAAAATAAACAAATCCTTTGGGGAATATTTAGGAAGTATTATAAAGCAATATTCAAATGACTTTGTACAACACACAGCTTTCAGAACATAAGGGATTCCTACAGGGAGGAGGGACAAAGGCTTTGTCCTTCTAAAACACTCCCCTGTCTTTTTATAACCCTGCCCACTGACAGCTATTCTCCTCAACTGCTGCTCTAGATTTAATTTTTCCTAGCAAATGTCACACTATCTTTACAAAATTTTGTCACTTAACATTGCTGTTCTCAGAGAATTTCTTCTTCAGGATTCAAAATATAAGCATTTAATAAATTAACTATAACAAGGAATTACCAAGATTTTCTTAAATTTATCAGAAAAAGATGTATATTAATTATGTAAATATAAACTAAAGACTTTAATTCATTTTATTTATACAATTTTGGCTATAGAAAACAACCTATCAACCAGAAAACACTTTCCATTTATACTATATAGGCCAATACTGTGTTTCTCAATCATTGTGTAAATTAAAAATTCTTTTAAAATATATCCTGTAAACAATCATCTTTTTTCTCTGAGAGTTATATTTTTGTATATATTATTTTTAAAAGAAAAAGATTATAAGATAACTTAAGGCTATAATTTGTTTCTGGAATATAAAATGTTCAAACAAGGGAAATGTTCAGAGGTGGAAGTGAGGGCTCAACTACTTGGAGTGTGACTGCTCTTGCTAAAGACAAAGTTCAGCTCAGCATCCAAGTCAGGCCACTAACCACCATCTCTAATGCTAGATCCAAGAAATTCAAACCCCCTATTAGCATAGACACACACACACACACACACACACACACACACACACACACACACACACAGAAACACACACACACACAGAAACACACACAGACACACACACACAGATGTGGGGGTGGCAGGAATCCCAAGATGGCGCCCGGGACTGCTGCCAAGTCTTATGACTAGCACCTGACTTCCTCATACACCCAAAAGTAAGCCACGCCCATCGTGAGAGCTGCGCAGGTGCACCATGACACAAGATCAGGCTATTTGGCGTGGACCTATGAACCGTGACTATGTAAACTGGACTGATGGGGCGTGGTTATGGATTTTTTAGTAGGGAGTGTGCTTGGGGGACAGAGATTGCTGCTTGCATGCAGAAAAAAAGGTTCCTGAATAAACTGCTTTGAGAAGAACGTCCTGGTGTCGCTCCTTTCTGCAGGATGGAGACGGAGACCACACACACACACAGACACACACACATACAGACACACACACAGATACACACACACAGACACACACATACAGACACACACATACAGACACACACACAGACACACACACACAGACACACACATACAGACACACACACACAGACACACACACACAGACACACACATACAGGCACACACACAGACACACACACACAGACACTCACAAAGACACACACACAGACACACACACACAGACACACACACAGACACACACAGACACACACATACAAACACACACACAGACACACACATACAAACACACACACAGACACACACACAGACACACACACAGACACACACACACACCATGCAACTTTCACATGCACACAAATACATAAACAAAATAACAAAACAAATCTTTTTAAGTGGAAAAGTTCATATCAAATACTACCTAACTTGGACTTCCTTCTCTTGCTCTAGATGTTTATAATTGGATCGGGTAAATTCAGTTATAATTAACAAAATTAATTTGAACTGGTGAGACAAGATATAAAATTCCTGAAGACCGTATAAATGACTTCCCACTGCATCGTGGATTCTATCCATACTTCCTCCTGGGTGTGGCTATGCAGGAAAAGAAGGAAACTTAGGTACCCTGGGAAACTCCTCTTCTGCTCATTTTTACTAGATAAAAGCTTTAGTCTCTTGCCTTAAGTTGTACTATTTCTGTCCTCATCCTTTTGTTTACAAACTTTTTAGAAATCATCTATAAGTTTTTCTTAAGGAAAAAATATCTTGGAAGAGCCGCATTGTCAATATATATTCCTAAGCTAAAACTTTGCGTCTGGAACCCTTTCATGCCTTGAACTAGATTTCCTTCTTTTCTTATTTAAAGAAGGCTCACATCATTCTATAAACTCTAACATGTTAAATACAAGTCTTTTAATTAAAAAGCAGCAAAAGAATAACCAAAAACTATCATTCCCAAAACACAGAAAGGCAGATGATAATAAAAAAAAGGAAAACAAACAAAAAACCAAAACAACAAAACACAGAAGCCTTAGCCTTATAATAAGAATTTGATTCACTTTACATCCTACTAACTCACTTGGCAATTAGAAACTTAGTGGCCCATCTCTAAACATCAACAATATCTATCAGGATGTTGCCCACTTAACTGTAACTTTGCTGGGTAATTATTGAGCGCTATCTCCAACTTACTGTTCCTTTGAATATTAAACACTCTATTGTGTGCTTCAAAGGTAATAGATTTTTGTAAACTAATCCTTGAAACATATCAATATAATTATTTAATGTTGTTTATAGTAGAAGTATAAGGTAGGAAATTTGTTGAAAGTAATTGAAGAAACTCTAAGATTTTCCAGGTTAAATCTCTTCTGAAATATTGCTTTCACTCTACATCCTGCTAACTCTTTTGGCAATTTGAACCTTAGTGGCCCATCTCTAAACATCAGTGATGTTTATCAGGATGTTGTGCTCTTAACTGTAACTTCGCTGTGTAATGATTGAGAGCTGTCTTCAACTTACTATTCCTTTAACCAGAATAGTTTAAACAGAAATGGTCCTGTCTTCTTCATTGGAATGTTGGCGAAATCATAAGCACCCAGACATTTTGTTACATGGATGAAGAATTTGTTATAATTAATAAAGTCACGTTGATAATGTGATTTGTATTGCAAATACCAACGCCAAATACAATACATCCTTACTAAAACTCATTAAAAATTGTCATTTATTTTATGGATCTCAATGATTTTATTGATAAACTATTATTTACTATTCCTTCAGATGATTTGAAATGGGAAGTTTTACCACTTGAATTTGTTAATAGCATTTCCCAAACCTTTTAACCTCATCTGTCATTTATTTTTGAGCAAGAGCAGCTAATTTACAATACAAAGCTCAAAAGACAGCCATAATTATTCCATTAATAAAATATGCACTCTGAAAAAAGCTTTTTATTTCTACTGTCTTCTGATTGCAAGGCAGGTGAAATATTCTTAAAATACTCTAGTGCTGCCCAAGATCCTTAGGGGACAGCTTCTCGGTGTCTTGTACTTCACTAACTGCTAGGATAAATCCCACAATGTGCTCTTGCTCTGAAGAATACACAAAGATCATCTGGGAAACAAGACACAGAAGCTGAAACTCTTGTTTAAGATGTAAGATAATGGTTACAAACCTAAGATTTAATATTTGGACTTTGTATTAGCTTGTCTTGGTTGTCAACATGTTTCCTAGGAAGAGGAAACTGCACCTGAAAAATTGCCTCCATCAGATTGGCCTATGAGCATGTCTGTGGGGGCATATTCTTGATAACTAATTAAGATAGAGGGGCCCACAATACTGTATGCATTACCATTTCTAGAAAGGTAAGCCTGGGGTAGAAACAGAATGTTATCCTAGAGGCAAACCACTAAGCTTCAGATTCATGCTGAACTTGAGTTCCTGTTCTGACTTTCCTCAAGGATGGGCTGTAACTGCTAAGTGGAAATAAGCCCTTTCCTAACCAAATTCTTTTGGTGATTGAATTTGTCACAGGAGTGGAAACTGATATGAGAAGTTGGGTGTTTCTGTGATGGAGCTAATTATGCTGCTTGGGAGGATAGAGGGGAGGATTGTGTAAGTGTTTGAAATCTGAACAGGAAAAGAATGTGCACACTCAGAGGTAAGAAGTCTATTGTAGAAACTTAGGAAACAATGCTGGGAGCGAGACAGACAAGGGAAGGTGGGATCATAAAGTTTCAGACAGAAATAAAGACTCTAACAGGGCTTTTCATGTGCTGGTTTGGATGAAGAATCTGGAGAAGTGAAATCTCTGCTTCTCTGGTTGGGAAATGGATGCTAGGCAACTGGGGTTGAAGAACAAACTGTGATTGATAAAAGTTCATTTAGCTGATGTGAAATCATAAGGGACAGCACACAAAAGATGGGATCTGGGTGCGAGGAATGAGCTGTATCTCAAATTGGAAGCCTAAGAATATCAAATGTGGGATTGGTTTTGGTAGCGTGAAACTGAGGTGCTGAAAAAGACATGGAGAGGAACTGAGGCTTGGCAACAGATGGCAGGGTCAGAGGCCCTGAATACAGGCCATTAGTAAAAATGCAGACTCAGATGTAGCTGAAACTCCAGGATACTGGAGATCTCAGAACTATGATATATTGATCAAGGACAAGTGAAGTGGAGCTGACTTAGCCCAGGAGATAAGCTGTGCATGCTACAAATGGCAAATTGCAAAAGTGAGATTGCCTCAGCCTTTTGCAGCCAGACTATTAGTAAATTCCAGATGATGGACACTGAGCTGTTTACACTACCAGATTTTGGATTTGGGATTTTGATTTGATTATAATTATGCCCTAGTTCATCTTTTTTAAAATAAAAATATAGCTTATTTTTTTATTTTACAGAAAATAAAAGACTTTGGATTAAAAAAAAGAGACTTTGGACTTTTTAATAGAACTTGGCAGTGTAGGGGAATGTCAGGGCTGGAAGGCAGAAGAGTGGGTGATTGGAGAGGGGGGAACACCCTTATAGAAGAAGGGGGAGGGGATAAGGAGCTTATGGCTGGGAAACCAGGAAAGGGAATAACATTTGAAATGTAAATAAAAATTGTCCAATAAAATAAGTGAGAACTTGGATTTTCAAAGTATTGGAGGGTTCATTTTGTTTTGTTTTTTTTTTTTTGTTTTGTTTTGTTTTTTGGTTGGTTGGTTGGGTTGGGCTGGGTTGGGGTTTTTTGTTTTGTTTTGTTTGTTTGTTGGAATTGGGGGGGTTGGGTTTTTTGTTTGTTTGTTTGTTTGTTTGTTTGTTTTGATTTTGTTTGGGTTTTTTGAGACAGAGTTTCTCTGTGTAACCTTGGCTGTCCTGGAACTTGCTCTGTAGATCAGGGTGACCTAAAATCTATAGAGATCCTCCTGCTTCTGCCTCCCAAGTGCTGAGATTAAAGGCATGCACCACCACCACCTGGCAAAAGTATTATAATTTTGAAAGACTGTGGGATTTTAAAATTTAGGTTATGTTTTATATTCTGGAGACAAGGAAAGGTTACAATTTAAAAGAGATATGTTTGGTGTGTCAACTTGAGACTGGTGGTTAATCTTGATTGTCTATTGACATAGATATCAAGAAGAAAATTCACCTAGAGGATTGCCTCCATTAGAGTAGCTATGGACATATCCATGGGAAATTTTCTTGATTACTAATTGATTTAGGAGGGTCCAGTCCAACATGGGCAGCACTATCCCTAAGCAGGTAGACCTGGGCTATATAAGAAAGGTAAATGAGAAGGAGCAATCCAGAAAACAGTATTTTCAAAGATTTCTTCTGCACATTCCTGATCTTCTAGTGTTCTTGCCTTGTTTTAGTTCTTGCTGTACTACCCACAAGGACGGACTATAACCTAGAAGTGGAAACAAATCTTCCTAAGTTATTTTGGTCATAATATTTATCCAGCAACAGATAGTGAACTAAGCCACACTTCAAAGGCAAATAATACTTCTATGAGCAGTGATACTTGTTTCCTAACATAAAGGGTGTAGTTTGAAAACTCAAAATCATTTTTTATTTTTCTACTCCTTAGGTAATAACTATTATGTTTCATAAATTATAAAACAGAAATGCTAGTAGACCTTTTCTAATTTTTTCAGTTGTTCTTATATGAAACTACTATAACTCTCTAAAATTCAAAACGTCTGTGTGTTTAAAGAAGGTGTGGTGTAACTCAAAGCATTTTTCATTCATATACATAAACACCGTCTTTTATTCAAAACATTTCACAGACTGGAAAAGGTCTTAGCTGGCAAGACTCATAGCCTGAGCTGTACAGATGAAAGAAATGAACCAGCTTTGATGAGTTCCTTGTGTTCATAATTGCACACGTGCACACACACACACACACACACACACACACACACACACACACACCATAATTTTTAAATGTCTAAGCATTTTTGTGTGTGAGGTCATTCTGCAGCAACTTCAGAAGAATGGAACAGAGAAACAAAGACTACCTTTACACATCCTTTTCTGGAATGTGTACTCTGTTAAAGAAAGGCAAAGATAAAGAATCAAACAATGGGATGCTAATTACCTTTCTGTGTCTATAACAAGTGCAATTAAGACCTGCTATATAAAAAGATAAAGATTATTTAGACCCATGGGGCTAGATGTTTCAATCTATGGTTCAGACAGGGCTGTCACCATTGTCTTGGCCTCATTGTAGGGTTCAGGGCAGAACAAAACCACTCACCAAGGTAAAGAAGCACAAAAGAATAAAGAGAAACTGGGTCCCATATTTCTCCTCAGTGGATATGTCTCCAGTCATTGGAAGATCTCCCCTATACTCCACCACACAGAGATCCCATCAACTCCAGATAATGTTACTGGATGCAGACCAAACCTTAAACACAAAAACCTGAAAGAGCATTCAAGACCAAAATTATAGCAGACAAGAAAAGTACAGTAATGTACAATGAAATAAAGAATGAGAGGGAAGGAAACATAAGGGTGAGAGTGTTTGCACATTAAGGGAGAGGACAAAGAATTAGATATGCAAGCAGAATAAAATAGTCCTTGAAAACAAAACTGGTTTTTCCTTGTTCCTTTTAATAAATCATTGACATTGGAATTGTTTTTCTGGTAAGTGTTATAAAAGACATCAGCAACTGCTGTTTATCACAGCATTTTTCCCTGATGGCATAATAATTAAAAGAAACAAACCTTAAAAATCTTCATATTCTCTAGCAGTGACTTACAAACATGGTGTTTTGAAAGACTTGTTGGACCAGCAAACAATAACCTTTCTTCTTCCATTCTTGAAAACTTGGGAAGCCATCTGTGGCTGTAACTTGACAATAGTGGATTTTAGTGAGACTAGCTTTTACTTTGAAAAATCTTTTAAAATATCTTTAGAAGTTTTCTAAATCCAACAGTAGACATTTTCACTTTATGCATTTTTAGATGTTTCTTTATATGAACTTGAAACATTGGGTTCCCAATAGGTGTATCAAAGCTCCTTTCTTGTGGGTGCATTAACTAGAAAATGGTACAGAACTGTGGATTATTCAGTAAATACATCCATCTCCTCCCCTTGGAAATTTCCCACTCTCTTCTGAATGTCTCGGTGGGATTTATAAATGTTCCCTTAAGCTCTGATCTTTCCTGGCAAGTTTTTGTTTCTTGCAGAATAACATGTAATGTCTACGGCTTTGATGTCTTTATCTTGCTCCAGCCTTTCTTCTTTAAGGAATTCTTTCTCGTTTGTGGCTCTTGACATGCTTTATTTAACATCAGCATGGCAGGAATCAGAATAGAAGTATGTATTCCCCTTCAAAACTGTGTCTATTTACCTAATATAAAAGATAAAACAGGTTTTCAAAAGCGTACTGGAAAAATGCGGTAGTCTTTCCAATTTCACCATAACACCTGAGCTGTGACTACACTATTTGAAAAATACAGATACTAATTCGGAACACAAGGTAAAAAGATTATAGACATTTCTATCTCTGAGGAAAACAATAATGATGGATGCATCTAAAAGTAAATATAATAAGTTCAAACATGATGACAGAAGAGACATAAATTGCATAAAAATAGTTTGAATCCTGTTTTCGTTGGATCACATCATTGGCTCAAGGGCAAAGGGACATTTCCCATGTCCCCCATGGACTGTTTATCCATGTTCCCTTCCTACACGAAGCTTTCAAGAATGATTGACTGATATTTCTGAATTATGGATGAGTCCAGAACTATGCAAGGAGAAAATTATTTAGAGTATGAACCTGGTCCTCAAATGTCATCATTTTTGAGACAATAACAATATAATAAGTTAAAAAGTACAATTTAGACTATGTGCCTTGATGAAAGTGTAGTTGGTTGGCAAAGGTGGAAGACATTTATGGAAGTCAGATTCACCTGGGGTAGAAATATGAACACACATAAGCTAGGTATTTAAATATTAATACAGAAAAATTAGCAACTCAGTACTAAAGCCATGTACAATTAGCTCCCTCCTGCCTTTCAGTCCTGATCCCATCCCTTCCCTCCTCCTGCCCAACTGCCAGTTTACACTCCTTAGTGAACTCACACACATTATATGGCACATATATTTTGAAGAGGTCAATAAGTAAATAATCTGGGGTTGGGGATTTAGCTCAGTGGTAGAGCGCTTGCCTAGCGAGCACAAGGCCCTGGGTTCGGTCCCTCCGAAAAAAGAGGAAAAAAAAATAAGTAAATAATCTTTAAGAACATTGCTTTAAATATTTTTATTGCTATTTATAAATGCCCGGGATCCTAGTTTTGGGAACAAATTATGTGTGAAGACTCTATGTCAATGTCATAATTAAAACTCAAAGTGAAGATAAAATGTTTTCATAGAAACTGAATGAGAGCTTCCTGGTTGCTGCCGGTGCAGAGAGCCCCTGGGCAGCACCCCACGAGCAAACCTGAGCCTCGGGACCACAGGTAAGACCAAATTTTCTGCTGCAAGAAAGCTGCCTGGTGAGCTTGGGACACACGGAAGCAGAATTTCTCTAGGACCGGGCACGTTCTGTGTTTACCTGAAGTCCCACACCCGCGGATCCCAGCCCACAGCAGCTCTCTGCTCCCAGACCCGGTGAGAGAGAGACCCAACCGCCTGGTTAGGTGGGCACTCCTGAGGCTGCAGAGCGGAAGAGACCACCAACACTGCTCACCCCTGCCCACATCCCTGGCCCAAGAGGAAACTGTATAAGGCCTCTGGGCTCCCGTGGGGGAGGGCCCAGGAGGGGCAGGACCCCTGCCAGAGACACCGCCGGACCCTGAAGGAAACAGACCGGATAAACAGTTCTCTGCACCCAAATCCCGTGGGAGGGAGAGCTAAACCTTCAGAGAGGCAGACAGGCCTGGGAAACCAGAAGAGACTGCTCCCTGCACACACATCTCGGACGCCAGAGGAAAAAGCCAAAGACCATCTGGAACCCTGGTGCACTGAAGCTCCCGGAAGGGGCGGCACAGGTCTTCCTGGTTGCTGCCGCTGCAGAGAGCCCCTGGGCAGCACCCCACGAGCAAACCTGAGCCTCGGGACCACAGGTAAGACCAAATTTTCTGCTGCAAGAAAGCTGCCTGGTGAACTCAAGACACAGGCCCACAGGAACAGCTGAAGACCTGTAGAGAGGAAAAACTACACGCCCGAAAGCAGAACACTCTGTCCCCATAACTGACTGAAAGAGAGGAAAACAGGTCTACAGCACTCCTGACACACAGGTTATAGGACAGTCTAGCCACTGTCAGAAATAGCAGAACAAAGTAACACTAGAGATAATCTGATGGCGAGAGGCAAGCGCAGGAACCCAAGCAACAGAAACCAAGACTACATACCATCATCGGAGCCCAATTCTCCCACCAAAACAAACATGGAATATCCAAACACACCAGAAAAGCAAGACCTAGTTTCAAAATCATATTTGATCATGATGCTGGAGGACTTCAAGAAAGACATGAACACACTTAGGGAAGCACAGGAAAACATTAATAAACAAGTAAAAGCCTACAGAGAGGAATCGCAAAAATCCCTGAAAGAATTCCAGGAAAACACAATCAAACAGTTGAAGGAATTAAAAATGGAAATAGAAGCAATCAAGAAAGAACACATGGAAACAACCCTGGATATAGAAAACCAAAAGAAGAGACAAGGAGCTGTAGATACAAGCTTCACCAACAGAATACAAGAGATGGAAGAGAGAATCTCAGGAGCAGAAGATTCCATAGAAATCATTGACTCAACTGTCAAAGATAATGTAAAGCGGAAAAAGCTACTGGTCCAAAACATACAGGAAATCCAGGACTCAATGAGAAGATCAAACCTAAGGATAATAGGTATAGAAGAGAGTGAAGACTCCCAGCTCAAAGGACCAGTAAATATCTTCAACAAAATCATAGAAGAAAACTTCCCTAACCTAAAAAAAGAGATACCCATAGACATACAAGAAGCCTACAGAACTCCAAATAGATTGGACCAGAAAAGAAACACCTCCCGTCACATAATTGTCAAAACACCAAATGCACAAAATAAAGAAAGAATATTAAAAGCAGTAAGGGAAAAAGGTCAAGTAACATATAAAGGGAGACCTATCAGAATCACACCAGACTTCTCACCAGAAACTATGAAGGCCAGAAGATCCTGGACTGATGTCATACAGACCCTAAGAGAACACAAATGCCAGCCCAGGTTACTGTATCCAGCAAAACTCTCAATTAACATTGATGGAGAAACCAAGATATTCCATGACAAAACCAAATTTACACAATATCTTTCTACAAATCCAGCACTACAAAGGATAATAAATGGTAAAGCCCAACATAAGGAGGCAAGCTATACCCTAGAAGAAGCAAGAAACTAATCGTCTTGGCAACAAAACAAAGAGAATGAAAGCACACAAACATAACCTCACATCCAAATATGAATATAACGGGAAGCAATAATCACTATTCCTTAATATCTCTCAATATCAATGGCCTCAACTCCCCAATAAAAAGACATAGATTAACAAACTGGATACACAACGAGGACCCTGCATTCTGCTGCCTACAGGAAACACACCTCAGAGACAAAGACAGACACTACCTCAGAGTGAAAGGCTGGAAAACAACTTTCCAAGCAAATGGTCAGAAGAAGCAAGCTGGAGTAGCCATTCTAATATCAAATAAAATCAATTTCCAACTAAAAGTCATCAAAAAAGATAAGGAAGGACACTTCATATTCATCAAAGGAAAAATCAACCAAGATGAACTCTCAATCCTAAATATCTATGCCCCAAATACAAGGGCACCTACATACGTAAAAGAAACCTTATTAAAGCTCAAAACACACATTGCACCTCACACAATAATAGTGGGAGATTTCAACACCCCACTCTCATCAATGGACAGATCATGGAAACAGAAATTAAACAGTGATGTAGACAGACTAAGAGAAGTCATGAGCCAAATGGACTTAACGGATATTTATAGAACATTCTATCCTAAAGCAAAAGGATATACCTTCTTCTCAGCTCCTCATGGTACTTTCTCCAAAATTGACCATATAATTGGTCAAAAAACGGGCCTCAACAGGTACAGAAAGATAGAAATAATCCCATGCGTGCTATCGGACCACCACGGCCTAAAACTGGTCTTCAATAACAATAAGGGAAGAATGCCCACATATACGTGGAAATTGAACAATGTTCTACTCAATGATAACCTGGTCAAGGAAGAAATAAAGAAAGAAATTAAAAACTTTTTGGAATTTAATGAAAATGAAGGTACAACATACTCAAACTTATGGGACACAATGAAAGCTGTGCTAAGAGGAAAACTCATAGCGCTGACTGCCTGCAGAAAGAAACAGGAAAGAGCATATGTCAGCAGCTTGACAGCACACCTAAAAGCTCTAGAACAAAAAGAAGCAAATACACCCAGGAGGACTAGAAGGCAGGAAATAATCAAACTCAGAGCTGAAATCAACCAAGTAGAAACAAAAAGGACCATAGAAAGAATCAACAGAACCAAAAGTTGGTTCTTTGAGAAAATCAACAAGATAGATAAACCCTTAGCCAGACTAACGAGAGGACACAGAGAGTGTGTCCAAATTAACAAAATCAGAAATGAAAAGGGAGACATAACTACAGATTCGGAGGAAATTCAAAAAATCATCAGATCTTACTATAAAAACCTAAATTCAACAAAATTTGAAAATCTTCAGGAAATGGACAATTTCCTAGACAGATACCAGGTATCGAAGTTAAATCAGGAACAGATAAACCAGTTAAACAACCCCATAACTCCTAAGGAAATAGAAGCAGTCATTAAAGGTCTCCCAACCAAAAAGAGCCCAGGTCCAGACGGGTTTAGTGCAGAATTCTATCAAACCTTCATAGAAGACCTCATACCAATATTATCCAAACTATTCCACAAAATTGAAACAGATGGAGCCCTACCGAATTCCTTCTACGAAGCCACAATTACTCTTATACCTAAACCACACAAAGACACAACAAAGAAAGAGAACTTCAGACCAATTTCCCTTATGAATATCGACACAAAAATACTCAATAAAATTCTGGCAAACCGAATCCAAGAGCACATCAAAACAATCATCCACCATGATCAAGTAGGCTTCATCCCAGGCATGCAGGGATGGTTTAATATACGGAAAACCATCAACGTGATCCATTATATAAACAAACTGAAAGAACAGAACCACATGATCATTTCATTAGATGCTGAGAAAGCATTTGACAAAATTCAACACCCCTTCATGATAAAAGTCCTGGAAAGAATAGGAATTCAAGGCCCATACCTAAACATAGTAAAAGCCATATACAGCAAACCAGTTGCTAACATTAAACTAAATGGAGAGAAACTTGAAGCAATCCCACTAAAATCAGGGACTAGACAAGGCTGCCCACTCTCTCCCTACTTATTCAATATAGTTCTTGAAGTTCTAGCCAGAGCAATCAGACAACAAAAGGAGATCAAAGGGATACAGATCGGAAAAGAAGAGGTCAAAATATCACTATTTGCAGATGACATGATAGTATATTTAAGTGATCCCAAAAGTTCCACCAGAGAACTACTAAAGCTGATAAACAACTTCAGCAAAGTGGCTGGGTATAAAATTAACTCAAATAAATCAGTTGCCTTCCTCTATACAAAAGAGAAACAAGCCGAGAAAGAAATTAGGGAAATGACACCCTTCATAATAGACCCAAATAATATAAAGTACCTCGGTGTGACTTTAACCAAGCAAGTAAAAGATCTGTACAATAAGAACTTCAAGACACTGAGGAAAGAAATTGAAGAAGACCTCAGAAGATGGAAAGATCTCCCATGCTCATGGATTGGCAGGATTAATATAGTAAAAATGGCCATTTTACCAAAAGCAATCTACAGATTCAATGCAATCCCCATCAAAATACCAATCCAATTCTTCAAAGAGTTAGACAGAACAATTTGCAAATTCATCTGGAATAACAAAAAACCCAGGATAGCTAAAGCTATCCTCAACAATAAAAGGACTTCAGGGGGAATCACTATCCCTGAACTCAAGCAGTATTACAGAGCAATAGTGATAAAAACTGCATGGTATTGGTACAGAGACAGACAGATAGACCAATGGAATAGAATTGAAGACCCAGAAATGAACCCACACACCTATGGTCACTTGATTTTTGACAAAGGAGCCAAAACCATCCAATGGAAAAAAGATAGCATTTTCAGCAAATGGTGCTGGTTCAACTGGAGGGCAACATGTAGAAGAATGCAGATCGATCCATGCTTATCACCCTGTACAAAGCTTAAGTCCAAGTGGATCAAGGACCTCCACATCAAACCAGACACACTCAAACTAATAGAAGAAAAACTAGAGAAGCATATGGAACACATGGGCACTGGAAAAAATTTCCTGAACAAAACACCAATGGCTTATGCTCTAAGATCAAGAATCGACAAATGGGATCTCATAAAACTGCAAAGCTTCTGTAAGGCAAAGGACACTGTGGTTAGGACAAAACGGCAACCAACAGATTGGGAAAAGATCTTTACCAATCCTACAACAGATAGAGGCCTTATATCCAAAATATACAAAGAACTCAAGAAGTTAGACCGCAGAGAAACAAATAACCCTATTAAAAAATGGGGTTCAGAGCTAAACAAAGAATTCACAGCTGAGGAATGCCGAATGGCTGAGAAACACCTAAAGAAATGTTCAACATCTTTAGTCATAAGGGAAATGCAAATCAAAACAACCCTGAGATTTCACCTCACACCAGTGCAATTGGCTAAGATCAAAAACTCAGGTGACAGCAGATGCTGGCGAGGATGTGGAGAAAGAGGAACACTCCTCCATTGTTGGTGGGATTGCAGACTGGTAAAACCATTCTGGAAATCAGTCTGGAGGTTCCTCAGAAAATTGGACATTGAACTGCCTGAGGATCCAGCTATATCTCTCTTGGGCATATACCCAAAAGATGCCTCAACATATAAAAGAGACACGTGCTCCACTATGTTCATCGCAGCCTTATTTATAATAGCCAGAAAATGGAAAGAACCCAGATGCCCTTCAACAGAGGAATGGATACAGAAAATGTGGTACATCTACACAATGGAATATTACTCAGCTATCAAAAACAACGACTTTATGAAATTCGTAAGCAAATGGTTGGAACTGGAAAATATCATCCTGAGTGAGCTAACCCAATCACAGAAAGACATACATGGTATGCACTCATTGATAAGTGGCTATTAGCCCAAATGCTTGAATTACCCTAGATCCCTAGAACAAACGAAACTCAAGACGGATGATCAAAATGTGAATGCTTCACTCCTTCTTTAAATGAGGAAAAAGAATACCCTTGGCAGGGAAGGGAGAGGCAAAGATTAAAACAGAGACTGAAGGAACACCCATTCAGAGCCTGCCCCACATGTGGCCCATACATATACAGCCACCCAATTAGACAAGATGGATGAAGCAAAGAAGTGCAGACCGACAGGAGCCGGATGTAGATCGCTCCTGAGAGACACAGCCAGAATACAGCAAATATAGAGGCGAATGCCAGCAGCAAACCACTGAACTGAGAATAGGTCAGAATCAGAGAAAGAACTGGAAGAGCTTGAAGGGGCTCGAGACCCCAAAAGTACAACAATGCCAAGCAACCAGAGCTTCCAGGGACTAAGCCACTACCTAAAGACTATACATGGACTGACCCTGGACTCTGACCCCATAGGTAGCAATGAATATCCTAGTAAGAGCACCAGTGGAAGGGGAAGCCCTGGGTCCTGCTAAGACTGAACCCCCAGTGAACTAGTCTATGGGGGGAGGGCGGCAATGGGGGGAGGGTTGGGAGGGGAACATCATAAGGAAGGGGAGGGGGGAGGGGGATGTTTGCCCGGAAACCGGGAAAGGGAATAACACTCGAAATGTATATAAGAAATACTCAAGTTAATAAAAAAAAAAAAAAAGAAATAAAGAGAAAAAAAAAGAAACTGAATGAGATAGTAAAGAAAATATAATACCATATATTTCTGACATCCAGAAGGACTCGCATTGGCACATGCAGGGAGCTTAGCCACAGACTGAGTCCTCTCTGAAGTAGCTGATGGGGAAGAGCCTCAGCAGGGGCAGACTTGGTATTGTGAAAGAGTAGGGTTGCTTTCTATAATAACATACACCTATCTTCACTTTAAGTTACTCTGAGGCCAAAAGCTGCAGACCTCTGGATCTTGTGACACTTGTTGCTAACAGCAGGTGATTGGATAAGGAATTTACTGCTAGCACACATTTCTTTTTCCAGGCAGCCCAGCAGCCTCTCTTGCTAGGCTGGATAACTGAGAACCAGAGGAGAAGGAAAGGAAAAGAGTCAAGGTACTTTATATAGGCAAAAGTGCACAGACACATATAGAGCCATACACACACTTACATTTTCATTCACATTCTCATTTATACATTAAAACATTCACATTTTTGTCAGGCCCTGTCTCATACTGTCCAGATATATTCATCCATAATTGCATATACACATATACTATACACATAAAAATAGACAAACAGTGTTGTTGTAAAAATATAAAAATAAAAAAGAGTATTGTGGTCTTTTACCCCGCTAGGTCCACACTGCAGTGCCCCAAGATATCTGCTAGATATCTTGGCGGAAACACCTCCCAACTCCTCGGCGGCCCAGAGTCTCCTGCTGCCGCACACTTTCCTACACTCAAACAATCACATAAAAGAACACACAACACAAAAATCTTAGATCCAAATGATAAGATATAATTGCCCACTTAAACATACAAAGCCCGGTACCATCCATCCCTTGAGAACATTAATAACAACCTGTAAATACACAGAGCGAGATCTTTACGTCAGCCTCTATCCTCCTGCCACAGCTTCCTCCTCTCCTATCCCTGTCGCTTCTTTTCTGTTCCAGTCTCCTCCTCTTCCTTCAACCTTCTCTCCCGCCCATCCTTCCTTCTCCTCCAATGACAGGCCTCCTTCCATCCTGTACCTGCCCCTCACCTGTGACATCATCCTACAAAACAGACATATAGATATGGATGAATTGATGCATGGATGGAGGGTGGATGGATGAATAGAGGGTGGATGGATGGATGGATGGATGGATGGATGGATGGATGGATGGATGGGGCAGAGCCCTCCCCACAAGCCAAACCATCCAACCAGCATTTCTTTGGCCTTTAAATACCATCCTAGACAATTACCTCAGAGATAAAGTGTTACATAAAGTGGGAGTTACAGAAGAATGTTGATATTAAGCTCAAAGCAATGTTTATTTCTAATATGCTTATTATAAGTTGAAAACAGCAGTTTTTACATGGCCTTGCATTATCGTAGTGCACACCTATGGCTGTATCCTTGGACACAAATTTGTCCCAAGTCCATTTCTCTTTGTAGTGTAATTATGACAGTTTATTTTGGTTCTCATTATGTAAACTTTACTTACTATATAACTGGGCAATTCTATTCTTGATTCTAATTTTATTACATCTTTCTAGCAAAGCAACTAAGACTACCTCTTAAAACTTTCTTCCTAAAATCATTTTAATCAAATCAGGAATTCTATAGAATCATTAATTCATCTAAATAGTATTAGTTAATAAAAGTTCATCTTTATGTTGATCTGGAAGAAATCTGAACAATAATAGGGTGAGTTTTTGACAGGAAAGGCATATCGGCTGCAAGATATGAGATGATGTCTCTTTGGACATTGCCATAAAGCTCACCCATCACAGACCATGCAAAGTGCTAGGCTACCTCCCAGAAGGTCACCTGCTAACTTAGCCTATGCTAATGGCTCCTGACAGGCTTGTTGTCAGATGTACCCAGCTGACATCAACTCATACACCTAATAACATTGGCAACTACAAAAATACAGCTAACAAAAGCAAATAAGATTCCATAATAGCCTCCTCTAGTATATTGCTTATCAGTAAACACACCATCCCACCTTGTCCTTTTGCACAACAAAAATACATTAATTAAACTGCTCTAAAACAAAAGAGATAAAGAATTATATCATTTTGATTTATTGATATAGTATTTTTATTAATTCTTAAGATAATTTCATGCACACATACAATGTATTTGGATCATAGTTACTCCCACTCCATCACTAAGCTACACCCAGATCCAGAGATCACTCTCACTTGCTCCCACCTTGATGTCCTTTTTTGTTGTTGCTTTGAAAATCTACCAAGTCTAATTTACAAATACTATGTACTCACTAGGATGAGGCCATCCTCTAGAGTATGATCAACATGAGGAGACAATCTTTAAATGATGAGATAAAAGGAGACTTTACAGGGGAGTTTAATACTATGTCCATTTATTAGAAGAGTAGTAGTAGACCCATCCCTGGTGCCTATGAGCTCACACACCATAGATAATTTTTGTCCAGGATGGGCGAAAGCATCACAAGAAAATGATCAAACTTGTATATTCACCCTGAAAGGGTATAACATACCTATACAATGCTTGTGAAAAGAGGTTTACAAGTTGGCCTTGTGACAGATCTTGAGACACAAAAGAACCTACTATCACATTTGATTTACATTTCTGGGAATTACTGTGGATCAGTTCTGATTCATCACTTGATAAGACCTATCTCATTTAGAAAACTTGTCTTAAAGATAAAATTAAATTATCTGTAAATCTTATCAAGCTTCAGCAATTCTAGCGTTTTGAATTTTTCCAAGGAAATAATTCATCAGTTATTTTCAGATGTGCATGAATGTACACCATAACATTTGCTACAAGAAAAAGATATATTAGATTTAGTTAGATGGAATTATAATATGAAATAAATCATGATTCATGCATGACTTTAGTTATTTACATTTTAAATCTATTAGAAAATAATCACAAAATATTGACAAGTGAGAAGAATATAAGCAATGTGATTCAATTCTTAGCATAGGTGTACAAATAAGAGCTTGGAAACAACATAGATATAAATATAGATATATGACTAAATGACACTGAGGTATTAATAATGATTAGTTCTGAGTAATAGCAATATCCATGGCTTACTCATAAGCATGATTTTCTAATGTTATAAAATCAGTTTCATTTTATTTGAGAATATTCAAAAGGAATAGTCATGAATCAATAGCTCATTCTATTTTGCTGTTTCTTCTTCAAAGGGCAGCTTTAAATTTATTCTGACACTATAAATATATTATATCCTCTATTAAAAGATATATCTACCATATAGATATTCCAAATCTAAAGATGATTTTAGAAGAACCATGAAATCAGACATCATTGCACCTCACCAACATTGAAGGCAAGGCATCAGACAAAGTCCCACTTGATTGTTAGATAAAATCCAGAGAATACTGCTTCATTCTCAGCTTCAAAATTCTTACAGGTAATTTCTGAGTACATTCTTAGACCAAGACTATTCTGCTCTAACAAAATACCATCGATTAAATAACTTCAAAATGATTACTTTCTCCAGCCTGAAGGCTGGGCAGTCCAAAATCAAGGTTCCAATAGACGCAGTGCATGGTGCATGATGAAGGTCCACTTTCACATCAAAGACCTTCTTCTTACTGTAGCATGAGGTGAGAAGGGTTTACAGAGCTCTCTTGAGTTCCTTTTGTAAGAGTTCTCAGTCTACTAAAAGTAGACTTGTTTTTCCCAATATTTCCAAGAACAAAGGTTCACCAAAATGTCAGGGAATTAACTCACAGTGAGACAAAATGACATTTATCCTGAGTGTACAGATTGGCATGTGCAGTTGACTTTCTTTCAGTAGCAAAACACAAGGGTAGCTAAAGTTACCAGGAAGGTGCTTGTGGATTATGTAATAAGAGAAAGTAGTGGAACAGTAGTACTAGCAAATAGTACTTACTGCACGGTACTCATTACAGTCAGGGTATTTAGAAAAAAGGTGGTCTGGCAAAGTTCTACACTTATAATAATGGTAAACAATAGACATGCAGAAATCTTATACCTTGTAGAACATCGAACTGTCCAATTGTAATATATTCAGTATGATCTTGAATTCTAATCTCATTTTCTGTAAGAATTTCGGCAATTGTAATCACTTTTTAAACTGATAGTTTTTAAATTATTTATATTTTTTACCAAAAAAGTGAGGTTAAAGATGTTCTATTCAAAATAATCATCACTTTTTGTTGTCTAGAAGAATCTGAAATGAAATAAAAACAAATGCATAGATACAGTGAGAGGAGACTGTGCATGGGAAAGCACTGGAGTGCTTCAATCAATCAAAACTACAGAGCAATAGTCATAAATACTGTATGATATTGGTATAGAGACATGCAGATAGATCAGTGAAACAGAATTGAAGACCCAGAAATGAACCCACACACCTATGGTCACTTGATCTTTGACAAAGGAGCTAAAACCACCCAATGGAAGAAAGATAGCATTTTCAACAAATGGTATTGGTTCAACAGGAGGTCAGCAATATAGAAGAATGCAAATCAATCCATTCTTATCACCCTGTACAAAGCTTAAGACCAAGTGGATCAAGGATCTACACATCAAACCAGATACACTCAACCTAATAAAAGAAAAAGTGAGAAAGAGTATCAAACACATGGGCACTGGGGAAAATTTCCTGAACAAAACACCAATGGCTTATGGTCTAAGATCAAGAATCAACAAATGGGATCTCATAAAACTGCAAAGCTTCTATAAGGCAAAAGACACTGTCATTAGGACAAAACGGCCACCAACAGATTGGGAAAAGATATTTACCAATCCTACATCTGATAGAGGGCTAATATATAAAATATACAGAGAACCCAAGAATTTCGACTCTAGAGAGCCAAATAAACCTATTTAAAAAATGGGGTTCAGAGCTAAACAAAACATTCTCAGCTGAGGATAATCAAAAGGCCAAAAAGCACCCAAAGAAATGTTCATCATCCTTAGTCATCAGGGAAAAGCAAATCCAAATATCCCTGAGATTCCACCTCATACCAGTCACAATGGCTAAGATAAAATACTCAAGTGACAGCAGATGCTGGCGAGGATGTGGAGAAAGAGGAACACTCCTCCATTGTTGGTGGAATTGCAAACTTGTACAACTACTCTGGAAATCAGTCTGGAGGTTCCTCAGAAAATTGGACATTGAACTGCCTGAGAACCCAGCTATACCCCTCCTGGGCATATACCCAGAAGATATTCCAACATACAACAAAGACACATGCTCCACTATGTTCATAGCAGCCTTATTTATAATAGCCAGAAGCTGGAAAGAACCCAGATACCCTGTAATAGAGGAATGGATTTTTTAAGAAAAATGTGATACATCTATCAAAAACAATGACTTCATGAAATTCATAGGCAAATGGTACAAACTAGAAAATATCATCCTGAGTGAGGTAACTTAATCACAGAAAAACATACTTCATATGCACTCGTTGGTAAGTGGGTATTAGCCAAAAACCTCAAATTACCATGGATGCAATCCACAGACCACAGGAAGCTCAAGAAGGATGACCAAAATGCGGGTGCTCCCACTCCTTCTCAAAAGGGGGAAAAATATCCATAGGAGGGGATATGTAGACAAAGTTTAGAGCAGAGACTCAAGGAATGGCCATTCAGAGCCTGCCCCACATGTAGCCCATACACACACACACACACACACACACACACACACACACACACACACACACGGCCACCAAAACTAGATAAGATTGATGAAGCTAAAAAATGCATGCTGAAAGGGACTGGATATAGGTCTTTCCTGAGAGACATATCCAGAGCATGCCCAATACAGAGGTCAATGCTAGCAGCAAACCACTGAACTGAGAACAGGACACCCTTGGGGGGAATTAGAGGAAGTATTGAAAGAGTTGAAGGAGCTTGCAATTCCGTAAAAACAGCAATGCCAACCAACCAGAGCTTCCAGGGACTAAACCACTACCAAAAGACTATACATGGACTGATCCAGGGCTCTAACTGCATGTGTAGCAGAGAATAGCCTTGTTGGGGCACCAGTGAAAGGGAAAGCACTTGGTCCTGCCAAGGTTGGACCCCCATGCAGGGGAATATGGGGAGGCAGTAAGGGGGATGTATGGGGGAATACCCGTATGGGGGAAGGGGAGGGGAGGCGATGGAGGCTTATAGACAGGAAACCAGGAAGTTTCAATAACATTTGAAATGTAAGTAAAGAAATATATCTAATAAAAAATTTAAAAATATTTTAAAAAAGAAAAGAAAATGTAATATTGAGTGAGGTAACCCAATCACAAAAGAACACTCTTGGTATGATAAGCAGATATCAGCCCAAAACCATATCCAAGATACAATTCACAAACCAAATGAAGCTCAGGAAGGAGGAAGACCAAAGTGTGGATGCTTCAGACCTTCTAAGAAGGGGGAACCAAAACTCTCACAGGAGAAAATATGGAGACAATGTGTGGACAAAGACTGAAGGAGAGGCAATCCAAAGAGTGCTGCACCTGCGGAATTTATCCCATATACAGACACAAAACCCAGACAATATTGTGGATACCAAGAAGTGCATGCTGACAGGAGCCTGATAGAGCTGTCTCCTAGAGGCTCTTCCAGGGATTGACAAATACAGAGGCTGATGCTCACAGCCAAACATTGAACTAAGATCAGTGTCCCAGTGGAGGAGATAGAGAAAAACTGAAATAGCTGAAGGGGTTTGCAACCCCATAAGAAGAACAAAAATATCAACCAAGCAGACTCCCAGAGCTCCCAGGGACTAAACCACAATCCCAAGGGGACGACTTATGGCTCCATCCACATATGTATCAGAGGATGGCCTTCTATCAATGGGAGGACAGGCCCTTGGTCCTGTCAAGACTCAGTGTCCTAGTGTAAGGGAATGTCAGGTCGAGGAGGTGGGAACAAATATGTGGGTGGGTGAGGAACCACTCTCATAGATGCAGGGAAGGGGTCGGGAAAGGAGGCTTCTGGAGGGAAAACTGGGAAAGAGGCAACATTTAAATGTAGATTAAAAATCCAATTTAAAAAAAACAACTGGAAGTCTTGTTGGAACTTAGAATTCTAAAAGAAATGTGTGCATCTAATCTCCAATGTATGATGGTACGGTAACAAAGGGACGACCAATCCCCTCCCTTAGTGCTACTATAAGCTAGTGGTTCTTAACCTTCCTAATGCTGCAAACCCTTAATAAAGTTCCTCATGTTGTGTTGAAAGCCCAACCATAAAATTATTTTTTCACTACTTCATAACTAATTTTGCTACTGTTATCAATTATAATGTAAATATATGATATTCTGATGGTCTTAAATGATCCCTGGTCCAGGGTCCTTCATCCAGAAAAGGATCATGACTCACCGGTTGAGAACTGCTACTATAAGCAAAAGAGAGAAGTCTGTTCAATCTCTATAGGTATAAAACAGAGAACCTTAGAGAGAGATGAGATCTGTGTCATCTGAGTCATCTTAAGTGGTTTCCTACTGCTTAATGTTACTACTAGAGAATAGTCTACATCCCTAAGTCCATAAGTCCTCCTTTCTGTACTAGTTTAGCACATGGCCCCCTTACTAATAGTGTGAGCCAAGAAAATAAATCTTGACTTGGGCATACATTCAAGAACATAATCCTATATAGTAGAAAGTCTGGGTTACCAAAGGAAGCATAATCTGTATTATAGAAAAAAGCAGAAAATGTTTTCACTTAAAAGGAGCAGACCATCCAGGTTGTGGTAATGGCCCACATGTGTAATCCAGTACTCAGGAGGCAAGGCAGGTGGATCTCTAAGTTTCAAGCCAGTCTGGTCTACAGAGTGAGTTCCAGGACAGAGCTACACAGAGAAACACTGACTCAAAAAAAAGATAAATAAATAAATAAACAAATAAATACAGAAAGAAATCTGATGTGGTTTGTTGTGTAATTTTATTTTGTGGTGTTCCTTGGCCCCTTAGTGACCAGGATCTCTTTCCCAGCCCAGCTGTGACACCTTGTAGGAACCTTCCCCAGCAGGAGCAGAGCTGTGTGTTCTCTTGGGAAGCCTTCCCCCAGAGTAGTGCTGTAACATTTGCAGTGAGAAAGCCTTTCCACTCCAATCTGTAACTCTTACAGCTAAAGCAATGCAACCCCTGTCAAAACTTCAACTACACTCTATTCAGAACTGGAAAAAAATCCTAAAATTCATTTGGATGAAAGGAAAAGACTGAAAAGTGAACACTGGTGGTATCACAGTAACTGACTTCACACTACAGGACTCACAATTCTAAAAACAGGCATGGTGTTGACACAAAAACATGTCACCCAGTGGCACAGGAAACCCAGAAACAAACCCATGCAAGTAAAACCATCTGACTCCCTTTATCCTACATAGGCTAGATAAACGTCTGTCTCTTAACTGAATGGTGCTGAGCACACTAGACAGGCAGATGCAGAAGGCTAGAGATAGATCTGTACCTTGCTGTTCAAAAATATACCAAAGACCTTAGACTTTGAGATTGGTAGAGGAAAACAGACCAGAAACACTTTAAATTTTCACTTAAACAACAAATTTTCAGAATAGGACTCCACTAGTTCTGCTTTAGCTGAGGTTACTGCTATTCTAAAGAAATTCTGTGACCAAAAAGTGAGTTGAGGAGAAAAATGTTATTTGCCTTACACATCCACATTGTAAGTGTAAGTACATCAATCATGTATTTACTTTTTCCTAGATTTTTTAAGATGTTTGTAAGACCTTTCTTCTGATTTATTTTCAATAATTTCATTTTTCTTAAATTTTATTTAATTTTTTTATTCCACCTTAGTGATGGACTCATCATTAAAGAAAGCTAGGACAGGAACTCAAATAAGGCAGAAACCTGGAGGCAAGAACTGACGCAGAGACCATGAAGGGATGTGGCTCCCTCAATTGCTCCTCCTGGCTTCCTAGGAATGCTTCCTCATAGAACTCATGACCACAAGCCAAGGTATGACACCACCCATAAGGGGATTAGTTCCCCCCAATTAATCACTAATTAAGAAAATGACCTATTGTTAGATCCTATGGAGACTTTTCTCAGTTGAGGTTCCTTCCTTTTAGATGACTCTAGCTCCTATCAAGTTGACATAAAACTGTTAAGGACAAGCTCAAAAATTATATAGCCAGAAGTGACAATGTTGGATTAACTCTAATCATAGGACAGGAAACAACAGTGAAAAGAAAGCTTATATGTGGATAAAGAAAACAGTGAAGAGAAATCCTACAAAATTAATAAATAGCAGCTATTGTTCCAATGGAAATTGATACTCATCATATATAAAATAATAAATTAAACATTGAAAAAACAAAATAATCAGTAAATATGAAAATGAATAGAAAGTTTTCAAAAGTAAATATCCTTGCCAAGTGAGGGGGCTCACACTTGTAATCTCAGCTCTTGAGAGCACAAGGCAGAATTTACTTTGAGTTTGAGAACAGCCCAACTACATAGTGAGTTCCAGTCAGGTTGAGCTACAGAATAAGACCCTGTCTTATAATGGAAGGAAAAATGGATGGAAGGAAGGGAAGGAGAAAAAAGGGAGGGAAGGATGGAGGGAGGGAGAGAAGAAAGAAGGATGAAAGGAAGAATAGAAGGAGTAAAGATGAAAAGAAGAAAGGGGAAAAAGAAGGGATAAAATGAAAGCAGGATGGGGAGAAATAAATACAAATAAAATACAAATGGCCAATAAATCAAGAAATAATGTTAAGCATTATTTTCAATTATGGAAATTAAAATTAAAAGAAAATTGAAAATCTATCTCTATTTGGCAATAGAGGTTAAAATCAAGAAAACAAACAATAAATTCCAGTAAAGATGGTGGGGGAAAGAAGTCTTTATATACTACTGGTGGAAAATTACAACAGACGTAAAGAATGAATAATAAGATAAAAAAAATAAGAGACAAAAGAAGGTGAAAACATATTTGAAATGTTACAGTAAAACCTACTTTTGTATATCTAAAACATTTATAAAAAGATGATTTATAAAAGCAGTGTTTGCTCATTAGGCTCCAAAATGATTCTTAAGTTACTACTACCATGTTTAAGGCAGGTATGCCCAGGTTCTGCTGCTGTACTCATCAAGCTCATCAGACAAGAGTTTCTATGGGATTTTATTATCTGTGTCCCATCTTCTCACAGGAATGCTAGAAATACTGACAGACTTTACCATATTAGGCTGCATATGAAGCCTAGGGTTCGAAATTAAGGCACGCTAGAACTTCACCCATTGAGTCATCTCCCTAGGCAGTATCAACTCATTAAAATTGTTTGCAAGCAAAATACTCAATAAAATTCTGGCAAACCGAATCCAAGAGCACATCAAAACAATCATCCACCATGATCAAGTAGGCTTCATCCCAGGCATGCAGGGATGGTTTAATATACGGAAAACCATCAACGTGATCCATTATATAAACAAACTGAAAGAACAGAACCACATGATCATTTCATTAGATGCTGAGAAAGCATTTGACAAAATTCAACACCCCTTCATGATAAAAGTCCTGGAAAGAATAGGAATTCAAGGCCCATACCTAAACATAATAAAAGCCATATACAGCAAACCAGTTGCTAACATTAAACTAAATGGAGAGAAACTTGAAGCAATCCCACTAAAATCAGGGACTAGACAAGGCTCCCCACTCTCCCGCTACTTATTCAATATAGTTCTTGAAGTTCTAGCCAGAGCAATCAGACAACAAAAGGAGGTCAAGGGGATACAGATCGGAAAAGAAGAAGTCAAAATATCACTATTTGCAGATGATATGATAATATATTTAAGTGATCCCAAAAGTTCCACCAGAGAACTACTAAAGCTGATAAACAACCTCAGCCAAGTGGCTGGGTATAAAATTAACTCAAATAAATCAGTAGCCTTCTTCTACACAAAAGAGAAACAAGCCGAGAAAGAAATTAGGGAAACGACACCCTTCATAATAGACCCAAATAATATAAAGTACCTCGGTGTGACTTTAACCAAGCAAGTAAAAGATCTGTACAATAAGAACTTCAAGACACTGAGGAAAGAAATTGAAGAAGACCTCAGAAGATGGAAAGATCTCCCATGCTCATGGATTAGCAGGATTAATATAGTAAAAATGGCCATTTTACCAAAAGCAATCTACAGATTCAATGCAATCCCCATCAAAATACCAATCCAATTCTTCAAAGAGTTAGACAGAAAAATTTGCAAATTCATCTGGAATAACAAAAAACCCAGGATAGCTAAAGCTATCCTCAACAATAAAAGGACTTCAGGGGGAATCACTATCCTTGAACTCAAGCAGTATTACAGAGCAATAGTGATAAAAACTGCATGGTATTGGTACAGAGACAGACAGATAGACCAATGGAATAGAATTGAAGACCCAGAAATGAACCCACACACCTATGGTCACTTGATTTTTGACAAAGGAGCCAAAACCATCCAATGGAAAAAAGATAGCATTTTCAGCAAATGGTGCTGGTTCAACTGGAGGGCAACATGTAGAAGAATGCAGATCGATCCATCCTTATCACCCTGTACAAAGCTTAAGTCCAAGTGGATCAATGACCTCCACATCAAACCAGACACACTCAAACTAATAGAAGAAAAACTAGAGAAGCATATGGAACACATGGGCCATGGAAAAAATTTCCTGAACAAAACACCAATGGCTTATGCTCTAAGATCAAGAATCGACAAATGGGATCTCATAAAACTGCAAAGCTTCTGTAAGGCAAAGGACACTGTGGTTAGGACAAAACGGCAACCAACAGATTGGGAAAAGATCTTTACCAATCCTACAACAGATAGAGGCCTTATATCCAAAATATACAAAGAACTCAAGAAGTTAGACCGCAGGGAAACAAATAACCCTATTAAAAAATGGGGTTCAGAGCTAAACAAAGAATTCACAGCTGAGGAATGCCGAATGGCTGAGAAACACCTAAAGAAATGTTCAACATCTTTAGTCATAAGGGAAATGCAAATCAAAACAACCCTGAGATTTCACCTCACACCAGTGAGAATGGCTAAGATCAAAAACTCAGGTGACAGCAGATGCTGGCGAGGATATGGAGAAAGAGGAACACTCCTCCATTGTTGGTGGGATTGCAGACTGGTAAAACCATTCTGGAAATCAGTCTGGAGGTTCCTCAGAAAATTGGACATTGAACTGCCTGAGGATCCAGCTATACCTCTCTTGGGCATATACCCAAAAGATGCCTCAACATATAAAAGAGACACATGCTCCACTATGTTCATTGCAGCTTTATTTATAATAGCCAGAAGCTGGAAAGAACCCAGATACCCTTCAACAGAGGAATGATTACAGAAAATGTGGTACATCTACACAATGGAATATTACTCAGCTAGCAAAAACAACGACTTTATGAAATTCGTAGGCAAATGGTTGGAACTGGAAAATATCATCCTGAGTGAGCTAACCCAATCACAGAAAGACATACATGGTATGCACTCATTGATAAGTGGCTATTAGCCCAAATGCTTGAATTACCCTAGATCCCTAGAACAAACGAAACTCAAGACGGATGATCAAAATGTGAATGCTTCACTCCTTCTTTAAATGAGGAAAAAGAATACCCTTGGCAGGGAAGGGAGAGGCAAAGATTAAAACAGAGACTGAAGGAACACCCATTCAGAGCCTGCACCACATGTGGCCCATACATATACAGCCACCCAATTAGACAAGATGGATGAAGCAAAGAAGTGCAGACCGTCAGGAGCTGGATGTAGATCGCTCCTGAGAGACACAGCCAGAATACAGCAAATACAGAGGCGAATGCCAGCAGCAAACCACTGAACTGAGAATAGGTCCCCCGTTGAAGGAATCAGAGAAAGAACTGGAAGAGCTTGAAGGGGCTTGAGACCCCAAAAGTACAACAATGTCAAGCAACCAGAGCTTCCAGGGACTAAGCCACTACCTAAAGACTATACATGGACTGACCCTGGACTCTGACCCCATAGGTAGCAATGAATATCCTAGTAAGAGCACCCGTGGAAGGGGAAGCCCTGGGTCCTGCTAAGACTGAACCCCCAGTGAACTAGACTATGGGGGGAGGGTGGCAATGGGGGGAGGGTTGGTAGGGGAACACCCATAAGGAAGGGGAGGGGGGAGGGAGATTTTGCGCAGAAACCGGGAAAGGGAATAACACTTGAAATGTATATAAGAAATACTCAGGTTAAAAAAAAAAAAAAAAAAAAAAAAGAACTTCAAGACACTGAGGAAAGAAATTGAAGAAGACCTCAGAAGATGGAAAGATCTCCCATGCTCATGGATTGGCAGGATTAATATAGTAAAAATGGCCATTTTACCAAAAGCGATCTACAGATTCAATGCAATCCCCATCAAAACACCAATCCATTTCTTCAAAGAGTTAGACAGAACAATTTGCAAATTCATCTGGAATAGCAAAAAACCCAGGATAGCTAAAACTATCCTCAACAATAAAAGGACTTCAGGGGGAATCACTATCCCTGAACTCAAGCAGTATTACAGAGCAATAGTGATAAAAACTGCATGGTATTGGTACAGAGACAGACAGATAGACCAATGGAACAGAATTGAAGACCCAGAAATGAACCCACACACCTATGGGCACTTGATTTTTGACAAAGGAGACAAAACCATCAAATGGAAAAAAGATAGCATTTTCAGCAAATGGTGCTGGTTCAACTGGAGGTCAACATGTAGAAGAATACAAATCGATCCATGCTTATCACCCTGTACAAAGCTTAAGTCCAAGTGGATCAATGACCTCCACATCAAACCAGACACACTCAAACTAATAGAAGAAAAACTAGGGCAGCATCTCGAACACATGGGCACTGGAAAAAATTTCCTGAACAAAACACCAATGGCTTATGCTCTAAGATTAAGAACCGACAAATGGGATCTCATAAAACTGCAAAGCTTCTGTAAGGCAAAGGACACTGTGGTTAGGACAAAACAGCAAACAACAGATTGGGAAAAGATCTTTACCAACCCTACAACAGATAGAGGCCTTATATCCAAAATATACAAAGAATTCAAGAAGTTAGACCGCAGGGAGACAAATAACCCTATTAAAAAATGGGGTTCAGAGCTAAACAAAGAATTCACAGCTGAGGAATGCCAAATGGCTGAGAAACACCTAAAGAAATGTTCAACATCTTTAGTCATAAGGGAAATGCAAATCAAAACAACCCTGAGATTTCACCTCACACCAGTGAGAATGGCTAAGATCAAAAACTCAGGGGCAGCAAATGTTGGCGAGTATATGGAGAAAGAGGAACACTCCTCCATTGTTGGTGGGATTGCAGACTGGTACAACCATTCTGGAAATCAGTCTGGAGGTTCCTCAGAAAATTGGACATTGAACTGCCTGAAGATCCAGCTATACCTCTCTTGGGCATATACCCACAAGATGCCCCAACATATAAAAAAGACACGTGCTCCACTATGTTTATAGCAGCCTTATTTATAATAGCCAGAAGCTGGAAAGAACCCAGATGCCCTTCAACAGAGGAATGGATACAGAAAATGTGGTACATCTACACAATGGAATATTTCTCAGCTATAAAAAAAAATGCCTTTATGAAATTCATAGGCAAATGGTTGGAACTGGAAAATATCATCCTGAGTGAGGTACCCAACCACGAAAAACACACATGGTATGCACTCATTGATAAGTGGCTATTAGCCCAAATGCTTGAATTACCCTAGATGCCTAGAACAAATGAAACTCAAGACGGATGATCAAAATGTGAATGCTTCACTCCTTCTTTAAAAGGGGAATAAGAATACCCGTGGCAGGGAATAGAGAGTCAAAGATTAAAACAGACACAGAAGGAACACCCATTCAGAGCCTGCCCCACATGTGGCCCACACATACACAGCCATCCAATTAGACAAGATGGATGAAGCAAAGAAGTGCAGACCGACAGGAGCCGGATGTAGATCGCTCCTGAGAGACACAGCTAGAATACAGCAAATACAGAGGCGAATGTCAGCAGCAAACCACTGAACTGAAAATAGGACCCCCGTTGGAGGAATCAGAGAAAGAACTGGAAGAGCTCGAAGGGGCTCGAGACCCCTTATGAACAACAATGCCAAGCAACCAGAGCTTCCAGGGACTAAGACACTACCTAAAGACTATACATGGACTGACCCTGGACTCTGACCTCATAGGAACCAATGAATATCCTAGTAAGATCACCAGTGGAAGGGGAAGCCCTTGGTCCTGCTAAGACTGAACCCCCAGTGAACTAGATTGTTGGGGGGAGGGTGGCAATGGGGGAAGGATGAGGAGGGGAACACCCATAAAGAAGGGGAGGGGGAAGGACTAGGGGGATGTTTGCCTGGAGACCGGGAAAGGGAATAACACTCAAAATGTAAATAAGAAATACTCAAGTTAATAAAAAAAATTGTTTGCAAGCTTTCTGCAAACCCATCAAAATTACCTGAAGATTGCACACCTAATAGGCAAAGTATAATCTAAGCAGTGATAGTTAATGCATGGTGTACTAGTCAGGGTTCTCTAGAGTCACAGAATTTTTGGAATGTCTCTATATATTACAACAATTACTGTGATGACTTAGAGTCTGTAGTCCAAATAATCCAAATAAGGCAGCTGTGGATGAGAAGTCTGCGAATCCAGTAGTTGCTCAGTCCTGTGAGGTTAGTTGTTTGAGCTCATCTTCTAAAACAGTAGGCTGCAATAGACGTATTGGTGAGTAATCAAAGAAGAGTGAATCTTCCTTCTTCTAATGTTCCTATGTCAGCCTTCAGCAGAAGGTGTGGCCCAGATTAAAGGTATACACTACCACACCTGGATCTGGAACTTACTTTGTCCCAGGCTAACCTTGAACTCAGGGATCTCCTTGTTCAGTCTCCTGAGATTAAAGACATGCACTACTTTGCCTAAGACTAAGCTTTTCATGGCCACTATGCCATGTTGTCTTCCAGCCTTAAGATCAGGATCACAGGTGTGCCCTCCAATTCTGGATTGTAATTCATTCCAGATACAGTCATGTTGACAACCAGGAATAGCCATTACACATGGTAACTATATAACAGCCTTGTACAAAATAAAAATCAACTCTACTACTAAGCTCAACTTGGAGTAAAGATGAAAATATAAGTAAGCAAATCCAAATTCAAATTAGAATTTCAATATCCCCTGTAATTTTGAGGAAAACTCTACAGAAAGCTCACTAAAGATAGAGAAAAGTTGGAAATTATTATCATAAATATTAACATGATGGAAGTTTATAGATTATAGTTTCTAGCCCATAAGAACAACATCCAAGTCATTCCAAGTGAGCATGGAAAGTGCTTTGAATTGACTTAAAATGAATATATGTGTAATATGATACTATGATTGTGCTCAAAAATTTTTAGCTAATTTTTTTAGATTTGGTTGAATAATGAAGAATAAAACTCTATATCACATGTGACAGCATATACCTGAAACGAAAGAATTTGTAGGCAGAGGCAAAAAGAAGAATGCAAGTTTAAAGCCATCCTGGCCTATATAGAAAATGCCAGTCCAACCAAGACTAAACACTAGTTCTCTCTGCAACATAAAGCCACATAAACTAAGATTTATGATACAGATCTCAGTTTAAAACCATTTCAAAGAGTTAAAGCCAAAATAATTTAGAAAAATAGAATAAAAGGATTGAATTATTTAAATATATAATGAAAAAATCACTAGGTAAACCAGTTGACTAATAAATGTATTGACTCATTGTTGTGACAAAAATATCGAACAAAAGAAATCAGCGAGACAGCTCACTGGTTCAGAGTATGTATTGTTCTTTTAGAGGAAGGGATGTAATTCACCCACAGGCGGCTTCTCACAACCATGTGTAAAAGCTCTAGGAGATGTGACACTTTCTGAACTATGCAAGCGTAGTACTCATGTACACAAACTCACACACATATACACATTATTTAAAATAAAATATGTAACAAGCTAATGTGGATGAGGAAAAAGCTCACAAGGCCTCAGTCCTTCACAACGAATTACAGACTACTAAGGAACGCTGACAGCAGTAAAAATAGTCTTCTCCAGGAAAAGCACACCACTGGTCATATGGTAAATGTTCAACCCTGATAACATGTACATAAAGTAGCATTATACCAACTGAGCAAATTGCACTGATTCATTTAGGAATATATATGTATAGTATATATTATATACATAATATATATTATATATTGTTTCATATATAATATACTGTTATAATTATAACAATATAATTAATTATATAATTATAATTAAAATATTGTTTAATTATAATTAAATTAATTCTATAAGTAAAATTATATATTTTTCATATTATATATATAAAACAATAATTAAAGAAAAATAGGCCATGAATTTGAAAGAGAGCAGGGAAGGTTACATGAGAAGGTTTAGAGAGAGGAAAGGGAAGGAGGAAATTATCAAATACTTCTGATTGTTTTAAAAAATGAAATTTCAGACCAGCGGATCCCGGACCGCAGCAGCTCTCTGCTCCCAAACCCCGTGGGAGAGAGACCCCACCGCCTGATCAGGTGGGCACTCCTGAGGCTGCAGAGCGGAGGAGACCACCAACACTGCCCACTCCTGCCCACATCCCTGGCCCAAGAGGAAACTGTATAAGGCCTCTGGGCTCCCGTGGGGGAGGGCCCGGGAGCGGCAGGACCCCTGCGCCTGAGACACTGCCGGAACCTGAAGGAAACAGACCGGATAAACAGTTCTCTGCACCCAAATCCCGTGGGAGGGAGAGCTGAACCTTCAGAGAGGCGAACACGCCTGGGAAACCAGAAGAGACTGCACTCTGTGCACATCCAGGCGCCAGAGGAAAACACCAAACGCCATCTGGAACCCTGGTGCACGGAGGCTCCTGGAAAGAGCAGCGCAGATCTTCCCGGTTGCTGCCACAGCGGAGAGGACTTAGGCAGTACCCCACGAGCAAACTTGAGCCTTGGAACTGCAGGTAGGACCAACTTTTACCCTGCAAGAAACCTGCCTGGTGAACTCGGGACACACAGAGGCAAAATTCCTCTAAGGCCGGGCACTTCCTGTGTTTACCGGAAGTCCCACACCGGCGGATCCCGGACCGCAGCAGCTCTCTGCTCCCAAACCCCGTGGGAGAGAGACCTCACCGCCTGATCAGGTGGGCACTCTTGAGGCTGCAGAGCGGAGGAGACCACCAACACTGCCCACCCCTGCCCACATCCCTGGCCCAAGAGGCAACTGTATAAGGCCTCTGGGTTCCCGTAGGGGAGGGCCCGGGAGCGGCAGGACCCCTGCGCCTGAGACACTGCCGGAACCTGAAGGAAACAGACCGGATAAACAGTTCTCTGCACCCAAATCCCGTGGGAGGGAGAGCTGAACCTTCAGAGAGGCGGACACACCTGGGAAACCAGAAGAGACTGCACTCTGTGCACATCCAGGCACCAGAGGAAAACACCAAACGTCATCTGAAACCCTGGTGCACGGAGGCTCCCGGAAGGAGCGGCACAGATTTTCCCGGTCGCTGCCACAGCGGAGAGGACTTAGGCAGTACCCCACGAGCAAACTTGAGCCTTGGAACCACAGGTAGGACCAATTTTTCCCCTGCAAGAGACCTGCCTGGTGAACTCAAGACACAGGCCCACAGGAACAGCTGAAGACCTGTAGAGAGGAAAAACTACACGCCCGAAAGCAGAACACTCTGTCCCCATAACTGGCTGAAAGAAAACAGGAAAACAGGTCTACAGCACTCCTGACACACAGGTTATAGGACAGTCTAGCCACTGTCAGAAATAGCAGAACAAAGTAACACTAGAGATAATCTGATGGCGAGAGGCAAGCACAGGAACCCAAGCAACAGAAACCAAGACTACATGGCATCATCGGAGCCCAATTCTCCCACCAAAGCAAACACGGAATATCCAAACACACCGGAAAAGCAAGACCTAGTTTCAAAATCATATTTGATCATGATGCTGGAGGACTTCAAGAAAGACATAAAGAACTCCCTTAGAGAACAAGTAGAAGCCTACAGAGAGGAATCGCAAAAATGCCTGAAAGAATTCCAGGAAAACACAATCAAACAATTGAAGGAATTAAAAATGGAAATAGAAGCAATCAAGAAAGAACACATGGAAACAACCCTGGACATAGAAAATCAAAAGAAAAGACAAGGAGCTGTAGATACAAGCTTCACCAACAGAATTCAAGAGATGGAAGAGAGAATCTCGGGAGCAGAAGATTCCATAGAAATCATTGACTCAACTGTCAAAGATAATGTAAAGCGGAAAAAGCTACTGGTCCAAAACATACAGGAAATCCAGGACTCAATGAGAAGATCAAACCTAAGGATAATAGGTATAGAAGAGAGTGAAGACTCCCAGCTCAAAGGACCAGTAAATATCTTCAACAAAATCATAGAAGAAAACTTCCCTAACCTAAAAAAAGAGATACCCATAGACATACAAGAAGCCTACAGAACTCCAAATACATTGGACCAGAAAAGAAACACCTCCCGTCACATAATTGTCAAAACACCAAACGCACAAAATAAAGAAAGAATATTAAAAGCAGTAAGGGAAAAAGGTCAAGTAACATATAAAGGCAGACCTATCAGAATCACACCAGATTTTTCGCCAGAAACTATGAAGGCCAGAAGATCCTGGACAGATGTCATACAGACCCTAAGAGAACACAAATGCCAGCCCAGGTTACTGTATCCTGCAAAACTCTCAATTAACATAGATGGAGAAACCAAGATATTCCATGACAAAACCAAATTTACACAATATCTTTCTACAAGTCCAGCACTACAAAGGATAATAAAGGGTAAAGCCCAACATAAGGAGGCAAGCTATACCCTAGAAGAAGCAAGAAACTAATCGTCTTGGCAACAAAACAAAGAGAATGAAAGCATACAAACATAACCTCACTTCCAAATATGAATATAACGGGAAGCAATAATCACTATTCCTTAATATCTCTCAATATCAATGGCCTCAACTCCCCAATAAAAAGACATAGATTAACAAACTGGATACGCAACGAGGACCCTGCATTCTGCTGCCTACAGGAAACACACCTCAGAGACAAAGACAGACATTACGTCAGAGTGAAAGGCTGGAAAACAATTTTCCAAGCAAATGGTCAGAAGAAGCAAGCTGGAGTAGCCATTCTAATATCAAATAAAATCAATTTTCAACTAAAAGTCATCAAAAAAGATAAGGAAGGACACTTCATATTCATCAAAGGAAAAATCCACCAAGATGAAGTCTCAATCCTAAATATCTATGCCCCAAATACAAGGGCACATACATATGTAAAAGAAACCTTACTAAAGCTCAAAACACACATTGCACCTCACACAATAATAGTGGGAGATTTCAACACCCCACTCTCATCAATGGACAGATCATGGAAACAGAAATTAAACAGAGATGTAGACAGACTAAGAGAAGTCATGAGCCAAATGGACTTAACGGATATTTATAGAACATTCTATCCTAAAGCAAAAGGATATACCTTCTTCTCAGCTCCTCATGGTACTTTCTCCAAAATTGACCATATAATTGGTCAAAAAACGGGCCTCAACAGGTACAGAAAGATAGAAATAATCCCATGCGTGCTATCGGACCACCACGGCCTAAAACTGGTCTTCAATAACAATAAGGGAAGAATGCCCACATATACGTGGAAATTGAACAATGCTCTACTCAATGATAACCTGGTCAAGGAAGAAATAAAGAAAGAAATTAAAAACTTTTTAGAATTTAATGAAAATGAAGGTACAACATACCCAAACTTATGGGAAACAATGAAAGCTGTGCTAAGAGGAAAACTCATAGCGCTGAGTGCCTGCAGAAAGAAACAGGAAAGAGCATATGTCAGCAGCTTGACAGCACACCTAAAAGCTCTAGAACAAAAAGAAGCAAATACACCCAGGAGGAGTAGAAGGCAGGAAATAATCAAACTCAGAGCTGAAATCAACCAAGTAGAAACAAAAAGGACCATAGAAAGAATCAACAGAACCAAAAGTTGGTTCTTTGAGAAAATCAACAAGATAGATAAACCCTTAGCCAGACTAACGAGAGGACACAGAGAGTGCGTCCAAATTAACAAAATCAAAAATGAAAAGGGAGACATAACTACAGATTCAGAGGAAATTCAAAAAATCATCAGATCTTACTATAAAAACCTATATTCAACAAAACTTGAAAATCTTCAGGAAATGGACAATTTCCTAGACAGATACCAGGTATCGAAGTTAAATCAGGAACAGATAAACCAGTTAAACAACCCCATAACTCCTAAGGAAATAGAAGCAGTCATTAAAGGTCTCCCAAACAAAAAGAGCCCAGGTCCAGACGGGTTTAGTGCAGAATTCTATCAAACCTTCATAGAAGACCTTATACCAATATTATCCAAACTATTCCACAAAATTGAAACAGATGGAGCCCTACCGAATTCCTTCTATGAAGCCACAATTACTCTTATACCTAAACCACACAAAGACCCAACAAAGAAAGAGAACTTCAGACCAATTTCCCTTATGAATATCGACGCAAAAATACTCAATAAAATTCTGGCAAACCGAATTCCAGAGCACATCAAAACAATCATCCACCATGATCAAGTAGGCTTCATCCCAGGCATGCAGGGATGGTTTAATATAAGGAAAACCATCAACGTGATCCATCATATAAACAAACTGAAAGAACAGAACCACATGATCATTTCATTAGATGCTGAGAAAGCATTTGACAAAATTCAACACCCCTTCATGATAAAAGTCCTGGAAAGAATAGGAATTCAAGGCCCATACCTAAACATAGTAAAAGCCATATACAGCAAACCAGTTGCTAACATTAAACTAAATGGAGAGAAACTTGAAGCAATCCCACTAAAATCAGGGACTAGACAAGGCTGCCCACTCTCTCCCTACTTATTCAATATAGTTCTTGAAGTTCTAGCCAGAGCAATCAGACAACAAAAGGAGATCAAGGGGATACAGATCGGAAAAGAAGAGGTCAAAATATCACTATTTGCAGACGACATGATAGTATATTTAAGTGATCCCAAAAGTTCCACCAGAGAACTACTAAAGCTGATAAACAACTGCAGCAAAGTGGCTGGGTATAAAATTAACTCAAATAAATCAGTTGCCCTCCTCTATACAAAAGAGAAACAAGCCGAGAAAGAAATTAGGGAAACGACACCCTTCATAATAGACCCAAATAATATAAAGTACCTCGGTGTGACTTTAACCAAGCAAGTAAAAGATCTGTACAATAAGAACTTCAAGACACTGAGGAAAGAAATTGAAGAAGACCTCAGAAGATGGAAAGATCTCCCATGCTCATGGATTGGCAGGATTAATATAGTAAAAATGGCCATTTTACCAAAAGCAATCTACAGATTCAATGCAATCCCCATCAAAATACCAATCCAATTCTTCAAAGAGTTAGACAGAACAATTTGCAAATTCATCTGGAATAACAAAAAACCCAGGATAGCTAAAGCTATCCTCAACAATAAGAGGACTTCAGGGGGAATCACTATCCCTGAACTCAAGCAGTATTACAGAGCAATAGTGATAAAAACTGCATGGTATTGGTACAGAGACAGACAGATAGACCAATGGAATAGAATTGAAGACCCAGAAATGAACCCACACACCTATGGTCACTTGATTTTTGACAAAGGAGCCAAAACCATCCAATGGAAAAAAGATAGCATTTTCAGCAAATGGTGCTGGTTCAACTGGAGGGCAACATGTAGAAGAATGCAGATCGATCCATGCTTATCACCCTGTACAAAGCTTAAGTCCAAGTGGATCAAGGACCTCCACATCAAACCAGACACACTCAAACTAATAGAAGAAAAACTAGGGAAGCATCTGGAACACATGGGCACTGGAAAAAATTTCCTGAACAAAACACCAATGGCTTATACTCTAAGATCAAGAATCGACAAATGGGATCTCATAAAACTGCAAAGCTTCTGTAAGGCAAAGGACACTGTGGTTAGGACAAAACGGCAACCAACAGATTGGGAAAAGATCTTTACCAATCCTATAACAGATAGAGGCCTTATATCCAAAATATACAAAGAACTCAAGAAGTTAGACCGCAGGGAAACAAATAACCCTATTAAAAAATGGGGTTCAGAGCTAAACAAAGAATTCACAGCTGAGGAATGCCGAATGGCTGAGAAACACCTAAAGAAATGTTCAACATCTTTAGTCATAAGGGAAATGCAAATCAAAACAACCCTGAGATTTCTCCTCACACCAGTGAGAATGGCTAAGATCAAAAACTCAGGTGACAGCAGATGCTGGCGAGGATGTGGAGAAAGAGGAACACTCCTCCATTGTTGGTGGGATTGCAGACTGGTAAAACCATTCTGGAAATCAGTCTGGAGGTTCCTCAGAAAATTGGACATTGAACTGCCTGAGGATCCAGCCATACCTCTCTTGGGCATATACCCAAAAGATGCCTCAACATATAAAAGAGACACGTGCTCCACTTTGTTCATCGCAGCCTTATTTATAATAGCCAGAAACTGGAAAGAACCCAGATGCCCTTCAACAGAGGAATGGATACAGAAAATGTGGTACATCTACACAACGGAATATTACTCAGCTATCAAAAACAACGAGTTTATGAAATTCGTAGGCAAATGGTTGGAACTGGAAAATATCATCCTGAGTGAGCTAACCCACTCACAGAAAGACATACATGGTATGCACTCATTGATAAGTGGCTATTAGCCCAAATGCTTGAATTACCCTAGATCCCTAGAACAAAGGAAACTCAAGACGGATGATCAAAATGTGAATGCTTCACTCCTTCTTTAAATGAGGAAAAAGAATACCCTTGGCAGGGAAGGGAGAGGCAAAGATTAAAACAGAGACTGAAGGAACACCCATTCAGAGCCTGCCCCACAGGTGGCCCATACATATACAGCCACCCAATTAGACAAGATGGATGAAGCAAAGAAGTGCAGACCGACAGGAGCCGGATGTAGATCGCTCCTGAGAGACACAGCCAGAATACAGCAAATACAGAGGCGAATGCCAGCAGCAAACCACTGAACTGAGAATAGGTCCCCCGTTGAAGGAATCAGAGAAAGAACTGGAAGAGCTTGAAGGTGCTCGAGACCCCAAAAGTACAACAATGTCAAGCAACCAGAGCTTCCAGGGACTAAGCCACTACCTAAAGACTATACATGGACTGACCCTGGACTCTGTCCCCATAGGTAGCAATGAATATCCTAGTAAGAGCACCAGTGGAAGGGGAAGCCCTGGGTCCTGCTAAGACTGAACCCCCAGTGAACTAGACTATGCGGGGAGGGTGGCAATTGGGGGAGGTTTGGGAGGGGAACACCTATAAGGAAGGGGAGGGGGGAGGGTGATGTTTGTCCGGAAACCGGGAAAGGGAATAACACTTGAAATGTATATAAGAAATACTCAAGTTAATAATAAAAAAAATGAAATTTCAAAAAGAAAAAAGAAACAGTTACCATAAGGAAGGGTTTATTTATACCACAATTTGAGCATACAGTCTATCACTGTAGGAAAGACATGGTCATAGAAATGGGAGCACTCTCTGCCACCAACAGACAAATGCTATGCTCAGCTCACTATCTCTTTATTAATCATCATAGCCATATATATCAAAGAGAGAGAGATAAAAGATATAAACAGATGATAGATGGATAGGTAGGTAGGTAGGTAGATAGATAGATAGATAGATAGATAGATAGATAGATAGATAGATAGATAGATAGATGATAGACAGATTAGAGATAGAGATAGGGATAGATATAGATATGATTGTGGTGTTTGAATATGCTTGGCCCAGGGAGTGGCACTATTAGGAGATGTGCGCCTTGTTGGAGTAGGTATGGTCTTGTTGGAGGAAGTGTATTCCTATGGGGTGGGCTTTGAGACTCTCCTCCTAGCTGCCTGAAGCCAATCTGCTCCTAGCTTCCTTTAGATGAAGATGTAGAACTCTCAGCTCCTCCAGCCCCTTGTGTACCTGGATGCCACCATGTTTCCCACCAAGATAATAATGCACTGAACCTCAGAACCTGTAAGACAGTCCCGATTAAACATTGTCCTTTTTAAGAGTTGCCTTGACATATGTATATGTCAGAAAGGGAATAACAACTGAGAAAGAAAACAAATATGAGGCTAGATCAAAAATGAAGAGGGGAGACTTGGAAAAGAGGACACACAAAAGCAAAGTATAACTGTGCATAAGGAAGCCCATAATGAATGAAACTCATTACTTTTTGTGCCTATTTTGTAAGAATTGATTAAAATAAACAAAAGATAAGGAAATAAATAAGAATAACCTATCCACTGAAAGTAAATGAATAACCCTTTATAATGACATAGAAAGGAAAATTTCAAGCATAAAACAGTAGCTGGTGTGATAAGACAAAAGGAAGGACACAAATTATCTGTCAAGAACAAAACAGAATAATTCGTTTCTGCAGCACTTGGTGTGCAGACGATAAAAAGTTGCATCCTGAGCAATGCGATGCTAGCAAATTCAAAAACTTGTAGAACTAGCCGTAACTGAAGATGCTGCTGATAGGAAATGAACAACAGCAGACATCAGGCTGTGAATAGTTTCATGGTAATGCACTTCAAAACGTAAGTGAAATAGAAAAGCTTCGTGAAAGTCAGCAAACGAACACAAACTCAGCACATCTGAACAGCTCTTATAATTTATGAAAACTGGATTCAAGGTGGGAAGCTTTCTCCGAAAGCTCAAGAGCCAGATGGATTTGCTGCTGAATCATAGCCAACATCTGACTGGGAAGTGAAATTCTATCACGGCTCTTTCAAAAGAAAAAGCGAGTCTCGAGTACTTTTTAAGAAAGCATTATTCCCAAACTCAAACCAGACAAAGTTATTAGCAGAAAATTTTAGAGCAATGTACCTCACTGTAGATGCAAGTCTGAAACGTTTTAGCAAATCTAATCCAACATTGTGTAAAAGAAAGCACACGTTTGACAAGTGGCGCTTACACAGGAATGTAAGACTGGCTCGGTATGTAAAAACTAATCAATATAGGGCTAAAAAGATGAATCCGTGGCTAAGAGCACTGGCTGTTCTGCCAGAGAATCCAGTTCAATTACCAGCAAACACATGGTGGTTCACAATCTTTTGTAACTCTGTCTTGCAAAGATGCTATGCCTTGTTCTGCCTTGCAAGGGTAACAAGCACATACATAATATTTATACACACCTGCATGAAAAACACTCATGCACATAAAAATACATTTATAAAAGGGAAACTCCATTTAAAAAAGGGACCAACTAATGAGTATAGCTAACACTATCTACAAACTAAAATAGAAATAAGTATCCATTTAAAAGAATCAGAAAAATATGTGACAATCCATTAAAATGTTATTAAACTTGCAATAAATAAAAAATCCCCAACACAATAAATTCTGCTGTAAAAAAGCTATTACTATGAAATAATATGAAAAAACACAACACAATGTTCATAGCAAAAGGCAAACAAAATATGATGCACTCTTATACATAGTCTAGTCAGCAACAAAAACAGGGTACTAATAATCTCCAACATATAGTTTGAAATAAAAAATATTACAGTAAATGAAAGAAAACTTGCATAAAACTACATATTGATTTCGTTCATTCAAAGTAATCATAAAAGGAAGATTCACAGTCACGAAGCAGACAGACAGAGGAGCTGAAACTAACCTATACAATGAGTCTTGGGATGAGAAAAATGTTTTACTTCTGTATTGTGGTGATGATTGAAAATGCTATAAATTTACTAATATTTATTGATTGCATAATTATAATGGAAGCTATAGAATTTTTTACTATGTATTTACAATTTTGTATTAAATTTACAATTTACTATGTATAATTTTGTAGTCAGGAAATTAAGAGAACAAAATTTTTGAAAGTAAAATCTTAGAAGAAAAATAAATACTATCAAGAAATCAACTCACTGTGTGGGGATACATCCAAATACAGATGGAGCATGATGTTTGTGATAACATTTTTTACTACCTTTCTAAAGTATTAAAATTTTTTAAAACTTCACTTCTACATCCTATGTTTAGAGTATACATACATGTATTAAAACTCTCATGAGGTCATTATTCCTGGACATGATTCCTAAAACATTAGAACAATTTTTCAAAATTGTCTTTCTGGTTTCATTGTTATTTTTCTATTATAATATTTTCACCATCATCTTTCACAAAATATAGTGATAAAGTTCTAGCATTTCTACTTTAGAAAAAGAAAACTTTAAACTTGGAGACATGCAACATATTTGCCAATTATGACTAGAAGTTTTCTTTTATTTTTTAACTTTATTTAATCTTTATTTTTACACTCCAGATATTATCCCGTTGCCAGTCCACCCTCTGACTATTTGCCTTCCCATACCTCCTCCCCACCCGCTGTCTCCTCGAGGATGTGCCCCCATCCCTCAAGCCCAACTCCACCAGACCTCTAAACTCCCTGGGGTTCCAGTCTCTTGAGGGTTAGGTGCACCTTCTCTGAAATAACCCAGACCCAGCAGACCTCTGCTGTAAATGTGTTGGGGGCCTCATATCAGCTGCTGTATGCTGCTTGGTTAGTGGTCCAGTGTCTGAGAGATCTCAGGGTCCAGGGTAACTGAGACTGCTGGTCCTCCTACAGGATCCTCCTTCTCCTTAGCTTCCTCCAGCTTTTCCCTACTTCAACCATAGGGGTCAACAGTTTCTGTTCATTGGTTGGGTGCACATATCTGCATCTGACTCTTTCAGCTGCTTGTTGGGTCTTTTGGAGGGCAGTCATGTTAGGTCCCTTTTTGTGATTGCCCCATAGCCTCAGTAATAGTGTCAGGCCTTGGGGCCTCCCCTGGACTTGGATCCTGCTTTGAGCCTGTCACTGGACCTCCTTTTTCTCATCCTCTTCTCCATTTTTGTCCCTGCAGTTCTTTCAGACAGGAACACTTATGGATCAGAGTTTTGACTGTGGGATGGCAACCCCATCCTCACTTGATGCCCTGTTTTCCTACTGGAGTTGGGCTGTACAAGTTCCCTCTCCCCGCTGTAAGATTTTTCATCTAAGGTCTCTGGTACATTCTGGAGGGTGTCCTCACATCCTACCTCCTGAGATTGCCTGTTTCCATTCTTTCTGATGGCCCTCAGGGCTTCAGTTCTTTTTCCTCACCCAATACCAGATCATGTTCCCCTCTTCCTCTCCCTGTCCCCTCCCCCGTTGTGATTGCTTTCTTCTCTGTCCCAAGTGGGATTGAGGCATCCTCACTTGGGCCCTTTGGCTTGTTGACCTTTTTGACTTCTGTGGACTGTATCTTGGGTATTCTATACCTTTTTATTTTTTATTTTTTATTTTTTGTCTAATATCCACTTATTAGTAAATACATACCATGATATCCTTTTGAGTCTGAGTTACCTCACTCAGTATGATATTTTCCAGTTCTATCCATTTGCCTGCAAAACTCAAAATGTCCCTGTTCTTAACAGCTGAGTTGTATTCCATTGTGTAAATGAACCACATTTTCGGGATCCATTCTTCTGTCATGGGACATCTGGGTTGTTTCCAGCTTCTGGCTATCACAAACAAGGCTGTTATGAACATAGAACATGTGCCCCTATGGCCTTAATTAAGATTATTGAGCCTTTTTTCCTACAACTAGGTACACTTTATTTTTGATACAAAACACAAATCATAACTATGCATTGCTTATTATCTCATTTACAAAAAATGAAATATTCTTATATATCACTGTTCATACAAAGGGATAAAGTAAATCATATTCTTATTTTTATAGTTTTCCTACCCTTAGTTTCCCTGACATATGTGTTTTGTGTGGAGGTAGGACAGCTGTGAGTTCAAAGCCAACCTAGACTATAGAGTAAAACCAAATTTGTACAGAGAGATCAACACTGAGAACAGTAGGTACCCTTGAAGTAGACAAATATTTGTGGGATTGGTTATATTTTGAATTCATGTTTTCTGTGCACAAGCATCATTATCAATATCTTGCCAATATCCTAGAAAGAATTCACTGAACAGGAACGCTAGAAAGGGGATGGATCCTTGAAGGCAACAAGATGAAAAGGTTAGACTTAAATAGAATGGGGAAGAAATCATTTAATTTCTGAAAATAATTTACTCCTTGGGTCTTGATGCTTATACAGAATACTGTGCCTTTAACTTAGAACAAATTCCCCTTGAAGAGGAGGAAAGGGAGGGGGAAATAGGAGGAGAAAAAGGAGGATGAAGAAGAAGAGGAGGAGGGAAAGAAGGTGGAGAAGAAGAGTGATGGAAAGTCTCTATGAACAATCAACAACAGTTATAAGTGCTGAAGCCACTGTCGTTTTGCTGCCTTCTTCATGAATAGCATCAATAGCAATACAGATTTGCATTTGGGAAAATGTGACTGAGTTTGAAAGAAAGGATCCCAAAGGATTAAAATTGCAAAATATGTCGATGGAAGAGAGAGAGGATAGTGGGAAGAGAGAAAGCACAGGGAGGAGGAACTATAGCAGATAGTATCAAAGTAGTAAACACCAGAGAGGAAGATATTTTCACTTATCATCTATTACTCTGCTACCAATAAATAGATTGATTTGAATGTGATAGACTGGGGTGAAAATGAGTAGGTAACCTCCAAGTTGTCATACTTCTATCTGGGATGAGCAAGCTCTAAGAAAGGAAGGCTGGACAAAATAGTCTCCTCTATATGAAAGTCACATAATTCATGTTTAACAAAGTAAACAAAGATATCCTGAGTGAAAACTTGTGCATTCACTGGTGTTAGGTTGCCCAGGTCCCAGCGATGAACCATTCCCATAACACTATGGTTAGTACTATTGAACTCAGGGGGTCTAATAATTTTAAAAGAATATGAAGTCAGAAAGAAGATGGGTTAGGGTGGTCCAGGGGGAGTTAGAGAAAAATGATAGGAAATGAATATGATCAAATACAGTGTTCAAATGTATGAAATGCTCAAAGAATAAATAAAAATACATTATTTTAAAAAAATAATTTCAAAGTGTTGATTTTCTCAGTCATTGAGCTTTCTTGGACTATTTGGACAAATTAAAATTTGGACAGACAAATGATAAATGTCTGAAGGAAAAATAATATTTATTCCAATTTTAAAATTATACATTGTGTTCATATATTATATTACATAATTTCATTCTGAGATGCATACTTATTTGTTTTATACATCATTTTAAAACAACATAAAATTAAAACTACTCTCCATGTGCTCATGGCGGGTCTCTATTTCTCTACTTCTCTACTCTCTCTGCCTTTCTCTGTCCCTACTACCCTCTTAACTCTTTTCCCCATGCCCCGAATAAACTGTATTCTATACTATTTTAAAATAATAATAATTTGAATGTAGTAAGGTTTATGCTGGTCGAGCAAAGTGGAAGTAGTAGATTCTTTTCTAGGATCTTTGACCTCACTAGCCTCAAGAAGCCGGCAAGGTTTCCAGTACCAGCCATCATTTTCCTCAGGGTCAGTGGGCCTTAAGGACAACGAGATAGCTGTCGATTGATTGAATATGTGAGTGTCACTTGTGTCACTTGTGGAACCTTTCCACATACTTTGCCATGTTGGTATTTGTGGTGACTGTTGCTCCTGGGTAGTCCTGTTTAAGTGCTTCTTCCCTTGACACCTTGTATAATGTTTTCTGCAACCAAGGAAGCTAAACTCCAAGAGACTGCCTGTCTTGTGCCTTAAGTGTGCAGTGTCTTCTCCAAAGGGGGGGTTACTTTAAACTTCTGAGAAGCATCCAAGGGCTACATGGATAATCCAAATTGTTTTGGGAGTCACTTGGGCTTCCCTCCCAACCACTCAAGGTTTTGCATGCCTGAAAAGAGGGCTGTTGTTAGGCTCCAGTTCTTGAAAGATAATGTTACTTTTTAGGTACATATGATAGATAAAATTTTATGTTTATGATATTGAAGTAATAATTTGATGTATACTTATTTTATGAGGTGATAAAATCAAACTACTTAACATATCATCACTTCATATACTTAGATTTGTTGTGATGAAAATATTGGAAATCTATTCCTCCATCAGGATTCAAATGTATAGGCCATTGTTACTAACTTAATCACCATGCTGTATAATAGACGTCCTGAATATTTTTTTTCTGGTCTAACTGAAACTTTGTGTGCTTTGATCCACTTACCTTTATTGTGAGCCTTTCTCCAACCCCAACATTGACATTTTGGCCAGTGTTAAACAAATTAGGAGAATTTGGGAACATGTGTGTCATACTAGCAAAATCCTTCTCATTCCAATGCCAATGGATTAATCTTGGAAATTAATACTTTTCGAACAAAGAAAAGAATGCCCAACCCACAGCTTTAGTACAGACTGTGTTAGATTCCCTCCCCCTTTGTCTCTCACTCTACTCTAATTCAGCCAAAACTGTAAGCACCTACAATTCCAAGGACAAGCACCTAATAGTTTTCTTACCGGGTAACCATTTTATCAACAGCTTTATATACACAGGAGTCACAAATGAAACTACTTGCCAGAGGCTTCAACACCAACATGAATAAAAATTACTTAAACAGAATTCATCAGCTCTCCTACAATCAGAGTCCTTTCCCAACCTTCTAATTACCATCAGCAACAAACAGCACTCTCCTCCCAGCTTGATTGCCCTTCATAGTTAATCAAACACTTGCCCATCCCTTCTCAGAGACAAACTGACCTGTGAATGACCCGATCAGAATCAGGGGTGGGGGCGTGTTTGTTAGACACCTCACTTCCCCTTGCTCCAAATCTGTTGGTTCTGGATGTCTAGGAAAGGACTCCTATGGTGTGCATTTTCAATACTCTACATTTGAAACATTATAGTTCTAGAACCATCCAAATCTGGCTTTTCCACCTTTCTGCTATTCTCTGAAATCGATTCCATGGCCGAACAAAAGAAGCTAGCAACAAGGGGCCCGCGAGATGGTTGACTTGTTAAAGGCACTGCTGTATAAACACAAATAAAATACATGTAATTTTTTTGTAGCCAAGACACTAGCAACAGTCTAATAGTTGAAGTCAGTAGTTCTCAACCTTCCTAATGCTGTGACCCTTTAATATAGTTCCTCATATTGTGGTGAGCACCAAATATAAAATTATTTCATTTCTACTTCATAGCTATAATTTTGTAACTATTATGATTTATAATAAGATGCTAATATGCAGATTATTTACTATGCAATCCCTGAAAAGGGTGTGACCCACAGGAAGAGAGTCACTAACATAAGTCTTCCTCTCCAGTATATCCTGTGTAAAGAGGTACAATACTCTTTATCACAAATTCATTTTATTCAAAGAATTTGGGTATTTATGAGTACAGTGAGCACGCCCACGCGCGCGCGTGTGTGTTTGTGTGTGTGTGTGTATGTGTATATATATATATATATATATATATATATATATATATATATATAGAGAGAGAGAGAGAGAGAGAGAGAGGGAGGGAGGGAGGGAGGGAGGGGAGAGAATGTACACTTGTGTGGGTGTGGGTGGGCATTCTCTGCTCACATCTAAGTATAATAGATCTGGCTCATACTGTGTTCTTAGCCAATAGCTAAAAAATAACAACAACAAAAATTTCCTTTTCTTATTTACACCTAAATACTCATGGTGAGTTGCTACTGATCTGGCCTAAGTCATATGCTACTTGTTAACATTCTTGTGACTAGATTTCTCTGATTAGCCCATATTGGATCACGTACTGATTCACCTGGGCACTTGGCTATGTAAAAGTCAGACATAAAGTGCATTATCCATGAAGTACCCAGGCTTGTAATCACAAGCACGTAAATAAATGCACTGCTTGAGGTCTACCTCACAACGCTCTACAGCGTTCTTATACGCATGTTCCTCCTTAAGCCACAGTCCCTTTGATGTGGGACTGATGTCTTTTTTAGTCCTTAGAGTTTCAATAGAACTTCCAACTCTTAAAAAGAAATTCAAGGAGGAAAATGAATAAATTGGCTCATAAATGTAATACAAATTCACATCATCTGCGTTCAGTTTTATGAATATATTTAATTACCTTTCTCCAGAAGAACTTGAAAATATATTATTCCAAACAAAATATCATAGCAAACAGAATCAGTCTCTAGTTGATCCTTCATCAGCTTTTGAGTTTTCTTTTTTTATGCAAAAGAACATTAGGATTATCCTGGATCTATGTGAAGGTTTGGAACACAAAACAGCACAGCTGTACAACAGTAATTACAGCACAGCGACTGCCATCTCCAGTATTTAAAAGCATGAATCCTGATCGAATATTCATAATTCACTATTTATTTTTATGTCAATTTCTTTAGTAGTGTCTACAGTCATGACTACTCTGTTATACACTCTTGGATTAATCATATATTAATTTCAAAATGCTAGTTTATACTAAGAAACTTACCAGAAGTAAACACTTTGCAGCCTATGTAATACCAAATACACCATATAAAAGCAGAATGGCCAAGAAATGTTAACACCTACACCTCATTCTTCCTTTCCTAATTACTTAAGTGAGACACAAATACATATCAAAGATGGAGGATCCATGAAAAGGGTAATCAGAACATGGGGAAATACTTTATTACTCTTTATATGAAAAATAACACATGAAGGACCACTTAGGTTTGACATTCCCTCAGTCAGGGGCCTCAGTCCTCTTTGAGGAAGAGATGCTTAAATGGGTAGTGTGAGGAAGGATAAGAAAATAAACAGGGGATAGAGAGGACTTGGAGATGAGCCTTCAGGGCTGTGAAGGGTGAGCATTTGAGAGCTGCATTTACAGAGGAACCACTTCTTCCTCCTGCCTTATTGAAAAGTAGCAAGTGCAGAGATGGTCCAGGCAGAAGAAGTAAAAGAGGAAAAATGCCCAGCCCTCTCTTAATCTTCTCTAGTCTCTTGACATGGGTTGTCTTTTAGTAGAGTCCAGAAAGACTAGCCAAAAAGAAATGCAAGAAAGGAGACAAGCAATGAACACCCTTGGAAACAGCACTGTCCAGGGGAAAAAATGAAACTAGTTAGAGAAGGAAGGGGATGGGCAGAGAGAGCATAATGATTCAGATGTCAAGGAGCACAGTCCTAACTTCTGAGTTGTTCAAGGAGAAAGAACTGGGCACTCAATGCTTTCCCAGTGTGCTTCATTTCACTGTAAGTCTTCCCATAGCAGAAATGTAGCTGGATATTGCAGGAGAGCAGAATCTGTGTGACAGTTACAAACTCAGAATCTCACAAACATTTGTGGAAACCCTCAATAAGACAGGCTGGCACTCAATGACTTGATCACCATCCATGGGATTGACAGGTTTCTAAAATAGTCCATTAAGACTCTTCCTATCTGGCTGAAGAGGTTTGCAACCCCATAGGAAGAACAACAATATCAACCAACCAGACCCCCAGAGCTCCCAGGTGCTAAACCACCAACCGAAGAGTACACATGGAGGGACCCATGGCTCCAGCTGCATATGTAGCAGAGGAGTGCCTTACAGGCATCACTGGGAGGGGAACCCCTTGGTCCTGTGGAGGCTTGATGACCCAGTGTAGAGCAATGCTAGGGCGCTGAATGGGTGGGCGGGTGAGTGAGTACCCTGTTAGAAGCAGGGGAAGGAGGCATAGGGGGATTTGTGGAGGGGAAACTGGGAAGGGGATAACATTTGAAATTTCCATAAATAAAATAACCAATAAAAAATGAAAAAAAAGACTCTTCCTATCAAGGTCTCTGCATCAGTTTGTCAGCCTTAGTGTTTGGGTCAGAAGAGAAGGAACATGGCAGCTGATAACTGTAATTTATAGAGTAAGTTTGTGTCTTGGTAGGGTCGTGCATACCTTTGGTTCTTGCCTGACTCTGTTAAGTCAGACTGAGCTGCAGCACCCATTCCCTATACCTCAGAACATGGCTTATCTCACTGGTCTCATCCCATTATTTTGACAGACATTGCTAATGTAAATTTTTCAAAAAACCCTAGTTTTACCGTCTTACAACAGTGTAGAGAGACTGGAAAGTGTGAGTCTACTGGGTACATTACTAATCCAGTGAAAGCTGCTATAATAAAATGCTCCCATGGAGTAGATAGCTTATAAGTAACAGACGTTAATGTCTTACAATTCTGGAGGCTAGGGGAGTCTGTCTCTGGCATCAACGGATTGCAGAATTCAACCAGGGCTTATCACTTGGTTAACTGACAGTGTTTGCTCGCTGAGTCTCGATACTATATGGTAGGTGAGGGATTCCCTCAAATTTCTTCAGAGGACTTTATTTACATTCATGGAGATATAAAATGGATACTTTCATGTAGGGACTTCACAGGATAATGGATGTCCAAGTAACTGGTAAAAAAATTTTTCTGCATGTGTGACAGAATAGTTCTAGTCAAGATTAGCATAATTCTGTATCTGAACCTACAAAATGAACAGTGTAGTGGGTTGGCCTAATGCTGTTTATATTCTGATTCTAAGTTGGACCCCCAAAATTGGTTGCCGCAGAGAAGAGAAAGTCCACACATAGACACTAGTTAAGTGACCCTGCTCCCAGTTAATTGTGGTTGGCCAACAGTCAATAACCTGTGCAGAAGAAACCTAGGTGGGGTTTAGGTTTTCCAGGCTTGGAACCATGAGAAGAAAGGAGAAACCACCATGGGTTAGCTGAGCCATGAAAATGTGGACATGTGGGCTGTCCAACTGGAGTTAAGAGCAGCCTAGATGGAACATAGTAAATAGTAAATAATAACTCAGGGTTATCAATAGGAAATTAGACTCTAACAGCATGGGAGGCAGGCAGCTGCCCAGCTACTGTGCTGCTAAAGTCACATTGTAAATATGAAGATAGGCTGTGAGTATGTCCTTCATCCTGGAACTTGATAACCAAAGGTGGAGTAGAAACCAAGGGCAAGTATTTTAATATTTACTACTACAGAACAGGATGCAATCTCAGCAGAAAAATGAGACTATTTTTATAACTGAAATTCCCGAATATTCTGGATCTACCTGATATGTCATTAAAAAAAAAATTCCACTAACTAGCAATAAGAAATATGGCAGAGAGCATAAGTGGCTCAGGAATCTAACAAACCCTTGGAAATAATAGCAGTTATTAGTTTATATTAATTATAAAAAATCATGGAATTATTTTGACACTTAATTATGCATTTAATTCTCCTTGACACATTTACCTCCACTTTTCTCTTTCCCTTTGATCCTCACAAGGGCCTTAACTTCATGTTGTGACCCTCTAGTGTGATTTTCTAGTACTATTCTCCCAGGGGACAGAGTTTCCACATTAGAATTTCAGAGGGGCACAAGCATCCACTCTGTACCAGTGATCAACTAACACCCACACTTATTAATATAATCCTGCTTTATAGGTTTTTATCTCCTCAAATCTGCTCCTTTGCTTATATATCAGACTATTGTGTAAGGGTAGATATGTGCTTTCTCTAAACGATTTACCTTTTTTTGTCAATAAAATAAAAATAACTTCACTGTCCCTAGAGGCACTGCAAGTGTGGCTGCTGTGTCATGTGTGAATCAGTAGGTGCTAGAAAGGAGGGAGGCTGTGCCTGTGCTCGGTGTTCTGACCTGTGAACATCTGAGTGACTAGTAGCCTAACATTCCCGGAAAATAAACCACCCTGAGATGGACCAGGAGTTAGGCTCCTAGCCAAGGAGCTAGTCTAAAATGACAACCGGTCTGGTGCCTCACAGGCCTGGGGTGGGGAACATACCATGCCCAAGATGACTCCTGATCAATGTCATAATGCATAGGAGGGTATAGCACTCCTCAGTTTACTCCTGAGATGACCCCAGACACTCAGAGACCCCAGGTACCACAAAGAGGAACGAGTAAGTGGTAGAAAAATGGAAGAGAGAGAAACCGAATGATGTGGGTGCAATGAAGGGAGTCAAGGGTAGTGAGGAATAGCCGGAGAGACTGTAGCTGCTGATGCCAGATGAGACCATGGTGGGATCCTGGCCCTTGCTACCACTTAGGGCCATATCTGAATCCATGGCCCTGCAGCAGCAAGGGTCTGGGCTGCTACAAAGGGATATATTGATGTCTGAGGGCTGTGTAGGGTTGGTTCCACATGTCACCTGGACATCATGGAAAATCTGGTCCTGGGTGCATAAAAGCAGGAGAGCTGACCCTGCCCCGAGCCAACTGTACTACTTGGGAGAATGTAGAGAAACTCAGCACATTACAGGAGTCGTGTGTGAACTGTCCTGAGGGAGAGTTGGCCCTATCACTGGTCTCCTGTGAGGTGGCATGGATGAGGAAAAGATAACCTCCTCCCCTTTTGCCCCTCACTACCAGCAGCAGATGAGAGACCCGGCCCTGGGATCACGAGAACAATAGAGCTGGCCCTGTCCCTTACTTACTACAGCACTCAAAAGAGCCGGTCCCACTATATCTCACCTGGGCAGCACAGTAAAGCTGGCCCTGGATGTAAAGACTGTGGGAGAGCCAGCCCAGACAACGTTAGCACAGAAAAGATGATTTTGACTCTTGTCTGCTGTGTTGATTCAGATGAGGGAGAGATGGTCTCCTCGCCTCTCTAGTCCCTCACTACCTATGGCGGGCAGAAGGTCTGGTCCCCAGCATCAAGAGAGTGGGTGAACTGGCCCTGTCTGTCTCCTGCTGCAGTACTTGAGAGATCAGGCTCTGCACCTCTCCTAGACAGCACAGTAGAACTGGTCCTGATGCCTTTTGGACAATGAGCCATCCCAGAGGGCATGCATGCAGGAGAGGTGGCTCTGTCCCTTGCTGGTGGCTGGCGGCATTATATGTACCAGTCAGGGCAGAGCAGGAGAGCTTGCCCAGTGGTCTAGTTACAGAAAAGCTGGTGGAATGACCATCTCAGATATCTCTCAGGCCCAGATGCAAGGCTTCGAATTAGCTCACCCCAACATCTACTCCATAATGAACTACTGAAGTACATGAAGGAACCAGTCTACAGATCCAAAGCTGCAAGATGCCATGACACGAGGTGGCAGCAAGATATCTGAGAGGCATCCTAGTCCAGTATTGATAGGGTAGAAAAAGCCAGAGGCCTTGTTCCAGACAAGGAACATTTTCAAACAAAGAAGTGGAGACAAAAGGGTCTATTGTGGGACACATTGTGACACACCAGAAATTGAGGTCCATGATGTAAAATACACAAAGAACCAAGAAAGGGGGTTTCTTCTTAATTAATTTTTAAAAATGACTTAGTATTGAGGTAAAGAACTTACAAAGAACATTATATTAGAAAACATACGGAGTGCATCAATGCTAAGTAGTCTGTGCCCAGGGATCTTTGGGGAATATTTCACTCAGTTCAAATCATTAAACATTTATGGGACATTATGTGACATCCAGAGAAAATTGCCAATAAATTACATAGGCTTTTCTAGTTCGCTTGTGTTTTTCCATTCAAAACTATTTTCTCTTTTAAATTGTACATATTTATGCTGCATTCTATGAAGCTTGGTCCCTTGATCCAGAGTAGGAGTAACAAGGGGATAAAGAAAGAACAGATACACATACAGAAGAGCTGGGGCAGACAGATTGTACTTGATCTAATGGAGCACACACGACTAGGCAACACCCAGAACATTAGAGTACTTATTAGATACACATAGGAGAGGGGTTAGACAGTCTCAGTAGGAGGTCTCTGTAGGAGAACAGTCAGGCTACAACCATGTGGAAGGAAGAAGCTACAGTTGCAAGGTTTTGCCCTTTGGCCAACCCTTCCTGAACATGTGGTACACTATCAACATCTCATGCAAACTGAAGGCAGGCTTTGTCAAAACTAGGAGTCTCACCTTAGAGGAAAGCCTTTCGCAGTTTCCCATGGTATGAGGCCTTGGTCCTTGACATGGCTGTTTCTGTGTCAACAATATGTATTCATTTAGGACTTCATCTCCTTGCTACACAATTACAAGTACAGCATAATAATTTAATACACTTAAACAACAGGCAAAATATATGTGGTAATCACAGGTTGGTGCAATTTATATATGTATATATATATATATGGTGGTATATATATATATGGTGGTATATATATACATATATATATATGGTGGTCATTGATTGAAGTGAGAGGCAGAAACAGTATCTAGGAAGCTTGTAGAGAAATAACTACAAGAAAAGCAATAAAGAGATGCTTAGTCGATGAGCATCTTTCTCTAGACTTTTCTTTAAATTTATGTGTTGTCCCTGATAGCTGGATTACATTTTCTGGGGCTATACTCCTCAGACCATATCCCTGAGCCTCCTACAGCAAACAAAACAACTCTTCTGACATAACAAGGCACATAAAGAATGTGATGCAGAAGGAAGGCCAGTGTCTGCAATGCGCGACAGAAAATGCCAAAGCCCAAAGGTTTACAAATTGCTTCCAAGAGTGGGCATCCAGCAATTTTCACTCACTTTGAAGGTTTCTCAAGGGCAAAGAATGTTTTTCCTAACAGTAGCCCCACTTGCAGCAGGAGTACAGTGCACTGTGTATATCCAGACACCAAAGCTAATAAAGCAAACCTGATAAGAGCGGGTTCAGAATTGAATCTCTTCCAAATTATCTTGTTCTTTCCACTGGGGATGGAGTGTTTAGTTCACATTCGCAAACTGTGTATTGAGGACTCATTGGCAAAAAATGAAATAAAAATAAAAAGAAGTGGATAGCTTTGTATGAAGAACAGAAAGCTGAAACTTAAAGAGAAACCTTTATGAGGGAACTAGATTCTTTTTTTCCTTCATCCACTTGAAAAATAGAAAGTATGTGACTTGGTCCTGCCTGGTCATTTCAAAATTTTGTAGACCACCTCCATAAGGAGGGTCAGTAACGACACCTGAGAAGCTAATGTCACAGCAGCTCAGTGAGGAGTGTACTGAAAGACAATTCCAAAGTGAATGTTACTGTTATTTGTGCAATGACCTATGTCACTCTCTGCCAATCACAGAGAGCTACCATATACAGACAATCATGTTAAAGCAGACCGGACTCTTCTTCAGCAATACTGAGAAATTAAAAGTTGCTCTGAGTTCAACTATGTCGGGAAATACAGCTACAGCTGAGTGATAACTGCTAGATGCCTGAAACTCCACATGTTAGAAAACATTTCTGTTAGAGCGTCCCTGAACAAAATGGAACACACAGGAAGTCCAGAATTCCACCAACTGGACATAAGGATACATATCACAAATTCTGGTCCGATTTAGGGATGAAACATTATGCTATCACCCAGTAACATCTTTCTAGTTGTTTTTTTCCCTTAGGAACTGCATGTGGACCAGTTGGTGTTGGCAAGTTTCTTGAAAAATGGTGTGATGATAAGCTATGATTTAGTCACCTCCTACAGTTTGTAGATGCACCATTAGCTAAGAAAATGCCAAATTAAATATATACCAAATGCTATTTTTCAAATGAAAGATTGGGAAATATTTAAAAGTTCAGTAATTGTAATTATTGGTGAAGGCATCAAAAAGCAAGCATAAACCAACAGCTATGAACCAGAAAGGCAGGAATGCTGACATTCAGAGAGAGCGCCTCCATAGCAGGCACTCACCCCAAGAACAGTGTTTTTAGTTTCTTACCTATTGTTCTTATCTATTGTTCCAGTAGATGATGTCTGCTGTCAGAGGTCATTCATAGAAACAAAATAATTGTTTTAAAACTAGACACTCTAGGATAAAGTATGAACTCACTGACATTTGTTTTTAGAACAAGATAGGTAAATGTGTTATTTTACTACCTGGGAAAAAATTAGTGATTTCTTTGGAAAATTATGAAATGCAGTAACATAAATTTCCACAAAATGAAATAGAAAGGAAGGAGAGAAAAAAGTGGAAAACAAGTAAGGTGGGATGGAGAGAGGGATGGTAGGATAGAGAGAGAGAGATGGTGGGATGGGGGAGAGATAGTGGGATTGAGAGAGAAATGGTGAGATGGAGGGATTGTGGGATGGAGGGAGTGATTATGGGATGGAGGGAAGAATGGTGGGGTGGAGGGAGAGAATGTGGAATGGAGGGAGGGGTGGTGGGATGGAGAGATTGTGGGATGGAGGGAGGGATTATGGGATGGAGGGAAGAATGGTGGGGTGGAGGGAGAGAATGTGGAATGGAGGGAGGGGTGGTGGGATGGAGGGATTATGGGATGGAGGGTGGGATGGAGGGATGATGGGATGGAGAGAGGGATGGTGGGATGGAGAGAGGATGGTGGGATGCAGAGAGGATGGTGGGATAGAGAGAGGATGGTGGGATGGAGGGAGGATGGTGGAATGGAGGGAGGATGGTGGGATGGAGAGAGGATGGTGGGATGGAGGGAGGATGGTGGGATGGAGGGATGATGGGATGGAGAGAGGATGGTGGGATGGAGAGAGGATGGTGGGATGGAGAGAGGGATTGTGGGATGGAGGGAGGGATTATGGGATGGAGGGAAGAATGGTGGGGTGGAGGGAGAGAATGTGGAATGGAGGGAGGGGTGGTGGGATGGAGGGATTGTGGGATGGAGGGAGGGATTATGGGATGGAGGGAAGAATGGTGGGGTGGAGGGAGAGAATGTGGAATGGAGGGAGGGGTGGTGGGATGGAGGGATTATGGGATGGAGGGTGGGATGGAGGGATGATGGGATGGAGAGAGGGATGGTGGGATGGAGAGAGGATGGTGGGATGGAGGGAGGATGGTGGAATGGAGGGAGAATGGTGGGATGGAGAGAGGATGGTGGGATGGAGAGAGGATGGTGGGATGGAGGGATGATGGGATGGAGAGAGGATGGTGGGATTGAGGGAGGATGGTGGGATGGAGAGAGGATGGTGGGATGGAGAGAGGATGGTGGGATGGAGGGAGGATGGTGGGATGGAGAGAGGATGGTGGGATGGAGGGATGATGGGATGGAGGGAGGATGGTGGGATGGAGGGAGGATGGTGGGATGGAGAGAGGATGGTGGGATGGAGAGAGGATGGTGGGATGGAGGGAGGATGGTGGGATGGAGGGAGGATGGTGGGATGGAGAGAGGATGGTGGGATGGAGGGATATGGGATGGAGAGAGGATGGTGGGATGGAGGGAGGATGGTGGAATGGAGGGAGGATGGTGGGATGGAGGGATGATGGGATGGAGGGAAGGAAGGATAGAAGACATTCTAAACAAGTTCTTCAAATCTTAGACTTTCTTCCCCAAAGCATAATGTCTTCAAAAATGTTTATTCCTGCTTCATTTGAAGGCAAATGACAGAAGATGATACAAACCAAACGTTTAGTTCACAGCAGACACACAATTAGAGACTTGCATCAAGGTAAAAGATAGAGATCCTAGGTCTTCCCGTTTCTATACCACGCCATACTACAGAAACCATGCCTTCCCACATCTCTCTTCTGCTTTCCCATTTCTAATATTCCAGATCTACCTAACTGTGTATATATCTATCTACACCCTACATACTTACTGTCAATTTGGGATTTTACCCTCATATCAACTCTCTCTCTCTCTCTCGTACTTATCATTTCCATCCCTTCTTCTGTAAATTACTTCAGCCTCTATGGAGCTAGAATTGAGAGCCCCCAAAAATTAAAAATTAAACTACTTTATGATACAGCTGTCACACTGCTATCAATATATCCAAAGAACTGTAAGTCACCAACATATCCTAAATATACTTGTACATTCAGCTTTCTTGTTCCTGTATTTATAATAACCTAAGTCGCCATTAACAAGTGAATTGATAAATAAAATATAGTACATTTGAAGAATGACATTTTATTAAGGTATAAAAAGAAAATCATGTAATTATATAGAAAATTGATGAATGTGGAGACCATCATATTAAGATAAATTAGGTAGGCTCAGAATAACAAATATCACATTTTTTTCCTCAGTTGTGGATGCTAGATTTTTATTATCCATAAAACTATGTTATATGTGTGTACACGTGCGCGCGCACACACACACACACACACACACACACACACACACACACACACACACACACACACGGACATGAAAATAGAAGGGAGGCTTGGGAAAGGAAGAAGACCAATGGGAGTTGGGGGATGGAAAAAGAAAGGCAGAGGTGTTGTTTAATATGGCCAAGTACAAGGTACACTTGAAAGAAAATGTATTCATGAAATCCAGAACTTTGTACAAAATAGTTATCAGTAAAATTATAAGACACTATGAACAATAATGAAAGATTTAGGTAAATGTAAATTGTATTTGTGAAAGCCTATGATGGAACCATTGCAAGTGTCTGTTGTCCTGCATGTGCTACGTGAGCTGATGGGCAGTAAGGAGATTAAAATGGGGACTCCAGAGAAGCATGAGGGGGTTAGTCTGCTAACGTTCCGTGATAAATATTTAAGTTATGGATGTTGTAAACAGTGAGAAGTGCAAGACAAGGCACTGACAGCCTCAGGTCTGGTAAGGTCTTGCTTCTCACCTCGTTCATGGCATATTGATTCTACATCCTCAGATGGTGAGCAAAGCAGGTAGCCCTCTGGATACTCTGATAAAAGTGCGTCATTCTACTCTGCCACCCTTATGGTATGGCTGCTCTCAAAAGGCTCAACTCTCCATGCCTTCACATTTGAATTTATTTCTCAATATGTCAGTTGTGAGAAAAGGGGCATGAGAGGGATCATAACACAACAGTGTTAATAACAATAACCACTGTTTCTTTTATTTGTTATGTGCTCCAGCATGTTGTTCATCTTTTTATACTCTTTACTATAGTTTCCAAATGTTGAAGAAAAGTTGCCATTGTGAGACACTAAGTTGTTTGCTTAAGGTCATGAAGCTACCAATGACAAAATAGAAATAGAATCCCACCTTAAGCTGAAAATCTATCCAGTGTGTATCTCCTCCCTGATCTGACTTCTTTTAATAATCTATCTTTCATGAATATACATCTTGACTGATTTTTTTTCATTTTTTAATAGCAGTTAATTTGGAAGAATTATGTGTGCACATAATGTTTTTGTTCTGCAGGGTGCTCAAATTCTCTGTCTACTGGAGAAATCCCCCATATTGTCAACCAGTGCTGCAGGTGAGGTAAGAATTTAATAACGCATATTACTTGGCGCAGTAGCACATCTTGGAGTTTATTTAAAATCACACGTTCAGCCTGCAACCAAATCCCATTTAGCCTTTTCTTCCTGTATCTTACTTCAGGCTTACATTCACCATAAACTTTCTCTGCTAACTTTTCCTGGCCTTATCTGAAATTGTTCCAGTACTTTGATTCTTTTCCATATATTTCCCTACATAACCTTCATGCTTTTTATGATACAGTTGTGCCAGAACCGCACACAATATTCTAACACAACCTATTCTTCATGAGAGAGTAGATCTAAGACAATGTCAAGAACCATTTTGAGAAAATGCTTGGGCTCAGTATTACAAATGGTCACTTATTTTGAACAGGCAAAGATAAAATTAGCTGTAAAAATTGAGTTATCTGTTTAGTTCATTTTACTTTGTGTCTCATCAGTCAGGGCCCAGAGAGACTTGAAATTTGAACTGAGATAAACTGACAAAAGGAAGAAGGGATACACGCACTTGATGGTGTGGATTGGAGCGGAAGTAATATTGTCCTGGGGCAACAGCTGCAGCTGCAATTTTTCTGGTCTATGGGAAAGTAGCTGGAGGAGCACAGGTTTCATAGTCCATTTCTGTGGTGTGAATTTGAGTCTATTTCTTGAGCCCTCTTAATTATTCTATAATCTGCTTAATATTCAGTTACAAATCTCTTTGTTTTGATTTTTGAGACAGGGTCTCATTTAGTAACCCAAGCTAATCTAGAATTCAGTAAGTAGCCCAAGCTGGCCTCAGATTCATGGCAATACTGACTGCTCCCTTCCCCCCGGGGCTGGGATTATATGCATGAGCTACCATGCCCAGCCCTTTATAATTAAACCACAAAAATAATGGATTCAAATTTTGCAACTGAAGTTTTTAACTCTGCATTCACCTATTACAAACCAATGTGGAGAAGATGTATAATTGTTTAAATGCAGCTCATCTTTCATGTTCTTCACTATGCTTGTTTCAAAACTCAGTGTAAAAACAATCAACAGAAACCTTCCATATTTGGAAATTTTTTTCTCTCTTCCAAAAGATGTGCATGTCACAGGAATAGCTCTCCCTAATAGAAAAGCATCTCCCAGAACACATTTTAAGTCTCTGTTGAGCTGGAGTAGGAGAGACACCATTCGGACTTCGAAGTAGCAGAGAGGAACTGCAATGCAGAGGGATCTTTCAGCCCTCTCAAGGTTGTTTCTTGCCTGATGAATACACAATGAGGAAGCTGTCAAAACAGTACTGGGTATTAATGCCCCTTTGGAGGCCTTGCCCTCCACACAGTCACCGGAGAGTCAAGGCCATTTGGATCACAGAATCTTAAGCAACATTGCCCTCACAATGCCCAGAAGCATGGTGGGAACAGATCATGCAACAACTCCATTAAAATCACAAAAAATAAACTTTCTTCCAGGTGTGTAACAACTGTCAAGAAGCTGCCACCAAATCCAGTGCAACACCTTCTAAGTTTCGCTACTAAAATTGCCAGTTGCAACCTTGTAAAATCATAGATTTTCAGCTTTAATTTAGTGATGTTTCCCACCAGTAATTCAGTGGGATTTTTCCTTAAACTGAGCTATAGCATTCTGTAATATAAAACATTCATTATCAATGGATATCTAGGCAGAACTGTAATGCTTATATGAGATGATTCTCAATCTTGTAGGTATCCTTCCCACCAAATGAAACAACAGTAAAGCTGTCTAATTACACCTTGATTTTAAAAGGTAAGTTACAAAAGGGACCAATTATTAATAGATGGTTTAAGCCACAGATAAAGAAATGCAGAAATATACAATGAGATGTTTTATGACAAAGAAAAGACAAAGCACGCAAACAAAGTTGAAATAGGCACTAACTTGCTAACTGTTTCTCAGGCTGTAGTTTATTGTAACCTACCCCAGTTTGGTTCTGAATACTTTCTCCTCTCTTGGACTATGGGAGCCATTGTGGACTAAATGTCTGCGTTCACATGGTGAAATCTAGGAATCTTAGGAAATAGGAAATGGGACCTTTGGAAATTGCTTAGATTTATAACATGCGGGTGTGGACCTCATAATAGGGATTAGTGTCCTCACAGCAAGAGGACATGTAAGAACCAGGTAGATGGTGGCATTTATGAAAAGAAAGCTCTGTGGAGACATTTGAGTTCTGCTGGTATCTTGGCCTGGAAGAGCCAGGGACAGCCAGGGAAACCAGGGACAGTCAGGGATAGCCAGCATCCGGACTCATAAGCAACAAGTCAGCTGTTCAAATTTTGCCCCATCTGTGGTATTTTGATAATGGCCCAAACAGATTATTGTCTGCTGAGAGACCTTGCTCTGGTAATAGTCACTACTGGTCACTGCCAGCATCAAGAGGAGGAGAAGGGAGGTAGATGGTAGAAAAGCAAAAGAAAATGACAGACAGCAGAGGAATTTGCTTCTTTGGGGAGTTCAACGCTTAGCACAACAAGCCTGCATCACCTGGAGCATACCAAGCCCCTAATGAGCACAATTTAATCACTTAAATATTTATAGGCACAGTCTTGTGATGGACAGGACTGAGTGCACCTCTCTACATGTAAACCACATCACCATGTGGTCAGAACCTCTGAAATACCAAGATGTGGATTTCCATCTGTTAAAACCTGCTTTTCCTGCTCATCCCTGACCCTCATGAATAAAACAAATGGAGCACACAGATGTGGGAGTGTGTTCTGGAGTGATTATGAATGACCTCAAATTAGAGCTATAAAAGAAGAAAGGAGCTTCCCACCTTAAGAGCATTGTGAATCCTCTGCAGACCATAGTTTCATTATGGAAACTTAGTAAAACCTTTAACTAACAAGAGGAAGAATTGGACTCAGCTCTATGTCGGCATTATTTGCATCACTGGTCAGAAAATAGGATTTGTGCTTTAACCTAATGACAAGTTTTAAAATAATTCTCGTCCACACTTAAAACACTCTGAAATTCTGCCGTCTTGTGGGAATTTAGAAATATAATAAATGATCAGGTTCAAACTTTCATGTGATTCTAATTGGCCCTGTGTTTGCAGCTACGACCCTGAATGAACAGTCTAAAATGACAAATCCACTTCGGAGAAGCTTGGGTTCCATTTTTCCTCTTATCCCATACGTCATAGAAAGACAAATTTGCATTGCCTTTTACATCATTAATTTAAACAAAACAAATAAGTAATTTGAAATCATTTGTATTTGGGAGAAATTTTGGAGAAGTTGTAACATTCCCCTCTCATCTTTTAAACATGGTTTCTTACTGGCCTGTTTTAAAACTGGCAGTTCCACTGACCAATTAGTCTTTTTAGTTTTCATGTAGTACAATTACTCAAAAATAATAACACACTTTTAGATTACTTGCACAAGCATTTTCTTCCTTCTCACTGTTGTCTCTCCCTGTACTTTAATCAGCATCTTATTATTATCCTCAATGTCTTATCCAGGTGCTGTCCTTTGCATCAGTCTGGGTTTTTCGATGTTTTTCTGGGTGAACATCATTTTACACACAGATCAAAACTGCTAAAATTTAAGATGTTTCTTCCTCAAAGTCTGTGTAGCAAAAGCCTTGAGAGCAACAATCTGTAGGCCCCATTTCATACCATTTCTGGTAAATGACCTTGCCACATCAGAGTCTATTCCTCAGTGTAGGCAGTCTTCAAAGGGTGTACAGAAGGGAGAACTTGTGCTTTGTCAAACTAAAGCATGAATCTGTATTGTCTCATCAAGTAATTTTCAGTGGACAGTTCCCAAGAAACTGGCATAAAATCATAGTAAGTCCATTTTTAAGAGTTCACTACTCAAAAATGAACAAGAATTGCAGACTAGAGGCATAATAGTGATATTGGATGGAACACAGGAGTTAAAAAGACATCATTAAAAGTGACATCAGAATTTCAATAGTTAATAAGTGCCCCCAAGGTCCATATAAAGGCTTGCTCTCCAATGTAACATCCAACTTGGAATCCTGCTATCTCACCTTCTAAGACTACCTCGACTTCTTTCCATTTTGCTCCCTGGAGGTAAGGTGAGCACGTTCTGTGCTCCCTGGACCTTGTGCACTCAATCTTGAACCTCTGGGATCATGAGCCAAAATGAATCTTTTCTTATTATAAGTTAATTATCTCAGGAGCCTTTTTATTATAATGGGAAACTTTCCATTGAGATATAGAATTGGAAAATGCCTGTGCAATCATTGTGGAAAGGTATTGACTTCATATTAGCTGCAAAAAGTATAAATAATTTAATGTAAAGGTTAGCAAAATTTCTTCTGTTAGACACAGTATTCCATCCTCTCATTTTAAGGCTATTAATAGTTGGTAATCACTCTTCAAGGTAGCCTAATATAACCCTAAAGTCAACTCAAATTGGTCTTTAAAAACAATTGAGCATTTTATAAGTTGCCAAACTATCTTAATAAACTAATAATAATATTAATGTGCATAATCTGAACCCTAGACCAGAATCCCAGATATAGAAGAGAAGAGAAATGTAAGCAGGACTTTAAAATAGTCATCAAGAACCTAGGTGGTTGGAAAATAATTCACTATATGCCTAAAATTAGAGTAGCTAATTAACTTCCATATAAATAATAAGAATGCTGGGCAGTAATGGTGTACTCCTTTGATCTCTTTACTCAGAAGGCAGAGGCAGATAGCTCTCTGAGTTAAATGTCACCTGGCCTACAGAGTGAGTTACAGGATAGCCAGGGCTATACAGAGAAACCCTGTCTCAAAATAAACAACTAGGATGACCTTGTTGGGCATTGATGGGAGGAGAAGTCCTTGATCCTGCCAAGGCTCGATGCCCCAGTATAGGAAATGTCAGGACAGGGAGGCAGGAAGGACTGGGTGGGTGGGAGAACACCCTCACAGAAGCCAGGGGAGGGAGATGGGATAGGGAGTTTATGGACTTGAAACTGGGAAAAGGGATAACATTTGAAATGTAAATTTTAAAAAAATCTAATAAAAAATAAAAGAATGAAAATATAACACACAAAAAGTAAACAAATAAATAAAAATAAGAGATGAGTATATAAACTCTAAACCATTTCTTCACATGCTCTGATTCATGTAACAATTAAGTCATAGAAGGGCTCCTTCACCTTAAATAGCTTGCTAACTACTCCCCTTTTGTAGTAATAGAATACAAGAGAGAATTGGCTTAAAGTTGCTTTGATCTCATGTTTTCAGTTGAGTCCAAGCTCACTTAGCTCTTGCTTTGTGCATATAAAAGGATAAGTGACTTTCAGTGGTATAAACAGCTCATCCATGAAGGGAAGAGAGAGGAGGAGGTGGGGTCCTAACATTCCCTTCAAAGGTATGTCTCCAAAAAACTAACCCATCTCTTAAAACTTGTTTCTGCCTTCTAAAATTTCTAAAATTTCCAGTTAGTGCCATAGATCAAGTTCCAGGACAGCCAGGACTTCATAGGAAAACCCTGTTTGGGGGAAGAAATAATTAAACTAATACCCTATTTTCAAGAGTAAAGTCATGTATATCTATACCAAGAGTGGCCATACCTCATAAGAAATTATATTCAAAGTCTGAATTTCTCCACCTGAAAATATAGGCCACTAAAGTTTTAATCTAGGAAACATTGAGAACAACAAAGCTTTGCTTTTTCTTGTCACCCTCACATATAAAAGGGTTAGGAACGAGCCTAGCACACGAAATGTTTTTAGTAGTTTTTCCTATAAACCAAAAATTCAGATTCTGGAGACTGAAGAGATGGCTCAACAGTAAAGAGCACTGGGTGCTCTTCCAGAGGACCAAGGTTTGATTCCCAGCACCCACATGTCAGCGCACAACTGTCTGTAACTCTAGTTCCAGAGAATCGGACATCCTCACACAGAGATACATGCAGGCAAAACACTAATGCATATTAAATAAACAGAAATGAAGTTTTAAAAATTCAGATTCTGAAAATGCATGGTAATTGGGATGGAAATAGAGAAAGATGGGTGGGCAAATACATAAAACTAAAATTATTTTTATGGGCAGCTTAGGCTTTTTTCTTTCTTAAGAGAGAATTCATAAAACAAATCCATACATAGAAATCTAAGATGTGATAGTTTTTACTCTCCTTTCTTAATATGTTTTAGTTACTTTCCTAATGCTGTGATAATACACCGGAAAGTTCATTTGGATTACAGTTTGAGAAGACAAGAGTCCATCACCAGCACAACTGAGATGCATGGCCACAGGCAAGTATGGCAGCATGAACAGTTGACAGCTCACATCTGGAACCTCAAGCAGCAAGCAGAGGAAGCAAATTAAGAGTGTCATAAGCCTTTAAGCTTTCAAAGTCTGCCCCGGTGACAACCGCCCCCCCGAAAGTCCACACCTCCTAAGCCTCCGGAAACAGTGCCACCAACTTGGAACCAACCATTCAAAAGCCAGAAGTACTTGTGAGGGGATCTCATTAAAGCCATCATAGTATTTAAATAAATGAAAGACGATAAAGTCACTACTGACAGTTAGCAAGTTTATATGTTTTTGTCATTAGTGAAAGAACTTCCTTTAGGATAAACTATTATTTTAAAGAGATGAGCTTGAATGTTTGAACAGATGGGGTACGGAGTTGAAATAGTCAAACGATGTGTGTAAGTTGCTGAGCAGGAGGCAGAGACATCACATTTTCTGCCCTATTCATACTTGCTGTATGAGTTCCTTTTCTATCCAAAGGTAGAAATAAAAACCATGCTAACTACTCATCTACCTCAGAGGAATAAAACCAGTAGGAAATGGCCAACAAATCAACTGAAGACAGCATGTTAATGACAATAGGAAGGTGCACCGCTGACCCTGCTGAGACTGAGCTACAAGTTCTGCATCCTCAGAACCCTTTGCACTCAAGGCTTCAGGACTTATCAAAGCATTGGGATCCAAGTACATGTCAGCAAAACATAGTATTCAGACTACCAGAGAACAGAACTTGTCAAAATGTTGGATATGAGGCTAAGGAACCATAGACACTTTGTGAAACACAGTAATTTGGGGCCTATATTAAAGTGTTAAATCTGTGTTAAAGTGTTTACCTTGCATGCACAATACTGTAGGTCCAATTCTTAGCACTAGAGAGAAATGAAAGAGCATGAGGCAGGTGACTGAGAGACAGGTGTTGTTGCTGTCATTGTTGTCGTTTTCAATTTTAGTATCCTAAGTCCTTTTTCCAGAAATGTTACAATCTAAGATGACTTATGAAATGTTTACAATGTAGTCATCACTTTGTGTTCACTGTCTTATTGAATTTTCATAACAATTCTGTGGGATAGCTATTTATAGTACTCCTCTTTTGTAAATAAGAGTAGCTGATATTCAAAGTGCTACAGAAGGCCAAGGACTGTTGCATGGGAAGCAAACTGCAACCCACGTTAGAACATCCTTCCTCTTGAATTGGCCTTTATCCCCATGTTTTCTCTCCAGGACCTCCATAGAATTTCCGAACATTTCTTTATTGTCTTCTTGTCTTTCCTCTTTAGCACTTTTGACCTCAAACTGTTCCAAGGGCAGAAACACACACAAGCTTACAGACATAACATACCAGTTCTCTCTCTCTTTCCCTTTCTCTCTCTCTCTCTCTCTCTCTCTCTCTCTCTCTCTCTCTCTCTCACACACACACACACACACATACACATACTACACTACAAAATCACAACCACCACATATATACATGCATGTATACATACATACATACATACATACATACACACATGTATACATACCACATCTAGATCACACTCTACACACATATCATACACCATGCTCCCACCCCTCAACACACAGGTACCATGCAAATATCAACCACTTGCAACCCTGAGCTATCTGTCAGTCAAATACCCATGAGGACAGTAATTTCCTATGCTTGAGCATAGAATTATGAGGCATGATTCTTTTCATTTAATATCTCTAACCTAAAGCGAAATGTCAAGAGATTCCCATTGGAAAAGAAGACCTGGCAAAAATCCAAATACTTGAATTTATTTTGAGTTTCTGTTCCAAGACTGGGAAATGCTTTCAAGTGCCTGCTGCTAAAATTTGCTCTAATGTGAACAGTAGGTGAGCGCTCCACCTCTTCCATGTCTCTTGAAGAGCTCACCAAAGTGAGCTTAAGGAACAAACCTATAAAGGGGCACAAGTTGAGCCTATGTCCCTTCAAAGGAGTTGGCAGACTGTGGAATGTGCTGACAGAAAGTGTAGCAACCTATACAAACTCACAGCAGCTTCTCAAACAAATTTTACATTTACCCTGTGGCCAGAGAGAAAAAGAGGGAGCAGACAATTAATTGCCTTTCCATGGCTCTCCGAGTTTCTTTTTCTGAGTGAGTGCTCATGAGCTTTTTTAGATATCAAAGCAGACAATGTGTGTAGGGGTTTATCTTAAAGAATAAAGGAAGACAGTGTCTGAGGAAAACAAAAGGAAACGTTCCAACAAATCTGTCTGCTCTTAACTGCTTTTATTTCTGAAGAACTGGAACTCTTGGAGGACCTTCAAAGACTAGGGAGCAGGCTGCAGATTCAAGTGAATAAGTTAAATTCATGGCCAGTGCCACAGCTTCTCAACAGAGTCATCTACTAATACCTTTGTTAGTACAATGTTAATTACGACCCAGACATTATAAAAAGAAATCTACCTATACAAATTTGCCCCTCAGTTGTAAATCAGCCCCCACTCACCTTTCAATCCTAGTGGAGATGGAGAATGACTGAATAAAGCCTTTCATAATTTCTTGTCAAATATTCACAAACTATTATGAATCTTCCATCTTTGTTTAGAAATACCTTTTAAATGTTCAGTACTTCATTTTCCTTGATTCTTTCTTGCTTCCCTAGAAATTGCTTCTACCCAAGGTCAATAGTAGAACCGTCTTCTACAGAAAATGGGACTAACAATAGATATCCTAAAATAGTAGTATCTAACTCTCGGGTATCAGCTTTTACTAATAGATTAAGAAATAATCAGAGGTAACGACTCACTCATTTTTATTTATGATTCTAATTCTGATTAAGAGACTTAATCATTTACCCAGATTTGGGAGGGTGTGATGGTTAATGTTGAGTGTCAAAATCATAAAATCAAGTAGGTGGCCATCTGGACACATTTGTTAGGGTTTATCTTGATTGTGTTTACTCGATACAGGAACACTTACCTTGACTATGATTAGGACTATTCTTTCTGCAGGACCCTAGAATGCATAAAGTAAAGAAAATGAGTCAATGCTAGCAATGCATTCATTTCTCTCAGTTTCTTGTCTATAAATAAAATGTAACCAGCTACTCCAAGCTCCTGCTACCTTGACTTCTCCATTGTGGAGGACTGTGCCCTCATGAAACTGTGAACCAGAATACACTTTAAAATTTCTCTTTTCAGTATATTTTATTAAGACAATAGGAAAACTAAGATGGAAAGGATATTTTTAAATAACTTGTGTCCGGATAAATTTTTAAAAAATCTTTAATCTATTAAATAATTTAGTAACTATAAATGTGATGAAATAATAATTATATGACATAGAATTTTAAACTTTTCTCCCAAGGATTTGGACAAGGAATAAAAGGAACACCCATTCAGAGCCTGCCCCACAGGTGGCCCATACATATACAGCCACCCAATTAGACAAGATGGATGAAGCAAAGAAGTGCAGACCGACAGGAGCCGGATGTAGATCGCTCCTGAGAGACACAGCCAGAATACAGCAAATACAGAGGCGAATGTCAGCAGCAAACCACTGAACTGAAAATAGGACCCCCGTTGGAGGAATCAGAGAAAGAACTGGAAGAGCTTGAAGGTGCTCGAGACCCCAAAAGTACAACAATGTCAAGCAACCAGAGCTTCCAGGGACTAAGCCACTACCTAAAGACTATACATGGACTGACCCTGGACTCTGTCCCCATAGGTAGCAATGAATATCCTAGTAAGAGCACCAGTGGAAGGGGAAGCCCTGGGTCCTGCTAAGACTGAACCCCCAGTGAACTAGACTATGCGGGGAGGGTGGCAATGGGGGGAGATTTGGGAGGGGAACACCCACAAGGAAGGGGAGGGGGGAGGGTGATGTCTGTCCGGAAACCGGGAAAGGGAATAACACTTGAAATGTATATAAGAAATACTCAAGATAATAAAAAAAAAATAAAAAATAAAAAAAAAGAAAGGGAAAAAAATGTCATTTATGAAACATACAAATTGTACCAAGTGTAAAATAATAAAAGCTGACATATTAAATAAACCTTTAGAGATAACTAGGCCCAAATTTTCTACTCTAGAAATGAAAATAAAAAGAGACAAGATATCTTGCCCAGCTCTTGGTAATAAGGGCCCAGGTTCAACTCTTCCTACATAATGCTGTTTTTGTAAAATTTAAAAAAAAATTTTTAAAATTCCCTGTCTTTTACCTTGCTAGGTTCAGCACTGCAGTGGCCCAAGATATATTGGGGGAAACTCATCCCAACTCCATGGTGGCCCAGAGCAGCTGCCCCACACTCTATTACACTTAAATCTTTACATGAAAGAGTTACACAACACAATAACCTTAGATCCAATTGATAAGATATAATTGCCCACCTAAACATACAAAGCCCAGTACCATCTATCCCTTAAGAACATTAATAACAATCTGTAAATACACAGATAAGAATCTTAAGGTCACCTGTCATGGCTTCTCTCCCTCTCCCTCCTGTCTCTCTTCTCCTTTCGGTTCCAGTCTCCTCCTCTTCCTTCAAACTTCTCTCCCACTCGTTCCTTCTCCTCCAATGACAGGCCTCCCTCTATCCTGTACCTGCCCCTCACCTGTATTTTACAAATTCAATGGGGAGTAGGTTCTGGTGAAGTCACCTGAGTCCTGAGTAAGTGACTAGGCAGCTGTCCTTGGGGCAGTGGAATTAGCATCAAAATATAGACAACTCCAGGGCAAACCACAACATAATGCCTCCTATACAACCTTTAATGGGTAGGTCACCAGCAACCACTGTCTAGTGATGGCTTTTTCAGCCCTTTCAAGTTTTTCTGACTTATGAGTTCCTTTTCCCTTTCATTGCCTCTCTTCCTTTACCTAGGTAACCATTGTCTGTGACTTCATTAAACAATATTTACTTAATTACTCAATGAATCTCAAAGGAAGGCCAGGTAATATTTTTGTTGGATATTGTACTTATTTCCATTTCAAATGTTAGCCCCTTTCCCAGTTTCCCCTCCAGAAATCCATCCCCACTGCCCCTGCTTCTATGAGGGGGCTTACCTACCCAACCTCTCTAACTTCACTGCCCTAGCATTCCTCTACACTGGGACATCGAGCCTTCACAGGACCAAGGGCTTCTCCTTCCATTGATGACAGATAAGGCAGTCCTCTGCTACATATGCAGCTGGAGCCATGGGTCCCTCCATGTGTACTCTTTGTTTGGTGGGTTAGTCCCTGGAGCTCTGGGGTGTCTGGTTGGTTGATATTGTTGTTCTTCCTATGGAGTTGCAAACTACTTCATCTCTTTCAATCCCTTCCCTAGCTTCTCCATTGGGGTCCCCTTGCTCAGTCCAATCATTGGCTGCAATTACCTGCCTCTGTATTTGTCAGGCTCTGGCAGAGCCTCTCCAGAGACAGCTATATCAGGCTCCTGACAGCAAGCACTTCTTGGCATCTGCAATAGTGTCTAGGTTTGTTATCTGCAGATGGGATGGATCCCTAGGAGGGGCAGTCTCTGGATGGCCTTTCCTTCAGTCTCTGCTCCACACTTTGTCCCCCTACTTCCTTTAGACAGGAGAAATTCTAGGCTAAAAATTTGGAGATGAGTGGGTGGCCCCATCCCTCAACCGGGACCATACCTAACTTCTGGATATGGTATGCACAGGTTCTCCTTATACCTTGTTGGGCATTTCAGCTACTATCATCCCTGTTGGGTTCTGGGAGCCTTCTACTTTCCTGGTATATGGGACTTTTTGGCGGCTGCCAACAGTTCCTCATCACCAATTGCGACACACCTCTGTTAAATTTCCTGACACTCTGTATATCATTCCTGTCTCCTCCTATACCTGATAATTCCCCAATTTTCCCCCTCTCCCTCCTCTCTTCCTCTGAAGTCCCATCCACACTGAAGCATCCACACTTTAGTCTTCCTTTTTCTTGAGCTTCATGTAGACTGTGAATTGTATCTTGGGTATTCTGAGCATGTGGCCTAAAATCTACTAATCACTGAGACTGATACTAGATGTGCTCTTTTGTGACTGGGTTACCTCACTCAGGATGATATTTTCTAGTTCAATCCAATTGCCTAGGAATTTCATGAAGTCATTGTTTTTAATAGCTGAGCAAATTTACCACATTTTCTGTATCCATTCATCTGTTGAAGAACATCTGGGTTCTTTCCAGCTTCTGGCTATTACAAATAAGGTTGCTATGAACATAGTGGAGCATGTGTCCTTGTTATATATTGGAACATTTTTTGGGTATATGCCCAGGAGTATTATAGCTGGGTCCTCAGGTAGTATTATGTCCAGTTTTCGGAGGAACCACCAAACTGATTTCCAGACTGGTGATACCAGTTTGCAATCCAACCAACAATGGGACTGTTCCACTTTCTCCACATTCTCACCAGCATCTTTTGTCACCTGAGTTTTTGATCTTAGCCATTCTGACTGGTATGAGGTAGAATCTCAGGGTAGTTTTGATTTGCATTTTCCTGCTGATTAAGGATGTTGAACATTTCATTAGGTATTTTTCAGCCATTCGATATTCTTCAGGTGAGAATTCTTTGTTTAGATCTGTACCCCATTTTAATAGGATTATTTGGTTCTCTGGAGTCTAACTTCTTGAGTTCTTTGTATGTTTTGAATATTAGATTTCTATTGGATGTAGGATTGGTAAAGATCTATCTATTCTGAGTCTCTTGGTTGCCATTTTGTCCTATTAACAGTGTTCTTTGCCTTAGAGAAGCTTTTCAATTTTATGAGGTCCCATTTATCAATTCGTGATCTTAGACCGTAAGCCATTGGTGTTCTGTTCAAGAAATTTTCCCCTGTGCCCATGTGTTCAAAGCTCTTCTCCACTTTCTCTTCTATTAGATTCAGTGTATTTGGTTTCATGTGGATGTCCTTGACACACTTGGACTTGAGCTTTGTACAAGTAGATAAAAATGGACTGATTTGCATTCTTCTACATGCTGACCTCCAGTTGAACCAGCACCATTTGATAAAAATGCTATCTTTCTCCTCTAGATGGTTTTAGCTCCTTTGTCAAAGATCAAGTGACCATATGTGTGAGTTCTTTTCTTGGTCTGCAATTCTATTCCATTGATCTACCTGCCTGTCTCTGTGCCAATACCATGCAGTTTTTATCACTATTGCTCTGTAATACAGCTTGAGGTCAGGGATGGTGATTCTCCCAGAAGTTTTCTTATTGTTGAGAATAGTTTTCACTATCCTGGGCTTTTTACTGTTCCAAATGAATTTAAGAATTCTTTCTATCTCTGTGAAGAATTGAGTTGGGATTTTGATGGAGATTCCATGGAATCTTTAGATTGCTTGGGATAAGACAACCTTTCTGACTATCTTAATCTTGCCAATCCATGAGCATGGGAGCTCTTTCAATCTTCTGAGCTCTTTGATTTCTTTCTTGAGAAACATGAAGTTCTTTTCATACAGATCTTTCACTTGCTTGGTGAGAATCACACCAAGGTATTTTATATTATTTGTAACTATTGTGAAGGGTGTTGCTTCCCTAATTTCTTTCTTAGTCCATTTAGCTTTTGAGCAGAGGAAGGCTACTGATTTGTTTGAGTTAATTTTATATCCAGACACTTTGCCAAAGGCTTTGTTGTTCTCTGGTGGAATTTTTGGGGTCGCTTAAATATACTGTTATATCATCTGCAAGAAGTATTATTTTGGATATTTACTTTTTAATTTGTATTCCACTGACCTCTGTTTGTTATCTAATTGTCCTGCCTAGAATTTCTACTACTACTATATTGAACAGATATGGAGAAAGTGGGCAGAGAGGGGGGGCCCATATGCAATTAAATAAAAAGCTCAGCTCAGTGCCTTTGGTCTTTTCTAGCCATTGGTCATGAGGTCCTACAGGTAACCTTCTCAACATTAAAGACTATTACCTATTACCATTGCTCTGGTTATCCTGGAGAACTTGATAGTAATGCCCTATTAGTGAAGACATTATATACTTGAATCATAGGATATGAAGAAATAAAGTTGGTATCAGTCCAGAAGTGTCATTATTACTGTCTAGTTTTTATAGTGCTGTAAGTTTTTATCCATGATAACAGAAGAGAAAATTCATCAATAGTCTTACCCAGATGTGAACCCTGGAGCTAAGGTTCAGGAAACATCACAGATATAGTAGAAAGTGTGTCAGAGCCAGAGAACCAAGGGCATCTGCTGTAGTAGTCTATATATAACAGGAAAGCCACACCCATGAACTGCCAACAATGTAATGACCTAAACAATAACTGACTCATGACAACAACTATTCACATGTCATTGTGAATAAAGAAAATATTACAAGGCTCCACCCCTAAATAAGAGAAATAAAGAGCTACACAGACAACTAATGACTGCTGAGAAGGGAGGATCAGTGTCCCCAGGAATGACACCCCTAAACTGTTTATCTAACAGCAAGTGGTCACCCATACATGGACTAAGTGGTCTCAGCAGCATGTTGTATTTAAATATACGTAAACACATATATTTATATACAACAATAATTGAACAAAAAGAGTCCATAAACTTAAAAGGGATTAGAAGAGACATGGGAGAAGTTGGAGGAAGGAGTGAGACAGAAATAATACAAATACAAGTGTGACTTTTTTAAAATAACATTTTTAAATGAAAACGAGCAAATCAAAAAAAAAATTCCTCAAGGATGGTTACTGATGAAGCATTTCTCCTTTGATGGTAAACAATGCCCTCACACTTGGCCTAACATAGTTTCCACTCTATCCTGATTATAAGCAATCATTGTTGTCTCCTCTTCTTATTAGAACTTCAGCCTTAAATTATTAGGGCTTTGCCCTTATAGCTTCATGCAATCTTAATACCTCCCTGAAAGCCTGTCTCAAGTATGGTCACATAGGGAATAAGAGCTTCAACACAAAAAATATGGGGAGAAAAACAGTTCAGTCTACACCAGAGACCTAGTTCTACAGAAACCAAGTGATTCCAGTTATACAAAATCTGTATCGTGATGACGAAATAGATCAGTCAGTAACGTTCTTGCTGCACAAACATAAAGATCTGAGTTTAGAGCCCACGATAAAAAGCTGGTGTAGTAGTGCTGAGTCTGGGATTATAGAGACAGGAGGATCCAGAGAGTTCACTATCCAGCTACTCTTGCTGAATTGGTGGGCTCCCAGTTCACTGAGAGAGATGCTGTCTCCATATAAGGTGGAAAGAGACAGAGACTCTGGTCTTCATGCATACCCAAACACATGTACATACACACACATATGGATACTCAAAAGATAAATTTAGGAGTTGTATCATATTATTCAGGCAAAATTAAGACTTTCAAATACCCCAGAGCTTCTTCAACATCTAATGAAAGCATATAGGCCTTCTGTGAAACATGTTAGTGAGTTGAGCAAAAACTCTAATTTAGAACCTCAAACTAGTCAAAGAAGTTTCAGCATCAATCTCCTTGATGTATAATAGAATCTTCTAAAGTAATTATTACTAAGAGTGTTTTGCAGATGTACAGACCATCTCAAGGACAAACCAGTGCACAGAAAGTCAATCATTTCTATCAATATGACTACTCACAAAATATATATATTTGACCATACTTACCCTATGTTCGTGAAGGTTGTAGCACCCAAAGAATTTTGTGCTCAGCCTTCCTCTGCTGGGCTTGAAACCATGTACATGAAACAACCCTGAGCTGTCATCTAGGGAGTCTAAGACTGTAAGACACTCAGTCCCCAGAAAGACAAAAGAGGGGAAATTCTTCACATTAGTCTATTTATCATAGGAAAAATAATCTAAGAAAACTGCAACATTTTTACAACAACAAAAAATGTTTACAGTGTGATAAAGAAAAGGCAGTCCATACATAGACCAGTAACCTATCTGAGTTCTCACAACTATTAACCCCCAAGAGGAGGGAGCTCACTCAATGTCATGTGGCTTTTCTGAAGTGTACTTGAGAGCACTCCCAACATCTTAAACCACTGAGCTTCTAAATGCTTTTGGCCTAGCTTCAAATTTCAGTTGAATGTTTTCCAAATACAATTGTGATTACTTTTCAAAATGAAACCATGAGTTAATTAGAAATGTAATTACTGTTATTCCAAGACAGCATGGATTTTTTTTACCTTTTAAGTATTACTTATAATTAACATTATTTTCTGTTTGCATATTCATAAAATGTTTTATAAGTTATCAGGACCTTTAAGAAAACTGACATCAGATTTTACTATGCTCAAGTAATTATAAAATGAATTTTGTATTTCTTAATTCTTTCCATTTTTATTCACCCTCTGGGTACAGAATCATAATTAATTCTGCTTTTCTCTTTCTAATAGATTTATGTGTATTATCATATATATTAAATTTTCACTTCCATAACTTTTTTCATTTTTATTGCTTTGCACACAGACAATGTGCACTTCATTAAAAACATGTAATCCCTTAGCTGAGATCCAGGCATAATTGCAAATCTTTATAATATAATGGCATACATGTTCTTCATATTTTATTGCAAGAATCCACAATTCCATTTGAAAATTCTGGAGTTCCTGTCCTCTAAAATTGGAAAATGAGAAAAGGATTTAATAATTCTCCTTCTTATGACACACCAATTATGAACACAAAGCTTTGATTTTTTTTCTCCATTCTACTTCAAAATGTATTTAATAATTTCGTCAATGTGATATTCATATCAATCCTTGACTAACACAATAGACAGGGTTGATATTGGCTGAAGTCTTTGTGATGAAGCAATAATTAAGCTAAACTGAGTTTATTCCGGATAGATGAAAGCACAAGACTTGAGAAACACAAAGTGCAGAATGTAGTGTAGCAAGATGCCAAGGACAGACCTAAAAGGTGGGTCTCCCTGATGTTCTCCTTGGCCTCTCTTGAATCTTAGTAATGTTTAGGAATTTTTCCACACTTTATAAATTCCGTTTGGGAACTCCAAGGATAATGGTAGCCTATGACCTGTCACATGGTGTTGTGGTGTGTTGTGTTGTGTTGTGTGTGCTGCTCTGTGCTTTACTACATAGAGATAACATCAGAATGCTGGTGTGGAGGGATGAGAGCTAAAAGCAGTCACAAACACTTGCTGTAAATTTCAATGACAAGCAATCAGTGCACAGGCTGATGGGGCATAAACTGTACCAGAGTCTGAAAACTAAGACAAAAGAGCACATCTGCAAATTCATCCTTTCTGCCAACTGAAGTTCAATAAAGCTTACTTCCTTGTTTCTAGAACTCTTGATGCCCCTTACAAAATAACTACTTTACCCAAACCTGAGTCCAACTCAAAGGCAACTAAATAGTACGAATATTCAAAATAATCAAGCAAGACTTCCCCTGGGGTATGTCTAAGCATCGTCCCAAAAGCAGACTTCTCCTGGTTTGGAGCATCATTGCTTCTTCAATGTTCTTGGAACTGAAATGGGAGCTTCAAGAGCTTTGAAAATGTTCTTATTGCTGCTAAATCTATGAGATTGATAGTTCTTTTAACTATTATTATTATTATTATTATTATTATTATTATTAATTCTTTTTTAACAGTCCAGTCATTATACCCCTCCTGGTCCACTCTCTGACTGTTCCCTACTCCATACCTCCTCCCCCATCTCCAAGAGGATGTTTCCACGTTCCCTCCCACACCCCTACCCTACCAGACCTCTGCACTCCCTGGGGCCTCAAGTCTCTCGAGGGTTAGGTACATTTTCTCTCACTGAAGCCAGACCAGGCAGTCCTCTGCTCTGTATGTGTCAGGAGCCTCATATCAACTGGTGTATGCTGCCTGGTTGGTGGCTCAGTGTCTGAGAGATCTCGAGGGTCCAGGTTAGTTGAAACTCCAGGTGTCGTACTCTCTTAAGCTTCTTCCAGCTATTCCTAATTCACCCACAGATTCCACAGCTTCTGTCCATTGATTAGGTGTTAGTATCTGCAACTCTCAGCTGCTTGTTGTTGGGCCTCTCAGAGGGCAGCCATGCTAGGCTCCAGCATCGCCATAGCATCAGAAATAGTATCAGGTCTTGGACCCTCCTCTTGAGCTGAATCCCAATTTGGTCCTGTCATTGGACCTCCTTTGAGATCCATGAAAGCAGAAGTCTCTTTTGTTTCTTGATCCCCCATTATCGCCAGAATACAATCTTAAATGCAATGACTCTGATCCGCCAGTCTAAGCTTTTACATGTACATACATGTAATCGTGCATGTGTGTGCACATACGCACAGAGAGAGAGAGAGAGAGAGAGAGAGAGAGAGAGAGAGAGAGAGAGAGAGAGAGAGATCTTCTCTGTGAAGCACTCAGAGCAATTAGATGTCTTTCTTCTCAGATAGCGTACCCAAATTTTCAGTGTGTAGTGGGTATCTCATAAAATTCGATGATACCTTGTACTCACACCTATTACATTGTTTAATTATTGTTTCACTGTACAGAAAAAAATCTAAAGAAAATGACCTCCATATTTAATTTGACTTGATAAATTTTAGCTCAGTTCCCAAAACATAACAGAAGTTCAATATATAATTTTCAAATACATAAGCAGGGGTGGGACTATAATCACTCTCACAGAAGGGTACCAGTGCCTTCAGCAAGCCACTATAGGAGCTATGGTGTAGACGTAAGATATTTGTGTCATTTCAAGCCACTAAATTTCAGATAATTTGAAACAGCAGAATAAAGAGCTTATATATAATATATTATATATTTAGACTCATCTGGTGTCACTTACAACAAATGGACTTGAAAGCTTTTTAATCCAATAATAGAGATAATCTCATAGACATTGGGACTAATATCTCAGCAAGTTTCAACAACAAATTCATGCAAAGACTGAATCCGACTCTTCAGAATAAGAATACCCTTACCTGTGACCTCCCATTTCCTTTACTTTAGAAGGATATTGCTTGAAATAAGAGTTAAGTGGTTAAAACTTGTCCAGCTATTTAGAATATGGATTATATTTTTCTACTTTTATCACCCACATAAGTTTCTGTTGTTTTTAGTGTAAATGGTACTAGTAATCATTTGCAAGTATATGCAAACAAATACAACTCTTCTATCGCCCTATTCAAATTAGAGGTTTCCAGTGTCTGCATCACGTTCCCTGCCTCTGTGCTGATTTAGACAAAATGCAGTGAGGTGTGTGGGATATCACCCTCGCTCTTCTAATTTCACATTATTATGTCAACATTATGAGTCACCAATAAAAGTGTTCCACTGTCTCCAGCAATAGTAAGCCCCCAGATAATAGTCTAATATTTCTGAGAATAGAATACCTTAAAGTTTTCCCTAGTAATTACCTATTTGTAATAAATGTTTCCACCAGAAAACCCTGGGTTGGTTATTCCAAATTCAATAGAGAAGTGTCACAGTATTAAATATTCTCATCAAATCAAATCCCAATTCTGTTGAGGAAGGGTTACAGTAACAAACCCAAGGTACCTGGATGGTAGTTGTCATCCTTTTGCTAACATATATTATAAAATATCATTCAGTGAATGGAGTCTGACAGCAATAAACATGAGATAAACAATGAAGCAAAGATTCCATTTCACACATTTCTCTTGCACCTTTGCATGTGTGTCCATGCTAATTCCAGCACGGAAAATAACTAAGTCTGCAAATTAACCGGAGAAACCAGAGTAAAGCTTTATTCTTCTCCTTCTGAAGGATCGTGTATCCACAACACAGGGGAAATGTCAATTCTCAAAAATGTCTTTCCCTATACAGTACAGAAACTACCTAGCAGTCAGTAATCCCCATCTCTGTCTTTGAGACAAGAGATTAAATGTAAATGATCTGAACTAAACATAACCAAGCCTGATGCCTCAGGAGTACTAACATACCGATGAACTTTAAAAGCCCAGATCAGAAATACAGGGGACTTCTGGATACAGGAAATTGTACATACTGAATCCTGAGCCCTGAGTATCCATTCTTGCCCAACTTTCTAGAACAAAGTAATATAGGACATACTTAGGACACAAGCCAGTGACTTCAGTGAAGAATGAGGACATCACCACACAGAGTAGGAACATCATCACAGCCATCATACCAATTAGTTAAATTCAGTCATCCAAACAAGCGATTTCTCCAAATGTTTATGTCAACCACTTTTGATGATCAGAGAGCAAGAGTCTTCAGACCTTAATGAAAATAAATTCAAAATAAAGACCAAAACAAGTGAATTTTAGTAGTGGCTACCAGGAGCGGTGTTCTTTGACTATGAATTCAGCAAGCCTGCACTACTTCAGTTTATAAAATGTCATCCATATACATGCTTAGGGAAAAGAATCTGGCAGAGACCTGCTGGTGACTTGTGGTTTAGGCAGGCAGAGGACAGCACTGCACTGACAGGAAGGTGAGCAGGAGGGCGGGCAAGCTGGTGGGCATCAGTACAGTGAGCAAATGTGGACAGATGGGAAACAGAAGCAGAGTGATTGCTGCACGATAAAGATTGTCAGAACTGGAGCTGAGCAACAGTAAGAAACAGCCTGATATCAGAAGCCTGCACTGCCACCTGAGAGCATGATGACAACCAGACTGTGCCAAAGGGACATCTCTGGGGTTGTGCTCAAGAAATGGCTCCAATGGGGTTAACACAGGAGAGCTGGCCCTGTCCCTCACCTGGACAGCAAGGGTGTGAGACAGCTACCATCCTGATCCAGGGCTTTGAGTTGGCCCATGTCAATGTTTACCCCATCTGTGAACTGCTGGAGGGCAGAACCAAAGAGGTAGGATCTCCACAACACAGGGCAGCAGTAGAACATCACAAAGAGTCTAAGTGAGGGTCCAGTATCTCTGGTGCATCAGAATCACGAGATTTCAAACCAGACTCATTGCAATGAACTTTTGCAGGTAAAGATGTGTGGACAAGAGGGTATACTGTGACACACTGTACCTTCCAGCAGGAGGTAAGTGGGTTTTTCTTTTCTGTTTTTTTTCTATTTTGTTTTGTGGGAGAAGTTACAGGATGGAGGGCAGATGTGGAAGGACTGAAAAGAAAATGGAATTGGGGTACATGATGTGAAAGTCACAAAAAATCAACATATAATTATGGGTTTTTTAAATCTATTTTCTTTTGTTTTTGGGTGATCACAAAGGTAGGACATCAAGTCAAGCTCTAAGAATGAGATGTTCCTAGGTTTTAGGACCAAGAACTCTTTAGCACAAGGTATCAGAAAAGTTCATGAATTTAAAACCACCAGCATACAGTCCCTTGGGTGTTTTATGACATACCAATTAGTAAGCCATATTTTCTTTCTTTGTGTGGCAGATGGTGTTAGAGGCAGTTTACAAGACTTCTGCCTCCCAGAAAGATTTGATTCAGCTTGATTGGCTTCATGAATGCATTATCAGGAGACAAAATGAAGACAAAAATGATATTATGACTAGACTTTCCAGTTGGTGATCATAGAGTAATCAAATTATTCTAACCAATTGTGTAATGTTCCTGCAGAGTCATGGAATGTTCCACAGTAGACTAACCAGACTAACCATCCTAGAGGAACAACCAACCCAGGCTGTTTAATGGGTTTTGAGCTGAATTTCACTAACAATGTTGGAATTACAATGAAAATTATAAAATACTGGAATGGTACACTGATTTAGTTTATTAATCCTTTTCAAGTAATTTTAACTGGAAAGTGAATTTGTGTTTGTATTAGTAAAAAAATAAGCATTTACACTTTCAATATTATATATCGAGAATACTAGCAATTTAACTTTTATATTCCTCTAATTAAAATAGCTCATATGTAAAGGAATTTATTTTATTCACAAATTTAACTCCACAATAGGTAGATGGGCAGTTTTCTTTCAAGTGGTCCCTCAAGGACCCAGGAGTTTTCCTTAGGAAGGCTGCTGTACTGGCTGGTTTTATGTGTCAACTTGACACAAACTGAATTTATCACAGAGAAAGGAGTCTCCCTTGAGGAAATGCTTCTATGAGACCCAGCTGAAAGGCATTTTCTCAAGTAGTGATCAAGGGGGAGGACCCAGCCCCTTGTGGGTGGTGCCATCCCTGGGCTGATAGTCTTAGGTTCTCTAAAAGACCAAGCTGAGCAAGCCAGGGAAAGCAAGCCAGTAAGTAACGTCCCTCCATGGCCTCTGCATCAGCTCCTGCTTCCTGACCTGCTTGCGTTCCAGTCCTGACTTCCTTTGGTGATGAACAGCGATGTGGAAGTGTAAGCTGAATAAACTCTTTCCTCCCCAACTTGCTTCTTGGTGATGATGTTTGTGCAGCTGCACAACCTCTAGGGTGGACCTTGCTTGTGGGCAACACACATAAGGGCCAAGCTTAAGTGTGCTGCCTATACAGTTGGCTTTAGAGAACGGAAGGCCCTAATGCACACTAGAGGGACAGTGAAGGTGCACTAAAATGATAGCACCTCAATGTAGGGGTAATTTAACTAGCCAGGCTCTAGGATATCGTGTCAATCCTGCTTGCTTCCAAATACATCACAGGGTCATGCCAGACAACAAGGTAAACTGAAATGTATGAATTAAACATATAGAGAAGGATATAGACTTAATCAAAGCTAGTCAACTTGTCTTTGATGGTCTGATTTTTATCCCCATGATTACCATGCTTCCTAGTCTACTTAAAAAAAAATCATTTTTTTAGTGAGACAAAACTCACTGTTTTCATGAAGCTAATATTCAATTGGAGGAGATGATGGTACATAAATAAGCAGAGTAATAGGTGGAGTATATCAGAATTTTGAATTGAATGCTCTGTGGAGTAAGAAAAGAGTCAAGAAATTTGTACTTTCAGATAAAACAGTCAAGGAGAGAGCTTTGCTATAACTTGGAACAGACCCCTGAACCAAGACCGAGAGCTGTAGGGGAAAAGCTTCCCAAACATAACATATGAAATAATGAAATATGACTACTGTGGCCTATTTTATCATATGTTCAAATTATTTTTAACATAAAATCATGCTTTATTGTTTTAGATTTTACTGTTTAAAATCACATACATAGTATACTCTATTTACATTCTTTTAAATCCTTCTCTCTTATCCTTCCAATTCCTCCCATGCCCCCAGGTTGCAGTAATAATTCAGTTTTAAATGTTTTTAAAATTCATTGTCAAAGTTTTCTACATTGTTTTCATTTAAGATACAAATAATTTTATTCTTTAATTTATATTTAATTTATATTTAATTTCTAGAAGGTGCTTTGGACTTCTGGACTTTGAAAGACGAAATTAGCATCTAAATTCCTTTATTTTAAGTTTTACATATAAGATATGCAACTGAACTTAGTTCATACAAACGAGGTAATGTTTATCTCACGGGACTGTTGGAATCCTGACTCAGGGACGTTCACATCGTCAGGATTTTCTCCATTCTTATATTTATATTGGCCTCCTCTTTCTGCTTCAAGTGTCTTCCTATCAGTTGAAGGAGAATAGCCTGGCTTACACTATCACTTATTCAGAGGTTTTAGTTTTCAGCTTATGTGATCCTACTGACCTGATCTTAAGAGAGATGACAGACTTCATATTTCCCTGAACAGAATAAAAGGAAGCGTTCTGGTTCAGCTCACTGAGGTCCATACAAAGTCCCTAATATCTAGGCTGAGTGATCAGTTGGAGTGGCTGGGAACTATACTCCCAAAGGAAAGGAAAGAATGTTAACAGAACAAAGGGAAAGTATTGAGGAGGTAAAAATAACAGCTGTCAATTCCAACACTATTACAAATACTGTCACAGAGGGAAATACCGAGTATTGATTATACTTTCCTATAAAGCACTACAATCATGTGGAGACTTGAACATTTACCAGGGCTCCACACGTCACCAGATGTATTGATTTGAGCACATCAGGAAATTTCTTTAAACTTAATCCCTTTAGCAGTTAAATTTGAGTTTCTAATTAGTAGCATATGATGTCTAGTTGGGTCCTTGTCTTCCACATTGCAAGGTAACTCCATTTCAGTTAATTCTATATATTTTAGGAAGTTGGAGAATAGTAGGTTCCCATGTGGCTTTCAATCTGTCTTTATTGCTAGCTATGCCTTCCCATATTTCCTCCTTTACCCTGCCCTCCCATTTCTTTTTTTTCACCCCTCCCATTTCTTTCCCTCTCAAATCCTACTGTTCTGGTTTTCTTTTTATTCTTTGTAACACTATGTTCTATTTTGATTTCCTTGGAAGAGTTCTTCTTCCTCCCTTATCTTTTATGAGCTACATAACATCTGTGTATCACAAGACATCTATTTCTATAGAAAGAAAAATTCAAAGACATGAACTCTAAAGCCTCCTCTTTGTTCTTGAGTTTCAGTTTCGTTATTTGTAGACATGAGATGCCACCTACCTCACAGTATTGCACAGGTGACTAAATGGCTCACAGTGTGTAGAAATCTTTTACAAATTATAAAAGCAAGTGTATTATTGATGGTGATAATAAGATCTTAGAATGACCTTAGATCTTAGAAGGAACATTCTTCAGAAGCCGTCCTAGGAATTGCTATTGAAAGAGCAAGAATTCATGACTGTGTAAGTCCAAGGAAGGAAAGAGCAAAATAAACTTAGAAAAGTGTGTGTGTGTGTGTGTGTGTGTATATATATATGATGAACACAGCAAACAGCTGCCTGAAGGCAGAAGGAGACAAGGAACACATCAAAATTCTGCATCTGCCCTGACAGTGGATATAAAAAACCCAAATTCTCAATTATGATAGTCTAAGTGGAAAAGGTCCACTCTAGTACTATCACTAAACTGCAGCTAATTTTTAAAATGTACAAGTTCAAAAGCAATTTATAGTACATGTTAAAATATCTGTTTCAACAGGTGAACTTTGTCCATTTGCAAATGAAGAAATTAACACCAATAAATTGCTTTGGATACAGTATTATCACTTGTGTGCTATGTTAATTTACTGCACTAATTAACTTACTGCCTCACACCAAATCAACATGGCCTCTCCAGGATGATCTCATATTAACAAGTAATACACATAACCTGTCTTGGCTCTCTGATTAGTGTTTCTTGATATACAGAGAAAGATTTCCAAGAGGGTGTCTAAGACAAAGACATCTCCATTGTGCACATCATTATGACAGAGTGTACAGTCCTAGTTTCTTCCATTTTAACATTTCATTTTTTGGCATTTTTTCTTTTATTGGATATATTTTTATTTACATTTCAAATGTTATCCCATTTCCCCACCCACCCACTCCCTCCCATCTCCCTGCTATGACATTCCCCTACACTGGGGCATCTAGTCTTGACAAGACCAAGGGCGTCCCCACCCATTGATGCCCAACAAGGCCATCCTCTGCAACATATGTGTCTGGAGCCATAGGTCCATCCCTGTGTACTTTTGGGATGATGGTTTAGTCCCTGGGAGCTCTGGCAAGGGTGGGAGCATTGGTTGGCTGATTGATATTGTTCTTATGGGGTTACAAACCACTTTAGTTCCCCAGTTCAGTTGTTTATCTAACTCCTCCATTGGGGACTCTGTTCTCAGTTCAATCTTTGGCTGAAAGCATCTGCCTCTCTATTTGCCAAGATCTGACAGAGCCTCTCAAGAGAAAACTATAACAAACTCCTGCCAACACACCCTTCATGGTATCCTCAATGTTGTCTGGGTTTGGTGTCTGTATATGAGATGGATTCCCCCAGGTGAGGCAGTCTCTGGATGGCCTTTCCTTCAGTCTTTGTGCCACATTTGTCTCAATATCTCCTCCTGTGAGTACAACTGTTCCCCCTTCTAAGAAGGACTGAAGCATCCACACATATTCATGTGGTTTATAAATTATGTGTTGGGTATTCTCAGCTTTGGGGCTAATACCCAATTATCAGAGAGTGCATACCATGTGTGTTCTTTTGTGATTGGGTTACCTCACTCAGGATGATATTTTCTAGTTCCATACATTTGCCTATGAATTTCATGAAGTCATTGTTTTAAATACCTGAGTAGTATTCCATTGTAAAAATGTATCACATTTTCTGTATCCAACACTTTATTGAAGGACATCTGGGTTGTTTCCATCTTCTGACTACTATAAATAAGGCTGCTTTGAACATAGAGGAGCATGTGTCTTTGTTACATGTTGGAGCATCTTTTGGGTATATGCGCAGGAGTGGTACAGCTGGATCCTCAGGTAGTACTATGTCCAATTTTTCTGAGGAACCTCCAGACTGATTTCCAGAGTGATTATATCAGCTTGTAATCCCACCAACAATGGAGGAGTGTTCCTCTTTCTCCACATCCTCTCCAGTATCTGCTGTCACCTGAGATTTGATCTTAGCCATTCTCACTGGTGAGAAGTAGAATCTCAGAGTTGTTTTGATTTGCATTTACCTGAAGATTTAGGATGATCAACATTTCCTTAAGTACTTCAAGGCCATTTGATATTCCAAAGTTGAGAATTCTTTGTTTAGCTCTGTACCCCATTTTTAATAGGGTTATTTGATTCTCTGGAGTCAAATTCCTCAAGTGCTTTGTGTACATTGAATACAAGACCTCTATCAGATATAGGATTGGTAAAGATCTTTTCCCAATGTGATGGTTGTCATTTTGTCCAAATGACAGTGTCCTTTGCCTTACAGAAGCTTTACAATTTTATGAGGTCCCAATTGTCGAATATTGATCTTAGAGAATAAGCCATTGGTGTTCTGTTTTGGAAATTTTTCCATGTTCCCATATGTTCGAGGCTCTTCTCTACTTTTTCTTCTATTAGTTTCAGTGCATCTGGTTTTATGTGGAGGTCATTTATCTACTTGGACTTGAGCTTTGTACAAAGTGATAAGAACGGACCAATTTGCTTTCTTCTACATGCTGATTTCCTGTTGAACCAGCACCATTTGTTGAAAATGCTGGGTTTTTTTTGTTTCTGTTTTTGTTTTTGTTTTTGTTTTTGTTTTTTAACATTGGATGGCTTTAGCTCCTTTGTCAAAGATCAAGTGACCACAGGTGTGTGTGTTTATTTATGGGTCTTCAGTTCTATTCCACTGATCTATTTGTTTCTTTCTGTACCAATACCAAACAGTTATTACCACTATTGTTCTGTAATACACCTTGAGGTCAGGAATGGTGATTCCCCTAGAAGTTTTTATTGTTGAGTTTTATAGTTTTCGCTATCCTGGGTTTTTTGTTATTCTGAATGAATTTGCAGATTGCTATTTCTAAGTCTTTGAAGAATTGACTTGGGATTTTGCTGGGGATTGCACTGTATCTGTAAATTACTTTTGGCAAGATAGCTATTTTTACTATATTAATCCTGCCAATCCATCAGCATGGCAGATCTTTCCATATTCTAAGATCTTCTTCAATTTCTTTCTTCAGAAACTTGAAGTTCTTGTCAAATAGATCTTTCACTTGCTTGGTTAGAGTCACACCAAGGTATTTTATGATTATTGTAAAGGGCGTAATTTCCCTAATTTCTTTCTCAGTCTGTTTATCCTTTGAGTAGAGGAAGACTACTTATTTTTTTATGTCCAGCAACTTTGCTGAAGTTGTTTATCAGGTTTGGGAGTTCTCTGGTGGAATTTTTGGGGTCACTTAAGTATACTATTATATCATCTGCACATAGTGATATTTTTACTTCTTCCTTTCCAATTTGTATCCCTTTGACCTCCATTTGTTGTCTAATTGCTCTGGCTAGGACTTTGAGTACTATGTTGAATAAGTAGGGAGAGAGTGGGCAGCCTTGTCTAGACCCTAATTTTAGTGGGATGGCTTCAAGTTTTTGTCCATGTAGTTTGATGTTGGCTACAGGTTTGCGGCATATTGCTTTTACTGTTTACGTATGGACCTGAGTTACTGAACTTTCTCAGACTTTTACTATGCTTCTACTTCGTTGATTTCAGCACTGAGTTTGATTATTTCATGCTGTCTACTCCTCATAGGTGTATTTGCTTCTTTTTGTTCTAGAGTTTTTAGGTGTGCTGTCAAGCTGCAAGTATATGCTCTCTAAAGTTTCTTTTTGGAGGTACTCAGAGATATGAGTTTTCCTCAGCACTGCTTTCATTGAATTCCATAACTTTGGGCATGTTATGGCTTCATTTTCATTAAATTCTAAAAAGTCTTTAATTTCTTTTCTTATTTCTTCCTTGACCTAGTTATCATTGAGTAGAGCAGAGTTCAGCTTCCATGTGTATGTAGGTTTTCTGTCCTTTTTGTTATTGAAGACCAGCCTTAGTCGGTGGTGATCTGATAGGATGCATGAAATAATTTCAATATAATGTATCTGTTGAGGCCTGTTTTGTGACCAATTATATGGTCAGTTTTGGAGAAGGTACCAGGATGCGTTGAGAAAAAGGTATATTCTTTTTTTAAGATGACATTTTTTATAGATACCTGTTAAAATCATTTCATTCATAACTTCTGTTAGTTTTACTGTGTCTCTGTTTCGTTTCTGTCCATCAATGAGAGTGGTATGATGAAGCCTCCCACTATTATTGTTTGAGGTACAATGTATGTTTTATTAAAGTTTCTTTTATGAATGTGGATGCCCTTGCATTTGGAGCATAGATGTTTAGAATTGAGAATTCATCTTGGTGGATTTTTCCATTCTTATCTTTTTTGATAACTTTTTGTTTAAAGTCTATTTTGTTTGATTTTAGAATGGCTACTCCAGCTTGTTTCTTGGGACTATTTGCTTGGAAAATTTTTCCCAGCCTTTTACTCTGAGGATGTGTCTGTCTTTGTCACTGAGGTGCATTTCCTAAATGCAGCAAAATGCTGGGTCCTGTTAACATATCTAGTCTGTTAGTCTTTTCTTTTTATTGAGGAATTGGGTCCGTTGATGTTGAGAGATATTAGGGACCAATGATTGTTGTTTCCTATTATCTTTGTTATTATAGGTGGAATTATGTTTGTGTGGCTATCTTCTTTTGAGTTTTTGCCAGAAGATTACTTCCTTGATTTTTCTAGGGTATAGTTTCCCTTCTTATGTTGAAGTTTTCCATCTATTATCCTTTGTAGGGCTGGATTTGGGGGAAGATACTTTATAAATTTGGTTTTCTCACAAAATATCTCAGTTTTTCCATCTATGTTGAGAGTTTTGCTGGATATAGTAGCCTGTGCTGGCATTTGTGTTCTCTTAGGGTCTGCATGACATCAGCCCAGGATCTTCTAGCTTTCATAGTCTTTGTTGAGAAGTCTAGTGTAATTCTGGTAAGTCTGCTTTTATATGTTACTTGACCTTTATCCTTTACTGGTTTTAATATTTTTTCTTTATTTTGTGAAGTTGGTTTTTTGACCATTATGTGACAGGGGATGGGGGAGATTTCTTTTCTGGTTCAATCTATTTGGAGTTCTGTAGACTTCTTGTATGTTTATGGGCATTTCTTTCTTTAGGTTAGGGAAGTTTTCTTCTATAATTTTGTTGAAGATATTTATTGGCCTTTTAACTTGGCAACCTTCACTCTCTTCTATAACTATTATCCTTAGGTTTGATCTTCTCATTGTGTCCTGGATTAACTGGATTAATTTTTGGGTTAAGAGCTGTTTGCATTTTGCATTTTCTTTGAAGGTTGTGTCAATGTTTTCTATAGTATCTTGGCCCCCTTACACATTTGTAGCACATGTACAGCTTGGTCTTCATGTGGTTCCCCTAACAAGTGGGGTTGGGACTGTCTATGACTCTGTTGCCTGCCATTGGATCTCCTTCCCCTAGCTGGACTGCCTGGTTGGGCCTCAGTAGGAAAGGATGGGTATAGTCCTGCTGCTACTTAATATCTCAGGGCCGGGTGGTACCTAAGGGGGTTTCTCTAATGAGAAGGGGTGATAGGGGCTTTAGGGGTGGGACTGTGAGAGGCAGGGGCTGTGATATGGATATAAAGTAAATAAATTAATTAATGAAAAATGTTAGTCTGTCTTAAAAGTAAAGAATTCAAAGAAAAACTTCAAGATTTGGGATGAAAACAGGCATAACAACATGAAAATCTTACAAGCTACCAAGGTCTATATCCATAATAATGAAAACCCATAACAAATGAAAGAAGATTCTAGAAATTAAGACTAACACATACACATTATAGCACAATAAAAGGTCTATGCTACACAGAGATTCAGGAGAGCCAAAGCTACATAGGGAGTTTAAAGCCAGCCTCTTCTCTACTTTAGGAGTCCAAAGCTAGTCTGTTCTATCTAAAAGAAAAATGAGAAAGTTTATGATATCAACTTTATAATAATTTATAATAAAAATGTATAATAAAATGTATAATAAAAACAGGAAAGCAACAAATAACTGACCACAAATTGTAAAGGTTTTGCATACATAAAACAAAAGTTAGAAAAATAAAGTAAAGCAAACAAACCAGTATCATAAAAGAAGTCTTAAATCACCTTTTGTAGTCTAAGATATATAAAATGAACAGTCTTCAACAAATCAAGATAATTTAATAAGTGCAGGCTTCCCAGGGTCGTGTGGGAGGTGAATCTGGGAGAGGGAAGGTGGAGTGGTGGGAAAGCTGGGGGAAGGGAGGAGGTGGAACTGTAGTATATGAGAGAAGAATTTTTAAAAACCTTAATAAGAGCTGGCAGGTGGGAAGCTCTGGCACGCCATGCCTGTACTGAACATGACATGGATATTATACCCATGAGCTCATTTCAGCGTTTGGTTACCTGTGTAGAGCCTGTAAACGATTAAAAACAGCCAAAACTTCCCATGTAAGTGAAGGAGGTACACTACAGACTCCAGCCCTAACTGAAAAGCTATTGTCAGTTAGTAGATAGCTATTAGGGGAGATGAAACCTTTTCTTTTAGAAGGGGGATATAACACAGGTAATTTCCCATGCTCCAGAGGGGGGTTTCACGCTCATGTACACTTGAACAGTACAGATTGGACTTAGTAGGGAAAAAGAAAGAGGAGGAGAAAGAGGAGGGAGAGAAAGAGCAGAAGGCAGAGCGGAGATTGAGAGGACAGATAGAGGGTGGATACTGGAACATCTGGAGCATTTTTCATTGTGTTTACACATGAAATAGTAAACAATGAAACTTAATTTAAAAAAACAATTATCAAGCTTATTATCCTGAAAATAGACCTTTCTTTTCTTTCCCCCTTCAAACCAATTATCCAGGATCAATGAACTACCGGTAACCAAGCAAATTGCTCCTGAAAAGATAATGAGCGGACCACCTAGTCAAGTGTACTTTCTCAAGCCTTCTCGGGGACCAGAAGCTTTTATCCAGAGAACAGAAGATGATTCAGTTTTGTACTTCCAGAGTCCACAGACTCCCTGCTGCCCTGGCTAAACAAGTGACACTAATTAATTTAAAAATATATAAATAATTAAAAACGCATTCCATGTGCAGAGACTGGAAGAATTCATATTGCTAAAATGATTTTTGTTTTGCAATGACAAGAAAATTCACCCTAAAGTTCATGGACTATCAAGGGACTTTGAATAGCCAAAACAATCTCCATTCAATATGACTTGCTAGATTAATTTCTCTATTTCTGCACAGGGCTCCACTGAAAAGGAACAAAGTAAATAACTCGCACTTCTAAGTCTAAACTCACAAAGTAACAGTAACCAAAGTGCAAGATTGTGAATGACATAAACACAAACAGACCAGTGACAACTGACAGCACAAATAATAAGCTCTCATAAGTCTGATCAAATGGGTTTTACTATGAAATGGGGATGATAAATGCTTTTAACAACTAAATTTAGAAAACCAAAGGGGAGGCAGAGACAGGATGGTTGTCCAAAATGCAAGGCCAGAATATTTTATTTAATGAATGTCAGACCAGCCAGGGCTATAGGGTGAGACCCTGAACTGAGAGAGAGAGAGAGAGAGAGAGAGAGAGAGAGAGAGAGAGAGAGAGAGAGAGAGAAAACAGAGGACAGACCTAAATGTAAGAGCTAGAACTATAAAGCCATTAAAGGAAAATACATGGCACAAGCAGTTTGGTGATGTAAGCAGCAGCAGTGATCTGTAAAACGTAAGTGCTCAAATTACAAAATGAAAATGCATACAAATCAGGTGTGCTGAATAGTTTTACATCAACCTGACCCAAGCCAGAGTCACTGAGGAAAAGGGAACCTCATTTGAGCAAGTGTCCTCATCATCTTGGCCTGTGGATAAATCCATGGTACATTTCCTTGATTGATGACAGATGTGGGAGCCCCCAGGTCATCTGAGCAGTATCCAGAGACTCTCTCATCTAGAGCCTTTGGGAGTTGCTCCTCTTACCTCTGTTGTCATTACAGTTTATCTGGCATATAAATGACGACTCGAAGCATTACTGCAATATTCTACGTTCAGTTTCTAGTCAGACATTCATAACATTCTTTGGTGACCTAGCCAAGAAGCATAGCTCCCCACTTCCTAATCTCTGATTTTAACCTCATTAAAAACAATCCTTTAACCCCTGTCTTAGGGTTTTACAGCTATGAACAGACACCATAACTAAGGCAACTCATAAGGACTGGCTTACAGGTTCAGAGATTCAGTCTATTACCACCAAGATGGGAACATGGCAGTATCCAGGCAGGCACAGCACAGGAAGAGCTGAGAGTTCTACATCTTCATCTGAAGGCTGCTAGCAGAATACTCACTTTCCAGGCAGCTAGGACTAGGATATTAATGCCCACACCCACAGTGACACACCTACTCCAACAAGGTTACACCTCCTAATTAAGTGCCACTCCCTAGACCAAGCATATTCGAACCATCGCAACACCCATAGAAATGCTTCTGAAGAGCATGGTGGGAAGAGCTCACAGCCACCAGATAGGAATGCAACATTGAGTAAGGGGTCAGGATGGCTGCTGCTGCCCCAGACATCAAGTGCTTTTTAAGAAGACGAAGTTGTGGACAATAGCAGTGTGCTAATCCTGGGGTTTGGAGTTAGAACAGAGGGAAAAAGATTTCAAGCATCTGTGGACATGGGCTGGGCTGTAGCTCAGTTGGTAGACGTTTGACTAGCACACACGCAGAGCAATGAGTTCCATTCCCAGCATCCTATGACTAGGTGAGGTGGTGCACCCCTGGAATATCAGCACTTGGGAGGCAGACACAGGGGGGATCAATGGAACCTGGGTTCCTCTTGGAAAGAGAACATTGACCAACAGCAAGAGGACCTTCAGGCAGGGGACAGGCATACCCTGAGAAAAATCAGTCTCTGCTGGATGCCACCAGAACCACATGAGGTCCATTGAACTCCAAGCAGGTGTTTTTTGGCTTAGTCGTCATTTAAATCAACACTCAGGGGCCAGTGTTTTATTTTATTTTGATTCTGTGCATATGGGTGTTTCGCCTGCATGTTTTTAATGTATGTCATAATGCTTATAGTGTCTATGGAGGCCAGATGAAGGCGTCAGCTACCCTGAGACTGGAGGGGTTACAAATGGTTGTACGCTGTCATGTGGTTGCTGGAGGTTGGGCCCAGGTCCTCTGGAAGAGCAGCCAGAGCTTTTAACCGCTGAGCCATCCCTCCAGCCCCCTGTCCATTCAGACTGCTGTAAGAAAATGCCATAAACAAGATAGCCTGGTTTGGCCAAGCAGTGATGGTATAGCCCTATAATCTCAGCACTTGGGAGGCAGAGTTCGAGACCACCCTGGTTTACAGAGTGAGTCCTGGTACAGCCGTGGCTACACAGAGAAACCATGTCTCAAAAAACCACCAATCAAAACCAAACAAGAACAAGCAATCGAGCAAGCAAACAAAAACCTCCACCAAAACAAAACCCCAAACAGGTTTGTTCTTCTCGGTGCCAAAGCCTAGGGCATTGAAGACAAAGGTTCTGGAAGATTTGGTGACTGGCGAGAGTGGGCTTCCTGATTCACAGAGAGCATTGTCCGCTCACTGTCTTTGAACGTTACAAAGGAGAGGCATATTTGAATTAGCTACTTTAACTTACCAATGAGACAAACTTCCTGATAAAGGTACTTTATGGGGGAAAGGGTTTCTTTTGCCTCACTTGAGGGACACAGTCTTGCATGGCACCGGAGCTTGAAGAAGCTGCTAACCCTGTAACTCAGGAAGCAGAGACCTCTGAATGCCTGCACTCATCTTGCTTGTTTTATTGTATTCAACCCACAGACTGGTGCCACATCCATTTACAGTGGATCTCCCCACTTCCGTTAACCCAGTCTAGGAGCCAGGTACTCAACTCTAGTGACGTTAAGAGGTGGAGCCTAGTGGGAGGTGCTGATGTCACTGAGGGCATGCTTCCAGAAGGGATGAAGGTCATTTGTCTGAGACTTGAGTCATTTCTCACGAACCAGTTCTTATCAAGGGGAAAACCTGCTCTTCTGCTAGCTTCTGTCATTTGATGTCATGTCTCACACCTTTAGGCCCTCCCACCGTTGAATGCTGTGGTAGTTGAATAGGTTTGGCCTCCATAGACTCATGTGTTTGGATGCTTGGCCAATAGGGAATGGCAAGATTAGGAGATGTGGCCTTGTTGGAGTAGGTGTGGCCTTGTTGGAGGAAGTGTGTCACGGTGGGGGTCTCTTATGCTCAAGCTTTGTCCAGTGTGGATTGTCTGCCTTCAGATCAAGATGTAGAGCTCTCAGCTGCTTCTCCAGCACCATGTCTGCCTGCATGCTGTCATGCTTCCTGCCATGATGATAATGGACTGAACCTCTGAACCTATTAAGTCAGCCCCCTAATTAAATATTTTCCTTTGTAAGAGTTGCTGTAGTCATGGTGTCTCTTCACAGCAATGAAACCCTAAGACAAATACTATGCACTGTGAGATCCTGACCACAGCTCAACTGATACTGGCACCATGCTTTTAAACCTTCAGAACTGTGAGCTAAAGAAATCTCTTTTCTTTATAAAGTTACCCAGATTCAGGTATTCATGTGATAGTAATGTCAAATGGACTGTGAAAAGCTAATACCTTGGTAGTAACATTGAACCTGAAGTTTACTATGTCACCAAGCATGTCACCTAAGCTTTCTAAGCTTCAGCTTTCATAGCTAATGAAAATAATAACTCATTTGCTGCCTGTGGGATCAGTATGTAAATCAAATTAGTCAATGTATGGGACGTTACAAAGTGGCTTATTAAAAATAAATCCTTAAAAATAAACCTCCAACTTTGACCACAAAAAAAAAAAAAGAAAAAAAAAAGAAATGCTTCAAGGATTCACAGGGAGCTTTTCCTTCTTGCTAATACCTAAATGATGTTGAAATGTCATTATGAAGAATAAACTCCAGGTCGAATAATCACTGGTTGTAGAGGAGTCATGCTCTCAACCTCACACTGTCATAAATAGCACCTCTCATTTGTGCATCCTTCCTCATTTTGTGTGTTCAGTCTATAACACTATTCTTCCTGGTAGAAACTTCTTAGAAACTTGATACAAGGGTGCTTCCTTTTTACAAAAAGGTGGAAACCCTTTTCAACTTAGGCTAAACAAAGAAACTAGAAGAAGGAAAACAAAATGCCCAGATTTGGATTTATATAACAATCTACAAACTCAGAAATCCTACTCAAGATTTAAATGAATGAAGCAGGAAAGAAATTAAAATAAGGCAAGCTCTAAGATATTCTAAAATTTCCATAAACTCCAGTCAAGTTGGCACAGGGAATGTGTTTATCTTATTTATTAAAGGCTATACCCCAAAGCCACTAATCTAACATTTAAAAAAATAAGTTACGGCTGAATAAAAATTTACTGTGAGAAATAAAATCATGACATTTGAAGAAAAAATGATTGAAGGTGGAAGTTATTGTGTTAAATGAAGCATATCAAACTCTGAAAGACAAATACTATGTTTTCTTTTATATGTGGATCCTTGATTTTAACTTTAATATTCATTTGGAGAAGGGTGGGTATTGGTTATGAAACTAGGACAGAACCACAAGACTCAGGGTAAGAAGTCATAAAAGATGATTATGGATAGATAGAAAAGAGAATACATTTGACATGGAAACAGAAGGGCAGGTACAAGGAGAAGGGAGGGATGGAGAGGAGGGGCCAGCATGAAGGGAGCACAGGACAGAGAGGGGATTGAGAAAGGAAGAGCAACAAAACCAAATACCATAGTGAAATCCATTATTTGATGTGGCCAACAGCCTTGTCTGAGAAAGAAATATACACTGCTTCAGCAAAGAGAATTCTTCCCCTTGGGAGACTGAGGACAGGAGAAAGGATGAACACTGGGCTTTCCACATCAGGAAGTATCAGGAAGACGGGGTGTGCTGCCTCTTAAGACCTAGAAACAGTTCTGGCCCTATGTAGTTTTCTATCCATACTACTTTGTCTTCACTATCCCTGGCAGTATATTAGATAAACTCTCTAGTCTTTGTGAGCATGGTTTAACGATTGCATAGTATCTTTGCTCCTGAATAAAAGTTGGCATTTGGATCCTTAGAGCCCTGGCACACGCTCTCCTGCATTCCCAGCCTTCCATGCAGAACACTTATATTTCAGCTCCCTCTTGTTTCATGAAATGAGCTCTGCTATGCATGGAAATTTTGTATTCTGGTTTTTTAAGAAAATTTAAAAAGAAGATATGTTTAAAAAAACTCTCTAATATATTAGTTGGCTATATTAAATTTCTAATTGTAGAAGAAATTTCCATCCATAAAAATAGTTTCTATTTATAAAGGCATCTCCTATTTAGGAGGCTAACTTTACAAACAGAGAAAGAGAGAAACTCAGATACTGACAAGCCTCACCTTTGAGAGTTTCTATCTTAACTAAACCTTTGCCTATGCTTTTCTTTGTTTCTGTAAATAAGTTCAGTTCCTTTTAAAATATAAATTGTCCTTCTTATCTTGCCAGAGTCATGTGGGAGGGAGGCATTAAAATGACTTATTAAAAGATTAGCAGTCTATAGAAAAAAGTCAAAATCCGACAAATAAGATGTCTAAATGATAGTTGCATGTATGTTTTGTCTCTGTCTTCATGTGTCTATCTTTGTATGCATACACATGTGTTATATCTTTATATGTGCATTTGTGCCTGTGTGCTTCACATATGTTTGTGTATGTTCTGTCTACATAGTACCAAGTTGGCTCAAGATTAAAGTGATATGGGACACAAAGACATAAAATAAAAGTAACTTCAAACATTTCTTACAGCAAGTCTACATCCTGTCTTTATAAATATCGACCATATTTCTTCCTTGAGAATGTGAACTCCAATTTGTAGCTGACTTGAGAGAAATATAAAGAGACACATGTATCCCATCCTGCCCCCTCCTTCGGTGCTGAGACTGTATTTACTTCAACCTATCGGCATTGCTTTTCTCATACTGCAGTGTCTTAGCACTGTGAATGGTTAAATGGTATGGTGATTGGGTAAGTGCAATATTTAGATAGGTTCAGCTTTTATACGTAGAGCCTAATCTTCCTTTAAGCCATACTGCTAACTTTAAAATATTATAAAGAATGCTTAAGAAATATAAAAACACTTCCCAGAACCACAACTCTAATTATGAATTTGCTTACTAGCAAATTACTATACTCTTCTGAAAGAATAATTAGACTCTGCACTTGAGAACCACCTGAACTCTTGCCTTAATAGCAATGAGGTGAAAGATGCATGCGACAAACACGTCTTCACTAGTCCGTCCAGGAATACCTGAGGCCGTGGGAATATGCATGGATGCAAACTGAAGGCCATGCATTTCTTCCCATAGAGAATATTACTCTTAGTAATGTAAGGTAGAGAAAACAAACCAAATCATCAAATAACGCATTCTAAAACATGGAAACAAAAAATACACGGATCTTAGCATCTTATTTTGCTACCAAAACATTAACTTTCGAATTTCTAGCAAAGAAGACAGAAAGGAAGTGGGGAGAATTATCAGATTAAATAATTTTATAGCCCAAATTTTCCACTTTATTCATTTGACATAAATTTATTTTTTATTTATAATGAGCTAAACTGCTTATCACTGAAGATAAAAAAATCAGCTTAAGCCATTATTATATTCCAACTTAGTATTTTTAACTTCATAATGGTATAAAAGTAGTATACATTCAATTAATATATTACTAGGCTAGAAAGCTAAAATACTACACTCATTGTCAATACAATATGAATTAGGATAGCAGCAGGGCTAATGGTTCCAAGTCATACACACAGAGGAGCCTGACCTACAGACTCAATGTACAGTATTTCTAAGCTTCAACATTCAATAGGTTATATGTATTTGATGCATTTTTAGCTTACACTAGTTTCAGCTTTCCAAATTTTTAACAGGATACAACTCCTTCATAAACAAAAGAACATCTTTATACAAACAATACACATAAAAATACAAAAAGAGCTATAATTCAGACTTAAACAAAGAATTGTTTATCCTGTCTATAAATATCTTCACTTAAGAGGAGGAAATGAAAAAATGAAAAAGTGGAGGAGGCAAATGACATTTTAACTAGACCTTGAAGACCTAGCAACTTGCTGTGGTCAATGGGACTCAGTATAAAATTATACCAGCTAATTTAGAGGTCTAGATACAAGTACATAATCCTTAGGAAGTAAGCCAGCCATTTCAGTCATTTTCCTATTACCCTCGGAATTAATGACCCAAACTCACTCACCATATCTTAATCCAGCTATTTGCCAACATAGATGGCACAGCTTTCTAGAAATTAACTCCTTTGGAAATGCTGTGAGACAAGGTGGAAACCTACTAGTCCATGCATGCTAGATAATCAGAAGGTCTTGAACTCTTCGGATCATGACCATACAGAATTTGTTGTTTCTAAATAATCAGCAATAAGGGATGGACCTCAAGATCAAGAATAAAACCCCTGTATCATCATTAGGTGAATTGGCAATCTCTGAGAATAATGCCTCATAAGTCCAGGCACAGCCTACATGTGCACAGGCTATACCAGAATGTGTACTTAGCACAAATATGACCTTAGGCTAACCATCTCTTTAGGTACAGACTACCACAGATTTAGTCTTCATGCTTCCTTAATCACAGCATTCATATTTTACCCAAAATGGCAAAAAATTTGTTTTCCAATCTCCTTGGAAGGCAGCCACTGAGATGTAACTGAAATAAGTGGGTAGAGTGTCTGTGAAGAGTTGGTACCATTTGTATTCTCATTAATATTTGCTACTTATCGCCTTCTGCTCCAGGCAAAAGTAACAGCTTGTGGATCTGTTGCCTGTAGGTGTTCAAGGGTCATAATCTTGAAAGATTTGGGATATGAAAGAAATTCTTGAAGTAGACGAACCAAGATAAATCATATTCTTGATTGAACTGTATAAAAAGAACTCAATACAGCTACATAACAAGTTCTGGAACAACCTGGGCAACCTGAGACCTACTCTCACACACAACACAAAAACTATCTTAAAAGGGCATTTTGAGCCTAGAAGTATAATAGCCAACGATTTATAATTAGATAAGCTGAACTCAACAAGGAATAAAAGAAGCTTATACTGAAAACTACAAAATATTCTAAGAAAACTGAATATTACTAAGAAAAACTTGACAAGAGGAGATGCATTACATTTTAGTTGGTGTTCTGAAATCTCAACCAAGATCCAAGAAGAATTTAAAAAAAAAAACTGACAAGAAGACAGTAAAATATCTGCAAAGAACCTAGAATAGCAATATACATTTTTCCCCAAAGGAAATAAAACTGCTGAAAGATTTATACTAATTGGTTTTGGACTTTAATGAAGCTTTGTTAATCCAAGCAGCTTGGTATTAGCATGAGGGCAACATAGTTACACATGGGACAAGAAGAACTCCAGAAATTACTTCTACTTTTGTGGTCAGCAGGTTTTTAATGAAATCATACAGTAATTCAATATGTAATTTCAGTCTTTGTACTAAATGGCATTGGACCCATTAGATAATGACACAGGAAGTCTTACCACCCACCATTCGCACACAAATAATTCCAGTGGATAACTGTAACTTTAATTTTTTTCAACACCTATTTTTAGTGATGGTTCTTGAAAGCTTTAACCTCCTTTTAGCACTGTCCACCAGAGGTCATGGCAAAGAAAGAATAAGGGAGAAGTGGAGCTGTTTAGAAATGGTTCTAAACAGAGCATCTCCCATCTGTGTTGTCTGGAAATCTGCAGTTCAGTTACTGGGTTAGCAAAAGCAGCTTAATCTACTCTCGAACACTTCACAGATGCACTAGCAGTACAGTTAGGCAGAGTCAGGACAGCGGACATGACTCAGCATAGTGGCATGACCTAGCAGTAACGGCCAGGCCTCAGCCTTGGCACAAGTCAGCAGGAGGAACCAGGGGGAACGCCAGCTATGCTTCTCTCGTTGAAGCAAAGATCAGCAAAGACGCAAGACAGCAAGCATTGCACAGCTGCTCTATAAGCAAGGCAAGCTCAGCCTCTGTCACTGCCCATCGAGTCCTTTTACTTTCCCTCCAAACATCACATGTCCTCCGTCTGTCCTGTCCTCAATGCGTGTCTTGCCACAGCATGGGCCTCTGTATCAGCTGAAATCACTCTGCTAAGAAGGCTGAGTCTGCACAAGTGGCCAGAAGCTGAGGCACAGCACCAGAAGATTTTGGGTGCATTTCTCTGTATGGAGTCCCGACAAAAAGAGCACAGCTATGTAATGTAAGGTAGGCCAGTACATGTGTCTCTTTAACGAAGAACCCGTTACTACATGTCCTTTCCTGTGTTTGCTTTAGCAGAGCATCCTTTCACTTTATGTCCACTTCAGGAAATTTTCCTTCAAGAGTCTGCCTTAGCCTTTAACCTGTGTCTACTTCAGGAAAACACTCCTTCATGTGTTTGCCTCAGCAAAACACCACCCAACACAGCTGACTTTCCAAAGAACCCTTAAGATTCCACTTCAGATGACAGCTCCACTGGTAAAATATGAACTATAGAACTTCCAGAGGAGAATATATCTACCACCCTCCCCCAAAAAATATTTAAAATACATTTGGTCTTCAAATACTGCTTTGAAATGAAAGCACAAGCCACATGGTGAGACAAAATATTTGCAACTATCACACACACAAAGACACTAAGCTAAAAGTAGGTAAAATGGAATACATAAGCAGTCAATAAACACAAGGCAGTTTAAATCCAAACCCCAAAACATGGCACTGCTATACTAAACACTGTTGAAGCTGCAGACTGTAGTCATTCTGCTGGGCTGTCTGAGAAAGAACGAGAAGTTATGTCAAACCAAGAGACGTAAGCAACAGAAACCTACCTAGGATGGGAAGATAGGGGTCTGAGATACTTCAGTTTCTCTGTAAGCTCCATGCTTCTCATTCACATAGCATTATTCCTATGTGAAACCTACAGCCCAAATTTTATCTTTTTGTGAGAACTCCAGTCAAACTGAAGATCTCGCTGCATCTAAATACAACTGTAATCGTTCTTTTAGAGCCTGTCACATTCTGGGGACAGGTCTTGAACATATGTACTCTGTGAGTATACAACTCAACCTATGTCACAGAATAGAGAAACATCACTGCTTATGGGTCACTTGAGACACTCCACCAAAAATGTCCTCGAAAATGAATTATATATTCAACATCTGTAATATGCATTTCTAAAGACATATAGACAAATGTCTACACCAAAGCTTGAATGCTGATGACCTAAACCACAGTAGCCCAACACTGATACTCAGATATCTATCAGCAGGTGAGAAACAAAATGTAATATATCCATATAATGCCAAAGTGTTCAATACAAATGAGAAAAGGACTCCATGATAGTTTACAGACTCACAACGCTGGTGGTCTCTGAAAAGTGGTAATGGGGGGAAAAGGCTGAACATAAATCCTATGCAATTGAAAATATGGAAAAAATCAAACTGTAATGACAGAAAGCAAATCCAGTGATATCAGAAGCAAAAGCTTGGGTTTTGGAGTGACCTTGAGTGTCATGAGGGAATTTTCTGTAGGATGTAAGTGTTCTGAACCATGGTAGTAGAATTGGTTTCAGCAGTGTTCATATTGATCAAAACTCATGAAATAATCATAGCCTATTAAATGTGGATTATACTTCAATAAGTCTATTCAAAGATAATAGCACACTTAAAGATATTTATAATTAAATAAAAGATGGGCTGATAACCCTATATGCACAGCAATAATCAAGCTATTTAGTCTATGTGGATTGAGACATCTACTGCAGTGGAACTGTTAGTAGAGCTGACAGATCTTTTTATCTGGCTAGATCTCAATACTCTATGTTTGATCCTTAATCTCCTCGATTATCTGATCTATAATACATGCTTTGTGGTGTGGCCTTGTGAGTTTTAGGAAACAGACACATTATACACAAAGACAAATATTTTCTCAGTTGTACTTATACCATTACCATGATGCTTTCAGAAATGGCCATTTAGAAGTAATACTTTAGTTACCTTATCAGGGCAAGATGAAATATATACAGTTGGAAGACAGAGACAGGGCCCTGAGGTGGAGGACAGCCTGGGTTATAAAATGATACCTTAACTCAAAGATTTAAAAGGTAAAATATAGATGGCTATTCTCTACAGAGAACATCAGAATTCTTTATGATTCTTGAGTAACCATTTAGTTTATCTCTCTGTCAAAATTAAAGTTGGTAAAACTGAAAATTTATAATTGTATCATTAGGATCCCATTTGACCACAAAAGAGAGTACTCAATTAAAGAACATAATTGCCTCTACCAAAGCCAAAATTATTAACAATGTGTTTCAATTGTATTTACTTATCTGGTTGATCTATCTAAAATAGTTACATAATATTGTCATATAACCAAGCATTGACTGTTTTCAAACCCTGCTGAATTCACTCACTCTGTACTCTCTGCATTGTCCTGTACTCTCTGGCCTCCTTCTACCAAGAGTCACAAGAAGCAAAATTTCAGAAAATACTTACCTGTTTGTGCTTCTGCCGAAGTCACAAAGTATGCTTTAGTCTAAGAAAGATGGGAAGCATTCAATAAGAGTGGACTCTAGGGGTAGAAAAAAAAATGGCTCAGTGGGTAAGAGCAGGGGTTGAGCAAGCACGAAGGCCTAAATTCAGTTCCTAAGCATCCACAGGGCCCTGTGGCTCTTGTAGCTCAGCTGCTGAGAAGGAATGAGCATCAAGCCAGAAGACTCACTGGAGCATACCAGCCTAGCAGAGAAAACAGCTAGCACCAGGTTAAGTGAGAGACCTTGTTTCAAAAGAAGGATTGAGGAGGACATCTGTGAATGCATACAACACACACACACACACACACACACACACACACACACACACATACGCACACGCACACGCACACACACACGATCAGCCAAATGCAAAACCCTTCATTATATTACACCAATTGAGGCCAAAAAGGATTCCTAATTCACCACTGCACGTACCATGAATGTGATAGACTCTTCCTCATGCATTGTGAATTTGTGGGAACTAGTTCATTACCTGGTATTACTCTGAAGACAGATAACAGTTTAACACATTCAATTTGTAATTTCTTCTATAAAATACTTTTTTGTTTTGTTCTTCTTTTTTTATTGGTTATTTTGCTTACCTACATTTCAAATGTTATCCCCCTTCCCAGTTTCTCCTCCATAAACCCCCATCCCCTTCCCCTCCCCCCTGCTTCTATGATGGTGTCCCCCCCCCAACCCCCGACTCAGTCCTGCCTCAGTGCCCTAACCCTCCCCTACATTGGGTCATCCTCCACAGGGCCAAGGGGCTCCCCTCCCATTGCTGCCCCATAAATCATGTCTGTATCTTTGCAGCTATTTTTTGGAAAACAGGAAGCAGCCTTTGTTATTGTATTAAATTGCTTCCCGTTGCTGTGATAAAACACTGACTTGAAACAACTTGAGAAAGAGACCATTTATAAGAATTAGTTCAGCACTGAGGGAAATCAAGGCAGGAACTCAAGGGAGGAAGAACTGGAGGCAGGACATGAAGCAGAGAATGGAGGAAAGATGCTTACTGACTCACTTCCTGTGACTTGCTCACCTTGTTTTCTTGTACTGTTCGGGACCACCTTGCTCAAAGGAGGCACTGCTCTCAGTAGTCTGGGCACCCATCACGAGTATAGAAATGTTCCACACTCATGCCCACAGACTATCTGAGGGAGGAAATTCCTCAGCTGAGGTTCCCTCTTCCCAAGCAGCTCCAGGTTGAGTCAAGTTGACAAAAACTAATCAGTGTAGTCATCTTAAATTGTGCTGGCCCACATCTGTTAACCAGCAGTAGAATATTAAAAACTTTAAAGCAAAAAATTAGTATTGTATTTATAGAAGCAATTTATAGAAGCATCATCCATCTTCTCCCTCCTGTTGTTTGGGGATTTTATAGCACCTCACACATGCTAAAATTGCTTTGTTTTGACTTTGAAATGTGGTTGGATACACTTCAAATGGATTTGGGGCAGCCATTAAGCTCTGATATTATTCTGCTTCTGAATCTTACACTTTGCAGTTCACTGGATTTTAAGATTGAATTGAGGAGATTCTAAGAGTTAATGGAAGAAAGATGATATGTAGGAAGTTAATGAAATGCTAATTGTGGCTGGCAGGTTTGCTCTTCTGTGATAGTGATACAGATTCCAGGAAAATATGAATGTACCCACAGTCACCGCTGTGGTTCACCTCCAAGACCTCTCTTCTTGCTCTTTCACAGATTTTCACATTAGCATCATTTTTTAAGGACGTACATTGTAAAGTTTTATTGAGTAGAAAATATTTAAATCTAAACCATCACATAGATGATTGGAGGTATCTTAGTTAGGGTTTTATTGCTGGGAAGAGACACCACGACCAAGGCAACTCTTATAAAGAAAAACATTTCACTGAGGCTGGCTTATAGTTTCAGAGGTTTAGTCCATTATCATCATGGCAAGAAGCATGGCAGCATGAAAGCAGACATGGGTGTTCTATATCTTAATCCAAAGGCAGCCAGGAGGAGACTCAATGTGTTTTACACTGGGTGTAGTTTGAGCCTATATATATGTGTATATATATATATATATATATATATATACATATATATATATATACATATATATATATATGACCTCAAAACCCTACCTTCAAAATGGCACCCTTCCTCTAATAAGACCACACCTCTTCCAATAAGGCCACACCTCCTAATAGTGCCACTTTTTATGAACAAGCATTCAAACACATGAATTTATGGGTGCCAAACCTATTGAAACCACTACAGAGGTAAACTAGAGAACCTGACTTCAAAATCTTTGCTATGCCACTTACTAGATATATAGCATCTTAAAGCCCGTCTTAAGTCTTAATGGCACCATCTACAGCAATGGAGAAGTAAGCATAAGACAATATGCTTATTAACCCTCATCATGCTGCTGTGGGAGCTAATTTGTGCACACTGCTCATTAGAAACTGACCACAGAGTCATCTTCCCTGCTCCCTGCACAGAGCTCAGCGAGTCTTTAGCTCCATTTATCTTTTGATGCAGATGATGAGTCAAAGCTATTTATTTCTCTTTTTAGCAGAAACTTTCATAGTTATAAATACTTAACTGGAAAAAATAGTCCCAGAAATGAATATAAATGAAAGGGTCCGAGTGAACGTGATTGTTGGGGGGAGGGTGGCAATGGGGGGAGGATGGCGAGGGGAACACCCATAAAGAAGGGGAGGGGGAAGGGTTAGGGGGATGTTGACCCGGAAACCGGGAAAGGGAATAACACTCGAAATGTAAATAAGAAATACTCAAGTTAATAAAAAGAAAAAAAAAAGAAAGGGTCAAAGAGAAAAGTGAAGCAAAGCCTTCTAATTAGGGGAATTATTAAGCGAAGGTTGAATGAACCTGTTGGTATAAGTGTTCATCAGGAAAAACATCATCCTCACAGAGTATATAAAATATTATCCCCTTCTAAAATAAAATTAGATGATACATGTTGGCTAAGACAGCATCCTCAAAGACAGGTAAGTATCCAAAAAGTGAAATAAATATTTCTAAATTAATGCCTTGGTTTTTTAAATTGGGATACAAAAGAGGAGTTAATGTCAAAAATCTTCATTCAGATAATGTCTGAATATATCAAGCATGAATACCTTTTTTCTTTCAAATAAAATCTCACTTTTTCAAAACAGCATAATACTTTAATATTTCCACATGGAAACATTTTCCATTTAGTTTCCATGGCAGAACATCACTGAATACCATCTAAAGCCCCTGTTTTGTTCCCTTTTCCTGATGTAATAATATCCCAGAATAATCAATCACATGACAACTTTCTCTTGACTTTGGTGATTAGTTTTGTAACACTGTTTGTTGTTTGCATTTTGGTTTTTTTTCTTACTTTGGGACTACATACATATAGTAGGTTTACTTCATCAGTCCACACATGTTCCAGTTTTATATATCCTTTCTCAATTAATTAAATGAACGTAAACTCCTTTATAACTTCAAATTTTGAATTTTATACTATCATTTGTCAAACTGACTGCTGTGGTTATAACATGTCACACACTGTTGTGATTATAACTGCTCCAGATAGAAGAAATTCATTCATAAAGAAGTGCTTCTTGCTCTTCTTTCTTGCTCTTCTGCTCTAAGAGAGGCAACCCAATAAGTGGTAAGACAAAACCATAAGCAAACACTCATTCCAGCAACATACATTTTAGTATGACCTATGCTTTGAAGAAAATTAAACAATAAAGTCAGAAAACTGAATTCAATAAAAGTTAAAATTCAGAAGCCTTAAGGGAGACTCTACTATTAATGTTTGGCCCTGGTCAGAGGCTTCTTTATGCAGTGGTCAGCAGTCAGTGGAGAAATGAATCATTTCTAAGAGAGTAAGAGGCAGTCAACCATAAATAGGAATCTATATTAATCACACACACACACACACACACACACACACACACACACACACACACACACAAACCATCTTGAAAGAGAAAGCAAAAGTAATAAAAATTTGAAGATGGGGAGAAGTGTTTTGGAAATCTTCTGGGCACGACATGGCTATACAATCATAATCTCATAGCAGACATAGTCCCTGACACAAGATCAACACAAGGTCAAGCCAGCCAAAATTCCATCAGAGTTCCATTAAGTAATTTCCAAGGTCCCAATCCTTATTGATGAGCTACTAGCAGTGAATAGAGGAGGATCATTGTTTATTGAAGAAATGCCCATGGGTAGATTGTCTATGCTCCAATATACAGCCCCGCACTGATGTGCATATGAGAAGCATTGACTTTAGTGAGTTATTTTAAAAAATGCACCTGGGCTTTGTCATTTTGGTAGTGTTCAGGAGGAAACGGAGGGGAGAGATAGGGGGTAAATCTGAACATATTCATTATGCACGTATGAAATACTCAAAAAAGACATTCTTCAATGAATAAATATTTAAGCAATAACGACAGTGCTGATACGCAGATGAACTCAGAGACTGTGACAGCAAGCACAAGACTGCCACAAGCTCAAACCAGGCTAAAGCCCAACACTGAGAAGGGAAAGTGGATATGAAGCTCTACCCTTAACTAAGAAGCTATTTGCAACTGATACCTGCTGGGAAAGGGAAAATTAATTCTCACCAGTGAAATATCAGGTGCTTAAATTTGTTTTACAGTTAGAAGGAGAGTACAGAGTTCATCCTTACTGAAACAAGTGGCGAACCAACGTGTTATGCATTAAAGTTTGGAAGTTTTTCAGCCTGAGAAAGTTTTATTTTCTAAGTAAAAGGGGCACAGAGCCATGTACAGTCACGTGATGGCCGAAGGCCAGGAACCTTAAACAATGGAACAGAGGTGGAGTCTGCTCACAGACTCTAGGTCCCCTGCTGTGAAAAGAACAGCCTGCTCCAAAGTCACAAAATGTTAGAAAATGGAAGCTGCCTGCTTCCTTAGATGTTGATTAGAGTACCGCTTATTTAAAAGTCTGGTTAATTTGCTTTTAGAATACTTATATAAAGAGTTTGTCCGAATCACGTGGGGAATTTCGCCCACAATTCGGAACTAGGTAGAAATAAATAAAAGTCTGTAACATTAGGCAGAGTGAATACAGACATATATTATAGAAGTTACTAATAAACAAAAGTCTGACGCTCCGGCTAGAAAGCTTTACAGATGGATGGATTTTGAGCTAAAATCTTAGTTTGACAAGTTGCTTACTTCTTATTGGTATTGGTATTTTTTAAAAATGTGATTAAATTGTTTTATAAATTAACCCGCTAATGCCATATGGCTCAACGGTGCCAGCTAGCGAGGGTTTGTGATTATTTTCGATACTTACCACATCAGGAGGCTCATATCCTCTTAACGTGGGCTCCACAGGAATTTTGGGTTAATTTCCTGGCATGACAGATTAGAAAAGCCTAAACTCATACAGTATTGTTTAGCTTACATCTTTTTTAAATTGTTTTAATTTTCAGAATGGGCATGATTTTGAGTCTTGTGGTTATATTATTTCTCTGGGAGAGAGTGCAAGATACAAGCTCTTCTGGTTCCAGACTAAAGAACCAGAGGGAAAGGTTTTGTCATTTGGGGGAAAGGTTTTGTCTTTGTGTTTTTAAGAAGGGTGATTAGGCTTTGGACATGTACCAGAGTTATGCTGACTAGATGTGATAAAGATAACCCTTCTGAAAAACGAAATTCAAGAGAATCAAACAAAAAGATATCTTGATTCTAAGCTCTTGTTTTGAGAATTACATATTGCAGAATGTACAGCTCAGTGAGGCTCATCGTCAGAGTACTGAAGTGGGCTGCTTGGATTCCTGATCTCAAGGGCTTTCTTTCAGCCAGGTACAGTCAAGACAGACATCAGGCTACAACTCCCTCATTTTCCCTACTCCTGCCTCTAAGGATATCTAAACGCCCACATACAGCTTGAAGAAGTTATTGAAGAGACATCACCCTGGTTCCCTAAACTTTGAGAGGCTAAAAGTGGTTATTCTAGGGTTGTCTTTCTAGAGAATTTGGAAATGGTCACAATTTAATAAAAAGGAATTAGCTAGAATTGATTGTACAACCATAATCTCATTTGGTAGAAATCCTTATATTTGTTACTAAGCTAAAGTTAAAATCTTTTACATTGGTACAGAATTTGATACAAGTTTAGATTTTCTTTGATATAAATTTCTTATCTATTTAAAATTAATACTGTTATTCTCATGTATAGGCACTGTGCCTTACAACACATTTAAGTATACAAGGCTTATACCCAGTCATTTACTGCTATTAAAAAACTAATCTGAGATGATTGAACATGTGAGTTAAGGGCCAAATAGCAAATTCATGGCTCTAAGTTTATTATTGTTAGAGTGCTTTCAAGGTAATTTATTAAGGTAATTAATGGATGACGGTCCAGATTACTTACATAGCTAGATGGTTTTCAAAAACATCAGAAATCCACAAAATATGATATTTATTGTTATTAATCATTTGTTGAGAAATGTCTGCTCCTAATGGCTCCCCTTTGGTGGATTTAAAGAAGAATTTGAACATCTCCACCTCTAGGTAATGGGATGTATTTGGTAATTCACTAGGCAAGAATTACCTCCATTCATCTATAGACTAAATACTGTCCAGAAAAGGATACCTCACAGAATAAGTTGACTGATAATTTCTGCCAAGCCAGAGTGATTAGCCCTTCTAAATTCTGTGTTTCAAAAGTCTGTCAGATGATCCTAGGAAGAAGGCTGAAGATTTGCTCTCACGTGTTGCTATGAGGGGACTGTGCAAGTAGAAAATTGTCTCTACAACCAGTCTCAGTTCTAGAAGTCATGTTAAGCTTCCTATATTTACAGATATATCAGTCATTCTCAGATAGTCTCACAGCCTACCCAGGCTGCTTAACTTTGAGAGAACATGTTTAATTAGAGTTATCAGATAGTATATAAGCCAGCCAGGATATAATGTGTATTTTAAGTCTTTCTTAAGCTCGGATAACTAAATGTACTGTTTAACTGATAAAATGTTAAACTGAGTGTTAGGTATATTTTATCCTTTTAAATTATAAAATAATAATAGTTGTGCTCAGCTCATATTTGAGAAAAAAGGTTTTTTTTTTTTTTAAATTAGACCGAAAGGGTGAAGTATAGGTTGACGTCATTATGAAGGTGAAGGCAGAAAAGATAAAATGAGGCCTATCATTGGACAAGAAGTAAGGGAGACAGGAGCAGAGGTTTTAGAAGGCTGAGAGAAGACCAGAGAGGTGGCTGGAGTGAGAAGAAAGGAGCTGGGAGAATATGGAGGCCCATGTATCTACATAGATACAGATGGCTATGATTATTTTTAAGGGATGGGTGTGTACAGGATTTGTGCTATCTAGATGGGCAAATTATATCTTATCAATTGGACAGAGGTTATTGTGTGGTGTGTTCTTTCATGTGGTGACTTAACTGAGTTCAAGAGAGGGTATGCACTATCCCACCATGGAATTGGGATGTGTATGTCTGGCACGGTAACAACTCATCCTGGGAACTAGATAGGTAGATAGATTGTTGTTGGGCTCAGAGAGAGGCCTTCCTCAGTGTGATATGGGATGGAGCTGAGTGAGGGCAGGGTGCTATACTGGAAAGGGTGGACCCCCCCGGGTCAGACGGAGTCCAGGAAAGAAAGTATGGGAGCGGTACACACGGGAGCTGGTCGTGCACCTTCTTTATTTTTTTACCACAACAGACCTGTGTCCAAAAGTGGTAAATCAACACAAAATATACTCTGTGCGTGCGTGCGTGCGTGCGTGCGTACATGCGTGTGTGGTGTGCTTTTTGTTTTATTTTGTTTGAGTAGTTTTTTTGTCTTATTGAGTTTGGATTGGCTGGTTTGTTTTGAATTTAATTTTGGGTTTCTTTTCAAGAGAGAGAAACATGGAGTTGGGTATGTTCAGAGGTGGAGTAGATCTGGAAGGAATTGTAGTGGGGAGAATACAATCAAACTGTATTTTATGAAAAAAATTAAAGAGAAAAGAAAAAAATGTTTTGAACAGAGTTCGTTTTGTAAAAATTATATATGATGAGATGAGTTGTCACTAAGAGAAATTTATGTAATTGGTACAAATGTGCTGTGAGTTTGGCTCGGAAGGAAAGAGTGTGGACAATAAGAAGTAAAGTGAGTGCATGTCTTTACTTCTGAGGAGGGGAGCTGACAGGGTCAGCATAGTGCTGGGGAAAATAATCAGCACTGGCTCTGAGTTTAGCTTTAGAAAGAGATGTTGTAGAGGCCCCAGCAACAGAGTTAGCACACTACAGAGGAGGAGGAGCAAGCTTAAGAAAAACAGTCTCACTCTGAGTCACTTTATCTGTGAGATAGCAAATAGGCAGCTAAGTTTAGATGTCAAGGAAACAGCTGAAAATTCAAACCTGGCAGAGAAACCAAGCCATGAGGAAACTTACATTAAGGAATCATTGCCATATAGGTAGCCTGTGAATTATTCAGAATTTTGCCTCTCCTGCTCTTAGAATTAAGATTCATATTTACTTAACCTTTACAGGTTAATAATATTTTTAAACAGCTTCCCAGTTAGGGAAAATAAATGTTATATCAGTTTATTTGGACTGCCTTGCCAGAAATGAGTGCAGAAGCAGAAACCAAGGGTCTCACAGGTTGGTTACATTCACACAGCACAGAAGAGACTCAAGTGTCCACACAGGGCCTGGGGATTAGGGCAGCCACAGAAGGCAGCTGTAGGCCAACACTCCCATTGTGGCTTTTGAGGGTAATGAAACAGTGAAGGAGGTTACAGATTAACAACTTGGAACAGCCTCCGTGTGCCTTTGGGGCTGATGAGCTGTTCTGCTGTGGTTTGGAACCTGGCCTGGGTCAGCATGGAGAAGACCTTGAGCTAGCTAGTCTCAGTGCTGGGTCAAAATAGCACTTTACAAAACTGCATTATATGTGTTATTACAACTAATACATTCAATAGGCAGGTAATCAATTCCATTGAAATTACTTTACGATCTGAGGAGATGGGTTTAAAATGTCTGGGAGAGAGTAAAGACGAGACAAATTTGTGTGCAGGAAAAGCAGAGGAGAATGTGAAGCAGACACCACTAAAATGCATTTGTGTGAACCCAGTTATTTTCGATGTTTTCCATCACTAGGAAGATTTCATTTCCCTATTTTCCCCCAAAAAGTTCTTGAGTCACCACTGTTTAAGCACTTCTCCTTTGGTTCTTTTTTTCGGAGCTGGGGACCGATGTTTAAGCACTTCTAAACATAAAAGTAAAAGAAAATATGTATAGATTGGAGGATTTTTATTTCCTTTTACAAATTTTCTGCGTGCAAACAAAATAACAACAACAACCCTAACTTCTAAACATTAAGAGAGTTTAAAAATGTGCTTAAGTGAACGGTCCTATTTTCAGTCTCAGCAGGGGCAGATCAAGCTCTTATACACCTTTTCTTAGTTTGGAGACCTCTTGAGAACATTGTAATCACATCAGTGATGGTTTTTAGCCAAGTGAAGCCATCATTTCTTTCACATAAAAGGAAAAAAACTATAGTAAGCCAGGTAGTGATAGCACATGCCTTTAGACCCAGCATCAGGGGCAGAGGCAGACAAATCTCTGAGTTCAAGGTCAGCCTGGTCTGCAGAGTGAGTTACAGAACAGAAAACTCATCTAGATAAAGAAAATCAATAACTACAAAAATAACTCTAGAAATTATTAATATGATCATTGTACACGATGACCAAAAGTTCAGTTAGGACAAGATGATCGAGCAACTTGATTGGGAGACGTCGATCCCAGAGATGACTAAGAAGCATTAGGACAAAGTCCTCTGTGTCGAGATGCTGCTACAAATGCTTCCACCCTGAGCTCACTTACACCAGGAGAACTGACTGCTACTCCACAGATCTTCTTATAAATTTTCTGTTTGCACAGAGCTACAGGAAAACTCCCAGGGAATCTCAACTAGGCAAGATTTCTAACTCAATTCCTAGCTGGGAATGTTGGCCGGCTAAACACGTGAACTTGCATACCTGTTGTAGACTACTAGAGAGACGTGCGTTCTTCCATCTCATAGCAAACATCAGAGTGAGACAATTAAAGGTGACATTCTCAAACCTCTGCCCTATTCACATATTACTGTAAATCAAAGTTCATACATGACTGCAGAAAGCCCTCAGTCCCAGTGAATGCTCATAGTACAAAGAAAACAGACAGGCAGAGGCTGAAGAATTCTGTTCTTCATATTGTATGAATCGGCAACAACACCCCAGGATAAATCCCCTTCAGAACAGGAACTAAATAAAATTCTGCTGGGTTTTTTTTGTGATCTTATTTTCATTTTCTTCATTATTATTGTTTGAGTCACCTTGATTACTGCTAGAGTGGAAACTCATCAGGAGAAAATAAGGAGTGCATTCTGCTAATTCTCTGCAATACACCTCTCTAATGGCTTCCTAAGTCCGCAGGGACAGAGTAAGGTAAATGTAAGATAAAAGTAATTTTTCCCCAATTTACAGCTCTCACCTCACTGAAGCTGCTCTCCATTGATCTTCCTTAATCACTTGGGAAGAATGCTCAATAAAGGCTTACCCTCTGCTCTTCTTAAATAATACCAATTGCCTTAATTAGCCAGCACTATAAATACTCCTCTGCTTGTTTGTAAGATACTCATAGCCTCTGTGATTCAGAGACATGGTACTGACAGTAAACTGTACAGTTCATAAAGATGTTCATAACTCAGCTTTAAAAAGTCAAATACAAACTCTTCTGGAATTTGATATTTTAAACCGAACAATGATCTAAGAAGTATATTACAGCTATTCTATGACCCGAACTCTAATTTTTGTCAGGAAAATTTGCTCTGATTTCCAGGTGGCAACCTTATAGATAGTGTTGATGTATAACATATTTACAGACTAGGGGCATCCACATCCTGACCTGTACTATTCAGTGAAATTCCCAGAGTTAAAATCACATACAAGGACACAGCACCTATAATTCTCACTCTCTAACCCTCCCTTGGGTCTACACTACTAAACTTCCCATGTTCTTTATCTAAGACTGCAGAACCTGCTTGGGAAAATGCTGGCTGATCAAAAGGCAAAGAAGCTAGTATTTAAAGTATAACTCAGGTGGAAAGAAAAAGAGCAATTACAGCCATTCAAAAATGACAAATACAGCAATGTATACCAAAATTTAAGCTACAGAAATGTTATGTGTCAAAACCAGGAACAAACAGCTGAGATGCCTATTAACACATCACAGCCAGAGACACTGTGGCTGCCACATTCTTCTCCCCACACCCCTACATCCCTAGCTGTAACAGGTCCTCCTGGCTTGCATACCCCACCCTCTGCCCTGAACTTTTCCAGCCCAGAGGCTGCATTGTCCTCCCTCTAGCTGCTCTTCCCTATATAACCCTATATAGCAATTTTGGTTATGAAGCCCTTTTAAGCTTTGACTTTTTTTGGACTCCTGGCTTCTTGGATCCTGGCTTTCACCTCTCCCCCCACCATTTTCCTTCTACAGTCTGGCTCAGTATTTTGGTCATGTCCACTCTGGACTTTCCCAGATATCTCTGTCTCTAGCTATATTCTCCCTCACATCTACGATAATCCTTCTACCCTACCATACCAAAGAGCAGTCATGTCCTCCTTTTTTCATTCTGTAAGTATGTACGACTATCCTGTTAGATAAGACTATTTCCCAGATTTACTATATCCAGAGATCAGAAACTCAAAATGGCATTGTAAACAGAAACAAGGGTGGAGATTAAGAAAGACAAAGCAAGACAGAGAACAAATAAGTCCAATACATGAACAAAGAAAACAAACAAGAGACCCAGAGACAGAGAAGTGAGGAGACAGATAATAAGATAAGTTGAGGATCTCTGAACAGAAACACAAAGGTAGATAGTAATAGCTTAATAGAAAATGATCAATATCTCATATTAAAACTCACGAAATATGTATTCCTAAAGTAAAGCAAATATATTTCTGGAAGACGTGGCTTATAAAGTAATATAGATGCATAACTGTGTGCATAAAATCTGCCATATCTCTTAAGGCTGGCACCTTAAAAGATCTACACAAGTAATTTGTCAGAAAATGCATCCTGGTAACATAAATATATACTAAAACTAATATCTTCTGTCAAATATAAACTTCGTAAAATTCCTTCCCATCCAGTATATGTGTTTTTCTGAACTTGTTCCAGGCTCATTTATGTTCCTTCTATCCAGAATCTCCCACAAAGTTAAAAATGAGGATGATAATAACAACAACAAAAAACAAAAAAACAAACAAAAAAAACCCCAGTCTCATCTCCTGTCAGCCATACCTGGGGTTCTTTAGAATCAGCACACAGAACCCCACCTTCACCAATGAACAATTAATTCAAAATTTAATAACTGTATCCTAAGTTTAAATGCTAAGTGTATGTTGTGCATATGTGTTTATGAATGTTCATTTGTATGACAGTGTAAGGATGCATGTGTACATGTGTGTGAGTGCATGTAGAAGCCAGAGGTCAGCCTCAGGCTGGTTCCTCAGGTCCCAACAACCTTCTTTACTGTGTTGTGTTCTGCTGTGCTGTGTAGGAGACAGTGTCTCTCACTAACATGCAACTTAGCAAGCAGGCTAAGCACTGAGATTACAAAACATAAGCCAGGAAACCTTCTTTATTGTTTTTATGTAAAATTTGGGGGTCAAACTCAGGTCTTTTGCTTGCAAGACAAACACTCTACTTAGCTATCTCCCCAGACTATTAACTGTTCTTCAGATGGTCTTTCTAGTTTCAGTATAAGTACATATGGTAAAGGTGACTTATATTTAATAAAGTCTAAATATCGATATAAATAACTATTTGCTTAGTTTATATCACAGATATAGACTGAATGTAGTAACACCAGTCACAATCACAACATGCTAGAATGAACTAGACAAGATTCTTGTAGCAATAGCATTAACATTGAGACAGGGTCAGAGTCAGAATCAAGGCTATTTCTATACCATGTACATTTCTGTGCTATACCAAGTAAAGAGAATTGGTTCTTTTTATTATTACTATTTTCTTTTTCTGTTCTTTTATTGGATATTTTCTTTATTAACATTTCAAATGTTATCCCCCTTCCCCATTTCCCTATCCCATTCCCCCACCCATGCTTTCTTGACAGTGCTCCCCCCACCCACCCACCCATCCACTCACTACTGCCTCCTTATCCTGGCATTCCCCTATACTGGGGCATCCAGACATCACAAGACTGAGAACCTCTCCTCCCATTGATGACCCACAAGATCCATTCTCTGCTACATATGCATATGGAGCCATGGGTTGATGGCTTAGTCCCTGGGAACTCTGGGGTGTCTGGTTGGTTATTATTGTTTGTCCTATGGGGTTGCAAACCCCCTCAGTTAGCTCAATTCTTTATCTAACTCCACCATTGGGGGCCCCATTCTCAGTTCAATGGTTGGCTGTGAGCATTTGCCTCTGTATTTGTCAGGCTCTGGCAGAGCCTCTCAAGAGACAGCTATATCAGGCTCCTGTCAGCTTGCACTTCTTGGCATCAGCAATATTGTCTGGGTTTGGTGGCTGTGTTTGTGCTAGATCCCCAGGTGGGGCAGACTCTGAATGGCCGTTCCTTCAGTCTCTGCTCCACAATTTGTCTCTGTATTTCCTCCTGTGAGTATTTTTGTTCCTTCTAAGGACTGAAGCATCCACACTTTGGCCTTCCTTCTTCTTGAGCTTCATGTGGTTTGTGAATTGTATCTCCAATATTCCAAGCTTTGGGGCTAATATCCACTTACCAGTGACTGCATACCATGTGTGTGTTCTTTTGTGAGTGGGTTACGTCATTCAGGATGATATTTTCTCAATCCATCCATTTGCCTATGAATTTCATGAAGTTATTGCTTCATGAATAGGTGAGTAGTACTCCATTGTATAAATGTACCATATTTTCTGTATCCATTTTTCCTCAGCCTATTTATCCTTTGAGTAGAGGAAGTCTACCTATTTCTTTGAGCTAATTTTATACCCAGCCACTTTGCTGAAGTTGTTTATCAGCTTTAGTAGTTCTCTGGTAAAATTTTGGTGTCACTTAAGTATACTATTATATCATCTGCAAATAGTAATATTTTGACTTCTTCCTTTCCAATCTGTATCACTTTGACCTCCTTTTATTGTCTAATTGCTCTGGCTAGGACTTCAAGTACTATACTGAATAGGTAGGGAGAGAGTGGGCAGCCTTGTCTAGTCCCTGATTTTAGTGGGATTGATTTAAGTTTCTCTGCATTTATTTTGATGTTAGCTACTGGTTTGCTGTATATTGCTTTTACTATGTTTAGATATGGGCCTTGAATTCCTGATAATTCTAAGACTTTTATCATGAAGGGGTGTTGAATTTTGTCAAATGCTTTCTTAGCATCTAATGAGATGATTATGTGTCTTTTTCCTTTGAATTGGTTCATATAGTGAATATGCAGATGGATTATGTATTTTGAACCATCCTGCATCCCTGAGATTAACTCTACTTGAGCATGATATATGATTGTTTTAGTGTACTCTTGGATTCAGTTTTTGAGAGTTTTATTGAGTATTTTTGCATAGATATTCATAAGGGAAATTGGTCTGAAGTTCACTTTCCTTGTTGTGTCTTTGTGTGGTTTAGGTATAAGTGAAGCTGGTAAAAAATTGGGTAGTGTTCTCTCTGTTTTTATTTTGTAGAATAGTTTAAATACTATTTGTATTAGTTCTTTTTTAAAGGTCTGATAGAATTCTGCTCTAAAGCCATCTGTTCCTAGGCTGAGAATTTGGTTTTAAATAGTTTAACTTATGTTTTATAAAATAAATGAGAGAACACAAATATCGTTAAGTATTACAAACTGATAGCATGTTTCATTTAGCTGTCACTCACTAGAGATGCAAATAATACTAAGTTCTCTACTTTGGCATAATTTCCATTCATTCATGTCCAACCCACATACCCAAAGAAACAAGCAGCATGACATGATCTCTCACAATCATGTTTTCTTAAGTCCTATGTGAAATACTTTCATAATGAGTTTTAAATGTGTCATGAGAAAAAAAATTTTATAAACCAATTTATTACCACATGATCAACATTCTGTATGTATTTAATATATGCAACTTCGTGAGCTCAAAAGAGTACATATCAGCAAAACCTTCTGTATTGTCTATGCTATAAATGCAGCCAGCATCTCCAAAGACTTCCCCTCTCCTTTTATTATTAAGTTTTCATGCGTAATCTCTACAGAAAGAGGAGCAGGCTGTTATTCAACATTGAATTCTAAGCCGAGATCATAATCAGAGTCACATAATAAAGTTCACATCAATTTTAAACTTTCAGGGTTGCCATGTAGATTTTTGCATTTTTCTGAAGCAGAGAAATGGCAGAATATAAACAGGTCTTATGCCACAATCCCACTTTGCTCATTAAAATCTATGTTGCTGCCCAAGTCTGAATCAACCAACAGAAGAAAGATGTTTCTTGCTTAATCACTTTCCTTCAGAAATCCTCCTCCTTTTTACAATTCCCGGAAAGGCTGTTGGTAGAGACCAAAGCTCCTAGGCTCCATTCTGTCATAAAATAACTAAAGCTATGATCAGGCAAAAGAGGTCTCAAAGCCCACATTACTTTTCTAACAAGCATCAGGATTAAATTTGAAAAGAAGAATTATCTGTTTGTCAACTCTTGAAAAAGTTAAATAATTGAAATTCAGAGTTATCCAACTGCAAGGACAAGTGTCCTCATTAAGGCTACTATTAGGGTTACTATTGCTGTGATGAAACACCATTTGGCTTACAGATCCATTGCAGCAATTCACTATCAAAAGCAGTGAGGGAAAGAACTAAAGCAGGGCAGAAACCTGGAGCCAGAAGTTGATCCACAAGCCATTGAGGAGTGCTTCTTCCTGGGTTGTTCCCCCATAGCTTGCTCAGTCTGCTTTCTTACAGAACCCAGGGCCACAAGTCCAGGGACAGAATTTAGGCACAATGGGCTAAATGGATCACTCCTTAAGAAAATGTCTTACATCTCATAAAACTGCAAAGCTTCTGTAAGGCAAAGGACACTGTGGTTAGGACAAAACGGCAACCAACAGATTGGGAAAAGAGCTTTACCAATCCTAGAACAGATAGAGGGCTTATATCCAAAATATACAAAGAACTCAAGAACTTAGACTGCAGGGAGACAAATAACCCTATTAAAAATGGGGTTCAGAGCTAAACAAAGAATTCACAGCTGAGGAATGCTGAACAGCTGAGAAATACCTAAAGAAATGTTCAGAATCTCGCGCTCCCTGCCTCCAGCTCACTGCTCCCATCCCCATGGGAGAGAGAGCTCACCTCTGAGACAGGTGGGCACTCCTGAAGCTGCAGAGCAGAAGAGAACGCCAACACTGCCCACCCCTGCCCACATCCCTGGCCCAAGAGGAAACTGTATACAGCTTCTGGGTTCCCTTGCATAAGGGCACAGAGGCAGGAAATCTGCTGCATCTGAGACACCTCAGGAACCTGAAGGGACCAACCTGATAAAGAGTTCTCTGCACCCAAATCCCGTGGAAGGGAGAGCTAAACCTTCAGAGAGGCAGACACGCCTGGGAAACCAGAAGAGACTACACTCTGCCCACATTTCTGACTCCAGAGGAAAACACCAAACACAATCTGGAACCCTAGAGCACGAAAGCTCCCGGAAAGGGCGGCAAGGATCTTCCTGGTTGCTGCCGCCGCGGAAAGCTCATAAGCAACACCCCACGAGCAAACTTGGGCCTTGGGACCACAGGTAATACAAACCTTCCAGCTCCAAGCGACCTGCCTGGTGAACTCAAGACACAGGCCCACAGGAATAGCTGAAGACCTGTAGATGGAAAAAAACTACACGCCGGAAAGCAGAACACTCTGTCCCCATAACTGACTGAAAGAAAACAGGAAAACAGGTCTACAGCACTCCTGACACACAGGCTTATAGGACAGTCTAGCCACTGTCAGAAATAGCAGAACAAAGTAACACTAGAGATAATCTGATGGCAAGAGGCAAGCGCAGGAACCCAAGCAACAGAAACCAAGACTACATGGCATCATCGAAGCCCAATTCTCCCACCAAAGCAAACACAGAATATCCAAACACACCAGAAAAGCAAGATCTGGTTTCAAAATCATATTTGATCATGATGCTGGAGGACTTCAAGAAAGACATGAAGAACTCCCTTAGAGAAACACAGGAAAACATAAATAAACAAGTAGAAGCCTATAGAGAGGAATCACAAAAATCACTGAAAGAATTCCAGGAAAATATAAATTAACAAGTAGAAGCCTATAGAGAGGAATCACAAAAGTCCCTGAAAGAATTTCAGGAACACACAATCAAACAGTTGAAGGAATTAAAAATGGATATAGAAGCAATCAAGACAGAACACATGGAAACAACCCTGGATATAGAAAACCAAAGGAAGAGACAAGGAGCCGTAGATATGAGCTTCACCAACAGAATATAAGAGATGGAAGAGAGCAGAAGGAGCAGAAGATTCCATAGAAATCAGCGACTCAACAGTCAAAGATAATGTAAAGCAGAAAAAGCTACTGGTCCAAAACATACAGGAAATCCAGGACTCAATGAGAAGATCAAACCAAAGGATAATAGGTATAGAAGAGAGTGAAGACTCCCAGACAAAAGGACCAGTAAATATCTTCAACAATATCATAGAAGAAAACTTCCCTAACCTAAAAAAAGAGGTACCCATAGGCATACAAGAAGCCTACAGAACTCCAAAGAGATTGGACCAGAAAAAGAAACACCTTCTGAAACATAATAGTCAAAACACCAAATGCACAAAATAAAGAAAGAATATTAAAAGCAGTAAGGGAAAAAGGTCAAGTAACAAATAAAGGCAGACCTATCAGAATCACACCAGATTTTTCGCCAGAAACTATGAAAGCCAGAAGATCCTGGACAACTGTCATACACACCCTAAGAGAACACAAATGCCAGCCCAGGGTACTGTATCCTGCAAAACTCTCAATTAACATAGATGGAGAAACCAAGATATTCCATGACAAAACTAAATTTACACAATATCATTCTACAAATCCAGCACTACAAAGGATAATAAATGGTAAAGCCCAACATAAGGAGGAAGCTACACCCCAGAAAAAGCAAGAAACTAATCGTCTTGGCAACAAAACAAAGAGAAGAAAAGCACACAAACATAAACTCACATCCAAATATGAATATAACAGGAAGTAATAATCACTATTCCTTAATATCTCACAACATCAATGGTCTCAACTCCCCAAAAAAAGACATAGATTAAAAAACTGAATATGCAACGAGGACTCTGCATTCTACTGCCTACAGGAAACACTACTCAGAGACAAAGACAGACACTACCTCAGAGTGAAAGGCTGGAAAACAACTTTCCAAGCAAATGGTCGGAAGAAGCAAGCTGGAGTAGCCATTCTAATATCAAATAAAATCAATTTCCAACTAAAATTTATCAAAAAAGATAAGGAAGGACACTTCATACTCATCAAAGGAAAAATCCACCAAGATGAACTCTCAATCCTAAATATCTATGCCCCAAATACAAGGGTACCTACATACGTAAAAGAAACCTTACTAAAGCTCAAAACACACATTGCACCACACAATAATAGTAGGAGATTTCAACACCCCACTCTCATCAATGGACAGATCTAGGAAACAGAAATTAAACAGAGACGTAGACAGACTAAGAGAAATCATAAACCAAATGGACTTAACAGATATTTATAGAACATTCTATCCTAAAGCAAAAGGATGTACGTTCTTCTCAGCTCCTCATGGTACTTTCTCCAAAACTGACCATATAATTGGTCAAAAAATGGGCTTCAACAGGTACAGAAAGATAGAAATAATCCCATGCGTGCTATCAGACCACCACGGCCTAAAGCTGGTCTTCAATAACAATAAGGGAAGAATGCCCACATATACGTGGAAGTTGAGCAATGCTCTACTCAACGATAACCTGGTCAAGGAAGAAATAAAGAAAAAATTAAAGACTTCTTAGAATTTAATGAAAATGAAGGTACAACACACCCAAACTTATGGGACACAATGAAAGCTGTGCTAAGAGGAAAACTCATAGCTCTGAGTGCCTGGAGAAAGAAATAGGAGAGAGCATATGTCAGCAGCTTAACAGCACACCTAAAAGCTCTAGAACAAAAAGAAGCAAATACACACAGGAGGAGTAGAAGACAGGAAATTATCAAACTCAGAGCTGAAATCAGCCAGGTAGAAACAAAAAGGACCATAGAAAGAATCAACAGAACCAAAAGTTGGTTCTTTGACAAAATCAACAAGATAGATAAGCCCTTAGCCAGACTACCGAGAGGACACAGAGAGTGTGTCCAAATTAACAAAATCAGAAATGAAAAGGGAGACATAACTACAGATTCAGAGGAAATTCAAAAAATCATCAGATCTTACTATAAAAGCCTATATTCAACAAAACTTGAAAATCTACAGGAAATGGACAATTTCCTAGACAGATACCAGGTACCGAAGTTAAATCAGGAACAGATAAACCAGTTAAACAACCCCATAACTCCTAAGGAAATAGAAGCAGTCATTAAAGGCCTCCCAACCAAAAAGAGCCCAGGTCCAGAAGAGTTTAGTGAAAAATTCTATCAGACCTTCATAGAAGACCTCATACCAATACTATCCAAACTATTCCACAAAACTGAAAGAGATGGAGCACTACCGAATTCCTTTTATTTAGCCACAATTACTCTTATACCTAAACCACACAAAGACACAACAAAGAATGAGAACTTCAGACCAATTTCCCTTATGACTATCGACGCAAAAATACTCAATAAAATTCTGGCAAACCGAATCCAAGAGCACATCAAAACAATCATCCACCATGATAAAGTAGGCTTCATCCCAGGCATGCAGTGATGGTTTAATATATGGAAAACCATCAACGTGATCCATTATATAAACAAACTGAAAGAACAAAACCACATGATCATTTCATTAGATGCTGAGAAAGCATTTGACAAAATTCAACACCCCTTCAAGATAAAAGGCCTGGAAAGAATTGGAATTCAAGGCCCATACCTAAACATAGTAAAAGCCATATACAGCAAACCAGTTGCTAACATTAAACTAAATGGAGAGAAATTTGAAGCAATCCCACTAAAATCAGACTAAACAATGCTGCCCACTCTCTCCCTACTTATTCAATATAGTTCTTGAAGTTCTAACCAGAGCAATGAGACAACAAAAGAAATCAAGGGGAACAGATTGGAAAGAAGAAGTCAAACATCACTATTTGCAGATGATATGATAGTATATTTAAGTGATCCCAAAAGTTCCACCAGAGAAGTACTAAAGCTGATAAACAACTTCAGCAAAGTGGCTGGGTATAAAATTAACTCAAATAAATCAGTAGCCTTCCTCTACACAAAAGAGAAACAAGCTGAGAAAGAAATGAGGGAAATGACACCCTTCATAATAGACCCAAACAATATAAAGTACCTCGGTGTGACTTTAACCAAGCAAGTAAAAGATCTGTACAAGAACTTCAAGACTCTGAAGAAAGAAATTGAAGAAGACCTCAGAAGATGGAAAGATCTCCCATGCCATGGATTGGCAGGATTAATATAGTAAAAATGGCCATTTTACCAAAAGCGTTCTACAGATTCAATGCAATCCCCATCAAAATACCAATCCAATTCTTCAAAGACTTAGACAGAACAATTTACAAATTCATCTGGAATAACAAAAAACCCAGGATACCTAAACTATTCTCAACAATAAAAGGACTTCAGGGGGAATCACTATCCCTGAACTCAAGCAGTATTACAGAGCAATAGTGATAAAAACTGCATGGTATTGGTACAGAGACAGACAGATAGACCAATGGAACAGAATTGAAGACCCAGAAATGAACCCACACACGTATGGGCACCTGATTTTTGAAAAAGGAGCCAAAACCATCAAATGGAAAAAAGATAGCATTTTCAGCTGGTTCAACTGGAGGTCAACATGTAGAAGAATGCAAATCAAGCCATGCTTATCACCCTGTAGAAAGCTTAAGTCCAAATGGATCAAGGACCTCCACATCAAACCAGACACACTCAAACTAATAGAAGAAAAACTAGGGAAGCATCTGGAACACATGGGCACTGGAAAAAATTTCCTGAACAAAACACCAATGGCTTACGCTCTAAGATCAAGAATCGACAAATGGGATCTCATAAAATTGCAAAGCTTCTGTAAGGCAAAGGACACTGTGGTTAGGACAAAACGGCAACCAACAGATTGGGAAAAGATCTTTACCAATCCTAAAACAGATAGAGGGCTTATATCCAAAATATACAAAGAACTCAAGAAGTTAGATCGCAGCGAGACAAATAACCCTATTAAAAAATGGGGGTCAGAACTAAACAAATAATTCACAGCTGAGGAATGCCGAATGGCTGAGAAACACCTAAAGAAATGTTCAACATCTTTAGTCATAAGGGAAATGCAAATCAAAACAACCCTGAGATTTCACCTCACACTAGTGAGAATGGCTAAGATCAAAAACTCAGGTGACAGCAGATGCTGGCGAGGATGTGGAGAAAGAGGAACACTCCTCCATTGTTGGTGGGATTGCAGACTGATACAACCATTCTGGAAATCAGTCTGGAGGTTCCTCAGAAAATTGGACATTGAACTACCTGAGGTTCCAGCTATACCACACTTGGGCATATACCCAAAAGATGCCCCAACATAGAAAAAAGACACGTGCTCCACTATGTTCATAGCAGCCTTATTTATAATAGCCAGAAGCTGGAAAGAACCCAGATGCCCTTCAACTGAGGAATGGATACAGAAAATGTGGTACATCTACACAATGGAATATTACTCAGCTATCAAAAACAATGACTTTATCAAATTCATAGACAAATGGTTGGAACTGGAAAATATCATCCTGAGTGAGGTAACCCAATCACAGAAAAACACACATAGTATGCACTCATTGATAAGTGGCTATTAGCCCAAATGCTTGAATTACCCTAGATGCATAGGACACATGAAACTCAAGACGGATGATCAAAATGTGAATGCTTCACTCCTTCTTTAAAAGGGGAACAAGAATACCCTTGGCAGGGAATAGAGAGGCAAAGATTAAAACAGACACAGAAGGAACACCCATTCAGAGCCTGCCCCACATGTGGCCCATACATATAGAGCCACCCAATTAGACAAGATGGATGAAGCAAAGAAGTGCAGGCCGAAAGGAGCCGGATGTAGATCTCTCCTGAGAGACACAGCCAGAATACAGCAAATACAGAGGCGAATGCCAGCAGCAAACCACTGAACTGAGAATAGGACCCCCGTTGAAGGAATCAGAGAAAGAACTGGAAAAGCTTGAAGGGGCTCGAGACCCCATATGTACAACAATGCCAAGCAACCAGAGCTTCCAGGGATTAAGCCACTACCTAAAGACTATGCATGGACTGACCCTGGACTCTGACCTCATATGTAGCAATGAATATCCTAGTAAGAGCACCAGTGGAAGGGGAAGCCCTGGGTCCTGCTAAGACTGAACCCCCAGTGAACTAGACTGTTGGGGGAAGGGTGGCAATGGGGGGAGGGTTATGAGGGGAACACCCATAAGGAAGGGGAGGGGGGAGGAGGATGTTTGCCCGGATACCGGGAAAGGGAATAACACTCGAAATGTATATAAGAAATACTCAAGTTAATAAAAAAAAAAAAAAGGAAAGAAAGAAAGAAAATGTCTTACAGACTTAGGTACAGCACAATCTTATGAAGGTATTTTCACAATTATCCTCTCAGATAACTTTGGCTCATGTCAAGTTGGCAAAGAACCATCCTGCAGAGGAGGGAGGCAGGCAGGCAAAGAGGGAGGGAGGGAAGGAGGAGGGAGGGAGAAATGGAGGGAGGGGGAAGAAAGGGAGGAAGAGCTTTGATAGCATATCTCAGAACAGATTTCAGCTTTCTTCAGCACAGTAACAATTGAAGGTATAGTTACACATAGTCTATAATGAAATTCCCCCTTGAGACCAGCACAGAGAAGCCATAGAAAATAAAGCCATCCTAAATGGATTCGACCAGTGATTTGGACCTCAGCAATAATGCGATTTAACTCTAATCTAATCTAGAACTTATTCCTGATAAATATCCCTAAAGACATCGTGTTTGGGGTATACTCTAAATGGGTGGACTTCTAATGATCTTTCTCTGCCCCTAACTTCCAGCAATATGGGATTCAATAAACGTAGTAAAACAAATAAGAAACATTCAGATTAGGGCATTAGTGTCCCCTGATATTCTCATTGTAAACTCAACAATGAAAATAATTAAAATTATATCTTCAGTAGAATATATGCTCATTTCCTTTTGTTATTCTCTGTCTCTGTCCCTCACTGTGTCTCTGTCTCTGTCTCTGTGTGTGTGTGTGTCCGTCTCTCTTCTCTCTTTTCTCTTCTCTCTCTCTCTCTCTCTCTCTCTCTCTCTCTTTCTCTCTCTCTTTGTTTATTCTGTAAATGTTTATTGAATGCCTCTTAGTGTAAAGTACCATAGATTCAGATGAATACTGTGACAAATCCATCCAAAGTTGTTGCATTTAAGCATGTTTCATGGAGCACAGAGTTAAAGAGCGCATCCATTTCAGAATGTCAGCACAAAAATAAAATAGAGAGCAATGCCACTGGCACAAGGAAGAAGATACCATTGAGCATTTTCATCCCATATTTCCCAAGATTCAATATTCCGGTGTTCTTCCAGAAGGCAGAGTATATGTATCAAGGAACCCAAGGAGAAAACAATAACCAGCAGTAATAAGAATGGAAGATCTTGCTGAAAGAAGCTGAAGGAGCCAGGCAGGCTTTTCTGTAAAGGTAAACTCCAAATTCATTCCCAGACCTCTGCAGAGGGACCTAACTCCCAGGGATGGTCTTTTGCATTTATGAAATTCTTGAAATGTTTTAACAGGTCAAGATGCCTAACCTCTTGTCCAATAGAGCCATTCTTTACATTCTGGTTCTTCTTCTGTGCCTGTGCTGCTGCCAGTGTGAGTCACTGTTTACAAGTAGCATGTGCTCAGTAAATGATAGACAATATAAAATATAAGAGCATAATCTCTGCACATCTCATAGTCACATTAAAAATGCCATTACAGGCACTAGGTTTATTTGTTTATTTGTTTGTTTGTTTGCTTGGGACAGGGAGTGCAATAGATTGTGTTGAAAAGTCTTGTCTTCATTTCTCATCCAACTTGAACACTAATATTTTAATGAGGATAGTTCATGCTATCCCATTAGCGTATCTCACTACCATCTTATTTAATGGAAAAATAGCATTGTGTGATTGATGTTGCCTTTGAATTACAGGCTCTTAATATTCTGTATTTGTGCTTTCTAACTCTTTGAAGCATTCAATCAGAAAGCTGCATAGTCAAACCAAATGAGAGAGCTGGTCAGCAATATAGTGCAGTAGCAAAAAAAAAAAAAAAAAATCCAAATGTTACTGCAGCAAGCCATCATTCATAAAATGTAATAGGAATTTCACAGTCTCATATTCTCATCACAGGGAATGTAATGAAAAAGAAAATGTCACAAGATTAATCATTTCCCATGACAAAATGTTTAATAGGAAAGGGAGAATGTTGTATTACCAATGTAAATCAGCCATTATGGCTTCCCTGCTGTATTTCCATGACAATCCCATGCCACTGAGTTCAAAATAGCTTGAATTCACCTGCTCTAGGCATCTGGTTAGTTGCTTGGTTTGTTTTGGTGGGGTTTTTATTTGTTTAATTTTGTTTGTTTGTTTTAAGAAAATTTACCTGTTTCAAAGCAGTTCTAGCTTCTCAGCAAAATTGAAAGCAAGGAATTACTATAATTCTCTGTACCCTGAGTTCGTGTGCTCTAACCTCACAAATGTGGCAAAGCTCAAGAAAAGGTAGAGATTTCAAAGAATGACTTGCTCTTAATGGTGCTAAAGTATAAAAGGATTCTTGTATATACCTTTAATAGACCTAAAGCCCTGCTGTAAAGAGGAACTTTTCAAATACCCAATGCAGATATCAAACTTATTTTTCTTTAAAATATTAAATTTTATTATTATAGCACAACGAGCAAAATAAAATTGGAAGCAACTTGATGAAAAACTGATTCATCATAAAATGAAATGGCCCCACTATTGTGGGTTGCTATAAACATAACAGGTAAAAGAAAGTTCCTGCCATGTTGCAGAGTTCAAGAACATCTAAATAGCAGGACTCTTATCAAGATTTTAATCAGCCGAATTTTATTTAAGTTGTTGTTGAGCCCAGATCCATCAGTTGGATTTGGAACTGAGGCCCTGACTGGAGCCAGGCAGGGATTCTGTAAAAGCAAACTCCAAATTCATTCTCACAGACTTCTGCAGACTGACCTAATACCCCTTTTGCATTTCTGGGATACTTGAAATGTTTTAACAGATTCAAGTTGCAGACAGGACTGAAGCTCTAGGGAGCTTCATGCCCTAGTGCTAATATATCTAGGTTACATGTAATTAGAAATAAAATGAAGAAAATAGTTGGCAACTGTGGAACAATGTTTAAAAAAAAAAAAGTACCAGCCCACTGGATTTTACATGCTCTTGTAGTCAGTCATTCAGACAATCAGTACGGAAATCAGAAGATGTCTTCACACACCCTTAGCCTGAATAGAATGGTGGGTAAGCAGATGACCTTGAAATTTTGATTTTTAAAAAATCACTTAGACTCTGCGAGTAATGGCGACACACGCCTTTGATCTCATGACTTGGGAGACTCTATCTCAAAACAAAACAAAACGAAAAGGGCGGCGCAGATCTTCGTGGTTGCTGCCGCCGCAGAGAGCTCGTAGGCAGCACCCCACGAGCAAACTTGAGCCTCGGGACCACAGGTAAGACCAACTTTTCTGCTGCAAGAGACCGGCCTGGTGAACTCAGGACACACAGAGGCAAAATTCCTCTAGGACCGGGCACTTACGCTGTTTACTGGGAGTCCCAAACCCGCGGATCCCGGCCCACAGCAGCCCTCTGCTGCCAAACCCCTTGGGAGAGAGACCTCACCGCCTGGTCAGGTGGGCACTCCTAAGGCTGCAGAGCAGAAGAGACCACCAACACTGACCACCCCTGCCCTGATCCCTGGCCCAAGAGGAAATTGTATACGGCCTCTGGGTTCCCGTAGAGGAGGGTCCAGGAGCAGCAAGACCACTGCATCTGAGACACCGCCCAGAACCAGAAGGGATCTACCGGATAAACAGTTCTCTGCACCCAAATCCCGTGGGAGGAAGAGCTAAACCTTCAGAGAGGCAGACACGCCTCCAGACACAGGCCCACAGGAACAGCTGAAGACCTGTAGATAGGAAAAACTACACGCCCGAAAGCAGAACACTCTGTCACCATAACTGGCTGAAAGAAAACAGGAAAACAGGTCTACAGCACTCCTGACACACAGGCTTATTGGACAGTCAAGCCACTGTCAGAAATAGCAGAACAAAGTAACTCTAGAGATAATCTGATGGCAAGAGGCAAGCGCAGGAACCCAAGCAGCAGAAACCAAGACTACATGGCATCATCAGAGCCCAATTTTCACACCAAAGCAAACACGGAATATCAAACACACCAGAAAAGCAAGATCTAGTTTCAAAATCATATTTGATCATGATACTGGAGGACTTCAAGAAAGACATGAAGAACTCCCTTAGAGAAACACAGGAAAACATAAATAAACAAGTAGAAGCCTATAGAGAGGAATCACAAAAATCCCTGAAAGAATTCCAGGAAAACACAATCAAACAGTTGAAGGAATTAAAAATGGAAAGAGAAGCAATCAAGAAAGAACACATGGAAACAACCCTGGATATAGAAAACCAAAAGAAGAGACAAGGAGCTGTAGATATGAGCTTCACCAACAGAATACAAGAGATGGAAGACAGAATTTCAGGAGCAGAAGATTCCATAGAAATCATTGACTCAACTGTCAAAGATAATGTAAAGCAGAAAAAGCTACTGGTCCAAAACATACAGGAAATCCAGGACTCAATGAGGAGATCAAACCTAAGGATAATAGGTATAGAAGAGAGTGAAGACTCCCAGCTCAAAGGACCAGTAAATATCTTCAAAAATATCATAGAAGAAAACTTCCCTAACCAAAAAAAAGAGATACCCATAGGCATACAAGAAGCCTACAGAACTCCAAATAGATTGGACCAGAAAAGAAACACCTCCCGTCACATAATAGTCAAAACACCAAACGCACAAAATAAAGAAAGAATATTAAAAGCAGTAAGGGAAAAAGGTCAAGTAACATATAAAGGCAGACCTATCAGAATCACACCAGACTTTTCACCAGAAACTATGAAAGCCAGAAGATCCTGGACAGATGTCATACAGACCTTAAGAGAACACAAATGCCAGCCCAGGTTACTGTATCCTGCAAAACTCTCAATTAACATAGATGGAGAAACCAAGATATTCCATGACAAAACCAAATTTACACAATATCTTTCTACAAATCCAGCACTACAAAGGATAATAAATGGTAAAGCCCAACATAAGGGGGCAAGCTATACCCTAGAAGAAGCAAGAAACTAATCGTCTTGGCAACAAAACAGAAGAAAAGCACACAAACATAACTTCATATCCAAATATGAATATAACAGGAAGCAATAATCACTATTCCTTAATATCTCTCAACATCAATGGCCTCAACTCCCCAATAAAAAGACATAGATTAACAAACTAGATAACCAACGAGGACCCTGCATTCTGCTGCCTACAGGAAACACTACTCAGAGACAAAGACAGACACTACCTCAGAGTGAAAGGCTGGAAAACAACTTTCCAAGCAAATGGTCAGAAGAAGCAAGCTGGAGTAGCCATTCTAATATCAAATAAAATCAATTTTCAACTAAAACTCATCAAAAAAGATAAGGAAGGACACTTCATATTCATCAAAGGAAAAATCCACCAAGATGAACTCTCAATCCTAAATATCTATGCCCCAAATACAAGGGCACCTACATATGTAAAAGAAACCTTACTAAAGCTCAAAACACACATTGCACCACACAATAATAGTAGGAGATTTCAACACCCCACTCTCATCAATGGACAGATCATGGAAACAGAAATTAAATAGAGACGTAGACAGACTAAGAGAAGTCATTAGCCAAAAGGACTTAACAGATATTTATAGAACATTCTATCCTAAAGCAAAAGAATATACATTCTTCACAGCTCCTCATGGTACTTTCTCCAAAATTGACCATATAATTGGTCAAAAAACGGGCCTCAACAGGTACAGAAAGATAGAAATAATCCCATGCGTGCTATCAGACCACCACGGCCTAAAACTGGTCTTCAATAACAATAAGGGAAGAATGCCCACATATCCATGGAAATTGAACAATGCTCTACTCAAGGATAACCTGGTCAAGGAAAAAATAAAGAAAGAAATTAAAGACTTCTTAGAATTTAATAAAAATGAAGGTACAACATACCCAAACTTATGGGACACAATGAAAGCTGTGCTAAGAGGAAAACTCATAGCGCTGAGTGCCTGCAGAAAGAAACAGGAAAGAGCATATGTCAGCAGCTTGACAGCACACCTAAAAGCTCTAGAACAAAAAGAAGCAAACACACCCAGGAGGAGTAGAAGGCAGGAAATAATCAAACTCAGAGGTGAATTCAACCAAGTAGAAACAAAAAGGACCATAGAAAGAATCAACAGAACCAAAAGTTGGTTCTTTGAGAAATTCAACAAGATAGATAAACCCTTAGCCAGACTAACGAGAGGACACAGAGAGTGCGTCCAAATTAACAAAATCAGAAATGAAAAGGGAGACATAACTACAGATTCAGAGGAAATTCAAAAAATCATCAGATCTTACTATAAAAGCCTATATTCAACAAAACTTGAAAATCTGCAGGAAATGGACAATTTCCTAGACAGATACCAGGTACTGAAGTTAAATCAGGAACAGATAAACCAGTTAAACAACCCAATAACTCCTAAGGAAATACAAGCAGTCATTAAAGGTCTCCCAACCAAAAAGAGCCCTGGTCCAGACAGGTTTAGTGCAGAATTCTATCAGACCTTCATAAAAGACCTCATACCAATATTATCCAAACTATTCCACAAAATTGAAACAGATGGAGCACTACCGAATTCCTCCTATGAAGCCACAATTACGCTTATACCTAAACCACACAAAGACCCAACAAAGAAAGAGAACTTCAGACCAATTTCCCTTATGAATATGGAGGCAAAAATACTCAATAAAATTCTGGCAAACTGAATCCAAGAGCACATCAAAACAATCATCCACCATGATCAAGTAGGCTTCATCCCAGGCATGCAGGGATGGTTTAATACACAGAAAACCATCAACGTGATCCATTATATAAACAAACTGAAAGAACAAACCAGTTGCTAACATTAAACTAAATGGAGAGAAACTTGAAGCAATCCCACTAAACTCAGGGACTAGACAAGGCTGCCCACTCTCTCCCTACTTATTCAATATAGTTCTTGAGGTTCTAACCAGAGCAATCAGACAACAAAAGGAGGTCAAGGGGATACAGATCGGAAAAGAAGAAGTCAAAATATCACTATTTGCAGATGATATGATAGTATATTTAAGTGATCCCAAAAGTTCCACCAGAGAAGTACTAAAGCTGATAAACAACTTCAGCAAAGTGGCTGGGTATAGAATTAACTCAAATAAATCAGTAGCCTTCCTCTACACAAAAGAGAAACAAGCCGAGAAAGAAATTAGGGAAACGACACCCTTCATTATAGATCCAAATAATATAAAGTACCTCGGTGTGACTTTAACCAAGCAAGTAAAAGATCTGTACAACAAGAACTTCAAGACTCTGAAGGAAGAATTTGAAGAAGACCTCAGAAGATGGAAAGATCTCCCCATGCCATGGACTGGCAGGATTAATATAGTAAAAATGGCCATTTTACCAAAAGCGATCTACAGATTCAATGCAATCCCCATCAAAATACCAATCCAATTCTTCAAAGACTTAGACAGAACAATTTGCAAATTCATCTGGAATAAAAAAAAACCCAAGATAGCTAAAACTATCCTCAACAATAAAAGGACTTCAGGGGGAATCACTATCCCTGAACTCAAGCAGTATTACAGAGCAATAGTGATAAAAACTGCATGGTATTGGTACAGAGACAGACAGATAGACCAATGGAACAGAATTGAAGACCCAGAAATGAACCCACACACGTATGGGCACCTGATTTTTGACAAAGGAGCCAAAACCATCAAATGGAAAAAAGATAGCATTTTCAGCAAATGGTGCTGGTTCAACTGGAGGTCAACATGTAGAAGAATGCAGATCGATCCATGCTTATCACCCTGTAGAAAGCTTAAGTCTAAGTGGATCAAGGACCTCCACATCAAACCAGACACACTCAAACTAATAGAAGAAAAACTAGGGAAGCATCTGGAACACATGGGCACTGGAAAAAAATTCCTGAACAAAACACCAATGGCTTATGCTCTAAGATCAAGAATCAACAAATGGGATCTCATAAAACTGCAAAGCTTCTGTAAGGCAAAGGACACTGTGGTTAGGACAAAACGGCAACCAACAGATTGGGAAAAGATCTTTACCAATCCTACAACTGATAGAGGGCTTATATCCAAAATATACAAAGAACCCAAGAAGTTAGAATGCAGGGAGACAAATAACCCTATTTAAAATGGGGTTCAGAGCTAAACAAAGAATTCACAGCTGAGGAATGCCGAATGGCTGAGAAACACCTAAAGAAATGTTCAACATCTTTAGTCATAAGGGAAATGCAAATCAAAACAACTCTGAGATTTCACCTCACACCAGTGAGAATGGCTAAGATCAAAAACTCAGGTGACAGCAGATGCTGCTGAGGATGCGGAGAAAGAGGAACACTCCTCCATTGTTGGTGGGATTGCAGACTGGTACAGCCATTCTGAAAATCAGTCGGGAGGTTCCTCAGAAAATTGGACATTGAACTACCCGAGGACCCAGGTATACCTCTCTTGGGCATATACCCAAAAGAAGTCCCAACATATAAAAAGGACACATGCTCTACTATGTTCATAGTAGCCTTATTTATAATAGCCAGAAGCTAGAAAGAACCCAGATGCCCTTCAACAGAGGAATGGATACAGAAAATGTGGTACATCTACACAATGGAATATTACTCAGCTATCAAAAACAATGACTTTATCAAATTCATAGGCAAATGGTTGGAACTGGAAAATTTCATCCTGAGTGAGGTAACCCAATCACAGAAAAACACACATGGTATGCACTCATTGATAAATGGCTATTAGCCCAAATGCTTGAATTACCCTAGATGCCTAGAACACATGAAACTCAAGACGGATGATCAAAATGTGAATGTTTCACTCCTTCTTTAAAAGGGGAACAAGAATACCCTTGGCAGGGAATAGAGGGCAAAGATTAAAACAGAGACAGAAGGCACACCCATTCAGAGCCTGCCCCACATGTGGCCCATACATATACAGCCACCCAATTAGACAAGATGGATGAAGCAAAGAAGTGCAGGCAGACAGGGGCCGGATGTAGATCTCTCCTGGGAGACACAGCTAGAATACAGCAAGTACAGAGGCCAATGCCAGCAGCAAACCACTGAACTGAGAACAGGACCCCCGTTGAAGGAATCAGGGAAAGAACTGGAAGAGCTTGAAGGGGCTCAAGACCACATAGGAACAACAATTCCAAGCAACCAGAGCTTCCAGGGACTAAGCCACTACCTAAAGACTATACATGAACTGACCCTGGACTCTGACCTCAAAGGTAGCAATGAATATCCTAGTAAGATCACCAGTGGAAGGGGAAGCCCTGGGTCCTGCTAAGACTGAACCCCCAGTGAACTAGATTGTTGGCGGGAGTGTGGCAATGGGGGGAGGATGGGGAGGGGAACACCCATATAAAGGGGAGGGGGGAGGGGGATGTTTGCCCGGAATCCGGGAAAGGGAATAACACTCGAAATGTAAATAAGAAATACTCAAGTTAATAAAAAAAAAACAAAAAACAAAAACAAAACAAAAAACAAAACAAAAATTATTTAGATGCATTTTGTGTTCCTTTAATAAATTTTTTAAAAAGTGAAAAAAATAAGTAAAGAGTATTGTTACGGTCTCAAAGCTGATGAAAAAGTACTTTGGCAGATTGTGACCAAAGAAAGCCACAAAGTCACACAACAGGCTTCATGCAACAGATTTATTTTGGTGGCCTCTGAGTGAGGGTGAAGGAGAAAAGAGAGCAAGCAGGTCATGAGGGCACAGGCTTTATAAAGGGTTGAGCATAAGGAACCATAGAAATGTGGCACTTTGGGCAGCTGGTAATGACAATGGCCACTGTGGCTGGGTTACGGAAGGTGGGCTTTGGTGCTGCAGGGTTTCCCAACAGGCATAGAGTTGTAGTTAAGAAAAAACTACATTGGGCTTAAGATGTTTTTCTAAACTAGCCCCTTAAATAAATTGGAAATATAAGAAAAAAATCTAAAGATGACAGTGTAATTTAACTTCTTTTGTAGATGTTCCTAATGAAGGTGTCATTACATGGGCTGTTTGAAAATGCCTGTCAAGAGCTGAAATAGAAAAAAAAATTAAAAAAAAGAGTAAAATGTAATTAACTTGACTTTCTTTCCCTCTACAAATCCAAGAGCAAACAAGAAGATAAAAGATAACTGCTCTTCTCAGAGACAATCGTTTTTGATTTGAAGAAGCATCCGCTAAGGCAAGAGGAACTGGCAGATCTGTCACTAAGATGGGTGGTAATGAACAGCAACAACAGAAGCATCCATAAAACCACTCAGAGCCTTCCCGATTGTTCCGAGGCCGTCAGCAATCACTTGATTATTAAAAGAAATGATGATGATCCATTTGTGGAGCTGGGAAGTAAAAATATTGTAAAGACATAAATCTATATCTTCGAAGGAGGAAGCTGTGGGGAGGTTGTAATGAAATAAAATAACATGGTTTCAGCTCAATTAAGTAACTAGAAATACTGAAACCACAGAAACAAAATATCATAAACTGCAGGGGAAAGAAAGTGAGGCGGGTTCCCAGCCTGGGATTTGTGGCAGCTGAAAACTGTATGCTATGATGTGCAGCAGGGCTCAGGGATTAGACACGACTCCTGGAGGGCCACAGGAAATTATCAACCAGCATATGTGCAAGGGGAAGAAGGGGCCCATTAGGAAACCTTTCAAATACAGAAGACTCCCTAGAGGTTAGTTTGTGCATTATTTACAGAAATAACTTTGACTGCACAAAGATTTGTGAAGCGTTTCAATTGCCCTGAGATAATTAAGAATTTATTCAGTGAACAAAATGGAAACCTTAAAAAAATCACAGTAGCTGAACAAATGATTCCAAAATGGCCATCATTTATTTTAGAGCAAAATAAGTTTGGGCAAAAATCAGCACGGAATTCAACTCTCTGGTCACTTAAACTTCCTGAAGAAATGCAAAACAAATAGAGGATCATGGAGTTGCCTTTGCCCCTTTAAAGGAAGAGTCGAGTGGCCTCACTAATAATTAGAGCTCAATGTGTACCTATCTGACTGAGCTTCAACACCTTTCTTGGCCTCTAAGTTAGAAACCTTCTCCTCACTGAGCTCTTGCAATCATGCCCGTTGTTCTCTTGCTCAAGAAGATAGTGGCCCTTGTACTATGGCAGCATGCAATTTTGATTTCTGCTCTGCGATAAACTACACTGATGAAAATTCTGCTGATTAAATGCAGCTTTGAATAACAAACTCACTTCTTTTCAGGAAGAGTGCTGGATAGTATTTGTGAATGATGGCTTCCACTAAAACCTGACTCCTTTAGTGCATGTTAAGTGTATTGTTCCTGAGCTCCTGTGGCACGTACTTAAATGCAGGACAGAGAGAAGCTGGGTTCATCATATATTTAAAGGAGATTCGTCGGATTCACACAAAGTGAAGTATTCTATTATGCAAAAGAAAAACCATAAATACAGATCCCTGAAAAGGACATTTAAGGAGTCCGGATGAGCACGAGGCTGAAAGACAGATGGGCTCAGGAATGTCAGAGAGCAAAAAGTCAACAGCAGAATGTATTTTCACTTCTAGACACTTTTACCTTTGTTTCCAGTATTTCAAAACACTTTGGATGTTTCTTGGAAGCAAAGAAATGCCTGATAATGAGTATCTGAAATTTATTCAAGACAGGAGTCAGACAGAAAACTGCACAGGATCTGTCAATTCCTGCTTGTAGCTTTCTCCTTGTTCTAGGTGGAAGCCAAGTAAGTCCCTGTTGCTGAAGACATGGTGAACTTCAGAAACAGAAGGCTAGGGCTAAGCTGAACAGCCCCTCCCAGAAGGCTAGCTTTTATGGCACCAGAAAGTGCCGTGAAAATTTTCAAAAGAGGGAGGCAACCAAAAGTCTTCCTCAACTATGATACCTATGAACCACAACAACAAGCTTGACAAGATATCCCTACTGGTTGAATAACCACACTCAAACTTTGATGGTAACCAATTATTCTCATACTGGACTTAAGACCTGCTAAACAAAATGGATAACATGCCTGATACTGGAAACCTACCTAACGCAATATTGCTGCTAGTGAAGTAATAGTAATTGGAGGAAAATCTATCACCATTAATTTACTAAACCAGTATAGTCCCAAATAACAACCCATGAACATTTATCTTTATACCTACAGACTGTAGGACTGTGCCACCAGACACTTACCAGAACTATTAAAGTTGAGGGAGCTCAAATGCCATGAATCTCAGAATCGAGAACAGTAGTAATGGGGCCAGTCCTTGCCTGTCTCTATGTGCTCTGGAACATAGAACCACAACACCCCACTAAAAGGACCATGAGGGTCACTCCCATAGGGAAAACACTTGGAGTCCTTTCCTGTGCAAATACAGCATCGCTAGCATTTCAAGCTGAGCAATGGGAAGCATCTACCCCTGGGCTGGGCCGCCCTACTCCTCAATGTTTAAAAAGTCCCTATCTACAGGGAATAAAGTGCACACACGTTATTTCACCAAGGATCCTCTGAGTGTTTGTTTTACTGAGCTGCACCACTTAGGAAGAGTTTTCTCCTGAAGCTTTTATCATTGGACCTCAGGCCTGCCTGGATGGTGAGGCACATGCCACCATCTACTGTCACCCGTGCCTCTGGCACTAGTGCTGCTGGGATAGCAGCAGACAAGACCTGGGATCCCAGCTACCTGCCTTTCACAAGCCACCCAAACCTCTTTGTTTCCCTTCTAAGAGCTATAACACTTTTGGCTTTTCCAGGGGACCAAGACCCGTGGAACCAATTCATCACAGTTCCTTGAAGGACGACAACATACAAGAGAAGTCTTCACCCCTCATCAAGAACAGATGTAACCACTACAGAAAACCACAGCCAATCCCTAGAAGTTGTTATTAGAGGAAGGAGGCAGTAGTAGTAGCAGTAGACGGTGGTAGCTATTGTCTTAAAGAGGTCTCCTTTGCCGCACTTTGAGGATAAGTAACTCTTTGTAGTGAGACATTGCACAGTCTCTGTTTTGAACCTACAAACGTCCAGTAGCAACCAGGAAGCTGCACCCATTTCAGAAAAATTACTTTAAGACAACCGCCATTCTTTGTCCTTCGAATGGCTTTTGGTTCCTGAAGGATAGCTAGCTGACCTACATTAGTTGCCTCTGCTTCAAGTCACAGACCTATGGGACTGACCCGTCTATCTTTTACAAGTTGGATTCAAAAGATCAATGCCCAGAGAGTTCATTCCCTTGCCTAGACAAAAAGGACAAGAGGCAAAAAGGAGGACTTGTCACGGGCAAAAGAAGGAAAATGCAAGCAGGGAAATATATTCCAGGCCTTTGCCTGTCTGATTCTGCTATCCATTAGCCAAAGTAAAGCATAAAACCAAGCTGTCCACTACAGGTGGGCCAGCATCCTCAGCCAAATCTTTCATTTGCATAAGAAAGGACATGGATATGAGAAGAGCTATTTAATGAAGAGGACGTAAAAAAAAGAGTGAAACATTCATTTATTCTACAACAGGGGAACTTGCTGAGAAGACAAAGAAAAATTCTTCTCCCCACAGTGACAGTGCTGTACAATTTTTCTATTCTTTATGATACCTGGCATGTTAGCAGCTACAAGCTGTTAAAAGTGTCTAAATAAACAGATATGTTTGTCTGTTTTCGTTCCATGTCTATGTCTCCAAGGCTCATGTCTCACCAGATGGGAAATGATTCAAAAGGAAAATGATGATCCATTTTAGCCAGAAAGAATATTGAACGATGTTACAGAACAGCTGGCGTGGCCCTTCAGCTCAAAGGAAGCTTTTTCTTGGCTCAGACCCCATTCATGAAATTCTGTCCTCAGAAACAATAGAATTCAACCACTCTAATAGCCACATTAAAGGTAGTTTAAGAGTCATCCTGAAAACTCAGAGCGTGAAGAAACAAAGTAAATAAGTAGGTACAAGACCATAAACCAACGGAAAACCAAGGACATTTGTACTAGTTTCTCAGTGGGATCAAATCTCTTTGGGAATCTGTTGAACAAAGGCTGTAAATGAAGACTTGTGTGCCCCTGTCTAGAAAAGTATTCTAATGCAAAGAAAATGATCTCAAGCCATCACACGGCTTAGAAGACTTGAACTAACAAAACAAAGGCCAACTCCAATATGTCAAAATATCAGCTACACCAGATAGCTCAGCACCATTTATAGTCTGCTGGGTATTTCACTCAGGTTTAATTGTAATGCAACTCTTTTGTTTCTCTTCTCATATTGCAGATTTAGTTGTTTTATATCTATTCTTCTTTGGGCCTCAAGACGCCTAAACTAGCTGGACAAAGGGGTGTGTATCTTTCATTGCAGCATTCAGGAGAGTGAGACTTGAGGATCCTAAGTTCAAGGCCAGTCTGGCAACCATAGTAGGTTTGGATAAAGCCAGTCTGAGCGACCTGGTGATACCCTACTCAATAATTTGCAAACTACCAATCAGTATCCTGTATTCCTTCTCCAGAAAAATAGCACTTTTAATTCTCACTTTCCCCCTTTGCCTCCTCATTCTTTCTGATGTTATTTAAGGTTGGGATAGGAGCGCTACTTCTAGATGGCTGGAATTTATTGTCTCAAATACATAGCTTATTCTTACAGTTGGTGTACTTCAATTTGACCTTTAGGTCAATAAGCTGAGGCTATGCTTTTTCTCCTGAGATGAAGTTAACGAGGGCATTTGTTCTCTTCTACCCATCAGACCATCTGGCTTTTGTTTTTGTTTTTGTTTCTGTGATGAGTTTAGCTGCGTTGAGTGTCTTACTAGATATGGCTGCCTAATCTTGGTTAGATCCCCAGTCTCCAGAACATAAGTCAAAAAGAAATCTTTTCCATCTATACATTACCCAATTTTGGATACTTTGTTATGAAGAATGAAATCAAACTCTGGTAGCAATTATCAGCATCCAGAAGCTTCAGTGCCTTTTGGAATCAATAGGGAAAGCTTTCACACAAAATAGAAAATCCAGTGTTGTATAAAATATGTTTCTCCTAAAGAAACCTGAAGAGTCCAAGTGACTGTTTCTCTTTATAATTAAATCTCCCTTTTAAGGTTTCCAGTTAATGAAGACTACTTTAAGATGATTGTGCAGTCATTTGGTCATTAACCTTCAAAAACTATTCCTAAAAGACCAGGTATGTCTGCATTGCCAGTGCTCAGGAGGCATAGACAGGAGGAGTCTTGAAACTGAAGAGCAAACATGCAGGGTAGGAAACACTTCTCAGAAAATAAGGTAGAGGATGATTGAGGAAGACATCAAATGTCAACTTCTGGCCCCCACATGCTAATGCACACATGGTCACATGTATACACACACACATATGCAAAGATGTGAACAAGTAAACATATATATATACATATAAACACACACACACACACACATATATATATATATATATACATATACACATATAAACACACACACCTATATGCTTAGCCTTAACCTTGATATATAAAAAACCGTGACTTTTACCAGATTTTTCTGCTCTTTTATAAGGTATAGATTCTGGAAAAGTATTACCTGTGACTCAACAAAATTTACCATTATTGACCTTTTGAGTTGCTTGATTCATTTGCTAGGGTGTTATAACTGCCCTATAAAAAAGGAAGAAGCAGTAGCAGGAATAAGAACACCGTTGCTCAGTGAATTTCCCTCTTACCCAGGCTACCATCTGGAATTTCTGAGCCTCTCAACCTTTTTCTAAAGCTATTAATATTATCACTGTGTTGACCTTTGATGCTGTTTGCCATTTTGAAATTTACAGATCAGCAAGCACCAGTAAATCTTGTCAGAATGAATGCAAATGTGAGACACAGTTATTACCGACTCCTCGTGGTAAAGAATAGCTCGCTACAGTGTTATTAGGGAGACACAATTTATCCTGATTGCCAGAAAGATGAGACACCCTGAATGCAAGCAGTAAACTCACTCAGAGAAATAAATTTCCCTGGCATTGCCCACACAGAAGTTGGCTCCGGCGGATGAGTGCTGTCAGGACAGCCATAGCGGGTGATGGATCCACATTTGCACAGCTCCCCTCCCCTGCTGGAGGATGAAAGTCAATTTACTCTCATTCACTCTGTTCACTACACTAGGCATATTCATGGGTTGAAGCTGAAAAGGAAGCTGGGTGAATCACGGTCCAGATGCTTGATCTCACCTCTGCACTGCATGTGCCTTTACGTTTCAACCCTACATGTTTCTTCCATGGGCGCCCCAGAATTCAAATCCCAAAGGATCCCAGGCCCATTTCCACTCACGAGCAAGTGCTTCCATACATGCAGCAAAACTCCAGTTTGTGACTATTGTATCATCTCTGTGTCTTTTAAGTCATTTCCTTCTCTATGCAAAGCTCTTGCAACAGGATTTATCAAAGAATTTCAATGTAGTAATCCTTTTATAGGAAGAGTGTGGATGAACGAGCACACTCTAGCAAATACAACTAAAGAAGTGATCTTTTTCGTGTGCTGAAAATGTTTACAGGGACCGTGGGTGTTTATGTTGGAAAGATGTTGATTCTGAGTGTGCAAAGGAGAGTGGATGATTGTAGTGAATGAAGGCTGGTTAGTGCTTCCCAAATCCCAGCTAAGTACTCAGACTTCCAAAGACCTGAGGCAGCAGCAGGAGCAGACACAGCACAGGACTCTGGAATGTTCTCAGGACCAACTGATCAAGAATTGGCTCACCCCAACAACTATTGGAAGGTCTTGCTATTCAGGTCTAGGCTATCATGTCCGGACAGATACATTGAGCTCAGGGCAAAATGGAGGACTTCCTTTCCCAGTGGAACTTCATCTTCTCTGCCTGACTTTATCTGTGGAGCCCCATATCCCTTACCTGAGGAGTGTCACACAGTCTTCCCTTCTGTGAAATTACAGATTCAACATCCTTTCCTGTCCAGCAACTACCTGGAATGCCTCTCCATGCAAATGGTGCAATCTTATTATATTAAATCTCAGCCAATGTGTATTCGCCCTAAGGAAAACCCCTTCTCACTCACCAAGGTTTATAAAGCCCCTGATGACCCAGCCGCTCGAGGATCTGACCTGCTCCACCCTTTCTGATCCGATGTGCACCGGTGCCTGAGCATCCCCCAGGAGGAAGCAGAATTCTGAACCACAAATATTTACCCCATCAATGAGCTACCGGAGTATGTGAAGGGACTGCTTCTGCAGTACCAAAGCTATAGGATCTCCATGACCCAGAAAAACAACAGGATATCTGAGAGGAGTCCCAGTGAGGATCTAGTGTTGATGGTGTAACAGAAACCAGAGGCCTCCAGACGGACCAGTGACTTACTGCGATGAACATTCGAAAGTAAAGCTATTTGGGCAAAAGGGTTTACTGTGTGCTACACTGTGACACATGGCTGCTTCCATGGTATGATGCTCTTTCTTTTTAAAATTTGTTTTTAGTTTTGTTTTCTTTTTTAAGGAAGGTTGTAAGGACAGAGGTCAGATAAGGAGGGAGTAGGAGATGAGTAAGATTGGGGTGCATGATGTGAAATTCACAAAGAATTAATAAAAAGTTTTAAAACTAAGAACAGAGAATAATTTCCACAGAAGTCTTCAAAACACAGAAGGAAGAAGCAGGTATCAGATTTTAAGTACGGCATATCAAATAGTTCATTTTATAATTCTTTGAGCTTGAAGGGGCTTGAGACCCTTTATGAACAACAATGCCAAGCAACTAGAGCTTCCAGGGACTAAGCCACTACCTAAAGACTATACATGGACTGACCCTGGACTCTGACCTCATAGGTAGCAATGAATATCCTAGTAAGAGCACCAGTGGAAGGGGAAGCCCTGGGTCCTGCTAAGACTGAACCCCCAGTGAACTAGACTGTTGGGGGGAGGGCGGCAATGGGGGGGAGGGGAAGGGGAACACCCATAAAGAAGGGGAGGGGGAGGGATTAGGGGGATGTTTGCCTGGAAACCAGGAAAGGGAATAACATTCGAAATGTAAATAAGAAATACTCAAGTTAATAAAAAAAATAAAAAGAAAAAAAGAAATGGAAAATGTAATCTCTTTATAGTCTGACTTGAATTTAAAAAATAATATAAAACAGTATAAGGTTCAAAAGTCTATACATTGTCTATTATAAAGCTAGACCCATTAAATAATCTAAATTATATTGGTACGATATTTTTAAGCAGCACCTTAGAGGATGGGTTTTAAAATAAAGAACTGACATCTGATATAGAAATTTTAAACCAAGGGCTTAGTTTTTACATTCTTGCTATGTATCTCCTTACAGGAGACATTACTGCAGGTGCTGAGGGTAAAGAGTACCCCATTAAAAGAGCTCAGTGGCAGGCTGACAGTTCACTAAAAGGTTCTTAACATGCAGTGAATTTTTTTTAATATGGTAGAGGGTTTTTACCAAACAAAAGAATTTGTAAAAGTGGAGGATAAAATAGTTTCTGATGAAGTTTCTGATGCATAAGAAAAGTATCTCACCAAAGCCTTCAGCTGTCAGAAAAAGTAAACAGTAATTACAGTACATGTCTAACAAGAATTGCTATTCTGCCAAAATGCTCTATTTCCTCTGGACTAATTCTTTCTCATTTAATTTAAAAGTTGTGTGTGTATATACATGCACATGTGGAATAAGGGGTAGATTTCATCTGGTTTAATCTATTGCTTTTTACCTTATGTTTTTTGAGGCAGAGTCTCTCACTGAACCTGCAGTTTGCCACAGTAGCTAGACCAGCTCCCTGCAAGCCTCAGGAATTCTCCAGTCACCTTGTCCACCACTGGAATTACAGGCTTATCTCAACATCGGCCTTTCAAGTGAGTGCTGGAAAGCCAATCTCAAGTCCTTCGACAGAAAGCACTTTATCCACTGAGTATCTCCCCAGGCCCAACTTTAAAAATATTTTTTAAAGCACAACTTGTTGTTCTTGATTAGTGACAATTCTAAGATTTAAAAGCAAAATTGATAGAAACAAATGTGTGCTGCTTGTAAAAAAGATAGCATTTCAAATGTATTTCATAAGCAAGAGAGCAATTTGCCCAACACATCTTCGTGCTTTTTGAACCATAACAAGAAACAAAACTTCCAATCATATTTCAGAGGCAGACAGACAAAAGAGAAAGCAAAACTTCATACTCCGAAAGTCAACAACAAAATTTACCCACACACTGAAGGCAAAGTTCTGTCCTATGTATATCTCGGAATACAAACAACAGCAGGAAATAAATAACAGAAGAAAACAGCATCGAGGTCTCCAAACTGTGAGCTGCTCCTTCTAACCTAACAAGGGTTATACGGTCCATACCCTCCTTGCCTTTTCTGAAGTTCAACCTGACTCCTTAGCTATTTATTTCCTAGAGGAAAAAGGTCGCAAGAACTTACTAAAGGCAAATTCCTGACTGCCAGGTGACGGTTCTGAGACAAGCAGGCAATGTTTATTTAGTGTTTTAAGGCACCTCAAAAACCAAGGAATAAAACAGGCATGAAGAAAAATTAAGTAAACATAAAGAAGAATGAATATCTTTAATTGTTCTAATTTCTTCATTTTCAAAAGGAAAATAAATCCTACTGACTACACTCCTAATAGGAGCATTTTTAATTGTTTTTTAATCCATTTATTCTGACTTTTATATATCCTTATTTTTGGTCACTCTGCTCTACCCACTCCTAACCCTGTGCCACCTTTCTCTCTCAACAAGCCCCCTTCCCTCTCTCATGTCTTTCTGTTTTGTCTTCGCCTCTATATTGTAGCCCTCCTGGTTTAACCAGGGCCACACAGGAGTACATGGGTATGAAACTATAAGAAAGTTTTAGCAGTTCTATACACAGTAGCTAAAAACTGGAAAATCCCAGAGTCCATCAGTAGACTAAGAGATAAATAGTTTGCTACTAAAATGAGGACCAAAAAAAGGGAGACAAAGTAGTGAAGAAAGAAATAAGAAGCCTATCAAAAATATGTGCGCAAAACAGCAAGTACTTAAGGTTGGTGAGTAATCCAAACGGGTTTACACTGATAAAAGTCAAAACAGTGGGGCTGGGGCTGTGGCTTGCCACCAAAGTGCTTGCCACACCAACATAACAACCTGAATTTGGATCCCCAGAACCTACATAAAAGTCTGGTACACTGGTCAGCTTGTGGTCTCAACAGTTATAGAGCTTATAGACCAACCAGTTTGGCCAAATTGATTAAATACTATCTCAAAAAAAAAAAAGACAGTGGAGAACAATAAGGCAGACACCCAACATGTGCTACTAGCCTCCATGTGTACACACACACCAGCTCCACAGAGGTGCACACACCCATAAGAAAATATACATATACCATACACACGCAACTTTAAACAATGGCCCACTAAAAACAGCCATGTAAAAAATGTTTTGATGTAGATGTAGTTTACATGTATGTATACACTTGTCAAAATGTACTGAATCTTGACACTTAAGATTTATAAATCTCTATACAGGTAAATCTTAATAAAGTATAAAATATAAAATATTCTAGCTCATTAGTCAAAAGTCACTGCTGAAGCTGCATCATATGATACAACTTAGAAGAATATGAGTTCCCAAAGGCAGAATCTTGTCGTCTTTTGTGATTTTTGTGAATCGCAGCACTTACTATTTGGTGGGTAGACATATTGCAGTACTAACCAAAACTTTAAACTAGAATTTTGTAGTTTTCCATATTTTATTGACACACTACAACACAGGTAACATCATCCAAATTGCATCTCCAAGTTATGTGAGATCACAGGCAGGATTCAGAATCTAGGCTGTTGTTGGGCTGACAAATGATACGAAGAAAAAGACCTTTCTGTGTATGATTGAATGCTTTGTGCTTTCTAATCAGTGAGTCTGAATTTTATAGAAATTAAAAGAAATATTCATTTTCTGAGTTTTGCTCTTCTCAAACATCATCTATTTCATCCACATTATTATACACTAGGTCAGTGGTTCTCAACCTTCCTCGTGCAGAAACCCTTTAATACAGTGCCTCACATTGTAGTGACCCCCCCAATAATAATATTTTCATTGCTACTTCATAATTGTAATTTTGCTCCTGTTATAAATCATAATGTGAATATCTGATATCTAGGATATCTAATATGTAACCCACAAATTGAGAATCACTGCACTAGGTAAACTGAAATCCTTATTTGAATTTGGTATCTTGGGTAGAAATACTGAAAAAGCAGCAAATTATCTTGATGGAAATAATTTGAGGAAATTGGGGTAATTGATAGAAAATATAAAGTTTACTAATTAGGACAGTTGATAGAAGTTTTAAGTCAGAATCAAGAGGAAATTGTACCCCTTCCTGATAGAATGTCGAAAGCTGCTTGAGTTAGAGAAAAGACTACAGTGGGCATTCATGCATTCATTATAAGCACAAGCACATAATTATAGAAACAAGAAGAATGGGCTTAGGACAAGCTAATGATCAAAGAAAGCGTACACTCTAGGTTGGGCCTGAGTTCCTTCATCTAGGATCCAGGGATGAGGTAATAGGTTGCTAGTGTGTACCAGGAAATACTAAGGTTATAATAAAGAGCAAATGATTCTGATATGAGTATAAGAACAGAAAGCAGATTAATAGCCAGCCTAGCCGAAACAGTACAAAATAAGATGTAAGATAGCTTTTTAGTAAGTACAAATTGTTGTTGACCAAGCACAAAGAGAAGCTTGCTTCTATAGACTAGGCCTGCTTAGACTTTGCTAATCAATGACTAAAAGATGACTGCTTTGAGGCACAATGATCTTTTGGAAAGAATCATTTAGTTAGATATAAATTTCATATAAAAATATGTAATCAATATCCTGTTGTAATTTCCTCTTGTGTATTGATTTTAACCTGTTTTTAAAGAATATGTGGTTTTGATGATTATATCTGGAAAATATGTAACTTACAGCTATGAGATAATTTTCTTCCTAATAGAACAAACTTTGTCTTAAGGGGTGTGAAAAGATTATATCTGGAAAATATGTAACTTACAGCTATGAGATAATTTTCTTCCTAATAGAACAAACTTTGTCTTAAGGGGTGTGAAAAGGGGTTAAGAGAAGAAATACATCTCTGGAGCTTCTCTTTTGTTTCAACTATTCTCGTGTGTGAGTGTTTGATCCCCCTTTTCTCTTCTCTAATCACTGGCTACCATAGGCAGTAGTCCCCATAGGTATCTGTATAGATCCCGTCACCTGCTGACCCCTACCAGCTGCCTGCCTGGGTTTACCCTGTGGTGTCAAGGTGGTCTTTGGCAGTATTGGTAGAAATTTTCTGAAAGAATGAATAATAATATCTAAAACTTAAGCCAGGTATGGCAGCATGTCATGTGCTTTTGCTCCCAATATTCAGAAGGCTGAGGCACTTGGGTCTCTCAGTTTAAGAATAGCCAGGACAGCCAGAGAGTTCCAGGACAGCCAGGGTTACACAGAGAAACCCTGTCTCAAAAACATACATGTGTACATGTGTGTGTACATATGATTTTACACATATATATATATATATATTTGTATATATATATACATATATATATATATTTGTCCATAACTGCTTACAGTTATAAGAGCATAGGCAATTTATTTTGGGAATTTGCTACTCTACCCACAAAATATTGCAGATAACTATTACAGGATTCAGAATGTAGAGGCAGAAGTATCCAAAGTTCAAGGTTACCCTCTGTTATAAAAGAATTTACTACAATATGGGCACATGAAAATAAAAGAGAAGGAAGGAAGGAAAAGAAAGAAAGGATGAATGAAAGGAAGGAAGGAAAAGAAAGAAAGGATGAATGAAAGGGAGGGAGGGAGGAAGGAAGGAAGGAAGGAAGGAAGGAAGGAAGGAAGGAAGGAAAGCAAGCACCATCTATACTAAGAAAACTCAGAGCTTCCCTCCTCACATGCTAGTTCCTCATTTTGCTACATTCACAGATTTTTTAAAAAAGGGATGAACACCCTGTGGCATCTCTCCTCAAACTGAATAAGCACTTACATGCACAAGATTCTTGCTAGTCATTTCTGGACATCCACGAGCTGATGATTAATAAATTTTCTAAAAATGAATCATTTTAGCAATTCATAACGATGCAGTTAATGACCATTTAATTGTAAATGCTAGAGAGAGAAATGGTTGGTAGCTGCGGGCAGGAACCTCCTCTTTCCTGGGGGGGCTGGGGGGACCCTTGGATGCAGGTCATACTCTGGGAAGCTGTAAGCACACACAGCACTGAAGGCTTTCCATGATTTTAACCCAGTTCTTAAAAAGCTGTATATTTTAAATCACGACCTGTGATATATATGAAAAGGATGACCCAGTAGTATATTAAACAAATTACTGTTTCTACCAACAAGGCTTAGTGACTACAGATGTGTTTTAGACCTGGGGCTGCAAATAACTGTGAAGTTCCCACTCCCACAGCAGTGCAGTGACACCAGCTGATTGGGAAAACTGAAGTGGATCAACTCTTACTTCAAAAAGGCATTTTAATTTAAGTATAGAATATTCTCTGAAGGAAGGAAAAAGAGAGGAGGGAGGGGATAGACTACTTAGACAAAAAAACAAAAGACAAAAAACAAAATTTCCTGTACCACAACCTCCTGTAATTGCTCTACTGCTCCTTTAAAACAGCCTTAGTCCGTTCGATGTGTTACTTGCATTTGCTTTCAGACAGATTTCTTAACAGCAAATTGCTTCCAATTTCATTTGTAACCTGTGGTGACACAAAGTGAACGGAGTTCTATAAATTACCATGGAAATTGGTGAAGCCAACAATTTGGCGGAACAAAGCCCCAAGGATATGACAAGCGCAAGGAGAATATGGGGTTTGCAATTGCAGGTTCAAACTGGAGAAGAAAACATTTGAACTGAAAAATCCCTTAATACTAAAAGTGGGCACTGTGTATGGCTCCTAAACCCAATAGTTCCATAGGAAAATTAAAACTGGTCACTCCGTCAGCACCACTGACTACTCGGACTTCTAAAATATCCTCAAGTTGCAGGCTGTTCTTCACTAGAAGTGCACTTCAGGATCATCCACTGGTAACTGCTTATGGCTACTAAACATGTTTGAGTCATTTTACAGCCTTTCTTTGAGCAGCATCATGACCAGATGGCTTAATGAAGTCACTTTGTGTGGGACCATGACTAAGTGCTGCTGTGGGTACAGACATTTTGTCACAAAATCAGAGTTAACTTTTTAAAGTCTCTGCCACAGAGGAAGTCTGACATGCTCTATTTGCAAACCGTCTGCATGAAACCAAAAAAAAAAAAAAAAAAAAAACAGGAGTTTGGGAGCTGGTGGCTTGGATAAAATGAGGGTGCAATTAAGAAGAAAAAGGTTAGGAAAAGAACATGCTGAGAATTGAAAACAAAATCTGAAATGATGTCCCAGCCTGCTCATAAGGTTCTTCTCCAAAACAGAAAGCAATCTCCGACGCTCTACTTGGCCCAGACTTGTCTATCTTCTCTCTGCTATGGCCCGCCCTTGTGGTATTTTTTTTTTACAACTCACTGAAACAGTAAGAAGTTTGTGCATTAAAATCTTTGCTCTATTGCTCTGAAGATGCTAATTTTCTCAAACTCATTTGTTCACTTACACATTGCAGAAAGTCACGACTCATATTTCCCATTACTAGTTAGGTTTCTTTGTTACTGGGTCATTCCCAGCACCATATTGTTTCCACCATGCGTATTACCAATCTCATCAGGGAAGGTCTGGACCCATACGTTAATCTAAAATTATTCTTGGGAGTACAAACGTAATTAAAAAGGAGGGAAACTTTTTAGCTCATTGCTGCATTTACAAACAGTAGATGAAACATGGGAGCTTTTTAAACCATGTTTCATAAAGATCACTGAATTGGAACCGAAGGAGACCGTGGGGAATTTTCTAGTCAAGAGTGAAACATTGTAATTTTGCACATAAAGAAGCTGTGGCCCGATGAGGAATATGATTTAGCACAAGAAAGTTAGTGAGAGAGCTAGTCCATATAAACTGTCAGGTCCATAAACCCAAAGCCCCAGTGATACTAAATATCTGTATTAGAGACAAAGTCTTCTTGGCTGATAAGAAAGAAGTTCATTCTCCCATTTCTACTGCTGTGACTGTTCTTACCAATTTCTCTTGACTTTGGATGGTGTCAAACTCTCATTCTTTTAAAGTAATCCGATAAATATTTTACTACACATTAACCCTCCTACAAGTACATTTTCATTTGTTTTGATAAAACCAGCCCCAACCTGTCTCTATGCCTCATTAGAAACCAGCAGTAACATAAAGTCACATCCGATCTGAGTCTTGAGATCAACTACATTTTCACAGTTAAGAAGCAGAGAAGGAGACCCAAGGAGGAAAGCAAATCTCAGATGGGGAAAATGATTCTGACTTCTGAAACAGTCTGGCACTATAATTAAACTTTTCAGAATGAGAAGAGACTTGGCCTCTGGCCAGTCCAGCATTTCCCAAAGGTTCTTTGTACTCTAGAGGCTCAATACAGGTAAGGTAGCTGAGAAACAGTACATTAAGACAAATTTAAATTAATTTTTCTTTAAAATCATCATAGCCTTTGGCCAACAAGCCTTGTGATACTCAAAAATTCCAGACAGTTGACTTAACTTTATATGGACAAGAAACCCACTTATAGAAGATCCGAAGGTAACATCTTGAGGAATACTACTAACAAAAAGGTTATTCTGGAAGAGTTCTGCAAGTTGTAATGCTTGATGGTAGAATTAAAGCAAACAAGTCTTGTCAATCATTTATCAACAGTAGGAGCTTGTCTGTTTGTCATAATTCCCGTGGTTTTAGAAAACTCATTCCACCCACCTCAATGACATACAAAATCTGAGAGAGGAAAAGCAAGAAAGAAGCCTCCTTCAGGATGTGTTGATCTCAGGGCTCAAGTAGGGCATTGTAGTGGTTAGTTTCAGTCATCAACTTGGCACAATACAGAGTCACCTGACAAGATAATTTCAACAAGAAATTTTCTATATTAGGTTGGTCTGTATATCTGTCTTGATTGTTAACTCTTGTGAGAATACCCAATCTAAAAGTGGGTGTTACCGTTCACTGAATTTGAATTCTGTTTTGTCTTTAAGATCTATTTATTTACTTTACTGATGTGTGTGTATACTGGTATTTATGAGGGTCAGAAGGTGGTATGAGATCCCCCAAAGTTGGAATTGTGAGCCAACCGATGTAGGTGCTAGGTGTTAAGACCTAGATAAAATAAGGCCTAGATGCAATGTAAGGCCTAGTAGAAATGGTAAGGCCTAGATAACTGTGGGACTAGCCTGTTATTACAAGGAAACTTTCACAAATGTTTGTGATGTTACTATGAAACTTTCTAATGTCAAGTTGATTACATACTCTTTCATGTTCTATATCCTTGAATCCAATCACGACAGAAGTCTGTACAACTGCTTTGAGTAATTATCCACAATAAGCTTGAACCTGAATCAACCATCCAGTAGCACATCCTGTGCCTATATTTAAGCTTTTATGGTATTTTATGGTGTTTGCTTTTATAAGCTGCCCCAAGAATGAATCCTAAGATAAGAGATATAAGAAACTATTTAAAATAAGATTTTCATTTTGAGTAGTGGTCAAGTATAGTTTAAATTCCTAAGACATCCTTGGGAACTGACATCCTACTTGGCAAGAAAGAGACATATTCATGGATATCTGACACCCTGGTTGTCAAGTTAAGACATGAATGTTAGATAAGACCAGGCCTATCCTGGTTGACAAGTTAAGACATGAATATTAGACAAGGCAATATTAGACACTGCCACAGTTGAACACCCTAATCAATGGGAGGAAGATAAAGTACAACAAAGCCATGTTCCTAAGGAAACCCCCAATCCCTAAATCTTGATAAGTGGAATAGCTTGGCACAGATATTTGCAGACATCAGGCTTAAAAAACCCTGTAGGATCTTAACTCAGGGACACAGTTTAGTTCCCAAATCTGGACCATGGCCCCTGATCAATCAGTCTGGGACGTATGCCCAATAGACTATACATGTCTGAGTTTTATTGGTGTTCATGTTGTTTCTGAGGTGATTCCTGGACCACAACACTGGAGACAGATCTCTGGGACTTTGTAAGTGCAGCAACTGCTTCTAACCACTGAGCAAGCTCTTCAGTCCCTCTTCCGGACTTTGAGAAAAGAAGTGGGCTGAGCACAAACATGTGTACAGTAATCCACTGTTTCTGCTCTTGACTGGGGATGTGGTTGCCTTGTGTTCCCCTCACTGATGAACTAGGGTTTGGAATTGCAGCCTAAGTTGATCACTTTCTCCCATTGCTTTTTGTTGCGGTGTTTAGTCACAGCAAAGGACACAAAACTAGGATAGGCATGATAATTCATATCTCATTTTTTAATTGTTAGCAAACATGACCACTTACTTTGCTATGTGCACAATGACAGAATATTAAAAACACTTAAACCTCAAAGTCACACAAAGAGACTCTCATAACACACTGAAGGAAATTTTCAAAAATATGTTTAAAATATTGTGGCTAAACTTACATTGGACAAAAAAAAGAGGAGCATTTTGAACAATACACATAGTAGCAGAATACATTGACACTCCAGATGTATGTAACCTAGTGAGTCTATGATGATACACACACAAAAGAGAAGGTGGAAATCACTGTTGCATGCTGGTGAAAATCCTATTATGATTTTCTTGTTCAGGGTATACCAGAGATAAGAAAAGAGCTGATGAAGGGAAGTTTCTCTCGACACAAGTTTTCTAATTCATAACAGAAAGGGGAGAAGAATAATTACAATGTCACACTAATGGAGTGATGGCTCTAGACAATGACCAATCCCCTAAATAACAAAAGATACCCAGGTTCCTCTGGGTGTGGGGAGGCTCTATGAAATATCTCTGCCCGAAAATTGAACCTGAATTTGATCAACTCCTTTAATCCAAATGCCTTTTAGGATAAATACAGGTCTCAGGGGAGCATGTTAAATGATGCCACTATGTTAAAATCAGCAAAATTCGCAAAATGAAAAATCCTGCAGCTGATCCTAGTTTCTTCAACAAATAAATTACAAGGGGAGCAGGAGACAAGCAGGGAACACAGCGATGAATTTCAAACTCCTGTCTTCTACTTGTAGCCAGATGGTATTACTTTAGGAGTTTAATACATTGACAGTTTTTAAGTAGCTACTTTATAGGGATGCATGCAGCACTCTTCTCTGAAACTATGTGAACACAGTGTTAGGTGAAAGCTCTTGACAATGAAATGAGATTCGCTTAGATATTAAAATTGTTGATGCTGAAATGTCTTCATAGAGGATCTGGTATAGTATGCCACCTAGCTTCACATGTTTACAATCACACTTAAATAAAGGCTTCTTAGGGTCTTCTGCTGAATCACAATTTGATTGTAATAGCACATCTGATTAAATAAAGAACGATGACCAGCTGGTGAGCCTGTCCCAAGGGTGAGCACAAGAAAACAGGCCACTTGACTGGCACGAGATGGCCTGAGTGCCCAGAGTGATGCCCTTCCCTGCCTCACCCCTTACCATCCGCAGTAGTAGGAAGGGCTGCCCCCTCCCCAAGGCAGGAGAACTGGAGAGCTAACGAACTGGCTGTAGTACTCAGGCCAACTGGCCCTGCACCCTACCTGGGCAATACAGTGGAGCTGATCCATTGGTAAAGGCAAGGGTGAGCCCACTCCGAGGGTGTGAGAGCAGGAGAACCCCTGGTGGTTGCAGCACTTACAGAATGGCCCTGGGTCTTGACTGAACAGCACAGTGGAGCTGGCTCTGAAGGCCTGAGAGCCTAAGAGCTGACCCTGCCTCCTGTTGATGGTAGAATTGGGTGTCCTGGCCACAGCACCACTGAAAAGCTTGCCCTGATGTTGAGGATGATGGAGAGCTGGCACAGCTCAGTTACAACCCAGACACAGATTCAGGGCTCTGAGTTGGTCCGTCCCTAAATTTATATCATCTGGGTACTGTTGAGACCAGTGAAAGGGCCAGTCCTCCTGATCCAGGGCTGCAGAATCTCCATGACCCAGGGTAACACGAGGATAACTGAGAGGAGCCCCTGTTAGGAACCAATATTGATGGTGTCACAGAAGCCAGAGGTCTCAAACAAGACCAATGACTCATTGAAATGAATATTTGCAAGCAAAAATGTGTGGACAGAGGGATATACTGTGGGATATGCTGTGACAAACTGCAGCTTGCATGATGATGGCATGTTTTCTATGCTTTGGGGTTTGTTTGGTTTGTTTTGATTTGTGTGTGTGTGTGTGTGTGTGTGTGTGTGTGTGTGTGTGTGTGTGTGTGTTATTTTATTTAAGTGAAAGGTGGCAAGGACAAAGGATGAATATGAGGAGATGGGGAGATGAGCAGAACTGAGGTGCATGGTGTAAAACATACAAAGAATGAATGAAGTTTAAAAAAATACAGTCTAAAAAAAAACGGTTGCTATTATCAACCTTGGGGCATCTGAATTGTCTTTCAGGGTAACTTAATAAAAGAAAAAAGTATTTATAAAATATCAAAAAAGTAAAAATGAAAAGGATAACCAGGACTACAGAGATTGCTCAGTGGCTAAGAGCATTTGTCGCTCTTACAGAAGATCTAGGTGCAGTTCCCAGTACCCACATAATGGTTCACAACACATCTATAGAGACTCTGGTTCCAGGGGATCTAACACCCTGTTCTGACCTTGGCTGCACATGGTGCACAGATATCCATGCAGGCAAACAGTTATCCAATATTAAAGAAATAAACCTAAAATAAACTTAAATGATAACAAATGTTTGTTTATAAAATGATCATTGATTGCCTTTTAACTGCATATCTAATTATCATATCATTTACTGCAAACATTCTTTTGCTACTTAATTTTCAGTGCATCCTTCTTCCTATATATAGCAATGATAGCTGTCATTCACTGAGAGTCACCTACTCAGATATGAGTTCAAAAGCATTAAGAAGTAACACGGACTGATGGTGGTTTATTTAGCAGTTTCTATTTTGTGTATCATATGTGTCTTTAGAACTTAACAGTAAACTTCGAATCATACATCACTTTCCTTAGAAGATTGAATGCTATTCTGTAACGTTTACTGTTTCAGTGTGAAAATCAATGTCTCAATATTATGAACTTACCCTGTATTTAGCCACCAGCCATTTAGGAGTCTACCTTTTCCCTATCTTATTATATCATAAACAATTCAATTAATTACTTGGAATCCTGCCTGGCTTTGTTAAATCCTTATTGGGCAGATGGAGGAGACTAGATGGTGAGCCTCCTTCTCTGCTCCCCTTAGCTGGGATTCTGGAGCATTCAAGTGAGGGCTGGCACCAGTCCAGATTCCCATGTTTGTGTGAAGGCATTTCACTGACGGAGCAATGGCACTAACCCATAGATTATTACATTCTTTTGGGTATTTAAACATATATTCCATGTTACTATTTACTTAGCTAAGAATACAGTATTGGTCATAGTTTAAATTTCACACATCTTTTTCACCACAACTGACAATTTAAACTTAATTCCGTGAAAAATATTTAAAGAACATGCATGCTGAAAGAAATTTAAGGATTCGGTTATTTCTGGTATGCATTTTGGGGTCCAGCTGTGAGAGGGAGTCCTCTGCTTCCTCCCTCTCAATGCCTCCTGACCACTCTGCATACCTGGCTGGAAGGATGAAGCTGAGGCCAAAATGTGTGCAGTTCTGCAGGATCTAGCTGGGAGTGAATGTTGGATGCAAGAGGGGGGCGAGGGGAAAGGTCTTTTCCAAAGTCCTTAATGTTACATCCCTTTCAGGCCTTCTCTGATGATCTTATGAAACAGCTCTCTGAGACCACCTTAGTTTGTACATATTTCTTTATTTGGGGTGGGCTCGTAGGCATACACTTATTTGGAGTGAACCAAGGGTTAAATAGTTTTGGGTAAATGGGTGAGAACACAGGGTAGGCAAAGGTCATGGCTGAGGGCTAAGGTACTGAGAGGTCTCATTAGCATGGGGAGGAATTCCTGGAATCTCAGGTGCAGGACTCCTGACATTCCTCAGGTGGGGTCCAGGATCCCCCAGAGAAGACTAAGTCCCACAAAGGAGTCCACCATTTTGCACCAAGCTTAGGACTGTCTGGTAATGTCAGACTTCTACCTTAGCAACTTAGTTTCCTAACAGAGTATGACAGTGGTTATTAGAGAAACGTGAAGGAGTGAGAGTAAGCATGTTTCCATAATCCTTTACTTCTGACACTGAAATTTAACTTTTATAATATTTTTTGCAGAAATAAAATACTGCTTTACTTTCTCCTTTTGAAAATTTCACTTTACATAAAATATGTTACTTATTTTTGGTAATTTCATACATGGATGTAACATATTTAGATCATATCCACCTCCTACATCATCCACAACTCATCGAAGGAGCCTACCCTGCAAAACTAGCCCCGCTAGTCAGGTTCTTACTGTACAGCATAGCCTGGCCTACAATGCCCTACACAAATCAGACTGACCTTGAAAGCACAGCAAACTTCCTGCCTCTGCATCCCAAGAAAGAACTTGAATTACAAATATGTCACCAAAGTTGTCCAGGTCTTTAAAGTGTTTAATCTCTTTTAAATGTAAGGTTAGAGGGGTGGGAGAGATGCTTCCACAGTTAAGATTGTGTACTGCTCTTTAAATGGAGTCAAGCTTGGTTTCAAGCACACATTTGCCTGTACCTCCAGCTGCAGGGATCTAATGACATTTTCTGGCCTTCATAGACAACTATATCCATGTACATACACATACCCCTAATAAATATAAAAGGACTCCTTAAGTGTAAAATTGGCAATGTGGCTCAGTAGTACAGCATATACCAGGGTGTCTGCAAAGCCTTAAGGATCCACACATGACACGGCAGAAAAAAATTGTCAAAAGTGTAAAACCTAGATAAGAACCACATGAAAACAGACGGTGCATTGTATTTAGACTTGTATTGGCTGCTTCTCTGTTGCAGGGAATAGGGGGAGGGGTTTAAGTGCATGCACTAAAAACAATTTAATGAAGAAAGGACTTATTTTTGACTAATGCCCCAGAGGGATCCAGTCCATTATGGCAAAACAGCCAGGAAAAACAGGGCCATAAGAGCATGAAGCAGAAAGATCACATTTATCCAAACACAGATAGCAGATGGGGAGAGACAGAGACAAGAGGAAAAAAACAGAAAGAAAAGACAGACAGACAGACAGACAGCAGACAGCAGACAGACAGACAGACAGACAGAGAGAGACAATTATCACAAAGTAGGGTGAGGCTATGAAAACTCCAAGCCTGTTCCAAGTGACATACACCCTCCAGGAGGGTGCACAAAAAATGTTCTACCTTCTGAAGGCACCATAATCAAGTGTTCAAATATTTAAGCCTACAGGGGACATTTCTCATTCAGACCACACAAGCTTTTAATTTGGCAATGCCTGCTTATCCCAAATTGATTTCTTGCTAATTGCACTTTGTTTCTTGGAGTTCTACAGATGCAGCCTTTATTATTTACATGTTTGCTACTTAGGGAAAAGCATGCTACATGACTGTACAATCAGAAACAAATTAATGTGAAGGACTTCTGATATAGTTCTACTTGAACATTTTCCTAATACATTGCAAGTATTTAGAATGAAATGAAACCCGACCTATTAAAAGATGTCTAGCTGGGTGTTGGTGGTTCATGCCTTTAATCCTACTACTTAGTAGGTAGAAGCAGGCAAGTCTCTGTGAGTTTGAGGCCAACCTGATCTCCAATGTGGAGTTTGAGGCCAACCTGATCTCCAATGTGAGTTCCAGGACAATCAGGGCTGTTACATAGAAAAACCAGGTCTCAAAACAAATAAACAAACTCTAGACAGAAAGAAGTTATAAAGTGGCTAGAAGGAACAAAATTTTAAATGACTTTATGCTATTACCATGTAGTCAATAGAGAGAACATATGTAGTCAAGGGAGAACATATTTATCAATAACTTAAGCTCCCTGAGTGTAAAGGTGGACTTGGTTAGAAAGAGACAAAGGGGTGAAGTTGTCAGCTTGCTGTGTGTATGCCAGTGAGGACAGGATTAGTGTACATTTGTACTGAACCCTGAGATGGGCAATACAGCAAAAGAAATTCCCATCCTTTCTTTTAGTAGCTGCAAGAGTACAGAGAAAATTAAAATGCCATGAACTGTAGTTCCCCTGCTAAAGGGAACAAGAGGACACAAGATGGGAAGATGGCGGTAGAGGCAACAGGTGCACAAAAAAAAATGTAATTTAATGCCTTCTCTGACAATCTGCTTGCTAATAATTTGAAGACGTAGTAAAATTATATCTTCCAAATACCTGAATCCTTCAGGATCTAAATCAAGACTGGAGTTGTATATAAACCTTAGATGAATTTAAACGCTATGAGTCAAGATTATGCAAACAATATTTTATGAATCAATGCCTAAAGTATAAAACAGTTATCACCTATCACCTGCCTTCAGGTGATTGGCACTGTCTCAGAAGACAGAGCCACATTGCAAAATTCCCATCTCTATGATACGGACTGAGGGGCTGAGTAGACGTCTTAGGGTATCAACAAGAAGGAGGCAAAGCAGAAATCTGAACCTGGTTCTAGTTCCAAAGTCCAGGTTCATTTTTGTGTTTCAAGCAGCAATAGTTAGCTTGCTGTCCCATAACTGACCATCCAGGCTCCTAAGCATATAGAATGGCGAGGCATTCTAAACAGGCACCAGCTGCAGCCAGGCGTGCACACTCTGGAGACATGCTATGCCCAGAGTCTACCTGCCTGCAGTTGCCATGTGTGGTACTTGTCAGATAGTAAAGGAGGGGGGTGAGGAAAACACAGCTCATCATCAGCTGGTTAAAGAGTGGGGGCTGCTGTCTGCGATGGCCTTCACTTGCCCATCCTTCTCCCTGGAGCGAAGAGGAACAGTAGAGGGTAGGGAGTGAAAGTCTACGATCGAAACCGTGCCTTCTCTTTTTAATTAGAGGTTCCATTTTAAACTTTTCCTTTCCTTAACAAAGAGTGCAGACTCTAATCCGCAAGAGAGCTTGGAGGCTTGACATCCAGACATGACAAAGTAAGTTCCATGGGAGGGCTATAAACACTACTCCAAGTACTTCTCAAGCTCTTCATTTAATTAACAGGGATGATTTTTGTCCTGTAAGATGACAGAAACACTGTCATTTCTTGTGCCTGTTCCTCTACACAACAGGATATTCCAGGAATTCAACTCAGGACTAGGAAAGTAGGTTGATGTTAATCACCTCCAAGGCTTATGTAGGATAAATGAGGTTACAGGAACATCTCCTGAAGGGTCAACTGTGTGAGAAGAACCATGTGTAAAACACTCAGATTTGAAAAGTCTGAACATTCCCATGATAGAGACTCCAAACCCCGGTGACACATTTTCCTAATGGAAGTTGACCTCTCATGGCAATGGCTTGTAGGAAATAACCAACTGTACTTTAGTACACATTTAGTATTTCCTTTCCACATCATATTTCTTTTGTCTTCCTTTGGCCTCAGTCCAGCCTCTATATGTTGTTATTTATTCTCTTCCAACTTGGTGATAACACTCCATCCCAGTGGCCAGTGGGATGGCTCCATTGGCAGAGGGGCCTGCTCTGTTGGCCTGACAGCCTGCATCTGACTTCTGAATCCATGTTCTTATTTTTTTTATCTTGTTTTTGTATGTTTATTCTTGAGATTACAATTATGTCATTTCTCCCTCCCCATTCCTTTTCTCTGAACCCTCCCGTATGCCCATCGTTGGTTTTTTTTTTTGTTTGTTTGTTTGTTTGTTTTTCAAATTCAATCCTGAGAACATGCTCGGTAATTTCAGAAGTTGCACCCATAAAGTCTCACCAACCTGACTACCTAAGCATGAGCTCAAAGACAATAAAAGGCATGTCTAAGTAGACAAGGAAAAGCCCACAAAGTCTGAACACACGCTTGTGTGTGTGTGTGTGTGTGTGTGTGTGTGTGTGTGTGTGTGTGTGTGTGTTTGTGTGTGGTTTTGGTTTAGTTTTGCGGTTTGTTTTGTTTTTTTTAATCTGAGAGTGGTGACTCACATAGTAGTCTTTGCACTTCAATAACAAATTGGGAAGTAGAAACGGGGGTTGGGGGGCAGTGCCAGTGTACTTGCCTAGCCTGGAGTACATAAAAAAAAAGCCAGAGAAGCCCCTGGCCTCAAAAACAATGAGAATCAACTCCCCTGCAATTCTGACTTCCACATGACAGCCATGATATGTTCATGCCTGAAATTGCATATGCATATACACACACATCAGTTTTTTAAAAAAGAATAATCTATTCCTAGTTTCTATTCATCATGAACATGTAGCTGGGCATGAGAGTTCTGAATGTGCTCATGTGTATGTGTGTAGAGGCCAGTTGTCAAGCTCAGGGGTTGCTTCCCAAGCATTATTCAACTTGTTTCATATAACAATTTCTCTCACTGGCCTGGAATGAACCAAGGGGGTCAGTCTGACTGTCCAGTGAGCCCAAGGGATCTATCTGTCTTTGCCTCTTAGCATTGGGATTACGGCCAGGCCCCACTTGGCCAGGCTTTTATACAGTGGGTTTGAGCATCAAACTTAGACTCTCATGAATTCCTAGCAAGCATTTCCTCAACTGACATATTTCCCTTACCCTGGATTCTTATTTTCATTGAATTCTACTAAAACCTCTGTGTGTTGTTGTTTTTCTTACAAAAAAATATTGTAACTAAAGACAAAACCTATATAAGAAAAATATATATGCATAATTCAAAACAACACAACAAAAATATACTTTCCAAACAGGTACTATCTGTCACTATCCCAAAGTAAATTTTGTTCTCAAGGTCTCTCAGGCACTATAGAGGCAGAACAAAGTGTGACACACCATGATTAGACACATTTAGACTGAGGACAATTTAACAACTAGGAAACCAAGAGTTTGGAAGCTCTGGAATTACTGTGCATATAACTCCATCAGCTAGCTGGGCCATAGCAAAGTATACTGAATACAACGTTTACTTACTCTGACTTCCTCTCCAGTCAAATTAACTGCCCCATTCAAAAGTTACTCCTCTAAGCAGATGGAGAAACATTACACAAGCCGTGTGCAGTTCTCTAGCTGTAAGTCTTTGACTTCTCTGAAATGCCAGAACTGAGCTATTGGCAAAATGACATTTTTACTGAATTGTAGGTCTTGTCAAACTCAAAAAGGAATAGGCTGCTGTGTTTCTAGATCTAATTCCTTTTATCAGCTTTCATATCAAATATCTCATTTATCTTATTTGGATTTTAAGTTCTGAAAGCCTGGAAATGTCTGTGCCTTTAACTGGAAAGATACATTCCATTTTGTCAAAACACCAAGCCAAATAACTTGACCTTCACATGTGTTAGAGGAAAAAAAAAAAAAAAAAAACCTCTTTCAAACACTGTTTCTAAGTTCTTATTATGACTTATCCCCTCCTTTCTCTGCCATGACCATGTCTGAAAACACAAAAAGACCCCTCCTTGAATTGTACATGAGATTCAAGGAAGTTAGAAACATGACCAAGGGTTCAAATTTGTACCACCAATGGGTTCTCCTATACCACACATTTATTTGATAAGGATTTATGTAGGTGAGAGTTTTGAATGGATTGATCATAAGGTAGGCTTACATATTAGCTATGTAATACCTTAAATAATTAAGAATGAATCAGTATACGTTGCAATAATCAACTTTCTCTTGCTGAAGTCATAAAGAAAAAAGTGTTGATTTAGGATTTAGCTTACAGCTCTGGTGCAGGGTCAAGGGCCCTACGTCAGATGATTGTTTTCTTGCTGACATAGTCTCAAGCCCAAAAAAGCACATGCCAAAAAGAAATATGGTCTTTCACCTGTTTTACATAAACTTAACAGTATTCAAATTATGGGGCTCAACCCTGGTAGCCTAATCTAATCCCACTTCTGAGAGGCCCCACCTAATAAATACCATAGTAAGACGAAGTTTCTTTCTTTGTAACATCGCATGGCAGGGTTTAAATTTCAGCCTGTAAGCCACTCCGGGGTCATCTCAGCTGTACTCAAACCACAACACATCAAAAACATGCACTCAATTCATTTCCATGGAGTGTTGCACAAACAGATATTTGGACTTTGGAATTGGTGGCATACTAAAAAGTACGGGCCATAACTTTATCAGTTTTAATTTGACAAGCTATGACACTATGGAGATCCTGACAACCCTCATTTGCACATCCAATGCTTACATAGATTTAATCCTAAACGGGTTGATGATTTTAAAATTCCAATTTTATTTTTCAAAAATCAGTTAAGTGTCTGAATATATTAGTGCCTGCATATAGCTATATTACTTTAAGAGTTCCCATTGAATTGCAAGGCGTATGCAGGCTGTAAACCAATGCATTCTACAATGTGATAACTATCTCATCCTTTTAAAAGTTCCGTCCCATACTGAGAACAATGGAATGGCTTTGTGTTTTTTATTTCATTGCCTCTGTCAAGATTTTACTATGAATTTTTAAACTAATTTAAATCACAAATATAGTCTATGTATTCAGACAAAGGTGTTAAAAAGTAAATAGAATGTGCCGTTGCAATGATTTGGTTTGAAATATGACTTAATGCATGATCCAAACCACTGCCAACAGAAGAGTGCTTTCCAAGAAACTGCAAAAAGTGTGAGTCTTTTTCATTTCGAGAGATTTGACAAGAAATTGATTTTTCCAAAAGCGATCACTTCATTTCACTTACATGTATCTCCTCCCTGCAAAAGGTATAACAGCAGATTAATCTATTGTTGCTACAGAGGGAAAATATTTTATAATTAAAAAATATGATGTCTTCACGCTCTAAAGGATTAATTTATCCTCTACCATGAAAGCCTGTGAAGATGGGACTCAGCTTGCCACAGTCTTACATAATAGTTTATTTTATAAAATATTATTTTATTTAACATTTTCTATTTTACAATAATATCAACATTCTTTACCATGATCTATATGTCCTTATATGATAGGTCCTCACTCTGTACCCCAACACTAGCCTAGTCTCCAAGTTCTCTCCCTTAGGCTGACTTTCTCTACCAGCCATGCTTCCTATACCAAATCACACTCTAGCTATAAGGTCTTTGAACTCACTTGTTAGTATGCCTAAAATATTTGTTTCTAAGAAGGCCACAGGGTCCATCCCATTCATTCATCCATCTCCCTGTTTAATGTGAACTCAGAGAGGTCAGCCAAACTGCCATGATAAATCTCCATTCTTTAGTTGTTCTCTGTGAGCTCCTACATACAGTGTTTGAAGTGCCTAAATACGGGCTTGTAATAAGGCGCTACTGGCAAAACTCACACAATTCTTCCCAAGTCATCAAGTCAGGGATGACTTGATGCCAGCTATTTATCTGGACCTGGAAAGCTGATTGGAAGCCATTGGGCACAACACAGCATGTCTATCTTCAAAACGTCCAGCATTTTAAGAAACTGAGGTTCAAGGTAAAAATGAATAGCTAGAGATGGGACCCTGTGCACTCCACATTGAAAGCTGCTCGCTGAAAACCATCTGGGGATTTCTGCAGTAAGGCCAGGACATTTGGAAAGGTCTTCCTATTAAAAACATAGAAAGAAGTCCAGGAGGCAGTGAGGAAGTCTACTGTCATGGACTAGATGAGTCACAGTAGGATTCCATCTTGGGCTCTATGATAGGATCTGCTAAGGATGGCTTTGCATTTTTAAAAGAAATAGCAGAGTTGACTATATGAAATAAGTTCCTATTTAAGTAGCAGTTTCAGTCATTTAGTGTCATTTTATGTGTTAATATAATCTGTTTAAAAAAGAAAAAGAAAAGGAATGCACAGGGAAAACTATGTCATTAGAAAATTTACTGCACACTTTGAAAACCAGAAGGTAGGTTATGATGATCTTACTGGGTGCGGCTGCACTCTGAAATTGCCCTCACTAGAAGACATAGCAAAAAAAAAAAAAAAAAAAAAAAACAAATGTTTCAAGAGCTTCCTAGTTCCCATGAGACAAATAAATCTGAAAGGCTTGTGAGTAACACAGAGGAAATAACTGTAAGCTGTATACTGGAATCTGATGAGCTGGAGAGGCAGTGCGCAGCAAGATGAATACACAGCATTGAATGCTAATCAATAACATTTCCCCTGGACTTGAGCACTCTCTGGTCTTCATTTCAGTAGTAAAACTGAATGATGGGACACACTCTTCCATAACTTGACCCTATAGTGATGCTGAGATATATTTCAAAAAAAAGAAGGAAAAGGAAATATTAAAATACTAGATAATTTTCTCAAGCTTAAAATACCTTCATAACCAATAAGATTATACACAAATACTCTTGGGTACAGAAAAGAAAAGGGATACTTTTTAAAGACTTATTTTCTACTATACCACAGACACTGTGACTTATAGGTTTAAAGAATACACTAACTACATTTGCTAGTATTATAATATGGCTTCCTTCTCTGTCCACGTTGTCTCCCCCATGCAGATTATTTTAATCTTTGTTTCTTAGTTCACTGTGGAGTCATGTCAACGAGGGTGCTGGGTACCTGGAAGAGAATGGGGAACAAGAGACACAAAGAAGGACACCAAGACAAGAGTCTGATCAAGGCAACAATTTTATTTTTCCCCAAGGCTGAATTTATACCATTACATGGGTAACAGAGGGAGGGGGGAAGTGTGAAACATTTACACAGGTCAAGGACACAGTATTCGTGTGGTCAGGTAATCAGCTGATGTTGACAGGATGTCAGAAAGGTCACAGGTTTATCTATTAGTCAGCAGGATGTTGGTTTTTCAGAAAGGTTACAGGTCATCACATTGGGCATCTTGATGTCAGATGTATTTCTCAGCAAGAGAACTTTATCATATCATTCATCCTGACCACCAGATTTGTATTAGTCTTCTGCAGCTGGCTAGGGATTTTCCATGAACCTAGTCATACTTAATTCTAACCATAGTAATAGCATCAATAATGGAGGGCTTCAAGGGCATCGCTCCCAACAGAGTCAGCCAATCATAAGTCTGGAAAGAACCCACAGGCTGGAGGGGAAAGTAGTATTGAGAGGGGTGGATTTCCAGGAGCCAGTGGCACTCTAGGAAGCTCAGCAGAAGATCCCATTCCTACAAGGTCCCCGGAGTGGAAGTGGTCCCTGGTTCTCAAGGTGAGAGGCCATTGTGCACTTAGTAGGCTGTTCCTGGAAAGCCAAATCCTCTCCTTAAAGGTCCCAATCTCATCCTGCAGGATGTCCTCTAAAATCCTTTCTTGTTCAGTTTTCCATTTGTCCTTGAGATCAGAACCCTCATGGTAAAAGCCACAGCCTATGGGTGCCACCTCTGTATATTTTTAGTGTTCCCCTTTACCCCATTTAGCAGTTACAATGTTTTCTGTCAGAATTGCCCTACTAAGGCTAATCAACCATGAGATATACTGTGTATTTGGTAATGTGTCACATGGGTATTTATTTATTATTCATGTTTATGGGAGTTAGGAAATTAAAACTCAAACACATCTTCTAAAAACCTGATATTTGAATCTGTATGCTCATTAATTCAGTATTCTACTAATGAGAAATTGCCTACGAAATCAATTGTATAATGTGCAAAGGTTAATGCACATATTTTCAGCAAAATTAGGAATAAGAGAAAGAGAATAGGACTAATTCTCATTTTAAAGGGGAACATATTGAAATATCACTAAATGTACAAAAAATTACTGCAGATAAGTGTAGTTGAGAAGTGTTGTATTACTAACTAGAAATTTTCCAGAGGCCAGGGCAGTGGCTCTCAATCATCCATCTTACAACTCTTAATGAGGATTAAGTTTGACTCACTAAAATGCCCATGTACTCTAGAATGTGTACTTCATAAAAGCAAAAATAGTTTTCTTATTCATCAATATATCCCAAACAGATAGCAGTGGTCGGCACTTAGCAGGGCACACAGCAGACACTTTCCATGTTTGTTACAATTTTTCCTCTTTCTATGGACTCCTTCTTCCTTCTTCATTTTTATTTTATTTTTTTATTTTACTTATTCACTTTACATCCCACTCACTACCCACTCCTAGTCATCCCCCTCTCACAATCCTTCTCCCCATCCTCTTTCCCATTCTTCTCTGAGGGTTCCCCCGTGCCCCAAGTATCCCCCAACCCTGGCACATCAAGTTTCTGTGACGCTAGGCACACATCCTCTTGCACTGAGGCCAGACAAGGCAGGCCAACTGAAAGAGCATAACCCATGTACAGGCAACAGCTTTTGAGTTCAGCCCCTGTTCCAATTGTTCAGCACTCACATGAAGACCACGCTGCACATCTGCTGTCTGTGAACAAGGAGGCCGAGTTTCAGCCCCTATATGTTCTTTGGTTGGTGATTCAGTTGCTGAGAGGCCCAAGGGTCCAAGTTTTATTCTGTTGGTCTACCTGTGAAGTTCCTTCCTCTCCCCTTATGGGCCATAATCCTTCCTCCTATTCTTCCATAAAAGTCCTCAAGCGACACCCAATGTATGGCTGTGGGTGTCTGCATCTGTCTGACTTAGCTGCCAGGTGGAGCCTCTCAGAGGACAACCATGCTAGATTTCAGTCTGTACGGTTCAGGATTGGCAGGTCTGATGAAGGTTAGAGGAGAGACGGCAGGAGAAGCTCCATCTTCCTTCTTGATCTCCAGCTTACACGTGGTCAACATAGACGCTACCACTCCAAATTCAAACAACCTGCAACTAACTTGTTTTATTTGTCTTTCAGTTTCACAGTTCCAATTTGTTGCTACTCTCCCCCTCTTTACTGAGCTATGTGTTACTGAAGCATAGACCAAACCCCTCATCTGCACGCAGACACACACACACACACACACACACACACACACACACACACACACACACACACACACGGTGGTGGAGGAGACTCAGGCACGATGTCCTCTCTTCTAGGATTTCTCCAGAAATTCAGGAGATATGAATGGGCCAGAAAATGTTTTGAATCATTTGATACAAAAGTGATTATTTTAGTGGGAAAATAGAAACCCTCTAAATAAGTTCTTCATTTTTGTCCACACATTGAAAGTGATGAGATCTTTATTTTCATATGGTAAGATGTTCATGACCCACTTTATAGTTTTACAGGACACAAAATAAAACAAACATTAAGATTTCTCTTCTGATAATTTTGCATAAACCTTTTAAAGAGGATTTTACAAAAATATTACAGTGGTAAGCTTTGGGTGGAAGGAATTTATTTTTATTTTCTATAAAATCTTTTATTATTATCTGACATTTTTATAATAAATACACCTTTATTGTAACAATAGAATGCTTATTATGACCAACAGGAAAAACTAGAAAAAAGAATGATAATATCTGAAAAAAGTCTCAGCTACTGAAGAAGCCCTCATTATTTAGCAAAAAAGACTAGTCACATAAGGATTAAATAATTGGTTATAGTTTAATGTGTGAACTAAAAAATTATTTAAAACTTCAAAAACTATAGCGTTACTTAAAACTTAAGTTCATAATAATTTTTAAGCCATCTTCAGTGAATACTTAAGGAACCAACTTACTATCTTGAGAATTAATAAATCAAATGTCAGCAGCAAGCATTTATCCAACATTTCTTACATGGCTTGTACTACTATTTAATTATATAGGACATGAAGGGAAGTGTATCTTTATAAAGATGGCTGAAAAAGAAATGAAAATAAAATGTTATTATTAGAAAACACCATTTTATAACTGCCAAGGAGTGCTTGATACTTCACACAGGCATTAAACATCAATGGATGCTAAGATCAAAGAAAGAGAAAGATGGACAGATTGTGTCCTATGATTATCCCAAATACTGCATACAGTCTTGTCAAAGGGATCAAGCCCAAGTCACATCCACCCTCTCAATTTACAGCCAATTCATGATAAAGAAATAACCCTGGCAAAGAAACAAGTACAAATGCAAAAAGACATCATCAAACTCCCCTTTTCAAGGATGTCTAAGCTTCATATTTCCCAGGCTCCTCAACAGAAAAATTATATAAAGAATGAAGAGGATGAAAGCAGGTAGTGGGGGTAGGAGACTTAAAATGCATGTCAAATTTTTTAAGGGTAGACTAAACTAGAATGTCTGGGGACACATATTTGAATGATTAAACTATAAAAAGCAAATTGCAAAGAAAATCACTGCTATGAAAGGCAGGATAATTGCAAGAATGTAGGAGTTGGGAGTGTGACAGGACTAATGGAAGGAGCTACACAGGTGGCTACAGAAACTATATCTTGACTTGGGTGGCACTTATTTCATAAAGACTGATCAATCATGCATTTCATTTAAGTGCTTTTCTGTTTCTGTGTTTTCTTTTGTGACAGGCAGGGTTTTAAATATAAAGAGACTTGGCATATGGTAAAATTGGAAAGCCCATGTCTTTAAGACAAGAGACTCACTCCTAAGAGGAAATAAACTGACAAAGAACTTTATAGGCAAGCAGGGAGTAAAGCCAGGGACTGATTGAAGAAGTTTATAGGGGTGAGAATGATGCCCCAGCCTTTGATATTATCTCACCCAACTGAAGCATCTTTTTAGAGCCTATTGTGTTTTCCAGGACTAGGGGCAGGGATCCCTGCAAACCCTACAGCTAGCAAAGAAATGAACCTCAAGAGGCAAGAATATAAATACAGTTCAGCACAACCTAGTTGGTAGGATTTCCATTGCTGTAAAGAGACAGCATGACCATGGCAACTCTTATAAAGGACAATATTTAATTGAGGCTGGCTTATAGGTTGTGAAGTTTAGTCCATTATCATGGAGGGAAGCATGGCAGCGCTTAGGCAGGTATGGCACAGGAAGAGCTGAAAGTTCTATGTCTTGTTCTGAAGGCAAACAGAAGACTGGCATCCTCGGGCAGCTAGGGGGAAAACCCACCACCACATTGACACACTTCCTCCAACAAGGCCACACCTACTCCAACAAGGCCACACCTCCTAAGAGTGGACCAAGCATATTGAAACCACCACAACAGGGTTGGTTCAAATTTCTAGAGTTTGACCCTGAACAGTTCAGTTTTGACATATTAAACATAGTACAATTTTGGAAAAACATTTCCAGTATTTGAACCCCATGTGCACAATAAGGCTTTAAAAAAATGATTTGCCTTTGTTTTGTGTGCATTAGTATTTTCCCTGAATTATGTCTATGTGACAGTATCAGATCTTGGAGTTACAGACAATTAGCTACCACATGGGTGCTGGGGTTTGAACTTGGGTCCTCTGGAAGAGCAGTCAGTGCCCCTAACCACTGAGCCATTTCATATGACCCACACAATAAAGCTTAAGACATGACTGCATTGACGCTCTATTGCAAAGTTCATGTAACCTTTAGTATGAAGATGGGTTCTATAGCTTAAGGGTGTGGTTTTATAGCTGGTGTGGTCTCTGAGTGCGATGGCATAGAGATCAGCAGGGTATAAAGTGCATGTGACATCTACCCTACGGATGGGTTCTACTGACTGAAAAACACAGCTAATGATAAAGGGCTAAGGATGGAGAGTCTGGGATAAACATTCTGGGGGATTTGGGTCAGACCTGGCACTACAGATAGCAAAAGTCACCTGGTTATCAACAACATCCACTCCCAGTCTTCTGGTTGGAAACAGGTATATACTTCCCTTTCACTGAAGAGCTAAACCAGGAGGACGACATTGCTGCTTTCCCTAGTGCTTCTCTGTAATCACAAGGATGTTGTACCTTCTCAACAGGAAGTACATCTCCTAGATAGTGAGGAGTTAGAGTAATTCCTCCCAGTCACAATCCAAAGAATAATTTCTTACTATCATGCTTTCTTTTCACAAATCAGGTACAATAATATATAATGGGACTTTTAAATGACAATAATTTTGTTTTGCTAGGTTTTCCAATATACAACTGTTATCCCAGCTACTCAAGGCTGCAGCAAAAGAATCATAAAAATAGGTCTGCTAATGCCACAGAGAGCTCAAGGCCAGCCTGCGCAGCATTATGAGGCTCTGGCTGAAGGTTAAAAAGCTAAGTTTTGGGTTTTTTTTTTAAGCTCTGGTGTCAGCATATAATGATAAAGTACTTATCTAACACGTGAGAGACCTTGAGTTTGGTCACCAGCCCAGAAAAAAATCACGCAAAATATTAATAGACATGTTATTCATTGGATTCCAAACCAGAAAAATAGTTCATGACTGCAAAGCAAGGAAATCAGCCCCAGTTCATCACTGTGCATAATGAAACTATTTTGAAAATCATAAAATACTTCTAATTTCAACATGAGTCAAACTAACTAATGTAAATAATTTATCCTGAGTATCCAAAGATCCAAAATGTATCTCTTTTGATAGTTCTGTTTTCATTTTCTCATCTCATTTTTTTTCTGTTTCTATACTTCTATCCTTCAGTGACTACCACCTCAAAACATGAATTCTAACACAAAGATCGAAAAAGAAAGGGAACCAGGTGCGGCACGAGTACATGATTGGACCATGATTATGAATATGGGACAAATGAAATTGTAGGCTAGAGTTACTTCCTTCCCCAAACTGTGAATGTGTAGTGAAGAGGCAGGGAGGATAGAGTGGAGGCAGAGGAATGGGAAAGTCATTGCAGAGGCAGCTGGAGTGAAGTCAGAGACCAGTCCTGTTACTGTCTGAGAGTTAATCCACAAGTCATAGATAAAGCCAACACAGAGAAGAGTCCCTTTTCTATATATATATTATGTATATTATATATATATATATATTAAAGGGCTGTTTAACCACCTCTGCCCAGCTTTCTTAGGCATATGTAAATTAGAGAAAGACAGCTTTGTGAAACAAAAAACAAAAAACAAAAAAAAAAACACTATTGTATTCTGAAAAGAGATATAGTATTGTAAAGCAATATGAAAACTAATCTAATCATTATGCCTTTAATGATTCTGGAACAATAAGCACAGTTCACTAGTATATAATCCATCATCCCTACATAGTTACTTGGAGAGATGTTGTCTGGGTGTGTTTGTGTATGTGTGTGTGTGTGTGTGTATTCAACTATATAATATAAAATACTATATATTAATATTATACATTATGTATTGCATATCATGTATCTATCATGTATTGTGTATTATATTGTGTATTATAAATTATATATTATAAACTATAATAAACTGTATAGTTATATATTATATTTGATATATACTAATACTATATATTATAATATATTGTCTATAATATAAAATATTAAATATATTATATATAACATAAAATAGTATCTTGTTTTTTTTCTTTCCTTCTCAAAAGTTCTAACAATATTTTCAAAATCGAGGACACATGCCATTTCTGAAATATATTTGGTCATAAATAAATATATTGAGCACATTAATAAATGCCTTCTCTAAAATCTCTTCACTCACAAAAAATTTAAATCAGAAAGAAAAGGACTATCTTTCCCTTACCCTTCAGAAGAATTGGAGATGTAAGCAAAATTCTTTTCTCCTCAAGTTATTCTGTATTTTTGAAAGGTTGGTTACTTTTACAATACTAGATAAATATGCATCTCTTGTCTCTGAGTCAAGCTCATTTCAGTGTCCAGAAGCAAAAAGAAATAGGAAAACTGCAAGAGGTTCCAGACATCAGAGCTTGACTTACACTTGAATACTATTAGTTTGTCTCATATGATAGTTTAATATTTTTTGTGAATGAACTAATCATATTATCTTTAATATATTCATTTCTGGTGGTAGCTTGGCTTTGCCTTAGCTATATATAATCATAGAAGTTAATAAGCCTTGTGCAAAAGCTGAATGCCTTTGATACCATAATGACTGCGTTTTCATCTGAGAAACAAAACAAAACTAACTTCGGTCTTCCCACTCTACAAAGGACAATCTCCAAATGACTATAATCTGTACAATTTTTCCTTTCAAGTTTTTGGGTTTGTGACAACTTTCAATGCCCTCACCAAAATAGTACATGTCGATAGATTAAAAGTATACTTAAAATTTACTTTTCATGACTAAATTATACAACCAATAAACTATATTTATAGGATTCATTCTATTGAGGGAAGTAGGCTTTTTATTTTATTCTTTCGTTGTTTTTTTAAATTTCTGCTTTTCATTTTGGATTTGTTTCTTTGCTAGTTTAGCCACTTTTGAGTTTAAGATCGAAAGTTCCACATCTTCATGCAGTAGCTTGAACACAAATGACCCCCCATAGGCTCATATGTTTGAATATTTGGTTTCCTGTTGGCAGACTGTTTAGAAAAGATTAGGAGTTATGGCTTTGTTGGAGGAAGTGTGTTACTGGGGATGGGTTTTGGGGTTTCAAAAACCCAAGCCAGGCCCAATTTCACTCTCTGTCTCTATGGCCCCATCTTGCAATAAGACATCAGCTCTCAGCTACTGCTCCTACACTATGTCTGCCTCCATGTATTCCACTATGATAATGGGCTCATCCTCTGAAACTATAAGCAACCCCAGTTAAATACTTTCTGTTATATGCTGCCTTTATCATGGAGTCTCTTCACAACTATAGAACAATGACTAAGACATCCCACATCTGACTTAGCTAAATGATTTGTTTAGGGTTTTTAAAGCCATTTTTCAAGCTTTTGACCAACAAGCATACATACAAAAAGAAAAAGACATGAGTGAGAACTGTCTTACAGTAATCTGAAAGAGGCATCTTATGCAGAAATCCTTACCAGATGGGGGAAGTAAAGATAGAATTTGCTGCACTTAGTAAGCAGCTAGATGCCAAGTGAACCTTGAGGATTCACTTGTAACATGTAACATGAACTTTATATTCCACATTGTATCTAACATATCCATCCTACACAAGAGCCACTAAACAGGATAGCCACAGAATCATTATCCCACTGCATGCAGGTCATTCTAGCTGCAATGGACCACAATTCTAGGTCAATAACCACAATTAAAATGGGCTTCTGGTCATTGGACATTGTTAAACTACTCTTATGTCCTGCCCAATAGGCTGGTGTAACAGAACACAGAGCCTTCCAGAAGATTAAATGCAAAACCTACATTGTTTGCTTTGTTTTTAAATAGTAGGTGACCTCACGCTATGGCTACTGTTAGAGATGCAATGGGGTTTTGTTTCCTGTTACCTTCGAAAAGAGGCTGAAAGGCAGGTTTGGAAATTCTCTGATGAGCCAAGGTTATCCCATTACACTCTTCAGTTGTATCTAGTAACAAGATATGAAAAGGAGTTTTGCCTGAACAGAACTAATATACCCTGGTATCCGTTCTACATACAATTCCTTGTATGGCATTATGCAGCCACTATGAAAAAATAAAATTAGATGCAAACTTTAAAATCTAAACTAGGAGGTTCTACTGTATAAATTCAAAAACAATGGATTCAACTTAAAGTCTTTTCAACAAATAACATGCCAAGTTGAAGATTTTGTAATCTAATGTTTAAAACGCCTTGACTTTATGATATTAATCATTTTGAAATAAAAATGTATAGATTAAATTGTAAGTGAAAGAAAACAGCTAGTGTGAGTTTGAGCTAAATTGGATAAATTCTTCAATGTACCACTATGTAAAGCGCAATGAAGATTGTTGAAATGTTTATACCATTTGGTAAGTCACTAGTTGGCTTGATAGAATACTTGTCCTGAGACTCACCTATGTATTTGAACTGCAATATACAAACAGTGGACATTTTATTAAAATGTATTTCAGTTTAAAAACATCTATATCAAATAGGAATATTAAGTGTGACTTTATCCAACAAGCCATGGAAATGACTAAGACTAAAAAAATTAACAAAAGTCAAAGGTTGCAAATTAGGGGCAAAGGCCTCTTCAGCTATCTGCATGGTGATTTTCTGAGCTGAGTTGGGAATGTTAAACACGCTGGTCTTGCACGCTATCAGGGAAGCTTCTATATTCAGTGGAATGCTCATACTTAGAAGAAAGGCACATCTTCAAATTTAAACCAATCAGGAGAGAACAAGGCACCCTCAATGTTTATTTTTCTGCATTGTATTCTGTCAAAAGCACTTAATTACATGCAAGTAGATATAGCTGTATTGTAATAGCAAGTGATAATTACTGATGCATCCTGGTATTTATAAAATATTTTCTGTGTGATTTCCCATCAGTCTCTTTAGGCTGTAAGGTTAAGGTTCCTGGAATGCTGGTCTTTGCAAAATAACCAAGTATTTAAAACATCCTCCAAAGAACTCAGTCACCAAGAGCTGACAGGAGAGGGAAATTTCCAGCAAACTATTTGATCTTCTCTCTACAGGGTACACCTCCTTAGTCCTCTATTCACTCCATGGATGCTTAATTTTGAAATTTAAGAAATTCTTGCAAATTTTTAAGTTCTTCAGTTTTAGCATACTAACAAAGAGGTTACAGACAATTCGAATATGTAGCCCTGAACTCCATCCTTGGAGTTGAACACAAAGTTTGATGAGAAAAACAAAAATATCATTGTGTAGTACTGAAATCCAAAGAAGATAAACTGCTTCCATTTGAGCAAGATAACTAACTGTAGAAGACAGAGTTGGTCCATTCTGTATTATAAAGAAGCGTCCATGTTTACTTGTTTCAAGGAAAAGAAATTATTTCACCTGAGAAGATAAGCATTTGGGGTTTGTTGTTTTGATTAGAATTTTTTAGACTTTTTTTTATCAACAAAGATATTCAATCAACTCCACTAAGATGAGTACTTCAGACATGAGGGTTTATTTCTTGGTATTGGGAATATTCAGACTTTGAATAGTCTTTACATAAATTCATGTCAGATCTTCAAGAGATCCTATTTTATCCTTTCTTAGGAAACAGTCTAAGTGCAAATTATATTTTTATCATTAGTACTCATTTTGAACACTGAAAATTTTTCCAAAGGCATTCTTTTCTAAAACTATTATAAAGCCTAACAAATATAATTAGGAATCATGCTAAGTTTCTAATTCAACTTGATACTGAAGTGGCATCTTAATAAGGAAAGAATTTCTTCACCAAACCAAATAACTGAAAATGTGGAGTGCAAATCACAGTTGTTTATTTCAGGTTTAAGCCCCCAAACTGTACGTAACTGCTAAGTAGAATACAAAACAGACAAATTGTGTTTGTTAGTTTTCCTGTTCTTACGATAAAACACCATGACCAAGGTGAGTTACAGAAGAAAGTTTAGTTTGTGGTTTCTGTGATGATTTGAATAGCTTTGGCCCTCATAGATTCATGAGCTTGAATACTTGGCCCACGGGTCCTGGCACTGTTAGGAGGTGTAGCCTTGTTGGAAGAAGTGTGTCACTGTGGGGATGGGCCTTCTGTGTTCAACCTCAGTTCGGTGTCCCCGAATTCCAGTCCCCTTCTGACTGCCTTCGAAGGACAGTCTCTTCCTGGCTGCCTTTTGGAACATGGTGTAGAACCCTCGGATCCTCCAGCGCTATGTCTGCGTAGATGCTGCCGTGCTTCCTGCCGTGATTATAATGGACTAAACCTCTGAACCTGAACGTTGTCCATTGTAAGAGTCATGGTGTCTCTTCACAGCAATGAAAACCCTAAGACAATTCCAGAGCATAAGAGTCCATCCTAGCCAAGAATTATGATGGCAAGGCATGGCAGCATACATGTGTGGTACCCAGAGCACAAAGCTGAGCGCACATCTTCAGAGGCAAGCACGGCGCCCAAGTAATCTAGCATTGATGTAATTGTGTCAAAATTAAGAAATCAAATTCACACATTAACATAAACTCGTCTTTAAAACAGCTTCTCAGTCATAATCTCTGGCAACTCTAATCCTGTGTGCTTATCATGTTATCTATCAAACTCTTGACAACTAGTTTCTGCAACGATAGCAATGATTATTTTAAATCTTACATTTAAAGTTAACAAGGGCACTATTATTATCCTATTAAGGATAAGTAGAAACAAGCCTTTATACCTGGGACTTTGTGGGGAAAGGACGGCTTGGAATTACTTGATAAAAATTAAATTCACCCAAAGGCACACTTAATCCAAACATGAAACATCTCAAAGCTGAAAAGCTGTAAGGTAAGCCAAGCATAAAGCAACTGGAGGTACAACAGCCGACTCTCTAACTTAAAGGAGAGAGACTGGGAAATCTAATTACTGATCTGTTTCAGCTCTGAGGTTTTATCTTTAATCGACTAGAAGTTAAAAGGTAACACACCCGTGGAGGGGAAAAAAATGTTGCTACAGAAGAATGCATGGCTTCAATCTGTCTATTTAAAGCCTGACTTTACGTCTTTTATTTTTCCCTTTTTTCCTTTTTTTTTTTTTGCTTCTAAAACTGGCTGAACCCATATCATGGTATGATATGTGAGTTCCAGCTGACTGTGATGACATTTTAAAAATCAATAGACAGTTGGACAAAACACATTAATGATTTTACAGTTAAGCACAATGATTGTTTAGCATACAAATTAGTTTTTATATTATGACTATAGTTAATAATTCTATGACAAATAAGGGGATGTGGATATATTTTAGAGATAATTGTGCTTTCATATAGGCAGCAATGGAATCAGTAGATAGTATTTTTGTTTTAATTTTTCTAGGAGTCTACAAATTCTTTACTAAATAACTACTAAAATTTATATGTTTCTCAATAGTATACAAGTTTTTTCTATATCTCTGAAAATAATTTCTATTCATTGTCATATTCTACAAGATCCATCATAAAGGATGAGTGGTAATATGTCATTTGCTTTTGAATTATATGTCATTGAAGATTTAATTCTTCCATTAATTTTAAGTTAAAAGTTAGATTTTTTTATATAATGTAGATTTTTGTAATTTGCTTCTCTTGAAATTTATTATTGGTTTGACTTTCCTGAAATTAAGGATAGTGTATTTTATGCTACTCTCTAAAATACATGCTGCCTTGTATATAAGTATTGTTTTTAGTGTCAGAGAGAATTAACTTAGAATGTGTTTCCAGGCTTTCTATTGTTTTCTGTCTTTTACTATTTTAATGGACCCCATAGCCATGTCATTTTATCATTTTAATTTACATGTGACCTTGTTGGTGAGAAATTTTATTGATTTATTGAAGTATATAAAACATATAAGCCTTATAGAGAGACCAGTATTTTGCAGGACATGAAACTTTATAACACCCTGGGAGTACTGATTAATATTTTCTTTTAGAAATGCATGTTGGAGTGATCATATACAACACAGAAGTTTAAAAATGAGCTGCCTATCAGTGGCAGCAAGATGCCTGAGAGTGAGATCAGAATTAGGACTGACCTATAGGATTTACTCCCACAAGCCAAGTGTGACCCACCTCATGGCCCAACTAGTGTCATCAAATTGTGCATAAGCATTCAAATTGTGCCTATAGTAAAGAGTTAAGCAATATATATATAATAAAGTAAATAAAGTCAAGTCTTGAAACTTGATATTTATTGTTGCATACATTTATTATTGCTGTCTGCTCCAGCACAAATCCTACACACATCTATACCCTCTGGTTTGGTTTTGTGAGGCACACAATATAACCAGGACCATCAGTGTGACCATGAATTTGGGTTGGAGGTTGGATCCTGAAGGACTCACCAGTGTCTCTACAAATGAGGTGAAAGTCTCCTCTTCTCCCAGAATGTATTGATATCCAACAATTCAGAGGTTAAAAAGTATAATCCTGTGAGAACTAACTGTCTCCTTAACTGACTATTTGTAGACCTGTCTTTGGTGAATATAGTGCATGTAACCATAATTTATTGTAAGATAAGGATTGCAGTAGTTGTATAAAACCTAAAGAACAGCTTTTAATAGTCTTGTAACCTGTCTACTTTACCCTATCTTCGAGACTAGCTCAAACATGAAGACCAAAGTTGACACTCAGAGCCCATGAAATAAACTTTATCTTGAAAACACTTATAACTAGGGCCCCAAAGGACACAGGTGTTCACTTCAAGATTCTTATGCTTGAAGCAGTATGTGAGTTTGCATACACACATGTGCGTACACATTACAAACTAAACTTTTAAAAATAAATTACTCTTACAACAAAAAAAGAGATAAAAGGGGTATTTTAGGCAAGAAGGAGGAGGAGGAGGAGGAGGTGGAAGAGGAGGAGGAGGAGGAGGTAGAGGAGGAAGAGGAGGAGGAGGTTCATATCCCATCTTTCCACACTTAGCTATTCTGCCCACAGCACACTCTAAAATCCACATTAGAGAATTTTCAGCCATTTCCTCAAAGTGCATTCCTTCTTCTACCTCTGCCCATCTCTGCTAACTAAATAATATCCATCTTTACACTCTGTGGAATCCCATTTCCCTAATTTCAACAGGGTCCCTAATTCTGAAACATATTCCTGAGTGCTGTTAACCCTTTGTATGCACTGTGCCTCAGAAATACCCTATTATGAAGGATAATACAGTTACCAACTTACAACACTTAATCACAGATACGCTCTGAGTAATGCATCCTTGTCTGATATTCTTTTGTGACCATCACAAACCATGCTTCCCCAAAGCTAACCAAAATTTTAAAAGTTAATATAATCATATAGTACAACTGTTCTACATGCAATTCAGCAATGACTTAAAGGTCATTTTGTAGCAAATGGTGTGTGTGTGTGTGTGTGTGTGTGTGTGTGTGTGTGTGTGTATACCTGCCATATCTACTTTTTTTCTTTTATTAGATATGTTCTTTATTTATATTTCAAATGTTCTCCCCTTTCCTGGTTTCCCCTCCAGCAACCACCTATCCCATCCCCCCTCTCCTGCTTCTATGAGGGTGCTCCCCCACCCACCCTCCCACAATCTCCCCACACTGGCATTCTCCTACACTGGGGCATCGAGCCTTCACAGGAACAAGGGCCTGTCTCCCATTGATGTCCTACAAAGCCATCCTCTGCTATATATGTGGCTGGAGCCATGGGTCCCTCCATGTGTACTCTTTTGTTGGTGATTTAGTCCCTCGGAACTCTGGTGGGTCTGGTTGATTGACACTGTTGTTCTTCCTGTGGGATTGCAAACCCCTTCAGCTCCTTCAGTCCTTTCTCTGACAACTTCATTGGGGACCCCATTCTCAGTCCAATGGTTGCCTGCAAGCGTCCACCTCTGTATTTGTCAGGCTCTAGCAGAGCCTCTCAGGTGACAGTTACATCAGGTTCCTGTCAGCATGCACTTCTTAGAATTAGCAATATTGTCTAGGTTTGGTGACAGTATTTGGGATGGAACCCCAGATGGGGCAGTCTCTGGATGTCCTTTCCTTCAGTGTTGGCTCTATATTTTGTCTCTGTATTTGTCCTGTGAGTATTTTGTTGCCCCTTCTGAGAAGGATTGAAGCATCCACATTCTGGTCTTCCTTCTTCTTGAGCCTCATGTGGTCTGTAATTGTATCTTGGGTATTCCAAGCTTTGGGGCTAATATCCTCTTATCAGTAAGTGCATACCATGTGTGTTCTTTTGTGATCGGGTTACCTCACTCAGGATGATATTTTCTAGTTCCATTCATTTGCCTTAGAATTTCATGAAGTCATTGTTTTTAATAGCTGAGTAGTACTCCATTGTGTAGATGTACCACATTTTCAGTATCTATTCCTCTGTTGAAGGGCATCTGGGTTCTTTCCAGCTTCTGGCAATTATAAATAAGGCTGCTATGAACACAGTGGAGCATGTGTCTTTGTTGTATGTTGGAGCATCTTTTGGGTATTTGCCCAGGAGTGGTATAGCAGGGTTCTCAGGTAGTACTATGTTCAATTTTCTGAGGAATCTCCAGACTGATTTCCACAGTAGTTGTTCCAGTCTGCAATCCCACTAACAATGGAGAAGTGTTCCTCTTTCTCCACATCCTCACCAGCAACTATTGTCACCTGAGTTTTTGATCTTAGCCATTCTGAGTGATGTTAGGTGGAGACTCAGGGTTGTTTTGATTTGCATTTTCCTGATGACTAAGGATGTTGATCATTTCTTTAGGTGCTTCTCAGCCATTTGACGTTCCTCAGTTGAGAATTTTTTCTTTAGTTCTATAGCCCATTTTTAATAGTGTTATTTGATTCTCTCAAGTCTAACTTCTTGAGTTCTTTGTATATATCTACTCTTAATAATTGCAGCTTTCTGAGAGACAGAAATCTATAATCATGATCATATTTTTATTTCCTGTAGTATTCAGCACAGTACACATAAGACATAATTATTTGAAGGTTTTGTACAGGTTTAGGTTTGGTTTTGTTGTTGTTGTTGCTGATGTTTTGTTTTGTTTTGTTTTTGAGATAATGTCTTACATAGTTCAGGTTGACCTCCATATTTCTATGTTGCCAAAAATAACCTAGACATTCTGACCCTCCTGTAACTATATCTGAACTTGTAGGATTATAAGCATAGAAACCACATCCAGCCAATCATAGTAGTTACTTAATAAATATTAATTGCTAACCTTTAAGTATTCTTTATTATCAGTTTATTTGATATTGTTTTCTCAATCAACAAAAATCATTTTGTGTTTTCTTATCATCTAGACTCATTGTCTGAATGAACTGTAAATTTTTCTGCACTTTCTTTAAATAATTAAAATTCAGCTTTCTTTTCAAACACCAGGACTCATCACTACCATGTCAATAGCTTTTCAATAGTTTTGGAAGTGTGTGTAAGCAAAGGGTCCGGGGGGTACCTGTAAGAGAATGGGGGACAAGGGACGCGAAGAAGGATGTCGAGACAAGAGTCTGATCAAGGCGACAATTTTATTTTTCCCCAAGGCTAAATTTATACCATAACATGGGTAACAGAGGGAGGGGGGAAGTAAGAAACATTTACACAGGCCAAGGATACAATATTCGTGTGGTCAGGGAATCGGTTGATGTTGACAGGATGTCAGAAAAGTCACAGGTTTGTCATATCTATTAGTCAGCAGGATGTTGGTTTTTCAGAAAGGTTACAGGTCATCATATTGGGTATCTTGACATATATTATTATTATTCATTTTGACCACCAGATTTGTATTAGTTTTCTGCAGCTGGCTGGGGATTTTCCATGAACTCAGTCATACTTAATTCTAACCATAATAATATCAACAATGGAGGGCTTCAAGGGCATCGCTCCCAACAAGTGTGATTCCATCACTTCTGCAGATAAGACTCTTCAAAAGTTTCTTTACTCCTGAGTGAATTAGAAATGTTAACTTGAGATGTAAATTCTATTGAGTTGTATTTTGTAAAATGGCTAACAAAGTCCTACTGAGCAGATCACACTTCACATGAGGATGAAGGGTAGTTTTTAATTCCACACAGAAAATTTATTTTTCTATATAAGAATCTTAAGAAAAATAATTGTTCATTTAAGCCATAAGGTTCTTGATGAAAAGGAATATGTGTTTAATCTGCCTGTCTTCTCAGCAATCCAGCAGAATGTAGAGTACTTCTAATCTCAGTCATAGATAAGAAAGAAAAAACGTTAGATTATTAGATAGGTGATAGACTGATTCTTTAAATAAAATAAAGCTACTTTACTATGCTGTATACATATTAAATTATTGCTAAATCTTTATGACTAAAATACCAGGGTTTAATTTTTTTTCTAAGACTTCCTCAAAAACCAAACTTTATGAAGGTTATAGGACTTCAACCTACACTCAATGGTAGGAGAATAGATATTCACTGGTCTTTGTACGAATAGATATTCGCTTATCATAACAGTGTTGTGGGAATAATATATATAGTACAGCAGAATTGTAGGCAAGTTACCAGACATACTCCATATTCCCAACTTGAAAATAGGACTTCAAAGTGTATATCCCAAAGAATTGTGTGAATGATCACACTGAAGGCAGCCCTGCATTTACTCCTACCCCTTTTGATCCTAGTTAGCACCACCAGCCATTCCGCCTGACTTACATCTTCCTTTGCAATTTTGTACCATCTGGCAATCTTGTCCATCTGCCCATTTTATTTGCCCTTCAAAATTCAACATCATTGTAATTACAGTTTTCAAACAAAACATTTTTATGGAATGAACCTCCATCTATGTGAATATATAATTGGTGAGATGTAATTCAACAGTTTCCTTATAAGGACAGTAAAAATGATACTAAACTTTAGGCTCACTAGAGCTTCAAGGCATTAACAAAACTAAAATGTTATTAAGAATCATGAGAAAATGCAGTAAACTCGATCTAAAGAAAGGGTTCCATAAATCTATAACATTTGTAGTTGGCAATTTCTTTTCATACAGCTTACTCCTAAATGAATTCTTCCTTGACATTTACAGGTAAGGCTTCCAAAGTATCAATATTTGGAAAGGCTAGGTTTAATTAATATGGCTTTTTTCTCATTCTTACTGATTATTGGTATAACTATCTGACATACTTATAAACAACTTTCTCAAATACAATTGGAGGAACCATTACTTAATATTGTCCCAACACAGGGAAATGAGAGATTTAGGAATTAAAATTACTACTAATAAGTGATATATAATTAGTGATTTTTATTATATCAAGCAAAATATTTTAAATATTAGGCCCTATTTTGTTTTTCTCTATATGAGAACATATTTGTATTACTATCATTAAAAAATAAAATAATGAAATAAAATCAAAAGGGGTTGTTCATATGTTCTTTTTCAATTAAGTTAAAAATAAAATATGTGATGTAGTCTGAGCTTGGCCTTAGAACATGTTACTTCAGCAAGACACTAAAGAGACATTTTAATAAGGTACAAATATTTTTCATTTATAGCCAAATCTTCTTAATTCCTCAGGCTTAACAAATTGAAGCTATTCAGTAGGAGTTGTAACAACACTGGGTGAAAGTACAGAAAATAATATCAAGGTATTAGACACAACCTGTGATGGCAGCTACTAAGTAGCAATATTTCACCAGGGAATCAGTGAGTTTACTTCCTGTCCTGGGTAATAGGTTATTTCTTTGCCAAAGATGAAATGAGTCCATTTAAACCACATTACATTATATTAAAGGCAGGTTTATTGGGAAGCTGCTGTCAGGGGGATGAGTTCAAGGGCCCCAAAGACCAAGGCCAGGGAAGTCATCATGGGGAAAGGAAAAGTGGGTAGGGGAGAGAAGAGAAAGAGAGAAATGGCAGGCAGGAGAGAAGAGGAGAAAAGAAACCAAAATGTCTGCATTATACAAGGAAGACCCTCTTGTGGAAGGACAGCTCAGCCCCTGGGCTGGAAAGTTCAGGTTGTGGGCAGCGTATGTCAGGTATGGACTGAGGGATGCTGAGAGAATCTGAAGGCCAGATGATCTTCTTTTGTATGTAAAATATGCACCTCAGTCCCTTGTCACTGTGTCCTGAACCAAACAATGGAACTGTGTGCAGCAGAGAAATTGGAATATTGTAGAAGCATTTAATCTCAATCATACATGTGTGTGTGTTTGTGTATATGTAAATAATTATATATGTATAACTTCCATTTGCTTCCCCTCATCCTACAGGCTTAAGCTACCTTCATTACAGGTGATAGACACTTAAGTATATGATGCCTACTATGAAGCATAGCTTAGCAATTTATTGTATATGTTGCAAATATCAAGATAGAATTGTAAGAGAAAAAGAGAGGCTGATTGCCAGCATGTCTAAAATTACCAGTGGTTACAGTGACCAGTCAAACACTTGATAACTTCTCACAGATAGAGCACTATGAAGGATATAATAAGATGATCTTGGTATATGAAAAAGTCATTTCACATTACTTGGTTTATGCCTTACAGTACATTTTTAGAAATAGAAATATGTCAGATTTCAACCATAGCCTGGCTTTTCATCCTTCTCCTTGTATTTATAAGCATTCTGAGACTCACGGCAACCACTACTCGTGTTTACTTTCACTGTAATTGCTTCCTACTGTTAGCAACTGAAACACTTCGCTGCACACATTTGATGCATCTATGGCGTCCAATGAAGGTAATGTGACTATCAACAGTCTTTGTAATTGTTGTAAAAATAAGGAAGATATGTACTGAGGAAATGACTCAGGGCTAGAGTGTTTGTAGCATTTAAATGCCCAGAGTCTGAGCCTTAGCACTGCCAAAGAAAGAAAATATATGGAAGAGAGAACAAGAGCAATGGAAGCATTAGCAGTGTCCAAGTAATTTATTAAGTACAAAAATTTGTGTTGAAGATGTTAAAAGACTACTTCTTCAAACATTTATGTGAGAACAACTGAAAGAAACTGAGCTTCCAATATAAAAGAAAAATGACTATCAGAAAACCCAGGATATGGAAACAATAATAAATCTCAAGGAAAAAGAAATACTCAAGAAGCGACAGGAGAAGGTAAGAGGCACTGTCTTTTTACCTGGTCATGACATTCTTCTTTTACCTGGTATGTACAGGTCCTATAGAGTCATAAATAGTGTAGACACTGGAAAGCTGAGAGAAACTAGGGTCAGGTAAAGCCCATTTTAAGAAATGGAAAAATTAAAGCTTGTGTGGAACATGAACATTAACAAGAAAACCCAAGTGAAAATAAATTAAGGTTAGAAAAATCCACACTCCTTAGTAAATATGAAAGAAACAAGAGGTAATATCAGAGACTAGTGAGATGGCTCAGGTGGAGGACCTTCTGTGTGTGATGGCTAGTCTTATGTCAATTTGACACCGCTAGAGTTATTTTGGAAAAGAGAACCTCACTAACCTGTAGGCAAACCTGTGGTGCCACCCTGGGCTAGTGATCCTGGGTGCTGTTAGAAAACAGGATAAACAAACCATGAGGAGCAAGCCTGTTCTCTGCCTCAGGTTCTGCCTCCAGGTTTCTGCCCTGTTTGAGGTTCTGCCCAGATTTTTGTTGATGGTGAACTCTAATCTGAAAGGATACGTTGAAATAAACCTTTTCTTCTCACATTGTTCATGGTCATGGTATTTCCTCACAGCATTAGAAACCTTATGTTCCTATAGTTGATCCCTGGCATCCGTATAAAGGTCAAGTCACCCTCTGATCTATACACTACATGTCATGCACACACACACACACACACACACACACACACACACACACACACACGAAAGACACACACAAACAAATATACTCTAATGATAATGATATAGTAATAAGATATGATGATATTAAAGAGTTAAAATCTGAAACAGAATGCAGACCAAAACTGTCACCTCCTGAAATAAATTCAACAAAAGATTTCTCAGTCCATAGTAACATTGAACATGAGTTTACAATGATTTCAACAACTTTCAGAAACACTGAAAGCAACAGCAGTGAATAAAAACCACTCAAGTGGAAGTTAGCAAATCAGAAGCAACAGAAGGCCAAATGAACAAAGAATTCCTGGGCAGATGTCAACATCCAACTGCCATGGATCTGTTCGGATTCACTAGGAGAAATAAATGTTTACTTTATTTAAACCAAAAATATGAAAATAACCCCAGCTCTTTACCAAAAAGCAAGGCATCACACACGGTAAAACATTCTTATTGGGGCATGGAGAGATGGCACAGTACTTCAGAGAGCCTGGATGCTGTTCTGGAGGACCTGGATTAGAATCCCAGCACCCATCTGGCAGCTCACAGCGACTTGTAACTCCAGTCTTGGCACCCTCTTCTGGCTGCTATGGGCATCGTATACACATGGTACACAGACACACCTGCACGCAAAAACACTCATACACATAAAATAAGGTTGAGGAAGAAGAAAGAAGATGAGGAGAAAGAGCAGGAGAAGAAGACAAAGAAGAACTCTTTAAAACTTTTCTTTTGCTATATATATACCAAGGAATATATTTTTGAATGATGCTTTGTAACACTTGGTAATATTTTGCATACATACAGTTCACAAATGTGATACATTAGCAAAGGTGTAGAAGAGCCATCTCTAACATGTACATGCACACATGAATCATATATATTTGTTATAATAATATGAAGTAATACTTAGAAAGCAATAAATTCATCCTATCTATTGCACTTGGAGTACTTATATATTATAAAAGTTGTCCAGACTGCTTTGATATGTATCATTTAGGTGGTGGTTCATTTTCTCTTGTCTAGACATTATAAAGGATTAAGCCCCTCACAAAACCCTACTCACTAAAAATATCCTCACATAAAACTGAAAGTGCTGTATATCCCAACATACAGGCAAATTATAGCATAGAGAGACAAAAATATTTTAAAGTAAGAAAATATAATTCCTCTCAAAAAACTAAGAATATCATCCAAAATATGGAAATGTAGAAAGAAATAAAACGCCAAACAAAAAGTGTACCTCTAAGAATTGTCAATAACCTCAATGAGACTCTAAATAAACAGACATAAGTAAAGGCCACCTCGAGAGTTCAAAATAAAAACCAGTAGCCTGGACAAGAAATTCAGCTGAGAAAGAGCAACATATGGGAGAGGAAAAAAAGAAGAAAAAAACAAGACAGAAAGGAACAGAAATGTTAGAAATGAAATAGTCAGTAAATGGAGGGAAAATCTCAATGGAACATATTACCACTACTCTAAATCAATACAAGATGGAATCTTGGGGACTAGAGACAAACTTGGAGAAGAAAATAAAAAGCATGACAGAAATAAAGGGAGAAGTGCCTATGACAACAACATTCAAGCTCTATGGCATGTGACATAGGATAAAGAGACCAAACTTATGTGCCTCTGGGGAAGAAGACAGACTAAAGGCAAAGAAAACCTATTTGTGAAATTATATAAAGTTGTTTTCAAAATCCTAGAAAAGAAATTCTTATCTAAAAACAAAGAAGCGGGCTGGAGAGATGGCTCAGTGGTTAAGAGCTCCGACTGCTCTTCCAGAGGTCCTGAGTTCAATTCCCAGCAACCACATGGTGGCTCACAATCGTCTGTAATGGGATCCAAAACCTTCTTCTGGTGTGTCTGAAGACAGCTACAGTGTACTCACACTACAGTGTACTGACATACATAAAATAAATTAAAAAATCTTAAAAAAAAAACAAAGAAGCATTAAGAACCCCAAATAGACATGTCAAGAAAAGAACTTCTCCGTGTCGAGAAAGAAGGCTGAAGATTGATATTGCTGAAAGGAAGGTACAGGTTCAGTGTAATCCCAATCAAACTTCCAGTAAAATCTTTTTAAAACATAGTGAAATCAGACCTAAAATTAAAATAAAAATACACAAAAGTCTAACTAGCCAAAGTAATCCTGGCAAAAGTAGCAATTTTTCAGGGTCCAGGATTTCTGTGAAGCCAATGTTATTCCAGAAGATAAAATTTTCAAAACTTTCTTGGACAACTTTCTTGATGAGCATTATGCATAAATTCTTATAAATATATACAAAGTGTTTTTAACAATACAGTTTTTAAAAAAGAATAAGTGCTCTGGGTTGAAGGGATTGTAAAGTGGAAGTTTCAGGTAATAGCATGTGATGTAGGCTCATGTGTTTTTCTGAGGCGAGATCTGTGGGAGGACATGTGATATTTGGAGAAAATATACATAGGACTCAACAGACAGTGACAGGGGTTTGCGTAGCTAGTTTGCAAAACTTCATTTGTCTTGTGTCTTTGCTAATCTTGAGAGAGCCATGGCAGAGAACTTCTGGTGTCCAGGATGGCCCTAGTTGATCCCACTCACTGATGCTGCTTTGGCAAAGGCCTGGTGGTTTCTGTGGAGTATGCCCCGGGTGCTGATTCATGTTCGCTATCCTGACACTACTGAACTGGACTGCTGGTATACTGAAAAACAGAGATTGGAACTGCAGAAAAGAACTATTTGTAAACAGATTCACAACCCCTTTAGCATCTTTCTGCCCCTACTTTGGATTGTAGACTAGAAGTCGGGTGGGGTGGGGGGGTTGAAGCATTTGCAAATATTAAAAGTAGGTTTTGAAAAATCTAAACCAGAAATATTGCTTATTGGTCAAGAACATTTATTTGTCATCCAAGGACCTGGATTCAACTTCCACCCCTACAATGGCAACTCACAAATAGTCTCAAGGAATCCAATACCCTCCTGTGGCTTCTGTGAAAAAGATGCAAACATGTGATGATTGGTTATCCATGTGGGTATATTTTATACTTGTAAAAAAGAAGTTATATATATTCTCTGTTTCTCCGTGTGTGTGTGTGTGAAAGAGAGGGGGGGGGAATGTTTAGACTGACTACAAAAAGAATAGTGAGAGAGGCTGGTGAGGAGATCCAGCACAGAAAGATGGTACTGTCAAAACTTTAGTTCCCTCACTGGAATCCACATGGTGAAAGAAAAGAAGCAACTCCCAAAATCTGTGCTCTGATCTTTACACATGGGCTATGCACCATGCCCCCCATACATAAAGTGAATAAATACCCAAATCCCATGGGGAAGACAGTGGACCACCCAGGAGTGCAGACATCCCGAGGCCACAGGATAGACTGTCACCTCTGCACACCTGGGCCCACATCCCTGGTCCAAGGGGAAACTGCACAGTGCCTCTGAACAGAGGGATATAGGAACAGACAACCTCAGGTACCCACAGTTCTGGTCTGCGCCCAGGAACCAACTGATCTGGCCAAACAGCTCCCTGCACCCAAATCCCATGGGGGAGAGAGCTGGAACCTCAGAAGTGTGGATACTCCTGAGAAGTCAGAGGAGTATACTTTCTGCCCACAGTTCGGACCCAAGAGGGAATTGCATAGTGGCAACTGTGCCTGAGGGGTGCAAGGACCTACACGAGCAATCAGGGGCAGGACCTTTTGATTCCTGCCCTTGCCTAGAGCTGGAAGACAGTCGCCAGGAGCGCTGCCACAGCTGAGAGCAGACCACTTGTTCTCAGGAAAGGCTGAAAGAAAAGAGGAAAACAGTTCTACAGGAATGCTGACACAGAGGCCTATAGCAGGACCAAGTCACTCCCAGAAAGAGCAAGAAAAGCAAACAACAGAGACAAGCAAATAGCTAGAGGCAAGCGCAGGAAGCTAATCAACAGAAACCAAGACTACTTGGCACCATGAGAGCCCAGTACTACAACCAAAGAAAATACTGGATATCCAAACACACCAGAAAAGCAAGATTTAGATTTGAAATCACATTTTTTGATAATGATGGAGGGCTTTAAGAAAGACATAAAGAACTCCTTTAGAGAAATGCAGGAAAACACAAATAAACAAGTAGAGCCCCTTAGAGAGGAAACACAATTATCACTGAGAGAATTACGGGAAAACACAAACAGGTGGAAGAATTGAAAATGGAAATGGAAACAATAAAGAAATCACAAAAGGAGACAACTCTGATATAGAAAACCAAAGAAGGAGACAAGGAGCCATAGAAACAAGCATCACCAACAGAGTACGAGAGATAGAAGAGAGAATCTCAGGAGCAGAATATACCATAGAAAACATCGACACAACTGTCAAAGATAATGTAAAACGCAAAAACCTCCTAGCCCAAAACATACAGGAAATCAAAGACACAATGAGAAGATCAAACCTAGGGATAATAGGTATAGAAGAAAGTTAAGACTCCCGATTTAAGGGACCAGTAAATATATTTAACAAAATTATAGAAGAAAACTTACCTAACATAAAGAAAGAGATGCCCATAAACATACAAGAAGCCTACAGAACTCCAAATAGATTGGACCACAAGAGAAATTCCTCCCGTCACATAATAGTTAAAACAGCAAAAGCACAAAACAAAGAATATTAAAAGCAGTAACAGAAAAAGGTCAAGTGACATATAAAGGCAGACTTCTCACCAGAGACTATGAAAGCCGGAAGATCCTGGACAGATGTCATACAGACCCAAAGAGAACACAAATGCCAGCCCAAATTACTGTATCCAGCAAAACTTTCAATTAACATAGATGGAGAAGCCAAGACAAAACCAAATTTACAAATATCTTTCTACAAATCCAGCCCTACAAAAGTATAATAGATGGAGAACTCCAACACAAGGAAAGAAACTACAATGTACAGAAAGCAAGAATATAATTTCCTTGCAATGAAACCAAAAGAGAGACAAGCAAACATAATTCCACCTCTAACAACAAAAATAACAGGAAGCAACAATCACTATTCCTTAATATCTCTCAACATCAATGGACTCAATTCCCCAATCAAAAGACATAGACTAAAAGACTAGATACAAAAAGAGGACCCAGCAATTTGCTGCATGCAGGAAACACACCTCAGAGACGAAGACAGACACTACCTCAGAGCAAATGACTGGAAAACAATTTTCCAAGCAAATGGCCCGAAGAAACAAGCTGGAGTTGCCATTCTAATATCAAATAAAATTGACTTTCAAACAAATGTCATTTAAAAAGATAAGGAAGGACCCTTCATATTCATCAAAGGAAAATCCACCAAGATGAACCCCCAATCCTAAATATCTATGCTCCAAATGCAAGGACACCTATATTCATAAAAGAAACATTACTAAAGCTCAAAACACACATTGCACCTCACACGATAATAGTAGGAGATTTCAGCACCCCACTCTCATCACTGGACATATCATGGAAGCAAATTAAACAGAGACATGGAGAACCTAACAGAAGTTATGAACTAATTGGATTTAACAGATATTTGCAGAACATTCCATCCTAAAACAAAAGGATATACCTTCTTCTCATCACCTCATGGAACCGTCTCCAAAATTGACCATATAATTGGTCAAAAACAAGCCTCAACAGATTCAGGAAGATAGAAATAATCTCATGCATCCTATCAGATAACCACGCACTAAGACTGGTCTTCAATAACAACAATAATGACAGAAAGCCCACATATACATGGAAGTTAAACAATGTTCTACTCAATGACAACTTGCTCAAGGAAGAAATAAAGAAAGAAATTATAGACTTCTTAAAATTTAATGAAAATGAATACAACATTCCCAAACTTATGGGACACAACGAAAGCGGTATTAAGAGGAAAACCCATAGCTCTGAGTGACGGCAAAAAGAAACAGGAGAGAGCATATGTCAGCAGCTTGACAGCACACCTTAAGGCTCTAGAACAAAAAAAATAAAAAAACACAAGAGGAGTAGAAGGCAGGAAATAATCAAACTCAGAGCTGAAATCAACCAAGTAGAAACAAAAAGGACCATAGAAAGAATCAACAAAACCAGGAGCTGGTTCTTTGAGAAAATCAACAAGATAGATAAACCCTTAGCAAGACTGACCAGAGGTCACAGAGAATGTATACAAATTAAGAAAATCAGAAATGAAAAGGGAGAAATAACAACAGAATCTGAGGAAACTCAAAAAATCATCAGATTCTACTACAAAAGCCTATATTCAACAAAAGTGGAAAAACTGGAGGAAGTGGACAATTTTCTAGACAGATACCAGGTACCAATGTTAAATCAGGAACAAATAAATCATCTAAACAACCCCATAATTCCTAAAGAAATAGAAGCAGTCATTAAAGGTCTCACAACCAAAAAGAGCCCAGGTCCAGATGGGTTTAGTACAGCATTCTATCAGACCTTCATAGAAGACCTCATACCAATACTGTCCAAACTATTCCACAAAAATTGAAACAGATGGAGCACTACCGAATTCCTTCTATGAAGCCACAATTACTCTTATACCTAAACCACACAAAGACCCAACAAAGAAAGAGAACTTCAGACCAATTTCCCTTATGAACATTGATGCAAAAATACGCAACAAAATTCTTGCAAACCAAATCCAAGGACACATCAAAACAATCGTCCATCATGATCAAGTAGGCGTCATCCCAGGGATGAAGGGATGGTTTAATATATGAAAATCCGTCAGAGTAATCTACTATATTAGCAAACTCAAAGATAAGAAGCACATGGTCATTTTATTAGATGCTGAGAAAGCATTTGACAAAATTCAACACCCCTTCATGATAAAAGTCCTGAAAAGAACAGGAATTCAAGGCCCATACCTAAACATAGTAAAAACCATATATGGCAAACCAGTAGCTAACATCAAACTAAATGGAGAGAAACTTGAAACAGTCCCACTAAAATTGGACTAGACAAGGCTGCCCACTCTCTCCCTACTTATTCAAAATAATAATCGAAATCCTAGCCAAAGCAATCAAACAGCGAATGGAGGTCAAAGGGATACAAATTGGAAGGGAAGAAATCAAAATATCACTATTTGTAGATGACATGATAGTGTACTTAAACGACCCCAAAAGTTCCACCAAAGAACTAATTAACCTGATAAGCAACTTCAACAAAGTGTCAGGGTATAAAATTAACTCAAAAAAATCAGTAGCCTTCCTTTACTCAAAGGATAAATAGGCCGCGAAAGAAATTAAGGAAATGACACCCTTCACAATAGTCTCAAATAACATAAAATATCTTGGTGTGACTTTAATCAAGCAAGTGAAAGATCTGCATGACAAGAACTTCAAATCTCTGAAGAAAAAAAATTGAGGAAGATCTCAGAAGATGGAAAGATCTTTCTTGATCATGGATTGGCAGGATTAATATAGTAAAGATGACTACTTTGCCAAAAGCAATCTACAGATTCAATGCAATCCCCATCAAAATACCTACTCAATTCTTTATAGAGATAGAAAGAGCAATTTGCAAATTCATTTGGAATAGCAAAAAAACCCAGGATAATGAAAACTATACTCAACAATAAAAGAACTTCTGGGGTAATCACCATCCCTGACTTCAAGCAGTATTCCAGAGCAATAGTCATAAAAACTATATGGTATTGATACAGAGAAAGACAGGTAGATCAGTGGAACAGAATTGAAGACCCAGAAATGAACTCACACACCTATGGACAGTTGATCTTTGATGAAGGAGCTAAAACCATCCAAAGGAAGAAAGAAACCGGAAAGGGAGATAACATTTGAAATGTAAATAAATAAAATTTAAAAAAATAAAAAAGTGAATAAATAATAAACAAATAGTAAAAATAATATGCTAATAAAGGCACCAAGCAGGAATACTGGTTACTAAGTATTAAAAATCATCACAAAAGAATGTTCAGTTGTAAGCACTGCTCACTCAGCCTATGCCATGCCCTATTTGATTGCCTGGCTCCTAAGAAATGTTTTTAAAAGCTAAAAAGAAGAAAGTATAGTGATGGGATAATGAACAGATTGTTCAAAATGAAAGCAATGAAAAAACTTCATATACTGTGATGAAGCTTATTTCATTCCAGGGATTCAAGAAAATGTAAAACAATAAACAAAAGATACCACATGAAGAACCAAAAAAAAAAAAATCACACAGTCATCTTAATAGATAAAATAATGATGTTAATGATAATAATAGTAACAATAATGATCTATTGGAGGGAAAATTAGTGTTGATGTCTGACAGAAGCATGAGTGAACAGGAGCTGGGGAAGGCCTAACAGTAAATCTAAATGAAAACTGTAAAAAACTGAAGAAAAGTTGGACAAACATTAGACATGGAAGGTTTCTTACATTTGAGAACTGACAAAATATTGTTAAAATTAGGTGTGTGCCTGTGATGTGTACATTCAAGGCTGTTCCTCTAAAAATTATTATTGCATTGTTCACGGAAATGGAGGGAAAAATCCTAGAATTCACAAGAAAGCTCAAGAAATAGCAAATAACCAAAGAGATCTTGAGTAGAAAGATTTCAAATTATACTACAAAAACACGACAGCAGAAATGTCATGTTACCAAAGGAAAGAAGGAAAGAAAGGAGGGAGGGAAAGGGAGAGAGGGAGGAAGGAAGGAAGGAAGGAAGGAAGGAAGGAAGGAAGGAAGATAAGTGAAGTACAGAAAACTCAAAACTCGGTGGGCAGCACCCCGCGAGCGAACATGAGCCTCGGGACCACAGGTAAGACCAACTTTTCTGCTGCAAGAGACCTGCCTGGTGAACTCGGGACACACAAAGGCAGAATTCCTCTAGGACCGGGCACCTCCTGTGTTTACCAGGAGTCCCACACCCGCAGATCCCGGCCTGCAGCAGCTCTCTGCTCCCAGACCCCGTGGGAGAGAGACCCCACTGCCTGGTCAGGTGGGCACTCCTGAGGCTGCAGAGCGGAAGAGACCAGCAACACTGCCCACATCCCTAGCCCAAGAGGAAACTGTATAAGGCCTCTGGGTTCCCGTGGGGGAGGGCCCAGGAGCAGCAGGCCCGCTGCGCCTGAGACACCGCCGGAACCTGAAGGAAAAAGACCAGATAAACAGTTCTCTGCACCCAAATCCCGTGGGAGGGAAAGCTAAACCTTCAGAGAGGCAGACACGCCTGGGAAACCAGAAGAGACTGCACTCTGCACACACATCTCGTATGCCAGAGGAAAACACCAAATGCCATCTGGAACCCTGGTGCACTGAAGCTCCCGGAAACGGCGGCGCAGATCTTCCTGGTGGCTGCCGCCGCAGAGAGCTCGTGGGCAGCACCCCGTGAGTGAACTTGAGCCTCGGGACGACAGATAAGACCAACTTTTCTGCTGCAAGTGACCTGCCTGGTGAACTCAAGACACAGGCCCACAGGAACAGCTGAAGACCTGTAGAGAGGAAAAACTACACGCCTGAAAGCAGAACACTCTGTCCCCATAAAAGACTGAAAGAGAACAGGAAAACAGGTCTACAGCACTCCTGACACACAGGCTTATAGGGCAGTCTAGCCACTGTCAGAAATAGCAGAACAAAGTAACACTAGAGATAATCTGATGGCGAGAGGCAAGCACAGGAACCCAAGCAACAGAAACCAAGACTACATGGCACCATCGGAGCCCAGTTCTCCCATCAAAAAAACATGGAATATCCAAACACACCAGAAAAGCAAGATCTAGTTTCAAAATCATATTTGATCATGATGCTGGAGGACATCAAGAAAGACGTGAAGAACTCCCTTAGAGAACAAGTGGAAGCCTACAGAAAGGAATCGCAAAAATGCCTGAAAGAATTCCAGGAAAACATGAATAAACAAGTAGAAGCCCATAGAGAGGAGACACAAAAATCCCTGAAAGAATTCCACGAAAACAAAATCAAACAGTTGAAGGAATTAAAATTGGAAATAGAAGCAATCAAGAAAGAACACATGGAAACAACCCTGGATATAGAAAACCAAAAGAAGAGACAAGGAGCTGTAGATACAAGCTTCACCAACAGAATACATGAGATGGAAGAGAGAATCTCAGGAGCAGAAGATTCCATAGAAATCATTGACTCAACTGTCAAAGATAATGTAAAGCAGAAAAAGCTACTGGTCCAAAACATACAGGAAATCCAGGACTCAATGAGAAGATCAAACCTAAGGATAATAGGTATAGAAGAGAGTGAAGACTCCCAGCTCAAAGGACCAGTAAATATCTTCAACAAAATCATAGAAGAAAACTTCCCTAACCTAAAAAAAGAGATACCCATAGGCATACAAGAAGCCTACAGAACTCCAAACAGATTAGACCAGAAAAGAAACACCTCCCGTCACATAATAGTCAAAACAACAAACGCACAAAATAAAGAAAGAATATTAAAAGCAGTAAGGGAAAAAGGTCAAGTAACATATAAAGGCAGACCTACCAGAATCACACCAGATTTTTCGCCAGAATCTATGAATGCCAGAAGATCCTGGACTGATGTCATACAGACCCTAAGAGAACACAAATGCCAGCCCAGGTTACTGTATCCTGCAAAACTCTCAATTAACATAGATGGAGAAACCAAGATATTCCATGACAAAACCAAATTTACACAATATCTTTCTACAAATCCAGCACTACAAAGGATAATAAATGGTAAAGCCAACATAAGGAGGCAAGCTATACCCTAGAAGAAGCAAGAAACTAATCGTCTTGGCAACAAAACAAAGAGAAGAAAAGCACACAAACATAACCTCACATCCAAATATGAATATAACAGGAAGCAATAATCACTATTCCTTAATATCTCTCAAAATCAATGGCCTCAACTCCCCAATAAAAAGACATAGATTAACAAACTGGATACGCAACGAGGACCCTGCATTCTGCTGCCTACAGGAAACATACCTCAGAGACAAAGACAGACACTACCTCAGAGTGAAAGGCTGGAAAACAACTTTCCAAGCAAATGGTCAGAAGAAGCAAGATGGAGTAGCCATTCTAATATCAAATAAAATCAATTTTAAACTAAAACTCATCAAAAAAGATAAGGAAGGACACTTCATATTCATCAAAGGAAAAATCCACCAAGATGAACTCTCAATCCTAAATACCTATGCCCCAAATACAAGGGCAACTACATACGTAAAAGAAACCTTACTAAAGCTCAAAACACACATTGCATCTCACACAATAATAGTGGGAGATTTCAACACCCCACTCTCGTCAATGGACAGATGATGGAAACAGAAATTACACAGAGACGTAGACAGACTAAGAGAAGTCATGAGCCAAATGGACTTAACAGATATTTATAGAACATTCTATCCTAAAGCAAAAGGATATACCTTCTTCTCAGCTCCTCATGGTACTTTCTCCAAAATTGACCATATAATTGGTCAAAATACGGGCCTCAACAGGTACAGAAAGGTAGACATAATCCCATGTGTGCTATCAGACCACCACGGCCTAAAACTGGTCTTCAATAACAATAAGGGAAGAATGCCTACATACACGTGGAAATTGAACAATGCTATACTCAATGATAACCTGTTCAAGGAAGAAATAAAGAAAGAAATTAAAAACTTTTTAGAATTTAATGAAAATGAAGGTACAACATACCCAAACTTATGGGACACAATGAAAGCTGTGCTAAGAGGAAAACTCATAGCGCTGAGTGCCTGCAGAAAGAAACAGGAAAGAGCATATGTCAGCAGCTTGACAGCACACCTAAAAGCTCTAGAACAAAAAGAAGCAAATACACCCAGGAGGAGTAGAAGGCAGGAAATAATCAAACTCAGAGCTGAAATCAAACAAGTAGAAACAAAAATGTCCATAGAAAGAATCAACAAAACCAAAAGTTGGTGCTTTGAGAAAATCAACAAAATAGATAAACCCTTAGCCAGACTAACGAGAGGACACAGAGAGTGTGTCCAAATTAACAAAATCAGAAATGAAAAGGAAGACATAACTACAGATTCAGAGGAAATTCAAAATATCATCAGATCTTACTATAAAAGCATATATTCAACAAAACTTGAAAATCTACAGGAAATGGACAATTTCCTAGACAGATACCAGGTACCGAAGTTAAATCAGGAACAGATAAACCAGTTAAACAACCCCATAACTCCTAAGGAAATAGACGCAGTCATTAAAGGTCTCCCAACCAAAAAGAGCCCAGGTCCAGACGGGTTTAGTGCAGAATTCTATCAAACCTTCATAGAAGACCTCATACCAATATTATCCAAACTATTCCACAAAATTGAAACAGATGGATCACTACCGAATTCCTTCTATGAAGCCACAATTACTCTTATACCTAAACCACACAAAGACACAACAAAGAAAGAGAACTTCAGACCAATTTCCCTTATGAATATCGACGCAAAAATACTCAATAAAATTCTGGCAAACCGAATCAAAGAGCACATCAAAACAATCATCCACCATGATCAAGTAGGCTTCATCCCAGGCATGCAGGGATGGTTTAATATACGGAAAACCATCAACGTGATCCATCATATAAACAAACTGAAAGAACAAAACCACATGATCACTTCATTAGATGCTGAGAAAGCATTTGACAAAATTCAACACCCCTTCATGATAAAAGTCCTGGAAAGAATAGGAATTCAAGGCCCATACATAAACATAGTAAAAGCCATATACAGCAAACCAGTTGCTAACATTAAACTAAATGGAGAGAAACTTGAAGCAATCCCACTAGAATCAGGGACTGGACAAGGCTGCCCACTCTCTCCCTACTTATTCAATATAGTTCTTGAAGTTCTAGCCAGAGCAATCAGACAACAAAAGGAGGTCAAGGGGATACAGATCGGAAAAGAAGAAGTCAAAATATCACTAGTTCCAGATGATATGATAGTATATTTAAGTGATCCCAAAAGTTCCACCAGAGAACTACTAAAGCTGATAAACAACTTCAGCAAAGTGGCTGGGTATAAAATTAACTCAAATAAATCAGTAGCCTTCCTCTACACAAAAGAGAAACAAGCCAAGAAAGAAATTAGGGAAACGACACCCTTCATAATAGACCCAAATAATATAAAGTACCTCGGTGTGACTTTAACCAAGCAAGTAAAAGATTTGTACAATAAGAACTTCAAGACACTGAAGAAAGAAATTGAAGAAGACCTCAGAAGATGGAAAGATCTCCCATGCTCATGGATTGGCAGGATTAATATAGTAAAAATGGCCATTTTACCAAAAGCGATCTACAGATTCAATGCAATCCCCATCAAAATACCAATCCAATTCTTCAAAGACTTAGACAGAACAATTTGCACATTCATCTGGAATAACAAAAAACCCAGGATAGATAAAACTATCCTCAACAATAAAAGGACTTCTGGGGGAATCACTATCCCTGAACTCAAGCAGTATTACAGAGCAATAGTGATAAAAACTGCATGGTATTGGTACAGAGACAGACAGATAGACCAATGGAATAGAATTGAAGACCCAGAAATGAACCCACACACCTATGGTCACTTGATTTTTGACAAAGGAGCCAAAACCATCCAATGGAAAAAAGATAGCATTTTCAGCAAATGGTGCTGGTTCAGCTGAGGTCAACATGTAGAAGAATGCAGATCGATCCATGCTTATCACCCTGTACAAAGCTTAAGTCCAAGTGGATCAAGGACCTCCACATCAAACCAGACACACTCAAACTAATAGAAGAAAAACTAGGGAAGCATCTGGAACACATGGGCACTGGAAAAAATTTCCTGAACAAAACACCAATGGCTTATGCTCTAAGATCAAGAATCGGCAAATGGGATCTCATAAAACTGCAAAGCTTCTGTAAGGCAAAGGACACTGTGGTTAGGACAAAACGGCAACCAACAGATTGGGAAAAGATCTTTACCAATCCTACAACAGATAGAGGGCTTACATCCAAAATATACAAAGAACTCAAGAAGTTAAACCGCAGGGAGACAAATAACCCTATTAAAAATGGGGTTCAGAACTAAACAAAGAATTCACAGCTGAGGAATGCCGAACGGCTGAGAAACACCTAAAGAAATGTTCAACATCTTTAGTCATAAGGGAAATGCAAATCAAAACAACCCTGAGATTTCACCTCACACCAGTGAGAATGGCTAAGATCAAAAACTCAGGTGACAGCAGATGCTGGCGAGGATGCGGAGAAAGAGGAACACTCCTCCATTGTTGGTGGGATAGCAGACTGGTACAACCATTCTGGAAATCAGTCTGGAGTTTCCTCAGAAAATTGGACATTGAACTGTCTGAGGATCCAGCTATACCTCTCTTGGGCATATACCCAAAAGATGCCCCAACATATAAAAAAGACACGTGCTCCACTATGTTCATCGCAGCCTTATTTATGATAGCCAGAAGCTGGAAAGAACCCAGATGCCCTTCAACAGAGGAATGGATACAGAAAATGTGGTACATCTACACAATGGAATATTACTCAGCTATCAAAAACAACGAGTTTATGAAATTCGTAGGCAAATGGTTGGAACTGGAAAATATCATCCTGAGTGAGGTAACCCAATCACAGAAAGACATACATGGTATGCACTCATTTATAAGTGGCTATTAGCCCAAATGCTTGAGTTACCCTAGATGCCTAGAACAAATGAAACTCAAAACAGATGATCAAAATGTGAATGCTTCACTCCTTCTTTAAAAGGGGAACAAGAATACCCTTGGCAGGGAATAGAGAGGCAAAGGTTAAAATAGAGACCGAAGGAACACCCATTCAGAGCCTGTCCCACATGTGGCCCATACATATACAGCCACCCAATTAGACAAGATGGAAGAAGCAAAGAAGTGCAGGCCGACAGGAGCCGGATGTAGATCGCTCCTGAGAGACACAGCCAGTATACAGCAAATACAGAGGCGAATGCCAGCAGCAAACCACTGAACTGAGAATAGGACCCCCGTTGAAGGAATCAGAGAAAGAACTGGAAAAGCTTGAAGGGGCTCGAGACCTCATATGTACAACAATGCCAAGCAACCAGAGCTTCCAGGGACTAAGCCACTACCTAAAGACTATGCATGGACTGACCCTGGACTCTGACCTCATATGTAGCAATGAATATCCTAGTAAGAGCACCAGTGTAAGGGGAAGCCCTGGGTCCTGCTAAGACTGAACCCCCAGTGAACTAGACTGTTGGGGGAAGGGCGGCAATGGGGGGAGGGTTGGGAGGGGAACACCCATAAGGAAGGGGAGGGGAGAGGAGGATGTTTGCCCGGAAACTGAGAAAGGGAATAACACTCGAAATGTATATAAGAAATACTCAAGTTAATAAAAAAAGAAAAAAAGAAAACTCAAAACTCAAAAACTCAAAAACTCAAACTGGGCCTGCAATCCAGCACTAAAGATAAAAGGTTCAGATGCATCAAGAACTCAAGGGAAATCCAATGGAGGTGTTAGGGAAAGACCTGAAGGAGCTGAAGGGGTTTGCAACCCCATAGGAAGAACAGCATTATCAACCAACCATACCCCTCAGAACTCCCAGGGACTAAACCACCAACCAAAGAGGACACATGGACAGACCCATGGCTCCAGCTGCACATGTAGTAGAGGATGGCCTTGTCTGGCATCAATGAGAGGAGAGGCCCTTGGTACTGTGAAGGCTCATTTCCACAGTGTAGGAGAATGCCAGGGTGTTGAGATGGGAGTGGGTGGATGGGAGTGGGAGCATTTTCATGGGAGCATGGGAGAGATGAGAGGGAGGAAAAGGGGGAAAACATTTGAAATATAAATGCATAAATTATCCAATAAAAATTAAAAAATTTCAAGGGAAGCTTTGATTACAGAGTAAGTTAAAGGCAAGCCTAGATTACAAGAGGTGTTCCTATAAAAATTATTATTGCATTGTTCACAGAAATGAATTCATTCTGAATGAATGAATGAATGAATTGATGGATGGATGGATGAATTTAATTAAATAAACCAATACAGCTACAGTTACCTGATTCTCAACAAAGGTACCCAATACATATATTTGAGAGAAAACAAATGATGTTGGAAAAACTGGATACCACATATAAAAACACAAAACTAGGACCTAATAGATCACACTGTACAAAAATCAATTCAAATGAATCAAAGACTTTAATGTCAGATTTGAAGCTTCAGAACAACTAGAGGAACACATGGGGGAAAATCTTCAAGATAGTGGTTGTTTTCTCAGAGGCTAAAGGGGGAGGCTCATATAACTTACAATATAGATGGGAGTCTCAAGAGGTCACTCCAAAACCTTATGTAAAGAGTAAATGATTCCTGGTAAAGCAGAAACACTTGAGTCAAGACACCTGCAAGCTGTGCATGGCACTCCAGTGACATGCTTTCATGAGTATCATCCATGCTAGAGTTGGTTTTTCAGAGTCTCGGGTGCCAGGTCACCCACTCTCCTATAAATAACTCTTCAGCATGTTTCTGTAACTATTCACAATAAACTCACTTTGCTGTGAGTGGAAATTATTGATTTGTCAGATTCTGGTAGCTGAAATTACTAGGGTTGCTCAAAATCAAAACCACTTAGACGACAAAGAAGCTTTTCCAAGAATGTTTTCCTCATCCCACTGTCTGAGTCATTTTTGTGAGAGGAAAGTTCATAGGGTTATAGCATGTATAAGGGTTGTCTGTGATCTTCATTTGAATCTCTCCCATCAAAAGACATACTCAGTCTCACGGTCCTAGTTATTACAGTGTATATTGTGGCTATGGTGGTTTTACAGTGATGGTTGTTATACAGTGGATACTGTTGAGATTTTAAAGTCTTTTGCTATGTGTTGTAATCCTAAAATACAGCTCCCCATGGTCTGGTTGCCCCTAGGGATGAGAGAATCTACACCAAGACCCAAGTGATGCTATGTAACCTTGCCCTGGTTGGTGAATAAAAGATGCCTATAGCTGGGCTGAGGAGAGATAAGTGAAGATTTTGGTTCTTGGTATTGGGGTTGAAGGTAGGAGACCACGAGAAAGAGAAGGAAGAAGATGAAGCGAGGACAAGATGACATGAGGTAGGAATCTTCAAACCATAGCCATGAGGGCTGACCAATTAGAATTAAGAGCAGCCCAGATGGAGCATTGCAAATTATAACTCTGTGTTATTGACAGAAAAGCAGACATAATAGCATAGAGGGTAGATATCTATCCAGCTTTAGTGCTTTAAAATCTTAATATAAATATAAAAGCTGTGTGTCTTTTATCTGGGAATTGAATGCTCATAGGTGGGGTATAAACCCCCAGTTGAGACTAAATAGTTATTATAACAGGATACCCTGTGCTATCTCCCAGGAAGAAAGGAGGTAGCCTTGACCAAATGCTTCTTTGTCAGGATGGCCATCTTGTATATCCATCTGGAAGAGACTATAGCAATATGATCCTCCTTCTGGACCACATCGCTCCTCTCCTGGTTGTAATAGCTCAAGATCTTCTTCCTCTGCCACCATCACCTATAGCTGTAATAGCTTACTCCAGAAGAGTGGGACTCAAAAACCATCATGACAGTGTACTGAGTTTCAGTGAGAGTAAGACTCGAGAATGCAATGTCTTCAATGAAGTCCATCACAATGGCAGGTGCCTGTGACTCATAGAGCTCAAAACATGATCATTACTATTCAGGGAATTATAGATCATATGGTAATCTTTTGGGATCAAAGATTTCACTGTATGTATTCTTGGCAAAGATAATCAGGAGATAAACAAATGTGTAACAAGTAAAGCAAGAAATCTTTCAAATAATCCGAAGATTGTATCATTGCCATTATAGGAAGATGTTGTTGTAAAAATATAAAAATAAAAGTGTAAGTCTTTTACCCTGCTAGGTCTGCACCTCGGTGCCTCAAGATATCTGCTAGATATCTTGGCGGAAACACAGCCCAGCCGCACACTTTCCTACACTCAAACCCTCACATAAAAGAACACACAACACAATAATCTTAGTTAGATCCAATAGGTAAGATATAATTGCCTACTTAAACATACAAAGCCCGGTACTATCCATCCCTTGAGAACATTAATAACAACCTGTAAATACACAGAGCAGAATCTTAACATCACCTGCCATCTTGTCCTGCCACGGCTTCTCAGCCTCTCTCCTCCGCCCTGTCTCCTCCTCTCTCCCCTAGTCTCCTCCTCTTCCTTCAAACTTCTCTTCCGCCCATCCTTCCTTCTCCTCCAATGACAGGCCTCCTTCTATCCTGTACCTGCCTCACCTGTGACATCACGCTACAGGAAGAAAGGACAGGAGGACAGAATAGTATGAAATGGTATTCTGGGAAGCTTTTCAATTTTTCTATTTTATACTTTATATTTATATTTTATATTAAGTGTGTGTGTGTGTATCTGTCTGTCTGTCTATCTGTATAAGTGTGTCTGCGTGGGTCTGTATCTGTGTGTCTGTGTGTATCACATAAATGTCTATGGAAGCTACAAGTTGATATCAGGTGCCTTAAATTACTTTCCACCTCTTTGTTGTTCTATCTCTCTATGCATACGTATATAGTGTCTCCTTCTCCTTAGCGGGCTTAGAGCATGAGCCTGCCTTTACCCCTTAAGTACCATTGAGCTACATCCACAGCCCCTCTTTACTGTTGTTTTCAGTCAAGCTCTCTGTATGTTGCCTGAGCAGGACTTGAATCTGTGATCCTCCAACCTTAGCCTAGAACCCCAGTATTACATGAGTGTACCACCACTTGCTACAAAATTACCTTGTCAGGGTGCTGGAATAGAAAAGGAAAATCCAAGGTTTGGCACATGCTAGGCAAGCACGCTATCATGGAGCTGCATAGCTAGTTCTGCTTCTGTTTGAAAAGAACACCCCCTTTGGTCATAGGACTTCTCCCTGTAGGTGTAGCAAAGTCTTAACCATTCATCTCATACACTGTTTTAATTCCTTACGAACAGAGTGCATGGGAAAGTGCACCCCCCCCAAAAGAAAGCTAAAGAGTTAAGGCAGCAGAAGAGTCGATTTCATTTTTGTTCATTATTTATAGATTAAAATTTCCCCATGTTACTATTGTGAACACTTTGCCTTGTGGTCGCTATAAGCATTTGGAAGGCCGGCATGGGGAGAAGAGCAATGATACTCCAAGCATCCTTAGCATCTGTTCAAGCAGTGCACAGAACATGATGCTTTCTTGTGTCGAATGTTTTCTAATTCTTAAAATTAATTTAAGAAACCCTAAAAAAAGATTCCTTATGTTATTGCTGAAGCCTTATTTTAAAATAGTGTCAAAATGTCAAGAGTTGTGAAAACTTTCCAAAAGATTCATTGTAATTTGGTTTTAATGACTATTGGGAAGATAAAAGACTTATTCTCCATTAAACTTTAAAAAGCAAAAACTGTCAGCATAATTAGATTACCATAATAAGAGTACTTTAGGTGGAGTTTCTGCGTATTGACTTTGACATGACCTTGGTAAAAGGAAATAGTAGTCTATGCATTCAGTATGAGGAAACTGGAAAGTTGGACTCAAAATCACTATGACCTATTTTATTCTTTTAAGAAAATGTGATTTTTCAAGAATCGACAAATGGGATCTCATAAAACTGCAAAGCTTCTGTAAGGCAAAGGACACTGTGGTTAGGACAAAACGGCAACCAACAGATTGGGAAAAGATCTTTACCAATCCTACAACAGATAGAGGCCTTATATCCAAAATATACAAAGAACTCAAGAAGTTAGACCGCAGGGAGACAAATAACCCTATTAAAAATGGGGTTCAGAACTAAACAAAGAATTCACAGCTGAGGAATGCCGAATGGCTGAGAAACACCTAAAGAAATGTTCAACATCTTTAGTCATAAGGGAAATGCAAATCAAAACAACCCTGAGATTTCACCTCACACCAGTGAGAATGGCTAAGATCAAAAACTCAGGTGACAACAAATGTTGGCGAGGATGTGGAGAAAGAGGAACACTCCTCCATTGTTGGTGGGATTGCAGACTGGTACAACCATTCTGGAAATCAGTCTGGAGGTTCCTCAGAAAATTGGACATTGAACTGTCTGAGGATCCAGCTATACCTCTCTTGGGCATATACCCAAAAGATACCCCAACATATAAAAAAGACACGTGCTCCACTATGTTCATTGCAGCCTTATTTATAACAGTCAGAAGCTGGAAAGAACCCAGATGCCCTTCAACAGAGGAATGGATACAGAAAATATGGTACATCTACACAATGGAATATTACTCAGCTATCAAAAACAATGCCTTTATGAAATTCATAGACAAATGGTTGGAACTGGAAAATATCATCCTGAGTGAGGTAACCCAATCACAGAAAAACACACATGGTATGCACTCATTGATAAGTGGCTATTAGCCCAAATGCTTGAATTACCCTAGATGCATAGAACACAGGAAACTCAAGACGGATGATCAAAATGTGAATGCTTCACTCCTTCTTTAAAAGGGGGAACAAGAATACCCTTGGCAGGGAATAGAGAGGCAAAGATTAAAACAGAGACAGAAGGAACACCCATTCAGAGCCTGCCCCACATGTGGCCCACACATATACAGCCACCAAACTAGATAAGATGGATGAAGCAAAGAAGTGCAGGCAGACAGGAGCTGGATGTAGATCTCTCCTGAGAGACACACCCAGAATACAGCAAATACAGAGGCGAATGCCAGCAGCAAACCACTGAACTGAGAATAGGACCCCCGTTGAAGGAATCAGAGAAAGAACTGGAAGAGCTTGAAGGGGCTCGAGACCCCTTATGAACAACAATGCCAAGCAACTAGAGCTTCCAGGGACTAAGCCACTACCTAAAGACTATACATGGACTGACCCTGGACTCTGACCTCATAGGTAGCAATGAATATCCTAGTAAGATCACCAGTGGAAGGGGAAGCCCTTGGTCCTGCTAAGACTGAACCCCCAGTGAACGTGATTGTTGGGGAAAGGGCAGCAATGGGGGGAGGGTGGGGAGGGGAACACCCATAAAGAAGGGGAGGGAGAGGGATTAGGGGGATGTTTGCCCGGAAACAGGGAAAGGGAATAACATTCGAAATGTAAATAAGTAATACTCAAGTTAATAAAAAAAAAGAGGTTAAAAAAAGAAAATGTGATTTTTAAAAAGGTAGAAAATGTTAAATTTTAATTGTGTGTGTGGCAGGGGTAGGCATATGGGTATGCATGTGCCACGGTGCAAACATGGAGGACAAAGGACAATATTGCTGAATTGGGAAATCAGACTCAGATCAACATGCTTCCGTGGCAAGCAGCTTTACCCACCCAGCCATCTCACTGGTGCAAAGAAGAAATATTTTTTCAACCACAGTGATATAAATGGGAGAGCAAAATAAGGTGACCACGCTTTAAAATGCTTGAAACCTGAAGGATGATTCAACTCTGATTTCCAAAGCTGCAAAGAGTGGACTTCTGTGGACTGATGAAAAAAAATACTAAAGTGGATTTATTGAAGGTCATTTTCACAGTGAACTTTCTGGGAACGAGAAGCCTCAGGGAATGGAGCAAAGACATATTGGAGGAAAGACGAGAGAACAGATAGACGCTGTGATGCTCCAGCAGATTACTCCGAGCAGATCAATAAGCTTCTTGAGAATCCGCTAAAGCAGTTTCATGAGTCAGGCCAGCAGAGCAAGATGGCAACCGCGGGGTGGGGTGGGGTGCGGATGGGGGTGGAGGTGGAGGTGGGGGTGGGGGTGAGGCAGGTTGCGAGGGACTCCAGCAAGGGTTAGGCTACTGAGTCTGAAGAAACTAAAGAAGAGCCTACACTCACAGAAGCAAACTGCAGGAGTTAGCCGTGCAGTTGTTAACTCTATCATATATGCACCAAAAGTGTTGCTGTTGTAAAGCGCTCTTCATAAGAGTTCACTCAGCCGCCTTTGATATGAAAACAGTGAGTTTTTCAGCCCACTTCACTGTCAGTCTTGATGTGTGTAATTAACCACGGGCCTGCGGAGTTGAAAAGACTTCCTGACTGATTTCTGATCCTGTGACCTCTGAAGTGCTTGTGGACAGGAGCAAAGGGGTGACTTCCTGGTTCCATTCATACTTTAGGATGAAGCACAATTGTCCTTTATCTTCAGTCTTCATCTGGGTGAAAGTCGTGCTCTGCGAAGGGAGTAGAAGGGCTCTGGTGTTCACAGCTTTAATTACTTTCAAATGGTCTGAATCTCACCCCAGTCTTTATTGGAATTGGCAACATCCAACCAGTTAGCTGCAGAGGAACAATACCCTTTGAATGTAAGGGGCGGAGTTATGAAAGCTGTCTTTGATTCTCATGCAGATACCGATGAACCAAAAGCTCAAAACATAAAGATAAGCTCTGCTTCAGCCAAAGCCAGGACAAGACGGCATTCACCTTTTCTCATTATTTTCAGCCATTTGCATGTCTAGAAAAAGATTTGGTACCATTTTTTTTCCAGTCAGCTTTTCTTTCTGCTGTTGTGAACAAATTAGCATTATGCACAACTGAATTATAAAAAGTCGTGTTGGGGGGTATGAAAATGAGGTTTACAGGGCAAAGATCAGGCATAGACAATTTCAATTTTTACACAATTCTTTCGGCAGATACCCAAACGCTTGAGTATTGTGTTTCTTTGTAAACAGTTCTCCAGTGACCTGCCAGGTTCAAATCTGGGGGCAAATTTTCCTTAAGAGAGCCTAACTTGATGTCATCAATTGTTCTTTTCTTTGCTTTCTACCGTTCACGTTTTTTTTTTCTCCAGTTTCCACAGCAGATTATCAAAGTTATTAGGAGTCTGGACCAACACTGTAAGACACATGAAATATTCTTTTCTGTCAAACACTAAAACTGTTCACACAGAGGCCCTGCTGTATTCTCAGAACCTGAATGACTGAAGTCTTACGTAGCTGGGCCCTTTCCACTTTTCTTGATTTCCTTCTAACTAATTCTTTTAAAACAAGCCAATCTCACAAGACTGTGATGTTAGGCCCCAGTCAATAGGGTCTCCCACAGTTATCTGCTTTAGAATACAAACAAAGTGTACTTCCCGTCTCCGTGTGCTGGCTACCGGGCTTTTGGGTCTTGTTGCACCTTTTTGGAAAAAGAAATTGCCTTGCTGAGCTTCCTTCACATTGCCTGTGTGTTTCTTCCTGCAGCACCAGGACTCTTCACCATTTCTAACACCACAGCCTGAGATGTTACCGAGATATTACAGATGTCACAGCTCTCACAGGGCAATGACCAAGGGGTGTGTTTATGTAAAGTTTTTCTTTGGGGGTTTCTGGTTTGTTTTGGAAACAGCTGTACTAAAAACAATATTCAAGACACGTGTACCTCTGAAACTCCAAATTGCCATCTAGTAAGGCCATTTGTTAAGATGTAAAACTAAGCCCCTTCTGTATAATGTTAGCTGACACAGTCACAGCTTCCCCTGATTGACTCCGCCCCTTCTCATTTCAACAACTGAGCAGCCAGCAAATCATTTCTCCTCTTCTATTACTTATTATTTCATTTCGTATGTATATTGTTTGCCTAAATGTACATCTTTGCAGGGCATGGATATCTGAAGAGAAAGGTAGATCCCCTGACAGCTTGGGACTGGAATTACAGACAACTGTGAGCTGCTATGTGGGGGCTTAGAATGGAACCCCCAGGGACCTCTGGAAAAAGGTAGCCAACACTCTTAACTACTAGGGCGTCTCTCCAGCCCCGATTCACCTCTTGAAAAATCATTAACACTGTAAAAACACAGTGAGGTGAGAGCCCCCCTCCCTTTTTTAAAAATGGTTCCAATGCTACTAAAAATATTCACACTTACAAAATACTCGATAACAATATTTCTCTGGGTTGTACAAGAAATGAGTCAGGCAGCGTTGACAGACAGGGAAGCATCATTAGTCAGGTCCGGCTTCCTTCCCACCTTGTCAGAGGCTGACTCTGGTTTTCTGTCTTTTTCTTTTCTGCATTCTTAGTCAGCCACTTCTCCCTCTATTCCCCTCTTCACTTTCATTTACAGATTTTTGGTTCATGATTTGTCTTTTCCCAAAACCTCTTATTTGTGGTTTCGTGTCCATCCAACAGAAGCAGGTTTGGCTGACAGCCTAGCAGAGATTCAGGTGAGCTCCTCCCTCGCTGCCCCTTCAGAACTGATCTTACTCTTGGGCACTGTGGTTTCACCAGGGCACCTTTGATGTCAAGGCTGTCTGTCAGAGCTGGGCTACCTGGCCACCCCACACTCCTGTGAAAATCATTAACTTCTGAAGCCAATAATCTAGTAACATTGTCTTATAAATATTCTAATAAAACTTACCTGTTAATATGACTTGATTAAAGAGACACATACTTAGAAGGACTATTAACAGTAAAGTGTGGGTCAGTATGTTCTTACTGGAATGGAGCTAAGAATTCTGCATGCTACCCTACAGAGAAAAATAAGTAGTTATTTATAAGAATTTTGTGCCTGGCTTTTTCCAGCATCAATAGTGTGACTCATTAGGCAGACTTACTGCAACTGTTATAGTGGCCTAGGTTGTGTAAAACATATGTAGAATTCTGATTTCTGATGAGCCCAGTTGTTGTAACTGCCTTTCTTAGCTCTTTCACTTCTTTATTGATCAGAAATTGTCAGCACCCTCACAAGCTTGGTATCTTGGCTTTTCTTACTATATCAAAGGTTATCCAATACAAAAATAGAAAATCAATGCGTGCTCTTGATCTTAAAGATGAGGGAAAGGGATGTGTATAACTAAGTAAAACTATTTCAGTCGTCACTTGAAATCAACCTAAGGGGAAGCCCTAAGTTAATAATGGTGAACTGTAGAGGAACAGACAAGGCAGCACAGTGTGTAGCTCTTTAGCAAAAAGACTGTGCTGTCATGTCGCATAAGCTCCGAGAACAAAGCGTCAGATATGCTTGTAAAGAAATTTGCATCTAAGAAAAAAGACTCTCCATGTTCAAGGTTGCTTCCCTCTCTGTACCAGGAATGAATAAATTACATTAGAGTTTGCACCTGAAAGGGTCACATGAAAGATTTCTATACTGAAGGTTTGGTCTTCTGTTAGTTGGGCTATTAGAAATTGGCAGGTACTTAAAGTAGGTTCTTGTCACAAGACAGAGTGAATGGGGTGTCTTCGAAGGGTGAGTTGGGACTGTGGCTTCTCCTCTCTCTCCTCTACTTTTCTCTCTTCCTCCTCCTCTCCCTTCTCCTCTGTCTCCTCCATCTCCCCCTCCAGTTCTTCATCTTTCTGTGCAATCCAGAATCTAAACCATCAACATGCATCTTTTTTTTCTTTTTCTTTTTTCTCTTTTTCGGAGCTGGGGACCAAACCCAGGGCCTTGCGCTTGCTAGGCAAGCGCTCTACCACTGAGCTAAATCCCCAACCCCATCAACATGCATCTTAATCATTTCTCTCTTCTTCTTTTCTGTTGGTCATGGGACCAAGTGACCATGGACTAAAATATCTAAACCAGAGAGCTAAAACAAACTGGTCTCAATGAGAGCAGGAAAGCAGGCCCTGTACCTGGGCAGCAGATAGAGATATCCCTAGTTGTGGAGATTGCTGGTAAGCCAGAACCAGAGTGTGTGAGAGAAGATCCATGAGGCTGACCAGTTCAGACATCTCTCAGGTCCAGGAGCAGAACTTTGAATAGGCCCTCCCCTCCATCTACCCGGTCAATGAACTGCTGGAGTATGAGAAAGGACCAGTTCTACAGATCCAAAATGACAGGATCTCCATGACACAATACCTGGCTACTCCCCCGCCTTATTTGCTTGTTTCAGTGAACAATGACCCTTCAGTTGCATCTGTGGAACTTATTCGTCTCTTCGTCACCTTCAGTGAGGTACACTAGGTAGTAAACTTCCTTTTTGTTTTTCTCTTACTGGTTTGTCATTTGTTACAGGAGAATTACTCAGAAAATTTGAAAGAAATTTATTTTGCTTTTTCTATGGCAAAAGAATAATAAGTATGTTTAGTCTTTTGATAAACTATTTTAAAGTTACTTGTTTGGTTAGTTTTTTAAGATATTTTTATTTTATTTTATTCTATATGAATGGCGTTTGAGCCTGCATGTATGAATGTGCTCCATGTAGATGCTATGTCAACATAGGGCCAGAGAAGGGAATTGGAGTTCAAGTTACAGATGCTCGTGAGCCACCATGAGGGTGCTGGGACCAAGCCCACGTCCTCTGCAAAAGCAGAAATTGCTTTTAAGCATGGCACCTTCTCTCTAGGTCCCTTGCCTACTTTTTATTAAAAATAAATCAATATTTAACAATATAGTCTGGTATTATCCTATCCCCATACTTTTAAAATAAGAAAAGATTTTAGCTATGATTTATGGATCAGAATTTGGGGGAGTTGAAGTTTTATGTATTTATAAAATTCAATAAGCTATTAGAAAAACCCTGTTCATACATGCTTTTCAGTATGCCTCTAAAGGGGTTTGCCAGAGCTCATTGTATTAGGAAAACATACAAAGCTGAGAATGTGGAGGGAAAAAATCTATCTTTTCTACTTTTCAGCATATCTGTCCTTTTTTCATTTTGCCTTCTAGTTTTCTTTCACTTTGACACCCTGTGTATGAGCTACCCCTTACATTAAAGTCACATTGCCTAGAATCTTTCTTGTATGTTTAGAGATGTATTTTCATAAGTTAAAGTCCTTACCCTAACATATTATCTTCATCTGACTAAAATTTACCAGCCTAGTCCTGTTCTTTTAAATATCCTTCTAAACACAATGAAAATGTAAAAAGCTTTATCTCATACTATATATTTGCACATGTCTACACCAATCCAAATCTGCCCATTAGCATGGGTCTTTATATAATGGTAGGCTAAGAAAGAAGTTAGTCAGGGCGAGATCATCTTCTGGTTCTGTCAAAGCAAAATTGCACTTGATAGAGTTCAATGGGTGTCAAGACTTTATTAAAGGCTATTGTAGTAGAACAGAGAGACTGAACTTGACTCAATATAACAGGAGTCACTGGGAATTTATAGGCACTGAGCAGGCTGTGAGTCATTTGATAGAAAAGGACCAAGATAAACATGATTAGATACCAAAGGTGGGCTAAGTGGAACCTGGTTACACATTAGAGGTGAGAGGAGTCTAAATAGATTGGTCAGCAGGATTCTTTCTAAATCCAAGTTCAGCAGGTCAGTGACAAAGCCTAGCCGAGGAAGACGACTCAAAGTAGTCTGACTAAAGTTTGGAAAAGAATGAGTCACTGCCATGCATTGTGACATATGACATTCAGTACTCAAGGGAATGAAACAGGACGACAGAAAATTTGAGGCAGTCTGACTTCTTAGTAAGACCCCATCTCAGAAAAACAGAAAAAGAAACAAACACTAAAAGGTAGTTCAGGAATCTAGCTTCACCCAGCATACGCAAAGGTACAAAGCTTTGGACTCAGTACTTAGCACATGAGTGCGTGCGCACGCGCGCACACACACACACACACACACACACACACACAGAGAGAGAGAGAGAGAGAGAGAGAGAGAGAGAGAGAGAGAGAGAGAGGTGCATACATATACACAAAGAGAGAAAGGGGAGGAGGTTGAGGATAAAGACAGATAGAGAGATCTTGCCAATTCCTGAAATCCAGCCTCCCACTCAAGATGCTCAATGACATATGTCATCGTCACAGTATGCCATTATCCCATTTTATGTTGTCTTAGGACAACAACTTTTGTTACAATCTCATGACCGCTCTCCCAAAAAAAAGATGTCTCATCTGTCTCAATGTTATCTTAGGGTAATTTTAGTCTTCTTTAATAGATCATCTATGTCAGTATCTAGATTAATATCCTAGGACTCCAAAATAAAAATTTATCAGTGTACACTAAGCTTGACAGATCTCCAGCTTCTACCAGTGCTAAAGCTAAAACAGTGACAGCATCTGAAGCATAGAGAAGATATTCCTCCCACCCACCTATCTAATGTCCGTCAGCATAATTGATTTATGCTTTGTTTTTTAAAACTTCCGGTAATCTCTTCCAATGGTAGCACATGCCATTCATGGTACCCGGAGAGTGTGTTCCTAAGCCACCATCTTTCCTACTTATCTCAGAATAAACTATCTATTAATTCATTTTAAGCAGAGCTGTCATCTTATATTGGCAATTTAAAGGTCAATGTTTCTATGCTCTTGTCTTTTTCCTGAGGTAAGAAAGATTACATCATCCAGACGAATAACATGATTTTTATTAGTGTGTGCTTGGGATAGAGTCTCCCGTTGTCCAAGCTTCAGTCGGGCTCCTTCAAAACCCATTTTCAGTAGCCCCACACTTTGACTTCCTTCTTCCCAGTATCCACTTGCTGAGTGAGTTTACCAAATATTCTCCATTCTCAGTATCTGATTGTTCACAATGTCTGTACTAATGCCATCCCCAAAGGTTACCAAGGCCTTCCTCTAGCTAATCTTGCTGGGTTAATTGTACAAGAATTAACCTATTATAACAATGTCTATCTATTAGCCCTACTATCCTTCTTAGCTATAAATACCTACTCTTGCAAGTTAATATCAGACCAATCAAATGCATTGGCACTTCTGTTCCCCTATTATAGTAGTTGCTAAATGAAATCTGGCTTTGCTGTTTTAACTATGAGGCTCCTGGTTTTCTGTAATGGTTGTACTCCCCCCTTACTAGATGACAAAGAGGTGTTAATGTGGACTTTTGAATTGCTATAATAGAAAACAAGTTGACAGGGAAATCAACAGTGAGGTTGAAGTACTTTGAAGGGCATGGGCTATTGAGCAGGCGGTAGTGTATCTGAAATAATCGGAATTAAGTAACTGAGACTCAGGATGAGGAAAGACCAGATAAATGTTCTGCCTTTACATGTGCTCCAAGCACTTGAGATTTAACTTAAATTTTATTTTAGCCCAATCATTGTACCTTGTGTTTTAAATGTCCATTTTAAGGGGTCTATAGAGATGGCTTAGCAGTTAAGAACACATATTACTCGAGACCCTAATTGAATTCTCAAGACCCATGTCCAGCTGGTCACAACAGTCTGAAACTCTGCTTCATGAAGATCCTAGGCCTCTGGCTTCTGCAGAAAATAGCATTCATGTACATGTGTACACACACACACACACACACACACACACACACACATACACACACACACACACACACAAACACATAGAGAGAAAGAGAAGAGAGAGAGAGATAATAAAATAAATGTTTAACAGACTGTTTTATAGTGAGTCTCAGTTAGTCACCCAGGGTCATACTCTGTGCTTTTCAAAGTTCTCAGGGTCTCAGATGGATTTAGAAGATCTGACTAATTGTTCTTATTCATTATCTAGGCATTAACAAAACACAGAAATTTGTCACAAGTTTCAAGTTTTTTAGGTGGCTTCAAGATATACAAGGCAAATACATGGAACACTAATGCAAAACAAACTTGTGTGTGGACAGAGTAAAAATCTAAGAATGAATCTCCCTGAGATTCGTGGGTTAAATGGCAAAGTGAAGAGATGACAAAATGGAGATAATTAAGGAATGGAAGTGAAATTAATCATGAAGACTCTTGCCCTGCAAAACAGAAGTTACTATTTTGAATATGAAATCCGGGGAAATTCTGTTATTTTTGTTCCCTTGATTTTTAAAAATTATTAGCTCTTGAGAACAGAGACAAACATTCTCTCTGACACATATTTCCCCACAAAGAGGTTATATATGTGTTACTGAAGGGCTTGGTTTTCCATGGGAAGCACTTCTTTCAATATATTATATAACATATGGAATGAATACTAATAGAAATATGCTTCCCAGACAAGTAGGACACTACATATTTAAAATGAGAATCATAAAACACGGAGACATTTTAATGTAAAAGAAGACAGTCTTGAGTTCTGGGCTGGTATAGTATCATAGGTGAAAAAAAATTCCCAAATTTATGGACCCAAAGATTTCAAAATCTGAGTTGATATATTCAGACTGTGTCTTAATACGTACAAAAATCACTTTAGTATAGTACCATCCAATTAAAATAACTTAATTATACCTGAAATAGTTTTCTGTGCCACTTCATCCAAGTGAGCTATGGGGGAGGGGAGAAAATTACCCAGTCATCGCAGAGTGGGACTAAAGAACAATGTGTGTCAAAAACAGATTATTTAGAATTCAAACTCTGGTGACACTGAAGTTGGCAGTTATAATTGTAGGTGGAATTTCTGGGAGAAGAATGTAATTATCCAAACTGGATTTTAACCAGCACACCTGAGCACTTCAAGAAAAAAAAAGTGTCTTTAATACCATAAATAAATACCTCCTTTGTTCTATTCCTGAATGTAAAGGTACCAGTCCCTGGGCAGGCTGAATGCCTGAGGTTCTGCTTTAGTTCCTGCTCAGGAGGAAGCATGCCTCCTACTGAATCGCCAATCACCTTCCTGCAGAGATCTCTGTTCAAGCAAAGAAAACTATTATTAGGTATTTGATGGTTCTCATTAGCACTAGATATCTTAAAATTTTGTTTTCAAATGCTTTTTATTAGGTAGGTCAAAAGTTTGAGGTTCAAACACTCCATCAGAATCACAACTGAAAACTACTGATATCAAATCTTTTTCCGGTTCAATCGGGAAAATATCACTCCCATTGCAAGGAACAGATTAGAAATCCTTTACTTCTGTGGAACCTGGGGCAGAAGACCCAGGGAGGAAAATCATGCAGAATCCTGAAGACTGCAGTTGAAATGCAGAGAAAGAACCACTGTTGTTCACATAACACTATGAAGTAGACGGCAGTAGTTCTTTGAAACTTCTGGAAGAAATAAAACATACTTAGGACACCATTGTGTTGAAAGAAAAACATCAGTTAAACCGAATTTAACAGTTTGAGTAAAAACCAGTTTGCTAGTGAGGATCCCTTATCACAAACAGTTCTCAACCTTCCTCATGCTGCATCCCTTTGATACAGTTCTTCATGTTGTGGTGACTCCTAGCTATAAATTTATTTTTTTTTGCTACTTCTTAACTGTGATTTTGCAACTGTTATGAATCGTACTGTAAATATCTGAAACGCAGGATATCTGATATGCGACCTCCAAAGGGGTCATGACCTACAGGTTGCGAACTACTGCTTCATACTGTAAATGAGATCCTGAGAACTCTGCTCTCAGATACAGACAGGCAGCTTCAGTGAACAGCTTGAGGCAGTGCTTTCGTGCTTACATGCTGGCGTGAGCATTGGGTAGCCTGGAACCAGCTGAAGCTTTCTTTCTGTTTTTACTGCTTCTCCTCCTACTTAGGACACTGCGTTACATTGCATTCGATTACGGAGCACCTGGAGATGCAGAGGCAATTTTACTTAAAATTGCACTCTAATAGGCCATAGTATAAAGTTTTTTCCTCATTTTCAGTTATGGTTGGAAAGTCTCAGTTCTATTTCTTTATCTTAAAGAATGTTCTGGGTACTATTAAGGGTTCAGCTGCTCAGCGGCCAAAATAAATGACAGACATGTGGTCTTGTATACCCACAAGTATCTGGGCTCGGTGACCATTCCACACTGTGGTGCTCAGAGAAGGTAAAATTAAGGAAAGATGCCCTTCGAAGAATTGTGTTTCTTTAAATATTGATAATGAGTTATGTTTATTTCTTTTCATATTAATAATGTTTCAGTACTACATTTTGGTGCACACTTTTCACTATATCTTGCTCTTATTTTCGAGCCTGCCCATGGATCTATGCCTCCCTTTCTGTATCTCTTGATATTTATGTCTAGATTCTGCAAATGAGACAAAGATGACTTTTTTATCATTTTTGGCTCCTCTTCTCCTCCTCCTCTTAAGTATCTTTCTGAACCCTTACAGTATTTTTAATATATATTTTTAAATTTATACAACAATTTTAAGTGAAAAATTCGAGACGATTAAAAAATAACTTCTTACATACTCCCAATCCAACTACTCCTCTCATTAACACCTCAGATTTACCCATTAGTGAGTTTATATTGACACGTAGCTACCACATAAGGTCCATACCTTCTCCAGGTTTCTTTAGTCGTTCCTTAATGATCAATTTCTTTTCCAACATCCCACAGAGACTCACACAGGACTTTGCTGTGTCCCCTTAGTCTGCTCTTGACTGCAACATTGTATAACTTTCCCTCATTTTTATAATATATCAGCTTTCAGGACAGTCAGGGGAATATTTTATACAGTGTCCTTCAATGAATCCATCTAACTTTTTCCTCATTATTTAAATTTACTTTCATATTTTGAGAAATAACAAATTTACTTAGTCATCAATCATCATAAAGCCATATATATTTATTTTACATTATAGATTATTATATAATGCATATCATTTTGTTGATGATTTTGTTACATCTTAAACCATGTTACCACTTTCAGTTGAGTATTCTGTCCTTCGGTACAATGATTGTATATTGTATGCACTGAACCCCCATTACTGTAAGATTGTATATTGTATACTACACGCCCATCACTATAAGACTCTATATCGTATACACTATATCCCCATCACTGTAGGATTGTATATCATATGCACTATATCAACATCACTATAAGACTGTATATCATATTCACTATACCCTGATCACTATAAGACTGTATACTGTATACACTCTACCACCCTCACTGTAAGATTGTATATTGTATACACTCTACCACCATCACTGTAAGATTGTATATTGTATACACTATACCAACATCACTATAAGATTGCATATTGTATACACTACCCCCATCACTGTAAGGTTATCTTGTCTTTTATCTAATTTGTTTCACATACGTTATACATTTTGTGCTCCAGCACCAAATGAATTATCCATCCTTAAGCCCTGGATTTTTAATGTTGGTGTTGGTATTAGAAACCAAAGTCTAGGTACTGGGTGGGCCTGTTGTGTCTAGTGTTTCTGCCCCAGGGCTCTACTACAGAGTTTTTTAATCCATGAATTTGTATTAGTTCTTGGTTTATATTAATTCTCATTGCTTTTTGCACCAGTGTTAGTAATTTTCTGCAAATACATCCTGTCCATGATATCTTAGATATATACTTTTAGACAAAATCCCTTTCTCCATGCAAAAGAGAAAACTAAAACCACTTTAAGATGTGTATTCTCTTTGAGAGACTGGTTTTTGTCCACAAGTAAATGAAAAAAGCAAAAAATCAAACAGGTTTTCAAACCAAAGTTTAACAAGAAACCTAATTTTCATGCTGAGTCAGCCTTGCGGAAATGTGTTGTGTGTTTGCTCTTGATTGCTCCAGAGATGCATATTTTCAGAATGTTGTAGTAAGTTTTAGAAATGCTTTCATATGATGTAAGTTATATCTTCTAAAATTTATTAAGTGTTATCTTGGTTCATAAATCAATGAGTTCTTCATTAACTTTCGACAGAACAATATTTGAGAGATAATTGCTACTTTAAGTGAATTTTTGCACACTTAAAAGAATCATATTTCTTAAAAGAGGAACTACAAAAAGAAATTAGAGCATTAACCTGAAAATTACTCGTTCATTTCCCAGCACACTTATCATTAGAACACTTAACAGTATCTGAAGTTAAAATATTTTTTATGGTGCACAGTGCCATTTTTAGAAGCTTAGAATGAACTTGGCAAGAAATGGTTTGAGGATAGCTAGTATTGGATAATGCATGCTTTTCTATGTCCTATGGCTCCCTCCTGTCATTTTAAACCCTTGAGTACAAATTAACTGGAACATAGTCTAAGGAGCATATTTATTAGTATAGAATTTTTATTATCAACATATTGGTACCAGGTCTATAGAAATATAAAAGTCATGGAAACAAATTTAACAATAAAGTCCCCTGTTCCCAACTCATTCATTCTTATCTTTCCCCCAAACAGTCATTTCTTCTAATCGTGAAGCACACAAACTCTACTACATATTATCTCTGTCCATATATCAGATATCATCAAGATCCAGTTAATCATTGTGCCAGAGAAGCGAGAAATACTTGAAAGGTTTGTTAAATCAACCTCATGGAAAAAGAAAAAAAAAACACCTTTTTGGAAGCAGTCAAAATTCTTATCTTCACATAGAATGGGATAGAGATGTGCTGTAGAAAGAAGCCATACATGCCAGACCTAAAGGAACCTTCTGCAATAAAAAATGGCTAAGATGTTCCCAAGCCTACTTTCCTGTTCGTTTCTCAGAATTATTAAGGTTCCCAAAGGTTTTGATGCCATGTGCTTGGGAGTTTTTCATAGCTCGGGAACTGCATGGTTTCATTGTCGCCACTGGAGACAAAATTTCCACAATTCCCCAGGTTGGCCTCAAGTTTTCCCATCTCTCTTCATTTTCAAGAGAAGATAGAAAAATGAAATGCACAATTGCAGAGGGGGGGGCATTGATTTCAAATCAGTTTGTCAACAACGATGCTTCATTGACATCAAAGTTGTCCCCAGTTCACACCATGGATGTCTAAACAATTCCCAGAAAGCATTTCCAATGAAGAGAGTGCACTACTCCTTCTATTGAAACTGCCTCCTGACTTTTTCTTTAGCCCCCTGGTTTTCTTTTGTGTCCACACAGATTGCCACACACACACACACACACACACAGAGAGAGAGAGAGAGAGAGAGAGAGAGAGAGAGAGAGAGAGAGAGCACTGACCCTTGAGTATCTTTTATGACATCCAAGAATAGCCTGCTATTAAAAAGCACTGACTGCCTTCCCAAGATCCGTTTTTAGAGATGTGCTTCCTGACACTTCATATGTGTCCAATTCTGGGATGATTCTGGCTGCTGTCTGTTCACTCTTTTTCTTTCTATTCCCTTAATAGCACATTCTCTCTGGCATCACTGCAGTGTTTCCTCCTGAGTTCACACCTTTCCTCTCTCACCATCCTTAATTTTTGCTTTAAGGCTTGTTTTTCTTTCCCACTCTGTTGGGATTCCACAGGGCCACTCTTTGTCTTTCTGTATGTGCAATACGACAAACAATTTGACCAAAGCCTGTGAATTGTTCATCATGACACCTTTTCAACATAGGACAGTGATGGAACTGAGTCTGCTTTGCATGTCAGGGTCAGGATGACACCTTTACAGCTTAGCATCTGTCAGATGCTTAATTGGGAAATTCTCTCAGCTCTGAATGAAATTCCTGGATCTTCTGTGATGAAGCAACTTCGAACAAGGAAACATAGCTCTACTTATATGAAAAGCTTGGAAGATACAGGTATTTTGTAAAAGTGCACACAGTCCACACAGGCAGTGGTGAATAGCTACCCTGTATATTCAGCATAGAAGAGAAAATATTTATTTAGATTCATAAGTTTTAAAAGATGTGATACAATTGAGAAGATGATAAATGGGAATTCATAGATATGAAGAAGATAGGAAAATGGTTAAAAAAACAAATATTAAAATATTAGACAAAAAACAGTGCTATTTTCAAGATGGCTCAGCAGGTAAAAGTGTTTACCACCCATCCTAATGACCTGAATTCTATCCACTGAGCCTCATGGTAGAAGGAGAGAACTGACTCCCACAGACTATTCTATGACCTCCAAAGGAATGCTCATGTGCAAGCGCACGCACACACACACACACACACACACACACACACACACACAAACACACACACACACACACATGCAAGTACACACACATTAATGTGATAATTTTTAGATAAGTTGTTCTACTTTATGAGTTATATAAAACATAGGAACTGGAGGGCAGTTTAAGCTTTTATCTTGACAGCTCCACTGTCTGCTAGACCATCAATCAATAGTATCAATATACAGGTTTCTTTCTCAGTGTTTTTTCCACATATTATTCTCTAAAGCAGTGTGCAAGGAAGGTTATTTTTAAAAATTACCTTAAATGTACCCAAGATGCTCTTTGATAAAATAAAGTTAAGTAATTAGTACTCTTACTAATATCATATTCACTATTTTTAGAGGAAAAAAGATGTTATCAAAAAATAAATATGCCCTGTGATGTACCCACATTGGAAAATTAAGAACTTCTGTCTAAGAAAGCATCTGCAATCAGTAGAGAAAGGTATTGAGCAATTGTCTTTGAACCACTGAAACACTAGCCTCTGTCCCATGACCATGTCTTCTAAAATCTGTGGGATTTGAGCACTGAGTGATCCTCAGTACAGAAGAGTGCAGGGCCACCTTGTTCTTCATTCACAAGCAGACTCCTTTGCTCTGGGAACTGGGACACGTGACTTGTTTCCATGGTAACACACAAATTAAAGATCCCGAAGTCAGCTGCATGGAAAAGAAAAACATCTTTTTTTTTTAAAGAAAACCTTTGCCCTAGTTTTTAGCAGTTATCCTGAGTATTGCTAATGTCTTTAAGAATGGTTTCAAGCCTTCTTCATCATGAGCAAGACATTGTAATCATGCCATATCTTGTAAGTAGGCAATAGATAGAGCAGTACTGCACCTCTGAAGACACTAATATGAGGCTTGGAAAATAAGAAAGTGTTTTTCGTAAGCCATGCACTTGATAGCAGTCTTTCTGTGAACTGACCTGTTTGTCTTGATACCTAATTTTTTTCAATCTCTTGTGATAAACAGCAACTGCTTAAACAAAGTCAAAAACAACAGACTAACTCATGACAAAGAACGTTAACATAAATTGATACTTCAATATTCAGATAAAGTCAAAGATTCCGATATCATAGTCTCTAATTTTTGGACAATGATAATTCTCTACAGAACTGTATGCTTTGGCAGCAACAAACTGTTAAAACCAAAACAACAGGAGCTTCTGTGGGTGAGACAGGAGGACTTTCTCTCCCTGAACTCGGGCCCCTCCCCAAATGCTGGATGCTCTCATCCTTAATCTTTTCACTGGTCCTTGAAGTTTCACTCTTATTTTCCTGTTGAGGAAACTGAGGCTCATGGGTATTAAGTTATCTTGTTCAGATAAATGAAAGAATCAAAATTCAAAAGAAACAGCTTGAGTTGGTGTACTCGATGGAATTCAGAGAAGAGCATATTATGTCCTCAGTTATATTTTTCAAATCTCTTTCCAAGGTAGATTGCACATTGGAATGTCTTTTACAAAAACATCTTCTTTGCAATAAAGGACAATATGGACAGTTTAACACACCAAGTTTTCTGGCTTATTACTGGTTCCATGAGAGACAGAGAGAGAAGGGGAGGAAAATGAATGCAGTCATTTGCCACATAACGGGCCACTGTGCTTTTAAGATCAATTCAGTTTCAGTGCACGTAGTTCAAGGACAACACGGTGCCTGATATAGAGCCCTTTTTGATTTATACTCTATTTCCTGTAAAACAGATTACAGAACGCCTTTTGTTTCAGATAAAATGAAGACACACAAGGTACTGTTGTGCTGACCTCCACCTGATGCTAACACTTGCTCCAAATTTATACAGATTTTAAATTTATAACCAAGTCTGAACAGCTTGTCTGGGACAATCATCATGTCCTCTGAGGTGTGGGATTGAATCCTCTGTTGACATCACCCTAAACAACTGTGAAAGCAGGATCTCTGCAGATGTCTTTGAGCTGCTCTCTGTACTCTTACTCCATTGAAATGTTGATGAGCTGAGAAGGTACCCAAAAGCATGCTTTCAGTTGGCCTTAACTCCTTGTCATTTTCAGGGCACTTCTTTGAATTCAATTATAGTTTAGTTTAATTCAGAGTAGATTAGGATTCCCATTGCCACAGAACAATTTAATTGTGTTTTCTTTCTGACTGACCATTCACTTGATGTGTTTACTAATATTAATGACTACATGTGACTAATATTAGAAAGAGAAAATAAAACAGCACCTTCTTTTGTATGACTTAGAGCAGTTCTTTGAATTAATGCACATAAAATTTGAATTCCCACTGCCTGCAAGCTTCTTCATATGTGCATATCCCATCTTCAGTTCCTCTGTGAATAATAATACAGGCTTTAAAACCTATTAGACTTAAATTCAACTACCGCTTCTGCCAGTTTCTGCTTATGTAAATTTGCTGGAAATTCTGGTTTTGTTTGTACCTTGAATGCAAAGGTAATAATAGCATTAGATTAAGAATTTGTGTGAGGAGTAAATGTGAAGGGGAAAAAACCCTTATCAAATGCTAAAACCCAGAACTTATTTCTGACAGCACGATACCCCACAACGCCCTTCCCTTCCATGGCTCTTCTCTGATTTTTTTATTCCACTCTTTGACCGTACCGATCACCTTACTGTTCCCTAACTAGCATGTTTCTCACCTTTCCTCCTTGCCACATGTCATGTACATTTCACCAAACACCCTTGGGTCTGAGTATTCCTTCCCTGCCCATGTCTCCTTTGGCCTCTCGCCCTTTGAGTTCACTCGTAAACATATTGCCAATTCTGTAAATACATCTACTATGACTTTAACATTTACATTTTGTTATAACAACATTTTTATTATAAGCCCTCTCTCACACGTTAGGGTCCTCAGAAGCGAGTTGGCAGGTAATGGAGCTCCTAAAAGAACATGACCACTGTTTCCACAGTTTGTCATTTGTGGCATAACTCAGCACCAAACCCAGGGCCTGTGTATGACAGGCAAATGCCCTACCACTGACCTCCCTACAAGCCTTTCTAGTTCTTTTGAGCGTGCAGTTTTGACCATAGGCAGGACACGACTGCCCTCATACTCTCAAAACTACATTGACTAAGAACTAAAACATGGACTGAATACAGAGGGAGCAGGCAACTGGGGATGGAGGGGAGGAGGAAACTAAGTGAACCTGAGAAGGAAACATAGAAGAACCTCGTTCGTTTATCATCCACTCTAATTTCACTTCTGGAAACCTGACGAGTTGGTAGCAATAGATGTATATTGTGTCCTGAAGAAGATTCATTTTGCCATTTTTAGCTTTTCATACTCATGTTCTAGGTGAAACACTATAAAAAAATGTAGTTCCGCATTAAAATCATGACTCGCACAGTCTTTAAAAGCCTAGGTGACAGAAAACAGCATGAGAGAAGGTAGACAGATTGTCTAAAATAAGAGCAGCAACCTGCCTGCTTCCAAACCAGAGGCCTGCTGCTGAAATTAGAACGCGTGCTGTGGCAGAACTGTATCAGGAAATCTGCTCCTGTGTCAACAGTCCCTGCAGTATGCTGACCGGGCAGATACTCCAATTGATTAACTTCATCTGTGTCACCCGCAGAGAGAAAGGCAGTGGTAACTGATGGCTTTACCAGTATCCATCTTTTCTATTTAAGGAAGTTAGAAATACACCTTAAGATGGATGCTGAAGTAGGTACCATCTATCTTTGGGACCCAATATACAGTCTGTGGTTTCTCAAAACCCTGAAGTCAAGGGACTTGAGAGGCAGAGCAGGGAAGATTTCCCAAAGATAAACTTAAAATTTTTGTTGATTTTGATAGTATTGGAATCTTGAAATTTCCTGAAATGTAAGAGATAGCAGAAACTAAAGAAGAGAAATAGGCTATCCTCTCTCCCTTCAGACTATATATTTCACATAGCTATGCTAACATAAAAGTAGAACGGCTTCTGTTTTTATCCAACTGTCAATAATGTGTGTCTGTGTGTCTGTGTGTCTGTGTGTCTGTGTGTCTGTGTGTGTATTTGTGAGTTGTTTTATGTGATCTAAGATAATAGATAACATTTTATTCCTAAAATATTTATACAAAAATTAACATCTCTATTATCCAATCCATTCTATACAACATAAACTTCATAAAATGCAAGTTCAAAAATTTCTATATCTCTTCTTTAAATTTTCATCTACAGAGCTCAATCCATTTTTTAACACCACTAATGCTTCCAATGTAGTTTTCCAATTCTTTTTTCCTGTATTCTCCAACACATAACCTGCACTTCCAGGGAGTCCGACTGGTTATTATCTTATTGTGTATAGAGGACTCTATCCTTAATATTCTCAGCTGCAAATGTATTCTCTGACTATTGATTACTTTTTATAATTGTTTTTATTTAAGCAACTTTAATTATATAATATTGCTTGAATCTGTTCTTACACAGAATGGTAAAGAATTTAGATCCTGGGCACCAAGGTAACTAAGCAGCCAATGGCACTTGCTCTGCAAGCCTGGTAACCTGAGTTTGATCCCTAGAACCTGCTTAAATGTGGAAGAAGAGAACTAACTCCAAATGACCTCTGACCTTCATGTGTGCCATGACATGTGCACCTCCCCGATACACACTTTATGAGTATACACACACACACACACACACACACACACACACACTAAACTTTATCCTATCTTCTCCTTCCAGAGAGACAATTGCCCCGAGCATACTTGTTCATGTGCATAGGCAAAGTACATGTCTATATGTGTGTGAACATACATACAAACATACATATATATATATATATATCCATTTTGTAGTTTTGTTTATTTTACATCAAGATCATACTCCAATGTTGTTTTTAACCACTTTTGTTCACCTATCCTCTTATAAATCTTTCTGTAACAGGAATTTGCTACAATATTCCAAGTACAGAAATTTATTCAACCACCACTAATCAATGAATATTAGTTTTACTTTCATTTTGCTGCTGAAAAAATAATTGTCAAAAATGAACATAATCCAACAGTATTTTTTTCTGGGGTCTTACTGTAGCTTGAATGTGGGAACTTATTTCTCAGTCTGACCACATTCAAAAGTAGAGCCCAAGAAGAGTGGTAGGAGCAGCATTCTCCCGGACTGCCATCACACAGATACTGGTTCAGACAACAAGAATAACAGCATAGGTGGGTATCTGGTCGTGTTCTCTTCCTAACTCACATAGCTGCTGCATGAGTGTACTCATATAGCATTTCCTCTATCTGCACATGTGAAGTCTCTCTTGTCTGTGTAGGACAGCAGCCCCACCTTGCACTTCCTGCACTTAGGACCTAACTCAAAGTTAATTACCTACCACAGATAACATGTGGAGGATTGAACATAGTGAAGATACGGAGTTTAGGTGGCATAAGCCTAAGATGGGTGTTTCTGGTTAGGGGCCTCTGCCAGATTCCTCTTCTAATGTCCCCTTTCATCTCAGTGTTCAAAGCCATCACTGTCCTGTACCGTTAGCACCACACTCTGCTTATCAATCTTTTCTGTTTTTCCCGGACTTTTTAAATTAAAGAAAAGAAAAAAGTGTTCCCCCATTCTTAGATTTCATCTTCCAACTACCATTGAAGTTCCAAGCGATGCACAATGCTTAGTGACCATTTCGGAATTGTTTTACTCATTTTCCTATGGGGGTTTCATATAAATGAATATTAATTCACTATCTCGCTATTAAGGTGGGACTTTTAATGTTTTTTTAATTGTTTGATTCCTAACAGAACACGCAGCACATACTGTGTGTTCAGTAAACATCTACTGAGTTTACAAGAATGAACATGGAAAATGAATCAGAAATGGTGTGAACATTTTTCAGATTATTACATTGTACCTAAACAAAACGTGACTTCGATGTGTTCACATGTATCAGTAGTTCCAGTAAATATTCTACACTCCCTGTCTTGCCTTATAACCACTGTCACCATGGATATTAAACAAAATTTCACTTATTTCAGTCTAACTATGAGATTCTTTTTCCCATACCATTCATTTTATACTATTTGACTCACCATACTTATAATCTGAACAGAACAGTAATTTAATTAGCATGAACATTAAAACATTAAGGAATGAATTCATATGTAGCATCATAGATGAATTGACTTTTATAGAATAGCACATGTCAAGCAAACTGAACAGATCTTTTAGGGGTGTGTGTGTGTGTGTGTGTGTGTGTGTGTGTGTGTGTATGTGTGTGCGTGTGTGTATACAAGAGACCAGAGGTGTCAGATTGCCCTATGAGAGTTGGTGTTACAAGCAGTTGTGAGCCATCTGACATAGGTGTTAGAAATTAAACTCCAAAGACACACTCAAACGTAGAATAGTCACATTATGTTTCAGTAAATGTCCTCAGAGACTCTTCAAGGAAAGGATTCTAGGAAGTTTATTTCAGAAGGCAACATATGATTTCCACTTATATTTGATTTATTAGGTGAGATTAAATAACACACTATGGGGGCTGTATATAAACTAAATAAGATGGAGGATGTCAATACTATTATTTATTTGTATGCATGTTTAGCAAAATTCACAGAAGCAAAACCCCGGGCTGTGATGTCAAGCAAAGGCTACAGAAACTCAGCAACAGTGTTTTGAAGCTGGAAAAGATGCACACAGTAAAACAACTGTGCTAGCTAAAAGACTCTGTGAATGTCCCTTATTCCAACAATGTTCTCTGGAAATGATAGACAGTCATATCTGTCTTTTAAAAAAAATCACATTTCTACTCCTGAGTAGTGGTACTGTCGACATACGATATTGAAACCATCAATACGTGCCAATGGTGTTAGCAGTACAGGTGGTGAGACACCCTATGGCTAAGGCAGGAAAAACAAAAACAAAAACAAAGAAGAAAACAATCGAGTCAGGAAGTATATGTTGTGTGGAGATGAGTGGGAGAGCTAACCATGGAGAAGTGACTTGAGTAAAACAGAGGAGAAAACCAATAATTTACACCTCAGAGACAGGATGTCTATGTTCACTGAAGTAAGAGCAAAAGCATCTTACCAACCACGTTCTTTGCATACAAAAGTAGTTTATGCACATTATGTTACCAACGTATCCTTTGAAAATGCCAACCCAAGAGCTTGCCCCTGGTGAATGATTATTTACATGTTCCTTTCCTCTACAGGTAAAAGTTATTACTCAAGTACAGTTGGCCTGATGCTGAAATAAAACTGTGGAGAAACTAGCAGGCAAGGTCACTTCACAGAGAATTAATTAGGACACTCAGATATAAAGGGAATTTTCCAAGAAGGCATTCAACCCAATCCTTCTTAGGTCTATTCATTTAAGAGTTTACTAATGTTCGTTAGGAGTCTGCTCGGCACAGCTTTGGCGAGTCCCTGTTATAGGTTCAGAAACCACAATTGTCTTGGAGAGATGTAATGCTTCTACTGGCCCATACCTTATACATAGACATGCACATAAAGTCAAACAAGGTAAAGACAATCAACATTTCAGGTGATTGTGCAAATCAAGTCTGTCCCCAGTTCAGTTTTATTCATGGACAGGATATAAATTGAAATAACTTTCAATTTCTCTAAAAATTTAAGACACACCAAATCATCCTTTGGTAAGTGAAGAAATTACATTCAGCAAACACTCATTTAACAACCACTGTGCGCTGGGAGCTGGGGATGGAACAAGTAAGTACTTCCCACCTGGAAAGAGCTCTCAAGCTAAGGAAGTCTATTGGGAGAGATTTGTAGAGCTCGAGGCATGGCAGACTAGCAAAGAGGACCATTAAGCTTTGTTTGAACTGGAGAAGTACCTGAAGGAACAGCTCTTGGACAGAAAGAGCTTTATATACAAAATGTGAGGCATCTTATAGCATTTGAATAATGGTTCTGAAATGATGGTACTACATGTAAGCAGGACAGATTAAGGAATTATTCCAGGATCTTATGTGTGGTGTGTGAGAAACCAGAGTAGGCTGGGTAGTTCTGTTCATTTTGTTTTTTTGTGTAAATCAAAAGATACCTGTCCCTGCATTTGGTCCCCCATGCAAACACTTCCCTGCAGCCTTGGTCCTCCCTCTGCATGAACCACACTGCACAACACATCCGCTTCCTCATCAAAGCCTGTTTTTCCTCACTTCCCATTGTTCAGTTCTTTCCCTAACTCACCTCGGTACTAGTATTTTCTTCAATATCTGCAGATATATTTCCATACTGAAGAAATATACATGTTTCACAACACCAACTCTAAGGCTGTTTATTCTCCTTCCTTCCCATCTCTTCCCCCTCCTCCCCTCTCCGTCCTTCTCCTCTTCCTACTCAAAGCACACAAACTCTTTAGAATATTGATCTAAATTCTTCCTTCCTGCACAACATAGACAACAGCCTCTCTTTACCTTTATTCTTATTTTTGTATTATAAAGATAAATATTAAAGATATGTTTGTCATTGTCTCTCTTTTGTTAGCCATACAAATTATATAAAATAATGGCTTTTATTAAGACATCTAATGCATATGTTTATAATGTACTTTATAGTGATACTCCCCTTTATCTCTTGTTTACACAGTATGATTCAAAAACACAAATATTACAAATATTACATGTTTTCTCTCAAATACATAATTGAGATTCCAATGGTAAGGGAAGGAGAATTAGAACAGATAATTCACCTGCTTCTAGAGGCTTTGCAGGTGTGGTGGCTATATTATATGTGTCAGTAGGTGGCAGAAAGGAGAGAGACTCTGTCTAAGCTCAGTGTTCTGACAATGAACATCTGAATTATTAGTAAATTAAAAAACCCTGAAAGAAAAGACAAGAAAGAAAGAAAGAAAGAAAGAAAGAAAGAGAGAGAGAGAGAAAGAATTAAAGAAAAGAAAAGAAAAATAGAAAAAAGTGGGACAAGAAAAAAACAAAAAAAGAAAGAAAAAAGAAAAAAAACAAGTCCGAGACAACCACTAGTCCAGCATCTGGGGGACCAGAGAGAGAGCTAGATTCAGAGGTACCTGCCTGGGCCAGACAGGCTCCCAGGGTGGAGAGTGAAGAAGAAACAAGAAGAACATTAGCTGGGACCAAGGGCCCTACGTGGAAGTGAGCCTGAGACAGACGGACAAACCTCTCATGGGGCTACTGGATCCTGAGTGAGGAGACAGTCTGAGATGACCGCCCAGCGCCATGGGGCCCTGATAGAAACCTAGACTGAAATGACCATCAGCCCTGCTCCCTGCAGTCCTACAGAAGTGGGAGCAGACCTGAGATGATCCCTGTCCGGGGCCATATTCATCAGCAGGACATAGAATTCCTGAGACCACTCCTGAGAACCCCAGACACTCAGAGAGTGGGGCAGAGGAGGTATTAAGAGAAGCAAGTAAGTGGTGGAGAAAAGAAAGAGAAAAAAACAGAAAGACGTAGGCACATTGAAGAGATGCTGAACTGAGTTTCAAGGGTAGTGAGGAACAGTCTGATGTAAGTAGGCAGTGATGTCACCTGGGACCATGGTACGATCCTGTCCTGTGCTGCCACCCGTGGCCAAGTCTGAGTCCTTGGCCCTGAAGCAGCAGGAGTCTCGGACCATCCAAGTCCAAGTGGACATCATCACTAGTCTGGACTGCCATAAGGGGACATATTGATGTCTGAAGGCTGAGCAGGATTGGCCCCACCTCTTATCTGGGCATCGCGGGAGATCTGGCCCTGGGATCATGACAGTAGGAGAGCTAACCCCACCCCTAGCCAGCTACAGTACTCAAACATCCAAAACTTTCAGGGAAACCGGTCCCCAGCGTGTGAGTGCGGGAACGCTGGCCCAGACACTCATCTCCCACACGGTGGCATAGATAAGGGAGAGATACCTCCCCCATCCCCATCCCTCACCACCTATAGCAGGTGGGAGACCTTGCCTTGGGGTCATGAGAATAGGAGAGCTGTCCTTGCCCCTTACCAGCTGCAGTACTCAGGAGAAGAACCTGCATCTTGCCTCAGTAGCAGAGTAGAACTGAACCTGGTGGCAGGAACTTGGGCAAGTTGGCCCCAAGGGTGTGAGCATTGAAGAGCTGGCTCTCAAAACCATCCAATGGAAAAAAGATAGCATTTTCAGCAAATGGTGCTGGTTCAGCTGAGGTCAACATGTAGAAGAATGCAGATCGATCCATGCTTATCACCCTGTACAAAGCTTAAGTCCAAGTGGATCAAGGACCTCCACATCAAACCAGACACACTCAAACTAATAGAAGAAAAACTAGGGAAGCATCTGGAACACATGGGCACTGGAAAAAATTTCCTGAACAAAACACCAATGGCTTACGCTCTAAGATCAAGAATCGACAAATGGGATCTGCAAAGCTTCTGTAAGGCAAAGGACACTGTGGTTAGGACAAAACGGCAACCAACAGATTGGGAAAAGATCTTTACCAATCCTACAACAGATAGAGGCCTTATATCCAAAATATACAAAGAACTCAAGAAGTTAGACCACAGGGAAACAAATAACCCTATTAAAAAATGGGGCTCAGAGCTAAACAAAGAATTCACAGCTGAGGAATGCCGAATGGCGGAGAAACACCTAAAGAAATGTTCAACATCTTTAGTCATAAGGGAAATGCAAATCAAAACAACCCTGAGATTTCACCTCACACCAGTGAGAATAGCTAAGATCAAAAACTCAGGGGACAACAGATGCTGGCGAGGATGTGGAGAAAGAGGAACACTCCTCCATTGTTGGTGGGATTGCAAACTGGTACAACCATTCTGGAAATCAGTCTGGAGGATCCTCAGAAAATTGGACATTGAACTGCCTGAGGATCCAGCTATACCTCTCTTGGGCATATACCCAAAAGATGCCCCAACATATAAAAAAGACATGTGCTCCACTATGTTCATTGCAGCCTTATTTATAATAGCCAGAAGCTGGAAAGAACCCAGATGCCCTTCAACAGAGGAATGGATACAGAAAATGTGGTACATCTACACAATGGAATATTACTCAGCTATCAAAAACAACGACTTTATGAAATTCGTAGGCAAATGGTTGGAACTGGAAAATATCATCCTGAGTGAGCTAACCCAAACACAGAAAGACATACATGGTATGCACTCACTGATAAGTGGCTATTAGCCCAAATGCTTGAATTACCCTAGATGCCTAGAACAAATGAAACTCAAGACAGATGATCAAAATGTGAATGCTTCACTCCTTCTTTAAAAGGGGAACAAGAATACCCTTGGCAGGGAATAGAGAGGCAAAGATTAAAACAGACACAGAAGGAACACCATTCAGAGCCTGCCCCACATGTGGCCCATACATATACAGCCATCCAATTAGACAAGATGAATGCAGCAAAGAAGTGCAGGCCGACAGGAGCCGGATGTATATCGCTGCTGAGAAACACAGCCAGAATACAGCAAATACAGAGGCGAATGCCAGCAGCAAACCACTGAACTGAGAACGGGACCCCTGTTGAAGGAATCAGAGAAAGAACTCGAAGAGCTTGAAGGAGCTCGATACCCCTTATGAACAACAATGCCAATCAACCAGAGCTTCCAGGGACTAAGCCACTACCTAAAGACTATACATGGACTGACCCTGGACTCTGACCTCATAGGTAGCAATGAATATTCTAGTAAGATCACCAGTGGAAGGGGAAGCCCTTGGTCCTGCTAAGACTGAACCCCCAGTGAACGTGATTGTTGGGGGGAGGGCAGTAATGGGGGGAGGGTAGGGAGGGGGACACCCATAAAGAAGGTGAGGGGGAGGGATTAGGGGGATGTTTGCCTGGAAACTGGGAAAGGGAATAACACTCGAAATGTAAATAAGAAACACTCAAGTTAATAAAAAAAAAAAGAAAGAAAGAAAGAAAAAAAAAGAAAATGCCCCCATAAGGTTGGGATATTAAAAAAAAAAAAAAAAAAAAAAAAAAGAAGAGCTGGCTCTGCCACTTGTCCACTGTGCAGTGATGTGGGCAAGATACATACCCCCTTCTTGCCCCTTGCCACGTTGGCAGGCAGGAAACTGGCCCCAAGGTCATCAGAGCAGGAGAGCCGTCCCTGCCCCTCACCTACTACAGCACTCAGGAAAGTATGTCCTGGACCTCGCCTGAGCAGCATAGTAGAGCTGGCCCTCTGGACGTGGGGTTTCAGGTGAGCTAACCCCAAGGGCATGAGCACAGTTCTGCCTCTTGTCAGCTGGGTGGTGGTGCAGATGAGGGAGAGATGCCTTCCTCTCCTCCCTCATTCTCTGCCACCAATGGCAGTCGGGAGAGCTGGCCCCAGATCCTGAGAGTGGGAGAACTGGCCATGTCCCTCACCAGCTGCAACACTAGGGAGAGTGGGCCCTGCACCTCACCTGGGCAGCAGGGTAGAGATAGCCCTGGTTACAGAGATCGCTGGGTGAGCCGGACCCACACAGCACGAGAGCAGGAGAACCTGTCAGGTGCAGATCCAAGGCTATAAATTGGCCCACCCCTACCATCTACCCCATCATGAACTGCTGGAGTACAGAAAGGGGCCAGTCTAACAGATCCAAAACGGGAGGATCTCCATGACACAGGATAATAACACGATACCTGAGAGGAACCTCAGCGAGAGTCCAGTGTTAGTGGAGCAGCAGAAGCCAGAGGTCTTATACCAGACCAAGGAGTCATTGCTATGAACACTTGCAAGCAAAGGAGTATAGACAAAGCGGTAAACTGTGGGACACTCTGGGACATGCTACAGCTTCCACAACAAGATTGTTTTTCCCCTTTGTTGTGGGGAAGGTGACAAGAATGGAGGACAAGTACAAGGGGGGATGAGTGGGATTGGGGTGCAATATGACGTGAAATTCACAAAGAACCAATAAAACGTTTTTAAAAATTAAATTAAAAATAAAAACAAACACATGCAAATTTATGACCTAATTTAATCCTCCAAGCTACCCTTTGTGAAAAGGATTCTCACTACTCCCATTTCACAGATGAGGAAACAAAAGCACCAAGAGGATCGATGCTGTCTGGAGAGCACAGAGTTAGAGGGTGAAAAGCAGCGAGCTTTTAGAGTTCTTCACAGAGAGTCTGGAATCCAGTAATCCTGGATAAACCAATCAACCATAGCATGACTGATTCTCCACCTTCCACCATGCTCCTTTGGTTCACTTACTGGGAATTCTCTCTCTATTTCCTTCCCCCTTCTCTTCAACTAGATATGACTTTCCTTTGCAGCCCGCCCCATTTTCTTTTTGACATCCTCTCTTGTTCTAATAACATCCCACTGGTATTTTTATGTCACTTACCAGACTAATTTCCTCTCACACACAGACATCTTTTTTCTGAGAGATCTGACATGGGCATCATGTTTGTTGGGGGACCTTTGACTCCTACATAGCACCCTGGCACAATGCCTTACCTGATGTGTCGGATAAATTTTTACTGTACTGATTTGTAAGATTATCGAAATACGTATTCTAGGACTCCGTTACAAGGAACCATTTTCATTTAAAAAAAAAACAAACAAACAAAAACAACAAACCAAAAAAATCTCACAATACCTGCTCCCAATTCCTTTTTTTTTTATCTTTTTTTTTACACACCCCAAATTTTATTCCCCTCCTGGTCCACCCTCCTACTATTCCACATCCCATACCTCATCCCAAACCCCCTGTCTCCACAAGGATGTCTATGCCCCACCCCCGACCCCACCAGACCTCTAAACTGCCTGGAGCTCCAGTCTCTTGACAGTTAGGTGCATCTTCTCTGACTGAACCCAGACCCTGCAGTCCTCTGCTGTATATGTGTTGGGGACCCTGTATCAGCTGCTGTATGCTGCCTCATTGGTGATTCAGTTAAGAAATCTCAGGGCTCCAGGGTAATTGAGAGAGCTGGTCCTCCTACTGGGTCACCTTCCTCCTCAGCTTCCTACAGCTTTTCCCCACTTCAACCATAGGGGTCAGCAGCTTCTGTCCATGGGTTTAGTATAAATATCTGCATCTAACTATTTCGGCTGCTTGTTGGATCTTTTGGAGGGCAGTCATGTTAGGTCCCTGTTTATGAGTACACCATAGTTCTGTAACAGTGTCAGGTCTTGAGGCCTCCCCTTGAGCTGGATCCCACTTTGGGCCTGTCGTTGGACCTTATTTTCCTCAGACTTTTCTCCATTTCCATGCCTGCATTTCTTTCAGACAGGAAGAATTATGGGTCAGAGTTTGGACTGTGGGATGGCAACCCCATCCTTCACTTGATGCCCTGTCTTTCTACTGGAGGTAGGCTCTATAAGTTCCATTTCTCCTCTTGAGTCCCTCTCCTCTCCCTTTGAGTCCTGAGAGACTCTCACCTCCCAGGTTTCTGGTATATTTGTAAGGGTCCCCCCAACCTCCTACCTCCCAAGGTTGCCTCTTTCCATTCTTTCTTCTGGACTCAGGGCTTTAGTCCTTCCCCCCGCCACCCACCCAATACCAGATCATGTTCCCCTCTTCCCCTCCCTGTCCCTTTTCCCTCCCAGGTCCCTGCTTCTCTCCCCGCTTGTGATTGCTTTCTTCTCCCTCCCAAATGGGACCGAGGCATCCTCAGTTTGCTTCCAAGTTCTTATGATGATCATATGATCTGAGACAAGGCAACTAGAAGAATCAGCCAAGACATTTTCTTTTGGTATCAGACAGACCTCTTCCCTACTCAAAAGACTACTCCATCAGAATTTATTGTCCATGTGAATGCATTAATTGAGAAGCAGACCTCTAGGAGAACTGGCTGAATCATGCTGGATTCAATCATGCACAGAGAAGTGAGTACTTATTGTGAAACATCTTACTTGCCTAGTACAGATGAGCCTTTCCAAGGTGCACAGTGAACTCTATAAGGTTCAGGACTGAAAAGGATCTTTATTTAAGAAGCACCAGTGCCATCTTCAGGCCATTCCTAGGTAGTAGTTCTGTTTTCACCCATGGATTGCTCTGCAGTTCCATCAAAAAGCCTTTCACGTCCTTACTCCAGGTTAAAACACTGCAGAGATCATCTTCTATGGAAGGTTTCTGTCCACACTCTTAGGGAAGTAGGTACTGTGAACCTAAAGCAAACCAGTGATAGCTACCTGTAATCCTAGCACTACAGAGACAGGGATTCCGTGGTTCAAGCTGACTGCATCCTGAGAGGGCTTGCCTCTATATGAGGTAGAGAGCAATAGAAGAGACACAACAGAGTATCGGCTGCTGTGAACACACATGCTGTTATCTCACAAGCGTTTGGGAGGCAGAGGCAAGTGGATGGATGTCTGTACTTTTGAGGCCAGGTCAGCCTCAAGAGTTCTAGGCAAACCAATTAGATATCTATTACCATACAAATGTAATCCAATAATACCACATTGCATTTATTTTTCAACTCTTTTAACACAAATTCGTGTTTGTCATCAGTTTTGTTTTACGGGACGATGAATGCAATTTTGTGCCATGTTCCGGAAATACTGCTGAGACCTGCAAAGAAAAATTAGCAAGTTTTATCTTTGTGAAGCCCTCCAAATCCTCTTATCAACCCTTGTTTTTCTGAGTCTACCTATAGAACGCTTCTTTATGGACTTTGCAAAGGGTTTCCATGTAATCACATCTGATCTGTGTTTGGCTTACCTTTTTCCTCAAGGAGATTTGTGTATACTTTATTCTGCACGTGGGATTGTGGCAATTATCACCAGAAAATTTTTCACCAAACAATTCTGTGCTTAAATATGCCTAATATAAACCAATCAGGGTCTCTAAATTTGAACCAATACCAGCTCAAACTGCCTTCCTGCCTCCCACAGATCTCCTTTCTGTAGGCCTGTGAAAATTGCAGACATATATACCCAACACATGCCCTCTCCCTCTCCCTCTCCCTCTCCCTCTCCCTCTCCCTCTCCCTCTCCCTCTCCCTCTCCCTCTCCCTCTCCCTCTCCCTCTCCCTCTCCCTCTCCCTCTCCCTCTCCCTCTCCCTCTCAAACACACCACCCATACTGCTGTGCTGACTGTGCTCTATGCAAGCATGTAAGCTCCACTTAGGCCTAAAACAGTTATTTCTTTCCTTGAAGAACTTACCCTTACAATTCTGATGTGTGTCTTTAGCAAAGCGCCTTTATACCACCTCTCCCCGCTATTTGCTTTTCTGATCTTTAAATTAACGATGCTCTCCTAAGAGAAATGAATACCATGAAAAAACACAGGAGTAGGATCAGAATTTATACTCAATATGTGAGACCTTCTCACATAGAAAAAGAAGGCCTTTTTGTTGCTTTCAAATGTTTCTGACCTTGAGGAGAATGGAATAAGGAAATGTTTTTATTTCATATTTGGTTATAAATTGATGGGGCAGGTATACCTGTCTGCCTAATACTTAATTCATTTTGAAGTTATTCATCCACTTACAATTTCTAGTTTCATGGCTGGACAAAGCATTTTATTTGCGCAGTTGAGCCCAGTTGGAGTGTTGCTTTCAGAGGTCCAAGCTTAATGTCCTTCCTACCAGGCAAAGACAATTACCTCAACAAATATGAAGTGATTGGGAAGGTAGAGGCTCCCATGGCAACAGAGCTACCACCTGATGGGTAAACTTCGGAGTTATGCAGAAGTCAGTGAGAAATGCTTCTTCATAATGGTTACAAATTACAATACTAATTCTTCAATTTGTTCTAAATTTCCAAAGATTACAGAGAGTAAGGTTCTGTGTTCTGCCTAACCCACAAACTTGAAGCAATTGCTTTTCCTCCTGTTTCCCCCTTCTAAAGACCCTTACCTTGCATAAAGTGCAACAATTTGAAAATTTGATGTCAGACAGACTGGTGAGAGTACATTTTTGTGGTCATACAATTCCAGTGTCTGAGTTTGTTGCTAATGACTATTTTTTCCATATAATACATTTGATTCTAAAACATTTTAACCTGAGCACATCATGTAAAGCCCATATGAGGCCCTGAGAACTGGGTAAGATCTTTGAAACTTTAGAATGTAACCCATTCTATAATCTTTTGTTTGCTTATTTTCCTTTAAATTCTTGTTACTGTTTGAGAATTTCATGCATGCATATAATATGATTCCATCAACCCAACCTCTATCCTCCTCCCTCCCTTTCTCTTTCCCCCTCCCAATTTCATGGGTTTTATTTTGTTATTTTTGGTGGTGGTGGTGATGATGGTTGTGATAGTGGTGGTGGTGGTGGTGGTGGTGGTGGTGGTGGTGGTGGTGGTGGTGGTGGTGGTGGTGATTTGTGGAGTTTTTGTTTTGATTTTGGTTTTTTGTTTGAGCTATTTTATTTGAAGGTTTTTCATACAATATTTTCATCATGTTCTTCTCCTTCTCTAGCTCCTCCCTGACCTTCCTCACCTCCCTACCCAGTCATTTTTAACCGTAACTCTGCAAATTTTATAAAACAACACTTTTATGATTTAAATTTTGCAGTTCTTTTAATTATGTAGCAATTATGGAGCTTTACTGGTAGTTACTAAAACAATGTCAGTCTGCTGGATGCTGAAGTAAAAATTCTCATGTTGTCCACACTGCTGAGCACACCATGCATTGGCAGTGAAGAAAACTATACCAATTGGTGAAGTCAATGAGCTAGAACAATGTTCTTTATTTTATGTTTAGTTATAAATTGATGGCAAATGATAACTTGTCTATCCAATATTGAATTCATATTGAAGTTGGTCTTCAACTCATAATTTCTGGTTGCATGACCACACAAAGCACTTTGTCTACACAATGAGTTTAGCATTCACATGTCCAGGAAAAAAAATTGAGTGGAAGCCAAAAAAGACTTTTCTGTTGGAGAAAGTGATTATATTACTGAGTATAAATACCTTTTTTTAATTCCTTCTTAGAAAAATATATCCATACTGTTCTTCAGATACCAGCAATAGGTGGGTGACATTTAAACTACATGAAGTCAAGGAAAGCAATGGTGGTTTTCTAAAGCATGAGAAATATAAGGAAGCCTCCTTTAACTACCACTACCATGTATGGTACCCCAGGGAGACATGGGGTCACAAAACCTCCCCTCTGATCCAATATGGGACATTGAGGGGCTCATTTTTGTTCAGGTCTTGTGCAGACAACCACAGTTTCTGTAAGTTCAGAAGTGAAGCAACATCCAAGTCACAGCAGGAATGTAGACTTCAGCACTTCTCAGCCTGCCCCGGACATTCTTTCTGCCCCTACTTCCCAATGGAAATATTTGTCAACTATGAAATCAGTGTCAGGGGAACCATGCTTTGCCTTACTTCCCTCTTATTGACTATTTAATATTCTTGTTTTGAAATTTGATTTGTTAAACTCACCATCTCTCAGACACACAACACTAGTAAAGTGGTATTTCAAGATAGAGTAAAGATCAGAGAAAAAGTTTTGATTCCCAGAGAATCTCCCATTTTTCACTTGGTAAACTTCATAATGAACCTACAAATGACTTAGAAATATTATGGAACCATTATTTTATGTGTGGTTAAGTAAAACTTAAATTTTATTAACATTAGTGAAAATACACAGATGGACTTCCCCTCCCCATCCTCCCCCCATTACCACCCTCCCCCCAACAATCACTTTCACTGGGGGTTCAGTCTTGGCAGGACCAAGGGATTCCCCTTCCACTGGTGCTCTTACTAGGCTATTCATTGCTATCTATGAGGTTGGAGCCCAGGGTCAGTCCATGTATAGTCTTTGGGTAGTGGCTTAGTCCCTGGAAGCTCTGATGAGTTGGCATTGTTGTTCATATGAGGTCTCGAGCCCCTTCAACCTCTTCCAGTCCTTTCTGTTAATAAAAACAGATACATAGATACATTAACTAAAAGATTCATTAGAACTAGACAAAAATAAAGATTTTATATTCTGTTTTGAGAATTAGAATCCATGAGTCTTTAGCCACTGTCTTTCACTGTTTCACAGCAACAACAAACTTTAAAAGTCAACAGAAATCGCTGATCCCGGCCCACAGCTCCTTGCTCCCAAACCCCTTGGGAGAGAGAACAAATTGCCAAGATGTGTAGGTAAACCTGAGACTGCAAGGCAGGAGAGACCGTCACTTCTGCCCATTTTTGTCCACATCCCTGGCCCAAGAGGAAACTTGCATAGGGCCTCTGGGCACAGGAAGATAGGGGCAGGCAAGCTGCAGGAGCCCTGCAGTCCAGACTGTACCTGGATCAGAAGGGACCCGATCAAACAGCTCCTTGCACACAAATCCCATGGGAGGGAGAGCTATACCTTCAGAATGGCAGACACACCAGGGAAACAGGAGGAGACTACTCTCTGCCCACATTTCTGACACTAGAGGAAAACGCATAGCACCAACTGGGCTACCTGTGCACAGGGACCCAGGAGAAGCAGGGGCAAGCCCTTCCGGTTCCCACCCACAGGGAAAGCTGAAAGCCAGTGGACACGAACGACTACACGCCTGAAAGCAGAACACTCTGCTCCCATAACTGGCTGAAAGAAAACAGGAAAACAGGTCTACAGCACTCCTGACACACAGGCCTACAGGACAGTCAAGCCACTGTCAGAAATAGCAAAACAAGGTAACACCAGAGACAACGTGATGGTGAGAGGTAAGCTCAGGAACCCAAGCAAAAGAAACCAAGACTGCATGGCATCAACAGAGCCCAATTCTCCCACCAAAGCAAACACAAAATATCCAAACACAACAGAAAAGCAAGATATAGATTTAAAATCACATTTGATCATGATGATGGTGGACTTTAAGAAAGACATAAAGAATTCCCTTAGAAAATGCAGGAAACCACAAGTAAACAAGTAGAAGCCCTTAGAGAGGAAACACAAAAATCCCTGAGAAAATTACAGAAAAAACACAATCAAACAGGTAAAGGAATTGAAAATGGAAATAGAAACAATAAAAAAAAAGTACAAAGGGAGACAACCCTGGATATAGAAAACAAAGGAAACCAAAGCAAGCATCACAAACAGAAAACAAGAGATAGAAGAGAGAATCTCAGGAGCAGAAGATTCCATAGAAATCATCGACACAACTGTCAAAGATAATGTAAAACAGAAAAAGCTACTGGTTCAAAACATACAGGAAATCCAGGACTCAATGAGAAGATCAAACCTAAGGATAATAGGTATAGAAGAGAGTGAAGACTCCCAACTCAAAGGACCAGTAAATATCTTCAAGAAACTCATAGAAGAAACTTCCCTATCCTAAAGAAAGAGATGCCCAAAAACATATAAGAAGCCTACAGAACTCCAAATAGAATGGACCAGAAAAGAAACTCCTCCTGTCACAAAACAGTCAAAACACCAAATGCACGAAAGAAAGAAAGAATATTAAAAGCAGTAAAAGAAAAAGGTCAAGTAACATATAAAGGCAAACCTATCAGAATTACACCAGACTTCTCACCAGAGACTAGGAAAGCCAGAAGATCCTGGACAGATGTCATACAGACCCTAAGAGAACACAAATGCCAGCCCCGGTTACTGTATCCAGCAACACTCTCAATTAACCCAGATGGAGAAACCAAGATAACTATGATGAAACCAAATTTACACAATATCTTTCTACAAATCCAGCCCTACAAAGAATAATAAACAGTAAAGCACAACACAAGGAGGGAAGCTATACCCTATAAATAGCAAGAAACTAATCGTTTTGCAACAAAACAAAGAGAATACAAGCACACAAACATAATCTCATCTCCAAATACGAAGATAACAGGAAGCAACAATCAGCATCCATTAATATCTCACAACGTCAAGAGATTCAACTTCCCAATAAAAAGACATAGATTAACAAACTAAATATGTAATGAGGACCCAGCTTTCTGCTACTTACAGGAAGCACACCTCAGAGACAAAGACAGACACTACCTCAAAGTAAAAGGCTGGAAAACAACTTTCCAAGCAAATGGTCTGAAGAAGCAAGCTGGAGTAGCCATTCTAATATCGAATAAAATCGATTTTCAACTAAAAGTCATCAAAAAAGATAAGGAAGGACACTTCATATTCATCAAAGGAAAAATCCACCAAAATGAACTCTCAATCCTAAATATCTATGCTCCAAATACAAGGGCACCTAAATACATAAAAGAAACCTTACTAAAGCTCAAAGCACACATTGTACCTCACACAATAATAGTAGGAGATTTCAAAACCCCATTCTCATCAATGGACAGACCATGGAAACAGAAATTAAACAGAGACATAGGCAGAAAAATAGAAGTTCTGAACCAAATGGACTTAACAGATATTTATACACTCTCTATCCTAAAACAAAAGGATATACTTCCTTCTCACCACCTCATGAAACATTCTCTAAAATTGACCATATAATCAGGCACAAGACAGGCGTCAACAGATAGAGAAAGATAGAAAAAATCCCATGTGTCCTATCAGACCACCATGGGCCAAAGCTGGTCTTCAGTAAAAATAAGGGAAGAATGCCTACATATACATGGAAGTTGAACAATGCTCTACTTAATGATGACCTGGTCAAGGAAGAAATAAAGAAAGAAATTAAAGACTTCTTAGAATTTAATGAAAATGAAGGTACAACATTCCCAAATTTATGGGACACAATGAAAGCTGTGCTAAGAGGAAAACTCATAGCTCTGAGTGCCTGCAGAAAGAAACAGGAGAGAGGATATATCAGCAGCTTGACAGCACACCTAAAAGCTCTAGAACAAAAAGAAGCAAATACACCCAGGAGGAGTAGAAGGCAGGAAATAATCAAACTCAGAGCTGAAATCAACCAAGTAGAAACAAAAAGGACCATAGAAAGAATCAACAGAACCAAAAGTTGGTTCTTTAAGAAAGTCAACGAGATAGATAAACCCTTAGCCAGACTAATCAGACGAAACAGAGTATGTCTAAATTAACAAAATCAGAAATGAAAAGGGAGACATAACTACAGATTCAGAGGAAATTAAAAAAAAAACAACAGATCCTACAAAAGCCTATATTCAACAAAATTTGAAAATCTACAGGAAATGGACAATTTCATAGACAGATACCAGGTACCAAAGTTAAATCAAGAACAGAAAAACCATTTAAACAACCCATAACTCCGAAAGAAATAGAAGCAGTCATTAAGAGTCTCCCAACCAAAAAGAGCCCAGGGCCACACAGGTTCAGTGCCGAATTCTATCAGACCTTCATAGAAGACCTCATACCAATACTATCCAAACTATTCCACAAAATTGAAACAGATGGAGCGCTACCAAATTCCTTCTGTGAAGCCCCAATTACTCTTATACATAAACCACACAAAGACCCAACAAAGAAAGAGAACTTCAGACCAATTTCCCTTATGAATATTGATGCAAAAATACTCAATAAAATTCTTGCAAACCAAATCCAAGAACACATCAAAACAATCATCCATCATGATCAAGTAGGCTTAATCCCAGGGATTCAGGGATAGTTTAATATATGGAAAACCATCAACGTAATCCACTATATACACAAACTGAAAGATAAAAACCACATGATCATTTCATTAGATGCTGAGAAAGCATTTGACAAAATTCAACACCCCTTCATGATAAAAGTCCTAGAAAAAACAGGAATTCAAGGCCCATACATAAACATAGTAAAAGCCATATACAGCAAACCAGTAACTACCATTAAACTAAATGGAGAGAAACTTGAAGCAATCCCACTAGAATCAGGGACTAGACAAAGCTGGCCACTCTCTCCCTACTTATTCAATATAGTTCTCAAAGTCCTAGCCAGAGCAATCAGTCATCAAAAGGAGGTCAAGGGGATACAGATTGGAAAGGAAGAAGTCAAAATATCACTATTTGCAGATGATATGATACTATATTTAAGTGATCCCAAAAGTTCCACCAGAGAACTATTAAACCTGATAAACACCTTCAGCAAACTGGCTGGGTATAAAATTAACTCAAATAAATCAGTAGCCTTCCTCTACATAAAAGAGAAACAAGCTGAGAAAGAAATTAGGGAAACGACACCCTTCATAATAGTCCCAAATAATATAAAATACCTCGGTGTGACTTTAACCAAGCAAGTAAAAGATCTGTACAATAAGAACTTCCAGCCTCTGAAGAAAGAAATTGAAGAAGATCTCATAAGATGGAAAGATCTTCCATGCTCATGGATTTGCAGGATTAATATAGTAAAAATGGCCATTTTACCAAAAGCAATCTACAGATTCAATGAAATCTCCATCAAAATTCCAATCCAATTCTTCATAGAGTTAGTCAGAACAGTTTGCAAATTCATCTGGAATGACAAAAAACCCAGGATAGCTAAAAATATCCTCAACAATAGAAGGACTTCAGGGGGAATCACTATCCCTGAACTCAAGCAGAATTTCAGAGCAATAGTGATAAAAACTGCATGGTATTGGTACAGAGACAGGCAGATAGACCAATGGAATAGAATTGAAGACCCAGAAATGAACCCACATACCTATGATCACTTGATTTTTGACAAAGGAGTCAAAACCTTCCAATGAAAAAAAATAGCATTTTCAGCAAATGGTGCTTCTTCAACTGGAGGTCAGCATGTAGAAAAATGCAGATCGATCCATTCTTATCACCCTGTACAAAGCTTATGTCCAAGTGGATCAAAGACCACCACATCAAACAAGTACGCTCAAACTAATGGAAGAAAATGTGAAGAAGAATCTCAAACACATTGGCACTAGAGAAAATTTCCTGAACAGAATGCCAATGGCTTATGCTCTAAGATCAGTAATTGACAAATGGGATCTCATAAAACTACAATGCTTCTGTAAGGCAAAGGACACTGTTGTTAGGACAAAATGGCAACCAACAGATTGGGAAAAGATCTTTACCAATCCTACAACAGATAGAGGTCTTATATCCAAAATATGCAAAGAACTCACGAAGTTAGACTGCAGGGAGACAAATAACCCTATTAACAAATGGAGTTCAGAGCTAAACAAAGAATTAGAGCTAAGAAATGCCGAATGGCTGAGAAGCACCTAAAGAAATGTTCAACATCTTTAGTCATAAGGGAAATGCAAATCAAAATAACCCTGAGTTTCCACCCCACACCAGTCAGAATGGCTAAGATCAAAAACTCGGGTGACAACAGATGCTGGTGAGGATGTGGAGAAAGGAACACTCCTCCATTGTTGGTGGGATTGCAAACTGGTACAACCACTCTGGAAATCAGTCTGGAGGCTCCTCAGAAAATTGGACATTGAACTACCTGAGGACCCAGCTATACCTCTCTTGGGCATATACCCAAAAGATGCCCCAACATATAACAAAGACACATGCTCCGCTATTTTCATAGCAGCCTTATGTATACTAGCCAGAAGCTGGAAAGAACCCAGATGCCCTTCAACAGAGGAATGGATTAAAAAATGTGGTACATCTACACAGTGGAGATACTACTCAGCTATGATAAACAATGACTTCATGAAATTCATAGGCAAATGGATGTTACTGGAAAATATCATCCTGAGTGAGGTAACCCAATCACAGAAAAACACACATGGTATGCATTCATTGATAAGTGGCTGTTAGCCCAAATGCTCGAATTACCCTAGATGCACAGAACACATGAAACTCAAGAAGGATGACCAAAATGCGAGTGCTTCATTCCTTCTTTAAAAGCGGAACAAGAATACCCTTGAGAGCGAATAAGGAGGCAAAGTTTAGAACAGAAGGTGAAGGAACACCCATTCAGAGCCTGCCCCACATGTGGCCCATACATATACAGCCACCAAACTAGATAAGATGGATGAAGCAAAGAAGTGCAGGCTGACAGGAACTGGATGTAGGTCTGTCCTCTGAGACACAGCCAGAATACAGCAAATACATAGGCAAATGCCGGCAACAAACCACTGAACTGAGAACAGGACCCCCACTGAAGGAATCAGAGAAAGGACTGAAAGAGCTTGAAGCGGCTCGAGATCCCATATGAACAACAATGCTAACCAACCAGAGCTTCTAGGGACTAAGCCACTACCCAAAAACTATACATGGACTGACCCTGGGCTCCAAATGCATAGGTAGCAATAAATAGCCTAGAAGGGCACCAGTGGAAGGGGAAGCCCTTGGTCCTGCCAAGGCTGGACCCCCAGTGAATGGGATTCTTCGGGGGAGGGTCGTAATGGGGGGAGCAAGGGGAGGGGAACACCCATATAGAAGGGGAGTGGGGGGATTAGGGGATGTTGGCCTGGAGACAGGGAAAGGGAATAATATTTGAAATATAAATAAGAAATACCCAATTTAATAAAGATGGAAAAAGAATACATGAAAAAAAAGTCAACAGAAATTCTTCCAGGGTTGGTGAGGTGGTTCGGTGGGTAATGCACTTGCCATGCCTGACAATCTGAGTTCAATCCCTGGAAACCATGTAAAGGTGAAAGGAAAGATCTGCAATGTTGTCCTCACACATAACATATACACATTCAAAAATAATATTAATAGTAAAGAACATACCTGCTGGAAAAGATTGGCTCAGCAGTTAAGAGCACTTACTACTATTATGGAGAATTTGAATTCAGTCCCTAACCACATGTTGGGCAACTCATAGCACCTACAACTCGAGTTCAAGAGATCTATTGCCCTCCTCAGGCAACACACACACACACACACACACACACACACACACACACACACACACACACACACACTTTAAGAGGTAGAAGAACCTAGTGGGAAGTCTTCAATTCACTGAGTCTGTGCCTTCTAAGGGGATCACAGGACCTCAGTCTCTGCTCTGTCTCTTTCACTTCTAGGTCATAAAAGTAAGTGATTTCAGTCCATCATATTTCCCCATGACTTATGGCCACCCTGAGCCCCAAGTCACCAGGAACAACTCGTGATAAAAACCTTCAAAGCTTTTGCTCTATGTCTGTGACAGGGTTGTCTTAGAAATTGTTACAGTGGAGGAAAGATGGCTCTCCCTCCATATTTTGCTTACACCCTGACATAGATGACCTTATGACCTTCTAGTCCAAACCCTGGTAAGCATCAGTAATGGAGCTCTTCACACAAGCAGACCTCTGTCTCCTTCTTCTTCTACCCTGGGTGTTAGAAAAGATCACACTCAAAATCTCCTATTTGATGCAAGCAATTCTAGCGTAGAAGCTACAAATGTCCTCTATATTTATGAAACTAAGAAAGCCCAGCAAATAACCCTCCCTGAAAGAAAACTTAAGCAAACTTATACTTTCCAAGAAAATTTTCTCATACCATGGAAGAAAATGCTTTAAGCTTATTTCTCAAGTCTGGGAACATTACTAAGCTAGGCAAAAATGGAGAAATGCAGGAGCCCAGCATATTTATCCTGAAATTCTATCATCCCCAAACAGTAATAGCAAAGTTATTTAATTCTATCAAATAATTTATACTTATTTTATATTTTCTAAATATATGTTTGACATTGAACAACCAGCTAATTGGGTAATTTCCTAACTGACATTAATGACTCATATCCAATGTATAAGCCACAAAGAAAAAGAAAAATAGCTATTTGACTGTAAAAACAGAAAACCCCAGGCCTTTGGTTTCAGTGTGTACTGTCCAAATAAATATGTACTTGAAGGTGTGGCCTATGAGAAGTACTTGGTATTAGGTGAAGTCATAAAGATGGCGTCCCTGTGGTGATATCTTGGGCTTTTCAAGAAGAAAAAGGAAGACCCGAACCTGTGTGTTTGCTCTTGTCTGCCATACACGAAATTTCACAAACGTTAGAAAATAGACAGAAGATTCAAATAGACATCAGAGTATTCAGTTTGAGCAGCAAGATAGTATGGCTTCTTCATGGAAGATTTGGCAAATGAGAATATGTTTAAGTAGAAATGTTAGAGTGTATGTCACCATGTAGAAAGCTAGTGATGCCCATATGCTTACTGCTAAGGAATTAACTCATCTATATACACAGCCAGGTCATACATCAAGGGTATCAAGCTGGGAATATTTCACACTAAATCAATAGTATAGTTTTGTAGCTGTTGGCTCCCTTCACAGTAACAAATAGAATTCTTTACTATAAAAATTTAGTTTATTTCTTTGTGTGACCATTAAGATAATTATAAACCACAATCAACAAATATGATCTATGTTTTGTTTATAAAGCAACCCTGTATCCACTTGCTGAATGGGAAAAACTTGGAGATTTCTTAAAAAGAAAACTGAAGTCAATTCAAGAAACCATGCAAATGAAGAATGATAATGCTTAATTAAACGAAATAGAAAAATAATCAAAGTTCATTATAATCAGTAATTTATATTTCTTCTGTGCCAAAACTTTTGCCATGATTTAATAATGAATGAATGAATAAGTAGAATAGAAAAGAATAGAATAGAATTTGGTAACATTAAGTGCATTCCTATTCTAGTACACACAAAACGGCCAAAGGGTATCACTGGGAAATAATTGGTATAGTATCTGTCCCAAAAATAAGACCATGATCAACAAGCCATGATGTGTGTGAGTTCTTTCTTTTATTGGATAATTTTTATTTACATTTCAAATGTTATTCTCTTTCCCAGTTTCCCCTGCAGAAACCAGCTATCTCCCCCTGCTTCTATGACGGTATTCCCCTGACCCACCCACCCACTGCCTCCCTCCTCCTTGCCCTGACATTCCCCTACACTGAGGCATTGAGCCTTGACAGGACTAAGGGCCTCTCCTCTCATTGATGCCCAACAAGGCCTTCCTCTGCTACATATGTGGCTGGAGCTACAAGTCTATCCCTGTGTACTCTTGGGATGGTAGTTTAGTCCCCGGGAATCTGGGGGTCTGGTCTTCAGCTCCTTCAGTCCTTTCTCTAACTGCGCCATTGGGGACCCCATTCTCAGTTCAATGGTTGGCTGTGAGCATCTGCCTCTGTATTTGTGAGGCTCTAGCAGAGCCTCTCAGGAGACAGTTATATCAGGCTCCTGTCAACATGCACTCCTCGGCATCAGCAATATTGTCTGGGATTTGTGGTTGTATATAGGATGGATCCCCAGGTTGAGGGGGGGCAGCCTCTGGGTGGTCTTTCCTTCAGTCTCTGCTCCACACATTGTTTCCATATTTCTTCCTGTATTTTTGTTCCCCCTTCTAAGAAGGACTGAAGCATCCACACTTTGGTCTTCCTTCTTCTTGAGTTTCATGTGGTCTCTGAATTGTATCTTGGGTAATCTGAGCTTTTGGGCTAATACCTACTTATCAGTGAGTGCATACCATGTGTGAGTTTGTTTTTTTGTTTTTGTTTTTGTTTTTGTTTTTGTGATTGGGTTACCTCATTCAGGATGATATTTTCTTGTTCCATCCATTTGCCTAAGAATTTCATGAAGTCATTGTTTTTAATAGCTGAGTAGTACTCCATTATGTAAACATGTTTTCTGTATCCATTCCTCTGTTGAAGGACATCTGGGTTCTTTCCAGATTCTGGCTAGTATAAATAAGGCTACTATGAACATAGTGGAGCATGTGTCTGTGTTGTATGTTGGAGCATTTTTGGGGTATATGCCCAGGAGAGGTATAGCTGGGTCTTCACGTAGTGTTATGTCCAATTTTCTGAGGAATCTCCAGACTGATTTCCAGAGTGGTTGTATCAGCTTGCAATCTCACCAACAATGGAGGGATGTTCCTTTTTCTCCACCTCCTTGTCAACTTCTGCTGTCAGCTGAGATTTTTATCTTAGCCATTCTGACTGGCGTGAGGTGGGATCTCAGGGTTGTTTTGATTTGCATTTCCCTGATGACTAAGGATGTTGAACATTTCTTTAGGTGCTTTTCAGCCATTCGATATTCCTCAGCTGAGAATTCTTTGTTTAGCTGTGTAGCCCATTGTTTCATAAGGTTATTTGATTCTCTGGAGTCTAACTTTGATATGTGGTTTCAGTAATACTAAAACTCCTAAGTATAGAGCAAGCAGACTTCTGCTTAAAATACTGTAAAGCCTCGTATTTTTTTTTTTGGCCAAAAAGTTATAAACCTGAGTATAGGCACTTGAGAAAGTCACTGTGTGGGGTTGGGGATTTAGCTCAGTGGTAGAGCGCTTGCCTAGGAAGCCCAAGGCCCTGGGTTCGGTCCCCAGCTCCAGAAAAAAAAGAACCAAAAAAAAAAAAAAAAAGAGAGAGAAAGTCACTGTGTGATTTCTGGCAATTCACCCACTGTCATTTTCATATTTACAAATGCTGATCTATCTCCAGGGACCTGAAGCATGGGCTGCCTTGTAGAGGAGCTGAGGGGACAGCTCAGTGGAGGAAGTACTGCTTGCACAAGTGTGAGAACATGAATCCAAATCCCTAGACATGAGTCAAAGTCAGACTTGACCTGCTCCTCTATAACCCTAGTGTTCCTACCAAGAAGTGGAAGGAAAAAGGAAGAGACCATTTCCTCCAGTATCAGGGAACTAATGGCACAAAGACATTATTTATGGTCATTCACCTTTGTGATCTGCATTAATTGTAAAATAAATTCTACATATGGCCACACGGGCAGCTTCAGCCTCTGTAGGGACCTTGATTTGATTTTCCTCAAAAACTTTGCTAATAGACTCTTAATGACTATTAGAATTTTTAAAACAGAGATTTTTAAAATGAAGCTGTTCCAAATGAAATCGGTCTAGCTATCTAGAATAATTCATTATTCATAGCAACACGATAACAGCAGGAAAGCTATGCCAAGCTTATTGAAAGCTAGCCAGAAGCTAGCAGGTAAGTGTTCCTTTTAGTCAGCCGGCGATACAGGTGTTAGATTTTCTGGAAGCTTTGTTCTCTGAGGAAAAACATTTCATGGAATCTGAGAGAGCATCAGGCAACCATAATGAGCCTGAGACCAGATGCCAGCCAGAATCTCAGGCCAGCTGCTGCCTCCTTCTGATTCCAAACAAAGCCCTTCCCTCTGAGAGCAGCACTCCCTGGTGGAAGGATTGTGGTCATGAAGAACTGTGGAAAGTCACTTCTGGGGCTACTTGAATGTCCTAGTGGGTTATAGCAAGGCTGAGTGACGGGGTCTTGGGAGAGCTTGGGATTTGTCAAAACTTTGAGAGTAGACAAATCTGAGAAGTACACCTGGTGGATGTTGAAGAATTGATGAAGGAAGTTGATGAAGGAAAACATCATTGTTATAAGAAGTTTCTTGGGATCTCAGTTATGTTTTAGCTCTCCATGAGAGCATCCTGGAGTAAACAAAGTCCACACCAGAAAAGCAAACAAGCAAACTGGAAGCTCATTTCTGCTACACACAGTTATGCAGTATTGGGCTTTTTATGTGACCCTTCAGTATTATTGATGGAAATAGAATCTATGTCATTCAGTCGCTGTAATGATAAATTGAGCTAACACTATGAAGTTCTTAGTATGGTATCTAAAATATACCAGTGTGCAATAAATGGCAATTGTGTTGGTTTAGACAGCGATGTAACATTGTTTGGACAAAGAAGTAAATCTGTTTTTCCTCCACATAAAAGAAGAGTTGAGATAAGAACCTCAAACTATGTTTGTTGTTGTTTTTCCACCAAAGTAGTAATGAAAGTCCATGCCCAGTGATGTTTAAAAGACCAAATGACTACAGAGGCTCCGGCCATCCTGGTATGTGTAAGTTATGAGCAATAAAAACAACAAAACAAAATGTGGGGAAGGGAATGGGAAACAGAGATGGAGTAGTAGCTTCTCAAACTGGTTCTATCAAGTGTCCTTTGACCTCTTCCTACGATTGCTCATTGGCCCACAGACTGATTCCAGTCTTAGAATTAAAACGAAAATAGAAGATGCAACATTTTAGCTGCTCAGCAAAGACTGAGTTTCTAGAAATGTAATGTAGACATTTGGATTTGGTGGAATATTACCAGACAGTCCCACGTGTGCTATATCATTCTCACCCTTTACATAGCTGCTATTGGACAGAAATGAGTTTCCAGTTTGTTTATAGATGATCCATCCACCTGTCTGTGTACACACACACACACACACACACACACACACACACACACGCACACACACACGCACACACACACACACCCCACATATGTAAGGTGTATTAGTAAGGGTTTTACTGCTGTGAACAGACACTGTGATCAAGGCAACTCTTATAAGGACAACATTTAATTGGGGCTGGCTTACAGGTTCAGAGGTTCAGTCCATTATCATGAAGGTGGGAACATGGAAGCTTCCAGGCATACATCTTCGTCTGAAGGCTGCTAGCAGAATACTGGCCTCCAAGCAGCTAGAATGAGAGTCTCAAAGCCCACACCCACAGTGACTCACCTACTCCAACAAGGCCACATCTCCAACAGGGTCACACCTTCTGATAGTGCCATTCCATGGGCCGAGCATATGCAAACCATAACACGAGGGAATTAGTCTAAATAGAAATGTGAGACAGAAATATAAGCCTAGCAACAAATTCCAAAGGTAATATTTGACGTCTCCCTTTTGACATAGTTGCTGTCCCATCCACTGCTAGAACTCACTGGCCATGTGCCCTCTGCAGTCCTTCATGCTCTTTATTCCTTTCCCACCCTGCGGCTCTGCTCCTTCACCTCAGCAGAGAAGTTAAGTCCTCATATTTTCCCTCAAATGTTGTGGGACTGCCATCTTTTTGCTTCAGGATGGCCTTTCCACTGTCCACTGGCCACACAGAAATGTCTCAGTGTCTCCCACTTGTTCTTTGGACAGCTTCCCATCACACTCTGAGGAAGGCGCTTGCAATTTGTCCTGCATGATCTCATGCCCTCAGCATCTCTTAAGTCTTTCTTTTACCACTCCTTCCCTTGTCCATGAACCCCACCCCCACTCTCCCCCACTCCCGCACACAGAGGCCTCCCTAGGAGTAGGTCACATTCCTTCCCAGTTGTTTTCCCTCTAGTAACAGTTCTTCCCTAGTTATCACTGGTTTTGTTCCTTCTCCAGGGTCTGCTCAATTTCCAGGTCGGTGAAACTTTCCAGGACACTGTAGCAGCAGCACTTTCCCTCCGACTTCCCGTCCACACTCCTGCTACCTTTTCACCTGGGTACTTACAATGCACTCAGTATCACAGACACCACCGGCCACTTGTCTGTTACCTCTCTCCACTAGAATATGAGTGAGTTTAGGCTCTGGAGAGGAAAGGTTGCTGTCTGTTTCGACTCCTGCTGTACTGTCAGGGTGTGCTGCAAAACATACTTGCTCACTACGTATTGGCTATGTAAATTGTAGGAGAGCTTTTTCTCATATAAAGCACCGTGGTAGTATTTTCAAATCTTCAGAAGTCCTGTGGTGGTTTGAATAGGAATAGCTTTCATAGGGTTATATAATTGAATGCTTGTCATTAGTGAGTGATGGCACTGCTTGACAGGGATCAGGAGGTGTGGCCTTGTTGGAGTGGGTGTTTGGAGTTTCACTTGGGGGGGAAGGGGTGGGTTTGGGGTTTCAAATGTTCAAGTCAGGCCCAGACTCTCTTCTTGCTGCCTGCATATCTATATGCAGGACTCTCAGTTACTTTTACTACAGCCTGCCTGCCTGGAAGTGGCCGTACGTCGCACCATGATAATAATGAACTAAACCTCTAAATTGTAACCCAACCTTAATTAAATAATTTCTGTTTTAAGAGTTGCCAAGGCCATGTCTCTTTACAGCAATAGAACATTGACTAAGACAAGTCCTACCTGCATCAAGAGGTTTCTTAAACTATTTTTCAAAGTCAAAAATGTTTCTTCTTTGAAAGGAATGTGCTGCCAGCAATTATGTTTTTAAGGCTGGAGAGATGGCTTAACTGTTAGGAGAACTGCTGCTCTTACAGAGGACCTGAGTTCAGTCCCTAGCATTCGGACGGCTGCTCATAACCATCTGTAATTCCAGTCTCAGGAGATCTGATGTCTCCTTCTGGCTCCTAAAGCACCAGGCCTACATATGTTGCACATGATATTCATATGATTCAGGCAGAAATAAAGCTAAAACAGGAAAAAAGATAAAACAGCTTTTTTACATATTTAGACCTCATCCATGTGCCATTGTGGAGGCCTTGAAAGAATATTACTCAGATTCCCCCGAAGTAAGAACGTGGGACAAGGGACATAGTTAGCTGACAGCCTTCACTTCAAAATCTATCTACCTCAGCACTCACTAGGAATGATCTTTTCGAAGCCTGAAGGAAACATTGCCTGACTAACGTATAACCCTGTGCAACATCTGACTCCTCTGGGGGACAACAGTTGCTGTGGCATTGCTATTGTCCTGGCTGAAATTTGCTCAGCACAGCAGTGTGCTGTGAGGCTCTTCTACCCTGTCCTTCCCTGCTCCCCTCACAGATGGTGCATTTGCAGGATTCCCTGTGGGCTTCTGCGCCCTCTGCTTTTATCTGCCTCAGACATTTACATAGCAAATCTCTTGCGCTTCAAATTCTGAGTAACTTCTGTTCAGAGGATCCAGTCTGATAATTTTTCAGACATTTCACTTGGATACGTGACAGTGAGCTTGCATTCAATATGTTCAAAATAAACTCAAGAGATCTCATGAAACACAGTCCACTATAATGTAGATCATCATATTGGAGTCCTTGAAGACTAAGGTTTTAAGGAGGGAAAAATGACACAAGGGCATATTCAAACTTCCTCTTTCACGAATGACTAAAAATAGCAGCATTTCAAGACTAGGACCCCTCTAAAAAGACTGAATGAATTCCTTGAGTGATTAAATTAATCAGATATCAAAGACAGCATCTAGAGTTTTGTGCAAAGGCTCCAGGTTTTGGGGGTTGGTGGTTTAATTTTGTTTTGTTTTTTGTTTTTGCTTTTGTTTTCTAAGTAACCATTTGCATGTGGACCGGGTATCACGGTGTCCATGTGGAGATATGCACTAACTTGGGCAAGTGTATGTAGCCATGTGTGGGACTGTGTGTAGAGACCAGAACTTGGTGCTGGATCTCCCTCAATCGCTCTCTACCCTCTCCTTATTTTGAGAGAAGGTCTCTCACTGAAGTTGGAGTTAAGCAATTCAGTTAGGTTATTTGGTCTGTGACCTCCAGGGATCTGCCTGCCCCTGAGACCAAGAGCCATTGTGTGGGTGCTAGGGATGTGAACTCAGCACCATCCCACCCCACCCCTACCCCCACCCCACCTCGGTTGTTCTTTACCGATTGAGGCATCTCTCTAGCCCAGAAAATAACCACTTTAGAAAACAACGTCTCAGAGTAATTCTCCACCGTGGAGTTTACTAAAAACAGCAGTGGGAAATTAAGTTGTAAAGACTCAATTTGGGTGGACTGGGGCTATGGCTGACTACTGAGAATGCTTGCTAAGCATGCCTGAGGCCCTGACCTTGATCTCCAGCATAGCAAAAATAAAACAATATAAAACTAAACTAAACTAAAGTGATTTGGGAGCTTGGGCAGTAGTAGCTCAGTGATAGAGCTCCTCTTTAGAATGCTTGAGGCCCCAGTAGTAAAGGGGAAAACTGAGGCCCAGTCTAAGGTAACTTTTACCTGAATATTTATTAAAGTAAAATAAAATAATGGTAATTTTAATTGTTTTATAAATTTAAACATTTCTTCTATGTTTTAATCCAAAATTGGTTACATACATAGTAAATGGGGTAAGCTGTTTGTCGGGCTGACCATGTTTGTTGTTCTGCAGACTGCACACGGTACTGTGTGCTGTTTGATCAAGTTACTGTTTAAACAGGACTGGCATTTCCTGATTGATGTCTTACCTTTGTTTAGTGGTTTAAAGAGAACTTGTGACGCTGACTCATGTCATGCCACAGGGGAGCACCATTTCTAAGTGAAGACTTTTAAGGGGCACATCTGTGTAAGATGTTTCAGGGATTGTTCTAGTCAGGAGACACTGTGTGTTTCCCTGCTGAAGTGAAACTTCCTTTCCTTCAGATGTGAATTTTTTTCCCCTAGGTACTGCATTTTTGAGGATCATGAAATGTCTGTCAAGAGAGAAAATGTCAACTCTGAAGGGCCTCAGAAAAATATACAAAGCAGGCTTCAGTAGACACTCTTAGCTTCAACACAAGGAACTCAGCTAATTTTAGAAATCGCCACAGTTTAAAAAGAAACAAGTATGGGTATGTGACTAGAAATATTTCATAGGCATATATAATTTTTAAAAGGCCAGATACTATTTAAAAAAATAAGAAAATTATTTCTTAAAAACTGGAAAAGGCAGAAATACACAGAAGAAAAGGCAAACCCATCCTCTACCGTCCTGCTGAGGTCTTAGCCTTAGTGTGAGGGTCTGACATGCATTGTCACTGATGTGGAGAGACAGTTTCCAAAGCAGCATAGCACGAGTCTGCTGCAACCTTGTTTTTTTTTTCCTGTCAAAAAATTATTATTGAATTTCAAGAAGCAGTACAGAAAATTTTCATGGCATAAAATTATTATCATATAAATCACATATAATGAATTTTTTTTCAGATGGCTTTCACTCGGCTCTCAGACTTCCTTAATAGATACAACTCTGAAAGACAAGAAAATGTAGGTGCTACGTGCAGGAGATAAATGATATTAGAAACGTAAATTACCCAAAGGAATGGAAGAATAGTGTTGCTCATTCTTACAGCGGTACTTTCTATTCTGGAAAAAGACAGAGACTCCAAAGAATAATGTTCCTGACAAGAAAATGGGGCGGTGGGTGATGATGGAGTGGGGCCCAGAAGAATAGGCATGTGTAGTGGAGAGTACCCCTGGCATGAGGCTGAGGACGTCCTGTCTTTGACTTGTGTGTGTGTGTGTGTGTGTGTGTGTGTGTGTGTGTTTGTGTGTGTAACTGAGAATAATTCTATAAAACATATTCAGTTTGATATTGCTAGGAATTTTTTGTCAGTTAAAAGTAAATCAGACTGCCTGGTGGTGGTGGTGGTGGTGGTGGTGGTGGTGGTGGTGGTGGTGGTGGTAGTGGTGGTGGTGCATGGCTTTAATCCCAGCACTAGAGAGGCAGAAGCAGATGGATCTCTGATCATGGTCTAGAATAGCCAGGGCTACATAGAGAAACTCTGTGTCCCAAAAGAAAAGTCAGGTTCAAGCCATTGCTCCTTCTACTAAAAGTCACCAAAGAAAAGCCAAACTAAAGAAACAAGAAGACCTATAGTACCGTAGGGATGCCCTTCTTTTGTTTCTTTTAATTAGCATGCAAAGCAACAGGTTTTGCTACCTTTTCATACTTACCGTGTGTATGCATGTGTGTGTGTGTTTGTGTGTGTTTGTGTGTGTATGTGTATTTGTGTGTGTGTGTGTGTGTGTGTATGTGTGTGTGTGTGTGTGTATGTGTGTGTATGTGGGTGGGGGTGTTGCACACAGTCATGTGCTGATAATCTCATTTGAGCATATGCAGAAGCCAGAAACAGACTTGGATTAAGTTCCTCTATTGATCTCCACCTCTCTTGATGAGTCAGGATCTCTAACTGAAGGTAAGCTTGCTTTTTTGCCTAGATCTGCTTGTCCCTATCAGTCATCAACAATGGAGTTATAGCCACACCATGCCATGCCTGACTTTTACATGGGTAACACATATCCAATCTTAGGCCCTTAGGCTCACACTGCAAGCACTTTGCCCATTGAGTGATCTCCCCACACAGTCCCACATACTTTGCTCTTGTTGCAGCTCCTTTCTCTCACACACCCCAGCCACCCATGCTCTCTACTGCTCTCTGTCTTCCCCAGGCGACCAGACACAAACACACACACACACACACACACACACACACCAACAGCACTACTACCACCACCTCCCACCTCTCCACACCACGCCCCATTAAAAGGGGACATAGTAAGAAAAGAATATGAAGGTTGAAGCAAGATTTATTTTAACTTGTGTAAGAGCAGAAGCATTCTCCAAAAAGTGATAGCAACAAAAACTTTGATTAAAATATATATTCCTTGAGATAATTATGAGAGTTTCCTAACAAATCATTCCATTTTATTAAATTCCCCCAAGTGAATACATATAGGACACAGGACCTGTACCTGCACAAGAAACCTTCAGCAATGTTAAACAGCTTGCACCAGTTCTTCTCTTATAGTGATTGTAGACTGAGCTTTATGCTGTTCCTGCTGAATATCGGTATGTGTATTCGTGCTCCTTACACACACAAGGGCAAGTTCCAGAACCCAGATTGTGTGATCCAGAGTGACTATATATGCAGCATGTGAAATTATGGCAGAGGTGCAAATAATAAAACATCAAATCATACGGTACAAATCAGAGAGGAAGAACTCTGAGAAGCCTGGGAAGCCTCTGGAGTTCTTGAAAACTATCAACCTGCCTTCAGAAGATGAAGCTTGTTATGAAGGTGGGCTGTGACAGTAAGTCTATCAAACTGAAGACTGAAACAGAGACTGGCCTTGATGCTCAGTGGGCCCTGTTAGTTTTAACCCCCTTTGAGCAATAGAATTGGATCAATGTAGAGTGGTCCGCAGGGGGAAAGGGACCTGAGCTGGTCTGCAAAACCAAGAGTCAGTTTCAAAACCAAGCAATTGGTTCATCTTTCTATCTATTTGAGTTTCTATCATGGATTTAACATGAACTAGTTTTGAATTGTGCAGGACTATAGAATATTCTGAGAAAAGCACAAAAACGTTTACTCCAGCAAATCGCTGTCAAATTTTTACAACTGTTGGAAATGAGTCTTCTTGTTGTCTCACAAAGAAGCGCAACCAAAGAGACATTGCCCTATGTTCTCTACGGCTGTCCTCAGCAGGAATAATCTACACAACAGATTCTCTACTCTAAACAAAAGGTCCGACACCCCTCGTTGGCCTTCTCCCTTGTCTGAGTATTTACAGAGCTCCAGGAGAAGGTGATGACAGACAGTCAGGAGACTTCCCAGGGCTTCAGGAGAATTCACCTCAGGCTGGTCCTGGGGACTGAAGTGGGATAGCTCAGTATGAGTACCAGAAGAGAAGTAAAAACAGCTGGGTGTAGTCCTGAGGTGGCTGGTGGGGAGAGCTAGAGAAGACCAAAGAGAAATAGACTGAGTCTATTTTACTTACAAAGATGTGGGAATCTTTGGAAGACTTTGCTGTTTGGAACCCACTATGATGAGGAAACTAAGCCTGATGCTCACACAGTCAGCCACTTTATCAACCGTAAAAACAATATTAAATACATGCAATACTAAAAACATGACACATAAGCAAAACCAGTGCAAGAAAGGAGATATGGAAAAAATCTTGGCCCCAGAATGAGATTTGAGCAGCAATCTTATTTTCCCCTCTTCTAGACAAGAAATTTCAGCCTCTGTTCATCCATGTATGAAAAGTGTCACTCATGATATAACCTACTGAAGGTCTCTAGTAGAAAAAAAAAAAGCAGTCCCAAAAGACATGTGCTCAAGTGATCGTAAACAAAAATTAGAAACTTTGCAAATACGTTGAGTGTTCACCCTAAATGAACCATAGGCTCTTAATCCAGTGACTTCCTCATATGTACACCAAAAAAGGAACAGAGATACCATATTAGCCTGTTTTACTGCTCTTGTGAAATACTTGAATCTGTAAAGTTAATTTTTTTTAAAAAAGGGGGGGATTTATGTAGATCACAGTAATAGAGACTGGAAATCCAAGATGATCCAGCTCCATTGATCCAGCCTCGGGCAAGGACTCACTTAAATGGGTCAAAACATGACCAACAGCAACATGACCAGAGATTATGGGACAGGGAAGATCATAAGGAAAGGGAAAAAGTCAGGGCCCAGACTTGATCGCCCATAAAACCTTAAAACTGTCAAGAACTAAGATTGCACACGAACTTCACTAGTGCTGGCCTGGTACACTCCTTCAGTGAGCAAATTACCTTCCAGGATTCTCCTGTCTTTCAGAGTTCTGCCACTTAACACTGGCACCTTGGGAATCAAGATTCCAGAATATAAGCCCCATGAGACTTCACCTTGATTTCAGGACAAAGGAAGGGAAGTGCATACTGGGTGCTCTAAGAGATGCTCAGGCAAGGTCTGAAGCTGCGACATAGTCTCTCTCTGCTGAGCCAAATCTATGCACCTGTTCTAGGTCGAAACTAAGAGCCCAGGATGGTAAAGGCCAAGGAGACCTTAATAAAGGATCCAGGGTCTCACTCTGCAGCCCTGAGTTTCCTGTACCCTGATATGAAGACAAGAATGGCTTCAAAATCACATAGATCTGACTGCCCAAGCCCCCTATATGCTAGGATAGAAGACCTACCTCACTGTATCAAGCCTGAACTTAATAAACTTTTATCTTTTAATACTTCTGTTGACAGGGGATAAAAAACACATGAGACACAATTAACCCATATTTACATCAAAGCAGACACACCAAAAGAACTTTATATGAAGGTCAAAGCAGAACAGCTAATAGCCAAAGAATACAAATAACTAACCCTACCCACTATAAGCTTGGAGAAGAGTCTAGAATAAACCCTCCTCAGACCCTTCACAATGAGCTTAACCCTGAGAACAGCCTGACTTGGGAGTCTGACCTCCAGAAGGTGAGACAATAAATGTCTGTTGTTGTCAGCTACTTAGCTTAGCTTATGCTCTCACTGAAGCATCCACACAAAGAGGGCATAGCAGCCAATAGCAGCCACCAATTCTAATTAACTTTTATTCTCATCTCTTCTGAAAAGGTTACAATTCCTTTTGGAGTATGATGATGAAATTTTTATTTGCTGAGGTGGGAAGATAGCTTCTATCACCCAAAGTTATAAACAGCGTGATGACTTTGAGTAGCAAACAACAAAACTAGCTCGGGCTAGTATAAGCAAGAAGTAAAAACGTACTGCAGAAGTGAGTAGGAGTGTTAAGGGCACATAGATTCTCAGAGCAGTTAACCATAACATTCAGATTCCAAAAGGCACTGCTGGATTTTAGATGTACTTGCTTATGTCCAGTTGAAACGTATTACTAAGCCATCTAGAACACTGTTTCTCAACCTCTGGGTCACGACACTTTTGGTGGGAGCAGGGGCAGAAGACCTTTTTACTGGAGTTGTCTACAACCATCAGAAAACACAGATATTTACATTAAAATTTATAACAGCTATAAAAATTCCAGTTATGAGGTAGCAACAAAAATAATTTTATGGTTGTGAGATCACCACAATGTGAGGAAATATATTAAAGGGTCTTGGCATTAGGAAGGTTGAGAACCACTGCCCTAGAAAGAGTCAAGCCAGAGGATGAGATTTCAAGGAGAAAAAACTCAATTGTCAGCCTTTAGTTCTTACTGATTTATCTTTTTGTGGTGCTGGTGACTGAACTCTGATGGCACTTCCCCCAAAGCGCTACTCCCCAGCCCCAGTTTGTATTAAACTCACTGGGCTTCAAAAATCTTCTGACTGTAAGGAAGAAAGGGGTTTGCGACAGCAGAGACAAGAAAAGGAGAGGACAAGAGTACTCAGAATCCATTGTAAATTAGTATGAAAATGTCCAAGAGCAAATTTATTTAAAAAAAACTCAAAAAATAAAGTAATCCATATCTTTTTTTTTTGATTTTTTTTTTTATTAACTTGAGTATTTCTTATATACATTTCGAGTGTTATTCCCTTTCCCGGTTTCCGGGCAAACATCCCCCTCCCCCCTCCCCTTCCTTATGGGTGTTCCCCTCCCAACCCTCCCCCCATTGCCGCCCTCCCCCCATAGACTAGTTCACTGGGGGTTCAGTCTTAGCAGGACCCAGGGCTTCCCCTTCCACTGGTGCTCTTACTAGGATATTCATTGCTACCTATGGGGTCAGAGTCCAGGGTCAGTCCATGTATAGTCTTTAGGTAGTGGCTTAGTCCCTGGAAGCTCTGGTTGCTTGGCATTGTTGTACTTTTGGGGTCTCGAGCCCCTTCAAGCTCTTCCAGTTCTTTCTCTGATTCCTTCAATAGGGGACCTATTCTCAGTTCAGTGGTAAGTAATCCATATCTTAAAAGCTTCTTTTCCTTCTGTTAAATTTATTGTCATCTATCTGAATAAGAAAAAAATGTTGAACTTTAAAATAAAAAAAATACTTCAAAAGCTTTTCTGAAAAAAATGCCTTGATATTAAGCTAGGCTTGCTAATATGTTTAGCGGGGTCTGTGCAGATCTCTCTCTCACACACACACACACACACACACACACACACACACCACCCCTAAGCCCTCTAAAATGAGCACATTGTTCTGCGTTTATTCCTTCCTTCCCCATTGGGAAGAGCTCTGTTTAAAGGTTTAGGCTCATTTGAATAAAAATGCAACCATGACTTTTGAATTCTAAGACCCTGCATATATTAACTGGCTTAAGAAATAGTTCTCTCAGATAAACTACTTACTCTAAACGCCTCTTTAAGGAAATTATCACTTTGAATCATTTTGAGAGATAGCCAGAAACAGGACATTTTTCACCATCCTATTCGTTTGCCTTTGGCAGTGTGCTCTCTGATCTAGTCAGAATTCCTACCAAGTACAGTGAGTGCAACTTGTAGGTTTCTGATCCAGAGACTTAAGTGAAAATAGAAACTCAAGACCCCATGAAATCAGTTAGATGGCTTCTTTCAAAACAAGGCTAAACCAAGAAGTCTTGTTGGGAAAATAGTGAGCAAGTGTGTAGAAAGAGAGAAAACTTACAAATACTTTTTAAGTAAAGCAAAGACACCTAGTGTGGATTGAGTACATAATGATACAATGTAAGTCAGTTGTAGCTGCTGCAGTCTCAGCACTGGGAGGCAGTGGCAAGAGAGACTGTAGGTGGAGCCCACCAGGGGATGCGCAGAGGGATTCCATCACAACAGTAAGAACAAGAACAGCTCTACAAGGTTTTGGAGGCATTTTACACAGAGCCGAGTGCACAAACTGAATTCAAAGGAATGAAGATGAGCTGAGTGTTGAACAAACTGAGTTCAGTCATCTTAGCTACCAATTCAGTGAATTCCAAGTCATTCTAAACTACATGAGAGCCTGCTGGGCTTTTGTTTTTACAAATAACAGACTCAACTTACATGGCCTGTCCTTTCCCTTGGGAATCTCTATATAGTGTCTGGAGTTTTACAAACTTTATCTACGTGACAGTAAAGGTGCCTATGGGTGCTCCAGGCTTTCCATGGCTTCAGAAGCTACCTCCTTCTCACTAATAAACAAAATAATAGATATGAAAATAAATTCTGCTCTTGAGTATGATCCAAACTCTGGCTTGAGTCACATACTAACTCAGAGCAGTAGCTGAGATCAACACAGGGAACAGAACTCTTCTCAAAATGAGAGATCTCCATGTAAGGAAGTAAACGGAGTTATCTGTAAGTGTATTGTTTAGAGTTATAATGTAGTAATAATAATAATAATAATAATAAATAATAATAATAATAATGGGATATTCAACCCTGAATTGGCTCAAGAAAAAAATTTAAAGGGATTGCATTCAAAGATAAATAACATGTAGAGAAATCTCAAGAAATAGGAGAATAACTCAGAAAAAGTTCCCAGATGGATGAGAGAAGTTAAATCTAACAAGGAAGGAGTTCTACAGGGGAGACACATTGATGGGTGCAACTAGCAGCAAGACAAACAAGGGCCTCAGTGAGGAATTTGACTCTCAGCTAATCCAGAGTGACCTCACAAGGAAAGAGCTAGAAATGAGTACAACAAGCATGTAGACAAGTTTGAGGGGTGGAGCTGACCCAAGGTTACCTGTCCTAAGGAGCTCTGTTAAGAGTAACTCAAAACCAAGGGAGTCATGATTGGACCTTGAAGTAGGATAGCTAGGACAGACATACCATCATAGGAAACACAACATCGTGGGGTCCTGAAGGAAGTGAATGTCTTCCCTTCAGAATAGGAAAGGAGCCATGTCAAAAGAGATAATCATGTGGACAGCATGATGGGGAGTGGGAGGGCCGTGTGGGTAAGAAAAGACCTTCAAATTCCTCAAAGAAGGAGGATTCTTGACTTTCATAGCTTCCATAAGCCTATGCACCTCCTTCAGAAAGGCAACTTACACAATCTACCTGGTCATACCCCCTTTCGATCCATGGTGAAGAACCAGCCTGCCTCCATTGGGCTGACTCAGGGCTCCAACTGCATAGGTAGCAATGAATAGCCTAGTAAGGGCACCAGTGGAAGGGGAAGCCCTTGGTCCTGCCAAGACTGAACCCCTAGTGAACGGGATTGTTGCGGGGAGGGCAGTAATGGGGGGAGGATGGGGAGGGGAACACCCAAATACAAGGGGAGGGGTAGGGGTTAGGGGGATGTTGGCTGGGAAACTGGGAAAGGGAATAACAATTGTAATGTAAATAAGAAATACCCAATTTAATAAAGATGGAGAAAAAAAAGCCATCTTATAGGAGATGCAAACTAAGTTCATTCCTCTTTAGAATTAAACCTCTGTCTCTCAAGGACTGGGCTGGGCCCCACCTGCAACCTTAACTACAAATGGTTCTGCACTGCCTGTTTCAGGAATGGCAATTATGTCTTTGCATCAAAAAGTTGTTTATAACCATTTTGCACTACTGCCTTTGTTACAAAAGGTTATATGACCACCTGTTGTTATGACTACCTTGAAACCATGTCTTTGTTTCAGGGATGGGGGCAGGAACCAACTTGTTAGGCTTATGTTCTGCTCCTGTAATGATTTTGAACCTCCCTACCCCCGGAGCTTTAGAGAAATCTGGTCTTTCTTATCTCCAATGCTGACCTATTGAACCCCAACTTAGGGAGAGGAAGCCTGTGTACATGAATTTAAAAAACTTGCTTTAATTAATTATTTACTTTAATTAATTTGGCCATGATGATTTGGATCAGTCTTTCTCATCCTATCTTTGGGATTAACACGTGAATCAAAAGTATAACCTCGACCCAGAAGTGCAGACATCCTGAGACTGCAGGACAGACTCCCACTTCTGCACACCTCTGCCCACATCCCTGGTCCAAGAGGAAACTACACAGTGCCTCTGGACACAGGAATATAGGAACAGTCAGCTGTCAGTACCTGCGGTTCTGGTCTGTGCCCAGGAATGAACTGAACCAGTCAAACAGCTCCTTGCAACCTAATCCCATGGGGGAGAAAGGTGGACCCTCAGAAGTGCAGACAATCTTGAGAAATAAGGGGAGGCTACCCTCTGCCTACATTCCAGACCCAAGAGGGAATCGCCTAGGACCAATTGTGCTCCCTGGGTGCAAGGACCTAGGAGCAGTCAGGGGCAGAACCCTTCTAATGCCTGCCAGTGCCTAAAGCTGAAAGTCAAGTCACCAGGAGCATCTACACATCTGAGGTGGGAGCTCATGTTCCCAGAAAAGGCTGAAAGAAAACAGGAAAACAATTCTACAGGAGTGCTGATACAGATGCCTAAAGGAGGGTCAAGCTACTCTCAGAAATAGCAAGATAAGCAAAGACTAGAGAAAACCCAATGGAAAGAGGAAAGTGCAAGAACCGAAGCAACAGAAACCAAGACTACTTGGCATCCTCAGAGCCCAGTTCTCCCACCAAAGAAAATACTAAATATCAAACACACTGGATAAGCAAAATGTAGAAAGTAATCCTTCAAAGAAATGCAGGAAAACACAAGTAAACAAGTAAAAGCCCTTAAAGAGGAAACACAAAAATCCCTGAAAGAATTACAGGAAAACACAGCCAAACAGGTGAAGGAATTGAACAAAAGCATTCAGGATTTAAAAATGGAAATAGAAACAATAAAGAAAGCACAAAGGGAGACAACCCTGAAGATAGAAAACCTAAGGAAGACACAAGGAGCCATAGATACAAGCATCACCAACAGAATACAGGAGATAGAAGAGAGAATCTCAGGGGAAGAAGATAACATAGAAAACATTGACAAAACCATCAAAGATAATGTAAAACACAAAAAGCTCCTAGCCCAAAACATCCAGTAAATCCAGGATACAATGAGAAGATCAAACCTAAGGATAAAAGGTATAGGAGAGAGTAAGGACTACCAACTTAAAGGGCCAGTAAATATATTCAACAAAATTATAGAAGAAAACTTCCCTAACCTAAAGAAAGAGATGCCCATAAACATACAAGAAGTCTACAGAATTCCAAATAGATTGAACCAGAAGAGAATTCCTCCTGTCACATAATAGTTAAAACACCAAATGCACAAAACAAAGAAAGAATACTAAAAGCAGTAAGGAAAAAGGTCAAGTAACATATAAAGGCAGACCTATCAGAATTACACCAGACTTCTCACCAGAGACTATGAAAGCCAGAAGATCCTGGACAGATGTCATACAGACACTAAGAGAACACTAATGCCAGCCTAGGCTACTATATCCAGCAAAACTCGCAATTAACATAGATGGAGAAACCAAGATATTCCATGACTAAACCAAATTTACACAATATCTTCCTGCAAATCCAGCCTTACAAAGGATAACAGACAGAAAACTCCAACACAAGGAGAGAAACTACACTATACAGAAAGCAGGAATATAATCTCCTTGCAATGAAACCAAAAGAGAGACGCACAAATATAATTCCACCTTTAACAACAAAAATAACAGGAAGCAACGATCACTATTCCTTAATATCTCTCAACATCAACGGACTCAATTCCCCAATAAAAAGACATAGACTAATAGACTGGATACGTAAAGAGGACACAGCATTTTGCTGCATGCAGGAAACACACCTCAGAGACAAAGAGAGACACTACCTCAGAGTAAATGGCTGGAAAACAATTTTCCAAGCAAATGGCCCAAAGAAATAAGCTGGAGTTGCCATTCTAATATCAAATAAAATTGACTTTCAACCAAAAGTCATCAAAAAAGATAAGGAAGGAAACTTCATATTCATCAAAGGAAAAATCCCCAAGATGAACTCTCAATCCTAAATATCTATGCTCCAATTGCAAGGGTAACTACATTCATAAAAGAAACCTTACTAAACCTCAAATCACACATTGCACCTCACACAATAATAATAGGAGATTTCAAAACCCCACTCTCATCAATGGACACATCATGGAAACAGAAATTAAACAGAGACAAAGAGAAATTAACAGAAGTTATGAACCAAATAGATTTAACAGATATTTATAGAATATTCCATCGCAAAACAAAAGGATATACATTCTTCTCAGCACCACATGGAACCTTCTCCAAACTGACCATATAATTGGTCACAGAACAGGCCTCAACAGATACAGGAAGATAGAAATAATCCCATGCATCCTATCAGATCACCACACACTAAGGCTGGTCTTCAATAACAACATTAACAACAGAAAGTCCACATGTACATGGAAGTTGAACAATGCTCTACTCAACGATAACCTGGTCATGGAAGAAATAAAGAAATTAAAAACTTCTTAGAATTTAATGAAAAGGAAAATACAACATTCCCAAACTTATGGGACACAATGAAAGCTGTGCTAAGAGGAAAACTCATAGCTCTGAGTGCCTGCAAAAGGAAACAGGACAGGGCATATGTCAGCACCTTGACAGCACACCTAAAAGCTTTAGAACAAAAAGAAATAAATAAACCCAAGAGGAGTAAAAGACAGGAAATAATCAAACTCAGAGCTGAAATCAACCAAGTAGGAACAAAAAAGATTATACAAAGAATCAACAAAACCAAGAGCTGGTTCTTTGAAAAAATCAACAAGATAGATAAACCCTTAACCAGACTAAACAGAGGGCACAGAGAATATATCCAAATTAACAAAATCAGAAATAAAAAGGGAGACATAACAACAGAATCTGAGGAAATTCAAAAAATCATCAGATCCTTCTACAAAAGCCTATATTCAACAAAACTGGGAGATTTGGAGGAAATGGACAATTTTCTAGACAGATACCAGGTATCAAAGTTAAATCAGGAACAAATAAAATATCTAAACAACCCCATAACTCCTAAAGAAATAGAAGCAATTATTAAAAGTCTCCCGAACAAAAAGAGCCCAGGACCAGATTGGTTTAGTGAAGAATTCTATCAGACCTTCATAGAGGACCTCATACAAATACTGTCCAAGCTATTCCACAAAATAGAAACAGACAGAGCACTACCAAATTTCTTCTATGAAACCACAATTACTCTTATACCTAAACCACACAAAAACTAAACAAAGAAAGAGAACGTCAGACCAATTTCCCTTATGAATATTGATGCAAAAATACTCAATAAAATTCTTGCAAACCAAATCCAAGAACACATCAAAACGATGATCCACCATGATCAAGTAGGCTTCATCCCAGGTATGCAGGGATGGTTTAATATACGGAAAACCATCAATGTAATCCACTATATAAACAAACTGAAAGATAAAAACCACATGATCATTTCATTAGATGCTGAGGAAAGCATTTGACAAAATTCAACAACCCTTCATGATAAAAGTCCTGGGAAGATCAGGAATTCAAGACTCATATCTAAACATAGTAAAAGCAATATACAGCAAACCAGTAGCTAACATCAAACTAAATGGAGAGAAACTTGAAGCAATCCCACTAAAATCAGGGACTAGACAAGGTTGCCTACTCTCTCCCTACTTATTCAATATAGTACTCGAAGACCTAGCCAGAGCAATCAAACAATGAAAGGAGGTCAAAGGGAAACAAATTGGAAAGGAGGAAGTCAAAATATCACTATTTGCAGATGATATGATAGTATACTTAAGTGACCCCAAAAGTTTCACCAGAGAACTACTTAACCCTAAAAACAACTTCAGCAAAGTGTCAGGTACCCCCAGTGAACAGGATTCTTGGGGGGAGGGTAGTAATGGGGGGAGGATGGGGAGGGGAACACCCAAATACAAGGGGAGGGGGAGGGGTGGGGAGATGTTGGCCTTGAAACCGGGAAAGGGAATAACATTTGCAATGTAAATAAGAAATACCCAATTTAATAAAGATGGAAAAAAATAAGCTCAAACAAATCAGTAGACACATCCAGAGCATGTCCAATACAGAGGTCAATGCTAGCAGCAAACCACTGAACTGAGAACAGGACCCCCTTTGGGGTAATTAGAGGAAGGATTGAAAGAGCTAAAGGGGCTTGCAACCCCATAAGAAAAACAATGCCAACCAACCAGCGCTTCCAGGGATTAAACCACTACCTAAAGACTATACATGGACTGACCCAGGGCTCCAACTGCATATGTAGCAGAGAATAGCCTTGTTGGGGCACCAGTGGAAGCAGAAGCCCTGGGTCCTGCCAAGATTGGATCCCCAGTGCAGGGGAATGTCAGGGGTGTGGTTAAGGGGGTTGGATGTGGGAGGTGGACACAAGTATGGGTGAGGGGGAGGAATGGGAGCTTATGGACAGGAAACCAGGAAAGGGGATAACATTTGAAATGTAAATAAAGTACTATATCTAATAAAAAAAGAAGTACTGTCTCTATAATGAGGTGAACTCCATTGCATAATGAACAAGAGAGTTCTTTTAGGGATTTCTTTCCAGGCAAGCAGGGTAAAGGAATACCTGGGGAGCAGCTAGACTTCTTACATAGTACAACCATAAATATCAGTTACCACTCAAAAACAACTTAGTGGAAACTACTTTCTTCCCTTCCAGCCTCCACACATGTTTAAGAATGATCTTATTATTAAAAATCATTTTTGGAAAATTGAGTTCCACATCTAATAATATTATGTGAGTTCAGATCCGATTTCTAATTTAAGTCAACTAGAACAGCTTGCCAGAAGAAAAAAATGTACTAAGACCATCTACTTGGATGTGAGAGAGAACTAATAAAGCACTCTCTAACCGGGATATGAAGGCTGTCAGTGTACTGAGGCCTTCCTGTGGTGTCTTGACCCCTCAGGGCAGCTCTCAAACCCAGAATAGACAAATGAGAATTTAAGCTCTGTATTTCAAACCTTGAGCTAGAAGGCTGAGCCCACAATCTCTGGAGCCCTAAAGCAATTATTCTAGAACTCAAAGGGGTTAGAGTGAATCAAAGGTAACATACTCCTTATGCACACACCACAGTACAATTTTCTGTCAGTTATATGACCCAAGAAAGAAAAGTCACTGATGGTCCAAGTACTTAGGTAAAATTAAACAGAGTTTATCTGATAGAAAAACATTATCATTGTAGGACTTGCATATTTTACAAGATTCTTTTCAATATAATTTCTGGTAAACAATTTAAAAATAGCTAACCTGACAAGTGAGAAGAACAGGTTAACATGAACAAGAACAGATGCTGTCATAGATCATTAAAAAACAAGGCTCACTACAGTTACAAATATGTACTTGTCATACATGGAATTTAAAATCTTTTCATTCATCAAAGAAATTTTAGGCAAAGAATTTGAGATCACAAAAGTGACTTACTGACAAAGAAAATTAGAATAGGAAGTTTAATACTGAAAATTACAATTATAATTAATAACTTGACAGGGGGATTTGGATCTAGATACCGGGGAAGTTAGAATTAATTAGTTAAAATACATGACAGAGCATAATGAAGCAAAGGAAAGCGTAGACATAGATGTGAGGAAGACATGCATGTAAGTCATACTAAACCTCAATGAATTGTAGGAGAGGGATAGAGTTGACTTTTAAAAGACAATAGCTAAGAATTTCCTTAAATGTTTTTTAAGTGTTAAGGTATCAACTCACATGCTAGATGCCCCAGAGTTCATTTGAGCAGAGTAATCTAAAAATGCGAAAATTATTTTTCACAGTTCAGAGGCAAGTATAATACCAAAGAGACAACAGACCCACTGTCCTGAGATTTACTCTCTGGTTGGAAGGCCACCTTCCACAGGAAAGGGGTCACAAGGAAAAGGCTAGTTTTCTGGGGTCTTCTTTGTAACAGTACACATCCACTCATCAGAAGAACTCAGTCATCATTCAGTCACTTCCCAGAGTCCTCACCTCCTAATGCCATCATGCTGATCACTGGATTTCAACATACATTTAGGAGAGATAAACTTTTAGGTAAAAGTTTGAGATCTTAAAACTATCTTAGCTTTAAAAGAAAACAAAATAAGAAAGTTCAACACTGAAAAATATAATTAAAATTAATAACTTGACAGGTAGATTTGGACATTGACCATGGGCTTGAGAGAAAATGTGCAATTTATGTAGGGGACTCCTGGGAACAGTACCTGAAAAATCTCAGAGGCAATACTTGGAGGACATGTCTGCTATTGTCCAGGGTGTCTGGCATAACACCTCAGGAAAAGACTTTTCTCAGCTGATTTCTAGTATTAGAAGAGAAAATATGCAGTTGGGATATAGGGAGAAGAGGGTCCTGAGGCAATGGAAGGGTCCATATGAAATCCAAGACAAGGAGAGTAGAGTGGCCACAGGAGATTGAAGGCAGCTCAGGGTCAGTAGGATATAATATGAGGGAGAGAAAAGTGTTGGCAATGACCATAAGTCATCTGCTTATTGATAGTTATATTTGTATATACTAAAATTGTATTTATTTGTATACATTAAAAATATATAGTAAATAGTACATATATGTATATATTAAAACTATATATATTAATATGATAGGTAAATAGTATAGATAGATATACTATATGTAGTATACATAGATGGTATTAATAGGTAATAGTATATATGTTAAAATTGTACATATTTAATATATAATTATATATATGTATGTATTGATAGGGAAATAGATTGAGGTGAAGCAAGATTACAGCTAGAGCATCAATGAGTAGGCCACCACAAGAATCTAGTCAAGACATGGTGCTGGCATGAACAAAATAGTAAAGTAGAATTGGAGAGCATTTGAATTTAGAAAAGAGTTAAAAGTTTCTAATGTTTTGAGGTGAAGACAAAGCTGGACTCAAGCTCATGGCAACTCAGTTACCTGTGATCCTAAGTAAATATTAGGATCACAGAGATACTCAGCAGTGTCCAGCCAGTAACTCAACTTAAATGACAAAAGAATGAACTATTAAGGATATTCCATAGTCAAGTAGCTGTAAGAGCAGTGGAATAGGGGTAACCTAGGGTTGAAGCTGGGTTCTGAGAAGATAGCCTTGCAGGGCATTGTGAATGTGTAGGGAAAGCTCAGTACTGTATAAGTGTGTGTACTATGGACAGCTGACTGCGTGGGTTTGAGCTCAGAAGGTATGAACTAAAATAGTAGGTTGTAGGCTTTTACTTTTCAAAGACCTTCCTTTAATGATGGTTCTTAAATGCTTTAACCTCCCTTCTAGCCCGCCATCCACCAGAGGTAGTAAAAAAGAAGGATTATTAGGATCTGAGGGAAGTGGACCTGTTTAGAAATTGTTCTTGGAAGAACATGCCATCTGAATTGTCAGGAAATCAGCAGTTCAGTTCACAGGTTTCAGCAGCGGCAGCTAGATCCACTCACAAACACTTCACAAATATTGCAGCAGTCCAGTTCGGTAGAGTCGGGATAGGGAACACAAATTGGAAGCAGTGGCATGACCTGGCAGAAACAGCCAGACCACAGCCGAGTCAGCACAAGTCAGCCAGAGGAACCAGGACCACCAGGGATCCTAGAAGAAGTTCTTTGCCACGCCTCTCTCAAAGAAGTGAAGATAAGCAAAGACATGAGAGCAAGAAGCATAGCAGAGCTATCCATGCCTGCAAACTCCTTTCTCAGTCTGTTGAGTCCTACTTATACTCCCTCGAAACATCATGTGTCCTCCACCGATCTTGCCTAATGATGGGTCTTGCCTCAGCATGGGAGTCTGTCTTAGTGAACCATCCTTTCCACCTGTGTCCACTTCAGCTAAACCTTCCTTCACATGTCCGCTTTAGCAAAACACTGACAAACTGACATTCTGGAGAAGCCAGAAGTTTCCACTTTGTTAGATATCAGTATGAGAACATAATTGGCTATTATGGTCATAGAAGGGACTTATGGGTAGGTGTCTGAGGTAATACTGACACTGAAGATAGATGCACAGATGGAGGGGCCAAGACAGTAGGTGGAAGTCAAATACTTTTCAGTCAAAATAATTTATTCTTATTTTTTATTTTTGAAATTATAATATAATTACATTTCTCCATTCCATTTCCTCCCTCCAAACCCTTCATTTGCCCCCCTTGCTCTCCTTCAAATTCATGGGCTTTTGTATCACTAGTTATTACTACATGTATATATGTATATGAATATACATATATTCCCTAGACAAGTAGGGAACTAGAAATCACCTATCCCACTCCCAGCTGTCCTCAGCTCCTGTAGTTCTATGTATTTGAGGAACTTACCCATAAAGGAAAAGAAGAGAGTGGTTTATCAGAACCTTAATCATACAGGAGCTAAAAGTCATATTAGTAGAAACTGTTTCAATGTTGAATATGTCTTTTACTCATTTTACAGACAAATCAAAGAATGTTTTCTCAAGAGTGAGTCAGTTTTTCTCAAGCCTTGATATAGGGATAATAACATTCTTACTCAATAGAATAGTCTATGTATTGCGTGAAAAACATCATCTTTTCAATGATTACAAACACTGCACAAGATAGATGACCTCCTTCACCAATGGAGATCTAAGAAGGTTCTCTAAATATTGATGAAGTGAACCTAGAAAGACCTTTGGAAAGTATAGTATTTGAATGAAGTAGTTAACTAAAGACTTAGTTATACTGTTTTGAATGTTCTAAGCTCACAATAAAAATCAGTAATTATATAATCACCATTAGTAATTAAACACCAGTCAAAAATGGGCAGTATTAAAAGTTCATGCTCATTCCAAAGTTTTACTAAAATAAGACTACATAAAGAAATTGGGCTTTAAGGACCACCATGGAGAGCACAGTTCATCAGAAATAGTTAGCAAAAGGAATCTGAGTCACTTGGTCAATGTCAAAGATTCTTTTGATATAGTTTTAAGTAAAAGAAAAAAATGTTCAATTAAAATCTTCTTTGGTTCTTGTTTTCAGTAGAACATTCTTTGAAGTCTAGAAAAGCTCTAGTCTAAGGACTTAGAGAGTGTTAAAGAGGTTAGCTATTGAAGCTAAAAGTTAGAAAAACTCAGAACTCAAAGGGTGTTTAAAAAAAAAGAGGTTAACAATTGAAGTTAAAGGTTAGGAGGGCTTCAAAGATTTACGCAGATAGCATCTGGTAAGCAAAATAGGCAACTACGACTGAACAAAACTAGACATCAACTCAGAATGGGACAGATGAGGCAGAAAGCATTTAAAATTCTGGGGGAAAATGGAGGAGTTGGGGAAAATGACGTGAGATATGTTGATAACAATTATCATACAGATGGGTGTCTATTATACAATATAGACTATTGACGTCGCCCTTGGGTGCCTCTCAGAGGTTGAAGGTGAAGATGCCACACACATAGGACACAGGACTCATTATTTGAGCTGGATAAAATCTGGAAGCCTCCTCCCGGCAATCTAACTTACTGGGTACCATGAAATGCTATGCAAGCTGTCAAAGGAGGGAAACTATTCATAATCCTACTCAGCTGCAATGTCTGTAAACCACAGTTATGGCTGGCAAGGCAAGATATCCATGAAGGTGAAGTAATAAGCCACATTCGTTCACATGTTGGTGGTAACCTCAGACCCTAATTGGATGTCAGACCCACTCGATAGGAGAAAAATGATGTCTGGTATTAGAAACCTAGCACACATTCTAGGACTAGCAAAGTCATGAACCATAGAAAAGAATCTACTTCTGCCTGCTTGCTAAACCGACGTCATTCTCTACTACATTCTAAATCTTACTCTTATACCCACAGAGTATAATGTAGCTACTACCCTTATAGAAGAAGTTTCTCTTTACAGCAAATGGAGACGTCACAAAACACCACAACTGGACATAATACAGAGATCAACAGATTGTTGGGGGCCCAGAGCTAAGACATATCTACATCTTAGTTCCCGCATGTATTGCTAAGAGATCATCAAGGAAGAGGAGGCAGAAAGATTTTTAAGAGCCAGAATATCTGGAAGTCTGTGGGGAAGCAGTTTCTTCTAGAAATGACTGCATATATAGACTCTCACAGTAGTGATATCAATATACAAGCCAAAGTGGAAGAGAAAAACACTGACTGCGTTCTACCCCTAGACAAAGAACTACAGAAAAGTAATGACTGCATAGAGAATTAATCTCTCCCCTTATTGGTTGTTCAATACTAAGTGGTCAACTAAGAAACCACATGCACAAAAACAACAGAAACCGATGCATCTGGTAGTATTTATACCTGTGTGTGTGTGTGTGTGTGTGTGTGTGTGTGTGTGTGTGTCCCTGTGTGTGTGTGTGTGTGTGTTAGTGTGTGTGTAACAATAATAAAGAAAATGAGGCTACCAATTTAAGAATAGAGGGGTGATACAGAGGAGGCTACCTGGGAGATGTATAAAACTTCTATTTATTTTAATTTTTAATTTTAATTTTCATTGGTGGATACTCAAACTTTGACATCTATCAGAGCTACCTAGATACCTGGGTTAAAAATTGAGAGATTTCCACCATTTCCTACATATTCACAACCATGTTAATTTTTTTAAAGCTGAAATGGTCTAGCAAGGTGATGCACGCCTTTAATCCCAGTGCTTGGGAGACAGACACAGGTGGATCTCTGTAAGTCTGAGACCAGCCTGCTTGGTCTACATAGCGAGTTTCAGGACAACTAGGACTTCAAAGAGAAACTCCATCTCAAAACAACAACAACAACAACAACAAAATAACAATAAAATAGAAATGCTAAGCTATGAAAAAGTCTCAGGTAAAGAAAACAAAGCACGGGGCTGGGGATTTAGCTCAGTGGTAGAGTGCTTACCTAGGAAGCGCAAGGCCCTGGGTTCGGTCCCCAGCTCCGAAAAAAAAGAACCAAAAAAAAAAAAAAAAAAAAGAAAACAAAGCACACAAGGTTTACATTACAACTTGATTAAATAAATGGAATGAGAGATGGGGAAAATAGAAGCCAAAAACTGACAAAGGAATGTCTGATGCTTGAAAGATGTTTTCAACATTTCAGCTGGGGAAATGGTTAGGGGTTAAGATCACTTACTACTGTGACAGAGGACCCAGGCTCAACCTCCAGCACCTACATAGTGGCTCACACGAGTTTTTATACTAATTACAGGGGATCTGATACCCTTCTCTGCCCTCCAAGGGCACCAAGAACATATATGTAGTACATACGTGTAGGCAAAAGACCCATATGTACAAAATAAAAATGAATTCAACTATTTTAAAAATTGCCTAAATAACCCCCGTTGAAGGAATCAGAGAAACAACTAGAAGAGCTTGAAGGGGCTCGAGACCCCATATGTACAACAATGCCAAGCAACCAGAGCTTCCTGGGACTAAGCCACTACCTAAAGACTATACACGGACTGACCCTGGAGTCTGACCTCATAGGTAGCAATGAACATTCTAGTAAGATCACCAGTGGAAGGGGAAGCCCTGGGTCCTGCTAAGACTGAACCCCCAGTGAACTAGATTGTTGGGGGGAGGGCGGCAATGGGGGGAGGATGGGGAGGGGAACACCCATAGAGAAGGGGAGGGGGGAGGGGGATGTTTGCCCGGAAACCGGGAAAGGGAATAACACTCGAAATGTATATAAGAAATACTCAAGTTAATAAAAAAAAAAAAAAAGTAACATCCAGTGGCCACAGAACAGGCTAAACGATTCCTAAAAAAAAAAAAAAAAAAAAGAGTTAGACTTGGACTTTGGCTTTCAGGTTTGTCATTTGCTAACTGTGCAACCACTGGCCACATGTGACCAAGAACAGGTGTGAATGCAGACCAACATAAGATGTCAACTTACTCAGAACATTATAAGACATTTTTTTATTATTCTTTGGTCATTAAAAAAATAAAAAAATTGCCTAAATATAAAACTGTCTTCACATTTATAACCATTTATAAGTCAGTTTCTGTACAGTATACTGCTGTGGTGGCCTGCACAGTGACTACAGTGGGTGCATTTTCTTTGGAGGCACTCAAAGTTTGACATTTATCAGAGCTACCTGGAAACCTGAGTTAAAAGCCAGACATTTCCAACCTATCCTACATATCTTTGTCCCTCTATCCCAGCTTGACACTCCAAATAATTGGATTAGTTCTTCAAGTGATTCTAAGTCACAACAGAGTTAGAGAACCATGGTTACATATTGCTGATGTTGTCATTGCTCCCAGAATATCACCTAAAAGTTCCAATGACTGTGCTGAGACTGCATCACTCACCAAATAAAGGTGACACTGAGGCGACATGGGATCCCTCCCTGTAGTTTCAACAACTCTTCCCTCACGTAGTAGTCAGAGTGATACAGAGGAACACAACTAACAGGGTATACGAGCCCACTGGGAAGATGTATTATGAGAATCGACATGTGTGTAAGAAGTCTGGTAATTCCTCTACCATACTCTCTATAAACTCAGATCTAGGTGCTATAAGTAGTTAAAGCCTTAACTTAATATAAATTAAAGGAACTTGAGTTTAATTTTACTTTCTCACATTTTTCTATAGACTTGCTTATTTTCACAGAAGAAAGAGAAAGAGAAATAATACAGGACAGAAAAACTAGAGGAATGTGAGATTAGTCACTCTTTATATTTAAAAATTTACATCAAAACATGAAGAATCATTTCTTTGCTGAGTATTTCTCAACTTTCATTTCACTGTTATTATGACGGCAAGCTTGAAATACACTTTTTGGAGACTGCCAATTATTTTTTTCCATAAAGACTGATGTGGCTTGAGCCAAACTTCAAAGTCATCTTTCTCATACAAAGAAATAGAAAATTCAATATTCATTTCAATCTGGAAACCTCATACAAAGCACTCATTATCTATGATATGAATACAATCCAAAAAAAAAGTTACAGGCTAGATTGAACTGACTCTAAAATGCAATTGCAAAATTCACAGTCTGTTATGTAGGCTTCCAGTCCAACTTGAGAAACGATTCTGCACACACAGCAGTTTTTCAAAACACTGAGGCAATTAGCAGAAACATTTCTAACTTACACATTTGATAAGTCTGTTTCAAAGAGCCAGAAGGCAAATGGTTACAAGGAGTTAATCCTATAAAGGTGACTTATCCACAATGAAACTATAGAAAAATTAATATTAGAAGCTCAGTAATGAGTCTGTTATATCGTGTGTATGTGTGTGTGTGTGTTTGTGAGTGAGAGAGAGAGAGAGACAGAGACAGAGACAGAGACAGAGACAGAGACAGAGACAGAGACCAATAGACAGACAGCACATAAATGAAATTAGACCACTTGGGGTCAGGGTCAATCCATAGATTATCTAATGAAAACCCCAGTACTAGTCATGAAAAATCTCATTTTAAGTTATTGGTCAGGAGAATACAAAGAACTCCCAAAACAATATAGATTATTTCTATAGCTTTTGATTGCCTCCCAGAAATTGAAGGTAAGAAGTCCCTATTGCTGAAGACACTATGCATGATGAGTACAGAATTCAGGGGATTTGAAGGGAAATGACTAGAAAATTTCCTCCCTGGGGACTAGTTGTCATAGTATCAGAAGGTGATATTCCGACTATGAAGCGGGGAAAGTACTCAACTTCCTACACAACTGTGATGTCCACGAACCACAATGATCATTATGGCAAGATATCATTAAAGGTACAATTGGAGCACTTACATCTCAACAGTAGCCAACATCTGTGTAATTGAACTCAAGACCCACTTAGCAGGAGGAAAATCATGCCTGGTACTGTAAACCTGGCCAACAACATGTGACAAATGAGACCTTGCACCTTAGAAGAGGACCTACTGCGACAACTTTCCTAAACCAGTATAATTTCTAACTGAATTCTAAGTACTTTTTATCCACAGATAAGCACAAATCTAACCTCTCATCCAATAAGCTTCTTTTTGTAACAGAAGGAGACCAGAAAGCCACAACTGGTCAAAAATTCAAAGAACAATTGACCGGGGAGTCCAACCTGATTGATACACCTCCGATACATGCCTGAAACCAAGACTCTCAGGATGAAAAGTAAAGGCCAGAGGACCAGGAAGGATGCCATGAGGTTGTGCCCCCTAACTAGGACAGTTATGCCCATTACATCTGAAAAGTATGGCTGCTTAAATAAGACCTGAATAATTGCCACTACAGTTGATGTCCCAGAGGAAATAGACAAAATCTCAAGGGGCCCCAAACCTAAGTGAAGAACCACAGACACCTAACATCTGAGAGAAGGAGAATTAGTCTCCCCCAGGGATGAATTTCATGATTGGTTATCCAGTTCCAGGAAAGAGTAGTCTGTATTTATTTTTAATTCCTTTATACATATGCATGACTAAAGAAGAGGTGGCCATGAATTTGGGGAGGGGATTGAGCGTGGGGGTATAGTTTGAGTAAGAATGACCCCTAATAGGTTGTTCATGTACTTGAAGCTTAGGGAGTGCTAGGGAGTGGTACTATTTAAAAGGAAGCGTATAGGTTTGATGGAGGAAGTGTGTCACTGGAAGTGTGTCACTATGAGGTTTCAGAAGCCCAGCCAGACCTAGTGGCTGTCTTTCTCTTCCTGCTGCCTGTGGATCTGGATAAAGAACTCTCAAGATACTGCTCTACAGCACGTCTGTCTGTATGCCATCACGTCCCCTGCTATGATGACAATGGACTGAATCTCTGAAACTGTAAGCAGCCTCCAATTAAACACATTCCTTTTTAAGAACTGCATGGCCATGGTATCTCTCATAGCAATAGAACACTAGAACACTAAAATTAGGGAGCCAGAAGGAGGAATGTATAGATGAGCTGAGCATGGGGAAGTTTATTCTGATAGCTGATGTTTAATTTGTATTTCTCACATGCCAGACACTCATCATGTCATGACACATGACATATCGCTCAATCTTAATGCCCTATGTTGTAGGAACAGCATTTGAGCAAAGATTCAGCTATTATACCCATGGTCACACAGCAGAAGATTGAAGAAGTTCAAGTAAACTTCAAAGCAATTCACCTCCCAAAGCCACTCCTAACTTCTAAGCGCCATTGTCTCTGACTGTACCAGCCTAAGAGAAGCACTATGTAATGGGACATATAGCAAGAAACATAATGGAAATTAAATCTAAGCAGAATTCATCTCACCATAGACTAAAGTGAGGCAGCATGAAATTTTGTTTCAAGATGTTTTTAAATGTGGCAAGGACCGGCCTCAGGCTTGGAGAGGTGTTCTGAGAGAAGGGATGTTTGAGATTGGCAAAACAAACAACTAGAAGACAAATCGTGGGTCCAAGCTGGCCGCCTCACTGTTCTGCTTTGTCTAGAGATCCCCAGACACCTCTCTATTTCCTGCTTGAGACAGTTCTCCAAGCACTTCTCTTTTGCTATTCTAAAAAGTTCTCTCTATAGCTCATCTCCTACAGATTATAAACCCAGTCTTTTATTTTACATATCAATCCAATCATTTACTCCAGGCTCCCTTTGATTAGCCTATGAATCAGCATCCCATAACCCCAGGCCTTTGATTTTTAGGAGACAGAAAGCACATTTTTTATTTAAACATGGAAAAGGAATCAGAGACCTGCCTGTCTGTGGAACACAGATGATAAACTAGCTGGTTGGGACCCCACCTTGAAATTATCATTTTTCCCAGGCCTGGGCCTTACCTTGATCTGTCGTAGGCTGACCCTGAACTCAAGAATCTGTCTGCCCTGTAAGCATAAACAGAAAACAGCTGGGAGGGATCTCCTGCAATCACCACCCTAAATCTCTTTCATCTCCCTCCTTAGTGTCTTTCTGACAGGTGGCTCACGGCACAGCTGCTTCTGTTCCTTTAGAGTCATGAAGCTCCTCATATAATTCATCCTTATATTTTTGCATATTTGAGAAATTATGTATTTTTGAACTCATTTTTTGTAGTTCTTTTCCACAGCCTTCACGGCTGTCCTGAAAGTCCCAGCAGTTTCCATTTTCCTGAGACATTAGACACACCTTCGCTTCCCAGACTCACGCTGTCTCTGATTATCATGGCGTTATTAACATTCCTTGAAGGAGGAATGTAAAAATATGCACATTATTATAGAAACAAACCTTAAACCCACAGCAGCCACTGACACTTGTGGAGGCCCATGACTTCTGGCCTTGTCCCAGGAACCATGTCATTCTGTCCCTACCAAAGCATAAAAGAAGATATAGTCTATTTTCTGAAATATATAAATAGTCCTGCCAAAAAAGACTCCAAAAAGTGTGGTCGAAGCACAATGTGTCACACATGGCCTTAGGTGAATCCTGGCTATTTTCCCTATTAAATTTAAGTCTGTGAGGGAATTTGAACATATGAACGAGAAAGCTTAGAACTAATTCTAGTGTTCTATAGCATGGTAGAACAATACGGTCTGCAATAATCTATACACCAGAATGCCTAGGGAGTCTGACGATTTTCAACAAATAAAAGTGACAAATGTTTGAAGTCAGAAATCTTAATTATTCCTTTAAGATTGTTGTGCCAGGAAGCTCCGTGAACCCCAAAAGACTACCACAGAGCCATCTCCAATATTACAGTAATAGGGTCTCTTTATTACAAGCTCGGGCTTGGGCTCTCCTCCAACCCAACCCTGACACAGTCGGACAGGAAAGGAAGGCAGAGCAGCCCCAAACCCTCAGCAGGACAAGTTCTTATAGGAAAATAGCTGCAAGTGAGGGGCTGAGGGAGGGGGTGTCCAGTCTGGCAAGCATCTAATAGAATAACTGTAAACCGATAGGCGGGTGCTCTGAAGCAAGACCATATACACTCACAGTCTGAAAGTACATCTGAAACAGCCAGACTATTCTCTGACTGACTGTTGCTAGGAAGGAGCTAGGAGTAACTCTGGCTAAGCACAAGCCATGGGGTCCTTCCTGCTACATGTGTACAGTTTGGGTTCTGCTTCGGGTCAAGTTCTCAGGCTTTTCTTTTCTTAAAGATGGAGACCAGTCCCAAGTGGAATAGGTTTCGACTCTCATGATCATTCTATATTGTATTCTGTATCAATGCCATACTGCAGCTAATGAAACGTGCAAATGTTGGGTTCAAATTAAAACATTTTTAAATTCTGATAACTATATTAGGACACCTCCACTGGTTTTGATTTAAAAGTATACTAATAAAATAAATCTATCCCTAGTCTCTCTTGCATCTTCTTCCTTCAATATTCAGCTTTTCTCGGAAGGCTTATATGTTTCATTTTTGTGCAAAACTCAAATTACATTCCAACTTTGGAGCTAGAGAGATGGCTGGTGGATAAAGCCATTGCAACACAAATGTAAAGACCAGAATTTAAATTCCCCAGCATTAACAGAAAAGCCAGGCATGTTTGATGGCCTGCTTATATTCCTAGCATTCAGAAGATAGACAGTTTGGACCCCCAAAGTGAACCGGCTAGCTAGACCAACCAAACTAGAAAGCTCTGGGTTCAGTGTAAGACTCAGGTTCAGCAAGTAACAAGGAGGGCAATGGTGGGAAGTACCCAACACCACCCTCGGGCAGCCCACACATGAACCTATATACACACATTTTCACACACACACACACATACACACACACACACACACACACACACACACACACACACACACGCAAGATAAATTCCAGCTTTGCATAAGTCTTTGGAAGTAAACACATTCTCATGATCTTACATGTCTGGGGAAAGAGAGGGTAGCCAAAACAATAATTTTGGTTATTTTTATCAATTTCTAAATGAGGTCTATAAAAACATTTGTTCAACATACAGAATCTTTTTAGATAGAGTGATGAACAGAAAATATTTCACCTTTTGCTGTGTCTTATGGGCCTTTGACTCCATCTCAAGGTCTTTCCCAGAAGACTCAGCCTTAATTCACAATCACTCCAGATTTCAGCTTCTGTGTCATTTATTCAATGCCACCTCCCTTACAGTTTGCACTTACACACACACACACACACACACACACACCATAATTAAGTCAGCATAGCAATTACTCCACGCATGTGTGCATGTGCGTGTGCATAACCGGGCAAGCACAAGCGTAGATGTGTCCATCTATTCCCTCAGGCATGCAGGTTTCCACATGAATGAGGACAGCAGAGCTTGACATGGGCACCTTTCTGCTTTCTCCGTCTACTTGTTTGACACAATGTCTCTGAACTGAACCCAGAGTTCAGCTCACAACTGAGCCTGCTCTGCTGTCTGGCCAATGTGCTTCCAGGTTGGGATTACAGATGCAGACGGTTGTTGTTAAGTGCTGAGGATCAAATGCAGATCCTCCTCTTCGCATGGTAATCCCTTTACCCCCTAACCCATTTCCCCATACTCTAGCTCCTTTTTCTTAAATATTTCACATTCCTTTAGTCCTTGGGATCATTCTCCCCTTGCTGTCTTCTTTATTTCCTACCAACACTTGGCCCTCCTCTTCTACATCATTTTCCCTCACCGTGCACTCTCACGGCACTCAGCTTTCTCCTCCAACTAAGACATAGCTTCCCATGTAAATGTGAGTGGTTGCTTGGCATCTATCTATAAAGAAACACTAGACAGGCTGAAAAGATGGCTCAGAGGTTAAGAGCACTGGCTGCTCTTCCAGAGGGCCTGACTTCGATTCCTAGCAACCACATGGTAGCTTATGATTATCTATAATGGGATCTCATGACCTCCTCTAGCACACAGCTGTATATGCAAGTAGAGCATACATACATACATACATACATACATACAAACATACATACATCTTTAGGAGAACATGTATTTTGAAAAGAAAAGAAAGAAACATTAATTAAAATCACTAAGCTAAATTGTCTCTTCACCTGAATTTGCTTAGACTAAATTTTATGTAGAAGGGGTATGAGCAATGGAGCCCATTTCAGAACTCTGGGCTTTTCCTTATGAAAACATTTCACTGAAATGTATAAAACCCTGCAAAATAAAGTGGTACATTTCAAATTCCCTAGTCCTTTCAACAAAAAGCTGATCTAGAACAATTAAGCAGACAACTTGCAAATCCCTCCACTTCCCAGCAGGTTGTTTCTGACCTCACCAGCTCTTTGGCCCAAGCGTTTATGGTCTCTGTCTATCCCACAGTAGAATTTGCTACCATATAGTCACCTGGCTACCATGTGGACCACTGGTGTTCTATCCTCCTTCAGGGAGCATTTCCTTAACCTGCTCCCAAATCTTATTTCAGACACAGTAGTGTTCAACTGCTCATTTGGGTTCTTACCCTTGAAAACACAAACAAACATTCCAGCTCATCTAAGGAATAGCTATCCATGGCGATCAAGATTTCATATTAAGCCAGGGAGCTGTAATATTCTTTCCAAATGGAGAAACAAACTGTGTTTTCTTCTACAGTTATTTTGTCACTGAAAGTGAACCTTCTAGTAAAAGAAATCCTGAGCAGACATTAGGACTTCTATTTCTTTCCTGACTCTGCCATTAGCCCTAAAACTCTAAAACAATAAAAATAAATAAATAAGTAAAAAATTCCCCAAACTCCCATGCCTCTCCTCTTCTCAAAAGTAAAAAGAATGGGTTTAATGAGTATTGGATCCTCTCGTGGTTTGCAGTTCTACTAATATACAAACATTTCACTTCCTTAATCCCTGGTCATTTGGCTAAGAAGGAAGGGAATGTCTCCAACCAGAGTTCTTCTACAGCTTGTTAGGCCTGCATTATTACAGTTAGTTGGTTTTGGGCTTCATTTAACAACACAGCTTGTCAGAGGCACATACATATGTACATCGTAATGGCCCCTCAGAGCAATTATGATATCAATAGAACTATTATGACTTCAGTGCCGCCATAACATCTTATAGGCATAGCTAGCACTAAAGATAAAAATTTTATGAGACATATTGAAGCTACTGCACAAAGTAGCAGGATTTTTTTTTTGGAAATATAAACAGTTGAGCTTTAAAAAACATTTGGCTTAACAAGAAACAAAAGGCATTGGCATATACTGAACTGCCACAACAGGGTGGAAAATTTTTCTACTTAAATTTGTTTATGGACATACAGCATAAGCTTTGTGATTATTGTACAACTGAAAAGTGAGCTTAGCTTCTGCATAATACTTTGGGCTGAAATTATCAAGCTCTATCTCAAAATCCATAATAATTATACTCAACTAATTAAACGACTGGAACAATAAATGAATTGGTATGTTAGTTTCAACAATATAGTTTTCCGAGACTTCTAATATCCTAGAGATTTTACAGGAGCATTCTCTTAAAAAATTTATATCACAGAAAAAATGATTACTATATGTATGTGGGTGCAGTCTCCAACGATTGCTAATCTCCATGACTCAGTCTTTCTTGTACCAAGAGACCAAACAAGGAGAGAAATGAGAATCTCTAACAAGGGGAAAGAATAAGGGAAAATGGTGTGGACATATCAAATTCTCAGGGCACTAAAGACTAGAGGTTCAGAATTTAAGGGAGCAGCTCACTTCTTTGAGGAATGAGGGAGGGTGGGACATTTATCTGATCTTTATCATCACAATACCACTCTGGCATGCTTCAGGAGACTCAGATGAGTATTTTATTGCTTCTCAGAACATTGGTCCACTGACCTGCTGCCATTCCTGATGGCTAACACCTCAAGAGTGGACTTTACAGCTGCTTAGATTTATCTGTGTTATGTTTATATTTTACAAAGTAATAAAAAGCTAGCTACTAAGAGATTCACTTTCCTGCAGTATACTTAAGTTAGGGGTATTGCTTGTCTCAGTACAGAATCCAAGTTGGCACCCAGAGTAGGTATTCGGTAAGAAAAGATAGACAAATGGAGAAACACAATACATAAGTCAATTATCCATATGGTGTTTAGAGAACGATTTGTTCCTTCTTGATCTCAAGTTTACATGAATTTAAATGACTGCAGATAGTTTTTTTTAACTTTTTATTTTCTTATTTATGACTTAAGTAAATTACAAACAAAAATTGATTCAAGACATTCAGTGGGTCTCTTGTGGGTTAGAATAAAAAAAAACAATGTCACCTTTCCTCAGAGCTGGTCCTGGTTTGCCCCTGAGCCTTACTAAATTTCTCCCAAAGGTAGAAAATCTTAGTGAGCATTCATCATGACAACAGTTAGCAATGGTAAGACTGCAGGGCATAAGTGTGCGACTTTATCCCACATTTGTCAGCTACTCAGCATGTATATACTCCCAGTCAAAATAAATAAAACAAATTCCCCATTTGTTTTCCTCCCTGGGTTATCCTTCCTTCACCCTTAACTTCCCTCTACTTCCCCTGGGACTTAGTGCAAATGTCTTGTATGAACTGGATGCCTCACTAGTCTCAAGCCTCACTTACTTGACTGTAATTTAAAAGTAAACAAGTGTATGTATTGAGTTATTTATTCCACTTAATTCTATTAGCTAAGAGCCATCAATAACATGGATTTAGAAGAGGTCTACTGTGTTTTCAACCACGTCCATAATATGCAATAACCAAAACATTAGTAGCTGTGTGTATTTTGACATCTTCCAGTGACAGTATCCTTCATGCCCTCCTGGCTTAGTTCCCTGATTGCTGGAATTACAGATATACACCACCATGCCCTGCTCCTACAATACTCTTTTACATAATATATATATATATATATATATGTTACCAATACACAATCTTTTTGAAGAATCTTTTGATTATTTAAAATACCTAAGTATGTATTAGTTCAAAGTATGTATTAGCTACATAGTTTCTTACAATATCATGAAAATTAAAGAGATAATTCTAAAATATCTTCAGCACTTTAAAAAAAATTTCTAAAACAAATACAAGTATTACTACATAAAGAACTGTCCTAGTGAAATCTTCAAACTTCTTTTCAATTTTATATGTCACTGTATTAGTACCAATCTGTCTCTTTTGTAATAAGTATTTTATTTTTATAGTAATAATAATACCTACAATAAAAATATTCTTACAAAGGTGACTTTAAAAGTAGTTTATTTTATTTACCTTACAGTTGCAGAGCAGATAAAGTCCAGCATGAGAAGAAGACATGGCAATAGGCATTTCAAGAGTGAATTAATAATGTCTGGTACTTAAAAGATGCTTAAAACAAATGGCTAGGGAACTCATGGGGCCTAACAAGAGTCTATTGCTGTTTGATTAAATGACCATGTTATCAAACTGCCTTCTAAATATTTCTCTTTGTAGCCATAGATTTGTGATGCTCTAAATCTTGATCACAGAAGCTTCATTGTGTAGAGGGTAATGGTTAACTCAGACTCCGAACTATTCCAAGTGCTGAGTATCTTAATGCTACTCACGCTCAGATAGACTCCTCTAAGTCCATTTGCATAGTTACAGCAGTAATTGGACTCAGTGGTGGTGGTGGTGATGGTGGAGGAGGAGAGAGAGAGAAGGAGGAAGAAGAGGAGGAGGAGAGAGAGAATGAGGAAGAGAAGGAGGAGAGAGAAAGAGGAAGAGGAGGAGAAGGAAGAGGAGGAGGAGGAGGAGGACATGAAGTTGGGAAGCAGATGTATTGGGGGGACTTAGGGGAGCTGGAGGGAATAAATGAGGATACATATATAATCATGATACATGGTATGCTTGTATAAACTTTGCATAGATACACATATATTATATACATAGACATAGACATCATCATATATATGCATATACATAAACACATATCCTATAACTAAAGCTCAGCGATCATTGTGGAAGAGGGGACAGAAAAACTGTAAGAACCAGAGGAATTGGGAGCTGTTTGTGAGACTGTATTTCCTAGGAATGTCAGAAGCCACACCTATAATGTCTCACCAACGTAACTGCCAAAACATAAGCTAAACAACGGTGAAACCAATACACAGGTTAATGTGGATGGGAGAAAGCCCACAGGCCTCAATTGTACATGAAGTCCCACAAGCACCTAACAAATGCTGAGAGCAGGAGAAATGCTCTTCTTCAAAAAGAAAAAAAAAAGACAATTAGTTCTTTAATACCAAGTACTCAGCCCTGACAACATACTTATTTATTTATTCATTTAGCATATATATGTATACATGTACACATGTATGTATTTGGCAACAAGTACAGGAAAAAGAGGCATGAACTTAAAAGAGAGCAAAGAGAGGTATATGGGAAGTTTTAAAGTAAGGAAAGAGAAGGAGGAAATAATTCCAATTCCAATTCTATTACAATTCCAATTAATAAATAATTTTTTAAAAAGAAATGAGCATTTTTTTCACAATCTTACCAGACTTTATTGTTCTTCTTTGATAAGTGTCTTTCAGATAATTTTATTATTTAGCTCCTTAGTTTTTTTATTTCTTTATGTAGTTCATGGGACATTAACCCACTATAAGATAAGTAGATGGCAAATACTGGCCTGTTCTGTAGGTTGTCCTCTTCACTCTGCTTGCTTTAAGGTACAGAATTTTTTAAGTTTTTTTAAGGCCATTCTTGTTTGTTTCCTATACTTTAGGCATGCTAGACAGAATTTCTTTGCCTGTACCAATTTTCTGAGGTGTTTCCCTCTGATTTACTCCATTTGTTTCAAATAAGTTTTAGGCTTCCTGGTCACTTTGAATTGATTTTTGTACAGGATGAAAGAAGGGATGCTTTTCATCCCCTCACAGATGCACATCTAGTTGTCCTATTAGTACCATTGTAGAAGCTCTCTTTTACGCAAATAACCTTAGTCAAAGATTTCTTTTACAAGAGTTGCTGTGGTCATGGTGTCTCTGCACAGCAATAAAACATTGGCTGAGCAAGGATTTATATTTTATTCTACTTGTGTTCTACTGCTTAGCATGTTTGCTTTTGTGTCAGTAACATGTTGCCTTTGTTAACATTGCTCTATGGCATGCTTTGAAGTTGGAAACTATGTCTTTAGTATTGCCTTTTGCTTAGATTTCCTATACAACGTTCAGGGATTTTCCATCCTAGTTCTACAAACAATATTACTGGTGTTGGAGTCAAATTGGGGCCTAGATCTCCCATTATGACTAGTTTTTTTAATATAATATTAGATGCCCCAACACCTGGTACATATAAATTTATTACCATATATTCTTTCTTGACAAATCGATTTGTTCCCTTAATATTTAGTAGTAACCATCTCAGAAATTTCAGTCTGCTTAGTTAATCTTCTCTGCTTTCTTTGGGATTCCAATTCTTTTTTGTTTTTAAGACAGGGTTTCTCTGTGTAGCCCTGGCTGTTCTGGAACTCACTGTGTAGACCAGGCTGGCCTCAAACCCAAAGATGTACCAAGTGCTAAAGGTATGTGCCCATACTGCCTGGGACAGAGGGGAGGATCCCATTTCTTTGATAAAACATTTTGTTTACTTCATAGTCAATGTTGCTTGTAGTTAACATTTATTGCACCCTAATTTTTAATAAAGAGTGTGTGTCTGTGGACAGGAAACAGGGAAGGGGAATAACGTTTGAAATGTAAGTAAAGAAATATATCTAATAAAAAAATTTTTAAAAAAGAGTGTGTGTTTAGGTTAACGTTAAAATAATTTGCATTTGATGCTATTTTTTAATGTATTTACTTAACTCTGGCATTTTGTTGATTTTCATCTGACAATCAACTTTGCATAGGAAATCTAAGCAAAAAGCAATACAGAAGGCATAATATCCAACTTCAAAACATGCTACAGGGCAATGGAACAAAGGCAACATGTTACTGACACAGAAGCAGACATGCTAACCAGTAGAACACAAATGTATTTTTAATATATTTTGCTTGTTTCTTTCTCTCTTGTTTATATTATAAACTAAATGGTCCTCTCTATCTGGTGATGCTTAGTCTTTCTTATTTCTTGTTTTACATGTCTTCTTTTCTAGTTGGCTTTATTCACATGTTCTCATAATGATGTTCATCAAAAGCTTCCTCCTCTGCATGTAGGATTCCCTTGAGCATCTTTTGCAATGCTAGTCTAATGATCATGGATTCCCTTCATTTATCCTTAGCACAGGAGGTCTTCACTCCAACTGTGAAGACCCACTTCACTGGGAATAGTAATTCTGGATGGTAGTTATATTTTCTTTTAGGATATTAAATATATTACTCCATGCCCTCTGACATTTATATTTTTTTCAGGGCAATCCCTTTTTGTCTAATTGTCTTGTGTGCTCACCTTGAAATATTCCTTGGCTCTTCTGCTTGCAGATTATAATATTCATTCTTTGTCTTGTACTTTTGACAATTTATATAGAATGTTTTGAGGTTCTTTTTATGCCTATTTAAGATGATAAATGTTTCTTGTACCTGAATGTTATATTCTTTTCTAAGATTTGAAGGTTTTAAAATGCGAATGCTTCACTCCTTCTTTAAAGGGGGAACAAGAATACCCTTGGGAGGGCATAGGGAGGCACAGTTTAGAACAGAGGCAGAAGGAACACCCATTCAGAGCCTGCCCCACATGTGGCCCATACATATACAGCCACCAAACTAGATAAGTTGGATGAAGCAAAGAAGTGCAGGCTGACAGGAACCGGATGGAGATCTCTCCTGAGAGACACAGCCAGAATATGGCAAATACAGAGGCGAATGCCAGCAGCAAACCACTGAACTGAGAATGGGACCCCCGTTGAAGGAACCAGAGAAAGGACTGAAAGAGCTGAAGGGGCTCGAGACCCCATATGAAAAACAATGCCAACCAACCAGAGCTTCCAGGGACTAAGCCACTACCTAAAGACTATACATGGACTGACCCTGGACTCTGATCTCATAGGTAGCAATGAATATCCTAGTAAGAGCACCAGTGGAAGGGGAAGCCCTTGGTCCTGCCAAGACTGAACCCCCAGTGAACGTGATTGTTGGGGGAAGGGCGGTAATGGGAAGAGATGGGGAGGGGAACACCCATATAGAAGGGGAGGGGAGGGGTTAGGGGGATGTTTGCCTGGAAACCGGGAAAGGTAATAACAATTGGAATGTAAATAAGAAATACCCAATTTAATAAAGATGGAGAAAAAAGAAATAAAAAAAAAGATTTGAAGGTTTTCTGCTATTATTCAACCTGCAGCTCTCTTTCCTCAGGTATATCAACATACCAACTACTTGATCTTTTAGTAGCATCTCAAAGCTCTTGTATTTTCTCTTCGATGTTCCTCTATTTATTTTTTCATTATTTATTTATCTGACAATAACATTCCAAAAATCTTATCTCTGAACTCTGTAATTTTTCTTCCAACTGATACAGTTGTTGCTAAGGCTGTCACCTGATTATTTTTTTCATGTATCTTTTTAAGCTTCTGATTTCTGTTTGGCTCCTTTTCAATATTTTACGTCTTTGCTGAGTATGTGGTCAAATTTTCCATTTAGACCCTTCAGTGTCTGTCTTAATTCACAGAACTATTGGTGTATCCTTTAACACAGTGACCTCATTTGAAAGCTATATTTTAAATCATTTGCTCCACGTTGCACTTCAGTTGATGTAGTGAGCCATATTGGATTTGGGCCTGGCCATTTTCTGACTGTATATAGCTCAAAGTGGCTACATGACTTTTGGCCACACATACTCCTCTAAGAGCCTCTCCCATGAATTTATGGTACAGGAAGATAACATTCACGGGATGCTTCAGCCTAAGCAAAAATCAGTTATCTCCTCAGTCTACACACGGTGTCTCCACCACCTGACCTCATCGCCTGACCTCTTTGCCTCCAGCTGTCACTGCCTATACCCTCATCTCCCCCTCCTTCATGTTACACAAAGGTCACTCCCCCTACCTGAAAGCCTTAAAAGCTGTAACGTTCACCCCAGTAAACGAGACCTTGACAACAGAATCTTGCTTGGTCTCCTTCTTCTCTTCACCCTCATTTGGCCCACAGGTAGAAAGCCTCTTCGGGACCCTGAATAACTGGGTCCCCACTGGCGGGGACAAGTTGACATCTTTGTACTCAGTTATTAGACTTAAATGCTTTACAAGGTGTATTTTTTTTTCATTTTTCTTATATTACTGTCTCACAAATTGTTTATCTGTTGGGATGAATTATTTCTTACACTTTCATGCAATAGCCTTCTTAATGGCTTTCTCTTGGCAATGTGTTTGGGGGTATCAGCCAAGATTTCCCTCATCCATTCATTCATTAATTCATACCATAATCTCTAATGCTACCTTACAACTATGTATTTTTTTTCCATGTCACTGTGGTAACAATTGCCAGCCTAAAATTAAAAAAAAAAAAAGTCTACACTTGCTAGTGTTTCTTTCATTTTCCCTTCAGCTCACCTTATAGCTGCCAGGGTAAGAAAGGAAAATAGTTCGATAGTTCCAAAATAATTGCCAAATTACTTGAGCTGCCACGACAACTGCATTCTTTGACATTTTCCATTTTTTAAATGTTGTATTACAAATTTTATGCTAATTGCTTCTAAAATCACAGTCATTTCAAATGGGATTGAAAATGAGAATTTATTGCCAATCAAATAAACGGTAGTCATCAGATCCATAAGATGTTAGCTAAAATGTCTATTACTAAAATATCCCAGGAGAATTCTGAGACAATCAATGGTGGAGGAGAGTAAAAAAGAATCTTTTAGCTGAAAATATCCATTTATTTTCTATGTTGATATTAAAACTTATTGCTTTCCCTTACAAAGAGGAGAAAACTTTTACTCAGTTTGCAGATAGATTCCTGCTTTGGAGCAAATGGGTAGACAGTGTGGTAAGTGGAACAGCTTTCAGATCGTTGGTTCAGAACCACCCTGAACAAATTTCAGGATTATAATTCATGGGTATATCCCAACTAAATTAAAAATTAGTATATCTAAAAATATATGTAATCTGTATCATTGTATGAAATTTTCTTAAGTATTATATTCCCTCTTTCTTCTCATGTGATCTTCTCATTGAACTCTGGATGTTGTAAATGAGAACAAGCCCTATATCCTATGCTCCTGAGATGGTTTTCCTTAATTTTTAACTTGACTATATCAGTAATTAACTAAAATCAAGTATCTGGAGACACATATGAGGGATTTTTTTTCTTCCTTAATTAAAGCATTTGAACTGGGAAGAGCAATTTTTAATCCAAATCCTTTAAGGTGAGAATATCCATCTTTAATCTGAGCCACACCTTCTGCTGGCAGCCTATATAAAGGATGCAAAAGGAAGCTTACTCTCTTTGCCTGTTTGTCCTCACTCTCACTGTCAAGTCCATTCCTTCTCTGGCATTAGAACCTACTTCTTCAGGATTCTGGCATATACTGAGAACACCTAAGACATTCGGCCTTTTGGATTGAGCAATTATGGTATTCTAGAACCTTCTGTTAGTAGACAGTCATTGTTAGACTAGCTGGGCCACAGCCTGTAGGCCAGTCTAATAAGTCCACTAGACAGACAGACAGACAGACATATGGGTAATAGGAGAGAGAGACAGAGAGACAGACAGACAGACAGACAGATATTCATTCTATAAGCTTTGTTCCTCTGGTGAATTCTGACTAATACAGTGCCCATATTCAATTGTGCCTCCTTTGTACCATTTGAACTAACATGGTAGCATTGATCAATTTTTATCTATCTTCTATTATGTATATGGAACATATTCATGGAAAACATATATAGATGATATGTCTATATATATGAGTGCACTTTAATGCCATTTTCAAAAGTTCTGTGAATATTCTGTTAGACAATAATTTTCAGAGGCAATAAAACTGTGTTGAACTATAAAATGATTTCTAAAAGGCCAAATTAATTGCCTAGCAACTCTGAAAACCTTTGTTGTCTTGGTAAATATCCTTAGCAAAATCATAAGTGAATTAGTGACAGCCTTCAAAACTGGAAAAGACAGGAACAAGAAGACTTGATTAAAAAATAAATTCAAAAGCAAAAACATCTACCTGAAGCAATAAAGGGAATCATTGCCTAGAAACTACCCAAACTTCAAATAAAATTCTTATCTTTTAATAATAAAATATCCAAATATACCAACACCATTTAAAAGATTTCATTCAGTTTCCATACTGTATGATAAATTCTACTGTACCAGATTTCCCACCTAACAAAATGATAAGCTAAGATTTAAAGGAAGAGTTAAAATTTTAACTTCTAACTTTATGTGTGGTGCTAAAGCTAGTTATAGAGCACCTTTAAAACATTCTAACGATCAAATCCCCAAAGCCAGGCATATTTTTATCAGTATGAAAGTCTTTTCTATTGTTGTTCTGATATATATCCCACTTCAATTAGCATATTGTTGAACCTTTATTTCATTTCCACTATAAGAACATAAATGAGTACTCAATATATTCAAAGGGTATGTCTTCGGGTTTGGGTAAAATATAAGAGGTTATGTTAAAAACTGGGTAGAATACACTCAACAGCAAATGCTTGTGCATATGAAGAAAAAATGCCTAGCTTTTTATTTAAAATCAGCACAGTAATTAGTCATTAAGAGAGTGCATTTCTCCCTCCTGTGCCTTTCACTAAGTAATTCTGCAGTTGGTATATTATTTGGATAAGTCATCTTCTATTCTTGCATCAGTATTTCAGAATAGGAGATTTAATTCGCCATTTTATAAATTGAACAAAACATCTACCCCTCCATTCTCAAATGCAAAGCTTTTGAGTGTAATGACTTCGTTGCCTCCTGCCTATCACTTTGACATCATAATAGCAATATTTGTAGATGCAAAGCTGTTCTCTTTTCTAAATGCAGACTGCTTAAATTCCAGTTGCAAACCGCTGAGGAACTTAACTTTGTTTCATTAATATTCCTTCGTAATGGAAATTCTAATTCACAGTCGAGGGCCAGGCGAAGGTCAGCAATTATGATGGTGGAATAGCAGAGACTGTTAATGACAGGCCATATTGCAGCTGCCTTAATGCCCAGTGACAGGAGTTCATGTCAAGCTGTTAAAGAGATATAAAGGCTTGTACCCTGCAGCAAGCAGCATTCTAAAATCATCTGCTTGCACACTGTATTATTTCACAGTATAAAGAGCTTATGCTAAGATATGTAAGGACCTGACAAATGGAAAGGAAAATGCCTTCTGGCCAATAAATAAGGAAAAAGTTTAAACCCCCAAATTGTTATGCAGTTCACTCAGGGATCTCCTTGAAGTAAACAGGATAGTTGAAGATAGAATCAAAGTGAGAAAATTATGGAACAAAGAGAAATGACAATTGCATAGAACCAACACACCTATATCCACAGAAAGAGTCAAAGAAAACTTTTCCAGAAATAGATAAATGTGTTTCCAACAAAACACTCTTCACTCTGCCTAGCACTTGAGAGATATGTTTAATACAGAAAATGAAACTGCATATTTCTTAGTTTGGAAAAGTTCAAAGCAGCTTCACCCATCTATTTGCACCTCAACTTCCTTATTTGCCAAGGAGAACCCTTTCTACCTACACTGGTTAAGTCCAAACATTAAATTGCTCAATAGTGTACTAACATCAAACTCTCAAAAAGATTCTAAGACTACTTAAAGGAAGCATGAACTCCATATCTGCACTCTAGTGGATAGCTTCATAGAGTTGCCTGTGAGGGTTGCCCTGTTTAAACTCAGTGGATCACAAAACAAAAGAAAAAAAATATTTCAGAGGGAGAGAGCTTATTGAAAGGAATAAGGGAAGTTAGAGTGCTATGAGTGGAACCGGAATATGTGTGTACACATGATATATATTATGTATGCAAAATAAATTAATTTTTAAAAACTTCACAAAATCCTTAAGTAATAGCACCTGCACCGTCACAGTACCAAGAACCAGGCATAGGCCTGTGGGATTTAACAAAAAGACACACACTCAGATCATTTGTGTTATGAGAATGCCAAAGCTTTACTGAGGTTCCAGAATATATACCCCAAGTGGAAAATCCCAGGAAGCATAGTGGAAAAACAGGTTTACACCCTCAAGATAAAAACAGGAACAAAAAACAGGAATTGACTCAAGGATGTATGGCCCAGGTGGCAAACAGAAAGGTCAAGTTGTACCTTTGTTAGGAACAAAAGCTTCCACATGCACCAGCGAGGCTCAGCAGGGGGCAAACACTGAGGGAACCCAGGAAGGTCGACACTTAAGCAAAAGAAATAACAAAAATAAATATGCACATTTAACAAAACAGAAAAAACTCAAGAGATGCTCCTCTTTCAACAGAGAAATGGGTTAAGTATTCCCTGAAAGGAGTGATCATTTCATGGAGAAAAGCAAGTCACTAACAAACACACAAAGATGGGCATTAGGGGTCAGAGTATGAAGATGAAGAGGAGCACAAAGAGGATGTACAATTTATTCTCAACGAGAATGAACTTAAGAGAAAATAAAGGTCAAGCTGGTAAAGCTGAACCAAGTGGTCAAACACTAACTCACCCTTAGCACATAAGCAGCACAAAGGGCAAGGAACGTCAAAGTATAGCAAATGAAAAAGATACATAAAAAATTGCTTTTAACAAAAAGAAAAAAATAACATACTGAACAAATTGGAAGATAATAACTAATGAAGTATCCAAATAGATAAAGATATATCCATTTTTATATTCTTACCTTATCTTTCTGAAAGTTGTTATTCTGTCCTAGACAACCTCACCAGAGACTTAATTATCCAAAGAACTTATTTTTTCTCTGTACATCCAGTACTGTGAGGTGGACCTATTAATGTGATCATTCAGAAAGAATTTTTAGGTGCCAAAATTTAAGAGCATCTTTATAAAAATCTTTGTAAAATCTACCCTCATCTACCTCTCACCAGCCCATTCCCTCATCTACTACAGAGACTCTTTTTATCATTTAGAGTTTCATAGTTAATATAATGGTAGTCTACTATATCCTATATAATGCTATATATAAAAATCACTTACAAGATCATCTCTGAATACTCAAGACACCCATGAAATGATAGCATTTTGCTTTCAATCCAGCTAAAGGAGCTATTTTCAACTTAGAATGGACTTCTCCCTTCAAGAGTAAAACTAACATTTTTAACAGTTAATAGAGTCCAAGAGTGTCCCAGTCCATCTAGCAATCTAGAGTCTAATAAATATAAAACAGTGGTCACGGAAAGAGCTCAAAGGACTCCTGTGAACCACATACAGAAGAGAACACGGCACAGGAAAAGGATCAGAGTACTACATACTGTCTGATATACAAAGGAAATCTTTTTGATTTAGTAAACTGTTCCATTTGAAAATATTAGACTTCTTATGTGCCTGACCACTGAAACATTGTCATATCTACACTACTTTGTGAAGAAAGACAGTTAATTATAACTTGCTAACATAAGTAAATTAACATGGAATGTTAAAGAGATGGTTGTTTTGAAAGGTAGAAGTTTTAAGGTTGCCCCCCTAGACAAAAGTTTACAGCAGAAGAAAGAAATTGGTTGGGCCCTGGAATTGCATGTTCCTGGAACTAGCTGACCATAGAACTGATAATTACACCAACCGGTTTAGCAACTTTCTCCCAGGAACTAGGTGACCGTAAAGTTAGATTAAAATCTTAAAGAACAATCTTGAGAAACAGGAAGCTTCTCCCAGGAGCTGGCTGACCATAAAGTTAAACAATCTTGAGAAACAGGACGCTTCTCCTTGTGATTTTTCACTGGTATTCTCCACAGTTTCCAATGATGCCATCCCTACCCCCTTGGATTGTGCTTTCTTCCTTTAAATACCCCTTCTCCCAGGTACTCGGGGTCGAACTCCTTTACCCCATCGTGGGATATGAGTCTCAACCCCAGTGCACTGGTTCCTATCAATAAACCTTGTGTTATTACAGCAAGGATGGTATCACCTGAGTTCTTGGGGGGTGGGATCGTGTCATCCCAAGACTTGAGTGAGGGTCTCCCCACTCCGGGGGTCTTTCAGTTTCACCATGTTACAAAGGTTGTAGTGTACCATGCCCGGATAGCTCCTCTGAGCTGGGCACAAAATGGAGGATGCATTCTTTTTTTTTTTTTAATTTTTTTTAGATATATTTCTTTACTTACATTTCAAATAATATTCCCCTTCCAGGTTTCCTGTCCATAAGCCTCCATCCCCTCTCCTCCCCCTCCCCCTCCCCCATACAGGTATTCCCCACCTACATCTCCCTTACTGCTCCCCCATATCCCCCTGCACTGGGGGTACAATCTTGGCAGGACCAAGGGCTTCCCCTTCCACTGGTGCCCCAACAAGGCTATTCTCTGCTCCATATGCAGTTGGAGCCCTGGGTAAGTCTATGTATAGTCTTTCGGTAGTGGTTTAGTTCCCGGAAGCTCTGGTTGGTTGACATTGTTGTTTTTATGGGGTTGCAAGGGGAGGATGCATTTCTTAGCAGACCTTCCTCTTCTCTGCTTCTCTGTTTGATCTGGGAAGCCTGACCCCCAACCCTCCACCTGAAGAAGGTGGAATAGTCCTTGGCAAACATCCAAGTTCCACTTCTTTCTAGAAAAGAACCCACCCAGGAAATACCTGGGATTCTTGGAATGCCTCTCCATACAAATGAGGTATTCATACTACTTTAAACTCCAGCCAATGATTTGCATTCATCATAAAAGCTCCTTCCCACTCTCCAAGGTGTCTATATAGCCTTTGTTCACCTCAAGTAAACTATATGTGCACAAGATATTTCACTGAAAATCATCTCTGAGAGCTGTTTCATTTAGTGTAAAGGAGCTGTAACACTAAAATCCTCAAAGAAGACTTTCCTTGGACAGCCTCATATATTAAAAACAACAACATAAATTTAAAAAGAAAAGACATGTTTAAAGAAAAAGTCAAAAAAAGAAAAGCAGGTTTTGTGCTTTTTCTTTGGCTCTTTTTCTTGTTTTGTTCATTTATCCTACTATAATTTGTTTTGTTTTGTTTTATCTTATTTTATTTTTTATTATTATTACTTAGATGCCTATTTGTTTTCTAATAAGAGATAGGAAGGGTGTACATCTAAATGGGAGGGTAAGAGAGGGAGGAATTAACAAGAAGGAGAGGGGGAGGAGAAACTACAATTAGAATAATTTGTATGAAAAAAATCCATTTTCAGTTAAAAAATGACTACTAGTCTCTTAGAAAAATTGAAATGGATAATAATATGTCATATGGTACTCAAGGTTTTTATTTCAATAATGTATACATAAATTAACTGCAGAATGAATTAGTATAAAACTTCAAACAAAAAATCTCATAAACAATTAGAAATATACATGTAATTGAGAGGAGAATTATACGAATTCTAGGTTTGGAGATACAAAATTAAAAGAATAAACCCCAAAAGGCCACAGATACAAAATTAAAGGAATAAACCCCAAAAGGCCACAGACCGAGGGCTAAGCCCTACAGCCAGGACTAGCAGGCCATAAAGATAAAGGAGCACAGGAAACACTGTCCAGGCAGGACTGTCAAGCCATAAAGACAAGGAAAAGGAATGCAGGAACCAGCCTGAGTTAATGGGACTGATTCATGGGACGTCTGGCAGGAAGACATCTCCCCCCAGCTCACTCAGGGCCATATTTCAACTAGGTGTCCTCTAGACCCTGATAAGCCCCTGACTTCTAACACGTACTCTTTCTGCTTTGTTCTCACTGCTATGTTTGAATGAGCCAATTATATGTAACCATGCCAAAACCCCCTAGCCTTCTCTATATAACCCTCTGACTTTTGAGTTTCGTGGTTGACACCTCTGTCTCCTGCGCGGGATACGTGTCAGCCCGGAGATCTCTGTAATAGGTCTCCGTAATAAACCTCGCCTTTGCTTATTACATCCAAAATGGTCTCTCTGTGTCTGGGGTCCGCGATTTCCCAAGACTTGAGTAAGGGTCTCTCTGCGTGGGATCTTTCATAATCACATGCTATAGCAGTTATAGTCAAATCATGACGTTACTTCAGTTTCACCATGGATACATCATAAGATGCTATACTTGGTATAATTTTTAACTCTAAAATATTCATGAATTTTGATATACTAGTCTTATTTCAGGGTACATGAAATGTTACTTTTCTGTTGCTGTGAAAAATATCATGACTGGGGTAACGTATGAAAGGAGAGATTACTAGACTTGTGGTTCCAGAGAGGTGAGAGTCCATTGTGTATGGAGGCATGACATGAGGCTACAGATTGAATTTCTGAAACTGAGAATTCACATCTTGACCACAAGCAGGAAGCAGGGAGAATATACCGGGAATGGCATGAGGCTACCAAACTTTAAATTTCATCCCCCTTGACATACTTCCTCCAACAAGGCCATACCTCCTAAACCTACCCAAGCAGTATCATCAATTGAGGACAAACTATTCAAACATTCAGGCCTATGGGGGACATTTCTCATCCAAACCTTAGTATATAGCCTAAGCACTAATTGCAAACACACATAAACACAACTATTCAAAGATACTTTATTATTGAATGATTAGGAAATTGTAGACTCTTCAGACACCGTAATGTTGAATGGTATTAATTGCCATTATCAATATTATAGGAGAGAATGTTATCAAGTATTCTGATAATCAAAATAATTTATCAGTAAATTCAAGGTATAATGCACTAAGTGTAACCCTGTGAAAAAATCAGATGACTGAGAACCAACCATGTTACAGAGGGTTTACATTATTAAAAGACATACTGAAGTTTGTTCATGAAGATTTAAGTTGTAGGCAAACCATTTAATTGTGTCACCCAAAATGGAATTGAATATCCACTTTCTTCTGATGTACTAAAATCTGACCTAACTCTTTGTGTGTGTGCGTGTGAAAATGAAAGCACCTGCTAACTATAACTCAAACAATTTTAATAATATTCCAGTTAGCCGAGTCTGTGGAAGAGTTCTGGGAGCAGCCTACTGAGTTAATGAAGTTAAAGGTTCTAAGCATTAGTGGAGTAAGTTTGATTTCTATATAGCAGATAGTTTGCTCTCACTGGGTGTTTAGAGATGCCTTAGGTGTGGTGAACATATTGCTTCTGCTGCTGACTTTGGTCACAGTAAGTATGAATAAACACGGAGCCTTATGTATATTCATGAAATGTATCCTACAGTTCACAGGACTGCCAGATGCAGAGACTTTAGCTGAAAAAAAGCAAAGTTCATTTTCCTGGTGGCTCAATAAATAGATTTGGGCCTGTTGCCAAGACTCAGAAGGCTCAACTCTTCTCCAAGTGGGTGCTAGATACTAAGTAATAAACAGAATGCTATGCAAGAATTATACGTGTTCATGAAGAATTTTTAACAAATTTAGCAAAGTACTTATAGGTAAAGAATAAATATATTCTATATTCTCATATTTACTAATGTCTAACTATGCTCCATCACTATTATCAAAGATTGAACTAAATAAGGTTGATAACAGAAAACAATGAGTAAATTAATAAACTGTGTTTCTGTTGCTGCTTTAATCCCCAACTGCTTAATAAACTCTATTATAAGGTCTTTTTTAATTAAGGGGAAATATTATATTATTATTTTATAAATATTTATATATTATAAATATTATATTATTATTTTATAAATATTTTTTATAAATAAAAAAACCCTTATTTGTAAATTTTCCTTTGCTTTTCCTTGGCACAATGTTTCCTGGTCTGGAGGAAATTGACACTTAGGTTTCGCTTCCTTCTCTTCCTGTCATTTCACAGTGTGAACTTCCCACTGCAGGTGAATGATGACCTGCAAGCTTTCTAAAGTTCATTTGGAATATGCTGCATCTGCCCTTTCCTGTGGCCCACTGCTACCCAATTACTAAGAACAGGTTGGCCACCATTGATTCTAAACACTAGAATCTATGTCCTTGTTCCATTTTCAGTGTTGTCTCTAACCACTAAAATGCATTGTTTTACATTTGCTATTTTGTTCAGTTTCAAGAGATGTCTAATAAGAGTCAACACGCCCCATTCACTTTATCTTCCAGCAACCCGATCACAGATACAGCAGCTGCAGGACATGTTATGGAAAAATCTATCTCTTTCCGCATCCATAAATTTGAAAATTAAGCTGTGTATCCATTATCACTTTGCCCTAGGGGCAATTGCTGACTGATTTCTTTGCAGTGTTCTGTAAATTGCCTAATTAAAATAGGTTTCTGAGACAATCAGCTTATCTCATTGGGTTTCTGAACCTTTTCCAAGAGCAGTTGTACAGCATAGACCCTGGGAAGTTTCCCTGTGCCAGCTCTGATAAGAAATGACTTCATTGGTCAAACACTGCCTCTGGTGCTCAAAATATTTGATCCATAAGGAACCATGGAATCAGTGAAGTTGATGGAACTTTTCTTAGGAAAAATAGTAACTAAAAATCCTCTAATCCACTATCATATTCTCAGAATAATGCATTGTTATATACATATAGATGATGTAATAAATATGATATGACACATATTATGTCTATACAATGATATAAAACACTACATATGTTTTTATATGGTGAAAACTGTGTTTATATAGAGAACTGTAAAAATTTAAAGGGTCATCAATTGTGACCAAACCCAGAGCTAAGAATGTTTATTTGGAACTTATACTATTTCTTAAAAACAACAAATCAAAATATCACTCTCAGTTTTATGCAATGCTGTGTTTATTATATGTTTCCTTCAAAAGTATTTAGCACTGGTAATGTTTTCTATGACTCTACAATTTTTTATCCATATTGAACTATCTAATGTAGTACTAAATCTTTCCTTGATACTTTTGTAACTCCAAGGAGACAAAATGGAGACCTTAGAAACATTAACTTTAATGGTCCACCACACATTTCTGTTCTTAAGTTCCAAAAGAGGAGTTTAAATAGCCTTAAGGTAAAGAAAGTGTGGCATAAATGTACAATGAGATGGATTTTATCAATCATGTGGAAAGAAGCCATGTCAGTTGCAAGACAATGGAGATGATATATCAAGTGACTGAAGCCAGTCTCAGAAAGACAAACACCATGTTTTCTTTCATTTGTGCTTCCTAGATTTTATATAGATACATAAAATAATGGATGTATGCCCCAAACAAAAGAAGTAATATTGTCTAGGTAAAACTAAAAGACCATTGAGAGGGAGAAGGTGGGGAATGGAAGGTCTCTGGGGAACATGTTCAACATATAATGTATACTTCTACAGAAAACTTGAAAATGAATAAAAATGTAATGGCATCATGGCCAGCCCTCTGAACACTGCAATATGCCATATCTTAACAGGACAACCAGTGTTCTCTGTTCTAGAACCTAAAACCCCTAAAGCAATTCACCTTATAATGATATTCTGTGTCTTCATAATATCTGTCTTGGCATTTGCTTTTATCCATTAGTGAGAAACCTTCTTAAAGCTTTCCTTATTGGAACACAATCATTGATTCAGGGGAAATAAAAGCATCAACTAATTTACGGGAAAGATTGTAGACTTTACTTTTCCCCAAGAAGCTTTATTAGCCTGTAAAACATGATCAAAAGCCTTAACAGAATCTAAATCCACCTAATAACAAAGGATTTCGTATTGGCACATTCACAGAGCCCCATTTATCCCACAAATAAAGCTATTCATTGTAGGCCCAGCATCTCATTAACACATCGAAAATAGTTTCTTCTGCTTTCTTTTTACAGTTCAGAATCATCCTTGGTGGTGTTTACTAAGGATCAACCACATTTTAAGATCAAAGGGAAAGAGTGGAAATATAAAGATCATCCCAGAGAGTACCAGAAAATTAGATACTTCTCCCTAAGTACTTATTTATTACATTGGGCATATACTATACTGTACAATGCAAGATAAAATATACAGCATGCTCTCTACCCTCAAGGGGCTTATATTAATATTTGTATGAGGATAAGAGAAACATACAAAACAATAGGGAGAAATGCACACAGAAAATACTGGTATAGTGTGTGATAATGTAATGTGGAGACCAGGGAAGACAATGGGTATTAGAGTCAATGAAGTTTCAACTTACCCCACCCCACAAATAGCACAAGTATGTACCAAGACAGCTAATGCACAGAGTAAGAACTTTTCTCAGAAATAACAAACAAACAAACAAACAAAAAAACCAGCTAATAGCCAAAGGACCTGAAGAAGACCATGAAATAGACACATAAAATAGGAAGCACAATATTTCTATTACTATATAATGAATTTCTCTAAAACTTGCTGGCTTAAACCAGTCTTTCCTTATATTCATTTATTTGTTGGGTTAGAAACTTAGCATAAAGAATGGATAGCTCATGTCTATGTAGTAAGCATATAGATTGTTGCTGGAAAGACATAAAGGGTACTAGTTAGAGTTATTTAAAGGCTCACTCTCTCACATCTATCTATGATTAGATGACCTGAAAATAAAGACTGATGACCAAAACACCTCATATGTCTTCCCTCTATGTTTAGAGATTTACTTCCTTATAATATGGCAGCACTCAGGAAGCTGGATTTGCTATATAGCAGTTTAGTGCCCTAAACATGAAGGTTCCTGGAGATTAGGTTACCTGGAGCTCAATCTCAGAAGAGACTCATGCTTCCTGGGACCCTGATGGAGTCCTGTGATAGAATGAGTTGTTATAAAGAGAGCAAGTGTCTGGACCCTGAATGTCTTATTTCAATCATGACATGGGGTCGCTCTCTCTTCCTTTTACAAACTCCCATCATGATGCCATGAGCCATGTTGTGATTCAACTGCAATGGTTCTCAACCTTCCTAAGGCTGGTACCCTTTAATACAGTTCATTCTTCATGCTGCAGTGACCCCAACCACACAATATTTTTGTTGCTACTTCATAACTGCAAGTTTTCTACTGTTATGAGTCATAATATAAATATTTTTGGAGATAGATGGTTGTCATGGGATTGTGAACCACTGATCTTATTTCTTCACAGAGTAGTCAACAATAGACATTAGTGTAAGAAACTTGGCCTTGAAAGTTAGAGTGTCATTTCCATCATATTCTACCAGTAAAAGAAGCCAGAAACCCACCTGGATTCAAGAAGGGTGTTGTAGGCTTTATGCCTCTGTGGATAAGGTGACAAAATTCTAAGATCAGGTTTCAACATGAGCAGAAACAGATTTACTTAGTATCTCATGCCTATGTGAATTTTTCACAACTTCACAAATCCCCATAATACCCATAAGAATAAAAATGGTGTAAAAGTGTTCAAGACTGAGGTGGCCATATGTCTTAGTTCTGCCAGGAACAGTCCTAGTTTATACACATTATCAGAATGTGACTATCACAGTTCTCCTCTGTCTCAAAAGTCAACCATATTATTATGGTTAAATTATTATGTTAAATTCTCCTAATTCAAAGACTGTTCACATGTGCAGAGGGGAGTTTGCACTCTGACCTCTCCAAATTAATAAGTTACACAAAATATGGCAAATGTATGTGTTTCTACAGTTTTCCTTATGGCCTTTCTTTTTTGGGTGTTTTTTGTTTTTTTTTTGCCATTTTAAACAGTATATTTTTGTCATATTCTTTTCTGTCCCTCAACCCCCAGATCCTGCTTCCCACCCACCCATTCAAAACCATGTTTTTTCTATCTCTTAAAAAAAAAGCTCCTGAAAACATAGACTTACTTTCGTTGGTAACTCTCCCTGGCTGGAGGATGACATAACATGCCTGCCCTGACATGAGGTTGACATAACCAGTGTCACCAGCTCCCCTCTCCCAGCAACAAATATTTGAGAATAGCATCTTGGCTAAGAGTAGGACTCTGTGCTCACCTCCCCCTCTCCTTGTTGAAATTTTGTTACTTGAATCTGTGCAGGTCTTAGGCATGCTGTCACAGTCCTTTTTAATTCACATGCGCATCTGCCCCAGTGTTTCTGAAAAGAGTCTCTTCTCTAACATTGTCAACCACCTCTAGGTCTTAAGATCTTTCTGGTACTTTCCACAAAAATCCCTGAGCCTGTTCTCAAACAATGAAGCACGAAGGACTGAGAAACACTTTTTAAACTGTTCAATACCCTTAGCTATCAAGGATATGCAAATCAAAACTATCTGAGAGTTTGTCTCATCCCAGTCAGAATGGCCAAGATTAATAAAACAAATGACAGCTCCTGCTGTTGAGGATGCATGGAAAGGAGATCATTTATTCACTGCTGGTAAAATTGCTAACTTGCACAGCCACTATAAAAATCATGTAGAGGTTCTGCAAAAAGCTGAAAATAGATCTACTACAAGACTCAGCTCTACCACTGTCTAAGTTCGAGTTCCTATAGCTTCAATGAAACACCATGAACAGAAAGCAAGTCAGGGAGGAAAGGGTTTATTTGGGTTACAGTTCCATATTGCTATTCATCATCAAAGGAAGTCAGGACAGGAGTTCAAACAGGGCAGGAACCCGGAGACAAGAGTGGAAGGAGTGCAGCTTCCTGGCTAACTTCACTGGCTTGCTCAGCCTGCTTTCTTACAGAACCCAGGACTACAAGCCTAGGCATAGAACCACCCACAATGTACTGGACACTCTCCCATTAATCACTAGTTAGGAAAATGTTTTATAGCTGGATCTGACGGAGGCATCTTCTCAGTTGAGTTTCCCTCCTTTCAGATAACCTCGACTGTGTGTCAAGTTGACATAAGACTAGCCTACACAACCACTCTTGGGCATATACCCAGAGAACTCTACATTCTAATACAGAGACACTTGTATTGCTCATTGCTGCTCTATCCATTACAGTCAGAACATGGAAACATCCTATATACCTAGAAACTTATGGATAATAAAAATATGGTATATTTATACAATGGAATATTACTTAGCTCTTCAAGAAAAATGAGATTTTAATGTTAAGTTTGCAAGTAAATGAATGAAGCTAGATACAATCACCCTAAGTGAGGTAGCCCAAAAGGAGGAAAACAAACATTGCATTTTTTTTATATGTGGATGTTAGCTTTTTTAGTTTTAAATTGTGGCTTGAGGGGCAGTAGAAATGGGTCAGCAGTTAAAAATACCTGCCTGTCTCCCAGAGGACCTGAATTCAGTTTCCAGAACCTACATTAGGTGGCTCACAACTACCTGTAACTCCAGCTCTGAGGGATCTGACACCTTCTCCTGGCCTCTGTGAGTACCATTATACATTTGGCGCTCTCCCTCTCTCTCTCTCTCTCTCTCTCTCTCTCTCTCTCTCTCTCTCTCTCTCACACACACACACACACACACACACACACACACACACACACACATGCAGAAACATACATAAGTAAAAATAAAATCTGAATCCAATGTTATTTGGTAGGGAATAATTATGCAGAATACTAAGAGATAGTTGATCCATGCATACAATGAACAAATATAAAGCCACAGCAATTACCATTTCCATCTCCTTAAGCATGTAACATTTTTCTATTTGGGAAACCTTAAAACTCCTATTTTTTAGTCTTTTATAAGATATATAACATGTATTTACAAACTGAATTCACCTACTCTTCTGTAGAAAACTGGAGTGGACTCCATCTAATTTTATCCTATCTGTTGTCTCAGCTCTCCCAAGCCCCCCACTCCTAGATTCCCGTTACCCAGTGGTGATTAGTATTCTATGCTCTGCTTTTACCTGATACTAACATTTTTGTGTTTGTCTTATTTAACTTAACAAGGTGACCTCCATTTCTGTCCATGTTGTCACACATAGAAAGATTCTATTCTTTTAAAGCAAAAGAATATTTTGTGGTTTGTATCACATTTTGTAATCCATTCATCCATTAACTTTATACCATCCATTATATCCTGACTGAGCAAATGTATCTCTCTCTTTTTTTTTGAGCAGCATGCAGTTCTTCTACTAATATATAAAGATTCTAGCCAATAGTTCATGGTAAGAATGAGGCAGAACCAAAACTACATGATTCTATGTCTCTCACCCTTAAAACAGGCCTAACAACAGCTAACAGAACAGAGAGAAATCCAATTTTGTTTGTTTGTACAAGGATCCAGTATCTTCAATGCTAATTTTTTCAGTTTTCAGTAATACAGAATAGCAACCTCTTTATGCTTTTATAAAACTTTAAGTCTCCAAAAAGCAAAAAGAGCCATACAACTACATTGCACATCATATAGGCTTCCAGGAAATATTTTCTAATTTATCTTTGAAAATCAAACACTTACTAAGATAACCTTAAGTCAGAAAGATAAAACAGGGGCTTATTAATGATGCAATGAATTTTGTCTCTAATGCTAGTTTGGATAAGAAGTCACTTTCAGACCAAACCCCTGGGTTGGTTTTAAGCAAATTCATTCTCTGAGCTTAAACAGGCTGTGATAGGGAGACTTCAAGAAAGCACAGGATTGGTGAACCAGCTTTCTGTGAAAAGGCAGAAGACCAAGCCAAGTGGTTCTGCACATCAAATCCCAGAGCATCGAAAGGCTGGCCTATGGCTCTTTAGCTCAGAATCCAGTGATCAAGTTGTTCCTTTCAAGATCCATGTTTAGGGGATATACCAAAGCACAAACTCAGGTCCTCTGGGATAACTATACTCTTGATGCTGGCCATGCACTGACACTTTGAGCATCAGGAAAACATTTGATCTTCAGGAAGAGCTCATAATAGCTGTGTCATTGGCTGTGTCCACAGGGGTATGTACAAAAAGTTCCTGGTGAGGTCAAGATTCCTACAAGAAATGAAGGCTCAATCTGCACACTGCCTCACCTTGTTTGGCTTAAGGTATCACAACCTCCAGCTATGGTCTACTGCCTGCACTCCCATATCTGGGGCAATTCTGTGTTAGCAGACTCAAAAATAAGATCACCATCCTTAGTACTCCATCTAACAGGAAGGTCCTAGGTTTTTTCTTTTGTCTAAGCTCTATTGCTGCTTCTCACTATTTTCTATTAATTATGTAGTATTTGACTATATTTTATTCTTTTGGGGGGTGGGGGGAGCCAGGGCTTTGTACTTGTTAGGCAAGCGCTCTACCACTGAGCTAAATCCCCAACCCCTATATTTTATTCTTTCACTGGAGAGTGAGTTGGGTCTCTTTAGAAAGACTTGGTTCCCACCAGAAGTCAAGTAGATGTCAGTATGATTCTCCTGGGCCTTCATAATCATGAGATAAGACAACTTTACTTTATAAGGCTCCTAGCCTTAGATATTATCCTATTACTTCACAAAATGGTCTCTCAGATGAAGGATTACCTGTGTCTGTACTCTAGGAAATACAAATATTCCACCCAAACATTTCTTAACAGGCTGCTCATTACTCTTGTACTATACTAAATTCAACAGATTTTGTTTATGTTGGGGAAAAGGAGAAACTACATAGGACAACCTTCTTTAATTCATTTTATTTCTCTAAGAGTAAAAAGACCTTAGAGTATGTAAGTTAATTTCTGGACAAGGTCACCAAAAGTTTATTAATCATAAAAAAATATTTTAAACTTCTTCAGGCTGAGTTCCAGAATATACCACATCTCATAGCACATTTTTCATTTCACCTTTAAACCTTACAGCTATGGTTTTGTGCCAGGAGTTCTCAAGCTCACAGTGATATCTTAGATGGACTCACCTAAAGAAAAAAAATACAGAGGGTAGAGTATAAAAAATAAAATAGAAACAATCATCCAAGAGTCTTGACTCTATAGGATCACACAGAGTCTCTTAGTCCCTTTAGAACCCAGGCATGACACGTGAAATGCTGACTACCAGGGAATCACAACATCTACCTGGTATCCAAGATTTTCACTGTAACCTATCATGTAAACGGTTCACAGTTCTGCTCATATATATCAACATTCCAGACTCTCAGATATACCAAGCAAGTTAGGGAAAACAAACTACAGCCACCAGTGAAGGGACTATGGGGATTTCCTTAAAACTAAGTACACCGATGCCAACCGAGAGCAGTTGTTGCAACCAGGCCCTTCTTAAGGTAATTGTAGGCTAGATACCTTAACTCTTCTCTACACAGCATCCCCACCACTCAAGATCTTGATCAGCTTACCTTGAACCTCATCTCCTCCTCTATATGCTATGGAAGAAGTTTGTTCTTCCTTTGTACTTTTAGACTATTTTAGATCTTTTCTTAAGGTTTTCATCAGTTTTCTATCGCCTGTTTTCCTTCAGCTAAATGACATTACCTAACTGGGGATCAAAGAGACAGCTTTGTGGCCCTTCAGCCACAAGGATTCAAGATACAATGATGGCAGAGAACAAGTAGGAGAGATCCTACCCACATTTGTTTGCAAGTCACACCTAATTCCCCTAGCCCTCCCCGAAAGTGGTCTCTCCTATTCCCACTTATGGCAGGGTTTTTCCATGAAAATAAGATGCCAAATAAAATGATGATTTTGAGATTCAAACCATGCCCAAGAGATTCCCATCAGGAAAATAACAGATAACTCTTATGTTGGTTTTCTTATGCAAGTCTCCAAAAATACATTGCTAAAACAAAGAGTCTGCTCCAGCACCTACCTTAAATTACTTATCGGGCCCTTATGTAATCTACCTCCTTTATGAGAAGGTGAGAAAAGACTGGGATATTTTAATATGCTCTGCATAAAATTATCCTTCAGGGAATTTCCTAGAGGCTCTAAATTTGAAAGCAAGAAATGAACCCTTTTATAAACCTCTATGGCTACAGGGATTTAAGAAAGAAAAAAAAACTTTGGCAGAAAGTTTTCTTCCCTCCAGAGAACCAACTGACAATGTAATTTTGTATCAATGTAATATTGAAAAATATCTGCATGGGTATGGCTTAAAACTCCATCTTTGTAATGCTAGATTTTGGCAACACAACACTTCTGATTCCTCTCTTTTTCATGAAACTTGCGTTGCACTTGAAAAACTCCTTCTCCCATAGATCACTTTTAATTCAATTTAAATTAAGCAAATGCTCACTTGAGCAGTTAAAGCTCTCCCAAGGATACTTAAATTAACGATAATTATTTAAACATTCATATACTCATATGCAGTTCTCCTGATTTATTCTCCAATCAACATAATTTAAAATTATATCCACAGAGAGAGAGAGAGTTAATTCATGTCTTTTGCAGGAGGAAATTTTTATTTATTCTGAGGATTATTATTTTAAAGTTATATTATTGAAACTGATTCTTGATATCATCACTCTATATCATAGTCACAAAGTAGTCTCTACAATCTCATACAAAGCCAAATAATTACTAATCATTAATAACAATTTTTTTTTCAAAACCTACTGAGAAAGCTGCATGTACTGTCTATTCAATGCCTCGGACTTTTGAATTCTGCTTCATAGGCTCAGATGCATAAGACCACTAAACTTCCAGTGAGAACAATGACTACTAAAGTGAATTGTATCCATTATAGAGGGCAATGTAGTCATCAAATTAAAATTACAAAAATGAAGTAAAATCTGAAGGTCTTTGTGATCCTCTCTGTTTCCCATTAGTCTTGTGAGAGCCTTGTAGTACTGTGAAAGGACCATGCTAGCTTTGCTGTTAGTGTGTGTTCCTTTGATAGACAGCTCATCTTTGTGGCCATTACAATAGCCAGCATGGCGCACTGCACAGAGGAAGTACTCAACAAGTACCAACTGAATTGACACAGGAATTGAAGTGTTATTCACGCTCATCTTCACAGAAACCCAGGCTGATAAATTAAAAGAAATGGTGCATTCACTGTCCTCAAACACATCACAGAACTGCACAGATTCTCACTTCAGACTGTGATGGGCTCAGCAGAGGCATCAATGGGCCTTTGATGTATTGGCTAAGTAAAGAAGAGGAAAACTAAAACAAGTCTTGAGATTCCGGTGCAAAGTAAATGTTAAAAGGAAATTACTAACATGATTTGTGTGTGTGTGTGTGTGTGTGTGTGTGTGTGTGTGTGTGTGTGTGTGTTAGATTTACTGGTTCTTTGTGAGCAGAAACAAATCAAACTAACACGGTGAGCCCCTGTGACCTGGCAAAAGAGGCCCGAGAATTAGAGAAAGTTCATTTAGTGCCTGATATGTCACTGTTACAAAACTCATATATCTATCTAGGACTTGGAGGACTTGGCTTTTTCATCTCCAAAAACAGAAACCATAAAACTTGCTTTGTGGATTTGAGAGATGTAAATTAAATATCCAGTGTTAAACACCTTGAGTAGCTTGAACTTAACAAAAAGGCTAATGCCAATCTTAAAAGAAGCAAGTAAAAGGAGTTCCTAAGAAAACAGGATGGCTGGCTGTGATGGGAGAGGCCCTGGGAGCTGACAGCAGCTTTTCAGCTAAAGGACATTGGGTTTCTGTGGAACTTAGTCATTTGCAGCACATGTCTCACCATTTATTCTGAAATGCTCCCCCCACATATACAATTGGCCATCATTCTCATCTAGGTCTTGACAGGTTATTGAGGGATATAACCTAACTATACATAACAATATTTAAACAACTTCACCACTTCTTATACCCTGAATTTTATCACCACCTAGAGCACCTTTCCTTAATTCATTTCTTACAGTGCCATCCATGTATATACTGTATTATAACTGCATTAGTTTTCAACTACCCTCTCTACCCCCTTGCTCTCCTCATAGCTACTTTCTTCCTAACTTGCCCCGCCTCCTCAACTTCCAAGTCTTTCACGTGTGCAGTTATTGAGCAGGTAGTGTCCACGTGATTGCAATTGCCATGATATATTCATACGATGGTACAGCACTTCTCTGTGCGTTGCCCTGATGCTGTTTTTATTTGATGCTAATTATGCTTGCCTAAGACAAGGAGTGAATCACGGATTCAGGTGACTTCATCAGAACTTTCTCCCCATTTTAACTTGTAAAATAAAGGTAAGAGCCAGTGATTGGGTAGGGGAAGGGAAGGTGAAGCTGAAGAGTTGGGGAGAGAGGAGAAAAGAAGAGAAGAGGAGGAAGAGATTGAAGGAAGATGGAGCTGAAGCCCGTGGCCTGGAGAAACCACAAGTTATAAGGGATCTCATAGCTGAGGAATAGAGTAGTGCAGTGGTAGATCTGCCCAATCTAGGTTCGTAGATTGTATTCATATTAATTGAGTTGTATTTTCTTTGCACGGGCTTACTTGGGTTGAAGAATTTACCATAACACTTCTCTCCACCGTCCAAGTCTTACATGCTTCTGCCTCCACATTCCCATGATGCTCTCTGGGTCTTGAAGCAAGTGATATAGACATCACACTTAAAGTTGAGCACTTACAAGTCACCTTTTCTTGGCACTTTGACCAGCTGCTGAGTCATTGCACTAATGACTGCCCACTTCAAAAAGAAACATGTCTGGCCAAGGCAGAAACCAGCACTGATATTGGGCTATGACATAAATATTTAAAAGGCAATTTGGCTGCAAGCCCATTTAATAAAACAGTAGAGGTATGTCTCCCTCTAAGGCTGTGACCTCCCACTCTCTGGTTTACACTACCAGATACATATTCCTTCTCATGGGGTGCTCTGCAAATCCAATCTATCCCTGTCTTCCCCTCTCTCCTCTTCCCAAACTATAAAGGAAATCACAAAGTAGCATAAGCATGGTCTCAGGTTCTAGAATCCTGTTGCCAATAAGTGCTTAATAAATATTCCTGACTAATGAAAACATTCCCACTTATTTAAATCTAAATAATATTCAGGTCGTTGTTTCTTCAAATATCTACCAGAGTAGAAGTATAGAGGTCATACAATAAAGAGATGGGGAAGAATGGCTATCTGTTCTCAGAAACAAAATGAGTCTGTGGTCACTTTCCTCTTCTGACTATTTCATTCATTAATTGATCATAATTCTTTATTAAAGGAGCTCAGATATGAACTGCCTGACATAATATACTCAATATTTAGAGGCCCTTCTGTGCGTGCGCGCGCGCGCACACACATACACACACACACACACACACACACACCTTATGAGCTCTCATATTGGCTTCAGTCCTCAGTAGAATTCATGGTGTCACTATCCATTCCCTGGTTCTTGGCAAGGCAAATGAGCAAAATTATAAAACATGGTTACCCTACCCCCTGCATCAGCTGACCTCTAACAAGATCAATCACTGGCTGTCTTCAGCATAGCAGTGGTCTCATTCACGGAAGTCAGTTTTCTATAGTTCATGACTGAATCAAAGCATCTTCACATTATACCAAGAAGGAAGTTAAATTTCCTCCCTTTTTAGAGGATGCTGCACCTCTTACCTTATCTTTTCTGTATAAGCCCACCTAAGTACAACCTGAGTTTTCTGACTGAAAGTCAGCTACCCAGAGCATTGCAAGACAAGGATATATGAAGCTACAACTCTGACTTCTGACTAACTTCCATTCTGGTGATTTGCAAGAATGGTCACATTCATATAATAGGAGACAATAAATTGTCAACCCTTTGCTGCTCCCTTATACTGCAATCTGTCATGCAAAAGTCCAAATAAACCTTTCAATTCCGATGAAACATTGTAGCCTCATCTTTGGATAGGCATACGAGACTCCATTTCAAATGGTGAAAGAGTAGGAAAGTAATATCAAGCTGTAATTTATCTACAGCAAATCCATGCAAACAAGTCTCTGCAATTAATCCTGCCAATACAAATTCTAAATGCTAGCCAGAGTCCTTAATAGGACAAGGCAGTTCCACTACAACAAGCTCCTCAGCTAGCAGGACATAAATGCAGAATGTTCCAGAGGGAAAGTGCTTCACCTTAATAACTATTTTTTTTAGCATTTCTAAGAAAGCAAAAACTCTTATACAAATGTACTAAGAGGATGGGATTTGGGAGTTGGTAATACTTTGTTGTGCCCTACAGATTGAAACTTGGCATATTAAGGAAAACAGGAAATGTCACGGTGAGATGTAATCAGGAGGAATGAGATTGCATTTGCTCTGGATTTAGAATTCATTTCTTGGAGAACTTTACTTGCAAATATACTTACAATGGTTAAGTCAGAAGCCCAAAAGGACAAAATAGTTTTTGTTTGTTTCACCACAGGGGTAGGCAAGTATCAGTTTCGCTATGTTGCTCAGGCTTTCCTGGCTCTTTATGTAGCCCAGGCTAACCCAAGACAATCCTTCTCCCTCAGCCTCCTGAGTGCTAGAATTACAAGCTTGTGCCAGCACACAGATGGGGGATAGGCACACTAGGTTCTTGATACATACTATTTCCCATCAGATTAAGTCATAGATGATCAATCTTGGAGATACTGATCAGTGTTAAGAACACTTGCTGGGTTCAATTCTCAGTACCCATGTGATGACTTACAACCATTTGTAACTCTGGCCCCAAAAATTCCAAGGATCTCATCCTGCCTCTGCTGTTACCATATACTTCAAAGGTATTTGCTGGATGCTGTGTCATAAACTATCAAAAGAAGAAAGCAGAAAGAGAACCACACATCTAGCTCTGGTAAACAAGAGCACTCCACTTTACTTTGATGGTAAGGACAGTTAACTTTTGGGAAGCTTAGAAATTGGGCATGAGTTACACAGTTTAAAGGGCATGCATGAATTTGCTAATTCTGCCAGTGCAACTATGCTTTACTTTATATTAGCATGCCAATGGTGCAGCTTGATGTACTCTTCATGAAAATTCTAGCTGTAAGAGTCTAAGAGCCCCTTACTAAATCACTGCCTTTATCTTAAAGATCCCTAAGCAACCTTTTGTTATTCCTTCATTCTGTCTACTCAACAAATACCTGCAGATACTAACCTGTTCTGTTCTTAGCTCTAGTGCTGGCTAACTTACATACTAGTGATGTAGTTTGATCTAATGCTTCTATTATGTTAACTGGATCTCCAAAATTGCGCATGAATCTGCAAGTCCACACATAAGAGGCTGAAGGTCCCTGCCCCCCAGTTGGTTTTGATTGGTAAAGAAAGTTGCCAGCATCCAGTGTCTGGGCAGGGAGACAGAGGTGTGACTTTTAGGATTCCCGGGTAAGGAATTGAGGAAGAAGGAAAAAGAGAGCTAAGGAGACACCAGTCCTGAGAGGTGCAGAGGAGAAAAGTATAGTCATCATGTAAAAGTCAGGAATCATGGCCCAGGAGGGCTGCTGGTCTGGGTCTGGGACAGCCAAGATGGAATATAGGTTTTAGTAAGTGATGAGTTGGGACTAACAGAAAGAACACAGCAAATACAGAGGTGAATGCCATCACTAAACCACTGAACTGAGAAGGAGACCCCCGTTGAAGGAATAGAGAAAAGACTGGAAGAGCTTGAAGGGGCTCGAGACCCCATATGTACAACAATGCCAACCAACCAGAGCTTCCAGGGACTAAGCCCCTACCCAAAGACTATACATGGACTGACCCTGGACTCTGACCTCATAGGTAGCAATGAATAGCCTAGTAAGAGCACCAGTGGAAGGGGAAGCCCTTGGTCCTGCCAAGACTGAACACCCAGTGAATGGGATTGTTGGGGGGAGGGCAGTAATGGGGGGAGGATGGGGAGGGGAACACTCACCTAGAAGGGGAGAGAGGGGGGTTAGGGGGATGTTGGCCCAGAAACCGGGAAGGGGAATAACAATCGAAATGTAAATAAGAAATACTCAAGTTAGTAAAGATGAAAAAAAAGAAAAAAGAAAAAGAAAGTACATCAGCCATGTGGAGGTTAGGAAGTAGCCCAGCTATTGAGCTTTTTAAGACATATTAAAATATAAGACTGACTGTGTGTGTCTTTCATTTGAGAACCCTGAACTTTGGGCAGGTAGTGCCATGCTTGATTTGAGTAGCATTAATTGGCTACTACAACATGCTAGCTGTATACTGTGAATGTCTTCCAAAATGAAGACAATCACAGAAGGAGGTTTGTGAAAATTAGGTGTCAAGTCACATTCTATCACAAACAACATATTTATCAACTCCACAGCAGATAAAAAGTTGTTTATGAAAGTATATATAGCCATAAGACCTTATTGATTCAATCGTGAATATTTGTAAAAACCACTGAGTATCTCATATACATATATATGTATATACATTATATATAAGCTTATATATATAGCTTATGTAAATGAGGCAAAAACTTTGCCTTACATAATAATAGATATCAACATGGACAACGAGCAAAATCCAAAAATATCAATATACAAATATCATTTATGAATACAAAAAATCCCAGAACTAGGTAAGAAAATTAAATGTGATTGATTTACAGAGAACAGAATTGAATAAGGCTGAGGATAGACAGAGACCTCTCTTTTTGTCATCAGATGCTAGTACTGTCTTATTCACACACTAAGCTCATGCATAATTATGTCAGCCATGATATCATACCACTAAAATCTCCATGGTGGGAGTGAATTCACTGACCATCCAGAGCTGCTGCAACCACTAGAGCCTGTGACGGTGTAGTACCAGTCAGCTCTGGCCTGAAACACAGTCCTCCAATGAGAAGTTTGACACAGGGCACTGGCCTGGCTGAATGGTCATCAGAACTGTTGTTGAGTTCTGAGGCTCCTCACAAACAGGCCTTCCCTCCTGTAGGGAACTTGTGATGTTCTCCCTGACTGTTACTGCCCCATCTCCCTTAAGCTTCACAGGGCCACCCCTGAATAAATCTCTTTTTAGTTAACCACAACTTTGTGACTGTTTTTCTCAAAAGAAAGAAACTAACGAAGTAATACTGATAACACCTTGTTTAATTGAAAATTAAAACTAGAAACTGGACCCTATTAAAGCATTAGTAGCATTCAAATACAGCTTTGACAATCAAGAAAAAGAAGGACATCTCTGCACCCAAATCCCGTGGGAGGGAGAGCTAAACCTACAGAGAGGTAGACACGCCTGGGAAACCAGAAGAGACTGCACTCTGCGCACGTCCAGACGCCAGAGGAAAACACCAAACGCCATCTGGAACCCTGGTGCACTGGGGCTCCCGGAAAGAGCGGCACAGATCTTCCTGGTTGCTGCCGCCGCGGAGAGGACTTAGGCAGTACCCCACGAGCACACTTGAGCCTCTGAACCTCAGGTAGGACCAACTTTTCCCCTGCAAGAAACCTGCCTGGTGAACTCAGGACACACAGAGGCAAAATTCCTCTAGGGCCAGGCACTTCCTGTGTTTACCGGAAGTCCCACACCCGCGGATCACGGCCCGCAGCAGCTCTCTGCTCCGAAACCCCGTGGGAGAGAGACCTCAACACCTGGTCAGGTGGGCACTCCTGAGGCTGCAGAGCAGAGGAGACCACCAACACTGCCCACCCGTGCCCACATCCCTGGCCCAAGAGGAAACTGTATAAGGCCTCTCAGTTCCCGTAGGGAAGGGCCCAGGAGCGGCAGGACCCCTGCACCTGAGACACCACCGGAACCTGAAGGAAACAGACCAGATAAACAGTTCTCTGCACCCAAATCCCGTGGGAGGGAGAGCTAAACCTACAGAGAGGCAGACACGCCTGGGAAACCAGAAGAGACTGCACTCTGCGCACATCCAGACGCCAGAGGAAAACACCAAACTCCATCTAAAACCCTGGTGCATGGAGGCTCCCGGAAAGAGCGGCGCAGATCTTCTCGGTTGCTGCCGCCGCGGAGAGGACATAGGCAGTACCCCACGAGCACACTTGAGCCTCGGAACCTCAGGTAGGACCAACTTTTCCCCTGCAAGAAACCTGCCTGGTGAACTCAAAACACAGGCCCACAGGAACAGCTGAAGACCTGTAGATAGGAAAAACTACATGCCCGAAAGCAGAACACTCTGTCCCCACAACTGGCTGAAAGAAAACAGGAAAACAGGTCTACAGCACTCCTGACGCACAGGCTTATAGAACAGTCTAGCCACTGTCAGAAATAGCAGAACAAAGCAACATTAGAGATAATCTGATGGTGAGAGGCAAGCACAGGAACCCAAGCAACAGAAACCAAGACTACATGGCATCATCAGAGCCCAATTCTCCCACCAAAAAAAACATGGAATATCCAAACACACCAGAAAAGCAAGATCTAGTTTCAAAATCATATTTGATCATGATGCTGGAGGACTTCAAGAAAGACGTGAAGAACTCCCTTAGAGAACAAGTAGAAGCCTACAGAGAGGAATCGCAAAAATGCCTGAAAGAATTCCAGGAAAACATAAATAAACAAGTAGAAACCCATAGAGAGGAGGCACAAAAATCCCTGAAAGAATTCCAGGAAAACACAATCAAACAGTTGAAGGAATTAAAAATGGAAATAGAAGCAATCAAGAAAGAACACATGGAAACAACCCTGGATATAGAAAACCAAAAGAAGAGACAAGGAGCTGTAGATACAAGCTTCACCAACAGAATACAAGAGATGGAAGAGAGAATCTCAGGAGCAGAAGATTCCATAGAAATCATTGACTCAACTGTCAAAGATAATGTAAAGCAGAAAAAGCTACTGGTCCAAAACATACAGGAAATCCAGGACTCAATGAGAAGATCAAACCTAAGGATAATAGGTATAGAAGAGAGTGAAGACTCCCAGCTCAAAGGACCAGTAAATATCTTCAACAAAATCATAGAAGAAAACTTCCCTAACCTAAAAAAAGAGATACCTATAGGCATACAAGAAGCCTACAGAACTCCAAATAGATTGGACCAGAAAAGAAACACCTCCCATCACATAATAGTCAAAACACCAAACGCACAAAATAAAGAAACAATATTAAAAGCAGTCAGGGAAAAAGGTCAAGTAACATATAAAGGCAGACCTATCAGAATCACACCAGACTTTTCGCCAGAAATTATGAAGGCCAGAAGATCCTGGACAGATGTGATACAGACCCTAAGAGAACACAAGTGCCAGCCCAGGTTACTGTATCCTGCAAAACTCTCAATTAACATAGATGGAGAAACCAAGATATTCCATGACAAAACCAAATTTACACAATATCTTTCTACAAATCCAGCACTACAAAGGATAATAAAGGGTAAAGCCCAACATAAGGAGGCAAGCTATACCCTAGAAGAAGCAAGAAACTAATCGTCTTGGCAACAAAACTAAGAGAAGAAAAGCACACAAACATAACCTCACATCCAAATATGAATATAACGGGAAGCAATAATCACTATTCCTTAATATCTCTCAACATCAATGGTCTCAACTCCCCAATAAAAAGACATAGATTAACAAACTGGATACGCAACGAGGACCCTGCATTCTGCTGCCTACAGGAAACACACCTCAGAGACAAAGACAGACACTACCTCAGAGTGAAAGGCTGGAAAACAACTTTCCAAGCAAATGGTCAGAAGAAGCAAGCTGGAGTAGCCATTCTAATATCAAATAAAATCAATTTTCAATTAAAAGTCATCAAAAAAGTTAAGGAAGGGCACTTCATATTCATCAAAGGAAAAATCCACCAAGATGAACTCTCAATCCTAAATATCTATGCCCCAAATACAAGGGCACCTCCTGAGAGACACAGCCAGAATACAGCAAATACAGAGGCGAATGCCAGCAGTAAACCACTGAACTGAGAATAGGACCCCGTTGAAGGAATCAGAGAAAGAACTGGAAGAGCTTGAAGGGGCTCGAGACCCCATATGTACAACAATGCCAAGCAACCAGAGCTTCCAGGGACTACGCCACTACCTAAAGACTATACATGGACTGACCCTGGACTCTGACCTCATAGGTAGCAATGAATATCCTAGTAAGAGCACCAGTGGAAGGGGAAGCCCTGGGTCCTGCTAAGACTGAACCCCCAGTGAACTAGACTTTTGGGGGGAGGGCGGCAATGGGGGGAGGGTTGCGAGGGGAACACCCATAAGGAAGGGGAGGGGGGAGGGGGATGTTTGCCTGGAAACCAAAGAATTATTATTAAGTATTAAATAAATAAAAAAAACTGAATAAAAAAATAGAAGCGGGGGATGGGGAGAGAATAGGTTTAACGGGGAAGGGACAACATTCGAAATGTAAATAAATAAAATAACCAATTTTTTTAAACAAAAAAAAAAATAAAATTAGCAACATACTCCATGGGAAAAAAAAAAAGAAAAGAAAAAGAAGGACAAATTCAACAATACTGTATGTGTGTCCTCTGAGTTGAAATCATCCTGGTAGAGGAAAGAGTATGGGCTTTGGGACAGGGTCAGCTGTGAAAGTCTAGTTCATAACTTACCAACTCTGTGATTTGAGTACAATAGAGAATCATTCTTCATAAAGAACACTTCCCTCTTGGATTGTCGTTTAAAACTACGTGAAACAATTCAGATCAAATGTTAGGAATAACAAGAACAATGAAACCATGTGGGATGAAAGTAACACAATGGAAGCAAGGGTGCAGATGGACACTGCTTTGTAATCAGAGAACTTCGTGATGTCAAGACCTGTGTTGTGCAAAACTTATGCATAAGTATCTAGAATGAGAAAGCAACAGAACACAACATGGTTTAGCACTAAAGATGCTCATATTGTTTTATTAAATATAAACAAATGTAAAATAACTACTAAAATAGGAGTAAAAACAGTATATAAACACATAAGTGAAATATATTCCTCGACCATTCAAACTATTCATAATTTTTAAATTAGAATAGGGAAATACTCATGGTAGAATGGTAGGATTAAAATGTCAGAATAAGGGGTTGGGGATTTAGCTCAGTTGGTAGAGCGCTTGCCTAGGAAGTGCAAGGCGCAAGGCCCTGGGTTCGGTCCCCAGCTCCGAAAAAAAGAACCAAAAAAAAAAAAATGTCAGAATAATACCTACATATTACACACTAAACGAAAATACTGTTTTTTTTTTTTAATTACAGTGTTATATAGCATGTCCAACAATGGGAAATTTTTTTAAGTTATTTATTTTATGTATGTAAGTACACTGTAGCTATCTTCAGACACACCAGAAGAGGGCATCAGATCCCATTACAGATGGTTGTGAACCACCATGTGGTTGCTGGGAATTGAACTCAGGACCTCTGGAAGAGCAGTCAGTCCTCTTAACCACTGAGCCATCTCTCCAGCCCAACAATGGGAAATTTTAATATATATATGTGTGTGTGTGTATATGTGTGTGTGTGTGTCTGAGTATATGGAAAATGAAAGGGGGAGATAAAGAGAAAGATAATTTTTAATAGACAACAGTTGGCACAGAGGAATCATTCAGGAGGTTAGAGTACTTGCTGCCAAACTTGACAACCTATGTTTGGTCCCATACAGTGAAAAAAAGAACAACTAACTTCTACAAGCTGTCCTCTGATCTTCACATACAGATTATGGCAAAACACACACACGCACACACACACACACACACACACACACACACACACACACATACACACATGCACGCACGCACGCACGCAAGCACGCACACACACAAACGTGAAAGAGAGAGAGAGAGAGAGAGAGAGAGAGAGAGAGAGAGAGAGAGAATGTGTATGTGTCAGTAGCAAACAGTTCAGCAGTGAGGAGTCTCTCCTCCATCCATCCCTAGTGGTTGGTAAACCCTTTCTTGTGCAGACCCAGGGACAGCAGCTGCAGCTGTGTAAGTTAATGATCGCGATATCTGCGTCTTACCCAGAAAATAACATTTCAGACCCCTTCTCTCTGGCTCTTCCCACCTCTTCATCTCCAATGTTCCCAGTACCTTACAGAGATGATATAAATGAACAGAGGTAAAACTAAAGGACACAAACCAGTAGGAAAACTATGTTAGGGGCTGGAGAGATGGCTCAGCGGTTAGGAGCACTGACTGCTCTTCCAGAGGTCCTGAGTTCAAATCCCAGCAACCACATGGTGGCTCATAACCATCTGTAATGAGATCTGATGCCCTCTCCTGGTGTGTCTGAAGACAGCTACAGTGTACTTATAAATAAATAAATCTTAAAAAAAAAAAAGAAAACTATGTTAGTATTCCATTTTCCCCACATTTTTATTTTTTATTCCATTTTACATCATTCTATGCTGTCGATATCTTAACATAATAAGGGAGTCATTTTCAGTTTTTTGTTTTTTAGTCTTTACACTAATGATGTGATTTACTCACCATGTTTATACTACTAAAGAATTCCTTTTAAAGACAATCAGTAGAAATATAGTTCTCAGATTTTTGTTCTCTCCTTCATTTCTTTTTAACTATTTATAATGATTACATTTTAACTTATACATCAAGTGTTTTTCATTTTTAATTAGCATATATTAAGTATCATTATGCCATTTTCAATAAAAATTGTTATGGTTGATTCTTCTCTGCCCAACTTCTGCTCTGTCCTGTCCCCCATTTTCTTCCCACTTTCATGTCACGTGTCCTCCCCTCTCCCCCTATCCTCAGCATTCCTTTTACCCTCTCTTCATCTCTTTTCTAAACTTTTAGGCTTTACCCACATTTATTTCTCACATTTATTTCCACTTACATACATACATGGTATTAATTAGAACCTAAGAGCCACATACAGGAAAGAGTGTGTGGTTTTGTTTTTTATTTTTTATTTTTCTGATGTGTGTGTGTGTATGTGTGTTTCTGAGTTTGTGTCTAGATTAATGTAATACTTTTCAATTAACAAATGAGAATCCCCGTGGGAGAGAGACCTCAACACCTGGTCAGGTGGGCACTCCTGAGGCTGCAGAGCGGAGAAGACCACCAACACTGCCCACCCCTGCCCACATCCCTGGCCCAAGAGGCAACTGTATAAGGCCTCTGGGTTCCCGTAAGGGAGGGCCCAGGAGCGGCGGGACCCCTGCACCTGAGACATCGCCGGAACCTGAAGGAAACAGACGGGATAAACAGTTCTCTGCACCCAAATCCCTTGGGAGGGAGAGCTAAACCTTCAGAGAGGCAGACACGCCTGGGAAACCAGAAGAGACTGCACTCTGCGCACATCCAGATGCCAGAGGAAAACACCAAATGCCATCTAAAACCCTGATGCACGGAGGCTCCCTGAAAGAGTGGCACAGATCTTCTTGGTTGCTGCCGCCTCAGAGAGGACTTAGGCAGTACCCCACGAGCAAACTTGAGCCTTGGAACCACAGGTAGGACCAAATTTTCCCCTGCAAGAGACCTGCCTGGTGAACTCCAGACACAGGCCCACAGGAACAGCTGAAGACCTGTAGATAGGAAAAAGTACATGCCCGAAAGCAGAACACTCTGTCCCCATAACTGGCTGAAAGAAAACAGGAAAACAGGTCTACAGCACTCCTGACACACAGGCTTATAGGACAGTCTAGCCACTGTCAGAAATAGCAGAACAAAGTAACACTAGAGATAATCTGATGGCAAGAGGCAAGCACAGGAACCCAAGCAACAGAAACCAAGACTACATGGCATCATAGGAGCCCAATTCTCCCACCAAAGCAAACACAGAATATCCAAACACACCAGAAAAGCAAGATCTAGTTTCAAAATCATATTTGATCATGATGCTGGAGGACTTCAAGAAAGACGTGAAGAACTCCCTTAGAGAACAAGTAGAAGCCTACAGAGAGGAATCGCAAAAATGCCTGAAAGAATTCCAGGAAAACATAAATAAACAAGTAGAAACCCATAGAGAGGAGACACAAAAATCCCTGAAAGAATTCGAGGAAAACACAATCAAACAGTTGAAGGAATTAAAAATGGAAATAGAAGCAATCAAGAAAGAACACATGTAAACAACCCTGGATATAGAAAATCAAAAGAAGAGATAAGGAGCTGTAGATAGAAGCTTCAACAACAGAATACAAGAGATGGAAGAGAGAATCTCTGGAGCAGAAGATTCCATAGAAATCATTGACTCAACTGTCAAAGATAATGTAAAGCAGAAAAAGCTACTGGTCCAAAACATACAGGAAATTCTGGACTCAATGAGAAGATCAAACCTAAGGATAATAGGTATAGAAGAGAGTAAAGACTCCGAGCTCAAAGGACCAGTAAATATCTTCAACAAAATCATAGAAGAAAACTTCCCTAACCTAAAAAAAGAGATACCCATAGGCATACAAGAAGCCTACAGAACTCCAAATAGATTGGACCAGAAAAGAAACACCTCCCATCACATAATAGTCAAAACACCAAACGCACAAAATAAAGAAACAATATTAAAAGCAGTCAGGGAAAAAGGTCAAGTAACATATAAAGGCAGACCTATCAGAATCACACCAGACTTTTCGCCAAAAACTATGAAGGCCAGAAGATCCTGGACAGATGTGATACAGACCCTAAGAGAACACAAATGCCAGCCCAGGTTACTGTATCCTGCAAAACTCTCAATTAACATAGATGGAGAAACCAAGATATTCCATGACAAAACCAAATTTACACAATATCTTTCTATAAATCCAGCACTACAAAGGATAATAAAGGGTAAAGCCCAACATAAGGAGGCAAGCTATACCCTAGAAAAAGCAAGAAACTAATCGTCTTGGCAACAAAACAAAGAGAAGATAAGCACACAAACATAAACTCACGTCCAAATATGAATATAACAGGAAGCAATAATCACTATTCCTTAATATCTCTCAACATCAATGGTCTCAACTCCCCAATAAAAAGACATAGATTAACAAGCTGGATACGCAACGAGGACCCTGCATTCTGCTGCCTACAGGAAACACACCTCAGAGACAAAGACAGACACTACCTCAGAGTGAAAGGCTGGAAAACAACTTTCCAAGCAAATGGTCAGAAGAAGCAAGCTGGAGTAGCCATTCTAATATCAAATAAAATCAATTTTCAATTAAAAGTCATCAAAAAAGATAAGGAAGGACACTTCATATTCATCAAAGGAAAAATCCACCAAGATGAACTCTCAATCCTAAATATCTATGCCCCAAATACAAGGGCACCTACATACGTAAAAGAAACCTTACTAAAGCACAAAACACACATTGCACCTCACATAATATTAGTGGGAGATTTCAACACCCCACTCTCATCAATGGACAGATCATGGAAACAGAAATTGAACAGAGATGTAGACAGACTAAGAGAAGTCATGAGCCAAATGGACTTAACGGATATTTATAGAACATTCTATCCTAAAGCAAAAGGATATACCTTCTTCTCAGCTCCTCACGGTACTTTCTCCAAAATTGACCATATAGTTGGTCAAAAAACGGGCCTCAACAGGTACAGAAAGATAGAAATAATCCCATGCGTGCTATCAGACCACCATGGCCTAAAACTGGTCTTCAATAACAATAAGGGAAGAATGCCCACATATACGTGGAAATTGAACAATGCTCTACTCAATGATAACCTAGTCAAGGAAGAAATAAAGAAAGAAATTAAAAACTTTTTAGAATTTAATGAAAATGAAGGTACAACATACCCAAACTTATGGGACACAATGAAAGCTGTGCTAAGAGGAAAACTCATAGCGCTGAGTGCCTGCAGAAAGAAACAGGAAAGAGCATATGTCAGCAGCTTGACAGCACACCTAAAAGCTCTAGAGCAAAAAGAAGCAAATACACCCAGGAGGAGTAGAAGGCAGGAAATAAACAAACTCAGAGCTGAAAACAACCAAGTAGAAACAAAAAGGACCATAGAAAGAATCAACAGAACCAAAAGTTGGTTCTTTGAGAAAATCAACAAGATAGATAAACCCTTAGCCAGACTAACAAGAGGACCCAGAGAGTGTGTCCAAATTAACAAAATCAGAAATGAAAAGGGAGACATAACTACAGATTCAGAGGAAATTCAAAAAATCATCAGATCTTACTATAAAAGCCTATATTCAACAAAACTTGAAAATCTACAGGAAATGGACAATTTCCTAGACATACACCAGGTACCAAAGTTAAATCAGGAACAGATAAACCAGTTAAACAACCCCATAACTCCTAAGGAAATAGAAGCAGTCATTAAAGGTCTCCCAACCAAAAAGAGCCCAGGTCCAGACGGGTTTAGTCCAGAATTCTATCAAACCTTCATAGAAGACCTCATACCAATATTATCCAAACTATTCCACAAAATTTAAACAGATGTATCACTCCCGAATTCCTTCTATGAAGCCACAATTACTCTTATACCTAAACCACACAAAGACCCAACAAAGAAAGAGAACTTCAGACCAATTTCCCTTATGAATATCGACGCAAAAATACTCAATAAAATTCTGGCAAACCGAATCCAAGAGCACATCAAAACAATCATCCACCATGATCAATTAGGCTTCATTCGTGGCATGCAGGGATGGTTTAATATACGGAAAACCATCAATGTGATCCATTATATAAACAAACTGAAAGAACAAAACCACATGATCATTCCATTAGATGCTGAGAAAGCATTTGACAAAATTCAACACCCCTTCATGATAAAAGTCCTGGAAAGAATAGGAATTCAAGGCCCATACCTAAACATAGTAAAAGCCATATACAGCAAACCAGTTGCTAACATTAAACTAAATGGAGAGAAACTTGAAGCAATCCCACTAAAATCAGGGACTAGACAAGGCTGCCCACTCTCTCCCTACTTATTCAATATAGTACTTGAAGTTCTAGCCAGAGCAATCAGACAACAAAAGGAGATCAAGGGGATACAGATCGGAAAAGAAGAAGTCAAAATATCACTATTTGCAGATGATATGATAGTTTATTTAAGTGATCCCAAAAGTTCCACCAGAGAACTACTAAAGCTGATAAACAACTTCAGCAAAGTGGCTGGGTATACAATTAACTCAAAAAAATCAGTAGCCTTCCTCTACACAAAAGAGAAACAAGCCGAGAAAGAAATTAGGGAAATGACACCCTTCATAATAGACCCAAATAATATAAAGTACCTCGGTGTGACTTTAACCAAGCAAGTAAAAGATCTGTACAATAAGAACTTCAAGACACTGAGGAAAGAAATTGAAGAAGACCTCAGAAGATGGAAAGATCTCCCATGCTCATGGATTGGCAGGATTAATATAGTAAAAATGGCCATTTTACCAAAAGCAATCTACAGATTCAATGCAATCCCCATCAAAATACCAATCCAATTCTTCAAAGAGTTAGACAGAACAATTTGCAAATTCATCTGGAATAACAAAAAACCCAGGATAGCTAAAACTATCCTCAACAATAAAAGGACTTCAGGGGGAATCACTATCCCTGAACTCAAGCAGTATTACAGAGCAATAGTGATAAAAACTGCATGGTATTGGTACAGAGACAGACAGATAGACCAATGGAATAGAATTGAAGACCCAGAAATGAACCCACATACCTATGGTCACTTGGTTTTTGACAAAGGAGCCAAAACCATCCAATGGAAAAAAGATAGCATTTTCAGCAAATGGTGCTGGTTCAACTGGAGGTCAACATGTAGAAGAATGCAGATTGATCCATGCTTATCACCCTGTACAAAGCTTAAGTCCAAGTGGATCAAGGACCTCCACATCAAAACTGATACACTCAAACTAATAGAAGAAAAACTAGGGAAGCATCTGGAACACATGGGCACTGGAAAATATTTCCTGAACAAAACACCAATGGCTTATGCTCTAAGATCAAGAATCGACAAATGGGATCTCATAAAACTGCAAAGCTTCTGTAAGGCAAAGGACACTGTGGTTAGGACAAATCGGCAACCAACAGATTGGGAAAAGATCTTTACCAATCCTACAACAGATAGAGGCCTTATATCCAAAATATACAAAGAACTCAAGAAGTTAGACCGCAGGGAAACAAATAACCCTATTAAAAAATGGGGTTCAGAGCTAAACAAAGAATTCACAGCTGAGGAATGCCGAATGGCTGAGAAACACCTAAAGAAATGTTCAACATCTTTAGTCATAAGGGAAATGCAAATCAAAACAACCCTGAGATTTCACCTCACACCAGTGAGAATGGCTAAGATCAAAAACTCAGGTGACAGCAGATGCTGCTGAGGATGCGGAGAAAGAGGAACACTCCTCCATTGTTGGTGGGATTGCAGACTGGTACAACCATTCTGGAAATCAGTCTGGAGGTTCCTCAGAAAATTGGACATTGAACTGCCTGAGGATCCAGCTATACCTCTCTTGGGCATATACCCAAAAGATGCCCCAACATATAAAAAAGACACGTGCTCCACTATGTTCATCGTAGCTTTATTTATAATAGCCAGAAGCTGGAAAGAACCCAGATGCCCTTCAACAGAGGAATGGATACAGAAAATGTGGTACATCTACACAATGGAATATTACTCAGCTATCAAAAACAACGAGTTTATGAAATTCGTAGGCAAATGGTTGGAACTGGAAAATATCATCCTGAGTGAGCTAACCCAATCACAGAAAGACATACATGGTATGCACTCACTGATAAGTGGCTATTAGCCCAAATGCTTGAATTACCCTAGATGCCTAGAACAAATGAAACTCAAGACAGATGATCAAAATGTGAATGCTTCACTCCTTCTTTAAAAGGGGAACAAGAATACCCTTGGCAGGGAAGAGAGAGGCAAAGATTAAAACAGAGACTGAAGGAACTCCCATTCAGAGCCTGCGCCACATGTGGCCCATACATATACAGCCACCCAATTAGACAAGAAGGATGAAGCAAAGAAGTGCAGACCGACAGGAGCCGGATGTAGATCGCTCCTGAGAGACACAGCCAGAATACAGCAAATACAGAGGCGAATGCCAGCAGCAAACCACTGAACTGAGAATAGGTCCCCCGTTGAAGGAATCAGAGAAAGAACTGGAAGAGCTTGAAGGGGCTCGAGATCCCATATGTACAACAATGCCAAGCAACCAGAGCTTCCAGGGACTAAGCCACTTCCTAAAGACTATACATGGACTGACCCTGGACTCTGACCACATAGGTAGCAATGAATATCCTAGTAAGAGCACCAGTGGAAGGGGAAGCCCTGGGTCCTGCTAAGACTGAACCCCCAGTGAACTAGACTGGTGGGGGGAGGGCGGCAATGGGGGAGGGTTTCCAGGGGAATACCCATAAGGAAGGGGAGGGGGGAGGGGGATTTTTGCCCGGAAACCGGGAAAGGGAATAACACTCGAAATGTATATAAGAAATACTCAAGTTAATAAAAAAAAAAAAAAAAAAAAAAACAAATGGGTTAACAAAATAAAGAGAAAGTATGCAAAAGAAGAAACATGACAATCCAGTATTTTTTAAAGTTTTCAAAAGCCCTGTCTCTTAGGGAAATGCTTTGTAGTGTCATCTTATCCCAGTAAATAGCTATGATCAACAAAACAGGTCACAAATGCTGGCCAGGAAGTGGGAATTTCAGGCCACTGCTGATGGAAGTGAAAACTACTTGTTATTATGTAAATCAATGTGGAGGCTTTGAGGGTTAAAAACAGAACTACCATAACCCGATATACCATTGCTGGGCACACACACACACACACACACACACACACACATACACACACACACACATATACACACACATACACACACACACACACACACACACACACACATCCAAGTCATTCATACACAAGAGACTTCATATCCTACCACAAAGACACTTTTATATCCATGTTTCTTATTCTTTACTCATAACAAGGAAATGGAAACACCCTATCCTGCTGATTGCATATTAATGGATAAAGAAGATGAGGTATATATACACAAAGGAATTTTACTCATCAGTAGAGAAAATGGCATATTCTGGAAAACAAATCGTTGTCCATTTCAAAAGTATACCTTAGGCACAGTATTCTTTTTTTTAAATATTCTTTTTATTTAGTATATGTGAGTACATTATAGCTGTCTTAAGATACACCACAATCTGTTATAGATGGTTATGAGCCTCCATGTGGTTGCTGGGAATTGACCTCAGGACTTCTGGAAGAGCAGTCAGTGCTCTTAACCGCTGAGCCATCTCTCCAGCCCTAGGCACAGTATTCTTGATTGACAACTTTTTCTTCAATACTCTGAAAGTCTCATGCCATTCTCCCCTGGCCTGGGAAGTTCCACTCAAGATCCACTCAGGCAAAATAGCATGTTTCATGTAGTTCCCTTCTCTTTCAACATTGATAATTTTCTTTTTATCTTTCACCTTTGAGAGCTTGACTATCACGTTGTGAGTAAACTTAGTTGAGTGTACGTTTGACCAGTGACCTCTCACCTTCACACATCTGTATATATGTATCCCACTCTTGGGTGGATTCTCTGTTGTTGCTTCTTTGTGTTCGTTTCCTATCCCTCTCAGTTTTCTCAAACCTTTCTGAGCCCTGTTAACTCAAATAATTTGCTCATTTTAAAATGTCCCAATGTTCCCATAAGTTTTCTTTATTCTTCCTCATTATTTTTTCTTTACCAACTGTATATTTTCACATAACCTGTCTTGAGCCTGCTAATTATTTTTTATCTTTGATCTGTGCTGCTATTTCATGGGATGTATTTTTCAGCTGAAGAACCTCTGACTATTTTTAATTGCTTCCATATCTTTGTCAGATCTCTTGACTAGAATTTTGAAATATTGTTATGCCTTTTCTTTGAAATGATTTGGTTTCCTTAAAGCAGCTCCTTTAATTGTCTAACCATTCTCCCATCCTAGTCACTGTCTGGTCAGCTTCAGACACTTTGATTACCAGGTGAGGACAGCATTTTCTGCAGCCTCTTGATGATTATTGGCGTGCACAGTGCCTGAGCATTGCAGGGTCAGCTGTTCCAGTCTTCCTCATCTGGCTTTGTTTGTGCCTGTCTTTCCAGAAAGTCTAAACAAGCAGCTCATTTTTTTCAGAACTTATAGTCATTTTCACTATTTTTAGCTGTGGACAGCCGGGCCCAATTTTTCCAGAAGTTTGCTGTTGGTGCAATGTCACTATTTCTATAGTAGTAATGATCTTAAGCAATTCAAGTCCAAGTTTGCCCCAGACGTACTGCCAGTGTGTGAAAGAACCTGAGCACAAAAAGGAATAGTCCACAAATGTTACCACTCAGGGGCACGTGTCTTCCATTGACACCAGCGCTATTCCAGACACCCATCTGTAGGTAGGCCTGGGAAGCAGGGATGTCAAGATCTGCTCGGTGCTAGTTTTCACAAGTACTAAGATGTCGGCACCTGCGCCGCCAGTGTGTGAATATCAGGCGTAGGTCTGCGGGATTGAAAGAAAACACGTACACGGGTCACCCATTTTCAGCAAGTGCCACCAAGGATTTACTGAGATCTTCTTATATACCCGAGGCAAAAGCCATGGAAAACAACAAGGCAGGTGAAAATCCCCAACCAGGAAAACAGGAAAAGTCTGTGTGGTGAAAAGCCCCGGGCCCAATCAAGGACATAAACAGCTTCTTAAACAACAAGCTGGAAGGCTGGGTGGGGAGGAAGGGTGCCATGGAAAATCCCAGCCTCAAATCAGGGGCTAAGAGCAGCTGCCAAGGGTGTAAACAACTTCTTGCTATAGCAGGCTAAAAGGCTCAGCCAGGGGGAAGGGAAACACCAAGGTAGGGCCCAAGACTAAGCTGCAGGACAAAATCTAATATTCACTACCATGGCTTAAACCAAATAGATCAGATTTCGTGCCTTGCTATGGTGCCCAGGGTTGGAACAAAGTTAGTTTCTACCTAGTAAAACAGGTGTGTCACATCAGTCTCACAGTCACAAGGACCTGCAGTCTCAGGGATGCATAAAAGACTGTACAATAACTGGTAATGACATAGTCCAAGATACAGGTTCATCTCACCAGAATCCAGGCCTCTGTCTCAAGGAAAGCGTTTGCAAACATGGAGGTATAGCTCAGAAAATAGAGTACTTGTCTGACATGCACGAAGCCCAGGGTTCAATGGCCACCAATGCGTAAACTGGATGTGAAAAGCAAGGCCTGCATCCCTGTACCTGGGAGGTAAAGACAAAAGGAGAGAAGTTCCAGGTCAAGGTATTTCTGGTTTATAGCAAGTCTGAGGCCAGCCTAGGATGTGTGAGATACTTAGTCAAAACAAAATCAGTGAATGGTAGGAACAGGTAATAGAGGCAGTCAGTCCTGGTAAGTATGGCTGATGTGGGTCATGCCTGAGTTTAACATTCTGGGGTATTCACAGCACAGGAAGAGAATGGATATGGCCCAGGCCAATCACATCTAAAAACGAAGGCAGAAGCTCAAATCTTTCCAGTACACAGGCCTCAGCCCTGGAGGCCCCATCTATTAGTTCTGTCCTGTACAGAGACTTTGAAGCTCTTTTGGGTGCTGGGTCTCATAAGTGTGATCCTGAAACTGGCATCTAAGCCCTGCCCTAGCTCTGGCACCCTCGGCTCCACAGATTGGAGTCTTGAACCTTCTCTGCTCCGCTGAGATTGAAGGATAGTTAATGGGGGGCATTATCTTTGCTTCTTAGATTACCAAGGGTCCAGCAATTGGTCACATGGTAGAGGTTGTGGGAATTTGAATAGGAACTAGGTGTCTAGTTGGAAGCTTCAAATTCTCTACATCCAAAGTGAAATGCATCTCTCAGTGGTTGCTTGGAGTAGGCAGAGGGGTGAGGCAGGAACCCCTCCGGTCTTCAGTATGTCTTATCACTTTGTTGTCCTCAGCTCTGTGTTCTTTCACCTGAGTCCTTTCTTCTGGTAGAGGTAGTTCGTTTAATGAGATGTGCCTGTGGGAGATGACCCCACAGGGATCTAATGTTAACACCACCCTGCTGTTCTTCTCTTCTTACCTAACTGGGGGAAAGTCTGAAAAGATCAGAAATAATTATATGCCAATTCTGTTAGTCAAAAGCTTATCAGTCAATAAAAATGGAACATGCCAGAGTGGACCTAAGAAAGTAACAATGATGAATTCCTAATCATGAATAAATAGCTCTAAATAAAAAGTAAACTTGACCGCAGTTCATGTACCATCTAGCAAATGCAGCAGAACAAGAGGCTTACGGTTAGACAGCAAAAGCATTGAAATGATGTGTCTAAAATCAGACATTTACTATCACCAAGAACATAGGAAGGGAGAAAAAGAAATCAAAATAAAAATAAGTCTTGATATAGTATAAATATGAACTTCTACATCTGCATTTAGGCAGGTAAATTACATTGAGTTTTGTAAAGCATGCGAGTCACTTAATTTTCTTTAGACAGCACAATGGAGTATACTCAAGGTTTATCACTGAGAACAAGATAGAGAGTGCAGAATTATCTTATAGAAACAAATAGCATTATTGAATGTGCTAGGATGTGCAGGATGTTCCCCAACTTCCCAACTTTATGTTTCTACCAAAGCAGACAGAACTTAAAGGTGCCAAGAATGAGAAGAGAATTCAAGAGAGCCTGACTTCATGTTTCAACCTCACCAGTCAGAGGTTAAGGTGTCCCTTAAAATATATCTGAAAGAACTGATTCCACAGCTACATGGGCTGAAGTTCACCATACTCTTTTTTTGTGACCTATCACCCACTTTCTAATTCTCCAACTCTGCTTACATAAGGAATGAAAACAGTCACCCAAGACTCTAGAATAGAGACGGCTAAAATACCACATGTGTACTTACTAATTAACAGTTTTTTCACATAATTATACTAACCAGATGGAGCTGCTACATAGTGTGGGGTAGGTACTCTATCATGGTCTTCCTAAATCTCATCTCACCTGAGTAATACACATCATATAAAAATGTTTAAGATCTGCACCCTGGAGCTAAGGCTGTCCCACAGTCCTCTGTACCCAAACCCGCCCGGAGAGAGCTAGTATCCCAGGAGCACAGGCACTCCTAAGCTCACAAGTGGAACCACTACTTTTGCTCCAATAACTGGCCGAAGAGGAATCATCCAGGAGCAAACTGGGCACAGGAACTGTGAAACAGCCAGGGACAGGATCTTTTCAGTTTTTATCAGCACCCTGGACCTAACCCTGTGACACAGCTCTCCGCACCCAAATACTGTCCAGAGAGAACTGGTCTCCCAGGAGTACTGACACACCTAAGATCACTGGCTCACAGGCCCACAGGAGGGACAAGCTCCAGTCAGAGACAGCGAGACCAACTAACACCAGAGATAACCAGATGGCGAGAGGCAAGTGCAAGAACCTAAGCAAAAGAAACCAATGCAACTTGGCATCATGAGAAGCCAGTTCTCCCACCACAGCAAGTCCTAGATACCCCAACACAGCGGAAAACCAAGATTTGGATTTAAAATCACATCTTATGATGACGATAGAGGACTTTCAGGAAGACATAAATAACTCCCTTAAAGAAATACAGGACAACACAGGTAAACAAGTAGAAGTCTTTAAAGAGGAAACACAAAAATCCCTTAAAGAATTACAGGAAAATACAACCAAATAGGTGAAGGAATTGAACAAAACCATCCAGGACCTAAACATGGAAATAGAAACAATAAAGAAATCACAAAGTGAAACACCCTGGAGATAGAAAACCTAAGAAAGAGATCAAGAGACACAGATGCAAGCATCATTGACAGAATACAAGAGATAAAAGAGAGAATCTCAGGGGCAGAAGATTCCATAGCAAACATTGACACAATAGTCAAAGGAAATGCAAAATGCTAAAAGCTCCTAACCCAAAACATCCAGGAAATCCAGGATACAGTGTGATCAAACCTAAGAATAATAGGTGTAGAAGAGAGTGAAGACTCCCAACTTAAAGGGCCAGTAAACATCTTCAACAAAATTATAGAAGAAAACTCCCCTAACCTAAAGAAAGAGATGCCAAGAAACATACAAGAATCCTACAGAACTCCAAATAGATTGGACCAGAAAAGAAATTTCTCCTGTCACATAATAATCAAAACATCAAATGCACAAAACAAAGAAATAATATTAAAAGCAATAAGGTGAAAAGGTCAAGTAACTTATAAAGACAGACCTGAAGAAAGAAATTGAAGATCTCAGAATATGAAAAGATCTCCCATGTTCATGGATCGGCAGTATTAGTATAGTAAAAATGGCCATCTTGGCAAAAGCAATCTACAGATTCAATGAAATCCCCATCAAAATTCCAGCCCAATTCTTCATAAAGTTAGAAAGAGCAATTTGCAAATTCATTTGGAATAACAAAAATCCCAGGATAGCAAAAACTATCCTCAACAATTAAAGAACACCTGGAGGAATCACTATCCCTGACCCCCAACTGTACTATAGAGCATGACAAAATGATAAAAACTGCATAGTATTGATAAAGAGATACACAAGTATGTCAATGGAATAGATTGAAGACCCAGAAATGAATCCACACACTTATGGTCACTTAATCTTTGACAAAGGAGTTAAAACCATCCAGTTGAAAAAAGGTAGCATTTTCAACAAATGGTGTTGGTTAAACTGGAGGCCAGCATGTAGAAGAATTCAAGTCAACCTATTCTTATCACCCTGTACAAGACTCAAGATCAAGGACCTCCACATAAAAACCAGATACACTCAAACTAATAGATGAAAAATTGGGGAAGAGCCTCAAACACATGGGCACTCAGGAAATTTTCCTGAATAGAACAACAGTGGCTTATGCTCTAAGATGAAGAATCGACAAATGGAACCCCATAAAATTGCAAAGCTTCTGTGAGACAAAGTAAACTGTCATTAGGACAAAACAGCAACCAAAAGATTGGGAAAAGATCTTTACCAATCCTACAATCAATAGAGGGCTGATATCCAATGTATAAAAAGAACTCAAGAAGTTAGACTCCAGAGAACCAAATAATCCTGTTTAAAAAATGGGGTACAGAGCTAAACATAGATTTCTCAACTGAGGAATATCAAATGGCCAAGAAGCACCTAAAGAAATGTTCAACATCCTTAGTCATCAGGGAAATATAAATCAAAAGAACCCTGAGATTCTACCTCACACCAGTTAAAATGGCTAAGATCAAAAACTCAGGTAACAGCAGATGCAGATGAAGATGTGGAGAAAGAGGAACACTCCTCCATTGTTGGTGGGATTGCAAGCTGGTACAACCACTGTGGAAATCAGTCTGGAGGTTCCTCAGAAAATTGGAGATAGTACTACTTGAGGATCCTGCTAGACCACTCCTTAGCATATACTCAAAAGATGCTCCAACATATAACAAGGACACATGCTCCACTATTGTCATAGCACCCTTATTTATGATAACCAGAAGCTAGAAACTACCCAGATGTCCTTCAACAGAGGAATGGATACAGAAAATGTGGTACATTTGCACAGTGGAGTACCATTCAGCTATTAAAAACGACTACATGAAATTCTTAGTCAAATGGTTGGAACTAGAAAATATCGTCCTGAGTATCACCCTGAGTGGGGTAACCCAATCACAAAAGAACACACATAGTATGCACTCACTAAATAAGTGGATATTAGTCAAAAAGCTTGGAATACCGAAGATACAATTCACGGACCATATGAAGCTCATGAAGAAGAAAGACCAAAGTGTGGATGCTTCCATCCTTCTTAGAAGGGGGAACAAAATTCTCATGGGAGGTAGAGGGTAGAAGGGACTTGGGAGGGAAAAAGGAGGGGAAGGGGGAAAAGAAGGTAGGATCGGGTATGGGAGGAGACAGGGATGATATACGGAAGGTCAGGAATTTGAATAGAGGTATGTAGCAATGGGGAATAGGGAACTGGGGGGTAGGCACCAGCAAGTCCCAGATGCTAGGAAAGCAAGAGACTCCTAGGACCCAACAGTTTAAATACCCAACAAATGGGAGGGAGAACTTGTAGAGACCATATCCAGAGGTTAGGCAAGGCCCCCCAGTTGGGGGATGGGGCCACCACTCATCTTCAAATTTTTAACTCAGAATTGCTCCTGTCTACTGGAAATACAGGGTCAAAGTGTGGAGCAGAGACTGAAGGAAAGACCACCCAGAGACTGACCCACCTGGAGATCCATCCCATATACAAATATCAACCCCAGACACTGTTGTGGATGCTGAGAAGTGCTTGCTGATAGGAGCCTGTTATAGCTGTTATAGCTGTCTTCTGAGAGGCTCTGCCAGAGCCTGACAAATACAGAGGCAGATGCTTGCAGGCAACCATTGAACTCAAAACGGCGTTCCCAATGAAAGAGTTACAGAAAGGAGTGAAGTAGCTGAAGGGGTTTGCAACCCCATAAGAAGAACAACAATGTCAACCAACCAGGCTGACCCCTCACTCAAGAGCTCCCAGGGACTAAAACACCAACCACATGGAGGGACCCATGGCTCTAGCCACATGTGTAGCAGAGCAAGGCATTATCTGGCATCAATAGGAGGAGAGGTTCTTGGTCCTGTGAAGGCTCAATTCCCCAGTGTAGAGAAGTGGTGAAGCACTAACAGTGGGCAGGAGGGGGAGCACCTTCATAGAAGCAAGGGAAGGGGTATGGGATAGGGGCGTTCCAGAGGGAAAACCAGGAACAGGGATAACATTTGAAATGTAAATACATAAAATAGCCAAGAAAAATAAAATTTGACAAAAAGTGCAAATACACAAAGTATCTAATAAAAAATAAAGTCCTTTATCATTATCAAAAAAATGTTTAAATGGAGCTACACCCTGTGATACTATTGGTTGCTAAATAAAATGCCCAGTTCCAGATTGAAATTCTTCCCTTAAAACCGTGGGTCAGAGTGTCTTCAAAGAGCCTTAAACAATATAAATAAAAATGATTGCTATTGTTCTTGGTTGCTTACCACAACTTGATAATGAGATCCTATTGCTGAAGATGGCACACACACTTGGTTAGATAGAACGAAGTAGCTGGCTAGATTTTGTAGTATAAAAAGGTGCTCTGCAGGTTCTATGAAGGTACTGTGTTGAGAGGGAAGTGTCATCAATAGTCTTAGTTGGCTGTAAATCCTGTAAGGTACCATGACCAACCTGGCAAAACATTCTCATTGGTGCAATAATGACATGTGTGTTATGAGGGTACTAACAGCTTTGTGCTTAACCCTACTCCACAAGAAACTTACACCTAGTAATACTCATCTTGCCAAGAATTAGGGCCTGGAAAGTTCATAAGCCCTACGGAACTACTAGATTATTTTATGAAATAAATAACAGAATACTCCTGTCTACTTAATAGTTATTTCTATATCCAAAGATTAGCACAGCTCTCAGTCCTCATTGGAGAATCCACCTTTTCCAGGAGAGAGAAATTAATAAAGAGTCTTATAATCAGCCAAAGTATACCTGTGGAGTGCTCAAGCATAAATAGAAAACCTTTAACCATCCTTCTCACTCCAAGGTCCAGGGATCACTGAAGAAAAAGGGGAAAAAAGATTATAAGAGCTAGAGACTAGGGAGGAGTATGACAACCAGTACGATGGCCATTTTCACAATATTGATTCTTCTGTTCCATGAGCCTGGAATTTTTTCCCATCTCCCCATGTCTTCAATTTCTTTCTTAAGTGTCTTGAAATTTTCGTTGTAGAAATATTTCATCTTATTTTTTTTCAGCATCTTATTTATTTTTGTGAGTTTCACATCATGAACCTCAGTTCTGTTCATCTCCTAGTCTCCTCATATCTGCCCTCCACCCTTGCAACCTCCCCCACAAATAAATAATATACAAACAAAAAGTATAGAAAATATCTCATCATGGAAACTGCAGTATGCCACCCTGTGTCCCACAATATAACCCTCTGCCCACATTCTTCACTTGTAAATGTTTGTTACAATAAGTTATGGTCTACCTTGAGATCTTTGGCTTCTGTGACATCAGTTTTGGATTCTCCCGATTATCCTGTTGTGTCCCTGTGTCATGGAGATACTGCAGCTTTGTATCACCAGTACTGGACCTTTAATATACCCCAACTATTCACAGATGATATAGATTTTTGAGGTGGGCCAACTCAGAGACTTGAATCTTGGCCTGGGAGTTAACGGGACCGGTCAGAGCTCACCACCTGGATCACCAATAGCAGGAGGCATGATCAGTCCTCCTGCTCTCATGCCCTGTCTTAGTTTGGGTTTGCATTGCTGTGAAGAGACACCATGACCAAGGCAACTCTTGTAAAGGACATTTAAATGGGGCTGACTTACAGGTTCTAAGGTTCAGTCCATTATCATCATGGTGGGAAGTATAACAGCATCTAGGCAGGCATTGCACTGGAGGAGCTGAAAATTACTACATCTTGTTCAAAGGCAAACAGGAGAAGACTGGCATCCTTAGGCAGCTAGGAGGAAGTTCTCTCAAAACTCACCTCTACAATGACATGCTACCTCTAAAATGGCCACACCTCCTAATAGTGCCACTCCCCACACCAAGCATATCCAAATCACCACATTCTACTCCCTGGCATTCACAGGCTTGTTCAAACCCATGAGTCTATATGAAGGCCATATCTAATAGCATAATATAAATACATTTAGTCCAATTTCAAAAGTCCCACAGTCTATAACAGTCTCAACAGTGTTAAGAGCCCAAAGTTCAAAGTCTCTTCTGAGATTCACACAATCTCTTAACTGTAATGCCTTAAGAAATCAAATTCAAAGAGCATTAAACATCACAGGATATACATTACCATTCCAAAATGTTACAGTGAGGAACTGGACCAAAGCAAGACCAAAAGCCAGCTGAGAAAACTCCAAACTCTGCATCTTCATGTCTCATGTCAAAGTGCTCTTCAAATCACCAACTCCTTTCAGCTTTGTTGACTAAAACACAATTCTTTCTCTTGGACTGGTTCCACTCCTTGTTATCAGCTTTCCTCAACAGGTATCCCATGTCTCTGATCTCTCTAACATCTTGGGGTATCCAAGAGACTTCAACTTTTCAGCTTCTTGTTCCACACATGATCTTCTGGACTCTTCCAAAGGGCTTGAGTCACATCTACAACTCTGTCCTCTATAGCATTCCAGGGTCTGATTGACTCCACTCCATGGCTGCTACTGATCCTGGTGGCCATCCCATGGTACTGGCATCTCTAACATGCTGGGGTTTCTCACTGTAACTAGGCTTCACCAGTAGCTCCCTTATTGTGCCAAGCCTCAACTTCTTTGCATGACCCTTTCAGTCCTGGGCCATCAAATGTAACTGAGGCTGCATGTTCACCATTGGCCTTCCCTGATCTTTCACAATACCAAGCCTCATCTGCTCTCCATGACCTCTTCATGCCTTCAAAGCCAATACTACCATTTCTTTTTATAATGCTCAAGCCACCCCACTGCTCTTTCTCTATCTATCTACAACATACTTGCGCATTTTGTTGGCTCCTGCTGCAGGCTAGAGTTACATGACAGGCTAGCCCCTGAATGACATCCCCTGGGCAAGCAGGTGTCTGTGACCAGCCTGTGCTATGCACCAGAGGGCAGGTCTGTGGATGGCATGGTGGTCCACAAGCTCTATCTGTCTTCCTCCTCCCATGCTGTGCTGTGTGGTGGTAGATGGGGCTGTGGGCCAGAAGGCAGGTCTGTGGATGTCTTTTTCTGCCTATATAGCATGACATGGAGGAACAGGTTTTTGTTTGTCTTCCTCTTCTCACACTGCACTCCCTGGATTTTATTTGATTTGATTTTTACGTGTCCTAGGCATAAAATAGCTTTGGCCACCAAGCCAGGTATCAAGCTAGGATGAACTGCCATCTTCTCTGCCCCTGACTGATATAAAAACACCACCACCACCAAGGAGTCTCTTTGCCCATTGCAAGAACGGGGTATTTCATATTCTTAACTGGATTTGTCCTTAGGTACCTTTGGTTTTGGTGGCTACTGTAAGTGGCATTGTTTCACTGATTTCTTTTCCAGTATGGTTAGCACTAACACTAAGAAATGGTATTGATTTGGTGCATTAATTTTGTGTTCTACAACTTTTCTGAGATGCTAAAGCATTTTTAATGGTGTACTGAAGTTCATATATATATATATATATGGATATATATAATGTGATATATATTCATTATTATCTGTAAAACTTGATATTTTTGACTTCCTTACTTCTTATTTGTTCCCTTTTATTTCTTTTTTTTTTCTTATTTTGTTGTTCTAACTAAGACGTTAAGCATTACACTGCATAGAAATGGAAAGAGTAGATACCCTTGTCTTTTCCCTTATCTTCATAGGAATGGTTGAATTCTTTGCTATTTATGATTATGTTCGTCAGAAGTTTGTCATATATATATAGACTTTATTATTGTGAGGTATGTCTCTTCCATCCCTGGTCTCCATACAACTTTTATCATATAGGGATGTTGCATTCTATCAAAGGCTTTTTTTTTTTGAGTCAGTTGAGATAAACATGTGATTTCCATAATTGAATCTATTCATGTAGTGAACTACATTTATTGATTTATGTATATTGGACCATTCCTTCTCTGCCTAGAATGAAGTCATCTTAATTGTGATGTAAAGTTGTTTTATGTGGTTTTCAGTACAATTTATAAGTATTTCAATGCAAATTTCTGAATCAATATTAATCAGGAAAACCAGTCTATAATTTTCTTTTGTGGTGTCATATGATTTTGACATCATGCTAATACTGATTTAAGAGTTTGGAGCCATTGAATACTATTTTGTGGTATAATTTCAATAATATTGATGGAAGTTCTTTTTTGAAGATCTGGTAGAATTCTTCAGTGAATCTGCCTGGTCTTATAATTAGTTTTGTTGGAAGATTTTATTGTTAATTCAGTCTAATTATTGGTTGTAGTTCTGTTTATTTATTACACCTTGGCTTATTTTGGGTAGATCATACCCATTAAGAAAAGCATCTAAGGATGAAGCAAAGAAGTGCAGACCGACAGGAACCGGATGTAGATCTCTCCTGAGAGACACACCCAGAATACAGCAAATACAGAGGCGAATGCCAGCAGCAAACCACTGAACTGAGAACAGGACCCCCGTTGAAGGAATCAGAGAAAGGACTGGAAGAGCTTGAAGGGGCTTGAGACCCCATATGAACAACAATGCCAACCAACCAGAGCTTCCAGGGACTAAGCCACTACCCAAAGACTATACATGGACTGACCCTGGGCTCCAACCTCATAAGTAGCAATGAATATAGCCTAGTAAGAGCACCAGTGGAAGGGGAAGCCCTTGGTCCTGCCAAGACTGAACCCCCAGTGAATATGACTGTTGGGGGGAGGGTGGTAATGGGGGGAGGATGGGGAGGGGAAGCCCATACAGAAGGGGAGGGAGAGGGTTAGGGAGATGTTGGCCCGGAAACCGGGAAGGGGAATAACAATCGAAATGTAAATAAGAAATACTCAAGTTAATAAAGATAAAAAAAGAGTTGCAAGCAATAATTATAGAGGGGATGCCTTCCCTGATCCCAGCTAAGCTGGTCCAAGCTTGGTCCCAAATGGTGCTATGGCTGGAACAGACTCCAAGACAAGGGATGAATTGCAGGCGATAGGTATAGAAACACTGCTGTACCTACTCTTTTGTGGGTCTTAAATAGCAGTGAGACTGGAACACAAAGAAACACTTTTTGAGACAGGGTCTCTCTGTGCTCCTGGCTGTCCTGAAATTCTTTATGTAGACCAAGCTAGCATCAAACTCATATGAATCACTGGATTCACCCACCTCTGCCTTCTAAGTGTTAGGTTTAAAGGCATGTGCCACAAGGCCTGGCCACAAAGCTAACTTATTTTCATTAATTTGTTTATTTATTCACTTTGCATCCCAATATTTGTCCTTCTCCTCCCAGTCCCACCCACATGACTCCTTCCCCCACTCCTCTCTCTCCCCTTCCCCTCTGGGATGGGGGAGGCCCCTAGGTATCACACCCTACCTAACACATCAAATCACTGCAAGACTAAGTGCATTCTCTCCAACAGAGGCCAAACAAGACAGCCCAGTTAGGGGAATGGGATCTACAGGCAGGCAACAGATTCAGAGACAGCCCCTGCTCTAGTTGTGGTGGGAACCATCTGCTACATATGTGTGGGGTTTGGGGAGGGGGATGCGTGGTGAGAACCTAGGTCCAACACATGCTTGCTCTTTAGTTAGTGGTTCAGTCTCTAGGAGCCCCCAGGGTCCAGGTTAGTTGACTCTGTTGGTCTTCCTGTGCAGTCCCTATTCTCTTCAGGTCCCTCAATCCTTCCTGCTACTCTTCCACAAGACTCCTCAAGCTCCCTCTATGGGTCTCTGCAACTATTTCTATCAGCTGCTCAGAGGAGCCTGTCAGAGGACAGTTATGCTAGGACCTGTTTGCAAGATTGACAATCACTTATTAGTTATTATTAGTTATTGGTTATTGCCCATAAGATGGGCCTCAATTTGTGTCTGTCCCTGGATGGCCATTCTCTCAGTGTCTGCTCCATCTTTGTCCCTGCACATTTTGTAAGCAGTCCACATTTTGGGTCAAATGTTTTATGGCTGGGTTGCTGTCCTTATCCCTCCAACGGGTAAGGAGCCTCTTTTGGTTATATGCCCAGGAGTGGTATAGCTATGTCTTGTGGTAGAACTATTCCCAATTTTCTGAGAAACTGCCAAATCGATTTCCAAAGTGGTTGTACAAGTTTGCACTCCCACCAGCATAGTGAAAAATGGCCATCTTACTAAAAGCAATCTATAGATTCAATGTAATTCCTATCAAAATGCCAAAAAATTCTTTACAGACCTTGAAAGAGCACTTCTCAACTTCATATGGAAAAACAAATAAAAAACAAGATAGCTAAAACAATCGTGTACAATTTAAAAAATAAAAAGCAAACAAACAAACAAAAAACCACTGGTGGTGTCACTGTCCCTGACTTCAAGCTGTACTACAAAGCAATAGTAATAAAAAGCACATGGTATTGATATAGAAATAGATAGATTGATTAATGGAATCAAAACAAAGACCCAGAAATAAACCCACACACCTACAGACACTTGATTTTTAACAAAGAAGCCAAAACCATACAATGGAAAAAAGAAAGCATCTTTAACAAATGGTGTTGGTCTAACTGGATGCCTGCATGTAGAAGAATGCAAATAGATCCATATCTATTACCCTGCACAAAACCCAAGTCTAAGTGGATCAAAGACATCAACATAAAACTAGATATAATAAATCTAACAGAATAGAAAGTGCGGTATAGCCTTGGACCCATTAGTACAAGAGACAACTTCCTGAACAGCCCTAGCTCAGGCACTAAGATCAATAGTTAGTAAACAAGACTGAAAAATTCTGTAAGGCAGAGGACACTGTCAATAGGAAAAAACCACAGCCCATAGATTGCAAAAAGATCTTCACCAACCCTACATCTAAAAGAGGACTAATATCCAAAATCTCTAAAAACTCAAGAAGGTAAACAATAACACAAATACAATTAAAAATGGGGTACAGAGCTAAACAGAGAATTCTCAACAAAGGAATCTCTAATGGCAGAAAAACATTTAAAGAAATGTTCAACAGCCTTAATCATCAGGAAAATGCAAATCAAAATGACGTTAAGGTTCCACCTTACACCAATCAGAATGGCGAAGATAAAAACTCAAGGAACAGCGCATGCTGGCCAGGAAGTGCAACAAGGAGAGCACCTCCATTGCTGGTGGGAGTGCAAAATTAACTTCTTAAATGAGTTGCTTTAACTATCAGACGAGCTGCTGTCATTGACAGTGACTCTGAATTATCAAATGAATATTTCTGACTAAAGATTAGAATCATAATCTGTTAAAACTTGGGTATATATAACATCCTGAAAAACTCATGGTAAGAATCTTCAGTTCTTCTTCCCTAAATCTGAAATTAAAACTGCCAATGCAAACTATCCATACCAATGTATTTTCACCCAAACCGCATATGTACTATTTTAAAAGCATTGTCAATCATTGAGTATGATCTGTCCATGACGGAAAACAACACATGTGTGATTGGTGGTGCATACTAGCATATGGGTTAAAAGAGACACCTACTCCATGCTGGTGGCTTACCCCTTAATCTCAGAGGAGCCCATTTCCATCAGGTTTATAAAGGTCTTTTTATTGATAATGCTCTTGCTGCTCATTTTATTTGTGGACAGGACTTGGTTTTAGTTAGTTTTTAATGTGTCAATTATTGGTATTCAATGTACTAAATGTGTCTTCAACCAAATTAATGAAATTTAATCTTTTGATGAGAATTGCATAAGCCAAGAAGCCCCCAAAGACCCTCTCTAATCTGAAACCTGACAACTTATTATATCTAGAATACTAAACACCAAATATATTATTTAATCAATATAAGTAAGTAGGAAAATGAACAATTCTTAAAAGTATAAATGTATATATTTATACACACAGATATGCTCAATCATATATGTGTATACATATTATACAATATATGTGTATTCTATATTCCATAGATGATAAAATATATATTCTATAGTAGTCTATATCAAAAGTATGAAGTCTTAATGGCCACACATGTAGACTTTTTACATTTTAATCTTGTGCATATGGCTGTTTTGCCTGCATGAATAGTCTGTGCATTGTGTACATGCAGTGCCCTTAGAAGTCCAAAGAGGGGGCTGGAGAGATGGTTCAGTGGTTTAGAGCACTGACTGCTCTTCCAGAGGTCCTGAGTTCAAATCCCAGCAACCACATAGTGGCTCACAGCCATCTGTAATGGGATCCGATGCCCTCTTCTGGTGTGTCTGAAGTGTACTCATATACATGAAATAAATAAATAAATCTTAAAAAAAAAAAAAAGGAAGTCCGAAGAGGAAATTGGTTCTCATGGGACTGGAATTACAGATAGTTTGGGCTACTTTGTGGTCTTTTGGAAGAAAAGCAGTGCTCTTAACCACTGAGCCATCTCTCCAGCCCCAGTTCATGTATTTTTTTAAAATGTTTCACATCCTTAGCTGTTAGGGAAATGGGAATTAAAACTACACTGAGATTCCATTTCTCTCAAATCAGACAGCAACAAAAAAGAAAACAAATGACAAAAAAATGCTGATGAGGCTATGGAGAGAAAGGGCAACATTCATGCTTATATTAGTGCAGCCCTATGGATATCAGCATGTTGTACTTATGTGTTTAGAAATAACTATACTATGTGACAACAATTAATGAATAAAGAGGTCATAAATGTAAAGGAGTAAGTAGGGTGCATGAAAGAGGGTTTGGAGGAAGGAAAGAAAAAGGAAAATGGTGGCACTGTACTTCAGTCTCAAAAAAAAGGATTTTTTAAATGAAAAATAAGTCAAAGTCAGAAAAAGAGCATCATAGCTTAGTGGGTGCAGGGTTAACACGTGCCTTTAATTCCAGCACTCTAGGGGCAGGCAGATCTCTGTGATCTCTATTCAAGGCTGGCCTGGTCTACAAAGGACATTCCAGCACAGCCAGGACTACACAGAGAAACCTTATCTCAAAAAAACAAAACAGTAGAAAAAGAAAGAAAGAAAGAAAGAAAGAAAGAAAGAAAGAAAGGAAGGAAGGAAGAAAGAAAGAAAGAAAGAAAGAAAGAATAGAGGGAGGAGGGAAGGAGGAGGGAGGGAGGAGGGAGGGAGGAACAGAGGTATGGAGAGACAGAGAAAAAAGAGAAAGAAAGAGAGAGAGAGGAAGGAAGGAAGGAAGGAGAATTTCACAAGCTTTTCTCATATGCAGAATCTAGACTATTATAGAATATACATTTTATTATTTATGGAATACAGAATACATATATATGTACATATATTATATAATATGTATGAATATATGATCATTTATGTGTATATATACATACATAAATACTTAGCTATAGATAAATATTAAGGGAAGATTATTTAAGAGAAGGAAAATGAAGAAGATTAAGAGAGAAATGGGGAACAAGAAAGAATATTATAGGATAAATGTTAACAAAGTACAATGCCCTCTTATGACTTTCAGGACATTTATTACAGGCATGTGAGAGAGCATAATATCAGAACTCAAAGAAATCTGTTTATGTGTTTTTAAACTCAAATTTGCCAAATACAAGTTGCTCTAAGTGATTAAGTTGTATATTTAGACACAAAGCCATTGAGTTTCTGGGGTAATTTTTAGATTATTTCAATATAATCATGTTAAATGTATTTTCATTAAAGTTACTAAAATTTTACTAAGCAATTAATTTGATCCTTATACAAAAGTAACCAAAATTTTTATACAGTGCAAATATTCAGACTTGGGCAGGAAAGATAGTATATGCCTGGAATCTCAGCCATCATTCAGTAGACTGAGAAAGGATTGCAAATTCACGACCATCCTAAGCTGTGTTGCAAGGTCTAGGCAAGCTGAGCCTATACCACAAGACACTGTCTCGTTGTCTATACAAACTATATAGTGTTGAAACTATGCCTCAGTGTGGAATACTTGCATGTGTAGGGACCTAGATTCAGTCTCTAGTACAGAAACACTCCCCAAAAAATCCTCTACAATATGCATCATTCTTATCCAATGATTCCATTTCTAAAAGTCTTACATTTTAAAAATGGGACAGATGGTTCAGCAGCGCTTGCTGTTCTCATAGAGGACCTAGATTCAGTTCCTAGCACATAAATTGTGGATCGGAACCATCTGTAACTCCACTGCCAGAGGATCCAATACCCTCTCTAGGCACCAGGCATACATGAGGTATATAAATAGACATGCAGCAAATGGATGGAACTAGAAAATATCATCCTGAGTGAGGTAACCCAATCACAGAAAAACACACATGGTATGCACTCACTGATAAGTGGATATTAACCCAAAAGCTCGAATTACCCAAGATACAATCCACAGAACACATGAAGCTCAATAAGAAGGACGACCAAAGTGTGGATGCTTCTGTTCTTCTTTTTTTTTTTTTTTTTTTTGCTTCTGTTCTTCTTAAAAGGGGGAACAGGAACAAAAAAATTCATAGGAGGAGATATGGAGACAAAGTTTGGAGCAGAGACTGAAGGAATGGCCATTCAGAGCCTGCCCCACCTAGGGATCCAGCCAACATATATACAGCCACCAAATCCAGACAATATTGCTGATGCCAAGAAGTGCATGCTGACAGGAGCCTGATATAACTGTCTCCTGAGAGACACAGCCAGAGCATGATAAATACAGAGGTGAATGCTAGTAGCAAACCACTGAACTGAGAACGAGGTCCCCATTGGAGGAATTAGAGAAAAGATTGAAGGAGCTGAAGAGGCTTGCAACCCCATAAAAACAGCAATACCAACCAACCATGATTAAACCACTACCCAAAGAGTATACATGGACAGACCCATGACTCCAGCTGCATATGTAGTCAAGGATGACCTTGTTGGGCATCAATGGGAGAAGAAACCTTGGTCTTGCCAAGGCTGGACACCCCCCCCCCCATGTAGGGGAATGTCAGGGCGTGGAAGCAGGAAGTGGGAGTGGTTGGGGAGGGGGATCACCCATATAGAAGAAGGGGGAATGGAGATGGGATAGGGGGTTTATGGACAGGAAACTGGGAGAGGGAATAACATTTGAAATGTCAATTTAAAAAAAAAAGCTTAAAATCTAATAAAAAGTCAATATACAAAAATAGGCATGCAGACAAATCACTTATATGCCTAAAATAAAATAAATTAACCTTTCATGCATAAAATTCTAAAACATCTGAAGTGTATAACTTTCAAAATGTTCTGATTGAAAGAAATGTCAAAATTAACTAAATGGGTACTTAACGAAGGGCAACAGTTCTTAGTAGTATTTTTATATTTCTAAGTATTGGTCTATTTTATAATTAGATGGCATAAGTTGGCAGCAACTTTAAGAAAGACAAAAAAACGGCTGCCGCTGCAGAGAGCCCGTGGGGAGCACCCCACGAGCGAACCTGAGCCTCGGGACCACAGGTAAGACCAAATTTTCTGCTGCAAGAAAGCTGCCTGGTGAGCTTGGGACACAGGAAAGCAGAATTTCTCTAGGACCGGGCACGTTCTGTGTTTACCGGAAGTCCCAAACCCGCGGATCCCGGCCCGCAGCAGCTCTCTGCTCCCAGACCCGGTGAGAGAGAGACCCAACCGCCTGGTCAGGTGGGCACTCCTGAGGCTGCAGAGCGGAAGAGACCACCAACTCTGCTCACCCCTGCCCACATCCCTGGCCCAAGAGGAAACTGTATAAGGCCTCTGGGCTCCCGTGGGGAAGGGCCCAGGAGCGGCAGGACCCCTGTGCCTGAGACACCGCCGAACCTGAAAGAAACAGACCGGATAAACAGTTCTCTGCACCCAAATCCCGTGGGAGGGAGAGCTAAACCTTCAGAGAGGCAGACAAGCCTGGGAAACCAGAAGTGACTGCTCCCTGCACACACATCTCGGACGCCAGAGGAAAAAGCCAAAGACCATCTGGAACCCTGGTGCACTGAAGCTCCCAGAAGGGGCGGCACAGGTCTTCCTGGTTGCTGCCGCTGCAGAGAGCCCGTGGGCAGCACCCCACGAGCGAACCTGAGCCTTGGGACCACAGGTAAGACCAAATTTTCTGCTGCAAGAAAGCTGCCTGGTGAACTCAAGACACAGGCCCACAGGAACAGCTGAAGACCTGTAGAGAGGAAAAACTACACGCCAGAAAGCAGAACACTCTGTCCCCATAACTGACTGAAAGAGAGGAAAACAGGTCTACAGCACTCCTGTCACACAGGCTTATAGGACAGTCTAGCCACTGTCAGAAATAGCAGAACAAAGTAACACTAGAGATGATCTGATGGCGAGAGGCAAGCGCAGGAACCCAAGCAACAGAAACCAAGACTACATGCCATCATCGGAGCCCAATTCTCCCACCAAAACAAACATGGAATATCCAAACACACCAGAAAAGCAAGATCTAGTTACAAAATCATATTTGATCATGATGCTGGAGGACTTCAAGAAAGACATGAACACACTTAGGGAAGCACAGGAAAACATTAATAAACAAGTAAAAGCCTACAGAGAGGAATCGCAAAAATCCCTGAAAGAATTCCAGGAAAACACAATCAAACAGTTTAAGGAATTAAAAATGGAAAAGAAGCAATCAAGAAAGAACACATGGAAACAACCCTGGATATAGAAAACCAAAAGAAGAGACAAGGAGCTGTAGATACAAGCCTCACCAACAGAATTCAAGAGATGGAAGAGAGAATCTCAGGAGCAGAAGATTCCATAGAAATCATTGACTCAACTGTCAAAGATAATGTAAAGCGGAAAAAGCTACTGGTCCAAAACATACAGGAAATCCAGGACTCAATGAGAAGATCAAACCTAAGGATAATAGGTATAGAAGAGAGTGAAGACTCCCAGCTCAAAGGACCAGTAAATATCTTCAACAAAATCATAGAAGAAAACTTCCCTAACCTAAAAAAAGAGATACCCATAGACATACAAGAAGCCTACAGAACTCCAAATAGATTGGACCAGAAAAGAAACACCTCCCGTCACATAATTGTCAAAACACCAAACGCACAAAATAAAGAAAGAATATTAAAAGCAGTAAGGGAAAAAGGTCAAGTAACATATAAAGGGAGACCTATCAGAATCACACCAGACTTCTCGCCAGAAACTATGAAGGCCAGAAGATCCTGGACTGATGTCATACAGACCCTAAGAGAACACAAATGCCAGCCCAGGTTACTGTATCCAGCAAAACTCTCAATTAACATTGATGGAGAAACCAAGATATTCCATGACAAAACCAAATTTACACAATATCTTTCTACAAATCCAGCACTACAAAGGATAATAAATGGTAAAGCCCAACATAAGGAGGCAAGCTATACCCTAGAAGAAGCAAGAAACTAATCGTCTTGGCAACAAAACAAAGAGAATGAAAGCACACAAACATAACCTCACATCCAAATATGAATATAAAGGGAAGCAATAATCACTATTCCTTAATATCTCTCAATATCAATGGCCTCAACTCCCCAATAAAAAGACATAGATTAACAAACTGGATACGCAATGAGGACCCTGCATTCTGCTGCCTACAGGAAACACACCTCAGAGACAAAGACAGACACTACCTCAGAGTGAAAGGCTGGAAAACAACTTTCCAAGCAAATGGTCAGAAGAAGCAAGCTGGAGTAGCCATTCTAATATCAAATAAAATCAATTTCCAACTAAAAGTCATCAAAAAAGATAAGGAAGGACACTTCATATTCATCAAAGGAAAAATCCACCAAGATGAACTCTCAATCCTAAATATCTATGCCCCAAATACAAGGGCACCTACATACGTAAAAGAAACCTTACTAAAGCTCAAAACACACATTGCACCTCACACAATAATAGTGGGAGACTTCAACACCCCACTCTCATCAATGGACAGATCATGGAAACAGAAATTAAACAGTGATGTCGACAGACTAAGAGAAGTCATGAGCCAAATGGACTTAACGGATATTTATAGAACATTCTATCCTAAAGCAAAAGGATATACCTTCTTCTCAGCTCCTCATGGTACTTTCTCCAAAATTGACCATATAATTGGTCAAAAAACGGGCCTCAACAGGTACAGAAAGATAGAAATAATCCCATGCATGCTATCGGACCACCACGGCCTAAAACTGGTCTTCAATAACAATAAGGGAAGAATGCCCACATATACGTGGAAATTGAACAATGCTCTACTCAATGATAACCTGGTCAAGGAAGAAATAAAGAAAGAAATTAAAAACTTTTTAGAATTTAATGAAAATGAAGATACAACATACCCAAACTTATGGGACACAATGAAAGCTGTGCTAAGAGGAAAACTCATAGCGCTGAGTGCCTGCAGAAAGAAACAGGAAAGAGCATATGTCAGCAGCTTGACAGCACACCTAAAAGCTCTAGAACAAAAAGAAGCAAATACACCCAGGAGGAGTAGAAGGCAGGAAATAATCAAACTCAGAGCTGAAATCAACCAAGTAGAAACAAAAAGGACCATAGAAAGAATCAACAGAACCAAAAGTTGGTTCTTTGAGAAAATCAACAAGATAGATAAACCCTTAGCCAGACTAACGAGAGGACACAGAGAGTGCGTCCAAATTAACAAAATTAGAAATGAAAAGGGAGACATAACTACAGATTCAGAGGAAATTCAAAAAATCATCAGATCTTACTATAAAAACCTATATTCAACAAAATTTGAAAATCTTCAGGAAATGGACAATTTCCTAGACAGATACCAGGTATCGAAGTTAAATCAGGAACAGATAAACCAGTTAAACAACCCCATAACTCCTAAGGAAATAGAAGCAGTCATTAAAGGTCTTCCAACCAAAAAGAGCCCAGGTCCAGACGGGTTTAGTGCAGAATTCTATCAAACCTTCATAGAAGACCTCATACCAATATTATCCAAACTATTCCACAAAATTGAAACAGATGGAGCACTACCGAATTCCTTCTACGAAGCCACAATTACTCTTATACCTAAACCACACAAAGACACAACAAAGAAAGAGAACTTCAGACCAATTTCCCTTATGAATATCGACGCAAAAATACTCAATAAAATTCTGGCAAACCGAATTCAAGAGCACATCAAAACAATCATCCACCATGATCAAGTAGGCTTCATCCCAGGCATGCAGGGATGGTTTAATATACGGAAAACCATCAACGTGATCCATCATATAAACAAACTGAAAGAACAAAACCACATGATCATTTCATTAGATGCTGAGAAAGCATTTGACAAAATTCAACACCCCTTCATGATAAAAGTCCTGGAAAGAATAGGAATTCAAGGCCCATACCTAAACATAGTAAAAGCCATATACAGCAAACCAGTTGCTAACATTAAACTAAATGGAGAGAAACTCGAAGCAATCCCACTAAAATCAGGGACTAGACAAGGCTGCCCACTCTCTCCCTACTTATTCAATATAGTTCTTGAAGTTCTAGCCAGAGCAATCAGACAACAAAAGGAGATCAAGGGGATACAGATCGGAAAAGAAGAAGTCAAAATATCACTATTTGCAGATGACATGATAGTATATTTAAGTGATCCCAAAAGTTCCACCATAGAACTACTAAAGCTGATAAACAACTTCAGCAAAGTGGCTGGGTATAAAATTAACTCAAATAAATCAGTTGCCTTCCTCTATACAAAAGAGAAACAAGCCGAGAAAGAAATTAGGGAAACGACACCCTTCATAATAGACCCAAATAATATAAAGTACCTTGCTGTGACTTTAACCAAGCAAGTAAAAGATCTGTACAATAAGAACTTCAAGACACTGAGGAAAGAAATTGAAGAAGACCTCAGAAGATGGAAAGATCTCCCATGCTCATGGATTGGCAGGATTAATATAGTAAAAATGGCCATTTTACCAAAAGCAATCTACAGATTCAATGCAATCCCCATCAAAATACCAATCCAATTCTTCAAAGAGTTAGACAGAACAATTTGCAAATTCATCTGGAATAACAAAAAACCCAGGATAGCTAAAGCTATCCTCAACAATAAAAGGACTTCAGGGGGAATCACTATCCCTGAACTCAAGCAGTATTACAGAGCAATAGTGATAAAAACTGCATGGTATTGGTACAGAGACAGACAGATAGACCAATGGAATAGAATTGAAGACCCAGAAATGAACCCACACACCTATGGTCACTTGATTTTTGACAAAGGAGCCAAAACCATCCAATGGAAAAAAGATAGCATTTTCAGCAAATGGTGCTGGTTCAACTGGAGGGCAACATGTAGAAGAATGCAGATCGATCCATGCTTATCACCCTGTACAAAGCTTAAGTCCAAGTGGATCAAGGACCTCCACATCAAACCAGACACACTCAAACTAATAGAAGAAAAACTAGGGAAGCATCTGGAACACATGGGCACTGGAAAAAATTTCCTGAACAAAACACCAATGGCTTATGCTCTAAGATCAAGAATCGACAAATGGGATCTCATAAAACTACAAAGCTTCTGTAAGGCAAAGGACACGGTGGTTAGGACAAAACGGCAACCAACAGATTGGGAAAAGATCTTTACCAATCCTACAACAGATAGAGGCCTTATATCCAAAATATACAAAGAACTCAAGAAGTTAGACCGCAGGGAAACAAATAACCCTATTAAAAAATGGGTTCAGAGCTAAACAAAGAATTCACAGCTGAGGAATGCCGAATGGCTGAGAAACACCTAAAGAAATGTTCAACATCTTTAGTCATAAGGGAAATGCAAATCAAAACAACCCTGAGATTTCACCTCACACGAGTGAGAATGGCTAAGATCAAAAACTCAGGTGACAGCAGATGCTGGCGAGGATGTGGAGAAAGAGGAACACTCCTCCATTGTTGGTGGGATTGAAGACTGGTAAAACCATTCTGGAAATCAGTCTGGAGGTTCCTCAGAAAATTGGACATTGAACTGCCTGAGGATCCAGCCATACCTCTCTTGGGCATATACCCAAAAGATGCCTCAACATATAAAAGAGACACGTGCTCCACTATGTTCATCGCAGCCTTATTTATAATAGCCAGAAAATGGAAAGAACCGAGATGCCCTTCAACAGAGGAATGGATACAGAAAATGTGGTACATCTACACAATGGAATATTACTCAGCTATCAAAAACAACGAGTCTATGAAATTCGTAGGCAAATGGTTGGAACTGGAAAATATCATCCTGAGTGAGCTAACCCAATCACAGAAAGACATACATGGTATGCACTCATTGATAAGTGGCTATTAGCCCAAATGCTTGAATTACCCTAGATCCCTAGAACAAACGAAACTCAAGATGGATGATCAAAATGTGAATGCTTCACTCCTTCTTTAAATGAGGAAAAAGAATACCCTTGGCTGGGAAGGGAGAGGCAAAGATTAAAACAGAGACTGAAGGAACACCCATTCAGAGCCTGCCCCACAGGTGGCCCATACATATACAGCCACCCAATTGGACAAGATGGATGAAGCAAAGAAGTGCAGACCGACAGGAGCCGGATGTAGATCGCTCCTGAGAGACACAGCCAGAATACAGCAAATACAGAGGCGAATGCCAGCAGCAAACCACTGAGCTGAGAATAGGTCCCCCGTTGAAGGAATCAGAGAAAGAACTGGAAGAGCTTGAAGGGGCTCGAGACCCCAAAAGTACAACAATGTCAAGCAACCAGAGCTTCCAGGGACTAAGCCACTACCTAAAGACTATATATGGACTGACCCTGGACTCTGACCCCATAGGTAGCAATGAATATCCTAGTAAGAGCACCAGTGGAAGGGGAAGCCCTGGGTCCTGCTAAGACTGAACCCCCAGTGAACTAGACTATGGGGGGAGGGCGGCATGGGGGGAGGGTTGGGAGGGGAACACCCATAAGGAAGGGGAGGGGGGAGGGGGATTTTGCCCGGAAACCGGGAAAGGGAATAACACTTGAAATGTATATAAGAAATACTCAAGTTAATAAAAAAAAAATGATATGCAAAAAAAAAAGAAAGACAAAAAAACATACCTCAGGACATATAGTTAACTTTTCCTACCCTGGATTCTGTTTATGACTCATTAGACCACATTGGCCCTTTGATATTGTCAAATATCAAAGCATAAACAGCATCTCCAACTTGTGGTTCAAAGAACTGGAAGTCACAGAAGAATAGCAAACACCGTCTCACAGGAAAGAGCTATAGAACAAGCAACTTATACACAGGATGAGATTGTTCCAAAATGCCAACTGCTCCCTTGTTGCTCACGTTAAGCCAGGCTGAATGTGTTCAGTTTTATGTATTTCAGGCTTTTATGTACTTTAGTCATATAAGTTGTATTTTATTTTTTAAGAAAAGTACAAAACTACAATCAAGGTACTTTGAACAAGGCAATGCTGTGAACTGAAAGCTTTATTCTGCCCACTGAGGCATTATTCTTCAGATGAAAGTTCATTATTATCTTTTCTAAGATGATACTTTGTCTGTGCCATGGTCTTCTTGTTCAATAACTTCCATTTAAAAATTTCTTTGCTTCCAAATCAAAGAAAATATTGAGGTACATGATGTATCTCTGAAGATCTAAAACTCCAAATGCTTTGGGCCTTTAGAAGTGCAACTACAGAAAGCCACAAAGGACTATAAAGGAGGATGAAATATTAGCTGTGGCCCTTCTACAGATTAGAACCAGAAGAGTGTGTTTGGCTTGTGAAACTCTATGATTTATTACTGCTCAACTAACCCCCAATGTCTCTGGCACGGACTTTGGAAATGTCTCTAGGTGTCAAGTATAAAAGAGGGAGAAACTGACTTAGCATATAGACTGAGTCTATCACTGTCAATAACACTATAAAAACATAATACAAAATATTTCCCAAGTCCCTTCCAGCTAGTAAGAAAGACCAAGACCTAAACTCAGAAGCTTACAAGGTCTTGATTTATGGCTACCATTCTCAACACATTGGCTCACTTGCCCATAATAAAGTTGAAATCATAATACTGCTTTTATATTTAGGAGCATTCTATTTTCAGGCCCTGGTTCAGGAATCAGAAATACCAAGAAAAACATGTTGTTGGATGTATTATCACTTGGTAAGAATACAAAGACTGAAAATGCAACAAGGACAAATTGCCAATTCACCTAACTCCACTACCAAAAGAATGGGATAGAATAGAATAGAATAGAATAGAATAGAATAGAATAGAATAGAACAGAACAGAACAGAACAGAACAGAACAGAACAGAACAGAACAGAACAGAACAGAACAGAACAGAACAGAACAGAACAGAACAGAACTTCTTTCATATTGGCTATGGCTGAACTGATGACAATTCTAACTTCCGAGGAAGATTACCTCAGAACTTCTTAGGAATGTAGAGTTTAATGTTACTGGTAGGACCTAATATTTGCTCCCTATTTCTTCATGGACACTTTAAGTTGCTTAATTTAGGGGCATTCTACTAATAATTAACATTTCAGACCCAGTGGAGAAAGGTGCTCATCAAAAGAACGTAAGGGAATATGCAGACTAATTTTATGTCAACTTAACACAGTTAAGTCATTGGAGAAGAGGGAGCTTCAACTGTGAAAATATTTTCATAAGACCAAGATCAGTCAATAGGCAAGGTTACAGGGCATTTTTCTTAATTGGTGATTGATTTGGGAAGGCCCAACCTATTGTGGATGGTGCCATCCACTGGTGGTTCGGGGTTTTATAAGAAAGTAGGCTGAGCAAGCCAAGGGGAATGAGCCATGGGGAACAAGCAAGTAAGCAGCACTCGTCCATGGTCTCTACATCAGCTCCTGCCTTCAGGTTCCTGCCCTGTTTGAGCTCCTGTCCTTACTTCCTTCCATTAGGGACAGTAATGTAAAAGTGAAAGCTGAATAAACCCATTCTTCTGAAAGTTGTTTTGATCACAGTATTTCATCACCCAAACTAGAACAGGATATGGCTTTGATTCTTAAGTTTCGTTGACCAAATCTTTGACTCATTCATCCACATGCATGTTTCACACATGTAAGGAGCATCTCAGTGCACATGGCCTATGGTATATCTGAGAAATATGAGTAAGGGTAGAGTATGGAAACCTGGGGTTTGGGTCACTTAGTTGTAAAATGATATCTTAGACTGCATTTTTCATTTCAAATTAGTTTTTATTATCTTTTTTACAGTCCAGTTGTTATCCCCTTCCCATTCTGCCCTCCAACAGTTCCTCATCCAATTCCTCCTCCCTCATCTCGAAGAGATGTCCCCAGACTCCCACACCCTCATACCCAGCCTGGCCTCCCCATTCCCTGAGGCCTCAAGTCTCTCAAGGGTTAGGTATGTCTTCTCTGATTGAACTCAGACCCGACAGTCCTCTGCTGTAAATGTGTCTGTGCCCTCATATCAGCTGGTGGTGGGTCAGTGTCTGAGAGATCTCAGGGGTCCAGGTTTGTTGAGACTGTCGGTCTTCCTATGGGGTTGTAATCCTCCTCAACTTCTTCCAGAATTTCCCTAATTCAATCACAGGGTTACCTGACTTCAGATCATTGGTTGGGTATAAGTATCTGCTTCTGTCTCAGCTGCTTGTTGGGTCTCTCAGAAGGCAGCCATGCTAGGCTTCTGTCTGTAAGTACATCATAGCATCTGTAATAGTATCAGGCCTTAGAGCCTCCTCTTGAGATGGGTCACAATTTGGGACAGTCACTGGACCTCCTTTCCCTCAGTCTCTTCTCCATTTTTGTTCCTTCATGATTCTGTTAAACTGATGATGATTTCAAACCATTCTAAAAATTAACAGATGTTCACAGTAGGTCAGCATTGATGAAAATATGTTGTGTAATTGCATGTCAAACCCAAAGTGAGGAGAATTAGAATAAAATAAAATTTTAAAAATGCTGCTCTGAAATTAAGAACCAAAGTTTTCCCCTGGTTAGTAACCATGCAAACAGCACTACTAATAGTGTGAGACACTCCCCCAAAGTTGCAATTTTGTCACTTTATAGAACATATTGGCTACATATTAATGTCTTAAACTGTTGATCACGGAGGTAATTTATTTCCAAATCAACACCTTCACTTCTAAACCTTCAAATAGAAAACAATCGCCAAAACTATAAGAAGGAAAACAAACATTAATTTGCAAAAGGTTGTTTATTACATTCACAGCTGGAAGGCTAATAAACCCTGGAAAGATATTTCCATTCTAGTCAAACTCAAATAATAGTGTCTACATCTTCATTTAACAGAAAATAACTCTGAAAGAAAGATATTAATCTTTAAATCCCTGCCATTCATCATTAAGGGCAAATTAGGTAAGTGCCTGCTGCTTCTGCCATTTCAATAATTCATAGGTTCTCCAGCAAAACTGTTTCAGTTACATCTCTAGAAATAAAGTGTCTTTACTGGTAAATTCATGGGGTGAGGCAGGGGGATTTAAATAACTCACTTTGATGTTTCATGAACTAAGTTCTAGCCAATCTGGATGAGTGGAACTTCATTTAACTACCAGGCTCACTCGGCCAAAACAGAGAAAAGTGGTTAGAGTGGAACTTGTCTATGCCCTTCACTCATCTTTGGCTTTTCTACCTCTCCAGCTACTTGATGTTCTGACCTTGTCTAGTTGTCTGATAACCACTCAGAGTTAACTCCTTTCACTTTCACCTTATTATAGCAGAAACTGATTCCTACTGCAATGTGTACAGCATTCATTCACTATGTCAACTGTCCCAAGAATATTGAACTTTGAATGTTAATAGGAAAAGAACAAATGGCTGTTAATACTTAAGTTGTCTGTCTTATAAACCAGGACAATAAGTCAAAACAAAGGATTTCAAGCAGTTCACACAGAGCTAAAAATTGGACTGGAAGACATTTTAGGCAACCTCTAATCCAAGATTGGTCCTTTCCAGGACCAATAAGTAGAATAAGTAGAGTTAACCACTCCATCTGTTTATCACTCTATAAATATCCATCTCTTTACTCACCAGTTGTAAAGTATTCCCTTCATTCACCACTCACACGTTTATCCAATGGGTACTTGGTTCCAGATACTAGTTACATCCTAAAGGTTCAAGTGATGATGGAGATCAGTAAACCTGCCCTCTGACAGCTTAGTCTGTGGTAAAGATACATGTTATGAAAGTGTTGAGGTCTAGATGGCCTCCAGTTCCTTTCCTAAGAACAAACATTGATCCAGATGTGATCCATGACTGTGGAAAACTGGAGGCATTAAATAAGGCTCCATATCTTAGGGGTCAAAACAAGGCCAAAAGGAAGAACTGAGAGAAAGGGGTCAAAGATACAGTTTTCTCAAACTCTGCAGTATGATCTCTAGCAACTAGATGAATTGTATATAAAAAGCAATGGGGAAAAAACAAAAAGTTGTTCATTCTTGAAGTGAACCTGGAGTCTTGTGTCTCTCTCTACCATTATATAGATTCCTATGATGCACACAGATATGCTGGCCATGGAATGAAATTTTTAAAAAAGTTAGCATAGTGATCTTATATGTTTTTAAAGGTATATGGGGCAATAAAGTGCTAAGACAGGTTGAACACAGAGAAAAGTAATAAAGGAAGCTCTCTGTAAGAGAGGTCCATCTCAGGCTGAAGTATGAAAATAAGCCAGCCAAAGTACTGAGGGAAAGGCATTGTATTTCAAGCTAGGAATTTCCTGGAAGTCCAAAGTCCCTACTCTAGAAACAGGCTTGTCACATTTCAAGAGCAAAGAAACATCAGCATCTTACAGGAAAACAATGAAGTGTGACATAATGTAAAGCTAGAAAGACAGCAGGAATCAAACCATGAAGACTTAAATCCCCTCTCTGAGGGAGTGGCAAGTCATGGATGAATGAAGAAGCAGACCTGATCTGTAGGTATGAAGACCACTCTAGTATTCCACCTTGCCAGAACTAAACTATAGCTTTGCTTAGTTGGATTTTTGGTTACTTGGTTAATTAGTTGGCTGATTGGTTAGTTGGTTAGCTGGTTAACTGGTTGGTTGGTGGGTCAGTTGTTTCATTGGTTAGGTTTGTTTTCTCATCTTAGTACCTAAGAAAGTACATTGTAGAATTGAAATGGTTGAAGCACTTGCCTTCACTTCTTATACTAACTTTTGAAGAGTTATAGAACTTCTCTTAGCCAAAGCATAGTCAGGTATTAAGTGTAGAAAACAGGAGGGAATCGCACTTAGTAATACAAAACAGCTCTTGATTCCTTCTCTCTATCTTGCTGAAACAGATCCTTCCAGTCTTCCTATGTCCAACAAATGGCTATTACCCAACTGTTCTGTCCAAATACTACTTGATGACCTTCACTCATAATTCATATCTATTTATTAGTCATTTCTACCTTCAAAATAAGTCACCTTGTAACTCTTACTAATATTATGTCTGTTGCTAAATAGTACATCCTCCCATTATCTTTTTAGGTTTATACTGCTACCTTCTAACACTTTAACATGTATAGTCCAGACTTCACATACCAGAAAGAGTGATATTCTCAAAGCCAAAAGAGCATATTACCACTATATCTGCAACTCTCAAATGGACTACTATGTATAGTAAAGTCCAGTCTTCCAATCAAAATATGTGAGATTCTGATAACCTGGCTCTCACGTTTCTCTCTAACCTGGCATCCCAGATCCTCTTTGTCAGCTCTCAACCCTCACATTCCAGAGCTCCTCCACTATCTTCTCTCCATCCTCAAATACTTACTCAAAACCTCTGGAATTTTCGCTAATATCATAATTAGAATTGTCACCTATAGGTCAACTTTTAGGAAGGTTAGGAGATAAAGCCTTGTTGGAGGTGATGTGTACACTAGGATTAGGCTTTGGCCTAAGCCAGACCCAGTGTGTGTATGTATGGGGGGTCTGGGGGACAGGTAATGTGCACATGAGTGTGCATGGCCTATTTGTCAATCTCTGCTTCCGTCTCTCTCCCTCTCCCCAACCCTCTCCAAATCTCTTCTCTCCTCTCTCTCTCTCTCTCTCTCTCTCTCTCTCTCTCTCTCTCTCTCTCTCTCTCTCTCTCTGCCTTCTGCCTGAGGATCATGTGGCTCTCAGCTACTTCTCCATCCTCCTCCTCTTCTTCTATAAGCCATGCCAAAAGCTTTGGTCTCTTCATAGCAAAAGAATAGTAATTAAAACTACTGGCTAATTTTTGCCATTCATTTTCAACACCATAACAGCCTTTTGCTGATCATCCAACTACATTTCATCATCTCAAATTCAACAACTCCCACGTTGTAGGGTCATAGTCTTCTTATGTATTCTCAATAACTACCAAGGACTCAGAACATTGTGATGTATGTGGATTGCATCTATCAATAAGTATATTATAATTTTAATGGATATTTTGAAATTATATATTTACTGAATCATTTTCTAACAAAAAGTTACCTCACACAGGTCAAATATTTCCAAAATGAAAAAAATTAGAGCACTATTTTATATTTCATGCTTTGAAAAAATTTCATAGTATTTTAGATATTAAAAACAGTTGGCTACTCATACTTGCTTCTACATGCAATTTGATGTGAACTCTTCTCCTAGCTAAATTATTTGAATAAAACTCAGGCTTACATATACACATAGTTAAAAAACTTTTTCAAAAAATTATAGATGCTACACTAACACTTTCCCAGATGGAAATTTTTAAAGACTAATTGCAATATGTAATACAACACTATCAATAAGCTTCTATACTACAACAAAATCTATTTCTCAATCTTGCATTGTGAATTTGATAATACAACATAATGCATTGATAACTAAATACTGGCCCACTGAGATAAACACAGCCAGATATTGAAATATTTTATTATGTGATAGACCTACTTATCTTTGGGGGGTTACTTTCTAAAACTGTTTCTTGGATGCTGAAATGAAAGATTGTGCAAACACTACATACATCGTGTCTTTCTATACAACACCTATAATAAACTTAGTTTATATATTAAACATAATAAGAGATGAATGATAATACTAAGATATAAAATAAGGATAATATGTTGTAATTAGAGTTATTTAAAATTTATATAGTATGTGAACTGGATGGTACAGCCAGTAATTGCAACACTCAGAGGTAGACACAATAGAATCATGAGTTTGAAGCCAGAATGTGCAGCAGAGGAAAACCTGTCTCAGTCAAAGAATTTGTAGAAGCTGGAGAAACGGCTTAGTGGTCAGTAACATAAACTGCTCTTAAAGAGTACCAGAGTTCAGAACCCATCACACATGTTAGACATGTCAAAACTATGTGAAACTCCAGGGGAATCCAACACCTCTGGGATTTCTGAGCACCTATATATGTGCATGCATACACACACAAACACACACAAACATACACACACATGCACAAACAGACACAGACACACACACACAGACACACACACACACACATACACCAAATTAAAAATAAAAATAGTTTTTCTTTTGTTTTGTTTTTGTTTTCTTTTTCTTATTGGATAATTTTTTTTTACATTTCAAATGTTATTCCCTTTCCCGGTTTCCCAGACATAAGCTCCCTATCCCATCCTCCTCCTCTTCTTCTGTAAGGGTGTTCCCCTCCGCATCCACCACCCATTTCCACTCCCTCCCCGACATTCCCCTACACTGGGAGTTCAACCTTGGCAGGAACAAGGGCTCCTCCTTCCATTGGTGCCCAACAAGGCCATTCTCTGCTACATATGCAGTTGGAGCCCTGGGTCAGTCCATGTATGGTCTTTCGGTAGTGGTTTACTCCCTGGAAGCTCTGGTGGGTTGGCATTGTTTTTCTTATGGGGTTGCAAGCCCTTCAACTCTTTGAATCCTTTCTCTAATTCCACCAATGAGGGTCCCATTCTCAGTTTAGTTTGCTGCTGTCATTTGCCTCTGTATTTGACATGCTCTGGCTGTGCCTCTCAGGAGACAGCTATATCCAGCTCCTGTCAGCATGCACTTCTTAGCTTCACAAATCTTACCTAGTCTTGGTGGCTGTGTATATATGTGGGGCACATGTGGGGTAGGATCTGAATGGCCATTCCTTCAGTCTCTGCTCCAAACTTTGTCTCCAAATCTACTCCTAGGAATATTTTTGTTCTGCCTTTTAAGGATAAGAAAAGCATCTGCATTTTGGTCATGCTTCTTGAGCTTCATGTAGTCTGTGGATTGTATCTTGGGTAATTCGAGCTTTTGGGCAAATATCCACTTATCAGTGAGTCCATACCATGTGTGTTCTTCTGTGATTGGGTTACCTCACTCAGGATGATATTTTCCAGTTCCATCCATTTGCCTATGAATTTCATGAAGTCATTGTTTTTCATATCTGAGTAGTACTTAATTGTGTAGACAAACCATATTTTCTGTATCTATTCCTCTGTTGAAGGACATCTGGGTTCTTTCCAGCTTCTGCCTATTACAAATAAGGCTGCTATGAACATAGTGGAGCATATGTCTTTGTTGTATGTTGGAGCATCTTTTGGGTATATGCCCAAGAGAGGTATAGCTGGATCCTCAGGTAGTGCAATGTCTAATTTTCTGAGGAACCTGCAGACTGATTCCCAAGCAGTTGTACCAGTCTGCAATCCCACCAAAAATGAAGGAGTGTTCCTCTTTCTCCAGATCCTTGACAGCATCTGTTGTCGCCAGAGTTTTTATCTTAGCCATTCTGACTGGTGTGAGGTGGAATCTCAGGGTTGTTTTGGTTTGCATTTCCCTGATGACAGAGGATTGTTGAGCATTTCTTTAGGTGCTTTTCAGCCATTCGATATTCCACGGTTGAGAATCCTTTGTTTAGCTTTGTACCCATTTTTAATAGGGTTATTTGGCTCTCTGGAGTCTGACTTCTTGAGTTCTTTGTATATTTTGGACATTAACCCTCTATCAGTTGTAGGATTGGTAAAGATCTTCTCCCAATCTGTTGGTTGCCATTTTGTCCTTATGACAGTATTCTTTGTCTTACAGAAGCTTTGCAGTTGTATGAGGTCCCATTTGTCAATTCTTGATCTTAGAGCATAGGCCATTGCTGTTTTGTTCAGGAAATTTTCCCCAGTGCCCATGTGATCAAGATTCTTCCCCACGTTTTCTTCTAACAGTTTGAGTGTATCTGGTTTGATGTGGAGGTCCTTGATCCACTTGGACTTAAGCTTTGTACAAGGTGATAAGCATGGATTGATCTGCATTCTTCTACATGCTGACCTCCAGTTGAGCCAGTACCATTTGTTGAAAATGCTATCTTTCTTCCATTGGACAGTTTTAGCTCCTTTGTCAAAGATCAAGTGATCATAGGTGTGTGGGTTCATTTCTGAGTCTTCAGTTCTAGTCCACTGATCTACCTGCCTGTCTCTGTGCCAATACCATACAGTTTTTATGACTATTGCTCTATAATCAGGGATGGTGATTCCCCCAGAAGGTCTTTTATTGTTGAAGATAGTTTTCACTATCCTGAGTTTTTTGTTGTTACAAATGAATTTGCAAATTGCCTTTTTCTAACTCCATGAAGAATTGAGTTGGAATTTTGATGGGAATTGCACTGAAACTGTAGATTGCTTTTGGCAAAATGGCCATTTTTACTATGTTGATCCTACCAATCCATGAGCATGGGAGATCTTTCCATCTTCTGAGATCTTCTTCAATTTCCTTCTTCATAGGCTTGAAGTTCTTATCATACAGATCTTTAACTTCTGTGATTAGAGTCACACTGAGGTATTTTATATTATTTGAGACTATTATAAGGGTGTCATTTCCCTAATTTCTTTTTCAGCTTGTTTCTCTCTTATGTAGAGGAAAGCTATTGATTTATTTCAATTGATTTTATACCCAGTCACTTTGCTGAAGTTGGGTATCAGGCTTATAAGTTCTCTGTTGGAACTTTTGAGGGTCACTTAAGTATACTACCATACCATCTGCAAATAATATCCCTTTGACCTCCTTTTGTTGTCTGATTGCTCTGGCTAGGACTTCAAGTACTATATTAAATAAGAAGGGAGAGAGAGGGCAAAGGAATTTGTGAGTTGATATTTCTAGAAATGTTTCTTGCAGAAGTTTTTTCCATGTTATCAACAAGTCAATTTAAAAAAACAACTGGCCAGCATTATTTTAATAAAAGTAATGATTGTATAACTTTCTGATATGATACATATTCCTTACAATATAATTTCTCAATAATAATAATAATAACAATAATAATAATAATAATAATAATAATAATAATAATACAGTGTCATTGCAAATATTACTGACTTGATTCCAGCAGCCTTTTTTTTTGGTATATATTTAAGTTTGTTTTTTTCCATCTTTATTAAATTGGGTATTTCTTATTTACATGTCAAATATTATTCCTTTTCCCGGTTTCCAGGCCAAGATCCCCTTAACCCCTCCCACTCCCCTCCTATATGGGTGTTCCCCTCCCCATCCTCCGCCCATTACCACCCTACTGTGTCTCTCAGGAGAGATCTACATCCGATTCCTATGAGCCTGCACTTCTTTGCTTCATCCATTATCTCTAGTTTGTTGGCTGTATATGTATGGGCCATATGTGGGGCAGGCTCTGAATGGGCATTCCTTCAGTCTCTGTTCTAAACTTTGCCATGCTATCCACTTCTAAGGGTATTCTTATTCCCCTTTTAAAGAAGGAGTAAAGCATCCACATTTTCATCATCCTTGAGTTTCATGTGTTCTGTGCATCTAGGATAATTCGAGCATTTGGGCTAATATCCATTTATCAATAAGTGCATACCATGTGTGTTTTTCTGTGATTGGGTTACCTCACTCAGGATGATATTTTCCAGTTCCAACCATTTGCCTACGAATTTCGTACAGTCATTGTTTTTGATAGCTGAGTAATATTCCATTGTGTAGATGTACCACATTTTCTGTATCCATTCCTCTGTTGAAGGGCATCTGGGTTCTTTCCAGCTTCTGGCTATTATAAATAAGTCTGCTATGGACATAGTGGAGCACGTGCCTTTTTTATATGTTGGGGTATCTTGTGGGTATATGCCCAAGAGAGGTATAGCTGGATCCTCAGGCAGTTCAGTGTCCAATTTTCTAAAGAACCTCCAGACTTATTTCCAGAATGGTTGTACCAGTCTGCAATCTCACCAACAATGGAGGAGTGTTCCTCTTTCTCCACATCCTCGCCAGCATCTGCTGTCCCCTGAGTTTTTGATCTTAGCCATTCTCACTGGTGTGAGGTGAAATCTCAGGGTTGTTTTGATTTGCATTTCCCTTATGACTAAATATGTTGAACATTTCTTTAGGTGCTTCTCATCCATTCAGCATTCCTCAGCTGTGAATTCTTTGTTTAGCTCTGAACCCATTTTTAGTAGGGTTATTTGTCTCCCTGCGGTCTAACTTCTTGAGTTCTTTGTATATTTTGGATATAAGCGCTCTATCAGTTGTAGGATTGGTAAAGATCTTTTCCCAATCTGTTGGTTGCTGTTTTGTCCTAACCACAGTGTCCTTTGCCTTACAGAAGCTTTGCAGTTTTATGAGATCCCATTTGTCGATTCTTGATCTTAGAGCATAAGCCATTGATGTTTTGTTCAGGAAATTTTCTCCAGTACCCATGTGTTCGAGATTCGTTCCCACATTTTCTTCTATCAGTTTGAGTGTATCTGGTTTGATGTGGAGGTCCTTGATCCATTTGGACTTAAGCTTTGTACAGGGTCATAAGAATGGATTGATCTGCATTCTTCAACATGCTCACCTCCAGTTGAACCAAGCACCATTTGCTGAAATGCTATCTTTTTTCCATTGGATGGTTTTGGATCCTTTTTCAAAAATCAAGTGACCATAGTTCTGTGAGTTCATTTCTGGGTCTTCAATTCTATTCCACTGGTCTATCTACCTGTCTCTGTATCAATACCATACAATTTTTATCACTATTGCTCTGGAATACAGCTTGAGTTCAGGGATAGTGATTCCCCCGGAAGTCCTTTTATCATGAAGGTGTGTTGATGATAGTTTTAGCTATCCTGGGTTTTCTGTTATTCCAGATGAATTTGCAAATTGTTCTGTCTAACTCTATGAAGAAATGGATTGGAATTTTGATGGGGATTGCATTGAATCTGTAGATTGCTTTTGGTAAAATGGCCATTTTTACCATATTAATGCTGCCAATCCATGATCATGGGAGATCTTTCCATCTTCTGAGATCTTCTTCATTTTCTTTCTTCAGAGGCTTGAAGTTCATATCATACAGATCTTTCACTTGCTTGGTTAAAGTCACACTGAGGTATTTTATATTATTTGGGACTATTATGAAGGGTGTCATTTCCCTAATTTCTTTCTCAGCATGTTTCTCTTTTATATAGAGGAAGGCTACTGATTTATTCGAATTAATTTTATACCCAGACACTTTGCTGAATGTGTTTAGCAGGTTTGGTAGTTCTCTGGTGGAACTTTTGGGATCACTTAATATATACTATCATATCATTTGCAAATAGTGATATTTTGACTTCTTCCTTTCCAGTCTGTATCCTTTTGATCTCCTTTTGTTGTCTGATTGCTCTGGCTAGGATTTCATGAACTATATTGAATAAGTAGTGAGAGATGGGCAGCCTTCTCTAGTCCCTGATTTTAGTGGGATTGCTTCAAGTTTCTCTCCATTTAGTTTAATGTTAGCTACTGGTTTGATGTATATGGCTTTTACTATGTTTATGTATGGGCCTTGAATTCCTGTTCTTTACAGGACTTTTATCATGAAGGGGTGTTGAATTTTGTCAAATGCTTTCTCAGCATCTAATGAAATGATCACGTGTTTTTTAATCTTTCAGTTTGTTTATATAGTGGATTACGTTGATGGTTTTCCATATATTAAAACATCCCTGCATATATGGGATGAAGCCTACTTGATCACGATGGATGATTGTTTTGATGGGCTCTTGGATTCGGTTTGCAAGAATTTTATTGAGTATTTTTGCATCAATATTCGTAAGGGAAATTGGTCTGAAGTTCTCTTTCTTTTTTTGCATTTTTATAGATATTTTTATTACATACTTTATATTTATTTTTAATATTTTTTCTATTTCTATACAAATCATAGGTTTTTATATTAATGACCTTCTCTTTGCTGTTGTTATAAACCTAATTGCCAGTAGCTTAGCAGCAGGAGTACCCTAGCAACAATCTGCTTCCTAGCACGTAGCACATAAGACACCCATGCTGTGCTTTTTTTTTTCTTTTTGAGTTTTCTTTTTTTTTTTTATTAACTTGAGTATTTCTTATTTACATTTCCAATGTTATTCCCTTTCCCGGTTTACGGGTCAACATCCCCCTAACCCCTCCCACTCCCCTTCTTTATGGGTGTTCCCCTCCCCATCCTCCCCCCATTGCTGCCCTCCCCCCAACAGTCACATTCACTGGGGGTTCAGTCTTAGCAGGACCAAGGGCTTCCCCTTACACTGGTGCTCTTACTAGGATATTCATTGCTACCTATGAGGTCAGAGTCCAGGGTCAGTCCATGTATAGTCTTTGGGTAGTGGCTTAGTCCCTGGAAGCTCTGGTTGCTTGGCATTGTTGTTCATATGGGGTCTCAAGCCCCTTCAAGCTTTCTAGTTCTTTCTCTGATTCCTTCAACGGGGGTCCTGTTCTCAGTTCAGTGGTTTGCTGCTGGCATTCGCCTCTGTATTTGCTGTATTCTGACTGTTTCTCTCAGGAGAGATCTACATCCGGCTCCTGTCGATCTGCACTTCTTTGCTTCATCCATCTTGTCTAATTGGGTGGCTGTATATGTATGGGCCACATGTGGGGCAGGCTCTGAATGGGTGTTCCTTCTGTCTCTGTTTTAATCTTTGCCTCTCTATTCCCTGCCAAGGATATTCTTGTTCCCCTTTTAAAGAAAGAGTGAAGCATTCACATTTTGATCATCCATCTTGAGTTTCATGTGTTCTAGGCATCTAGGGTAATTCAAGCATTTGGGCTAATAGTCACTTATCAATGAGTGCATACCATGTGTGTTTTTCTGTGATTGGGTTACCTCACTCAGAATGATATTTTCCAGTTCATTCCATTTGCCTACGAATTTCATAAAGTCATTGTTTTTGATAGCTGAGTTATATTCCATTGTGTAGATGTACCACACTTTCTGTATCCATTCCTCTGTTGAAGGGCATCTGGGTTCTTTCCAGCTTCTGGCTATTATAAATAAGTCTGCTATGAGCATAGTGGAGCACGTGTCTTTTTTATATGTTGGGGCATCTTGTGGGTATATGCCCAAGAGAGGTATAGCTGAATCCTCAGGCAGTTCAATGTCCAATTTTCTGAGGAACCTCCAGACTGATTTCAAGAATGTTTGTACCAGTCTACAATCCCACCAACAATGGAGGAGTGTTCCTCTTTCTCCACATCCTCACCAGCATTTGCTGTCCCCTGAGTTTTTGATCTTAGCCATTCTCACTGGTGTGAGGTGGAATCTCAGGGTTGTTTTGATTTGCATTTCCCTTATGACTAAAGATGTTGAACATTTCTTTAGGTGTTTCTCAGCCATTCGGCATTCCTCAGCTGTGAATTCTTTGTTTAGCTCTGATCCCCATTTTTTTTATTAACTTGAGTATTTCTTATATACATTTCGAGTGTTATTCCCTTTCCCGGTTTCTGGGCAAACATCCCCCTCCCCCCTCCCCTTCCTTATAGGTGTTCCCCTCCCAACCCTCCCCCCATTGCCGCCCTCCCCCCCACAGTCTAGTTCACTGGGGGTTCAGTCTTAGCAGGACCCAGGGCTTCCCCTTACACTGGTGCTCTTACTAGGATATTCATTGCTACCTATGAGGTCAGAGTCCAAGGTCAGTCCATGTATAGTCTTTAGGTAGTGGCTTAGTCCCTGGAAGCTCTGGTTGCTTGACATTGTTGTACATATGGGGTCTCGAGCCCCTTCAAGCTCTTCCAGTTCTTTCTCTGATTCCTTCAACGGGGGTCCTATTCTCAGTTCAGTGGTTTGCTGCTGGCATTCGCCTCTGTATTTGCTGTATTCCGGCTGTGTCTCTCAGGAGCGATCTACATCCGGCTCCTGTCGATCTGCACTTCTTTGCTTCGTCCATCTTGTCTAATTGGGTGGCTGTATATGTATGGGCCACATGTGGGGCAGGCTCTGAATGGGTGTTCCTTCAGTCTCTGTTTTAATCTTTGCCTCTCCCTTCCCTGCCAAGGGTATTCTTTTTCCTCATTTAAAGAAGGAGTGAAGCATTCACATTTTGATCATCCGTCTTGAGTTTCATTTGTTCTAGGGAATCTAGGGTAATTCAAGCATTTGGGCTAATAGCCACTTATCAATGAGTGCATACCATGTATGTCTTTCTGTGATTGGGTTAGCTCACTCAGGATGATATTTTCCAGTTCCAACCATTTGCCTACGAATTTCATAAACTCGTTTTTGATAGCTGAGTAATATTCCATTGTGTAGATGTACCACATTTTCTGTATCCATTCCTCTGTTGAAGGGCATCTGGGTTCTTTCCAGTTTCTGGCTATTATAAATAAGGCTGCGATGAACATAGTGGAGCACGTGTCTCTTTTATATGTTGAGGCATCTTTTGGGTATATGCCCAAGAGAGGTATAGCTGAATCCTCAGGCAGTTCAATGTCCAATTTTCTGAGGAACCTCCAGACTGATTTCCAGAATGGTTTTACCAGTCTTCAATCCCACCAACAATGGAGGAGTGTTCCTCTTTCTCCACATCCTCGCCAGCATCTGCTGTCACCTGAGTTTTTGATCTTAGCCATTCTCACTCGTGTGAGGTGAAATCTCAGGGTTGTTTTGATTTGCATTTCCCTTATGACTAAAGATGTTGAACATTTCTTTAGGTGTTTCTCAGCCATTCGGCATTCCTCAGCTGTGAATTCTTTGTTTAGCTCTGAACCCCATTTTTTAATAGGGTTATTTGTTTCCCTGCGGTCTAACTTCTTGGGTTCTTTGTATATTTTTGATATAAGGCCTCTATCTGTTGTAGAATTGGTAAAGATCTTTTCCCAATCTGTTGGTTGCCGTTTTGTCCTAACCACAGTGTCCTTTGCCTTACAGAAGCTTTGCAGTTTTATGAGATCCCATTTGTCGATTCTTGATCTTAGAGCGTAAGCCATTGGTGTTTTGTTCAGGAAATTTTTTCCAGTGCCCATGTGTTCCAGATGCTTCCCTAGTTTTTCTTCTATTAGTTTGAGTGTGTCTGTGAACCCCATTTTTTTTTTTGGTTCTTTTTTTCGGAGCTGGGGACCGAACCCAGGGCCTTGCGCTTCCTAGGTAAGCGCTCTACCACTGAGCTAAATCCCCAGCCCCAGAACCCCATTTTTTAATAAGGTTATTTGTCTCCCTGCAGTCTAACTTCTTGAGTTCTTTGTATATTTTGGATATAAGGCCTCTGTCTGTTGTAGGATTGGTAAAGATCTTTTCCTAATCTGTTGGTTGCTGTTTTGTCCTAATCACAGTGTCCTTTGCCTTACAGAAGCTTGAAGTTCTCTTTCTTTTTGGGTCTTTGTGTGGTTTAGTTATAAGAGTAATTGTGGCTTCATAGAAGGAATTCGGTAGCACTCTGTTTCATTTTTGTAAAATAGTTTGGATAGTATTGGTATGAAGTCTTCTATGAAGGTCTGATAGAATTCTGCACTGTACCCATCTGGACCTGGGCTCTTTTTGGTTGGGAGACTTTTAATGACTGCTTCTATTTCTTTAGGAGTTATGGGGTTGTTTAACTGGTTTAATCTGTTCCTGATTTAACTTCGGTACCTGGTATCTGTCTAGGAAATTGTCCATTTCCTGCAGATTTTCAAGTTTTGTTGAATATAGGCTTAGTAGGATCTGATGATTTTTTGAATTTCCTCTGATTCTGTTGTTATGTCTCCCTTTTCATTTCTGATTTTGTTAATTTGGACATTCTCTCTGTGTCCTCTGGTTAGTCTGGCTAAGGGTTTATCTATCTTGTTGATTTTTTTCAAAGAACCAACTTTTGATTCCGTTGATTCTTTGTATATAGTCCTTTTTGTTTCTCCTTGGTTGATTTCAGCTCTGAGTTTGATTATTTCCTGCCTTCTACTCCTCCTGGGTGTATTTGCTTCTTTTTTTTCTAGAGCTTTTAGGTGTGCTGTCAAGCTGTTGACATATGCCCCTACTTCTGGGTCCCTGTACACAGGGGTCCCTGACTGTGCTAGGTGTTTTCCTCTAGAGTCAGAAATGTGGGCACAGAGTAGTCTCCTCTGGTTTCCCAGGCATGTCTGCCCCTCTGAAGGTCTAGCTCTCCCTCCCATTGGATTTGGGTGCAGGGAGCTGTTTTACCGGGTCTGTTCAGATCCAGGCGCAGTCTGGATCACAGGGTTCCTGCAGTTTGACTGCCCCTATCTTCCCGTTCGCAGAGGCCCTACATAGTTTCCTCTTGGCCAGGAATATGGACAAAGGTGGGCAGAAGTGGCGGTCTCTCCTGCCCTGCAGTCTCAGGATTGCCCACACATCTGGGTGATGATCTCTCTCTCCTATGGGGTTTGGGAGCATGGAGCTGTGGCCCAGGTAAACGAGGTCTCCAGTAGCCTTTTTATTAAGTTTATATTAAGATAAGAAAAAAAGCCAACTCCTACAATCCACTGAAGAATTTTTTAATGAATTGTTTGGGAAAGTGTTGTAATACAGTAATCAATTTCATCATGGCGCCTTTGTGTGCATGTGGCACAGTACTTTGTTCTCCTCTGGCTCCTTTTCCCATTGCCTTCTCCTAGGTCCCTCCCCATCCCCACTGGTTTCTTCCTTCTCCCACTTAGTTCTGGCTTCTCCTTCCTATTATATGTATTATATTAGCCTCTCTAATTTCCATCACCTTTAAGAGAAATTCCTAATCTCATGATCCTGTTTCTAGTCTGGTGACTTTCATTTATACAAGTATATATACACAGAGACATGTGTATATGATTTGAATTTAGGTTTATATATGCAATATTCGAAGAATACATAAATGTCAGAGATTTTTGGCAGAGAACTCCTTGTGAAATTGTTCCAAGACTTCAAGTTAAGTAATAACACTGTATTTTTTTGGGCTTACATAGTCCCACATTTGTTTGATATGTATTAATTTAATACTACATTGGATGTTGTAGCAAATTTGAATATGAATCTTCACGACCTGTGTCATAATGCTATATTCTTCAATAACCCTACTTAAGGCAGATTGATGACATGTTCTATGAGAGAATTTACATCCTACAAAAGTTCCAAGATCATTTAGAGCCCTATTCACCAAAGGTATTTAAAGAAAGTTGGTGCTGACTGAGCCATGCTTTGAATTATGGACTAGACAAATCCCAAGATACTAAGTCACAAAAAATAAAAAGAGATGAAACCCAGTCAACAGATTCAAGTGTGGAAGAAACATTAATTTCCTATTTCCACTTTCCTCCACAAGTCCTCACTCTATGGACTCTGCAAACACAGTTTCATTTTTCCCCTAACTTCTGAGAAGTACTGAATTATGTGGTTTGGGGATAATTAGTGAGACTTAATCCAGCCCATACAAGTGTTACAACATCCAGCAATTTTAATAATTGTTTCCCATCTATATTTTCTGTATCTCTACCATTTACACATACAATTGTGAGAGAGAAATCTTTATGATCAATGGGATTTCCATTTTCTCCTCTTGAGTTGTGCAGCATCCTCATGGCATTGCAGGGTATGGATCACCAACTCCCCTCTTTTACTGGGTCTGTCTTTTTTTTTAATCCTAAGGAATATTTTGTAGACTAGTAGGAAGCTACATGCTTTTGCTCTCTTCCTTGTGACCAATGTTCTATTCTCATATACTCTCTTTGCACAAAGAAACTTAAAACACAAAATTCAAAGCTGTTGTTAACATGTTTCTATTTCTTCTTCTAGCTATGATCTCAAAATTGACTGAGTAGAGATAAGAAAGTTTGGAAAAACTAAAAATATAAAAGTTTGGTTGTTGTTGCTTTTAAATATATCAGTCACTATGCAAATAAGTATTTGATATCATGGACTAGTCAAGTTTCTGGATTCTTCCCAGAAGCAAAGAGATGAAAATCCAGGAACAAAGAAGGAAATACTAAGAAAAGGTAACAAAAGGCATTTATTGAGGCAAAAAGCAAAGAATAGAAAGCACCATACCCAGGAAGTAGGGAGTCTCCAATGCTGGTAGATTACCAAATGGCCTCTGAGTTAGTCCATCTTAGAGACCCCAGAACCTTTTCCCTTTTGATCTCCTTCCTTGGGAAAGAATACTTCATACTCTTCAAAGGAAAAATACATCAAGATGATACTTCTATTCTTAACATCTATGCCCCAAACACAAGGGCATCCACTATTATAAAAGAAACTGTTACAGCTTTAAACACATAGTGACTCACACATTGGTAGTGAGAGATTTCAATACCTAACTCTCACCAATGCACAGGTAATCCAGACAAAACCTAAACATAGAATTACTGGAGTTACTGAATATTATAAACCAAATGAGCCTAACCAGTATGTAGAGGACATTTCATGCAAACATAAAGAATGTATCTTTTACTCTGTACCTTATGGAACTTTCTCCAAAACTGACCATATATTCGAACATAAAATAAGTCACTACAGATACAAGAAATTTGAAATAGTTCTCTGTATTCTGTTCGACCAGCTTAGACTAAAGCTGGATTTCAACAACAACAGAAAGCAAACTTATGGAAACTGAAAAACTCTCTACTGAATGAAAAATGAGTGGACAGAAATAAAGAAATTAAAGACTTTCTGAAATTCAATGAAAATGAAAACACAGCATACCCAAACTTATGGGAGACAATGAAAGGGGTGCTAATAGGAAATTCATAGCACTAAGTGCCTACATTAAAAAAAAAGGAGACATATCATACTATCAACTTTAACAGCACACCTCAAAGCTTTAGAACAAGAAGAAGTAAGTATACCCAAGAGGGGTAGATGTCAAGAAATAACCAAACTGAGGGCCAAAATCAATAGAAAAGAGAACGATGCAAAGAATCAATGAAACAAATAACTGATTCTTTGAAAAAATAAATAAGATAGACCCTTATCCAAAGAAGCAAAAAGGCAGAGAGACTGTTTAAATTAGCAAAATCAGAAACCAAAAGGAGACAAAACAACCAACACTGAGGAAATTCAGAGAATCATACTTTAAACACCTGTACTCCAAATTAGTATATATATATATATATATATATATATATATATGTGTGTGTGTGTGTGTGTGTGTGTGTACATATATATATATACTCAATATGTACTACTTATTAAAGTTAAATCAAGATCAGATAAACAAAGAATTATAATTCCTAGTCACTTAGAAGCAATCATTAAATATCTCCCAACCAAGAAAAATCAGGCCGGATGGTTTTAGCATAAAATTCTACCAGACTTTCAAAGAAGAGTTAATGTCAATACTTTTCAAATTATTTCACAAAATAGAAAGAGAAGGAATAGTTCACATTTCATTTTATGGGGCCTCAGTTATCCTGATACCAAGCCATATAAAAACTCAAAAAAGAAAGAAAATTACAGACCAATTTCTCTTATGAACATAGATGCAAAACCACTCAATAAAATACTTGCAAACCAAATCTGATCACACATCAAAAAGATTATTTACCATGATCAAGTAGGCTTCATTCCATGAATATAAGGTTGATTCGATAATCAAAAATCCATCAATGTAGTCCACCATATAAACAAACTGAAGAAAAACACATGTTTATTAGTTAGATGATAAAAAGCCAATAAATAAGTTTTTTAAAGTCCTGGATGGATTAGGGATACAAAGGACATACCTAAACATAGTAGACATTTTACCGCAAGCCTGTAACCTAAAGCAAATTAAATGTAAACTTGCAGGATTCCTAACAGAATCAGAAACAAGACAAGGTTTTCCAGTCTCTCTGTGTAGTTTTTCAATATAGTATGTGAAATTTTAGCTAGAATAATAAGGCAACTGAAAGAGATCACAGAGATACAAATTGGAAAGGAAGAAGTCAAAGTATCTTTATTTGCAGATAATATAATAGTATATATAAGTGACCCTAAAAATTCCACCAGGAAATTCCTACAGCTAATAAACTCTTTCATCAAATAGCTGGATACAAGAGTTACAAAAATCAGTAGCTCTCCTACATACAAATGACAAAAGGATTGAGAAAACGGGAAAACAACACCTTTTACAATAGCCTCAAACAATATAAAATATTTTGGGGTAATTCTACCCAACCCAATGAGAGGCTTGTATGATTAAAAATAATAATTTCAAGACTTTGAAGAAAGAAATTGAAGAAGACTTCCCATGCTCATGTATCAATAGTAAAAATGGCCATTCTACCAAAATCAAGCTACAGATTCAATCCAATCCCTATCAAAATTCCAAGACAATTATTTACATGCCTTAACAGGACAATTCTCAATTATGTGGAAGCACTAATCCCGAACAATAAAAGAACTTCAGGAGGTCCCACTATTCCTGATTTCAAGTTGTACTACAGAGCTATAGTAGTAAAAACCTCATGGTATTGACATTAAAAACAGACACTTTGAGTGATGGAATCAAATTGAAGACCCAGCATAAATACATTTATATACAAATACCTAATTTTTTGTAAAGAAGCCAGAAATACAAACTGGAAAAAAAGAACAGTATCTTCAATGAACAGTGCTGGTCAAACTGGACGGCTGCATGGAGAAGAATGGAAATAGACCCATATTTGTCATGCTACATAAAGCTCAATTCAAGTGTATCAAAAACTTCAACATAAACCTATATACAGTAAATCTAATAGAAGAAAAAGTAGAAATAGGACTAAATTTATTCATTGATACAGGAAACTATTTTCTGAACAGAACACCAATAGTACAGGCCCTAAGATCAACAATTAATAAATGGGACCTCATGAAACTGAAATGCATCTATAAGGCAAAGCACACCATCAATAGGTCAAAGCAACAGCCTACAGAATGAGAAAATATTTTTTTACCACCTCTACTTCTGATCAAGGACTAATATCCAAAATATATAAAGAACTCAAGAAACTAGATAGCGAAGAAAACAAATAATCCAATGAAGGGTACAGATCTAAACAGAGAATTTTAAATAGAGGAATCTTAAATGGCTTGGAAACCCTTAAATGTTCGCTATCCTTAGTCATCAGGGAAATGCAAATCAAAACTACTTTGAGATTCCACCTTACACCTGTCAGAATGGCTAAGATCAAAAACAGAAGTGACAGCTCATGTTGGTGAGGATGTGGAATAAGAGAAACACTCCTTCATTCCTGGTGGGAATGTAAACTTGTATAGCTATAGTGATTTGAATAGGTTTAACCCCCATAGACTAACCTGTTTGAAAGCTTGTTCCACAGGGAGTGACAGTATTAGGTGTGTCCTTATTAGAATAGATGTAGCCTTATTGGAGGAAATGTGTCATTGTGTGGGGTGGGCTTTGAGGTCCTATGCTCAAGCTCCACCCAGTAAGGAAGAAACTCTTGCCAGCTGCCTTCAGAAGCCAGTTCCCTCTGGGTTGTCTTAGGACCAAGATGTAGAACTCTTAGCTCCTTCTCTAGGACCTTATCTGCTTGCAGGCTGCCATGCTCCTGCCATGATGATAATGGATTGAACCTCTGAAATTACAAGCTAGTCCCAGTTAGATGTTTTCTTTTATAAGTTGCCTTGGACATGTTATCTCTTCACAGCAATAAAACCCTAACTAAGACAACAGCTATGATGGAAACCAATATGGCAGCTCCTCAGAAAGTTGAGAATAAATCTACCTCAAAACCAGCTCTACCACTCTTGGACATATAGGCAAAGGATACTCTATCCTACCGAAAGGACACTTTGCTCAGCAATATTCATTATGGTTTATTCATAACAGCTAAAAATTGGAAACAACCTAGATGTCCCTCAACAGAATAAATAATATGCGGTGCATTTACACAATAGAGTATTACTCAGCTGTTTCTAAAAATGATGTGATGCTAAAATGCCTTTGACAAAATAGAACACTCCTTCTGTTTAAAGTCTTGGGGATGATCAGGAATTCATAAAACACACCTAATCATAATAAAAGCAATATATAGAGAACAAACAGTCAACAACAAATTAATTGGAGAGAAACTAGAAGCAATCCCACTGAAATCAGGGATAAAACAGTGCTGCCCACTCTGTTCAATGTGCTACTTGAAGTTCTCACTAGAGCGATTAGACAACAAAAGGAGATCAAGGGGATACAAATTGGAAAGGAAGAAGCTGTTGTCTTAGCTCCTATTTGTGGATGATATGATAATATACATAAGTAATCCCAAAAATTCTACCATAGAGCTCTTAACACAAAAGTGGAAGGATATAAAATTAACTCAAACAAATCAGTACCCTTCCTTTATGTAAATGATAAACAGGTTAAGAAAGAAATTAGGAAAACAACACCCTTCACAATAGTCACAAATAATATAAAATATCTTGGTGTAACTCTTATCAAGCAAGTAAAAGAACTTCAAATCCCTGAAAATAAAAATCGAAGAAGACCTCAGAAAATGGAAAGATCCTCCATGCTCATGGACTGGTAGGATTAAAATAGTAAAAATAGCCATTTTACCAAAGGCAATCTAAATATTCAATGTTCAAAATTCCAACATAATTCTTCACAGACATGGAAAGAGCAATTCTAAACCTCATATGGAGAAAAAACAGGGTAAACAAACAATTCTCAACAATAAAAGATCTTCTTGGGGATTCAACATTCCTAACTTCAAACTGTACTACAAAGCAATAGTGATAAAGACCACATAGTACTGGTACAGAAACAGACAGTTTGATCAATGAAGTAGAATAAAAATCCCAGAATAAACCCACATACCTATGGACACTTGAATTTTTAACAAAGAAGACAAAATCACACAATGGTTAAAAAAAGCATCTTCAGTAAATGATGCTGGTCTAACTGTCAGTCTACACACAGAAGAATGGAAATAGAACCATATTTATTACCTTGCACAAAGATCAAGTCTAAGTGGATCAAGGACATCAACATAAAACCTGATACACTGAATCTAATAGAAGAGAAAGTGGGAAAGAGTCCAAACTCATTGGCCCAGTGAGAAATTTCCTGAACAGAACACCAATGATTGCTCAGGCTCTAAGATCAAGAATTGATAAATGGAACATCATGAAACTGAAAAGTTTTAAGGCAAAAGACACCATCAATAGGACAAATCAGCAACCTACAGATTGGGAAAAAATCTTCACTAACCTTATATCCAATAGAGGGCTAATATCTAAAATATATAAAAAACTCAAGAAGTTAACCTCCAAAAAAATCAAATAACCCAATTTAAAAATGTGGTACAGAGCTAAACAGAGAATTTTTAACTGAGGAATCTCAAATGGCCAAGAAGAACTTAAAGAAATATTCAAGATCTTTAGTCATCAAGCAAATGCAAATCAAAAAGGCCCTGAGATTCTACCTCACACCAATCAGAAATGTCTAAGATCAAAAACAGTGACAGCACATGCTGGCAAGGATGTAGAGAAGAGGAACAGTCCTCTACTGCTGGTGGGATTGCAAGCTGGTACAACCACTCTGAAAATCAGTCTAGGAGTTTGTCAGAAAATTGGAAATAGTTCGACCTGAAGACCAAGCTATACTCCTGGGTATATATTCAAAAGACAACCACCATACCACAAGGACAGGTACTCTACCATGTTCATAGCAGCCTTATTTGTGATAGCCAGAAGCTGGAAACAACCCACATGTCCCTCAACGGAAAAATGGATATAGAAAATGTGGTTCATTTACACAATGGAATACTATTCAGCTATTAAAAACAAGCACATCATGAATTTTGCAGACAAATGGATGGAACAAGAAAATATCATTCTGAGTAAAGTAACCCAGACCCCAAAAGACATGCATGGTATGTACTTACTGATAAGTGGATATTAACCCAAAAGTACAGAATACCAAGTTTACAACCCAAAGATCATAAGAAGTTTAACAAGAAGGAAGGCTCAAGCAAGGATGCTTCAATCCTACTTAGAAGGGGGAACAAAATAATCAAGGGGGACAGAAGGAGGGAGGGCCCTAAGTGGTAGAGGGGAGGGGGAGGAGAAAGGGTGAACAAGATCAGATATGGAGGGAAGAACAGGAGAGAAGCCCAGAGGGTCAGGAGAATGAATGGTAAAAGTAGCTTCTTGGGGTGGGAGGTAGGGGAGCCATCTAGAAAGTCCCAGAGACCTGAGATATGAGAGACTCCTAGGACTCAATGAGGGTCAAAATACCTAACAGTGGGGGGGAAAGAACTCAATCAGTCCACTCCTGGTAGACAGACAGGGCCCCAAGTGGAGGGACGGGGATATTAACCCTCAGCCAAAATTTCTGACCCAGAATTGTTCCTGTCTAAAAAGAACTGCAGGAACAAAAATGGAGAAGGGACTGCAGAAAAGGCTGCCCAGTGACTGGCCCAAGTTGGGATCCATCTCATGGGGAGTGGAAGCTCCAAGGCCTGACAATATTACTGATGCTATGATGTGCTTACAGAGAAGAGCCTAGCATGGCTGTCCTCTGAGAGGCCCTGTCAGCAGCTGACTGAGACAGATGCAGTTACTTACATCCAACCATTGGACTGAAGTTTGGGACCCTTATGGAAGAATTAGAGGAAGAACTGAAGGAGCTGAATGGGAGGATGACCCCATAGGAAGATCAGCAGTCTCAACTAACTCAGACCCCTGGGAGCTCCCTGAGATTAAGCCACCAACCAGGCAGCATACACAGGCTAGACCAAGGTTCCCAGTACACATATAGCAGAGAACTGCTGGAAGAAGATGGGCCTAATCCTCCAGAGACATGAGGCCCCAGGAAAGGGGGATACCCTAGAGGGGGTATCCTCTCCAAGGTAAGGTGCAGAAGGAATGGTATGAGGAACTGTGGGAAGGGGAACTGGGATGGCAGGCAACAGCTGGAATGTAAACAAATAAAATAATTATTTTTAAAAAAACTCCAAATTAGTGAGGAAACAGAACATATTGATAATTATGTATAGACTCTTCATTGCAGCAAAGTGTCTAATTCTCCTCTAGGATTATATATATATATATCTATAAAATCAAATATTGGAGAATTCATTAATGAATTGCTATAATGCCCTATTTTCCAACACTGATATATGTGAGAAAGTTATAAAAGAAGATGATAAAAAGATAAAATACTGAAATCATTTTTAAAAATGGCATGATAGAATGTGCAGGCAAATGGTTAAAACAAGAAAAGCATTATCCTAAGTGAGGTAACCCAGACTTAGAGAGATAAATGCTGTATGTCTTCACTTATAAGGGGATGTTAGCTGTTAAGTACGTAATAACGATGCTATACTCCTTAGGCCCAGAGAGGTTAGGTAAAGAGCAGGGGTCTATGGGGTATGAAGGGAACTCCCTGGAGAGGAAAATAGAATAGATGTTATGGGCTGATTGAGGGCAATTGGAAATAGGAGCAGCAGGAGACCTGGTTTGGAGGGAGATGAGGTCGAGAGAGTGATTGTAGAGAGAGATGGTTGGAATTGGGGGGTGCAATTTAGGGTTGATGTGGATCCTAATGCATTGGAAACGTCCTGGAATCTATGAAGGTGATCCTAATGAAGACTCCTAGTAGTAAGGGTATAAGGAATCTCAACTGGCCATCTCTTACAGCCAGTCTTTCAGTTGTGAGAGTAGGGTGGATTTGATAGAGTTGTTGGCCAAGTGGGTCACATGAAAATCCACAAACAACCCAGTCTATTGCTAAGACAGAAGGCTGCTTTCCACAAACTGACAACAGGGCCCCAGTGGCAAGGAAGACACCCATACAACTCATTGAACATGAAGAAGTTGCTCTAGTGCCTACATGGGGCTCTCACCATACACTCTAGTCTCTTTGGTGCAGGACGGTGTTCCATGGGCTACCAAAAAAGGCATATGGACACCGACACAGCCAAAAACTGACCTGTAATCTGCACTGCCTGCAAAATATTCTAGGCCAGTGGTGGTACAGAAATTGTGGGAGTAGTCAGCCAATGTCTGATTTGACCTAAGGCCCATCCCACCAGAAGGAATCTAGACCCAACACTGGGTAAAATCAAAAAACACTACTGGTCTAAAACAAACAAACAAAAACAAATCAATAAAGTGATTCCTAATGATCTTCTGCTCTACTCAGATCAGTGCCTTATTCAGTTATCACCAGGTAAGTTTCCTCCAGCAGCAGATGGGAACAGATGCATCAGGCCACAGTCAGGCATTATCTGGGAGAGAATCTAAATTGGAGGTCTCCATCAAATCCCTCCCCTCAGAGCTCAGAAAATCCCACAAAAGAGGAGGCAGAAAGATTGTGAGAACCAGAGGGGATAGAGGACATCGGGTCTCCTGATCAACTAAGCAAGGCCCATATGAGCTCACAGAGACTAAAGCAGCAAGCACAGGGTCCTCTGTGTATATATCAGAGCTATTAGCTTAGTAGTTTTTATGGGACTCCTTGACTGTGAGAACAAGTGGGTCTCTGCTTTTAGGACTCTTATGTGTCTGTTTTTAGGACTCTTTTCCTTCTGTTGGATTGCTAGATCCAACTTTGATAGATAGTTTTTGCTTCATCTCATATTTTTTTGTCCATTTTGCTTGTGATCTCTTAGAAGCCTTTTTTTTTTAATAAGAGACAGAAAGGGAGTGGTTCCAAAGGAAGTTGGAAAGGGGGAGGTACTGGGAGGAGTAGAAGGAGGAAAATTTATAATGAGGATGATGTATGAGAAAAGAATCTATTTTCATTACATTTTTAAAAAAAAAACAAAAGAAAAGATGAAAGAGACAACTGAGTGAAATGTGTGAGCCCGGGACTGGGCAGAGGAGTAATGAAGTACATTACGGGAGCAGCCAGTAAATGTGAAAATGGGCTTTCAATTAAGTAATAGAATTATGTCATTTCTGAATTTCCTAAATTTGATGAAGTTACTTCTATTACGTAAGAAAATATCTTTACTCTCATAAAATGAGAAAAATCATACGCCCCTATGCATGCATTATATATAGGTACAGGTATAAATGTATATACAGACACTCATATACACCCACTAATGAATAAAAACATGAAAATATTAGCACAAAAGTATCTTAAAGGGACAGTGGTGACTGCAGAGATGCACAATTACTCAAAATAATGAGTATGAATGACTCTGAAATGTCCAGGCACCTATAGCCCCCTCCAAGCCTGAGGGAACATCACACATGGAGAGGAAACCATGTAAAAGCCAGAGGAAGGAGAAATGTGTGTAATTCCTACTTAGCATAACGTGGTTTTTATACTCTTGAACTCAGAGCAGCTGTGATTAGCTGCTTGGGAGCTTTACTAGATTGGGCCAGTCAGAACCCTTTTGTGGTAGGAAAAAGGGATCATGGGGCCCCTACCTGAGAATCTATAAGCAATTAACACTTTATGAAGGAAGGGAAGACATTCCTTCTCTGGGACACACACACACACAAGCATGCACACACTCACACACACACACACACACAAGAATGTACACACGCACGCACACACACAGGCACTCACATACACACACACAAGCACACACACACGCACGCACACACACAAGCATGCACACACACACAAGCACACACACACGCATGCACACACACAAGCATGTATACACACACGCACACACACAAGCATGTACACACGCACGCACACACACAGGCACTCACATACACACACACACAAGCATGCACACACACACAAGCACACACACACACACGCACACACGCACATATACACATGCACACACGCACACACACGTGCACATACACATACAAGCATGCACACACACAAGCACACACACACGCACACACACACAAGCATGTACACACGCACGCACACACACAGGCACTCACATACACACACACACAAGCATGCACACACACACAAGCACACACACACACAAGCACACACACACATACAAGCATGCACACACACACATATACGCATGCACACACGCACACACACGTGCACATACACATACAAGCATGCACACACACAAGCACACACACACGCACACACACACAAGCATGCACACACGCACACACACACAAGCATGTACACACGCACGCACACACAGGCACTCACATACACACACACACAAGCATGCACACACACATGCACACACGCACACACATACACACACACACAAGCACACACACGTGCAGTGGCAGCAGAGGAGGAGCTAGTTGAGAAGAGAAAGGAGATTAGCAGGAGTGGGAAGGACATGAGAGGCTAACTCTGTGTGTGTGTGTGTGTGTGTGTGTGCATATATGTGTGTGTGTGAATGTGATCAAAATACATTATATACATATATGAAAATGTCATAGTGAAACCTATTATGACATAGAATTAGTAAATGTTAATTAGCCATGTTTAAACAAGTAAAACATGGGCTGGTGGCAGTGGCACATACCTTTAATCCCAGTACTCAAGAGGCTGAGGGAGGTGGGTATTTATGAGTTTGAGCCCAACCTGGACTACAGAGTGAGTTCTGGGACAGCAAGCTCTACACAGAGAAACCCTGTCTCAAAAAAAAAAAAAAAAAAAAAAGCAATGGCGATATGATTCAGTAGTAGGATGCTTGCTGAAAGGAAGGGAGAGAGGGGGAAAGAGAGGAGAGGAGGACCGGGGGGAGAGGGGGGAGAGGGGGGAGAGGAAGCACTTCTTCCATACTAAATAATATTACAGAAATGCTTATTTCACTTAGAAACAGATATTAGGGAGAATTTACAGAGTAGAAGATGGTCTTCCAATAATAAATACTACCAGTTCATATGTATTGTGTTCCATATATTTTATATGTCAACTTAATTGGTTAATAGAAAACTTAAATATCTGATAAAACATTATTTCTGTTTTATCTGTGCAGTATTCCTGGAACACATTAAAATTTGGATCAGAGGACAGAGTAAAGCAGATGGCTTCAGCCAGCATAAGTGGCCATTATCCAATCCACTGGGAGCTTGAATAGAAAAGTGGACAAAAGTTGGATTTCGCTCTTCTCCTCCTTGATAGCCTTTGTTTGGGCAGCACTTTTCTCCTGCCTTCGTGGAGCCTGGGTTCTTCAGCCTTTGTACTATGCAGACTAGAATTCGCATTGTGATCGGTCTCGTCTTTTTAAACCACACTACTGGCTTGCCTGGATCTGAAGCCTGCAAGAAACAATTAATGTTAATAAAAGATTATAGATGGGTGATAGTTACACAGATACATAGGGTGACAGATCAATGTTAAAGGATAGTAACTGGATGATATAGGTAGATAAATATAGGCAGATAAATGACCAAATGTTAGATAACAGATTGAAGGTGATAGATACATAAATGATAGATACATAGCTAGATGATAGATTATAGATAGACTCATACATACATACCTAAATACATGATAGATAGATAGATAGATAGATAGATAGATAGATAGATAGATAGATAGATAGATAGATACGTAGATACATACATAGTTACATAGATAGATACATAGAGAGACTGATGATAGACAGACAGACAGACAGGCAGGCAGGCAGACAGGCAGGCAGGCAGTAGGACAGGTAGATAGATTGAAATAAAATGTTCTATTTCTCTGGAGAACTCTAATGTACCTTCTATGTGTCAACAACGAAAAGAAAAGCATTTAAAAATTAGGGTATATAAAGACTATACATGGACTGACTCTGGACTCTGACCTCATAGGTAGCAATGAATATCCTAGTAAGAGTACCAGTGGAAGGGGAAGCCCTGGGTCCTGCTAAGACTGAACCCCCAGTGAACTAGATTGTTGGGGGGAGGGCGGCAAGGGGGGAGGATGGGGAGGGGAACACCCATAAAAAAGGTGAGGGGGGAGGGGGATGTTTGCCCGGAAACCGGGAAAGGGACTAACACTCGAAATGTATATAAGAAATACTCAAGTTAATAAAAAAAAATTAGGGTATAACCATCCCGTTTATATTTGAGAAAGTTTCAACAAGAAGTAACACCTCTATGTAAAAATTGTACATAAGTCAATGTCTTATGACTAATCAAGTTGCCAATTAAATAAAGTAGACCCACTGTCAGAAGAAGAAGAAGAGGAGGAGGAGGAGGAAGAAAATTTCAACTGAGCTGTAGCTCAGAGTGGTAGCTGCCAAGAGCAGGAGAGTGGGAGGCAAAGAGGCTCAGCAGTGGGTGCTATGTTAGAGTTAAGAAACTAGAACTGAGAAGTTCTAGGGTGTCATTGCACAGTAGGACAACTATGGATAACTGTAAAGTTCTGTACATTCCAAAAAGCTAGAAGAAAAGACTTTGACAGTGTTTATCATGAAATAATGATAAGTATTTGGGGGAGTAGATAATCTTCCCTGACTTAAACATTATAAAATATATGTGTATAGAAACCTCACCTGTCTGTTACTCCATTAATACATACGATTTTGTTATTTATCAACAACACTTTTAAATTTATATTTTTGGGGATTATAATGTATAAATCTAGCAATTTTTAAAAAACAAAAAACTTCAACTATATATCAAGAAATGTTTCCCGGGGTGATCAGCATGAATGTAGATTCTTCTTTTGTAGTCCCTTGAGCAAATTGTCAAACAAGAAAGCCAAGGCCAAAGTCAAAGGCAGCTTAAATTAAAAGTGTGTTATTAGTGCCACCTACTGGTCAGAGTCCAAAACATGCTATTTAGGGTTGTTCGAGAACTCTATGAGCATCCAGAGAGACTGCCTTCCCTAGATTGATTCCCAATTCAGGCTCAGAAAGAGACCAGCTTTCTGGAGGATGCTGAATCCGGGTGACAGAAGTAACCACAAGCTCGATTTTCATCTCTTCCGTCTCAAAAGTCGACCCCTCCATTAAGTTCCTGTGACTCTTTAAGCATTGTGCGATACACTTTCATTTCATCCCTCAAATTACTATTTGTCTTCATCCAAACTTATCAGTTAGAATACCCCACTACTTTTCACTAATACTAGCAAAGATATGATTGAATGTTTATTCGGTTTGGGTGTTTTGTTGGTCTTGTTCTTTGTTTATCCCCGGTTGTCCTGGAACTCGCTCTGTAGACCAGGCTGGCGTGGAACTCAAAAGATCTGCCTGCCTCTGCCTGCCTCTGCCTGCCTCTGCCTGCCTCTGCCTCCCCAGTGCAGGATTAAACTTGTGCACCACCGTGCCCAGTTTAGCATTACAGGTTTTAAAACAAAGTATCACATTGTACATTGAACTGAGCGAAGTTCCATGCTTGGCCGTATGCATGCCTTGACAGAACCCACGTGAATGAAGCACGTCCTGTGCATGCTGCTCACAGAATTTCAGTTGCTGCTAGAACAGGTATCACTCCACCGTCAGGGACACGGAAACCCAAGGATGTCTAGGTAGACATATCTAACTAGTCACACAGCACAGTGGAACCTAGATGCCAAGCTTTGAATTTGCAGACCTTCCTCCTGTCCACAATGCTTAACTGCCCTCTAGAACACTGTGGGTGTCGAAACTGATTCAGTGGGCTTACTCCAAGGTTCAAAGGAAATGGCTGTGACTTTTGCCCGGGGCCATGATCTCGAGTTTATAGAATGTGATGCCATTTAATCTCTGAGATACCATTTAATCTGTAATCAACAAAGCGTGGCTCTTAAAAAGAAGTGTTCATCACTGGGCAATGTTACAGTGTTTTTCAGCCCCGAGGTCACTGGACCATGCGTTACTGAACAGCCCTTGCTACCACATCATTCATTTTATGAAGTGTTCTGCTCTGCTGTGTGTTGCCATATAGATTCCTTTTTCTGTCCTGTTCCCAACACATAAACTAGCGTGCCCTATTTCTTTGTTGTTGGTCCCCTATTGTATAGGTGTGGTTTCCACAGTAAGTTATGCTTCCTACTTTTGGACAAAACTTTTCAAAGATGTTTCAAAATTATTAACTGGCACCTTACAGTCATAACATAAAAACATCTTACAGCATAACAGTAAATTCTCTCCTACAAGTAAAGAAGAGAAACAGAAAAATAGAATTAAAAGAGAATAAAATTGTGTAGCATTTCCACACATGGAACTTAGGCAACACTTCAGAAACATCTTAATACTTAAAAGTAATAGCCCTCACACTAAAGGAAAACATTCTCACATAGTTTAAACCAACCTTTCGTGAATGTAAATATTTCTAGTGTCAAAACAAAATTTCTTCCATGAGTACATTTTAACTAAAAATCATTAAGTTTTTGCAATCCAGTTATTCCTTAGATCATGACGTAATATCAATTTCTAATCACTCTTTCTTAAGCTAATACTCAAACCTATTATCCCATATCAGTAACAACTACTTCAAAGCACTCCATTTTTTTTCCCTTCATTTAGCTTCAAGAGAAAAATTGAGTCCAATATTCCAATAACTTAAGCCTCCAGAAAGTTAATGCTATTCTATGGTCCATGTAACTGTGAGTATGTGGACTTTCACAGGGAGGTGAAGGGCAAAAATTAAAAGTCACAGTCCTGGCAGCCGGAACGCTAACGAGGACAGGCAGCCATGCTGATGTCAGCTCGTCGGATGGTGCTTTCCTGTAATAAAGCGCCAAAAGTCATTATTAAATCTTAAATGATATTGCCAGAGTCTTAATAGCCTCACCTCAAGCCATTTTTATTTCTTGCCTAAATACTGTTTGCTATAATTACCTCTGCTGCAGAGAAAAATTGCTGATTTACCAAATGAGAAGAAGCCTGCCTTTTACTGGTCTGGTAAATAGGGCTTCCAGGCTACGAGCCACTCACCTCTCAAATGTTTCTGGACATGAATTCTCTCTAGCAAGGTGTCACCTCCATCATCCCGCACTAGAGAGATGACTCGGCAGTTAAGAGCACTGGCTGCCAGAGAGGAAGAGGACAGGGTTTACTCCTAATCATGAGGTTACTTGCAATTGATACCCACTGGCAATAGGAAAATCAGGGTTTTCCCCCAATAGAGTCTCATTATGAATATTAACTATACTCCGAGGCAGCCCCTAAACCCAGGAGTAGCTAGCCAACATGAAACAAATTTCATGTTTGTTTAGGGTAGGGTGCCTTTATTTTCCTTTTTGCTTGTTTGGGTTATTTTGTCTTATTGTTTTTATTTTTACTTTTCTTTTTTCATGGCTTTGTTTTGTTTTGTTTTGTTGAAAGAAAGGAAAATAAGGGTAGAGGCGACACAAAGCTGGATGATAAGAAGTCTGCAAAGACCTGAGAGGAGTGGGGGAGAGGAGAATATGATCATATATTACTTTAAAAGTATTAATTTAAAAAAAAGACTATTCTTCCAGAGGACCCACGTTCAGGCCCAACGCCCACACGGTGGCTCACAACTGACTGCAACTCCAGTCCAAGGGATCCAACGCTTTCTTCTGGCTTCCACAGGTACCATGTGTAAAATAGTGTAGATATACATGGAGGTGGTGTCATATACATAAAACAAAAAAATGCAATGGCCTAGCATTTGTGTAGAATCCTTACACATCCTCTCTGTAATAGTTACAGAGCTGTGCCAAAGTACCTGACAGAAGCAACTGAAGGGGAGAAAATGTATTGGTTCACAGATTAAGAAGGGAGGGTCTCCGCTATGGTAAAAAGCCAAACTGGTGGGAGCATGCGAGGACTGATCTCATGGCATCCAGTCAAGAAGTGGAGAGACGAACGTGGATGTTCACCTGGCTTTCTGTTCTCATGCTTTCACTTACTTCAGGACATCAGACCACGGTGTAGTACTGCCCACATGTTCAGGGCACTCCTTCCCCTCTTGCACCTCTCTGGAAGCATTCCTACAGACTCATCCAGAGCTGTCTCCTAAGTGACTCTAAATCAGTCAGGCTGTCAATGACTATTAACATCACAAGTCCCTGCTTTGTCAACTTTATACCCAAAGTGCATCCCTTTACGTTGTCACATTCTACCCTTGGCACTCATAAAATGTATGGCTGTCTTGTGATATAAAATGCATTATTCCAGCTTCAAAGGTCCCAATGATGTTAACAGTTTCCACAATTGCAATAGCTTTAAATATTCAAAGTGCCTTCTGAGACTCAGAAAAATCCATTAGCTGTAGGCCCCTGTGGTGGTTTAAATGAAAAGGGCGCCTATAGGTCCATACGGAGTGGCAATATTGAGAGATGTGGGCTTGTGGGAGTAAATGTGGCCATGGAGGAACTATGTCACTGGGGATGGGCTGTGAGGTTTCAGAAGCTCAAGCCAGGTCCAACTGTCTCTCTCCGACCTACCTCGCTAGCACCACGTCTGCCTGAGTGCCACTACACTGCCCACCGTGATAGCATTCCAAATCTCTGAACTGCGAGCCAGCCCCAGATCAATGCTGCCTTATAAGAATTATCATGGTCACTGCTCACAGCAATAGAAACTAAGACAGCCCCTATAAAATCAAAACTTAGTTACAAACTTCCCACGTACAATAGCACAGAGTTAACATGTCCACTCACAGAAAGTGGAATGGAGGGAGAGCAAGGAAATAACAGAGAACCAAGCCATATGGAACCCAGCAGAGCAAACACCAAGCCCCACAGCTCAGTGTCAGACACCTAGGTGGAATAGTCTGAGTTAAAATAACTTTGTAATTCAAAACAATATATTGTAAACCACGTAACTGGTTCTACCTCCTACAACAAGAATATCATCTGTCTTGAGCCAGCCAATCTCCATGCTGACGGCTTTCCTCATCAGTCTCCAGTGCACCGTGTGCTTCATCTTCACAGCTTCCTGGAATGGCCTCTCGGGGCCTTCTTAGAGAGAACCTCGCATTGCCATCCAGAGCACAGCCTCAGTGGCTTTCCAAAGCATTGGTGCAATGGAGTGTAATGCTTGCATTTTGCACGACAGCTACATGAGCAGCATATGAATGGTGCTACCAAATTCTACCACCCATTCACTACTTCTGTGCCTCTGTGTGTGCCAGAGACTTCAACCTGAGAAAACATTGTCCTAAGGGGTGGTATTTTGAGTAGCGGACCCCTTCAACAGCATTCTTTCATTCTCCTATCAAATTAATTTGCATTGTTATAAACTAGACTATTCAAGAGTAGTATTGCCCTTAAGGAACCTTTCCTCCAATGGGGCAATTATCAATTTTAATAGCATAATTAACAATTACAGATGCCTTCTCTGGACTCTTCTTATCCCAATTAACTCAAGTATGCTCTTTTCTTCAGAGAACTGCACATGTTCCACATTTCTGCTTTCTTTTACTCAAAACCAGGAAAAAGAGCACAGGATGGGACCATTCCTCAGATGAAATGTTAGCTACTCTGTCATTAGTTTCCTCCACTGAACAAATTAACCTATCATCTTTTAATGCAGGCTCACTTGAAATTTCAAGGCATGGACATAATGCAGCCAGATTTCTTGCTGAAACATACATGAAGACCTTTGGTCCAGTTCCAGTGCAGCGCTCATTGCCCTCCTAGATCTCATGGGCACAGTCATATTCTTTGACCATTTATTAGGATCCTGTTTCCCACATTCCCACCATCATGCTCTTCTTCCCGCCCTAGAGTTTCTCCAGACTAAGAAACATATTTTTCTCCAGCTAAGCAATTCCCAAGGCCTCATTCAAGAAGTCACAGCAACAATCCCTCTCCCTGCACCAATTTTCTGTATTCATTAACTTTCTTCATTGATGCAATCAAATATTTGACAAGAAAGCAACTTACCAAAGGCAGGGTTTGCTTTGCCTCACAGTTCTGAGGAATGCGGTCAGTAGGACAAGGAAAGCACAGCAACCAGACCAGCTTGGTTCACGGTGCCAGCCAGGAACAGAGAAAGGAAAGGGCCAAGGTTCAGCTCCCTTTTCAGTTTTCCTTTTCTTCCTTTTTATTTAGTCTGGGACTGCAGCCTCCAGGATGGGGCCTATATACATTTATGGTAGATCTTCTCTGCCTGATTAAACCTCTTTGGAAACACCCTCAGAGATGCCTCAAAGATTTGTCCTCTAGGTTATTCTTAACTTATTCCAACTGAACATGCAGATCAACCATTACAAGCCTTTATACATTAAAACATCTATAGATTACTCATAATATCTAATAAAATATAAACAGTGTATAGTTATTATTCTAGATTGTTTAGGGGTGTGGAAAGAAAAATATCTCCATTTGTTCAATATAAAGACAATTTTATACAGTTTTATGGGGTAGAAAGGTAGCTCAGTGGGTAAAGTACTTACCTCACAAACATGCAGAAGGAAGTTTGGATCTCTAGAACCCACATAAAAAGCTAGCATGACCGCATGGGCCTGCAATGAGAGAAGGTGAGATGGAAGTCAGAGATGGAGAGTTCCCAGCTAGCCTGGTCTACGGGAGGAATTTCCAGGCCAGGAGAGACACTATGTCAAACAAAATGAAAGGTATCCAAGGACCAACAAAAACATTAAAACATTGCCCTCTGACTTCAACACACATGCCATACACACATGCATTCACACAGGAGTACACACACACACACACACACACACACACACACACACACACTTTTTTTTTCCTACAAAAGGCCTCATATTGTACTATTTTCATGAGAATCATATAGTGTCTGCACTTCTCTCACCAACACCACTCTGGCAATATAAGATTCTGAAAATTTCTAACTGGGGTCTGGCTTAGTTAGGGTTTCTATTGTTACAATGAAAAACATAACCAGAAAGCAAGTTGTGGAGGAAATGGTTTATCTGGGTTACACTTCCAGATCATAGTCATTGGAGGAAGTCAGGATAGGGACTCAAACAGGGCTTGCTTGAACTTAGAGCCAGGAGGTGATGCAGAGGCCATGGAGGATATTGCTTACTGGCTTGCTTCACATGACTTGCTAGGCCTACTTTCTCATAGAACCCAGGGCCACCAGCCCCAGGATGGCACCACCCACAATGGGCTGGACCCTCCCTCATTGATCACTAATTGAGAAAATGTCTTAGAGCTAGATTTCATGGAGGCATTTCCTCAACTCAGGCTCCCTCCTCTCTAATGATTCTAGCTTGTTTCAAGTTGACACACAAAACCAGCTAGTAAGAGGGTCCTTATGAAGATATTCTACAATATGTAATGTGCTAGCTTCCTGGTTCCTATTCATTTCCCACATAGACAAAAATAACTGCCAGGAAGGAACAAACTTCTGGAAGTTAAGCTTTAGAATTTTTCTAGAAACATGTAAATTATGGAAGACATGAAAAACGTTGCCAGCATCTTATCTTTGTCTCTGTGGCAAAAGTAAGTGGTTTCTGAATCAGTGGTGGTGGAAGAGGAAACTGGGCATGATTTCCTGTGCATCTGATTGACATGGAGTAAAAACGTTGATAACCAGAAGCAAGAGAAAGGACACACACAGTTCCAGATTAAGATAGCTGCCTCCGGTCTCTGGTAATAAGGGAATTGCAAGATAGTTTTTTTAACACAGATCAGAAAGCAGTTTGAATGCAAAGTAAAAATGTTCAAAGGAAAGATGCTTTAGGCTGTACCTAAGAAACTCTTCACAGGTAGCATATGTTTGTAGTTAATATAATCTATCCAAACAGGAGAGTCCCATTTCATCATGCAAGTCTCTATTCTGATGACCCTGGTACTGAGCTAGCAGGAAACATATTTGCTGAAAATAGGACAAGGTAGCTTTGTGCCCACTCTGAAAAGATGTTCCCCTGTGGGTAGAAAGAAGACTGTGAGTCGAGGAAGAGCGTCCTCACCTACGGGTTACCTCTGACTCTATCCCTGCAGAGGATTCTCTTCCCTGTTGCCTGGTTCTCACTAGCCCTTCGTGCCTCTACATTTTGTCATCTCTTTGAACTTTCAATGAATATTCATATGTCTCCATAGTGATTTGGCTGTCCTATGATTAAGAATAGACTAACGTACTTAATATAGCTTCTTCTGATAAAGGAAGCAGTTGGATAGCAAGCCACCCATGTTAAAGAGGGACATTTTACTAGAACTAGACAATGGATAAAATTGTCACTTCAGATTTACAGGCATTCTGATTACCTTATCACAGCTGAAGCCTCCCCATCCCATAAGAGTTCAGAGGAGATTTGATCTGGTAAGTATTGTTATTCATTCATCTAGTGAATCCAAACTATAGGTCAAATATTTATTAAGCTGAGTATTGTGCTAGACATGGGGTAAAATGGAACGGAAAATATCACGCATGAGACTTGTTCTTAAAATGTCGGGGTCTAGAAGAAGTGCTTTTAGTAGATGAAAGGCTGCTAACATGGGGCTCTGTTCAAACCCCAGCCAGGAAACAGCAAGAGCAGCCACTGAAGCGAATAGATAAGGACCAGATCCCAGCTTACTGCCTGTTCTCCAAAATCTGCCCTTCAAACGGAGACACCTTGTAAAAAGTAAAAAGGGTGCCAAGAGCCACATCTTTGAATTAAAGCATAGTTTCCCTTTCCTTGGGACTCCCAGAGTCCTTCTTTTCCTAAGGCTTCCTGGTACTGCAGAGGCTTAGCCCCCTGTCAGAGCTCAGTGAGAAAGCTACAGGATAGAGCAGAGGTAAAATAATGTAACACGGCAGAACACTACACTCTGTAGTCTACTGGGACAGTAGTTAAGTGAAGCGCCCTCGGCTTCTTACACTCAGCATTGAACTAAGCCAGTGCTTCTTGGCGGTCATTTTACAGTCCTTTAAAGTCCGTCCTTACTTTCTGAGTTAATGTGCATTCTGAAGTTTTAAGTCCATCGCCTTTACAATGCACTTTTTCTTTATGGGGGAAAAAGCCTTTCTCTAACTCACTGCAGCCTGGGATTTGTAATTGGCGAATATGACATAAGGCTGGTGTGGGGGCAGGGAAAGAGCTGTGAAAAAAGGCAAGGCTGAGGAAATGCTTTGCAGATAATGACTGTAATGTCATTAATCCAGTCGATCTGCTGCTGGCCAATTCCACAGGAAAGGACATGCTGTTGTCCCGTGTCTGATGGCTCTGTTGTGTAGATAAACTCATAATTGACAACTTTTAACATCTAATGGAGTTTTATGTCATGGTCTGATAGAAGTACTCTGCCTTGGCTTTGTGACAAGGTTGTTTCATAAATCCTGTCTTATAAAGGGAAAACTAACAATGAATGTGTTCTTATGTTTGTGACTAGAAACTGAACCCAGGCCTACAGTTTGCCAGGATGGTGTCTTTAGTCAAAACAAATTCTTGCCTTTCTCTTAAAATGTGATTCTGATCATTCTTTTAACTATAAAACATAAGGGATAAAGGCTGCAAAAATCTGCTTTTACACATAGCTCTCAGGAAGGCAACTCAGAGTGTGGTTCTTCCAAGACTGATTTGAAATCCATCTCACCCATAACAGTATTTCAATTCAAATAAATCCAAAGTGCTTTGTGTCTTAACACAGGCCTGGTTTGGTTCTCACTACCCCACGATTGAAAAGCAACTAGAAACTGTGCCTGAACCTAGTTTCCTGCTATGTTAAATACCATTTTCAAAGAAATAAACAAGCAGCAGTTAACCCCCAAATTAAACTGTCCCCAATAGTTCTCTATCTTTGTGGTAGTTTCATCAAATAAACTACCGTGTAAGTGTGCCTTGCTGGCATGCCAAGCTTCAAATGATATCATTTGATATCTTACTGCAGTTTATAAGACAAATAAAAAAATAAACAGAATAAAATCTGGTTTTAATACAAAAGAAAGAAACCCAAGAAAGATACAAACTGATAGCATAGGTCATAGCTACATGTATTTACATTAGACAGGCAATACGACACCACACACACAAAAGTGACCTCCCTTCACAAACCAATAAAAGCCCAAGTGATTCTTCTATAGTCCCTGCCCAAGTTCCAAGCAGCCACATAGTAGAGAATTCCTAAACTCTTGGAATGGCTATTTCCTCTTCTCAGAGACTATTATCTCTTTGGTCTTTGTGATTTGTGTGAGACATTTTCTACTGCCTACTTCAGCCTGAGATCTGTATGATTCCACCTTAACACTCACCACAGTGCCATAAACCTATGTTTATTATTCTGAGGCCAACAAATGCATATTTGAGTCTTTGTATTCATCATGCCAGCCATGTAGCCAAGAACAGGCATGAAACATTACATGCCCTCTAGTATGACACTTTGTAGGAATACCAGCTCTATCAATCAGTTTTCTAAAGGACTGGTCACCTCACTACCAAAGGTGGTCTTCCCTCCAAGGGAGAAATCTTGTCTTTGAAAGAGTTTCTCTGGGACTATCTAGCCACTGTGAATACATTTAAGATAATTCTGGTAGCTTAGTTATCTTTGCCTCAAGAATGATTGTGTAGAAACATGGTATATAGGCTTACCTACTTTAGTAAGGGTTTTCAAATAATTTGATCCTCCTTCTGGCCCACCGTCCAAAGGTAGTAAAAAAGGATAACAGAACATGGGAATGTAGACCTGTTTAGAAGTAGATCTTTGGGGCTATTCCAATCTCTGTTTGTCAGGATACCAACAGCCCAGTTCACCAATGTCACCAAACATGAATCAGCACCAGTGGTACAATCAAGCAGAAACTGCTAGGCATCCACTGAATCAGCATGAGTAAGTGGGAGATACCAGGAACTGCCACAATACCAGGAGTTCTGCTGTGCTTCTCTCAGTGAAGTGAAGATCAGAGAAGACTGGAGACCAATGAAGAGTTGGATCACTAGCTATGCAAGCATCCCATCACTGTCCATTGAGTCCTCCTGATATTCTCTCTAAACATCAAAGCATCCTCTTGTGGGTCTTGCCTCAGAAAAACACCGAGTGAGTCTGCATCACATGACACAACCAGAAACTTTTACTTCAATGGTGAGTTCGTTTATTCACTCAGTGGTTGTACCTTCACACACCTGGTCAGTCCAGAGGAGCTGAAATGGTATAGAATGATACCTAAAGTTTTCCCTATGGAAAGGTAGCATTAGGACTCATTACCAACTATTTATAAATTTCTCAGATTCCTGCAAACTACTTTCTTTTTATTTTCACTTATAAATTTTTTCTATCCTAAAAGTCTTGCTTCTTTGCACGTATATAAAATTACAATTCCTGCTCCTTAATCATCCATGTTACTTGATATAATATCTTTCAGGAATAGTGTTCCCTATTTGTTTCCGTTTAATCACACATAGCTTTACTTTATTAAGCTTTTGAATGAGTTTGCAATTCAATCTCTAAGCATAAATCTACATTCATGAACAGAGACAATCTTCCTGCCAGCCTCCAAATTGTACTCTCTTATTTCTGTAATAGAAGGGGAGGAATATATTGGCTTGGTAAACTTTTATAAAAAGCTGACAGCTTAGGCGGGTTAGATCTCAAAGTGTTTCTCTTACAAACATAATGCAACCCCTTGGTCTTCAGTTCGAGTCACTAAAGAAAGCAGTTCATGAGCTAAAGCACCCGCTAACCTTCCTCCCTCTGCCACAGAGCACTGAAATATTATTGGCCCAAGAAAAAAATGAAAGGGAGGAAGAGAAAGAAATTGTCTCTGTGTAAATGCCTGGAGCAAATCAATCCTAAAAGTCTGGCTACCACCAGGAAAGAAAATACCCATTAGTATTTCCATAAGAAAGGGGAGGGTCAGTTGCTCAAACAGGATTTTGAAAACAAGCATGTAATAAAGAGTAAAGCAATTACAAATCAGTGTAAAGTTAAAATTCTAAACCAAGTTAACCATTAAAAAGTGATATTTTGCTCTCTGCTCCCAAACCCCATGGGAGAGAGACCTCACCGCCTGGTCAGGTGGGCACTCCTGAAGCTGCAGAGCGGAGGAGACCACCAACACTGCCCACCCCTGCCCACATCCCTGGCCCAAGAGGAAACTGTATAAGGCCTCTGGGTTCCCGTAGGGGAGGGCCCAGGAGCGGCAGGACTCCTGCGCCTGAGACACCGCCGGAACCTGAAGGAAACAGACCGGATAAACAGTTCTCTGCACCCAAATCCCGTGGGAGGGAGAGCTAAACCTACAGAGAGGCAGACACGCCTGGGAAACCAGAAGAGACTGCACTCTGCGCACATCCAGACGCCAGAGGAAAACACCAAACGCCATCTGGAACCCTGGTGCACGGAGGCTCCCGGAAAGAGCGGCGCAGATCTTCTCTGTTGCTGCCGCCGCGGAGAGGACTTAGGCAGTACCCCACGAGCACACTTGAGCCTCGGAACCTCAGGTAGGACCAACTTTTCCCCTGCAAGTGACCTGCCTGGTGAACTCAAGACACAGGCCCACAGGAACAGCTAAAGACCTGTAGAGAGGAAAAACTACAAGCCCGAAAGCAGAACACTCTGTCCCCATAACTGGCTGAAAGAAAACAGGAAAACAGGTCTACAGCACTCCTGACACACAGGCTTATAGGACAGTCTAGCTACTGTCAGAAATAGCAGAACAAAGTAACACTAGAGATAATCTGATGGCAGGAGGCAAGCGCAGGAACCCAAGCAACAGAAACCAAGACTACATGGCATCATTGGAGCCCAATTCTCCCACCAAAATAAACATGGAATATCCAAAAACACCAGAAAAGCAAGATCTAGTTTCAAAATCATATTTGATCATGATGCTGGAGGACTTCAAGAAAGACGTGAAGAACTCCCTTAGAGAACAAGTAGAAGCCTACAGAGAAGAATCGCAAAAATGCCTGAAAGAATTCCAGGAAAACACAATCAAACAGTTGAAGGAATTAAAAATGGAAATAGAAGCAATCAAGAAAGAACACATGGAAACAACCCTGGATATAGAAAATCAAAAGAAGAGACAAGGAGCTGTAGATAGAAGCCTCACCAACAGAATACAAGAGATGGAAGAGAGAATCTCGGGAGCAGAAGATTCCATAGAAATCATTGACTCAACTGTCAAAGATAATGTAAAGCAGAAAAAGCTACTGGTCCAAAACATACAGGAAATCCAGGACTCAATGAGAAGATCAAACCTAAGGATAATAGGTATAGAAGAGAGTGAAGACTCCCAGCTCAAAGGACCAGTAAATATCTTCAACAAAATCATAGAAGAAAACTTCCCTAACCTAAAAAAAGAGATACCCATAGGCATACAAGAAGCCTACAGAACTCCAAATACATTGGACCAGAAAAGAAACACCTCCCGTCACATAATTGTCAAAACACCAAACGCACAAAATAAAGAAAGAATATTAAAAGCAGTAAGGGAAAAAGGTCAAGTAACATATAAAGGCAGACCTATCAGAATCACACCAGACTTTTCGCCAGAAACTATGAAGGCCAGAAGATCCTGGACAGATGTCATACAGACCCTAAGAGAACACAAGTGCCAGCCAAGGTTACTGTATCCTGCAAAACTCTCAATTAACATAGATGGAGAAACCAAGATATTCCATGACAAAACCAAATTTACACAATATCTTTCTACAAATCCAGCACTACAAAGGATAATAAAGGGTAAAGCCCAACATAAGGAGGCAAGCTATACCCTAGAAGAAGCAAGAAACTAATCGTCTTGGCAACAAAACAAAGAGAAGAAAAGTACACAAACATAACCTCACATCCAAATATGAATATAACAGGAAGCAATAATCACTATTCCTTAATATCTCTCAACATCAATGGCCTCAACTCCCCAATAAAAAGACATAGATTAACAAACTGGATACGCAACGAGGACCCTGCATTCTGCTGCCTACAGGAAACACACCTCAGAGACAAAGACAGACACTACCTCAGGGTGAAAGGCTGGAAAACAACTTTCCAAGCAAATGGTCAGAAGAAGCAAGCTGGAGTAGCCATTCTAATATCAAATAAAATCAATTTTCAATTAAAAGTCATCAAAAAAGATAAGGAAGGACACTTCATATTCATCAAAGGAAAAATCCACCAAGATGAACTCTCAATCCTAAATATCTATGCCCCAAATACAAGGGCACCTACATAAGTAAAAGAAACCTTACTAAAGCTCAAAACACACATTGCACCTCACACAATAATAGTGGGAGATTAAAACACCCCACTCTCATCAATGGACAGATCATGGAAACAGAAATTACACAGAGACGTAGACAGACTAAGAGAAGTCATGAGCCAAATGGACTTAACAGATATTTATACAACATTCTATCCTAAAGCAAAAGGATATACCTTCTTCTCAGCTCCTCATGGTACTTTCTCCAAACTTGACCATATAGTTGGTCAAAAAACGGGCCTCAACAGGTACAGAAAGATAGAAATAATCCCATGCGTGCTATCAGACCACCACGGCCTACAACTGGTCTTCAATAACAATAAGGGAAGAATGCCCACATATACGTGGAAATTGAACAATGCTCTACTCAATGATAACCTGTTCAAGGAAGAAATAAAGAAAGAAATTAAAAACTTTTTAGAATTTAATGAAAATGAAGGTACAACATACCCAAACTTATGGGACACAATGAAAGCTGTGCTAAGAGGAAAACTCATAGCGCTGAGTGCCTGCAGAAAGAAACAGGAAAGAGCATATGTCAGCAGCTTGACAGCACACCTAAAAGCTCTAGAACAAAAAGAAGCAAATACACCCAGGAGGAGTAGAAGGCAGGAAATAATCAAACTCAGAGCTGAAATCAACCAAGTAGAAACAAAAAGGACCATAGAAAGAATCAACAGAACCAAAAGTTGGTTCTTTGAGAAAATCAACAAGATAGATAAACCCTTAGCCAGACTAACGAGAGGACACAGAGAGTGTGTCCAAATTAACAAAATCAGAAATGAAAAGGGAGACATAACTACAGATTCAGAGGAAATTCAAAAAATCATCAGATCTTACTATAAAAGCCTATATTCAACAAAATTTGAAAATCTACAGGAAATGGACAATTTCCTAGACAAATATCAGGTACCAAAGTTAAATCAGGAACAGATAAACCAGTTAAACAACCCCATAACTCCTAAGGAAATAGAAGCAGTCATTAAAGGTCTCCCAACCAAAAAGAGCCCAGGTCCAGACGGGTTTAGTGCAGAATTCTATCAAACCGTCATAGAAGACCTCATACCAATATTATCCAAACTATTCCACAAAATTGAAACAGATGGATCACTCCCAAATTCCTTCTATGAAGCCACAATTACTCTTATACCTAAACCACACAAAGACCCAACAAAGAAAGAGAACTTCAGACCAATTTCCCTTATGAATATGGACGCAAAAATACTCAATAAAATTCTGGCAAACCGAATCCAAGAGCACATCAAAACAATCATCCACCATGATCAAGTAGGCTTCATCCCAGGCATGCAGGGATGGTTTAACATACGGAAAACCATTAACGTGATCCATTATATAAACAAACTGAAAGAACAAAACCACATGATCATTTCATTAGATGCTGAGAAAGCATTTAACAAAATTCAACACCCCTTCATGATAAAAGTCCTGGAAAGAATAGGAATTCAAGGCCCATACCTAAACATAGTAAAAGCCATATACAGCAAACCAGTTGCTAACATCAAACTAAATGGAGAGAAACTTGAAGCAATCCCACTAAAATCAGGGACTAGACAAGGCTGCCCACTCTCTCCCTACTTATTCAATATAGTTCTTGAAGTTCTAGCCAGAGCAATCAGACAACAAAAGGAGGTCAAGGGGATACAGATCGGAAAAGAAGAAGTCAAAATATCACTATTTGCAGATAAAATGATAGTTTATTTAAATGATCCCAAAAGTTCCACCAAAGAACTACTAAAGCTGATAAACAACTTCAGCAAAGTGGCTGGGTATAAAATTAACTCAAATAAATCAGTAGCCTTCCTCTACACAAAAGAGAAACAAGCCGAGAAAGAAATTAGGGAAACGATACCCTTCATAATAGACCCAAATAATATAAAGTACCTCGGTGTGACTTTAACCAAGCAAGTAAAAGATCTGTACAACAAGAACTTCAAGACACTGAAGAAAGAAACTGAAGAAGACCTCAGAAGATGGAAAGATCTCCCATGCTCATGGATTGGCAGGATTAATATAGTAAAAATGGCCATTTTACCAAAAGCGATCTACAGATTCAATGCAATCCCCATCAAAATACCAATCCAATTCTTCAAAGAGTTAGACAGAACAATTTGCAAATTCATCTGGAATAACAAAAAACCCAGGATAGCTAAAACTATCCTCAACAATAAAAGGACTTCAGGGGGAATCACTATCCCTGAACTCAAGCAGTATTACAGAGCAATAGTGATAAAAACTGCATGGTATTGGTACAGAGACAGACAGATAGACCAATGGAATAGAATTGAAGACCCAGAAATGAACCCACACACCTATGGTCACTTGATTTTTGACAAAGGAGCCAAAACCATCCAGTGGAAAAAAGATAGCATTTTCAGCAAATGGTGCTGGTTCAACTGGAGGTCAACATGTAGAAGAATGCAGATTGATCCATGCTTATCACCCTGTACAAAGCTTAAGTCCAAGTGGATCAAGGACCTCCACATCAAACCTGATACACTCAAACTAATAGAAGAAAAACTAGGGAAGCATCTGGAACACATGGGCACTGGAAAAAATTTCCTGAACAAAACACCAATGGCTTATGCTCTAAGATCAAGAATCGACAAATGGGATCTCATAAAACTGCAAAGCTTCTGTAAGGCAAAGGACACCGTGGTTAGGACAAATCGGCAACCAACAGATTGGGAAAAGATCTTTACCAATCCTACAACAGATAGAGGCCTTATATCCAAAATATACAAAGAACTCAAGAAGTTAGACCACAGGTAGACAAATAACCCTATTAAAAAATGGGGTTCAGAGCTAAACAAAGAATTCACAGCTGAGGAATGCCGAATGGCTGAGAAACACCTAAAGAAATGTTCAACATCTTTAGTCATAAGGGAAATGCAAATCAAAACAACCCTGAGATTTCACCTCACACCAGTGAGAATGGCTAAGATCAAAAACTCAGGTGACAGCAGATGCTGGCGAGGATGCGGAGAAAGAGGAACACTCCTTCATTGTTTGTGGGATTGCAGACTGTACAACCATTCTGGAAATCAGTCTGGAGCTTCCTCAGAAAATTGGACATTGAACTGCCTGAGGATCCAGCTATACCTCTCTTGGGCATATACCCAAAAGATGCCCCAACATATAAAAAAGACACGTGCTCCACTATGTTCATCGCAGCCTTATTTATAATAGCCAGAAGCTGGAAAGAACCCAGATGCCCTTCAACAGAGGAATGGATACAGAAAATATGGTACATCTACACAATGGAATATTACTCAGCTATCAAAAACAACGGCTTTATGAAATTCGTAGGCAAATGGTTGGAACTGGAAAATATCATCCTGAGTGAGCTAACCCAAACACAGAAAGACATACATGGTATGCACTCACTGATAAGTGGCTATTAGCCCAAATGCTTGAATTACCCTAGATGCCTAGAACAAATGAAACTCAAGACGGATGATCAAAATGTGAATGCTTCACTCCTTCTCTAAAAGGGGAACAAGAATACCCTTGGCAGGGAAGAGAGAGGCAAAGATTAAAACAGAGACTGAAGGAACTCCCATTCAGAGCCTGGCCCACATGTGGCCCATACATATACAGCCACCCAATTAGACAAGATTGATGAAGCAAAGAAGTGCAGACCGACAGGAGCCAGATGTAGATCTCTCCTGAGAGACACAGCCAGAATACAGCAAATACAGAGGCGAATGCCAGCAGCAAACCACTAAACTGAGAATAGGACCCCCGTTGAAGGAATCAGAGAAAGAACTGGAAGAGCTTGAAGGGGCTCGAGACCCCATATGTACAACAATGCCAAGCAACCAGAGCTTCCAGGGACTAAGCCACTACCTAAAGACTATGCATGGACTGACCCTGGACTCTGACCTCATAGGTAGCAATGAATATCCTAGTAAGAGCACCAGTGGAAGGGGAAGCCCTGGGTCCTGCTAAGACTGAACCCCCAGTGAACTAGACTGTTGGGGGGAGGGCGGCAATGGGGGGATGGTTGGGAGGGGAACACCTATAAGGAAGGGGAGGGGGGAGGGGGATGTTTGCCCGGAAACCAAAGAATTATTATTACGTATTAAATAAATTTTTAAAAAAAGGAAAAAAAGTGATCTTTTTAAAGACCTTCTCACAGTGGACTTTTAAATCAAATTTCTTGAGTCTGTGCAAGTAGACCAACGGTATCTGGCACCAAACAGTGAGAAAACATTATGTTCAAATTTTTTATGAGTTTCCTACTTGACATGGAGTTCCTCAGCCAGGTCATTATGCCAAGCAAAGTAGAAGTGAAATCCTAGGTGGCACATACCCAAATTAAAAAGAAATCAGCCTTGCTGACTACCTAACCAAGGTTGACAAGCTCTCCGTGCTGAAGGCTATGGCCATTAAAATTGCATCTGTCTATTATTATCCCTTCTGCGTGTTATTATTCTATTCTTAGCCAGCAAAGTTGCTCCACCAGCATGAAAGTATCAGTCAAGCCTCTGATTGACCACAAGAGCATTGATTAATACAGACACAAGAGGGGTTTGTTAAAACTGCAGGTTCTTTCTCCAAAAAGCTCAGACACAGTGTCAAATTTGCTACTGTGGTTACCAGAATATGTAACTTGCTATTTTTAATTATATCCCCTCTATAGTTTGGCCTCTCTTTGGAAGAGTGGGTTATTATTCAGCAACTTCTGAACAAGAGGGGTGGGTCTATCATCCAGCAGAGAGTCAAGAGAGCTCTCAGTGCCTCCCAAGTTAGGCTTGCTGATCAATTTACCGTAGCCAAAATGAAAGTGAGGGTGCACAGTGGGCAAGAAGCATTAACCACAGAACACAATAAATCACACATTTAAATGCACAGAGGCTAAGGCTAAGAACTTACATTTCACAGCCTGGGGTCTTTTAAAAACCTGTGCCACAGAAAGTGAATGCTAAAAGTTTTTTGACATATCCAGTGATGGACGTTTAGAGTAATGTTATAACTTTGATTTTTGTTTAATGTTAGCATAACACAAAATGATGATCTAGACCAACTATTCTCTGACAAAGATCAATTTTATCTCCCAATGATAGTTGAGAATGTCTAAATATAAAGTTGGTTGGCATGACTCATGGAACAACTGTCGTAGACCAAGGATAGTGCTAAACATCCTTCTAAGCACAGGAAAGTTCCACGAAAGAGTCATTTGATCCAAAGTATCAATAGTGCTGTTGAAGAGAAAAATCAACTTCATAGGGAAAGAGAAATAAGATGGTTTTAAGTTAACATTTATGCTGTTAAGCTATTTAGATCCAAAGAATAAATATTATTACAAATTCAAACTTGAGTATTTGTATTGCATTGAGGAAGTAAATATTCTATTATCCAAAACAGAAGTAAATATAGTAAATCCAATATACTTTTGCTATTTGCTAAATATCTGCAAATGTAGTCTACCCTTAAGTGAACTGAGAACAGATATTTCCCAATTTCAACCCATTTGAATCAAAAAATTCACACTTCTCATCTTTCAAGGGTTGTACAAAATTTTTTCTTAGTCTGAGAAATAAGAAATTTTATGTTTAAAAAATAAAAGGCTGCGGCAGAAGGATCATGAATAAGTTCAAATCCAGCATGGGCTACAGAGTGAAACCAGTTTCAAAAAAGAATGTGGAAAGTGGTGGGGGCAGTGCTGGCCTGTCATGCACGTGAGTATTGAGCTCTAGGCTCAATATTCAGCACCAAAAAATTATGAAAAAAATAAGCACTATAACCTACATATTTTTTTGTTGTCTCTAATATCAGGATGTAATATTCCTATACCAGCTATAGGGTACCATGTGAATTTTTCTCTTTTACTCAGACTTGTTAATTTTTTTTATTTTTAATGCCTTTTCCTTTACAGCATGTTCATTTTACATAGTTTTGAGCATTATTAAATTTCCATTAACTATTCTACTTTAAAAGAAATTAAAACAGAACTATCATATGACTCAAAGAACAGAAGAATAAAAGGCTATAAAATTAGAAACAGCAGGAACATCTTGTAACATAGCTTTTTTTAACCTAGATATGACACTACACATGCACTTGTGATTCAAACACTTGTGAGACTAGAGCATAAGGCTTGGGAGTTTGAGGCTAGCCTGAGGTTTTAGGGTAGAACATACCCTAAAATATCTGATGAATAGTAGTAGAGCAATGGCTCAGAACTTTGAATACTTTCTGCTCTTCCAGAAGTCACAGGTCCAGTTCTTAGCCCATGGAGGTTCACATCCATCAATTACTCAGGTCCAGGACCACCCACCTCCAAGACTTCATAGACAGTACACACATATGATAAACATAATAATGCATCAGTAGAAAAAATTGTAATTTTGTGACTACACAGGACCCAATCTGGTGGTCATGGGCCACTGCTATCAGTGTGTTCTATGCTTTAAAATATATGTGCTTTCTATCACTTAACACAGCGCAGCTGTGCTTGCACTGATACTCACACAGCACTGAAGGCTAGCCATACTTCACATGGTGGCTCAACTGTTCAGAATGCTTTCCAGGTTGCAGTTCCTTGACACTAACACAAGGCTTCCAGGCTCACCACTGAAAGTAAAGTAGCCTGTATCACCTCCTTTCATAGTCGGCTCAGCAGAAAGTCACATGATTCTAACTGCAATGTTTCTGCGTGTGGAAAGTGTGATGGGCCACTCAGCTCTTTCACGGGTCCAATTCGCACTTTTAAAAGTGCATATTTCTTTCAAAAAGAAAACAAAATGCACACACATGGTTTTGGACATGAGAAGAGCTCAAAACACAGATCAGGCATTCCTCTGTTCTTCCTCTCCCCAGGAGAGGAGGGGGGAGGAAGAAATACATTGTTTTTCTGTTCACCTTTGTTTGCATTTCCATGAATAAAATTATCATTAGAAATGGAAATCAACACAGATATAATATCAATGTGACTGTGACTATAAAATGGATTATTAAGGAAATTTAAGTGCTACTTTAAGTTTTCAAAACATTTAGATTGCAATCACTTCCTTTACAGAATTCTCTACCCGTGAGATGGAAGAGTAGACATTTATGCCAGCAATCTATTTTCCATCATAAATCATTCAACTCAAACTCTGAGATCAAACAATAATGTTGATAGTATGCTTAGAGATCTGTAGGTCCATGAAGGATTCGCCCGGGATCTGTTCCAAGATGTCTGAGGCCTCATTAGAAAGGACTTTGGGCATGAAGAGGTGATCTGAATAGCTGGAACCAAGACAATTGAAGGCTCATTCATTCCCACGTCTGGAAGTTGATTCTGGCTACTGTCTAGGACTGGATTTCCCACATTTGGTGCTCCCCTCCCCAGGACCTCACCTTACTTCAAAGAAAAGAAAATACAAGCTGGATCAGAAGTGAAAATTTTCCTCTCCACAGGTAGCTTTCAAATGTACCTACCCAAGAAATAGGGGTGTAACTGTTTATGGGAGAAACCAACTGCCCTCTGATTGGATTTGAGACCAGCTCCACAGAGGGAAATCATGCCTGAAGAGGTCATAAGGGGGCCCCTTACAAAAGGGGAAACTTAACATAGTTGTTTAAATTGACACAACATCAAACTGCCTTCTACTGATGTTTAATACTCATAAACAAAAACTACTGTCATCCATAATCAGAGAAGCTCTTCTTTGCAGTGAACAATAGTGACACACAAATTTATGGCTACCCAGGATGCTGAGGAAAAAGTGACCCTGCAGTTGATGGTCCAACCATAAATAAGGCATTTATACGAACCCCTCTAAGACTCAGGGAACTTGCAAAAGATAGGGAAAGAAACATGTAAGTGCTGTATAATATAGTATTCTGAGCATAACACATCCATTGCAATCATGAACTCATAGCAGCTGTGGGTACTTTTGTTGGTCCTGTAGAAGACTGGCTCTGTCATTAATCATTCTTTGATGTGGAAGGGCTACACCCACCCACCTCCCACACACACAGAGAGTCACAGAAATTTTAGTGAGAAAATGTAGGAAAGGCAGTTATTGTCTTCACTTATATACCCACTGTTAAGCCAGATTCCAATGGATAGTTCTCAACCTGTGGTCACATAAACAGTGGATATTAGCCCAAAAGCTCAAATTACTCAAGATACAATCCACAGACCACGTGAAGCTCAAGAAAAAGGATGACCAAAGTGAGGATGCTTCACTCCTTCTTAAAAGAGGGAACAAAAATATTCATAGGAGGGGATATGGAGTCAAAGTTTGGAGCAGAGACTGAATGAATGAATGACCATTCAGAGTCTGCCTGCCCCACATGGGTATATAGCTCATATATATACAGCCACCAAGACTAGGTAAGATTGATGAAGCTAAGAAGTGCATGCTGACAGGAGCTGGATATAGTTGTCTCCTGAGAGGCACAGCCAGAGCGTGACAAATACAGAGGTGAATGCTAGCAGCAAACCACTGAACTGAGAATGGACCCCTGTTGGAGGAATTAGAGAAAGGATTGAAAGAGCTAAAGGGGCTTGCAACCCCATAAGAACAACAATGCCAACCAACCAGAGCTTCCAGGGACTAAACCACTACCCAAAGACTATACATGGACTGACCCTGGGCTCCAACTGCATATGTAGCAGAGGATGGCTTTGTTGGATACCAGTGGAAGGAGAAGCCCTTGGCCCTGCCAAGGGTGGACCCCTCAGTGTAGGGGAATGTCGGGTGGGCTGGAAGGGGGTGCATGGGGAAGGGAACACCCTTATAGAAGAAGGGAAGGGGATGAGATAGGGGGCTTATGTCCAGGAAACTGGGAAAGGGAATAACATTTGAAATGTAAACAAAAAATAGATGGAGAGCATGACTTCCAGAATCCAAGAAAGAGAACTGTGAGGTTAAGCTTACTGTGATGGAGAACAGACAAGTAGGCTGAAAGTGTAATTGACAGGAACTGGGGATTGCTGGGTATGGACCACTGAGGAAGCCGGGGAGCAAATTCCAAGGGACACCTTCAGATTCCTGCTATGGAAGCAACATGACCAGCAGCTACCAAAGATAAAAACGTATCTAAACCTTGTAAACAGTAATGGCAGCTCAGTTCCAGCTTACACAGACGAGGATACTAGGACATCAGCAGGTGCCCAGGTCTGGTTGGAGGGAGCAAACCTAAGAGATGTGGGGAACTGGACAGAATGTAATTCTCTCCCCTTTTCTCTCCTCTGTTGTACACCAAACCTTGCTTGTTAAAACTATTGTAGACAGTTTTGAGTGAAGAACAACAACAACAACAACAACAAAAATCCCTCATAGACACAAAGCCTGAAGAGATTAAATCCAAAGTAACTGCTTCAAGCTCATTGGGAAGAACAGAAACTAAATCTTAAACATTACATTCTAAGAGAAAATGCTGGCGTGACCAGCATACTGTGCTTCTAAATAAGCAGTATGGCGCACCATGCTCCTTAAGTCACAACACTGAATTCTAAAATAGCCAGAGTGAGTAGCCTATGGCTGGCCTGTACGCTCCATGCTTCCTTTCATGCTTCTCCCCCAGAGAGACCCTGGTGGTCTGAGCACTCACTGTCCAGTCCCCAAGGCAATGAGGTAACTAATCACAGTTGATAGGCTTCCGATACATGAGAGAAAGCAGACACTATTCCCTGAAACTATTCCTCACTGGGTCCTTTACCAACCCACGGGCACTGCTGTCTTGTTAGGGGATTGCTGATAATGGTGAGATAACATCATCTCCTATGGAGTATTTTTTAAGCCTTCTACACCAGCGACAGCTACTCAGTCTATTAAAACCTCGTAAGAGCATATAAGCTAATATATCCTAGGCAAGAAACTGAGATTTGTATTGTCACATTTCTTTCAACAATTAGAATCACTAAAACTTAAAAATCCATATGAAGGGGTTTGTGAAAATTTTATAATTAATTTTTCTTACATAAGGATAAATTTTTTAGGGAACAATAATAACAAAACCACCCAAACTATTGAGGGTCTCATGTGGTTGTCGCTTGCCCAGGAATTGTAGTCTCTTGATTCTGGAGCTATTCAAGGCTCACCTATTTTTCCTCGGTAATACCTGATCTAATTCTGCAAGATTTTCTTAAAATTATTTAATGAGTACTTCCCGATTCAACTATGCATTCTCTGCAGCCAGCGTCCCAGCTTTGTCATCTGCCAAACTATATCAACTTTGAGGTCTTAAGTTCCAAACTCAGAAAATAAATTCACTGCTTCCCAGCCTCCACCCAACCTCTTGAAGTTGTTTACTCTTTCAATAGTTGTCAGGCTCTTACAGGAGTCGTGAGGAAAAACTACTGACTCAGAGAGAAAAACCCTTCTATTTTCAAAGTCCTTAGGTCTATCTTGGCTCAGGTTTGGAGTAGACTCTATAAGTCTATCTTGGCTCAGGTTTGGAGTAGACTCTTTAAGTCTATCTTGGCTCAGGTTTCAGACGTTTCAGTCCTAGGCCCTGTGGGTTTGGGCCTGAGGGTAAGCAGAACATATGATGAGCAAACCTGACCACCTCATAACACCCAGGAAGCAGCAGGAAAGAGCAAGACAGGGAAGGGCCTGGGACAGAGTGTACCTTTCATTTTGATTTGAGGAAGCCACAAAAACTCATGAGTTAGAGTATGTGTGACAGCTGACATACTTTGGTGAAGCTACTGGATCCTCTCAGCTTTGATGTAATTCATGCATTAATCCCTTGGTGGATTCGTAATATAAGCAGAATAATTAGGGGGAGAGTAGGACATAGAGCCTAGTCAGAGGGACATATTCACACCCAAACACAAACACACACAAACCTAACACTTCAACACTTCAACACAGACACACACACACACACACACACAAACACACACACACACAAACACACACAAACACACACACACAAACACACACACACACACACACACACACACACACAAGTTCCCTTCAATCCACTCCCAGGTCTTCTTTTAAAGCTTTAGTGGGTTCTTTAGATGTCACCTCTTTGCCATTTGAATTGATAAATCTTCCTGTCCACTTTTCCACCAAGTACCTTTCTATTTCTCCTGTCCATGTGCCACTGTGCAGAGCAACCACACTCTGTCATGCTCTGACACTAAACTGAACTCTGCTTAAATAAGAATGGAGATATGTGTTTTTACCTCCAGAGCCTACCAATCTGCATAGATTGCACTCTGTGTTCAATAAACTGTACTGAAAAAGAAAAATAGAGCCTACAATGCTATGAATATAGTGGCAGACCAACATTTCTTGATGATTCAATGGGGCCACTTATTGTGCCTTAGAGTTCTATCTGGAGTAAAATAATTATACCCTGGACTGGGTTAAAGGGTGTCAACTAGAACACAAAGAAGTGAAGTGGCCAGTGATGACATTTCAAATTGGTCTACATAGAATGATCATATAAAGTACATGGCAACAACATCCCTGCTGAACAATCCCTTGTCTGAGTATATCTGCAGCTCTCACAGATAAGACAGTGGGTTAGTAATTTCTTTTGGTCCCCAAAGCTATTCTTTCAGGCCTCTCTTTTATTGTTATCTTAAATGTTTATTGCTTTAGTCTCCATTCAGTTTAACACAAGGGAACTAAGACTCTGATCTCATCTTAATTTCTACTTGACACATCAACAAGACACACAGGATGACACATTTTGGTTTGTGTAGTTTAATGGTTGATTTGTATGTTTTCTTCAATGAAGAAAAATTCTTCCTTGAAAACAGCATGGTGTTCTGAGATAATAGTTTAAAATATTTATTTACGGGCTGGGGATTTAGCTCAGTGGTAGAGCGCTTACCTAGGAAGCGCAAGGCCCTGGGTTCGGTCCCCAGCTCCGGGAAAAAAAAAGAACCAAAAAAAAAAATATTTATTTATAATTGAGAAAGGCAGGCAAACTCTTAATCACGGTACAGTTTAATTATACGTATAATTAGCGCTGTTGTAATAAATTACTAATTTACATGATGAATGGTCTTGCTTTGGTTCTCAAAATAAAAGGAGTTCTATATACTATTAAATGAATTCTTGATTTAGATTATTATTCTTCTGGATCATGTCCATCAGTAACTGAAAATTAGCCTTATATTTCTTTCTCTACATATTAATTTCAAGATTTCAAAAGTGAAAGTAGAAAACCATGACAGCCAACCTTTTACTCAGCTTATTTCCACTGAGCATGAACTTTCAATACCTAGCCACCTGCCCGTTTTACAGCTTGTTGCATTCAGGGCCAAAGAGATGGCTCAGTGTTTAAGAGTTAAGTGGTTGAGAATACTTGCCATGCAGTTAGAGGAGCAGATTCCATAGACAGGCACTGACTTTAGTGATAGCCTTTACTCCAGTTGTTGGGGGCCCCACCCTCTCACAGGAGAAGAGGAGAGGGATGGGAGAGGGACTGTGTGAGGGGATTGGGGGGCAATGATCAGGATGCAAAATGAATAAATGAATTAATTAATGGAAGAAAAAGAATACTTGCTGCTCTTACAGAAGACCTGGGTTTATTAGCCACCAGCCACGTGGTGGCTCACAACTATCTGTAACTCCAGGGGTTCTAACTACCTTTTCCAGCCTCCATAAACACCAGGCACCCATGTAAAAGTTGATTACTTAAAATAATTTTATTTCGTTCATATTGGTGTGTCTATGTGTGAGTTACATTTGTCTACTTGTCTGTGAGTGTCCACATACATGTGTGCACTGTGTGTGGAAGCCAAAGATCCATGTCGGGTCTCTACCTTATTGTTTTTGAAGCAGAGTCTCTCCCTGAACACAGAGCTCACAAATTTGACAAGGCCCAAGGAGCTTCTTATGTCTGTCTTCCCAGCGCTGAGATTAAAGCTGCATACTGTTGGGCTTGGCTTTTTATGTTCTTTCTGGAGATCCAAACTCAGATCCTCATGGTTGCAGAGCAAGTACCTTTTTTTAGTTTATTTAATTGTTTTACTTATTCACTTTACATCCCACTTACTGCTCCCCTTCTGGTCACCCCTCTCACAATCCTTCCCCCTGCCTCCTCTCCTTCTTTGAGTGGGTGAGGGCTCCCCTGAGTTTTCCCCCATTCTGGAACTTCCAGTACCTTCAAGGCTAGGTGCTTCCTCTCCCATTAAGGCCAGACAAGGCAGCCCAACTAGAAGAACATATCCCACATACAGGCAACAGCTTTTGGGATAGCCCCTGCTCCAGTTATTCAGACCCACACAAAGACCAAGCTGCATATCTGCTACATATGTGCAGGGGGCCTAGCTCCAGTCCGTGTATGTTCTCTTGTTTATGGTTCAGACTCTGAGAGCCCCAGGGGTCAAGGTTAGTTGACTCTGTTGGTCTTCCTGTGGAGTCCCTATCTCCTTCAGGGCCAGCAATCCTTACTTCTATTCTTCCACAAGAGTCCCCAAGCTCCATCCACTTTTTGGCTGTGGGTGTCTTTATCTGTCTGAGTCAGCTGCTGTGTAGATCCTCTCAGAGGACAACATGCTCTTCTCTGCAAACATAATAGAGTATCAATAAAAGTATCAGGGATTTATTGGTGCTTGCCCATGGAATGGGTCTCAAGTTGGGTCAGTTATTGGTTGGCCATTCCCTGAGTCTCTGCTCCAACCCCTGTACCTGCATTTCTTGTAGATGGGATAATTTTTGAGTTGAAAGTTTTGACTGAGCCATCTCTCCAGGCCCCTCATTTATTACAAATAGTCCTCAATACTTGCTATCCTGGCCATGAGTACAGAGGTAGAAATCAGCATCATAGACTCATACCTAGGGTGTGGGTAGCTTTAGTAACAACGACAAAAAAATACCATTGGAGAATCATACAAGTTAATGGCTGAAAGGGTTCTTCGAAGTTCATACCAATTTGTTTTAGAACAAAGTATCATTTTGTATTTCACAAACCATTCCTTGCTTGTATTTTTCAGCTTACTGTTTAAAATTCATCTTACATTTTTGAAGGGAGGCCATAAGAGCAAATTATCACTATTTTTAATGTCACCAGCTTCTAGTTGCCATTTTCCTTTATTACTTTTCCACTCTCTATAAACCTAAGGCAAAGCATGTTTCAGTGTAAAGTGTCTTCTTCCCATCTTTGAATTGGAGGAGGCCATCTTTGAATTGGAGGAGGCCATCTTTGAATTGGAGGAGGTGATGTCATGGAATAACCTGTACAGTTACACTGGAGAAATGCAACCTGCAAGTCTGGTTTGTTTGTTTGTTTGTTTGTTTGTTTGTTTTGTTTGTTCGTTTTGAGATGTATTTATTTTAGGTATGTGAGTACACTGTCTCTGTCTTCATTCACACCAGAAGAGGGCATCAGATCCCATTACAGATGGTTGTTGTGAGCCACCACGTTGTTGCTAGGAATTGAACTCAGTACCTTGGGAAGAGTAGTCAGTGCTCTTAACCGCTGAGCCATCTCTCCAGCCCAAGTCTGGGAGCTTTAAAGTTGTTTTTGCAGGAGGCTCTACACTCCAGTCTGCCCGCCTTCAGAAAGACCCTTCAGCCTTCAACCAGCTCTAAATATCTGTCTAGTGTGAGGATTCATCAGAGAGCCTCTCAGAGATCAATATTAAGGAGCACTTGCCTCTGTTAGACTTTAAGAACCCAGCTCCCTTGACTTGGTACTGAAATAATTTGCTACCAGGGAGAACCCTGGGGAACCAAAGAGAAAAAAAAAAACTGATTAAGAAATTTCATTTGAAGTTAATTACAGGAGTTATATAATTTACAGAAATTAACCAAATTGGATATTTTCTCTGATTGTTTGCCTCAAAGGAATATACCATGCTCTGCTTCTAGTATTCTGAATATTCTTACAGCAAGACAGTTCACCATTTGTTGTAGCAGAATTTTAGTAAAATCGTTGTATCTGGCATGAATCTGGAGTGATGGCACCTACGTAGTGAAGTAGCCTTTTGTCAGTGATTGTTATCTGAGTTTTTATGAAACTGTTCCTTTGAAGGATTCTTGGAGCCTTTGCATAACTTAGTCTCAAGACAAGGCTGCCAAACCAGGAAGTCTCCCGTGGCTGAGCATTGCTTAAGTGATGGGTCTTTCAAGGCAAACTCCTAGATCCTATAAGGAGTTTTGGTTGCAGAAATTGACTTTCTAAAGGTGCCTTTTTGTGTAATGATAAAAGGGGTTTCTAGAAAGCTAGCTGTCAGGGTTCAGGGGCTGATCCCCCTGCTACTAAGAAGCCTAAATTCATCTCTTTCTCCAATCATCTGCTGGCATAACCCAGAACAATGACAATTTATTATTAATATATTTTTCTTCGAGTCAATGATTCAACTAAACATTAACTATTTTCATTTGAAGACAAAATCGAAATCTGTTCTTGGTCCTTCTTTCTACTTGATGTGCTCCTGGACAATCTGATGGCATCTTCTTGACGGTTCCTCCTACTGCATACGTCATAAAGTACCTGAGGGAAAGCATTACTTTAGGCTGACATAGTCTTGCCAGTAACCTTGAGCTTCTTTTAAACAAAATGAATTGGCTCACTAAGGCAGTCAAGTAGAAAGCCGAAACCATCATTTTCTAAAGATTTTTCAAGGTAAAACCCCTCAGGGATGATCTTTTGTCAGTGTCTAAGGCTTGATTAACTGTCTTAATTCAATTTGATTAATGGCTTTTAAAACTCTGGGGCACCAAGTTTCTTCCTGTCCTGTATTATATGAATGTTGCAAATGGAGTGTTCTTTAAGTGAATGCCTTGACCTGCACGCAGAACACATCAGCAGCTTTAACAGATAATTATGCATCATATCACTCTGTAAGTATAAAAGACATTTACAGGTAAAGTCCTCCACAAATTTAAATAGGCATATCTGTTTCTTACAAAATAAATATCTCATCACACAGGCAATCTTTCCTTCATCAAAAACTAGCATTTTCCTCTTCCTGCATTACTTGTGACTGTGTCTCCACAGAAGTTCCTTTCAGTCGAATAAATCCAATACTAGTTCATTTTTACCCAGTGAAAATTTAAGTCGTAGAATTTAAAAAAATCTCTTCACATTTTAACTCTTGGTGAATAGAAAATATTAGGTAGAAAAAGCAAGTATCAATGAATAAAGAGAAAGTTAAAACTTTGCAGAGTCTTCAAGACAAAATTTCAAGCTCTACCACCAAGTGTGAATTATATAGAATTTGGTGGAATCTCTGCTATCTGAAGTGACCAGGATGAAGTCTTCCATCTTGACTCAGTAGCAGAATCAATCAAAAATGTCGGCCACAGATTGTAAAACCACTGTAAAAGTTGGACCGAGATAACTACAGTCTTTGTCTAGAGATGAGTAGATAGGAGTCTAAAACCTCTCTAAAGTCCAGTTTGGTCCCCAAAGCAAAGGCCAAATATGAACCCATTGCTGTGGATCACAGGGGCTGTCACACAGGAAAGCAGATAGACCTCAAGCATTGCATTCTCCAGAGCTAAGCCATCAAAAGTCTGAGGCCTCCCTATCTCTCCAGGTCTTTAGGATTAAGCCACAACATAATATAAGCAGCCAAAGGGAGTCCCAGCAGAGAAGCATCTCTGTGACCTGAAAGGATTTGCTCAAAACATGTTATCTTAACTCCTACTGAATTTGAAACTGTTGTAACTACTGTGTCACACCCAGCTGGAGCTGGTGTGATATATGACTAAGAGGAAACAGAAGTTACTAAGATTGAAAAAAAAAGGCAAGGAATTTTATAAGGAACTTATTCTGTCAGACTCTTTCCCTCAATACACTCTAGCTGGTGAAACAATTACAAATTACAGTTTTAATGAGTCAAAAGAGTACCTGTCCTCTAAAGTTTATTTCATTCTGGATAGGGGATACATCACTTGAATTCTCTTTTCTTCTTCTAGAAGGGAAATAATGAGTTTAATTTTACATGATTGATACATGTGTATGATAGATTCAAAGAAGAATACCACAGGAGGCCTTTATTCATGGAAGATAAAGCTGTTTTAGAGAATGCTGTGATGGCCATTAAGATTTTTCCTACATTTCTTGTCTGTATTAAGCTTACTTGATGATGTGACTCAGCTCTCTCTTAGTAAGGTAAGACTTTTTTGGTGCAATAAAAAAAAGGGCAAAAATTAATTCAGGAGGGAAAGAGATGAATATGAAGATGCATGATCATTAGGGGATTGATAGGCAGTCATTAATCACCTTCAGAATGTTAGAGTAGCACAGACTTCGTAACACTGCAACATTTTCCTTAGCACAAGGTCTATGACAGATGAAAAATCTATTCGATTCCTTCTCATGTTAATAAAATGCATAACTTATACCTCCGAGAAGTTTTACAGCTAAATCTCTCGAGACCGTCTTTCCATACTGTACGTAAAGGGGAAAATGGACGAAGTACAGCCTGGGTAGACGATGGCCTTGTACAAAGTATAGCCCAGGGAGACAATGACCTTGAGAAGTTTATTTATTGAACTGACTGACTCTCAAGCACCAGTTTGAGAAAAGTGAAGTTTCAGCATCAAGAAATGTCTCTCTTTGTGAAAAGACTATTAACACAAAGGTGCTGTCTTCCACAATAGGGACTTACCACTAACCAAGAGGTAACCAAAACCAACAGCAATGGCTGATACTGTCTTTGGGGTCTCATGGACTTTCCAGGCCAACAATTTTAAAAAACCAACCCATGTCTGGTAGTGGGGTTTTTGTCACTGTATGGCTCTTGCAGACAACAGTGTGAGTCCAGGAGGCATAACTTCATTCAGAAAGTGTGTGTATGTGTGTGTGTGTGTGTGTGTGTGTGTGTGTGTGTGTGTGTGTGTCTGTATATCTGTGTGTGTATGTGTCTGTATATCTGTGTGTGTGTGTGTACACGTACATATCTATGTGCATACTATATATCCATATATGTATGTATATGTATAAGTTTAGGTATATAAACATTATAATTCCTCATGACTTTTTCAAAGAACCTTAATGTTATTTTTCCCTCCTCCTCCCTCCTATTTCTCTATTGACCTCCCTCCATATTCTCCAGAGCTTTAACTCCCCAGTCCTGGCACTGAAAGCTGCTCTGTTACCTTTTCATTGCTCTCATCTGTTTCCCTAACATCTCACCTCCCACTCTATTTACCTACATTAGCTCTTCAAACATACTTTCAAGAAGAGTCCATGTTTCCTGCTTTCGGCTGTCCTCACAATGTGGAAAGCCTCTAACTTTGCCTCCTCCTCAATGTCTGTAATTGACCTTCACCCTTTCTCATCAAAAGATCTCCTCTCCTCTCAGATTTTCCAATAAAGTTAGGCTACAGCCAGCCAGCCCTTAGTTGTCCTTGCCACATGCCCCAACGCCCACAGTTCTTTGCTTCTTAAGTAGTTATTCTTCATCTTCAACATGTTCATCTGACAACTATTTCTATACTAAGCACTGCTCAGGAAACAGGAATGTAGCCATCATCTGGGCCCTTACAGAAAGTCCCAGTATTAAAAGTGTCCCCTCATTTCTGTAAATTTATTCCATTCTTGCTCCATAGTCCCATAGGCTTCCTTTTAATTTACTCCCACTTTTCCTGGAGTCCAATCTGTGCCTTATCATCTTGTACTTGACTTTGGTAATTTTTATGATTAAGGCACACATTATGCAGGTCATTCGTATATATAATATGCTCCCTGACTTAGGGCTGTTTTGTGATAGAGTACGACCCAATAACCCATCTTATATTGAAAAATGTTTAATTGAAGAATGTATTTAACACATTTAACCCACAGAGAACCATAGCTTAGCAACATAGTACATTACCGAGTATCACTTGGATATTATAAATCAGTTGTGACTGTTTTGTGGAATAGAAACTGAAGGTCTTTTTCAAGTGCCCAGCATATTTCAAGATCATGTAGCGCATATATATCCTGACAAAAGAAAAAAGTTCAAGAGTCTATGTCTGCTTCACACTGGATGTGCATTGCCTTTTCACTGTTGTAAAAGTGAAGCCTGGAAGGCAAGCCACGACTAAGCAAACAACCATCTGTGGCTTTTATTATATACATTATTCAAAATAAATGATATGCATAAAAGCATATTAAAAATTCCCAACTATTTTGTAAATTTTTTAAAGGATAATATATTTCTATCTTAAATCTCAAGACACACAGCCAGGATATAAAATTACTTTATGAATGAATCAGTGAGATGCCATTAGACCAGGATTATTTATTTATCTATAAATAGAGCAAAGATAAAATGTCAACTCGATTTCTCCTTGCAATACTAAAGGGCAATTTTTATTGAATGCTTGTGTGTTCTGGTCATCATTTAAGTGCTTTACACACATTTAACCTCAAAAATCCTTGTGAAGGAGCAACTATTATAATCCCCACTTTGCACATTTTAAAATTGAAGCATCTAAAAGCAAAATAAGTAGTCAAGGACAGTAAACATTGGTATCAGAATTCAAACACAAGCAAGCTTGGTTCTAAACCTAAGAATATTATCTACTTTATCATGATTCTGAAATCTACAGATCTAGACTTCAGACAGAATTGAATGCTTCTGTCCTGATAATTTCCATAAATATTAAATCTCTAACTGTAAATAAAAACCCCTAATAAGTTCATGAGTAAGACTTCTGTTGGCATCTTTTATGCATAGTGACCTTATAATCTTTCATCCAAAGCAAGACACTATTGGGAGTGGAATGGGGGCCATATCTCTTGTTTATTGCTACATAACAAATTACCTCCACATTTTAGCTGCTTCAAGCAACAAACATATTATCTCACCAGCCTCTGGGTCGTGAATCTGGGAGACATTTAGCTCATGATTCTGTCTCGGAGTCTCTTGAATTTGTAGTCAAGATATAGTCCCAGTCTGAGGTGATGAGACAAGGCTAGAGGCTATTCTGTTCTCAGTTCACCAGCTGCTGGAAGGTTCTAATTCTCTCTTCCATGAGCCTGCTCTTGAAAAGCAATCTGGTTCTCCCTATAGTAAATGATGGTAGATGGGAGGGGGAAGGACAAAAGAAAAAGAGGGAGGGGTAGTTTTAAAACCTAATCCTAGTCCTGGCATATTATCCTTTTTTCTCATCTCATGGTTTTTTGCTTTTTTGTTTTTTTGTTTTTTGTTTGTTTTTTTTTTTTTTTGGACTTGGTATGATGTTTATAATCTTGGTTATATGGACTTGGTACAATGTATATAGGAGGGTTGCTATAATGAGCACATGACATGATAGATCACCAGGAACTGTCTTTGGGGGAGTGATGCGGGGCATGAGGCAGAGTCTCATGATATATCTCTGGCTATTTCTGGAACTCACCATGTAGATCAGCCTGCTTTGAACTCAGAGATCTACCTGCCTCTGCCTTCTAAGTGCTGGGATTAAAGGCATGCTCTACCATGCCTGGATAACAGACACACCCTTAAAGTGGGCCACCCATGTGCTGGTGATAATTATGCCAGGACAACAGGCTTTCTTACATTAAAATAGCCCAGACGAAACAGAGATTACATCACTTCACCTTTACCCTATATCTGGATTACATATATTTACATTTGCAATTTTATACCTCTGAAATTATTTAATTCTATAACTAAGTCCCTGATGCTCCATGAAATGAGTAACTGCAATGACTTCACCTCCTTTCCACCCACTGAATCCATCTCCTCTTATTTATGTGGAAGCTACCATCCATCATCAACCACTGTCTTCTCAACCATCTCTCTTCCCTTTCACAGCAAACATTAAACTGTTGCTTCTCTGTTTGACTTACCGTTTCATCCTGTGCCCTAAATGTCACACAGGTGCTCTTGGCAATCTAGAAGGTTCCTAAGTGATTAAAGTTTTTAAATACCTTGAAAAACATTAATAATGTTGCAGGTTCATAACTTTAAGATTTCAATGTCTCTTCTTAAAATAAACTATCAGGTTATAAACATAGTGTTTGCCGAGACAGATCAATCTACTGAAAGAGGAAAGCACAAAAATGTAAACGCAAGTTGTAACCATAAATTGTTAATATCAAGTCCTCCAACCTTAGGCATTTTCTCCTCAACAGTTATTTTTGTTGTCTACTGTCATGTTCCAGGACAACTGGGGTCTGGTACTAAAGATTACTTTCAGTTTCTGGATCTTCAGAGCAAAAAAATACAGCAGGTGTAAAATATCTGGAATAAGGGCTTTGGTTTTCAGGGTAATTCATTCTCCCTTGTTATAGATAAATGCTGGACACTATGACTATCTACCTATCCATTGACAAAGAACAAGGAAAAGTTAAGAAATGGTACTGTAACATAAAGTATTATATCCAATAAACCAAATATGTCTGAAGGCATTCCTTTCTTTCCATTGAGGTCAAAGCAGCAAAGGCAAAAACTGTAGACTTGAAATTATTCAGCATTCTGAAAGTGTTCTTTCTCACCATGTGCATATTGTACATTACTCTGGAGAATGGAGAGGCTGCATCAAATAGAGCAACAGCCATCATTATATCATAAAAAGGTCCTTTGGGGAGTTAAGCTTAAAACCTGAAAGGCTAAGCATGATTTGGTGCTATTATTACATTGATTTACTGGAGAGAGGAGAAATAGGGAGAGAAAGAGAATAAGAGAGAGAGCAAAAGCAAGAGAGAAAAAGAGACTGACTTAGACTGTATCACTTTCCTCTGATTGTGTGAGCAACCCCATGACCAAGGGGGAACAGGAACTGACTCTCTGAAGAATGAAAGCAGCAATAAACGTCCCATAAAAGTCGAACAATGAAACACAAACCATGGGAAAGTAAAAACCAAGCACCTCACTAATCTCTCCCATGATCCATTGCTTACATTCACGAAATTTCTGGCAGCATCTTGACAAGTCCTGTTAGTAAGAATGAGAGCGAGGACGGCGTGACCAGGATGAGGAAGCTTCCTCTTCTTTTTTCTTTCCACTGATTGGAGAAGCAAGTGTTAGATCTTCCCCTGCTGGTAATCTATCTTCTCATCATTTAAACACCCACATCGTTGTTTTTGTCTCAGTTTTAAAACAAAGTCGATGCCAACTGAGGTTGACTTCAATTTGCCAAAGACTGAGTGATTCCTCCAAGCCATGCAATTCCTCAAGTACTTGAATACTATTTCCCCCAGTGCACTCCTGTCATCTAATTTTTCTCCCTCCAGTTTAGAAACTACTATTGATTTTCTCAAAGTTAAGCCAATTGACTCCTAAATGTATTTGGAATAGTCAACCAAATGCACAGAAGACCAGAGAAGAATCGCATTCTGTGTATCACACAAAGTCTTGAGCTTTTTAATGTGTGCTACAGCTGTTATCATTCCTTTCTGGTTTTGATAAATATTATTTATGACTGAAAGAGCTGAAGGGGCTTACGACCCCATAAGAACAACAATGACAACCAATCAGAGCTTCCAGGGACTAAACCACTACCCAAAGACTATACTTGGACTGGCCCACGGCTCCAACTGCATATGTAGTAGTGAATAGCCTTGTTGGGGCACCAGTGTAGGGGATTGTTGGGGGGTCGGTAATGAGAGGTGGATGGGGAGGGGAACACCCATAACCAAGGGGAGGGGAAGGGGTTAGGGGGCTGATGGACAGGAAACCAGGAAAGGGAATAATATTTGAAATGTAAATAAGAAATACCTAATTTAATAAAAATGGAAGAAAAAAAAGGATAGAAGTTACAACTCTTCAACAAAAAAAAAAATCTTCCTAAGTGAGGGCATAGAATTAATTCCTAAGTTCACATTTTTTTCATATTTATAAACAATATGAAAGTGTGTTTCATACTTCCTTTCAAGTAGGATGACAAACTAAACCCCTATACACATGTGAGAAGTCCTCTCTTGACCTGGTGGTCAGGGCTGTCCAAGACACTCCTAAAACATGGAACTTTTTACTTTTGCCTTTGGTTGCTCCCAAGAAGTAAAAGGTGAGTCACTATTGTGAAGGACATCGTGCATCTCATTAACAGGGCCCAGAGATCCTTGAGGTAGAACTGAATTGAGTATACTCTCCTCGTATACAGCTCGTTTTCATGGTGCCAGAAGGCACCATACAGGCTACCCAAGAAGGGAGGCAACCAGCACTCCTACCTAGACGTGACGTTGATGAACCACATCAGTTGGCCAGCATGGATGCAATAGTGGTACACATATCTCCACAGTCACCAACAGCTCTCTACTTGGACTTTCCAGCAGCACTGGACAAGCTGTTGCTTTCCCTACATCCTCACCACCACCTGTGGCCATTCAGTTTGGAGTTTGGAGTTTGATAAAAGCCACTCTAACTGAGATGAAAGGGGTTTTCAAAGCAGTTTTAACGTGGATTTCTCTGATGACAAAATATTTTGAACATAAAAAAAATCATAACTTTTGACCATTTGTGGTTTTTCTTTTTAAAACTGCTTATGAATTTTGATGAATTTTTAATTAAAATTGACTAATTAGCTTTCATTATGACTAATTACTCAGTTTTAAAATTAATTAATTAATTTAATTTTAATCCATTTGCTGTTTGGAACATTTTTAGGTTTGGGGTGTTTAGTTTTTGCAGCTCACAGAATATATATGTAAAGACTGTTATTATTAAATACTAGGAAACTAGTATGTTTTTTCTCCAGATAAATGCAATTTCTGAAAATTGTGTCCAACTTTATTTTTTTAATATTAACATTTTGTTTTTTAATATTAACTGTTGGCTTGGTGACTTTTTTTTCAACAGAAACTTGCTTAATGCATAGAGGAGAAAAGCAAGCTGAAACTCTGAGACACAGATCAGTGGAGAGGAACCACGTGGAGCCCTGACGCTCAGCCTCCAAATGCCTGTTCAGAATCTTGCGACATCATACACTCCCCTTTCAACCATGGACTAACTTGTCCCTTTACCTTTCAGGTAAATAAGCCATCAGTTAAGTTTCTGTTGACACCTCCACCCTGCTGCCCAAGGTCCTCATAAGAGACATGTTCAGAGGTTTTCCCAGCTCTTGACCTACAAACTCCCGGCTCTTTTCAGAGAATGATAACCATTGCGTGGAGTAATTTAATGCCTTTTTTTAAAAAGTTATCTGTACATATAAACATTTTTAGAATTCTTAGAACTATTTTTTGATTCCTTCCTCACCTTATTTCTAGAATTCTCAAAGTGTATTGACTATATCTTAATCAATGTAACATCAGAAGTTGGTTCTTGTAAGCCTTACCTTTTCCACGAGGTAAGGGAATGTGCAAAGAGGGCACTTATCAGCCTTCACACGTTAGAACATCAATCACTACAGCTTAGAAGAAAAGAGTGGACTTTGCAAACTCCTATCCCTAAGAACTCTCCTACCAATATGAAATCTGGCATCTATCAAAGATATTAAAAACAAAAGACAAAAACTCATGCTTATCAAGGCCTTCATCCTTCCCAGGCATTTATCCTATTGTATTGTCCTTTATACTGTTGACTCAAGATGTTCCTTACAACATCTGGAGTGAGATTGTTACCCAGCAGCCCTTGCCCCATTGGTCTGCTCGTCATAATACATCCCTTCCACTGGGGTGCAGTAGGATCTGGGCTATTAAGCTGAGAACATAAGTGACGCCTTCCACAGTATTGATGCTCACTACTCTTCACTGCCGACAGAAGCTAGGTTGAGCCGGCATCATCTCTCACTGTTAATCACAATAAAACACCCTCCCTCACCTCCTCAGTTAGTAGATATTCATTGTCAGGAGTCTAGCACTTTAAAAAAAAAGTTAATCCCAATCCTTTATTTAAAATGAAAACATTAACTGTTACCCCATACTATGCTGGTAACCCATTAAAGCCAAGCTCCTGAGGTACACTGCTTTTATACTGCAGATATTGAAATGTGACCCTTATCGTTATAGACTGATTAAGAAAGAAATTTTATGGCATCCCAGCATGCAGTCAGCTTTTAAAGATTAAAAAAAATGAAAAGAGTAAAGAATAATGAATTGCCAAGGCAGATGGCACTAAAAAAAAGTGCTTAATTTAAAAAGCATTTCCCATAGTTGCAGTTCAAGATGTTGATGTTCCTAGCTAAATTAGTTTACAACTCACCTGCATTAAGTCCCTTAATTATACAATTACTACCATGTATACTTTTTAAAGAGGCCAAATAACTTGCAGAAAAATTACTTGCATTTTTCTTTTAAATCTGCAATTTTCTGAAACAGCAAATCATTTTTTTAAATAAACAGCTAATTTCTATGTGAGAGTAAGATCAAAAGGTATAAAACCTTTCCCTTACGTATCTCAAACTCCAAGTTTGGTATCTTCATAGCAACAACAAAATATTGTCCCAGATAGCATCCCAGAGCCTCGGATGCTTGACTCCTGGGTCTTCCTTGGTAGTGCGGCCTGGTGGTTTAGGAGGTGTGGCCTTGCTGGAGGCAGTATGGCACTGGGGGTGGGCTTTGAGGTTTCCAGAGCCTTGTGCTAGTAACAGCTCATCCTCTCTGCTTCCTGCTTGCAATTCCAGATGTGAGCTCTCTCCTCTTGGCTTCCAGGTCCAGCCATTGTACCTGACACGTGCTGTCATGTTCTCTTGGCCATTGTGGACTCTACATTTTTGGAACCATAGCCCAAATAAGCTCTTTCTTCTAAAAGTTGGCATGCTCAGAAAAGTAACTAATACTAATATGCATAAGAGAAAAGCACTGACAATATTTATTCAAAGACCTAGGTAAAATCATTCTTTTGTGCTTGGGTTTGATGAAGAATAGACAGCCATGTATCCATGTTATTGAACGACGATGACGACAAAACGGATAGCAAATAAGAGACTTTGTGAGATGTCTGAACTGGTAAAAGTGTTTGCCGAACGAGCCTGACAACCTGAGTTCAATATACATACGTATTGTGTGTGTGTGAAAAATTTGAAGTAAAAACTTATCAAACAGACCTAATCTATACAACATAAAGGGAAAGATTATAGAGCCATTCAAGTACTTAAAAATACCTCTGTTACAATAAAAAGGATCTGTCCTGGGAACTTGATGAACTCCAAATTTATTAATAAACAAAAATGCATCATTTCTTCTACCAAATTCAATGACTTACAACTGGAAATTTTGAGGTGACTGTCTCAGATTCTTGATGAGTCTATAAAAATATATGTAGTCATTTATAAAACTATTACGTGAAGGGAACTGGGGGGGGGCACTCAACGCTCAGGGTAGGTGTTGTTCTCGGAGCCCTGAGAGGAGGAATTTAATGAAGACAAACTCTCAGTTTGAGGCCAGCCTGATCTACAAAGTGAGTTCCAGGACAGCCAGAGGCTACACAGAGAAACCTCATCTCAGAAAAAGACCAAACCAATCAAAACAAAAACAAAAACACAAACGAGAAAATTCCTGCCCCTCCCCCCCCCAAGAGAAACTCATTTTCCTTCCAGAGGAGCTAGAGGTAAAATGAGAATTGTGAATTTTCTTTTCTTTTTATACCCTTGTGGTTTTATGAGGGCTGAGGAAGGCATGGCGGTTTCTTAACTTTTCTATAATTCTTAGGACTTCTTAGCTTAACCACATTTCTCTAAGACCAAATTCATTTGAAGGTGCAGACCTTTGGATTCTGTGTTTTTGTTTTCTTGTTTGTTTGTTTGTTTGTTAACTTAAAACAGTCACTCTACGGGCCACATTGGTGTGTCAGTGGTCTACCCGGGACAGGGTTGATGTTTGCCGTCTGTGCTGCCTGTCACCAGAGGTCATGTTGAGGTTTGTGGTCCGTGCTGCCACCAGAAACCATGGTCAGTGCTGCCGCAACTATAACACGCAAGGAAGCTTCTTTTCTAGTGGCATCAGTAACTGCAGACCCACAGAAAGAGACACATGGAAGACTTCTGTAACAACCTCTCCTCCCTACCTCACCCCTCCTAAAACAGAAGCAGTCTAGACAGGAAGCCACTGAAAAGAGCGTTTGAAAATTGTGATATGATGTTGAATCGTAGCTCTTCTCAGCGATGGCTTCCGGGGTCAGGAGGACAGAATCAGTTTTCTTCAAGGCGCTGGCCACTTGGAGTTTGATCACGCTCCAGTGAGTATATGGGCAACTCAAAGTGGACTTGTATTTTCTTTCTCCTCCTCCCCCTCCTCCTTGTCCTTCTTTTTCTTAGGGAAGGCATGAGAAGGGTGGACCTGGGAAGACTAGGAAGTGAGTGTGTTTGGGGCACATTATGTGAAATTCCCATATAATCAATAAAAACATGTGTGGGGGGATCATAACCAATATCTTTGCAACAAAAGCACTATGTGTTAAGTTGTACAAAGGATTCGGAGAATAAAACAGGGATTATGCAGTCTCCCCGCCATCATGGCACAGGAAAGAAAAAAAAAAAAGAGTATGAGCTGTGGAGAGAGGCAGAACTGGAGATGAAAATGCGATATCAGGGGATGACCGGACCATGCTGGTGCGAGTGGCCTGTACTGCCACCTAGGAACAAGGTGGTGTCCAGATCCGTCCTGCCAGCAAGGGGTGTGTCTGGAAGGAGGTCCTGCTGCAGCTGAGATCTGTCTTGATGTCCATGGCCCATGTTACCATTGAATGCCCTGTGGATGTTTTAGGTCTATGTTGCAGCCTAAAGCCATGTTGATTTCCATGGACCGTGCTGCCCCTGGGGACTATATAGATGTGAGCAGCCTGGACTACCATCTGAAGCCATGGTGATGTCTGTGGTCCAGGCTGCCTCCAAAGGTCTTGTCTTGATCCATGGTCTACTGCAGCTGAGGGCCATGTTTGTGGTCTGTGCTGTCACCAGAACCCATGTGGAAGTCATTCTGTAAAGAGCAAAGAAGCTCTTTTTGCAGTACTGCTGTTGATTGCAGACACATAGTTGAGAAAGAGGAACAAGGAAGGCTTCTGTGACAAGTTTTACCCAACCCCGAACCTCAGCCTCTCTGAAAAGTAGGAGCCTAAACTGGAAGTCATCAAAGAAAAACTCTTTAAAGATGTGATAAGAATGTGGTGGATTGCTGTTGTATTTTCTTCTCCCTCAGGTGGAGCACATACTCTTGTGAGGTCAGGTGACATCTTAATTGGTCAGATAAGGCTACAGCCTGTGATTGGGCAGTGGAAGGAAAAGGTGGAACTGAAAGTTTTAGAGAAGGGACAGAAGGAGAGGAAAGATGGGGGAAGAAGTTGAAGATGGATCAGACCCACGTGGCCTGGAGGAGCCGCAAGGAGCAAGGGACTTCACAGCTGGGCAATAGAGTAGTGTAGGGTACACTTGCCCAATGTAGGTGTGCAACTTGTATTTATATTAACTAGTTATGTGTTCTTTGTATGGGCATTTTGGGGTTGGAGATTTGTCATTATAAATCTTACTGATATAAGTCAGTGTTTTCATTTCATGGGGCTAAGCGGAGCTAAGTGATCAGTAGCTGGAGTTCTGCAGGCCACGGGGAGTGGATGGCCCAACAAATGTGAGCAGCCGCTCCAGGCATTACAGCTTAAACTGGTTTGGCTAGCTAGCATCAGGAACCAGGGAAAGACGGTCACATAGAGCTAGCCATGGTGAATGAGAGAAATGGTGGTGTAGCTGGATTTAGTGTGGGTTCTTTTTAAAACTACACGCTACGGACTTCTGTTGCTTGTAGAGTAAATACAGGTTTGTAGTAAGCACAAGACTTCTGTTACTTTACATAATAAAGTCATGGTTTACAATGATGCTTCCAACTGTGAAGAAAAATGAAAATAAGTTCTAAATGGAAAGAAGGAAAGCCTATTGCCCCCAAGGTATCCTTGACCAATGTAATAGACCAGCTGACATTGATTAAATATCAAGTGCAAATAATGCTTGTAATTTAAATTTTATTTGAAATATTACTTGAATAAAATCTATTTCCCTTGTTTTTAAAATATTTATATCTATCATATTTATGTATAGGGTTATGTGTCTCTATGTATATGCCACATGAGTACAGGTGTCCACAGAGTCCAGAAGTGGGTGTCAGATCTCCCAAAGTTGAATTGCAGGCAGCTATAACAGCCTGACATGGAAGCTGGAAAATGAACTCTGTAAGGATCCTCTGTAAAAGCAGTTAAGCACATTTAACTGCTGAGCCATCATCTCCTTGACTCCTCCCTTCTTGAACATAAGCTCAATGAGAGCAGGAAATATATGTATGTCTAGGTGTATTTGTTATATCAATGAGCCAATGAATAGCTCTGAATGCTTCTGAAACAAATAAACAAAAAACAAAAGAACTTAGAGAATAAAAACCAATTTCTTATACAGAAAGAACTCTAGAAAAGGTGGCTGTCTAGTATAGTATAGGGACCTCCTATACTATATATAGATATAGTATAGATATAAATCTACATATAGCATATATATACACACCATATGATATATAGGCATATACTATATATGTATATTTATACTATATATAGGTATGGTATATACAATAGTATATATTATAAATATCTATAAGTTTACACTATATCCATATATAGTATAGGTATACATATATGTCTATGTATATATACATGTATGTCATACATGTTATATATGTCATATAAATCACATATATGTGTATACACACACATATGTATATATATATATATATATATATATGGAAAGTGGACTATGACCCCAGACAGAAGAACTGGTAAGGTTAAGTGAGCCTAAACCCACTGAATCTCAGAATTGAGAACAGTAAAAGTGGGGCCAACTCCCTACCTAACTCTATCTGCTCTGGAAAACATAACCGTGACACCCCACTGAGAGGATCATGGCAATCAGTCACATAGTATAAACTCATAGTCCCCCAGAGTTCAGCCAATGAGCTTCCCTTCTTGAGCATAAAAGGTATTTAATCCTGGATTCAGCCCAGTGTATGCATTCACATCCACCATCAAATCAAGTAGTATGAACAAGCAAGGGTCATCACTTCACCAAGAATCCCTGTGCTGAGGTGGGGTTGTTCACCATAAATCTTCCAGAGGAGGCCTCCTCTCTTCCAGCCATCCACAATCATAGCACTCACTTGGAACCAAACCAGGTTCTGCCCTTCTGGGACTCTGTCTTCCCCTTCTTTCCATTGCTCATGGATGCCCTGAGGGGAAGTGTGGGCTGGTGACATCTTTCCCAACTCCCAGCAGTATAACGAACAGCACCGGGGTGCTCAGGAGACTGGGAACCACAGCAGTCCGCCCAAACTCCACCGTTGCCCACCAGGAAAACATAAACAGAGAACCCCATTACAGATTGCATGCTGCCTCCCCTGAGTGGCATGCTGTCAGCACTTTGCTCACCCCAGCAGCAAGGCAGACATGCAGTCAGCATATATATACATATATATATGTATATATATATATAATCTAACATATACATTATGTATCCACATATATATTATGGATATATAGCATATATCATATAATTATATGTTATAATATATACAATGTTGTATTAATCATAATTAATTATTTGTTACATATATAAATATTTGCATAAATATTTTAATATATAATTAATTCTGTTATAATGTTATATAATATTAATTATATTGTAGCATATGTAGTATGTAATACATCGTATAGATTATGGGTATATATAACATATACATATATAATATAAAAATATATAATTATAGAATGTATATATTTATATAAAAATAATGTTACTATTTATATATTTCTATTTTAGTATATATATTTTAGTATGTATTTCTATACTTTTTATATCTTATATCTATATATTTGCACATACTATATATAAATATACATATATGATATATAAATATATCCTATAATATATGTTATATATTATATTATTATAGTGTATACATAGTATAAGTGATATTTATATATATAAAACCTATAATAGACCCATATATATATAGGTAATCCCCATCATGTGACCCTATATGGGTGTGTGGTTATGTATAGATCCTATAGGAACAAGCTACTCTGAAACAACAAGTTAAGCAAGAACAGTCTCTGCAGGGTTAGGCAAATCCTGTCCCACAGAGGAGAAGGCAGGGGCTATAGGGAAAGAGATTCTCTGAGGAGGGGGACTAGTAGTGAGGGCAACAATTGAAATGTAAAATGAATGAATGAATGAATGAATGAATGAATGAATGAACGAAAAAGAAACAACAAAGTGTCTGCTATAACGGCAATTATACCCCAAATTATCCACAAAAAATAAACAAACTCACATGAGATAGAGTTGGAATTAATCCCTTAATGGCACAATTATAAATGCATTCATTTTTCACCCATATTTTAGGTGGCTTGCCTTTAATCCTCTCCTGTTTCTAGCTATTGTTTTGAAAAAATTTGCATCATGCTGAAAGCAGACTCTGAGGAGGTTGATAAAAGCACAAAGCTTACTGAATAAGTCGTTTCTCCTTCCATTCCCTTCTGAGGGAAAACCTGTGCCATGCTCACAGAGCGCCTAACCATCAGCAGGCCAGATGATGCATCTGCTTTTTAATTAAACAGGCTGAACATCATTTGAATTGGACACTCTCCAATCTTGTAAAGATTTTCTACCATCTAGCAGTTTAAAAAAAATCTAAAAACTGATGCCTCATTTTTCACTTTTTAAACCGAAAATAGAGATTCTAGTTTGCTGATATTTTTATTTCCATAACATATTTAAACCAGATACTATTTCTAGGGGAAAATGATTTAGGTTTTAATTTAAGTAACTTTGCATGTAGAAATGCAATTATGTTTTCTCTTTTTAAATGAGTATCAGAAACAAAGAAGTTATCAATAAGATAGATAAAAACTTTATTCTGCAGTGGCTACTGGCTGAGCAGGGAGACTTGAGGCATGAAGGATCCATTTGTACACACAAGGGAGATGCTTGGGCTCCAAGAACAGCATCCTATACCTGAGTTATTATCACAGGATGTCAAGCACCATAAAGCCTTGAGAAGAGAAGCCAGTGCATCTAGAAACACCTCTGTGGAGGACAGCAGCAGGAAGAACACAATTGCTATTCACAATAGATCTGTGGAAAACATGTATGCATGAATGGGGAAATATGGTGGCTTAATAAACAAAGCCTGGAGTCCTTTCTAGGGTCTATGGTTTTTAAGCACACTAACTTCACTTGATATTTTTAGTTAACAGAGGTATAATATGGTTTGGTAGATTTTTTTTTAAATTTAAGGGCTTTAAGAAACATTTTAGAGAAATGGGACTGAAGAGATGTCTCAGTGGTCGAGAGTGTCTGCTACTCTTGCAGAGGACCCAAGTTAAGTTCCCAGCACTCACACTGGGCAGCATACAACTGACTGGACCGTCAGCTCCAGGGAAATGGTTGTCCACTTCTGGCCTCCACAGACACCAGGGCACATATGTGGTGTCTTTCATACATGTAGACAAACATGCATATTCAAAAAATTAAGTATATTTAAAACCAGAAATATTGGGGAGGATATCATGTGATTATTCTCTATGGTCCATGTGCATGTGACAGAGACTGAGGCCAGTATTGTCTGGCCAATTGTTGGTCCATAGTGAGTCGGGAACTTTGGCTGCTGTCCACCTCAGAAGTACTAATATGATGTATTGGGAGTTGTTTGGAAGAGAAGCAGAGTGGGCATTCCCTATCACATGTGGGATTCCACCATTAGTCTTGTTGTTCAGCTGAGTGTGTACAATCCTGTCCAGTGAGTGAGTGCACTCACATCTAAATAAATTTCTATTCACTTTGGTTTTAGCCATGGCTCTAAAAGTCTGCTCTACCCATTTGACTGTCTATTCCTGAGGTGGACGTGAGCAAATAGTAAAGCCTTAGTCCATGAGCACGTTGGCCAATGGTGATGGTGAAGCCCATTGATGCAGACATTGAGGACAAGCTTTCTCAACCCCTGCTCTGCAGGACGAGGACCTGGTTGGGTGAACAACCACGATGCCAATGCCCTGAATGACAACCTGTCCCCTGCTCTTCTCCAGGAAGAAGAGAAAGGGCTGTCAGACAACAAGTAGCAACCTGGAGCATTAGACATTGGGCTGAAAGGCTCTGCCTTGCTGTGGAGGTACCAGCAGCTACTGTGGAGGTAAGAACTGTGTTGGGCCCTGAGGGTATCACTTCCATATTGAGATGCCCCATCACCCTGAGGTTTGAGCTCATTCCATCCTCAGTGAGCATTCTCCTGGGTCAAAGCTGTGAACACACAAACTCTGCAGTCATGTTCTGTTCTGAACATCCTTGAACTACCTGTAATAGTTTATATATATGTATTTGTTCACTTAAAACAATTGTGGTTTTCATCTATGCTTAACTTCAAGATTTTAGGTGCCTTTAGTAGTCAAAAAAATCATGTTTTTTGTTTTAAGAACTGCTAAGAAAAAAAAAGAACTGCTAGGTTTTTTGTTTCTTTGGTTGGTTGGATTGTTTTATGATTAAATAAAGCAGTACCCACAAGAAAATTTGCGTATTCCTCCAAGCATATATTTTTAAAGATCATTTATTTATTTACATCCCAAATGTTGTCCCCCTTCCTGGTTCCCCTCAAAGAGCTCCTTCCCCCTCCCCTTCACCCCTGAGATGGCGCCCCCACCTCTGCCAGTTTGCACCTATCCTGATGCATCAAGTCTCTGCAGCATCTGCCACATCCTCTCCCACTGAGGCCAGACTGCTAGCCTTCTGCTAAGGATGGATTAACAAGTACAAGGCATATAGACCCATAATGGCAAAGGTCCACATAAAATGCTTGTCAGGAACTTTATTTGAGCAGAATCCCTCCTTGGAGAATCTTCAAGTCTAGTAAAATAATAATAATAATAATAATAATAATAACAACAACAACAGCAACACAACCTGAAAGGTGACAATATAAATTATGGTGATTCTACATGAAAGAAAATAATTAGCTTAACAAATGAGAAAAAGAAAACTTAAAGGACATGAAAAATTGAAAATTAGAGGCTACAAAAATTATAAAAGACAAAATAAAGGCTTCAAAGTTGAATAGGAGTTGTGTTTACAAGTCCCTGAGCAGAGATCATAGGAAGATTATGACACCAGATTTCTCATTTAGAGGTACAGAAGATGTGTGTGTGTGTGTGTGTGTGTGTATGTGTGTGTGTGTGTGAGAGAGAGAGAGTGTGTGTGTGTGTGTGCGCGTACATGTGCACACGTGCACATGCACATGATAGAGAATAAAAATAATTTCATATCACTATAAATTTAAGAGTTATCGTCCAAGCTATCTCAGAGATTTGAAAAACAATCAATACTTCTAGAAATTCATTAGCCCAGATTCTTTAGAGTGTGAACACTTAGTCAAGAATAAATTTCTAACTTTATTTTTGCTATGAACAAGATAGCCTTAGCATGCCCTTCTCCTGAACTTTAATTAAATTTATTCCTGAATATAACACACAGATCTCTCTATGAGCATTTAATCCAGGAAACTTTCCATTATAACTGCTTTCCATGCCTACTTGAGATATGAATACAATCCAGAAATACATGTTTCTAGGATTTCAGAGTCCCTTCCAAATGCAACCAACAGGGATGTTACCCTGTCTCCTAGTTTTGCACCTCACCTCAGTAAGAGCACCTGTGAGCTAACACTGCTGGTGTAACTGCACTGTTGACCTCCAATGTCCTCTAATACTTCATTAGCTCACCCCATCTGCCATTTCCACAGACCCAAGCTTCTTCCCTCCCATACTGGTCTGTCTAGAATGTTTAAATATCTCTTTGCAGCCTCTTTCACATCTCAGCTTGTCTGTCACACCCTCTAAGACTCCTCTATGATGCCACCTCTCCAAGTCCGGCCTAGTGTCATCCCATACTTCACCGTGGATAACATTGATTATGCTTTATTAAGTATCCATTTACTGACTCTAACTCTAGTAAATCTCCACCAGGTAAGTAAGAAAGCATGTTTGCTGTGTTCACCATAGTATACAGACTCTCTATGAACATTTTTTTCATGATTTATATTTTATGTTTGAGATCATAACATAATTACATCATTTCTCCTTTCGCTTTCCTCACTCCAAACCTGATCGTACACTCCTCTTGCTTTCTTTCAAATTTATGACCTTTTTTCATTGTTATTGCATATGTATATTATATATATAATATACATATTCTAAATATGACCTGCTCAGTCTGTATAATGTCACCGGTATAGATATATTTTGAGGGATGACCATTTGGTATTAGAAAACCAATTGATACACTCTTCCCTCGAGAAGACTATTTTTCCCACTCTCCGCATTTCTTAGTTGTATAGAATTTTGGCCTCCTGGGCCTTCCCCAGTCCACTTTGGCATGTCTTTTGCTTTTGTCCTTGTTTAACTCACACTTGGCCAGTTTGTGAGACTTTATGGGTGTAGCTTCTGACATTCACAAGAAGCACAACCTCATAGCAAGCTGCCTGATCCTCCGGTTCATAGTCTGCCTGCCCCCTCTTCTATAATGTTCTCTAGTTGTAGTCGTCTTGCAGATATATCCATCGGAACAGGGCTCCACAACCCTGTGTTTTTTTAACTGCTTGTGGTTTTCTGTAATAGTCTTTGATACAAAGAGAAATTTTCTCGATGAGGAGTGAGGAACCCATATTTATCTATGGGTATAAAGAGAACGTTTAGATTGTTGTGAGGGCTATGCTGGTTTAGTAAAATGGTTGTAAGTTCTTCAAGAACCATAACTTCACAAGCACTGACTGAGTAGCTGGCTGGATTTCCAGTACCAGGCATATTTTTTCCCTTCTTGAGGGGGTCTGAAATCCAGTTAGAGACCTGTTGGTTACCACCAGGGTATGCTTATCACCTTAGGGTCATTGTTCCAGGTTGGCCATTATTTTGATTCATGGGCATCATAGCTGAGTAGGGCTATTGATTGCTTCTCTCCTTTGGAAACTTGTATGGCACTCTTTGGTACCATGAAAAGCTAGTCCTCAGGGAGGAAGCTTCAGGTCAGTTCCAGCTCAGGAGTTTCTGGGCCATGCCTGATGTCTTCAGCAATACAAACTTACTTTCCACCTCTAGGGGGCACTGAAGACAACAGCAATAGGCTATCTGTTTTAGGGGTCACTTGGACAGCCTGAGAGCTGTCTCATGTCTGGTATTGGAGTTTTTATTAAGTGGTCTTTAGATCTTGGAGGGAGCACTGTCATCCCAGATGGAAAAATATCATTTAAATTATATATGTATATTTATATACAGAATTACAGGTATTTTAGATAGTTAATAATATGATTTCTTATGACTTTTTCAGACATCCTTATTGTTATTTTATCCACCCCCACCTCATGAATAAATCCTTACTGAGTCAATCAATGAATACTGGTTAAAAACAAAACAAAAACAAAAACACTTCAATTTTTCCATTCAAACCAGGACACTAAGATTCCTGAAATTTCAAAACAGGTCGCTAAATATGTCACTTCCTTATCTATTTTCAAAACATATTAAGCTGCTTTCAATCACTAATAAGAAACACATTCTGGGGGCTGGGGATTTAGCTCAGTGGTAGAGCGCTTACCTAGGAAGCGCAAGGCCCTGGGTTCGGTCCCCAGCTCCGAAAAAAAGAACCAAAAAAAAAAAAAAAAAGGAAAAAAAAAAAAAGAAACACATTCTACTCCCTTGTCAAAACCTAAAATTTCAAATTGCTGTTCTCATTCTTAAGATGCTTCTTCAAGAGGGTGTGGGATCAACTGTCCTTGGAGCAAACCTTTTCTAAAGCACATATACAATCGAAACACAAGAGAATTTCATATGGCTACAAAAATAAGGAAGGACATCAGAATGATGGCTCAGTGGGTAAAGGTACTTGCCACCAACCATGCCACCCACGTGGTGAAAGGAAAGAACCAATTCCAGCAATTTGTGTACATGTACCCATACAATGCACTACATAAATGAAAAAAATTAAGCAAATAGAGGAAATGACAACAAAAACCCATATCTTTAGGCCATATTAATTTATTCCGTCAAAAATATGTGTGAATCCTGGGCATAAACCTAAGAAATTCATCTACATCCAAATATAGAAATGTTTGTCATTGTTCTTTTCACAATAGCAATGAAATGAATTCAGCCTAGACATCTATTAACTGATGACTGGATAATGAAAATGTGGAATCTATATACAATGGAATTTTGTTCAGCTGTGAAGAAAATGAAATTATATCATTTGCAGGAACTAAAAAATATACTGAGATAACAGTCTCTGAATAGCAAATACAATATGTTCTCTCTCTCTCTCTCTCTCTCTCTCTCTCTGTGTGTGTGTGTGTGTGTGTGTGTGTGTGTGTGTGTGTGTGTCATATGTGGACCATAGCCTCTAATTGTTGAATATATATATATTGCAAGTAAAAGTAAGTAAGGGCCAGAAAACTAGAAAGGATCCCCAGAGGTGGGTGGTAGGCTACGTACTGTAATGGGCATGGGTATAGATAGGCTGGAGAAGACAAAAAGTGGAGAGGGAAATCCTGGAGGAAAAGGACAGAGCAGGGATAGTGAGGATAGAGGAGTATAACAGGGAAAGCCAGCTCAGAAGTGTTGTGCAGCATTTTCCTCAGAGGTTAAAGCCTTCCATGTTGAAGGAAAATGTCTTAAGTCACAGGATACAAAACAGGAAGTGAAATAACAGGCTATTTTATGACAGGATGTTTACTAGGAGGTGGAACCCTGGGTCCTGAAGAGAAGCTCATAAAGATATTAAGTAAACAATTCAAAATAGCCTCAGGAAGTCTCTGAAATTGATCACATTTACTGCAGCCCTACTTCCCCAAAAGTAGATAAGCAGGAAAGACTTCTGAGAGACACTTTCAGAGGAGCCAAGCTACAAGGAAGACTCTGACAAGTTGAGCAGCCTGAAGGCAGCAAAGACTAGTCAAAAAGCCCAAAGGAAGCTGAGGCCAGCCAAACTGCCTGTCAGAGGCTCAGGCCAACTGAGATGTCTGAAATGGACACTCCCCAGCCTATGGAGCTGCCTGCAGTTTGTGCAGTATGTTCCAGATTTCCAGCTTTTGTGAGCTCATTCATGCTGGGGTGGGCTTTGGGTCACTTCTGCTTCTGTAAAAGAACCCTCACCGATGTTCCTGTAAGTAACCCTAATAACACTCATTAGTTCACCAAATTGGTCTTTGGTGATACTTTTACTTGCTTTGTTGTTGGTTTCTTACCTGGGGTGAGTAGACATTTATTCACGTCACCCCAGGAATAATGCCATACAACACGGGGATGGGTGAGAGAATCAACCAAAGTGAAATGTGTGCAAAAATGCTGTCTGGAAACCTGTTATACAGTTAGTTCATTTTAAAAACACGATTTTTAAAATTTTTATTTTATTTTATATGTTTGGGTGTCTTGGCTGTATTTAAGAAGTATATAATGTGTATGCCTCATGCCAATGAAGGCTAGAAAAGAATGTCAGGTCCCCTGGAACTGGAGTTACAGATGGTCCTGATCTACCACGTGGATTTTGGGAACGATGCTCAGGTCCAGCCCTAAGTTAAAAAAAAAAAAATTCTTACTAATGTGAAACCACTCTGCTGAAATCTCTGTGGGTTCTTGGAATTTTGTGTGAAAAGCACATACTCTTCCTCTACTCCACATTTACACACAGGGTAGGAAAGAGGACACGGCATCCATACCTATACAATCACATACATATACACGTGCCTACAGATAGACTCACACACACACACACACACACACACACACGCACGCACACACGCACGCACGCACGCACACACACACACACGCACGCACACACACACACACGCACGCACGCACACACACACACACACACGCACGCACACACGCACGCACACACACACACACACACTACACCATAGGTTGTATGAATAGCATCTTCTGGAGCTATATAAAATAGTGATCATGAAATCACTTCCATTAGTTGCTATTTACACTAGACCTTTAATTTTTAGTGAATAAAAAAAAACATTAAACTCACTCCTGAATTTTCGGTAAATATTAATTATGCTACCTTTTCGATCACAAACATATTTGTATTAAGTCCTACCAAAAACATGGGGGGGGACGCTATTTTCATTGTTTTTTTGAAATAATGTAAGTTCACTAAGCAGTAAAACGGACAAACCACTATCCTATCTGGAGAAAACTGTGAAAATTTCAAAATCCTCTTTAATCTCATCCACTGTGCCTTTAAGACAGAAAAAAGTTACCATATGTTATTCAAAATCCAAAGTAGTGTTGAGGCTATAATAGCAAGCATTTTCAGTAATGCAACTGCGCATAGTAGGTTCTCCTCCTAACAAGTGTGAAGAAGCCACTGAGCAAAGATAGAAAAATGAAGAGGCATCTGCACAGGGAGGAGGACACTGGGCACTACATAAAACAACACTCTCCCTGGGTTTTCACTTGGTAAGCCTGTATACATAGCCACCCAGGAAAGCACATATGTGGATGGGCATGTGTCTGAGAGGCTTCAGCTTAAGGTCACAGTTCAAAATTGGGTATAGTTGACACATTTCTGGGCATGTTCTGATCAGGGATCAAAAAGGAGAAGAGAGCCAGATATGGTGAGTGGTTACTTTCAGACCGATCTGGGATACGAAGTCTTCTTTAAAGAAAGAAAAGGAAAAGACAAGACAAAGACAAAGAAAGCATTCTGAGCATCCTTAGTTCAAGGTCTTAAGATGCAGGCTTGGGTGGAAAGGCAGTAGATGTAGGAGTGTGTTCAGTTCAGTAACAGTAAGCAAGGTTGTTCTTGGTGCCTGAAAGAACAAGTCAAAGGTGTTCTGCCACCTTTGTTGTCTTTTGTTAAGTTTCACCAAAATATATTACCTGAAATAAAAAGAGTCCAGCATGATAGTACATAGATAAAATCCCAGCACTTGGGTGACAGTGGCAAAAATATAAGAAATTGAAGGCCAGGTGGCTTATGCAGAAAACTCTAGAACAACTAAATAGCACAACCAAGAAAAAAAAAAGGAAGAACAAAAAGAAGAAACGAAGGTTGGTTTGAAGGTGTTTGATACCTGTCTCATCTAGCTTTCTTGGCACTGGAGACAGGAGACAGAGGACAGATATTTCACCTAGCATACTTCACTGCCTTTGCCCTTAAAACACCAGTGGGCACGGGGGAAGGGAAGGTGGTAGAGGAAGAGAAACACCCTTATAGAAGAAGGGGAGGGGGATGGGAATAGGGGGCTTATGGACGGGAAAGGGAATAACATTTGAAATGTAAATAAAAAATATCCAATTAAAAGAAAGAAATGTAGATTAAAATATCCAATAAAAAAAGAAAGAAAAGAAAAGAAAAAAAACAGTGAAGGAATGACCAACCAATAATTGGACCAACTTGAGACATATCCCATGGACAAGCACCAATCCCCAACACTCTGTTATGCTTGCAGATCGGATCCTAGCATAACTATCCTCTGAGAGGCTCTACCCAGGAGCTGACTGAAACAGATGCAGATACCCACAGCCAGAGATCAGGGACTCTTAAGAAGGAGTTGGGGAAAGGATTGAAAGACCTGAAGGGTTGTTTAAATTTGCATTTCCCTGATGACTAAGGATGTTGAACATTTCTTTAGGTGCTTCTCGGCCATTTGGTATTCCTCAGTTGAGGATTCTTTGTTTAGCTCTTTACCCCATTTTTAATAGGGTTATTTGGTTCTCTGTAGTCTAACTTCTTGAGTTCTTTGTATATATTGAATATTAGCACTCTATGAGATGTAGGATTGGTAAAGATCTTTTCCCAATCTGTTGGTTGCTGTTTTGTCCTAACCACAGTGTCCTTTGCCTTACAGAAGCTTTGCAGTTTTATGTGGTCCCACTTGTCAATTCTTGATCTTAGAGCATAAGCCATTGGTATTCTGTTCAGGAAACCCCAAGATATTTTATATTATTTGTGACTATTGTAAAGGGTGTCATTACCCTAATTTCTTTCTCATCCCATTTATTGTTTGAAGAGAGGAAGGCCACTGATTTATTTGAGTTAATTTATATACAGCCACTTTGCTAAAGTTGTTTATCAGGTTTAGTAGTTCTCTGGTGGATAAGTATACTATCATATCATCTGCAAATAGTGATATTTTGACTTCTTTCCAATTTGTATCCTTTTGACCTCTTTTTGTTGTCTGATTGCTCTGGCTAGAACTTCAAGTACTATATTGAATAGGTAGGGAGAGAGTGGGCAGCCTTGTCTAGTCCCTGATTTTAGGGGGATTGCTTCAAGTTTCTCTCCATTTAGTTTGATGTTGACTACTGGTTTGCTGTATATTGCTTTTACTATGTTTAGATATGGGTCTTGAACTCCTGATCTTTCTGAGACTTTTAACATGAAGGGGTATTGAATTTTGTCAAATGCTTTTTCAGCATCTATTGAATGATCATGTGGGTTTTTTCCTTTGAGTTCGTTTACGTGGTGAATTACGTTTCTGTATATTAAACCATCCCTGCATCCCTAGGATGAAGCCTCCTTGATCATGGTGAATGATCGCTGTAATGTGTTCTTGGACTCAGTTCACAAGAATTTTATTGCATATTCTTGCATCAATATTCACAAGGGAGATTGGTCTCAAGGTACTTCTTTCATCGATTTTATCGAAAAAAAGAATGGGTTTTGTCTGGACATTGTTATGTTAATAAGTCAAATACATAAAGATAGGTACCACATGATATCACTCATATACATACTACAAAATGCTTAATCTTACAGATATTGAGAATATAATGGTAACAATCAGGCCAGAAAAAGTCAGTAGACAAGAAGTACAGGTGACGTTACTTATTGGTACTAAGTTATAGCTACTGCCCAATAGAATGTCTACAGATAATAGTAATGGACTGAAAATTTCAAAAGGTTAGAAGAAATGATATTGAACATATTCGAAATAAAAAATAATTCACTTTTGAAGGGCTCTATTTCCCTTGACTTAAACATTAAGCAATGTATATTAATATTGAAACATCATGCAATGTCCAACAAATAATTCTGAGTTTATAAATTATTTTTAAATTAATTTTAAAGGACCAAAGCTCTGAAGTTTAAAGAATAAAAGATGGCGGGGCACGTGCCTGTAATTCAAGTACTCATTAGGCTCTAACAGGACGATTGTTGTGTGTCTGACGCCAACTTGCTCTATGTATCAAGTTCCAGGCCATCCGGAGCTATATAGTGAGACTCTGTTTATGAAGAGAATGAAGAGGCTTTGAGATATTTTAAGTAGCTGCTTTGCGGACTAGGAACTAGAGAGTAATGGAAGCATACGTAAGTACTGCTGAGAGCTCAGTTTCTTCAAAGCAGAGGTAAGCTACAGGACAAAGGGGATCCTACTGGCTAATCCCCACAGCATAACACCTATCACACTCGAATTTCATGCAGAGTTGCCTGTATTATGGTCTAAGCAGAGTTTCGTGACCTAAATTGGCAGAGGTGATTGAAGAAAGAGAAAGCATAGTCATTCACATGCGAAAGGTCCAGGAAACTGGCTGACAGAAAAGTCAGCCTCCAGTTCATAAATCTATGGCTTGCAACCATAAAATGATTGTCAACAAAGCCAGGGGTGGTGGTGTAATCCCAGCACCCAGAACACCCAGGCAGGAGGATTTCTGAGAGTTTGAGACCAGCCTGTCCTACATAGTAAGTTCAAAACCAGCTTGAGGTACAAACTAAGGCTCTTTCTTTCTCAAAAAAGAAAAGAAAGAAGAAAGAAGAAAGAAAAGAAAAACAAAAATCAACAACAACAAATAACAACAAAGTCAGTCTACTATAGTAGGAGTTATTAGAATATTCTATTAATGAGTACTGTTTCTTGCTCGTTCATCTAAACACATTTTCTTTCTCTTATTCCTATTATTTCTACTTATTTTTGCCTATTATTTTAGTAGGTAACTATCTACAAAATCTAATGGAATTTTCCCAGAAAAAGGAAAAGGAAAGAAAAGCACTCCCTTGAGCTTATAATGTTAATACACCACGGTCATCACAATTGTTGAATCACATTTCTTGCCCATTAAGCGCAGCATATACATCAATGTAATCTGTACAAAAACCAGGAAACCACTGTCATGACCATGTACAGATTCTTGGAATTCAGATGGCCAGGCAGTGCTGTGTAACTGCCTGTATATGTCCTATTCTGGACTGGTTGGACCTGTACTGTATCACAAAGACGCATGTGCTGGAGGCTTGGCCCTCAGTCGATGAAAAGCACCAGAACCTTTGGGAGGTGGGGTCTAGTAAAAAGAAGCTAGGTTTTGGACTATAGTCCCTGCAGGGGCTACTGAGAGCATGGTAATTCTTGCTTACTCAGTTTTCTGCCACACACTCCTGCCATCATGTACTAAGCCACCCCACCACAGGGCCAGGTCTTTGAAGCCTTTTCTCCTCATTAGTTAACTGTACTAGGTATTTTGCCACAGTGGTTGAAAGCTAACAGAGACTTCCGTATCACTAGTTCTAGCTTGTCACATAAATACTTTTAAAATTTCAATATCCCAAGACTAGAAAGACTTGTTCAGTCCCACAATATATTTTCTGAACAATAAACAGTAATGCTTTAAGTATGAATAGAGCTCTTTTGTATTGATCATATTTGTTAAAGGATAAAATATTTCATACAAATAAAGATTCTAGGCTAAAATATGGAATGAAATAATTCTCAACTATAACTGTTTTTAAAGGGTTATTTTATTTTTACGATTATCTTGGGTTTTCCTTCAGCAGAGAATAACACACACTAATATGAGCAGACCCAGTGCCAACTCATTATTCCCATCCCTATTAAGGCCAATAGCCACACACAAGCTAACCTGGAGCACTGTAAGTAATGAGAGTGTTAAAGCAAGTCCTGCATAATTCATGGAGCCTAATTCCTCCTCTTCCTTGGCAGTTCTCTCACAGCCAGCTGAAACAATGCAGAATGATTACAAAGATACATCGCCTCTGCTGCTGGGGTGGATGCCTGATCTATTAAACCAGCTCATTTATTTAAATAATCATCATCTGTGGCTACTTTGCATTCCGCGTTGGCTCCCATGGGATAATGTAATGCAAATGGACCTTGTTGGAGTTTTGAAATGAGATGATGTCCACACAGTGTCTGCTTCACACGCGCAAGAGGTGGACGAGAGCTCCAGGGTAGGAGGGCACACCCTGGGACTCTCAGAGGTATGGAGTCACGTTCCTGATTCTTCATCTTGGCAACGTGAAGGAGTCTCGTGTCAACAAAATGATCCTGGGACTTAGGCAAGCTGTGAGATGGTTCTATTTCTGGATCTTCCATTGACTCAATTTGACCTAAGCCAAACTTGTCTAGACTTTCCTCTCTAACTCGATCACATGAGATGAGGATCAGAATAACTATGAGACTCTTCCAGTTCTCACATTCAGCCATTTGCATTGTCCCACAAACCATTAGCTTCTGACCATATTCTACTAGATTGCAAGAACAGACTGCAGAGATTTTCTTACGTTAATTTTTTTTGTGTAAAGGTTTTCTAAGCTTTAATTAACTAACTGATTAAAATTTTCAAGGGAATCAACCTTTTCCTGAAGCCCTGATACTTCAGGCGGTATGATGGAATAGCAGGATGGGTGTAGGGTATGATGTCATTAATAAACCACTTCTCTGGTGAAGCCCACAGACTCCCTTACTTCTGGCTTTCTTGCAAGATAATAAGTATTTGTCTTGTTTACATTAGTTAAGCTAGGGCTTCTGTTATTTACAGGCCAAAGAATGCTACCTGATTCATGTAAAAGAATTATTTGTTCTAGCTATCCCATATAAACACACAAAAATCTGTGTTTTTACAAGCTGTGAACCTAGATTAGGCAGGATGTATGCCATTCTCACCTGTATCCAAACCATTACGCCCCTTGTTACTTGTTTGAATCTCGCCTGGGCTGCTTCTCTACATTAGCTTGTCTTCAGGGTGCACTTCCCCTGGTGCTCATAATCCAACTCGTCTCATAGTGGCTTCCACCTCCCTCTGTCTTCTCTGTCTTTCTCATGGTCTCTCTCAAGACCATCCACTCCATTCTCAGGCCTGCCTTCTTATACTTCTGCTCACTCGTAAGCCCCAGACAGTTATTGGCCAATCGGGAATTAAACTGGGGACAGGGTTTACACAACAAAGATGGTGTATGGGAGAATTCGCTCATCTGGACAGCAACCAAATCTTGGGGTCCAGAATTTAGCATTTATATGCATAGCCCCAAACCAACCCCCAACAGATACATGTAGCTGGTAGAGTCTGTCTAGAACATAGTTTTACATGTACATATAATTTAACTGTTTTAAAATGTTTTATACAGCAAAAGTTTATAAACAATAGCATATTTGTGAAGAGTTCAGCCACACACAATATTAAACAAGCACATGATGGCCCAGTCTAGGCACACAATATACTGGGCACTTACTTGTTTCTATCCGATTTACCAGGGGGTTGGTTGGTTGGTTTTGTTTGTTTGTTCACAAGGCAAAAAGATAAACATGAAAGGCATTTTAGGAATGAAACTTTTTGTGTCAGGCTATCACTTTACAGAGGCAAGACAGGGAAAAGTCCATATTTGTTACCTTTGCCAAGATATGTGTTTCCCACAACCCATTTTCTCATTGGTATTGATCTTGAGGAATTAATGTATAAGCTGACTTCCAGCTGGGCCTGAAATGAGATGCCTCCCCTGGAGGAACAGTACTACAAATCTGATCAGGTAAGTACTGAGGGATTTCATGGTAGTTTATAAGACTCCTGCTCTGCTCCAGGGTGATAATTTCAAAATACAGAGAATTGGGAAAGGACAGGTGTTTTAAGAGTCAACTGGAAATTCAACAGAGGAATTAAATGCAGCCTTGGGCAGACAGCTTCCAGTGGTATGTTGAACCTTTTAACTGATGTAT